>NC_052147.1:134016109-135216109 GCF_902713615.1 Scyliorhinus canicula
CCTGAGGTTCACCGATGCGGACCTTGCTAGACGCCGTGAGGAGAGGCAGGCAACCCGTCACACCGATGGAAGGAGGATGCCAGCCGGTGCCTTTTGCCGGGCCTGGTTGCAGGTAGCAGAGGTTGACAGTGCATTGGGGCAACACCATCCATACCAGCCAGCAGTGACGGAAGAAACTGCTCGACCTAGTCAGGGTGGCCAAGGTGAATAGGTAGCACTGTGTCCCGAGCAGCAACCTCCATCCCACACCCCATAACCCCACACCCCCCTCAGGAGAGTGGCCGAACCCCAAGCCTGCACCACATGCCGGTGCCCATACCGGCCGCCATGGCCATGTGCCCTGGCCACTGAAGCCAACACTGCATGGGTGCGATGGTGGCGAATCCTGGTGGTTTGGTACACATTGAAATGGATGTGCCAACTGGGCATATAGGGCCTCCTTAACGGTGCAGATGCACCTGTGCATTGAGCTCTGTAAAATTCCAGACAGGTCCCCACTCGGACCTGAAACGACCCCATGGCATAAAAGTTCAGGGCGACCGTCACCTTGACAGCCACCGGGAGAGGGTGTACTCTCCCATTCCATGGGTGCGCCATGAACCGGCAGATATGTAACACAGTCCCGCTGTTCAGCTAGAGTCATCGACAGCATGCCCGTCGGCAGGTCCTCGAATGACAGGCACTATCGGTACATGCGAGGCCTCATGCGGCGCGTTCTTCGCAATTCCTCCTCCTCCTTCACCTGTTGTGTGGCAAGCTTTCCATCCTCACCAGCTGCCTCCTGTTCCTCTGGGGCGGGCTCTGCTCTTGCAACTTCCTCCTTCTCGAGCTGCTTCAGCTCGTACAGCCTCAGTGCATCCCCCAGGGCTGCTGCAACTGGGAGGAAGGCCATGACTACTGGTTGAAATTCAAGCTCCATTGTCTGCAGGAGGTGTAAGACCAACATGTTAGCATGGTGCGTGCCCCCCCGCCCATCCAGGGCCGCAATGCTACATGGTGGCCCCAGTTGGCACTGTAGACCCTGCCCCCGCCTATCCCCCCCTCCCACATCCCTTGCCCGTCAGTGCCCAGTATCGCGGGGGCCTCTAGCCCTGGCATTCATTCTTGCTGCCAGGGGTGCCATCGGCTAGTGCTTGCTAGCAGTACTCTCCACAGCCCCGACCCCCCAACCCCCCCCCCCCCCCCCCCCCCCCCCCCCCCCCCCCCCCCCCCACCCCCCCGGTAGGGGCTGATGTGGGCTGCATGATGCCTTGCCGAAAGGGTGGTATGGCGGAGGGTGGTGTGCAGGTGTAGTGGAGTGGAGGGTGGGGGCTGATGTGCAAGGGCTCTTGAGTGGGGGCACCCATATGGCTGGTGTCACTCTGCAGAACCAGGCACCAAAGTGGGCAGTCAGTGGGGTGTGCAGTACGATGGCTGCCTTGCAGGCTGCAGCAATGGTGGTCTGTGCCTAGACACCATCCCAGTCCAGTTGGGGATCACTCCGGCCCCATGACGCATCCCCTCATTATCCCAACCCCTCCATTCCTGGCCACACCTCCCCCCTGCCCCTTCCGTTCCTCCCACGTCCCGCTGCCACCCAGCTATTGCAGCCAGTGTCAGGTCTGGAAACCCACAGTTGCACCTCTCCGTCTCCTACCTCCTCTCTCTCGCTCATCAGCTGGGAATTCCCCCCAGTGTAGCTGGAGAATCACGGCTATGCAAGCGACGTTTACTGTATGTGCAGAGTAGAACGCATTGACTCCGCTGTGAGGCACTGGATGATTGCAATTTGGTGTGAACCCGGCGTCTGCCACGATTTCAGCATATAAAACAATTTGCTGCCCAATCGCCTTTCCCAATTTCGGCATTCGCTGATGGAAAATTCCCGATAAGTATCCTTGCTGCTTATCTCCTCTCTGCCCAGCATGGGTTACACCCCGAACAGACTGGGGTAGGGGATTGAACTTGCACCCTTCTTACACTGAGGCCCTGACATTAGCACCCCTTGGTTTATTAGGTATATCTACGTAAGAGTTTTCTCTTTTGAGATCAGCTATCGCTCGAGCTACCATATGAGATTAAATGAAAAGACAAGGATGAGAAAAAGGCCATCGAGCCATATTGGGCTGAATTCTCCATTGTCCGACAGGCAAGGGTGGCCGCACAACATGTGCGCTAGGGCCGACGTGCATGGGACGTTCTGATCGCCTCCAGGTTCACCGGCTAGGGGGACTGGCCAGTGGCACAGACATTGCATCCCACTCCACACACCACCCCCCTCCCTGGCCTCCCCCTCCCTGGAGGACACTTCTCCCTGCCACTACACTCAACCCTAGAGCATCTCGACAACAAGGACTCCTATATCAGACCGCTATACATTCACTATAGCTCTGCCTTCAACACCATAATCCCAGCCAAGCTCATATCAAAGCTCCAAAACCTGGACTTGGCTCCTCACTCTGCAACTGGATCCTCGACTTCCTGACCCATAGACCACAATCAGTAAGGATAAACAACAATACCTCCTCCACGATAGTCCTCAATACCGGGGACCCGCAAGGCTACGTACTTAGCCCTCTACTATACTCCCTATACACACACGACTGCGTGGGAAAATGAAAAATGAAAATCACTTATTGTCACGAGTAGGCTTCAATGAAGTTACTGTGAAAAGCCCCTAGTCGCCACATTCCGGCGCCTGTCCGGGGAGGCTGGTACGGGAATCGAACCGTGCTGCTGGCCTGCTTGGTCTGCTTTAAAAGCCAGCGATTTAGCTGAGTTCTTTATTGGGTTCCAACTCTCTTTACAGGTTTGCCTCCGACACGACCATAGTGGGTCGGAACTCGAAAAACAATGAGTTAGATAATGAGGGAGATAGAGAACCTACTGGAGTGGTATAATGACAACAATCTCTTCATCAATGTCAGCAAAACTGAAGAGCTGGTCATTGACTTCAGGAAACAAAGCATTGTACACACCCTTGTCTGCATCAACGGGACCGAGGTGGAGATGGTTGACAGCTTCAAATTCCAACATCACCACACAATCTGTCTGGTCCACACATGATGTCGCTAGCACCAAGAAAGCACAACAGCGCCTATACTTCCACAGGAAACTAAGGATATTCGGCAGCGGCCGATATGGGGCCCTGCACTTCTGGCAGTGTCAGGATGGCAGAGCCACACAGTGGACCAGCACGGGAGAAGATAGGATCCCCCATGGATTGCGCATGCCTACCGATCGGTAACCCCCAATCGCGGGCCTGGCCGTCCTGGAGGCCCCCCCCAGAGTTGACCGCTCGCATGCACGACTGGCGCGCGTGGTACTCCGTTCACAGGAGAATTGCGTCCCGGTGTCGGAGCCGATCGCGGGTCTCAGACCCCATTCTCCGTCCCTGCGCTGAACACGATTTTGGTGCGGAGGCTCGGAGAATCCCGACACTCCTGTATGCTTCACCCAATGTCCGTGTCAAGGTATTTACATTGTGTACCTTGTGTTGTCCTATTATGTATTTTATTTTATTTTCATGTACTAAATGATCTGTTTGAGCTACTCGCAGAAAAAGACTTTTCACTGTACCTCGATACACATGATAATAAACAAATCCAAATCCAACACTGCAGGGGCAACACCCTGGACACAGCAGCTAACATCTGAAAACCCAGGGGCTGGGCCCCAGCACTGGGGCCATCTCTGCGACTAGAGGATATATGCACCGGGAAATGTCCTGTGAGGAGGGACCCACACTGTGGCTAGGGGTGAATGGGGAGAGTGGGGCAGAGGCATGTTGGGTGAGGGGGAGGAGCAATGGAGAATTGGAGGGCCCAGGGTGGAAGACATTGCTGGTTGTCAGTGTCTCACCCTCTCCAATGCCTTGCAGATATTACATGGTATGGACGATATCTTGCACCCCGTGGAAGCTGCCCTCATGGTGCTGCTGGCAGATCAGGAGGCCAGCGGTAGCAGTATCGCCAAAGACTAAAGGCATCAGCCCATGTGCAGGGCCTCGCCCCACATCATTGTAGCAATCGTGGGTCAACGATCTCAGAAACTATATACAAATTATTGGTTAATTCACTTGTGTTGGGATTCTGGGACCTGTGGGGTTACCCATGGCGGTGCAACAGCTCACTTACCCTGAAAAGATTTGTAAGAGAGCAGTCATCAACAGTTTAAAATAATTTTATGGCATGCCAAATGTCCATTATTAGCTTAGTGGTGCCAACCTGGAAGCTATTATTATGGGCTAAGGTTTAGAGAACACCAAAGCGTGTCATGGAGTTCACCTGACCCACACTTTTTAATAGATTTTGGTTATGGGAAGCACAAGGGTCCACTTTACAGGTGTGATGCAACAGAGATCTAAAGTATGTTTAAACAAAAACAATTTTTTCCATGAATTCAGTTAACGCTTTGTAAACACACAGTAAACAGTTTATCAACTACCAACATTGATAATCCCCACAGATACAATACTCTATAGGTAACCCTTAAAAACTTTCTGAACAACATCCATAAGTCAAAAGACTCTTTTTAACAAAGACAGCAGGTTTAAAATCTCTACAGAAAGTAGGTATCACTTTTAAATTATCAAGTGATCTGAACACCTATTTAACGTGCAGAGAGAGATAGACTCCAACATCTTTATAGTCTGAATACAGCTCTTCAACTGAAAACGAAACTAAAACAGAGAGCCATACAACTTCCAGCTCAAAACGAAAGTAAAAGAGAGAATCACATTCCAGCTCCACCCACATTCTTTTCTTAAAGGAACTCTCACATGACACTATGCTCTTGCCTCATTTGCTCTCCCTGCAAACCACTCACCCGATAACTAGGCCATTGTTTGAAATGCACAATAGCATGGTTGAGGATTTGAGGACCAGCTAAACGCAGTTATCGCCTGCATTCACAAGCATGCCCTATAGCTCACAGGACCAAAATTGATCATATTGAAACCTTATCACATTAGGTCATTGAGTCTTTTCTGGCACTGCGACCAGGTCATCAAATCAACCCCACATTGTTGAACACCTCTGCTACCTCCTCTCATGTTGCATCTGTCCAGTTTCCTCCTGTTGCCAGGGCATGGCACAAGCTGCTCTCATCAGTTTGACATTGTACACAGGAGGGCTCTGAATGAATAGGGACTAGTTTGGCTCTGCCTCTGCCTCTCTCCTTACTCCGATAGTGTTGACATCTCTGGGCCTGTTTAGCTCAGTTGGCTGGACAGCTGGTTCGTGATGCACAGCAAGGCCAATAACACGGGTTCAATTCCCGTAAACTGAGGTTATTCATGAAGGCCCTGCCTTCGCAACCCTGCTCCTCGCCGGAGGTGTGGTGATCCTCAGGTTAAAGCACCACCAGTCAGCTCTTCTCCTCAAAGATGAAAGCAGTCTATAGTCATCTGGGACTGTGGTGACTTTACTTACTTTTACTGTGGAAACATGTAACAAATGTACAATTCCTTCATGCCAAGAGGTGGGAGACTTGGTAAAGGTTTCAAAGGAATGTCACCTATGAAGAGTGACATTTGGAGACATGAACTAAATATTAATTTTTCTCCCCTTACCAGCCTGAAAACTGCACAAGTGCAATATTTTCACACTGATTTCAAAAGATCCTTCATCTGCTGGATCACCTGACACTGTCCTCTGCCAGGGGACCTTTAAAGTGCCGGTCATGACCTTGTTCCCGGTCATGGCTTAAGAGTTTGGTGACCGGACATTCCACCCTCCAGCGCCCACTGGGTGGGATGAAGGTCTCTAACTCGCCCTTGACATTGATGAGCAGCAATTAATGTGCTATCGAATGCGTTCCGATGACAGGCCTGGAAGTCAAAATGGCACTACCTTCCGGGTGCGTGAATCCCCTCCATTTGCCACTGTATTATTCAGCCCAATATTTGTGTAATATTTGTGTAATTAAAGTCCCCGAATAGCACCACTTTATAGGTCCTGCCTATTTCTGTGCTTTCCCTTCACATTTCCTCATCCATTTCTCTAAATATTTGAGGGCTATAGAATACCCCCCAGGAGCACGATCATTCCTTTTTTGCTCTAACCAAATGGTAATCAACTACAATAAAACAATTATTGTCCTAACAGTTCAATTGAAAATGTTGTACTTCCAAATTCTGCTCATATTCCCATTACTTGAAACGAATGATACGATTGTGACTTAAATTTGCATTCCTTAACCCTAAAATGACAATATTGGTATTATTTTGAATTTTATATTTTTATAGTAGTTTGAGGAACCCTACGATGTTTCCAATACTCCTCTTATTTATGCAAGTTGTGACCTTTAATGTAGCTTGTATATTGGAAAGGTACAAGGAAGTGCTGTATATTAGCTGCAGTGTCAATACAAATAACTGTCTAATCATTTTACATTTAAATCAAATGATAAATTTTAATATTTATATAGAGCAATTCAGAAAGGTTAGCATATGTTGGAATAGACTGATTGAATAAAATAAATTGATCGTAATATATTGCATGGAAAAAAGCTGATTGAAAAACTATTCTATTTGAAATTAATCCTCTACAACTTAAGCTGACAACAGTAACTGGAGAATAGCTGTGTGTTGGGGCTCAAAATACCTTTTACATGTTGAGCAATAGCACTGAGTCCTTTTTTAAAAATAAATTTAGTGTACCCAATTATTATTTTCCAATCAAGGGCACAGAATGTCTCATCGCTTTGCCTCAAGGACCTGAATGATGGTATGCCCAAATCTAGTAGGAGGGCTTGGATGTAATATTTGGAGTCAAGAAATTGCATCAATCTGTTTATGGGAGGCATTTCTTTATTGTGACTGACCACAAGCTCTTGCTCGGGCTTTTTAGGGAAAATAAGGAAATTCCACCCATTATCGGCCAGAATTCAACATTGGGTGCTTTTACTCACTGCATATGAATATTCATGTCGACACTGGCCGGGTATGCAGATTGCCCATGCCAATGTCCTCAGTCATCTGCCATTGCCCATGAGTTCCCCATCCCTGCCAGTGGCGGATGAAGTGGTAGCAACCTTAGATTTTATGGATACCTTGCCAGTGAACGTTACTTCGGGGCAAGCATGGACACAGCGGGATCCTAGACTGGCGAAGCTCTACCACAAGCTTTTGAGCAGCAAATTGCAGGGGACACCTCCTGTGGCCCTGCAGCCTTTTGCCCGTGGAGCTCAGCATGAAGGACAGTGTCATACTGTGGGGAGCAAACATAGTCATTCCATTGTAGGGTCAGGAGTCCCTGCTGAAGGACCTACATAGTGGTCATCCCGGCACTTCTAAGATAAAGGTGCTAGCCGCAGTTATGGCTCGGCATTGAATGGAACATATGGCAGCTTTCCTTCATGCATGGGAATGGCTGGGTCGTCCATGGGTGCGACTGCATGCGGGCTTCACAGGGCCTATCATGGGGTTGTTACAACTCCCTGGGCTAGGGCATGGTCAGTTCCAGCCCCCCTTGACCCAGAGTCGCAACATAATTGAATTAACTAATAATTGTAAGAAAAATACCCAAAGTCTTTGGCCCTTGGCTGCCCAATAATTCCATTCACCAGGCTTGTATGTTTAAATACAATTACTTTTTATTTATAACAATGAAATATGCAGCAAATACAACTGGTCAGCTATTATCTAATTCCTAATCCTCCACTTTAACTTGCCCCCACCCTTTACACACACAAACACACAAGACAGACAGGGGAGGGGGGGAGAGGGGTGAAAATAATAAGTAAAAGAAAAAAGAGTCTTTGTTTTAGTTGATTGTCTTAATGCAGACCTTCCTTCAAAGTTAGCTTTCAGATCCAGGTCTCTGTTTGCAGCTTGCAATGGTTTCGCTGTCGAATCATTCATTCAGGTTCTCTGTAGGTTCAGGAAAGCATCAACTCACGGCATTTCTGGAGAGAGAGAGAGAAGGTCCTTGTACCTGTCTGTCCAGGTCTCAACTCTGCTTTTCTGGGATCTCTGAAAATCATTCCACTCATGTATGAGCCAAACACCACTTGTTACCTAGCAGAATACGGCCTTTTGACCAATCCATTGGCCACCAGCCAACCAATTGAACTTTATTCCATCCGATCTCTCAGGTGCCACAATGTCTGCGTTCTGTTGCTTGAAAGCGAGCACCATATACTATGTTACAATTTCTTGAATTTCTCATTCTCTCTGCTGCTTAACTGAAACATACATTTCCATTGAGCATCCATGGATTAAAAATGATAATGGCAAAAAATAGAGAAAGGGAATCAACAGGCAGGACCTTTACAGGGTCTATGTTCCTCGTTATCGTGGACACCCATTTGAAGTGGCTTGCCATATACTTGATGGCCTCTGTCATAATATACACACAAGTATATGATGGTGCATAGACACACACTGACTGACACACTGAAAGACCAATCAACACACACAACACAGCAACCTGTCACCAGATAGGACACGGTCACTATAAAGCCAGAGGGCACTAGTTTTCCTGTTCTTTCGTGATGCAGCCTCTGAGACAGACAGAGTCAGTAGCACGAACATCTACCATGTGCTAGCAGTATAGGCTGGTCAGGTTTGCCATAGGTCTTCAATCAACCGTAAGATAGTGTCGACCCACAGTGCAAGTATGTTTAACAGCTCATAGTTAAACAAAATAGAGTTGTACTTCTACAAGTGGTGGTAGCCCGTCTATGTTACTGCTCTGGTAAACGTAGTCCTCACAGACCCAGCATACCCAACACATCAGCCTCAATGATGCCCAAGGCCACTGTAGAAAATCTCAGGTGCTCATTCAGCTCCCATGGGATTCCTGAGGTCCTGGTGACGCCCTTCACAAGTGAGGAGTTTGCCACATCAGCAAAATGGCATCTGCCACATCAGAACCATTCCGTACCATCACTTACCTTTTTTAAAATAAATTTAGAGTACCCAATTATTTTTTCCAATTACGGGGCAATTTAACATGGCCAATCCACCTAACCTGCTCATCTTTTGGGTTGTGTGGGCGAAACCCACGCAGACACGGGAAGAATGTGCAAACTCCTCACAGACAGTGACCCAGAGCCGGGATTCGAACCCAGGTCCTCAGCGCCGTAGGCAGCAATGCTAACCACTGCGCCAATGTGCTGCCCCTACCATCACTTACCTAATGGTCTGGCAGAAAGAGTGGTCCAGACTTCCAAAAGGGGCAAATAAAGCAAACCACAGGCTCCATGGATACGCGACAGGCATGGTTGCTTTTTACCTACCGTACATCGCCACAGGTGACGTTGGGAGTGGCTCCTGCAGAACTGCTGATCGGCCGAAGGGTTAGAACCTGGTTGAGCCTCACTTTTCCGAACTTCGGCGGGGAAGTGGAGGTGCAGCAGGAGGTGCAGAGGTAGCACCATGACTGTAGGATGCCAGGGCGGCAGTTTCGCTCAGGGGACGTGGTCTACACCCGCAACTTTGGAGATGGGGCAGTTTGGCTCCCAGGTGTTGTGCTGGAGAGGACAGGACTGGTTTTCTACAAAGTTAAAATTCAGGCTGCTGTTCAGCAGAAACAAGTGGGCTATAAGAAGTGGAATCCCACGCTACTCAATGCCCAAACAGCTGCAATGTCACCTTCTCCTTGCCGAGAACCGCCTCAGCCAGGGATCCAGCTGTCTACACTAAAGTGCCTGGACCAGCAGGAGAAGCATGCGGGCGGCATGGCGGCATAGTGGTTAGCACTGCTGCATCACAGCTCCAGGGTCCCGAGTTCAATTCTGACCTCAGGTGACTGTCTGTGTGGAGTTCGCGCTTTCTCCCCGTGTCTACGTAGGTTTCCTCCGGGTGCTCCGGTTTCCTCCCATAGTCCAAAGATGTGCAGGTTAGGTAAATTGGCCACACTAAATTGCCCTTAGTGTCCAAAGGTTAGGTGGGGGTTATAGGGGTAGGGCGGGAGATTGGGCCTCGGTAGGGTGCTGTTTCAGAGCAGGGGTCAGTGCAGACTCGATGGGCCAAATGGCCTCCTTCTGCACTGTCGGGATTCTATGATTCTATGACTCCGGCTCGGAAATGGTCATGGAAGTATCTGCGCAGGTGGACGATGTTGTGTCTGGGACCAAGGGCCCGACGATAACACTTCGGAGGTTGGCTTGGCAGAGGTGATCAATGAACCAATGTAGACTACCTGACCCCAAACCACCGCAAGCTGGAGCACAGTCTCGGGCAAAGCGGCACAGAAGGCCTCCACCATTGGTGGCTGAAGGGGAGCTTTCGTTCTTTATGAGGGAGCGGTGTCATAACCCCCACGAGGAGCACGGTGAAACCATTGTCGATCTCCCCATGGGATTCATGGAGCATGAGCTTCCCAGGTAGGGGCGGAGGCCACCCAGCTGGTGCTCATTAGACTTGCATATAAAAGCTGGCCCAAGCAGGGACCGGAATTGTTGGTTGTCCCAATGGGACTGGATTGTGGAGAGTTACTGCTGTGGGCAGAGTAATATATATAATTTAAAGTAAACCCTTGTTCCATTACCTCTGGCGTTCTCAGTAATTAAAGCATGCAAGTTATTCTGGGTAAGCAAGCGGTGTGAATGGTGTTTCTTTAAAACTAGCTGCATTTATTACTTTGAATTCTCCTGGTCACTGAATAGTGGAATGTGCATTTCTCTGTTCCTAGCAGCATGAAACAATAGAATCATATTTCTTAATTGTAAAATATAATATATTGCTTAATTGCAAACTGTAATTTCTCCATTATGCATTGTGTTACTTGTTCTGGCAATACCAGACTCATAGGGCTGGATTCTCCGCTGTTGGATTCTCGTTTCACTGGCAGCCCGGACATTTCCCAAAGGCGTGGGGCTGCCCACAATGGGAAACCCCATTGGCGAGATGAAGAATCCTGCCCATAATATTTACCCTTTTGCATTCACAAGATAAGCCTTTCAACAAGGCAATTATTCAAACATCATTGTTTTTACAAGTGAAGGAGCACTGATCAATTTGTTTATTTTCTTGACTTTGGCCTTTGGGTCATAGTGGGGCCAAAAATGAAGCTAAGCACAAGGCCCTACTAACTGTAAATCCACCATTGCACAAAATGTTCACTTAGCTAAAGCCATTTAGGTTGGTCCTTGTGAATTCAGTATCCTGAATTTCTCTTGTCTGGCGTGAGTTTTGCCAATTGAATGACAACTAATGCTTTTACATCTACAAGTAATACAGTAACTCAGTGAAACCTATAATATTCACTTGCTTCGTTTATATATGTTCCTCCCATAAAACTTAATATGCATTGAAAAAGTATTTTTAAATCAGTAATGCAGACACTTGACAAAGCTTAATCAATTCAGCATTATTACTGTTATATGGAGTAAAATTGCCAGGCTGTATTCTAAAGCACAGGCAGGTGTCCAAAATGTTTTTTTTTGCTGTCATTCTATTCAATCACCATAAAGTAACTATAACTAAAGACTGAAAGGTTTCTATTCACGTCACAAAGAAGAATGATAATGAATATCAAGAAATGTGTTAAAATGTGCATGTTGTATATCAGGCAGAGAATGTTTTTGAATGTTCTGTTGGAAAGATGGGGTTGAATTTTTGCACCTCTCCCAAGGTAGGGAACTGAGGTGGGGGGGGAGTGGGGTGGAGGGTCAGATTATACCAGCACTAGCCAGCATGTCAGTTTTAAGACACTGTTCCTGGTGCTGGCAATATTCACCAGGGTGGGAAGGGAACAAGACAGTAATCCTGTCCCTTTCCAGGCTGAGACAAATTAAAATATTTAACTAGTTTGTTAAGAGCTTGTTAAAGATAAAGACTGACATTTTAATGGGAGTACAAGGATTTCTCATGCTCTCCTATTGCTGATCAGCTGAAGGGAGAGAGTGAGGAGGCAGTCATGGCTGCCCCAGGGAATTTTCCCATCTGTAAAAGGGTCAGTGGAGAAAAGGGGCGACTTGGCATTTGGAAAGGAAGTGCCCTTGGCACTACCTAGGGTGGAAGGGAGAGTGGACACTCAGTTCCCAGTAAGCGTCCTGGCGTTGCAGGGTCAGGCGAGCATGGGGTACAGCTGCCAATCACAACAAGGCAATCCACTGGTCCAAAAGGAAGACTGCAGTTGGCAATGGGGCACGACTGTCAAATTTTGGGTCTAAAGGCAATGAGCGGGAAAACATCATTCACTGGAAGGGCTGAACCCCAAGCAGCAGGAGCAGAGAAAGGGTGGGAAGGACACAGACATTATACCCAGCACAGGATCTACTGCTGAAGACGGAGCTATTTGGGGATGACCGAGACCCAAAGCCACAGGAGTCTCTGACCTTTTTTGGGCAGATTGTCACAGACATTTATCTGCACACTCACTGCTGGAAAACACGGAGCACTGGTCGCCAACCCTGCCAGTACCCGTCAAAGTCATTATGACCTTCAACATCTTTGCTTTCCACTCCTTTCAAGGATTTGCCGCACACATTAGAGGTTGCTCGTAAATGGTAACACACCACTGCATCTCGCAGGTTATTGATGCCCATTTTGCCAGAGTTTTTCATGGCCGACACAGTCATGCAGACACAGAGGGCAGTACAATTCGGGGTCATCAATGGATCACCAGGTGCAGGGCATCATCAGTTACATCCATGGAGACCAACAAGGTATCCTTCAACCCACCAATCAGATTCATCGAGGTAAAGGGCTTCCATTCTCTCAACGTCAAACGAAATTTCCCGCCATGGTTGCGCCTGTTTTCCTAGCAACCTGACTCCTTCATCCTGTGGCAGTCCACGCTGCTTCAGATCTTCACTCTAACAATGAATGTGCATGGATGGATCTTGGGGAATAAGGGATATCCCTTGAAGACATGGCTACTCAACCCACCACGGGAGTTTCAGGTGTATATGTAATACAACCAAAGCTACCTGCTATAGAAATGACAGAAAGAAAAAGATTCATTGGTCGATCTAGCCTACTCAATATAGTTATGACCGCATCACAATACAGATATTTCCCATTCACCTGAGCCATGTAATATCCTTGAAAAACTGAGAAAAACTGCTTCATTATCTGAGGAATTGTGAATATGGAACCGAACACTGCAATCATCATTAAGTATCCCCATTTCTTATTTTACAATGGAGGGAAAGTAATTAATGAAACAGATGGAGATGTTTGGGCCCAGGACACTACTCCGAGGACTCCTGCAGAAATGTTCTGGTGCTGAGAGGTTTGACCTATCACAAATCATCTTTCTTTGCATTAGGTATAACACCAGATAGTGGAGAGTTTTATCCCTGATTTCTACTGATTTTAATTTTACAAGGGTTCCTTGATGTCACCCTTGGACATATGCTACCTTGAAGTCAAGGGTGGTCATTCTGGAATTCAACTCTTCTGTCCTTGTTTCAAGCAAGGCTGTAATGAGATCTGGAGCCAAGTAGTCTTGGCAAAATCCAAAGTGAGCAAACCTTGCAACAGTTTATACCAGAAAGAAAGTAGTAACTTCCGATACAATCTTGGTTCTAGCTAAGACAATTTCTCTAGCCAAAGAATTGATCAGATTTTTAAAATGAAGATGCCCACTTCTGATGGTATTTGTGATTTTCCTGAACATCCTTGACGAATGAGCTCTTTTATACAATTCCACCTCCAGAATCTGCTGTTTAATTACCAAACAGCCAAGAATCAATTATCAGTTTGCAGGATTTGCTACTTCATCACTGTAACTGTCCATATTGTTTCTTCTTTTCAGTTACTACAGCTATAATTTTACAAGGGATTTCTTTTTTTGTCTGGATATGTTTCACTTTCTCAGCATCCTGGACAATTTATCTCCTGACCTCAGTCAGTGATGAAATGCTTAGGAAATCAGAAGCACAAAGGGTCTTGGGAGTCCCTGTTCATGATTCTCTTAAGGTTAATGTGCAGGTTCAGTTGGCAGTTAAGAAGGCAAATGCAATGTTAGCATTAATGTCAATGGGGCTAGAATACAAGACCAGGGATGTACTTCTGAGGTGGTGTAAGGCTCTAGTCTGACCCCATTAGGAGTATTGTGAGCAGTTTTGGGCCCCGTATCTAAGGAAGGATGTGCTGGCCTTGGAATGGGTCCAGAGGATGTTCACAAGAATGAGCAATAGAATGATAAACTTATCATAGGAGAAATGTTTGAGGACTCTGGGTTTGTACTCATTGGAGTTTAGAAGGATGAGAGGGGATCTTATTGAAACTTACAAGATACTGCGAGGCCTGGATTGAATGGATGTGGAGAGGATGTTTCCACTTGTAGGAAAAACTATAGCCAGAGGACACCATCTCAGACTAGAGGGACGATCCTTTAAAACAGAGATGAGGAGGAATTTCTTCAGCCAGAGGGTGGTGAATCTGTGGAGCTCGTTGCCGCAAAAGGCTGTGGAGGCCGAATCACTGAGTGTCTTTAAGACAGAGATAGAAAGGTTCTTGATTAATAAGGGGATCAGGAGTTATGTGGAGAAGGCAGGAGAATGGGGATGAGAAAATATCAGCCATGATTGAATGGCGGAGCAGACTCGATTGGTCAAGTGGCCTAATTCTCCTCCTATGTCTTATGTCTTATGGTCTAAGCTGACGGCTGGTTTTTACGAAGAATACCAGAGTCTTATTCCAATTCTGTCCAAGTCTTCTTTAAAAAAAAAAGTATCACAAGTCCTTCAAATCTAGACCAGGACCCAAATATATATTATAGACACCTACCTCTTGTCCAAGCTGATCTCCCCCACAAGTAGAAACAGCTCCAGTTTTCACTGCACAAGCTGTTTCATAGGCTTACTATTCTCTGTGAGAAGAACTGCCTAGCATGCAACCTAACATGCCTAGCATGCCCTTATGCAATTTATAAGCGTGATTCCTTGGGCCTTTCTAATGTAATTCTAATGTAATTCAGTTGAAATAACTTGTTAACATAAACAGTTAAATCCCCTCATTATCTTATAAATCTTGTTCAAATTGCTCCTGAGTTTACTCTTCTCTAAAATATGAGGATGCAACTCTTTGAGCCTATCTGGAAGTCAATTTTGTGAATCTTCTCTGTGTCCTTTCAAGAGCTGACTTGCCCCATCAACTGGATACAGGATTCAGAATTCTCACTGTCAAATTGCAGCATATTTTGGATGTGGCTATGAAATAGAATGCAGTATTTACACCTCCCTTTTTCTCTCTCTTCTTACGGGGTCTTGTTTCTCAGCTCCTCTTCTCCCTGCTACACAGCTGTGTTTAATTTTGTTACTCCCTCTCCGGTATTTTGCACCAAAAAAATCATTATCCCAAACATTCACTATTTATTGACCTTACTATTCTGCTGCTGTCACTCTATTCAGCCTCCGTTGAAAAAGCCCACAAATTCCCATAATGCCTCTCTCTTGCCATTCTCTAGAAATATGGAGTGAAGGACTGTGGGACAGTGAAGGTGTGATGGGCTATGGGGATGGGGGTTCCATTTTGAAGGGTGAGGGGATGGAATGGAGAGGTGGGACAGGGCAGCAGAATTGCCGGTAGCCAGACCTCTTAGTTGGCAAATTGGGAGGTTATGAGGTTGTCCCATGTGTAGCGACCTTAGAGTACATGTTGGATGGTCTGCTGTTCCAGCCCAAGCTTCACACCGGTTATTTCTGGACACCTTCCTCATCCTCCTTGTCAGATGACACCTGGCATTCTTCCTCCTACTCCAACATGTTGCCCCTCTACTGGGCGATGTTGTGCAGGATGCAGCAGGCCAGCACAATGCTCGAGATCCCAGAGATCCGCCAGATGTTCCACTCCTTCCAAAATGACATAATCGTTGGGAAGGCCTTAGGACGTCACATGAAGGTCTTCCCCAATGCTCCGTGCTAGATGGGGCGAATTCCTGACCGCGTGGGACACGTGTGCTCTGAGTTTTCGTCAACATCGCATGGCAGTTGCGGACTGTGTCCAACGCTGCCATCCTGCTGGCCATTAGGCCTTCGATAGGGGCTGGGGGGACTGTTGGGGGGTGGTCTGGGGTCGGTGAGAGGGCTCCAGGGGGGGCATTATGGCAGGTCCGGCCCGCGCGCTGCTGGTGCCATGTTGTATTGTGCGACCACTGCAGGTCGTCGCCATGCGCATGCGCGGCCACGGACCCGCCCATTCTTTGGTCATTTTTGGTGCGGGTGCAGGGAATTTTACTCAGTGCTGCTGATAGCTCCTCACCGGTCCCAGAATAGGTGAGGGTTCAGTGCCGATTTGGGCATCGTAAAACGCCACAGTTCCCGCATTGGCACTTAGCCGCAAAATCGGAGAATCCATCCCCTCATTCCTCAATTCTTGCAATATTTTCCGTCGACCTGCAGATGGCGAGTTCAGGCACAAGAACATAGAACATAGAACATAGAACACTACAGCGCAGTACGGGCCCTTCGGCCCTCGATGTTGCGCCGACCTGTGAAACCATCTGAAGCCTATCTGACCTACACTATTCCATTTTCATCCATATATCTATCCAGTGACCACTTAAATGCCCTTAAAGTTGGCGAATCTACTACTGTTGCAGGCAGGGCGTTCCACACCCTACTACTCTCTGAGTAAAGAAACTGCCTCTGACATCTGTCCTATATCTATCACCCCTCAATTTAAAGCTATGTCCCCTCGTGTTGGTCATCACCATCCGAGGAAAAAGACTCTCACTGTCCACCCTATCTAACCCTCTGACTATCTTATATGTCTCTATTAAGTCACCCTCAGCCTTCTCTCTAACGAAAACAACCTCAATTCCCTGAGCCTTTCCTCGTAAGACCTTCCCTCCATACCAGGCAACATCCTAGTAAATCTCCTCTGAACCCTTTCCAAAGCTTCCACATCCTTCCTATAATGTGGTGACCAGAACTGCACGCAGTACTCCAGGTGCGGCCGCACCAGAGTTATGTACAGCTGCAGCATGACCTTGTGGTTCCGAAACTCAATCCCCCTGCTTATAAAGGCTAGCACACCATATGCCTTCTTAACAGCCCTATTAACCTGGGTGGCAACTTTCAGGGATTTATGTACCTGGATGCTGAGATCTCTCTGTTCATCTACACTACCAAGAATCTTGCCATTAGCCCAGTACTCTGCATTCCTGTTACTCCTTCCAAAGTGAACCACCTCACACTTTTCCGCATTAAACTCCATCTGCCACCTCTCAGGCCAGCTCTGCAGCTTATCTATGTCCCTCTGTATCCTATAACATCCTTCAGCACTATCCACAACTCCACGACCTTTGTGTCATCTGCAAATTTACTAACCCATCCTTCCGCACCCTCTTCCAGGTCATTTATAAAAATGACAAACAGCAGTGGCCCAAAACAGATCCTTGCGGTACACCACTAGTAACTGAACTCCAGGATGAACATTTGCCATCAACCACCCCCTGTGTCTTCTTTCAGCTAGCCAATTACTGATCCAAACCGCTAAATCACCTTCAATTCCATACTTCCTTATTTTCTGCAATAGCCTACCGTGGGGAACCTTATCAAACGCCTTACTGAAATCCATATACACCACATCAACAGCTTTACCCTGATCCACCTGTTTGGTCACCTTCTCAAAAAACTCAACACGGTTTGTGAGGCGTGACCTACCCTTCACAAAACCGTGTTGACTATCGCTAATCAACTTGTTCTTTTCAAGATGATTATAAACCCTATCTCTTATAACCTTTTCCAACATTTTACCCACAACCGAAGTAAGGCTCACAGGTCTATAATTACCAGGGTTGTCTCTACTCCTCTTCTTGAACAAGGGGACAACATTTGATCCTCCAGTCTTCCGGCAATATTTCTGTCGACAAAGACGACATAAAGATCAAGGACAAAGGCTCTGCAATCTCCTCCCTGGCTTCCCGAGAATCCTAGGATAAATCCCATCTGGCCCAGGGGACATGTATTTTTACATTTTCCAAAATTGCTAACACCTCCTCCTTTTCAACCTCAATTCCATCTAGCCTGGTCGACTGAATCTGAGTGTTCTCCTCGACAACATTGTCTTTCTCCAGTGTAAACACTGACGAAAAATATCCATTTAACGCTTCCCCTATCTCCTCTGATTCCACACACAACTTTCCACTACTATCCTTGATTGGCCCTAATCTTACTCTAGTCATTCTTTGGTGCAAGATTGTGACCAAAGCCTGGGACCTTCTCAAAAATTGGCAGAGAGCTGAATCAGGTGGTAAAATCTCCGTGAACCTCGCAAGTTTCACAGCTGGATTTCTCTTCAGATCTAACTGCACATTGTTCAAATTCTAACGTTTGGCGCAGTACACCAGCTGGAGGGGCAGGTCCTAAAATGCCAGCAGTGCCAGAAGGCACCCCGATCTCAATGTTTGATTAAAGGATCCTCTACCACATGGACATCAGGACCTCCCGGTGAATAAGAGACACCCCTCCACTCTCACGCCCTCCCAATAGGTAAGGAGAACCCCTCACATGCAGATGGAGGAGGGTAATAACTCCAATGGAGTCCCCTGGCAGTGCCCTCTGGAAATTACCCCTGGCAGTGCAGGGTGCCAGTGGGCAATGCCCAGGCTTGTCCCTCAAATTCCATGGGTTACAGGCAAGTCTGCACCCCTGAGGTGGTCATCACAACTGGTTTTCATTATCGAAAAACTCAGTGATTCGCGGGAGAAGATGCATTGTGAGTGGACGCTACACTGTCACACCCTTTAATTATATTATAATTTATTTTAAAATATGTGCATCAGGCCCGCACGCTTCCTTTGAAGCTAGATGAATGAGAGGTGATCTCATTAACCAAATAAGATTCTGAAGGTTCGTGACAGATTGCTTCCCTTTACGGCAGCATATAGAACATGGGAGCATGTACTAACTCAGTTTGAAGGGTCAATATTTAGGATTGAGTTGAGGAGAATTTTCTTCATTCAAAACGTTGTGAATCTTTGGACCTAACCCAAATCCTACCCCAGATCTCTGTGGATGCTCCATCATTGAGTATGTTCAAGGTTGGGATAAATATGTAACGGGAAGGTTGCGATGCCTCCCCGGATTGAACCGGGCCCCATGGCATGGCATGCCATGGCAGCTGTTAGCCAGATCACTGCCAGCAAATGGCATTGGTGATGGGAAAATACTCGGTAGGGGAATTGTTCGGTTCCTATGTGTCCCTTCGGGGGAGGGAGCGGTGTCTTTGGAAAGATTCATAGTCAGAAACCAGGAATGGCAGGCTGAAGTTTGGACAGGAGGTGCAGGAGCCCGAGAGAGAACTATGTTGGTGCCTGGAGAACTAGTGAGGGCAACTAGTTGCTGGGGGCCAAGGAGGATGGTCTGGTCTGGACAGCATGGAAATCCCCCCCATCCCTCTCACACAGCCACTCGAGTTTGAGAAATCTCAAAATGCTGGAGATGCTGTTTTCGGTCTGGATGGCAAGGTAATCTGGCTCACGTATTCGAGGGTAACAGAAGTCTCCAACTCTCAACTTTGTTCCTATTTCTCACGTTCTTATTTTCCAGGATTTAGTGCTGACCATCTCAGCACCCTCTTGCTTGAATTTGATTACTGTAGCTAGAATTTTGTGCCACTGTCTAAATCTTTCCATTCTGCACTGAGTTACTGTCTGTCATTACATCATATGAAGAGAGGGCAGATGTTAGAGAATTATGATATTAAATCAAGGTGATCTGGCATGAAGAGTGTGAACTATGCTCAGAAAAAGTACTGTTTTACAGGGAAATGACACAGCTTTATAGATTAGAGTGTAACATAATTCACATCAAAGCAGGACAGCAGTTAAACACTGCTCTTTTACGACTGATTAAATAGTCATTAGGAGTTCTGTAGTTGTCATTTTTGTGCCATTTCAACACTATTGGAATTGTGTGCTGAATTATTTATAATACAGAGCCATGCTGCTAAACACTTGTTTACATCCCTTTAAAGTAGATCAGTGTTGATCCTTCAGCTATCTATTACTTTAAACACCAAATAGTGTTTTTCGCTTACAGTTTTAAAAATAAATCTGAGGACGTGAGCAATGCTGGCAAGATCATATTTATCATTCATCTCTAGTATCCCCAAGTCTTTTTCTTGAAATACAGTGTTCCTTTTGGTCATCCTTTTGGTGGAAATTCCAGATTATTGATCTTTTGATGAGAAAATAATGACAACAAATGTCTAAGTCAGGGCAATATGTGATTTGATGAGGCACTTGGAGGTGATGGCTTTCCTCTTGAATTCTCAGTGGTATAGATCAGGGGACTGGAAGATACTGTTGAAGTAAGATAAGCAGTTCATCTTGTAAATAGTATGTACTGTAGCCAAAGTTGGATAGAGTGGATGTCAGGTCCAATATCATTGACACTGATCAAGTAAACTGCTACGTCCTGGGTTGTACTGAGCTTCTTAAATGTTCTTGCAGCTGCACACATCTGAGCAAGTGGTGTGTATTCAATCGCTCTTGCCTTGAGCCTGGTAGATTGTGGAGATGCTTTAAGGAGTCAGGAACAGAACCAATCATCACTGAATACCCAATCTCTTCCTTACTCATGTAACTATGGTGTTAATATGCAGCATGGTAGCACAGTGGTTAGCATTGTAGCTTCACAGCGCCTGGGTCCCAGGATTGATTTCCGGATTGGGTCACTGTCTGTGCGGAGTCTACACGTTCTCCCCGTGTCTGCGTGGGTTTCCTCCGGGTGTTCTGGTTTCCTCCCACAAGTCCCGAAAGACGTGTTGTTAGATAATTTGTACATTCTGAATTCTCCCTCTGTGTACCCAAACAGGTGCTAGAATTTGGTGACCAGGAGCTTTTCACAGTAACCTCATTGCTGTGTTAATGTAAGCCTACTTGTGACACTATTATTATTGTTATAAAATATGCCTGGTTGACTCAAACCTTTATGCAGTAGTGACCTCCAAGATGTTGATGATTGAGGCTTCAGTAATGTTGAGAGTTTTGGTGATGGTGGGGTTCTGGGAAATAGTGGTGGATTCGATGATGATGGGAAGCCTGGGCATTGGTGGGCATTCAATGATGATGGTGGATTTTTTTTTTTAAATTTAGAGTACCCAATTAATTTTTTCTAATTAAGGGGCAATTTAGCATGTTCAATCCACCTACCCTGCACATCTTTGTGTTGTGGGGGCGAAACCTACGCAAACACAGGGAGAATGTGCAAACTCCACACAGACAGTGACCCAGAGCCAGGATAGAACCTGGGACCTCGGTGCTGTGAGGCAACACGGCTAACCCACTGCGCCACTGTGCTGCCCATGATGGTGGATCTAGGTGGGGGACTTGATGATTGTTCTGAGTCTGGGTGATGGTAATTTCTTCTTCCACCTCCTCTATTGCTTTATTGTTCCAAGTTCCTGCTGATGTGGCTATTCATTGAGTGCAAGCCTAAGCAATGAGGCCTAGATTTTCTGAATTGGAGATTTGTTGAGTATCTCTAAACTATGTAACTTCTGGCCATCATGCAGCTATGTCCTTGACTGTATTGTTAATCTTCAACCAAAGAGTCCAGAGGGGATGGGAGAAAATGTCAGCAATAGTGGGCATTGCAGCTTGCAGAGGGTTTAAATAACATTTTAAAACTATTTTAATTGCTCCTGTGGCCTACGCTGCTAAACAACTGACTATGCTTTCTTCTTGTTAAAGATATGATGGCACAAATGACAGGAAATGCAGTGCAAGATGTATTTCTCTCATTTACTCCTTCCTCCACATGCTAAAAACTTGGTGAAGGAAGAGCAGGAATGCCAGCAACAAATTGATTTGTTGGAGACATCACAGCCGATCTCATTTTCACGTGATGGTCACACATACACATTTTCCAGCAAATTTTCGTACCCCTACTGCGACCACAGTGTATCCCAGGCATTGGAACCTTCTCATCTTTATAGCTTAATTACGATCAAAATCTGTCAACTAACCAGTTGTGATAAAAATCCTGGATCCATTGAAATTTCAGCAGGCACAGAAACCTTTGTCCACTCATGCCTAACCATTCAAGCCTAGAAATTTGGCTACTAGCAAACGGTCCTTAAAACCTGACGACCACGATCCAGGTCCCCATCTGACAGCTATTATCTCCTAACTTGATAATGCCTGCATCCTTTTTCACCTCCTTTCTCTGCCACTGCCCCCTTCACTCCCCATTTTAAATTATTTTTAACCATTCGCCTCAGGCCCATTGTTGGCATCCAGGAACATCTTCAGTCCCACTTTTCTGGAAAGCTGCCGTTGGATAATGAATCCTAATGTTGGGTTCACCTCAACTTTCACATTCAAGCACAAGCATTGTTTCTTGACACAGTCCATGCCCAAAAGGAATACCGCCAAATTTCTAGTCCATCTACTCTAATCCCAGTTATTAACCTTGCCAATAGTTTTTAATGTTGTACAATTATGAACATTTCTTTTAAATTACCCACTTAATTTTCATGCCCTTATTGAATACAACCCGGATTTTCAAGTTTTTTTCATCACAAAAGGTGGGATAAGTTCGGAACTCTTCTGCAAATGGCAATTGATGCTGGATCAATTGTTAATTTCAGAACTTAGATTGCTGGTTTTTGTTGTCCAACGGTATTGAGGGATATGGGATAACAGCAGGTTAGGTCACTGATCAGCCATAATCTCAGTGGATGGCAGAACAAGCTCAAGGAGCTAAAAGACCTACTCTTGAGCCTATGTTCCTATAACTCTCATGTATCCTCTCATCCAAGGTATTATCTTAATGAACCCATGGTGTACCTTGTCCCTTGCAGCAATATATCCGTTGTATAGTGGCATACCCAGAGCTTCACACTTGCTGCAACTGTGGTCTCATCAGTGCCTTTTACAGATTTATTATCACCTCTTTAGTTTAATGGTCAGTGGCATGTACATAAAGCCCAAAACTCCATTAACCTTTTGTATTAATTCTTCCACCCCTTGCACTTATAGGTCTGTGTATTTGAATTTCTTGAACTCTACGGATGTGAAATTCATATCTGCAGCATTACTGGAGACTGCTCTAGAGAAGCTCCTGTGGATGCAGCCTCTGCCATCAGACACTTACAGAGTGGCATATGGCATGGCATCTTGGAAAGGATGCTTGGTGTGTGATCCTTGCATGTGCCGGAAGCAGCTGAGCTTACAGCATGCAGCCTTATTTATCAGGTTTTGACCACACATGTCCATTGAACAATTTGCATGTCTGTAACTGGCCACATATTGCCTGATACAAAGTGGACATGCTAAGAAAATTCACCACATTGGCCTGATGGGAAATGTGGTCAACTAAACTAAGGAATACAGTCAGCAGAATTAATGACTTTAGACTGAGTATGTTATGTAACCTCGAGGACAGTCCAGAAGGAAAGAAACCTTAAGCTCTAAGTTTGACGAAGTCCGATCCCCTCCTATGCCTGGCCAGAGCGAGTGGGTAGGAACGCCCCACGCATCCATTAGATAAGTATTAGCAGATAAAATCTATTGCTTGTAAACGTATAGTGGTAGGACAGAGGGGAAGAGAAGCGTTTCGCATTTGGTATAATGTAAGAATCAGTCCTAGTAAAGACGTGATTTGGTTTAAAGATAAAGTTTTGTGTGTATCAATTTGTCGTGTTCAATATTTTCCCCGCTTCTTGACTGTGATAGAGAAATTCAAACAGCATTCATTAGGTAAGCAAAACTGAACTTTATTTACGAATTAGAACTGACTGCTAGCAGAATGGCTGAGACTTTTGAAGTCGGAAGCAGTCAGTACAACTGCTGAGTCCGTCCCAAGTCTGCGATAGTACAGAAGAATAAGGCGATTTTTTATACATTATAGGATCAAAGATAACATGAATACAACTTGGTCAGGAATTTAATCGAAAAGTAAAACATAGTAAATAATCGTTACAATGGCGTCACCTTGCTGACCTTTAGGGGAATGAGTTTCATATCATTATCTTGTCTTTGTTTTAAGAACGGGACAAATTTGTTTACGAACAGGAAGATACAGCTTTTTAGCTGGGTATTTATTGAGACTGCTCTAGGTCTGACGAACAAGCCTATCTTAGAATTTCAGAGTCACCCAGTTATCAGGTCATTGTGACCTCGGCTTGTATCTGTGTATTTTGTATCTGTTCTTAGGTTAAATTCAATTGTACCAAGAAGACTTGACTAGTTTTCCCATCATGCCATCATTTGGCTTCACACATACCACAAATGACTGGAGCAAGGGTCTCAGTGAACCATGCACTCAACTAAGACTCGGCATTCATCGCAAGAAGAGCCCAGCAACATGCGGTAGCATGGTGGTAGCATCAATGCTTCGCAGCTCCAGGGTCCCAGTTCGATTCCCGGCTGGGTCACTGTCTGTGTGGAGTCTGAAGCGTCCCCCCCGTGTGTGCGTGGTTTCCTCGGGTGCTCCGGTTTCCTCCCACAGTCCACAGATGTGCGGGTTAGGTGGATTGGCATGCTAAATTGCCCGTAGTGTAAGGTTAATGGGGGGATTGTTGGGTTACGGGTTATACGGGTTACGGTGGTTTTGAGTAGGGTGATCATTGCTCGGCACAACATCGAGGGCCGAAGGGCCTGTTGCTGGGCTGTACTGTTCTATGTTCTATGTTCTAAACTCCCATACACTAACTTCCAGAAAGGTTTGAAAAACCTGCTATTGCAAAGCACATGGAGATACTCTGGAGTGTTTTTGGAGTCGGTTTCTGAGAACTGGTGCCGACGTTGGAGAGGATAGAGGTATATCCGACCAGGTATGAGGGTTGCGGGTAGACTCTTGGGGCGGATTCACCGTCTGCCCATGTTCGATATCACGAAAGCGATTGGGGGTAGAATTGGTCATGACGCCAAAATTATGGCAGGCCATGCTCAAGTGCCTCGACAGCAGCATCAATGCGTTCCACTCCGCACGTACAGTAAACGCGTTCATATTTCATCAGTGGACTTTGAGCCGGTATTCTCGGGCCATCTGCGATGCTTGCCTCCACTGGGGGGAAATAATGATGCCAAGTTTTCACTTGTGTTTTAAAATCGGGAAACAGGCACCATGGCTTGATGAAGGAGCGAGAGGAGTAGGACATGCCGGTGGGAAGGAGGCATCAGCGCCATGGGTAACAACCGCCAGGACCACCCAGCAGTGCCGCAAGAAAACCTGCACAACCTCATCAGGGCAGCCAGGGTGAGATAGGCAGCACTGTGCCCCAGCACTCACTCCCGACCCACACAACCGTAACCCCCCCCTCCCCTCCCACCTGCAGGGCGAACCGAGACCCCACCCGCACCACCTGTCACGTCCCTCTGGGAATGAGCCATCTCCGTCTGGGACTGTCCCACATCACCCAATGACTGTGCCACCTCCCTCTGTGACTGGCTCAGGTGTGGCCAGCGCCTTGGCAATGCCACTGACTCCCTCAGCCATGACCTGTTGTGATAGCGCCAAGCACTGCAGCACCGCTGAAATGTCCAGCACCCATACCGACCACCATGGCTGGGTGCCCTGGCCACGAAAACCACCGTGTACCCACCCCTGTGCCGCATATGTCCCAACTGGTTAACACTGCATTTCCAGTCTTCCCGCCACCCCCCCCCCCATGCAGTTCCCCATGGCATGTGCATCATACCACCACCCCCACCACCAGTCCTCCACAGCCGTACAACCCCCCAACACTGCCCCCTGCACCACCACCACCCCCACAACCCCCTAACACCGATATCTCACACTGCCCCTCCACCACCACCACCACCCCCCAACACTGACACCCCACCCTGCCCCCTCCACCACCCCCACTACTCGCAACTTGTGGTTCAATCATGTGTCTTGCAGGATCACCTGCCGATGAGGTGGGCCCCTCTACTCACCGCCCTCAAGACCCCAACCACAACTCCAGGAGAAGAGCAATGAGGAGGAGGGAACAGACACCAATGGGAAGCCCGAGATCCACAGCCCGAGACACTCCGAGCACCAGTCCGGGGGCTTTCCATCACAGCTGCCTCCATCCCGGAGACACTCACCTCGTTGAGCACTTACTGAATAGCTCCTGGGCACTATCTGGTTGATGTGTACTACACGCATGCTGCAGTACAGCAGGTGGAGGTACGAACCCCTGAGGGGGTGGACAGTTGGAGGGAGGTCCAGGGACTAGCTGCTGTCTGGATGGGTTTCGGGCTTCTGGATAGGGTGCTCCCCTTCAGTGGATTGGATTGGATTTGTTTATTGTCGCGTGTACCGAGGTTCAGTAAAATTATTTTCTGCATGTAGCTCAAACAGGATATTAGTACTGAAAAGAAGAATATGTAAGAGGGCAACACAAGTTACACAATGTAATAAATAGACACCGGCATCGGGTGATGCATACAGGAGTGTAGTATTAATCAGGTCAGTCCATAAGAGGGTCGTTTAGGAGAACAGCGGGGAAGAAGTTTTTTAAAAATATCTGTTAGTGCGTGTTCTCAGACTTTGTGTATCTCCTGCCTGATGGAAGAAGTTGGAAGAGTGAGTAAGCCGGGTGGGAGGGGTCTTTGATTATGCTGCCCATTTTCCCCAGGCAGCAGGTGTGTACATGGAGTCAAGGAGTGGAGGAGAGTTTGTGTGATGGACTGGGCCTGTGTTCACGACTCTCTGATGTTTCTGGGTCGAGCAGCTTGCCATACCCATGCTGTGAAGCAGCCAGATAGGATGCTTTCTATAGAGATGCAGTCGTAGAGCCAGGGACTGCATGAAGGGGGTGTCAGTAACATCCAGCGCCTGTAGGTGCAGTTGGAGAAGTCCAAATGCCTTTAGGTGCAGAAGGTGGTGCCGACCATGCATACTGCCCAGGCCAACTCTGCACAAGTCACATCCGCAATGGAGGCCTTGGGGCGAAGGATTCGGCCATGGGTCAGGATGTCCAAGGCCTGGGGCACTCTGTGCGGGCAGTGGCGGATGCCCAGGACAGGGCTGCCCGATCACAGGCAGCCATGTACCACGGGCACCTGGACATTGCAGCAGCGCTCCAGAGCATTGCCTAGTCACCTCAGCAGACCGCCTCCATTCCTGATGTACCGCCTGTGGATCCACCTAGACATAGAGTTTGGGCCTGTAAGTCCAGAAAGGTAGACAGCAGTTAAGTTGGTCAAATGAATGACCAGGTTTTTAAAATATCACAGTCACAAGGGGGGACCTTAGCTGATTTCCCCCTCTTGTCCCTGTAACATGAGAGTTAATTCAATAGATCAATATTTATCATAACAAAATCAACGGGTTCATTGTAGATTGGAGATACACCTGGCATCTCCACCACTGCATCATACACACATTTCCTCACAAGCTATTGTTGCGTTGATTAAATATTGACATGAAACATGCTGCATCTTCACAACATATTGTACATTTTCTTTTTGTTCTGTGCACCCTGGGCGAGCAGGTGTTCAGTTCCAGCCCTCAGATCCCGTAGTCCCAACATAAGTGAATTAACCAATAATTTGTGTTTCCCGAAGTTCTTTAAGCCTTGACTGCTCCAATGAGTTACAGATACTAGATTTAGAAGTGAAACATTAACAAGCTGTTTATTTAGGGGCTGGTTTAGCTCACTGGGTTAAAACGCTGGCTTTTAAAGCAGACCAAGCAGGCCAGCAGCACGGTTCGATTCCCGTACCAGCCTCCCTGGACAGGCGCCGGAATGAGGCGACTAGGGGCTTTTCACTAGTAACTTCATTGAAGCTACTCGTGACAATAAGAAATTTTCATTTAATTAATAAAAAGAGGAAAAGGTTAATATATGTAAAGAGAATAACAGGACGGGCAGCATGGTAGCACTGGCAGTCTCACGGCGCCGAGGTCCCAGATTTGATCCCGGCTCTGGGTAACTGCCATGGTGGAGCTTGCACATTCTCCCCGTGTTTATGTGGGTTTCGCCCCCACAACCCAACAGATGTGCAGAGTAGGTGGACTGGCCACAGCTAAATTGCCCCTTAATTGTAAAAAATGAATTGGTACTTTAAATTTATTTAAAAAAAGAAATAACAGGACAATGATCAGTCTACCCCATCTCCAAACCCTATCCACCCTCCACGCAGACAGGCACAAGAACAGACACATGGTGAGGGTTGGTGGGAATATAAAAATGGGGATTAAAGGGTAGGTTTGAGATGAGTCTTCACTGCTGTGGTGGCGGTCTTTGGGAACATATTTGCTTAAGGATTTTTAGGTCAGTGCACAGCCACTGTATGGAGCTAGGTACAGAGATTTTCAGGTCAGTGCGATTCCAATTGCCTGCGGTCAGGTGGCGCCGTATACAGGATTCTGAGATTGGTGCACTTCCGCTTTCTCCACCCTGTGAGATTACTACAGCCTTCCTGAGTAAACACAGGTTTTATCCCGTCTGTCTGAACTCAGCACAGGAGCTCCGCCCGTACTTTATGGAATATTCTCAGTTTAAGCTTCGATATGAGCTCTTCCCAGTGAGTGAATGCTTGTTTTCTTACCCCAGAAGCCTTCCACAACTGATGCTGTCTGCCTTCTCACGAGGAGAGCCTTCACAGAACTGGCTTGAAGGTTTTAAATACCGGCTGGCTGAGGAGAAAGAGCATCAGATATAAAAAAGAGGGCCTCCCAGCTGCGACCTGGCTGAAACTTTATCAGAACTGAACAAAAGTTGCAACTCTGCAGAAAACACGCCTACTTTCTGAAAGTTTCTGACTGGCTTCACCAATCACAGGCAATGATAGGAGCTGGCTGAGAATCCTACATACACTGATTGACTGCTTGGCAAGTTATCAAATCGACATCACAGGTTCTGCCACAGAACCTAAAGGAACATCTTGGCCTGGTCCATCAGGGTGTTCCAGCTCTGCCTAAAATCTACAGTTTAATAGAAATCCCAAAGAGTACAGTAATGTTGCAGTAGCCAACCAGAAAACTGTAGATCAAAACAGGCAGCAGGACAGGATTTTAGAAAGGAACATAGGGTAAACAAAAGGTTTACAGCAATATTCTAAAAATGGTGTGACTTAAATTCACAGGAGTGTGATGCATTGCGATACATATTACTATGCAAAAGATGCAACATCATTGCAAGCTATTGTTGAGTTGTACTGGTTTCTGTTAAAAAACAACATTTAAACATTATTTGTTCTATAATATTATGGGTTCCTCTTACTGCATCAGATTTTAATATAACAGGTACAGGGTGCTTTCTGTGAAATTTTGAAATGAAAAGAAATCATTCTTTAGCCAAACATGCTGTGTAATGTGGTATTTTCATCAGGGTGGAGGAGAGTTATGGAGCACTGTTCCATATGTGTGAAGCAATGGAGTGTTTCCAACAAATATTCATCAGTTTATTGTGTAACTAGCAAAGGCTGAAGGAAATATTTTTACTCAAGTACGTTCACACTATAAATTGAAACACTATTTTCCCATCAGTATTGTTCACCAATAAATATGTTTGCCCTACAGGAGTGAATCAGTGGACCATGCCATCATAAAAGAAGAGAGAGTCCCGGCAACAGGGAAAACGCCAAGAGATCTGTATAAGGTGAGAGCGTTTGAAGTTTTGATTATGTCCTGTACAAGACATACAGTACAGCAAGGTTAAAATTTTGAGCGCCAGCTTTAATTGGAAGATTACCTTTTGTTGAGTGCACAAATTAAAAACAAACTGTTAAAGAAAGCTGCCACACATCCGCCTAGCTGTATAATTTTATCACCAATTCCACTAAATTTCACATGGTCCACTTTTTTAATTAAGTACTTCCACAATGAGAAACTTTTAAAAAGTTCCAATGTGTATGTCAATTTCAACAGAAACACCCAGAGGTGACGATTCCAGTTGATATTATAACTGGAAGGAAATATGCCAGAATGGACTCCTGACTCAAAGACTGGAACTTTTAAAATAAAACTTGGAGGAACAGAGTCACAAGACCATTAATTAGTTTTAACAACAAGCAAACAAAAAATTAAACCTGAAAAATTGGATTCAATACAATGCTCCTTTACCTTCCACATTTAAGAATGAACATGGATTACAAAGTACACCTTATGGTACAATGTTCTCAGTAACACAAAAAGCCCTTTGAGCACACAAGGTGACTGGTCAAATACACACTCCACTCTTGTTATATGTTGTCGCAAAGAGAAAAGGTGTAGAGGTGCTCATATGATGAAACGTTATTCAGGGGCATTGCTCAAAAGAATCAATAAGAACATAAGAACTAGAGCAGGAGTAGGCCATCTGGCCCCTCGAGCCTGCTCCACCATTCAATTGAGATCATGGCTGATATTCTGTGGACTCAGCTCCACTTTCCGGCCCAAACGCCATAACCCTTGATCCCTTTATTCTTCAAAAACTATCTATCTTTATCTTAAAAACATTTAATGAAGGAGCCTCTACTGCTTCACTGGGCAAGGAATTCCATAGATTCACAACCCTTTTGGGTGAAGAGGTTCCTCCTAAACTCAGTCCTAAATCGACTTCCCCTTATTTTGAGGCTATGCCCCTAGTTCTGCTTTCACCCGCCAGTGGAAACAATCTGCCCGCATCTATCCTATCTATTTCCTTCATAATTTTATATGTTTCTATAAGATCCCCCCTCACCCTTCTAAATTCCAACGAGTTACAGTCCCAGTCTACTCAACATCTTGTCGTAATCCAACCCCTTCCGCTCTGGGATTAACCTAGTGAATCTCCTCTGCACACCCTCCAGTGCCAGTACATCCTTTCTCAAGTAAGGAGACCAAAACTCCAGGTGTGGCCTCACTAACACCTTATACAATTGCAACATAACCACCCTAGTCTTAAAGTCCATCCTCTAGCAATGAAGGACAAAATTCCATTTGCAATCTTAATCACCTCTTGCACCTGTAAACCAACCTTTTGCGACTCATGCACTAGCACACCCAGGTCTCTCTACACAGCAGCATGTTTTAATATTTTATCGTTTAAATAATAATCCCGTTTGGTGTTATTCCTACCAAAATGGATAACCTCACATTTGTCAACATTGTATTCCATCTGCCAGTCCCTAGCCCATTCACTTAACCTATCCAAATCCCTCTGCAGACTTCCAGTATCCTCTGCACTTTTTGCTTCACCACTCAACTTAGTGTCGTCTGCAAACTTGGACACATTGCCCTTGGTCCCCAACTCCAAATCATCTAGGTAAATTGTAACAAATGTGGGCCCAACACTGATCCCTGAGGGACACCAGTAGCTACTGATTGCCAACCAGAGAAACACCCATTAATCCCAACTCTTTGCTTTCTGTTAATTACCAATCCTCTATTCATGCTACTACTTTACTCTTATGCCATGCATCCTTATCTTATGCAGCAAACCTTTGTGTGGCACCTTGTCAAAGGCTTTCTGGAAATCCAGATATACCGTGCGGCCGTGCCAATCGGTGGCATGGTTGTGCAGAACGGCACTTTGCGGTCGTTTTCACGAACTGTGATAGCAGGTGTGTTTAAATTCGTGAAAACGGCCGTGAAGGCCTGGGAAATCGGCCCATCGGATAGGAAGAATCGCTGCTCGCCGTAAAAAAAACGGCCAGTGGGGGGGGGGAGAATAGCGGTGAGGTCGGGAAAAATGTCGGGAAGGCCCTCCTGCTATTCTCCGACCCGTCGTGGGGGGCGGAAGAATCGTGCCCACTAAATTAAACACACCTAAAACTATGCCTTATTTCTAATGTGCAAATATAAACCCCTTAAAACTCTCTTGTTTTCCAAGCACTGGGACATTTACCCACCCTGTTAAACTCCTTGTGGTTCCACTCTCTCTTGCTACTCAGGCCGCTGCTCCTCCTGGACCTGTGCCAATCAACAATGGGCCCTTTTTCCTCCTCATTTATATGAGAGGAAGGACAAGGCCGGGTTTCCTACTGTCTGCACGCTTGCACCTCTTATCTGTGAACAAATAGAATTGATAAATTTATTGAGCATTCCCATACAAGGTTTCCCTCCATCTCCAAGCCAGCAAACCAGTGCTAAACCCTTGGTATGTTCTCAGTCCAGCCCTCCCGTTTCATGTGAACGGCTTCCGAGAAGACTACAGATGGGTATTCCTCCCCTTTATACATGACTGTGTGCATGCGGTGGTGATGACATTCATGTGTGAGAAACCCCATCAGGCAAATGTCAGCTTGCCTCCTATAACCCTAGATACTCTATTGACAGAATGTCCGCCCTTGACATGATGGAAAGAATCCTTGCATCAGAGCCTGTCAGCATCCCCATTTAGCTCGGATTAGGGAGCTTTGGAGTGTGCATCTAGCTATTGCCCAGCAGTCATGCCCCCTGAATGAATTTGTTTCCAATCCTTCTCTCCTGTGAGGCAAAGACCAATCACACCTACTTAACTCCAGCTTCAAACCTTAATGGATTTTCGTAGAAGTGCAACCCATCAGGTGGGAGCAATTCTTCATCAATGAGCAGCTGAGCCTATTCTCGCCATGGCTTGAACAAGTAGTTATTAGGGCACCCTTCACATCAGCCCAAAAGAGGAGTCATTAATTCCTCCTATCCACTTTTTGACCCCTCCCATCTCATTGTTTTCTGAATCTTTTCAAATTGTATTTACTTTAGATAGTAGAAGATGGTTCATCGGCAGTTCATCGAGTGCTTCCAGCACCTTACAATCTCCTCCTCTCATCCTCCTCCACAGTCAGTGCCTCCTAATTCCTCTCTCTCCTGTGACCATCCAGTTCCCCACTGTTACCTCTAATGCCATTATTATTTATGTTGGAAATCCTGTTCTTCCCCACCACTCCCTTCAATGTTGACGTCTGAGGTAATCACCACTGTTGTATATATTAGGAGATGTGTTGCAAAACCCTGTACTACAGGTAGGGGGTAGTCCCTGCCTGCTGGCTCCGCCCAGTAGGCGGAGTATAAATATGTGTGCTCCCCATACAGCAGCCATTTCGCCAGCTGCTGTATGAGGCTACACATCTTAGTGTAATAAAGCCTCAGTTGTATTCAACGCTCGTCTTTGTGCAATTGATCATGCATCAACGTCCCCATGCCTTCATGCATCAGAGGCCTCCCATTCTTGAGGCCAACTGCAGTCTTACTTTTACAGACCATCCCCCTCATGAAACCGTCCGTTTGCCCCCATGACACTTGAACTTCCGCCATACCAGATCTAACTGCCTCCTCTGAATGTAACCGTGCTCTCTGAATTCCAGTAGCATGCTTCCAACCTCCAGGACCAAATGCACTAAATGACAGTACATATCCAATTTTCTGTAAGACTGTCACTGCCCAGACAGGCCTTCCCCCATCGAAGACCAGGACCAAGGTATGCGTAGCATGCTGAGCCTGCTAACACACCCCTGACAGTCTGGCTTCATTTCTCGGACAGTCTCTTAAACATGTCCCTGACAGTCTAGCCTCACTCCCCAGATAGACTATTAAAATTCTCCCGACAGTCTCGTCTTATTCCCTGAGCAGTCTTTGACTCCTCCCACTCCTGGAACTGCTTCTATCACCTTTCCCCACTGGTCTTCCCACCCCCTCGTCTAGACGGCATGTCACCTTCCCTTCTGGCCCTTCCCTCACCTGTGTTTTGGCCGAGCTCCGAAGTGTTACTGTTGGGACCTCTGTCCCGAACATGGCATTGTCCGTCGACACAGACATTTCTGTATCCATTTCTGAGCTGGAGACATCCTCCTCTTGCTGGACCTGGTGCTGGGATCTAGACGGTTGGGTCTCCAGGTGAAGGGCTGTTTCAGACACGGAGGAGACGTCAATGCAGCTGGTTGGGCATTGTGAAGCACATTCTTCAGGTGGTCCAAATGCTTCTGCTAAACTTTCCCCTTAATCTGAATTATGTATGAGACTGGTCCCATTCTCTACAGCATGGCACCTGGGAGCCATAATGCCTCATCTCCAAAATTGTGGGCATGGAACACATTCCCTGAGTGAAACTGCCACCCTGGTGTCCTCAAGTCAGGGTGCCGCTTTGTGTCTCCTGCTGCTCCTCCACTTTCTTGCCAAGGTTCGGAAATGTGAGATCGAACCGGGTGCTAGACTGTCGACCCATCAACAGTTCTGCAGGGGCAATTCCCATCGTCACATGTGGTGTTGTGTGGAAGTTAAAAGTAACCGTGTCAGTCATGCCTTAGAACCTGTGGTTTGTTTTTTTTAATGCCCCGTTTGACAGCCTGGGCCACCCTTTCCGCCAGGCTGTTGGGTAATAGATGACCTAATATGCCTGATGCCATTTTGCTTTGTAAATGCAGCAAATCTTTCCTCGTAAGGGCGTTCCATTATCCATTGCATCCCATGATGCTAACGAGCACTAGAGCATTTTTACCATGGCCTGAATATTGTTGAGGCCATATTATACACATTTAGTTACTTTAATGGGCATCCACAATAACGGGAACATAGACCCCCATGAAAGGCTCTGCGAAGTCCGCATGTAGTTGCACCCATGGGGGCCTGGTCATTCCCATGGGTGAAGGGGAGCTTCTGATGCTCCTGGCATGCTGGGCTGATGTGCATGACCCTCTCAATGTCCCCATCGATGCCAGGACACCAGACATAACTACAGGCCAAGATCTTCATCTTAGAGGTGTCCTGGTGCCCACGGTGTAGGTCCTTCAACAGGGACTCCTGACCCTGGTGGGATTATAACACGAGTTCTCCACAATATGACACTGTCTTCCACGCTAAGTTCTGAGAACGGTCTGGACAAAAGGCTGGCGGGCTAGCGGAAGGCCACTCTGTTCTCCATCGCTCAAAAGCATGAGGGGAAGTTTCACCATTCCCGGATCCCGCTGCATCCATGCACACACCTGATTAGTCGTCATTGGCAAGGTATCCATTAAGTTGAGAGTTGTAACCACTTTGTCTGCCACTTGTGGGGAGAGAGCAATGATAGATGACTGAGAGCATCGACGTGGGCAATCTGCGTATTTGGTTTGATTTATTTATTATCATGTGTATCAAGGTACAGTGTTGTTCTGCTTACAGTCCTGGCAAATCGCTCCATTCATGAATACATAGCATATACTATAATAATTAAAAATTATAGAATATATCATAATAATGGTTATAAAAAATGTAAGAAGCTGATCTGTAGGAGAGAGCTGACAGAGAGTCGCCACACTCCAGGGCTATCTTGGAAAAAACATTTTTTTTTAAATTTAAAAACCAGCTGCAGCCTGTTATTGTTTTGTGCCCAATGTCAGTTCGAAGTAGGAAGAGTTGGTCCGATTCCCTTTTACTTGGCCTCCTTGGCTCGGTAATGGTGTTTGGAGAAATACTTGATCAGTTCTCCAGGACGGTATTGAAACAAATATTCATACGCGGTGAGTAGAAGCTCTCAACGCTGCATTATGGCCGATACGATGGAAGGGATCCCCTTATCCTCGTTAAAAATACTAGGCAGTGGTTTGTGGTCAGTCACAATGATGAAATACCACCCATTAGCATATCGGTGGAATGTCTTGACACCAGATATTACCGCCAAGTCCTCCTTCTCAATTTGAGCATAACTCAGTTGTTCAGTGTCCGCCAGGGTCCTCGCAGCGAAAGCAATGGGATGTTCCATGTTGTCATCCCATCCATGGGCCAACACCACTCAAATGCCGTAGGGGAGGCACGTCAGGATTCGCAGCCAAGCTGGATCATAGTAGGTGAGGAGCTGTGTGGACAACAAACGTTTTTTACTCTGGCGAATGCTTTGTCTTGTGAGACATCCCAGAAATACCCCTGGTCCTTCTTCAACAATATGTGGAGTGGAGCCAATAAAGTCGCCCCAGCAAATTAGGTCCCGGTCCCTGTACCACAATCAAGGGAAGACGGGCCAACTACTGTCCATGCATTACTGGAATGATGGTGGTCGCCACGAAGTTCAAAGGCTTGCCGGCATAAATTGTCAACCTCGCTTGGGTGTCACGCAAATGTCAGCGGCATAATCCCTGCGCCAAGTCACCAAACTGTGCGATGGTCCATGATGGAGACGGCAGCTCCATTGTCCATTTCCATCACCACAGTGTGACCATTGACTTGTAATATGACCCAGATTGATTTTACCTTCAGGCTGTGACAGTTCAGCTGCACCGGTATGATGGTGGCCTTCTTGAAGCAGGTGGGGACCTCGGAGCGGAGTAGGGAGAGGTTGAAGGTGTCCCTGAACACATCAGCCAATTGGTCTGCGCAGACTCTGAGTGCACAACCAGGGAACCCATTCGGACCCTTCGAGGGTTCACTTTAAGGATGGCCGATCTGACTTCAGAATCTGTGATGGTAGGTATGGGTGTGCTTTGGGCTGCTGGGACACTCAACAGCGGATCGATGGTTTTCTGCTCGAAACCGAACATAGAATGCATTGAGTCCATCGGGGAGGGGTGCGCTGCTGCCGGAGATACAGCTCGGCTCTGCTTTGTAGCCTATTATGTTGTTTAGGCCTTGCCACAACCGATGAGAGTCTGTAACACTATTCTGTGACTCTAGCTTAGTCTGATATTGTCTCTTGGCATCCAGATGGCATTGCGGAGGTCGAACCTGGATTTCTTGTATAGATCAGGGTCGTCTGACTTGAATGCGTCAGTCTTATCCTTCGTGGGGGAGTTAATCTCCCGATTAAGCCATGGTTTCCGGTTGGGGAATGCAATAACCTGCACAGGACTCATCCAGCTGGGGATGATTGTTCCCCATGTTCAATTGGACTGAGTTAACCCAGCATCAGCATAAAAGGCCGGAGCTGTAGAGCCAGCTAAAAAGCAATGAGGTCCGGATGAAAGGTAGCCGGGCCCTATGCATGTATGATGCTGTTGCTGAAATAAAGGACTTTTAAGAAGCTCGTTGTACTCCCCTGGCTTTATCACAGGGAACATATGTACTGCTTTCTTTGGCACGCAGCCGTCCACACATTTGCTGATGAAGTCTGTAATGCTGGTGACATACTCATTTAGGTTGGTTGCTGAGTTCTTAAATATGGACCAGTCCACTGTCTCCAAGCAGTCACGTAGGAGCTGTTCTGTTTTCTCGGATCAGCACTACATGACCTTCTTAGCCGGATTCTCCCGGTAAAGTTTCTGCGTGTGTGCCGGGAGAAAGAGCACTGTTTATGGGCTGATTTTCCAAAGTGGCGGTCGGGGGCGGAACGGTAGGTGACCTTAATTTTTGTGTAGCAAGTGGTCAAGAGTGTTGTCACCCCTGGTGGAACAGATGTGTTGGTAGAATTTTGACAGTACACTCTTGAGGTTGTGCCCTCTGTTGCAGTGGGAATTCGAAACAGAGGGTGGGCCAAACTATGGATGCATAGACCATGGAGCCCTGCAGCTCCTGCACTCCTTTCTCCATCTGCTCCAGGGATAGTGAAAGCTCGATGGTCCATTTCAAATCCAAGGTGAGCTCCACCAACATCTTCCTCTGAGTGGCCGTGTTGTTTATGCCACACACTAGCCGATCCCTCAGCATTTCGGAGAAGGACAGCCCAAACTCACAATGCTCAGCTGGACACCAAGGAGGGTCAAGAAATCAGTGACTGATTCAGCTGGAGACCGCATCGCCCTATTAAACCTATACCACTGCATGATCACGAAAGGCTAAGGGTCATAATTTTAGCAAACAAAGTGACCAGCTCACCAAACGATTTTGGGCCCAAGCAAGTTAGACTTCTAAAGATCCCAAAAAAGTCGGGGCCCCGCAGGCAGTTAGGAGGCTGACTTTCTGATGGTCTTCCCCCAAAATACCATTAGCCTGGAATAAATACTTCATGCGCTCAGCATACTTGCTCCAGTCTTCCAGGCCTACTTCGGAGGCTTCTAGTTTCTCGAATAGTGGCATCCTGAATGTCCTCACATTCCGGGATAGTAATCGACCGGGTTTCTAGGCGGTTCCATGAATGAGTCTGGAATTTCCTTTTGTCCTTGTCGTCAGTAGGTAACTTGAGGAAGCTAGCGGTAGTAGAACAGAGATTTATTTAACTACATACAATATTCTGCTGAGGCAGTAACTCGCTCCCACTCCAGTCCTTGCTGGGAGAACTAACCATACCAGGCTCTGCTTTGGGCCGGCTTTTATGCCTCAAATTACAAATCATGGCTTACTTTGGAATTTAGTTTTGATTACTCTTTTAATAGAATAGTTTAGATGTATATTATATCCAATCATATCACCAGGTATTCACTAATCTGTTTACAGGTTTAAAGTAAAAATCTTAGATATCATCAATGGAGCAAGCCAGTACACTAAATAATTGAGTTTTGTGCATGAATCATACACTGATCCTCAATACTTATGTCAGAAAGGGTCATTATTATTAATATTATGCACTACTGTGAATAATTTACATTAGCCTGCATGGTTTCTAGCTTACAGCAATGGAATTCTTTTCTGAGAATTTAAAATAATAATTTAAAATTCCGTAAGGATAAATTGACTACCTAGATATTTCCTTGCTCTGTACTCATTGTTTATTATGTCACGCTAACCTTCTGCTACACATTTGGTTCTGCCATAGATATTCTCTTGTGTTCAATGGCACAGGTCACTTACGTCAGCTAATTGTGTACCTCTTATGTTCTGAAGTTAACTCGCACTGCCCAATGTCAAGCTAGAAAATAGCGTAATCCAAAGGATATAACAAACTGCTCCTCTTTGTCATATAAATAGATACCTTAAAATCGCATATGACCTGTGCTTACTTCTCCAATCTTTCAATAAGCACAACTGATGAACAAGATGAGACCAATTATAAATCGGGAGGGTATTTTGCAAAATGCCCCTGACTGATCAAAAATAACAATTCCAAACTTTTGTTTAACTACTGCAAAGCTTCTTAATCTATCAGACAGCAAAACAATACATTGAATGGGATATTCACTTTGTTCGACTTTGAAGTCAGCTTCCAGGTGGTATCTTCTGTGTCTTCATTTCTAATTTGGGACAAAATCTGCCTTTTGACAGCCTTTATTTGACTTAGCTGACTCTGAACTTTTGTTGTTGTTCACTCTATATCCAGAAAACAGAATATCATCAGACTAACCTGGCTGCTACTTCTGCTGTTCATAAATCATAGAATCAAACATTACATGGAGACCATTCAGCTCACTGCGCTTGTAAAGAGAGAATACATGTGAATAAAGAACAAAGAAAAATTACAGCACAGGAACAGGCCCTTCGGCCCTTCAAACCTGCGCCGATCCAGATCCTCTATCTAAAACTGTCGCCTATTTTCTAAGGATCTGTATCCCTCTGCTCCCTGCCCATTCATGTATCTGTCTAGATACATCTTAAATTATGCTATCGTGCCCACCTGTACCACCTCCGCCGGCAATGCGTACCAGACACCCACCACCCTCTGCGTAAAGAACTTTCCACGCATATCTTCCTTAAACTTTTCCCCTCTCACCTTGAACTCGTGACCCTTAGTAATTGAGTCCCCCACTCTGGAAAAAAGCTTCTTGCTATCCACCCTGTCTATACCTCTCATGATTTTGTAGACCTCAATGAGGTCCCCCCTCAACCTCCGTCTTTCTAATGAAAATAATCCGAATCTACTCAACCTCTCTTCATAGCTAGCGCCCTCCATACCAGGCAACATCCTGGTGAACCTCCTCTGCACCTTCTCCAAAGCATCCACATCCTTTTGGTAATGTGGCGACCAGAACTGTACGCAGTATTCCAAATGTGGCCGAACCAAAGTCTTATACAACTGTAACATGACTTGTCAACTCTTGTACTCAATACCCCTTCCGATGAAGGAAAGCATGCCGTATGCCTTCTTGACCACTCTATCGACCTGCACAGCCATCTTCAGGGTACAATGGACCTGAACACCCAGATCTCTCTGTACATCAATGATCATTAAAATACCCAAATTAACTTGCATTGGTTTAAATATGCTGATTTGTACAAAACATCTGATAAATTATATACGCTAATACTGTTGACCTTTAAATTTAACCGCTTGAAAGATCCACTTAGCTTTTAATGTTCAACTTGGAGGAATCTTTAACATGTATTACAACAAAGACCACTTCTGGTGATCAATCTGAAATCCTGGAATCTGAAAGTACCTCCAGCACCAATGATTCCCATCCAGGGCTTAAAAGAAATAAGTGAGGAAATTGTTAATGTATTAATTGTGATCTTCCAAAACTTTTTTGATTCAACAATTGTCCCCTTAGATTGGAAAACTGCCCTTGTCATTCCAGTATTTAGGAAGAGTAGGATAGATCAAACAGAAAAATATAAGCTTCTTAGTCTAACGTCAGCTGTGGGGAAGTTACGGGCCAGAATGACTGAGCATTTGGAGAAATGGGAATTAGAAAACATAGAAATCTAGAAAAATAGGAGCAGGAGGAGACCATTCATGCTATGCCATTCGTTATGATCATGGCTGATCATCTAACTCAACAGCCGAATCCCACTTTCCCCCATATCCTTTGATCCCTCTTTGCCCTACCTGCTCTTGAAACCATACAATGTTTTGAACTCAACTACTTCCTGCGGTAATGAATTCCACAGACTCACTAATCTCTGGGTGAAGAAATTTCTCCTTATCTCGGTCCTAAATGATCTACTCCATGTCCTCAGACTGTGCCCCCTGGTTCTGGACACACCCACTATCAGAATTGATCAGAGTGAGACAGCATGAATTTATCTAGGGAAATTGGTTGACTTTTTTGAAAGGTAACTAGTGTGGTGGAGAAGATGGTATATATGGATGTTATTTATATAAACCAGCAGAAGGAATTCAACAAGTTTCTATGTAAGACATCATTCATAAAAATGAGAGGTCATGAGTTGGAGGAGAAAAATTTGTTTGGATAAGGAATTGGTGAAGAGCATTTGTGGTAGAACCCTTGTTCAAGTATGTCCAAATTGTAAATGATTTCATCACCTTCTCTGGATCCTCTCATGACTGAAGAGTCTTACATTGAATCGCATGGATATGCACAGATCACATTGTTGTTGGTGCTTGGGAAAACCTTTCCAGCTCTGGCCTTCCTCTGGATACATTGGCTGTTGTAAGTTTAATGTAGATGGTCCTCAAAACATGTTGAACATAACTAGGAAATTAGAGGCAAGGAATAGGGATAATGAGTTTGCATTCAAATGTGATTCATAGCACCCTCGGGGGTCTGTCCTGCAGCCCCAGCTTTTGTAATGCTTATGTCAATGACTTGAGTAAAGAAATTGAGAGCTGTATATCTAAGTTTGCTGATGACACAACGTTAGGTGACACAGTATATAATTTAGGATGGAGCAGAAAGTTGCAAAGGAACATGAATAGATTAAATAAGTAGACAAAAGTGAGGCAAGAAAAGTTCAACATGTTGAAGTGTGAAGTCATCTATTTCGAACAAAAGCTAGAGCAGAGTATTTTCTAATGCTGAGAAGCTAGAAACTTGGAAGAAACCGAGATATTTAAGAGCCAGTGTACTGAACTCATGAAAAACTAGTTAACATGTACAAAAAATAATTTAAGAGGTCAATGGGTTGTTGTCTTTATTTCAAGAGGACTGGAATGCATAAAGTTACAACTGTAGAGATCTGGGGCGGGATTATCCCCTACCCGGCGTGACGGGGGGTCCCGGCGTAGGGGAGTGGCGCCAACCACTCCGGGGTCGGGCCTCCCCAAAGGTGGGGAATTCTCCGCACCTTTGGGGGCTAGCCCTGCGCCGGAGCGGTTGGCACCAGAAGACTGGCGCAAAAAACCGGCGCCCCCGGCAGCGAGGCTGGCCGAAAGGCTTTCACCGGTCGGCGCATGCGCCGGCAGTGACGTCAGCGGCCAGCTGCCGCTGTCATCACCACCGGCGCATGCGCGATGTGGGTTTCTCTTCCGCTTCCGCCGTGGCGGCCGCGGAGGAGAAAGAGTGCACCCAGGGCACTGGCCCGGAGTCTGAGCAGGGGGCCCCGATCGCGGGCCTGGCTACTGTGGGGGCACAGTCCGATCGCCCCCCGCCCCCCCCCAGGACCCCAGGGGCCCGTTCGCGCCGCCGCCACCAGAGGTGGTTCAAACCTCGGCGGCGGGAGAGGCCTCCCAGCGGCGGGACTTCGGCCCATCCGGGCCGGAGAATCACCGCAGGGGCCTCGCCGATCGGAGTGGCGTGATTCTCGCCCGCCGCCACTTCCCGGGTGGCGGATAATCTCTGCCACGGCGGGGGCGGGATTTTCGGTGGCCCCAGGCGATTCTCCGACCCTGCTGGGGATCGGAGAATTTCGCCTCTGGTCAGACCCCATTTGGAGTACGGCATTTAGTTCTGGACAATGTGCCTCGAAAAGAATGTGTTGACTTTGGAAAGATGTAGCGTAGATTGAACAAAATGGCATTACGACTGGGAGGGTTCCTTGCATAGACTAGGGACACAATCCAACGGTTACCCCGCACCTGAAAAGTAACTCGGTGCAGCATGGCCGATAGAAGGCAGGAAACCCCGTTCACAGGATCGAACGTGATCTCGCAAGGCATTGCAATATAAATCCTGCCAATTGTGGGTAGGAATAATTTTTTTAGTAAATCTGCATATTAGAGCGAGACAGCTAGCCTAACTTTAATATGCAGTTTCTCGAGGTACCCGAAGTTATGAGATCCATCCCCTTCGCCTCAGAGACCTTGGGTGAATGCTGTTCAGTACTGGTCCCCAGAAATGGGGATGAGATGGAACGGCGCTGGTGGGGGTCTCGCAGGGGATTGGAGGCTCCTCAAGTGCATGCCTCTTTGGAAGGGTGGTATCCTGGCACTGCCAACCAGGCACCCTTCTGCTGTTGGGGGGTGCCTATGGTTGAGATGGCAGGGGATCCTCCCATATTGCGTTGGAAATTGGGAAGGTAGGGGGTCACGTCGGTGGCTTCAGGGATCAGGACAACATTTAAAAATGTCTTCCCCATCTCTCGCTATACTGAGGAGTTCCGGCAAGCAGAGCTCCTCAGTGTAGAAAATGGAGCTCTGTGCGGCCTCACCTGCACATTCCCTGCTGAGGCCCCTTATTTAAAGCTGGGAAACACGCAGTTAAATGTGCTCACTATGAGAATTTGTTCCCATTTAGTTGAATTGTGCCTTAGGTTTGTAAAGACTTGAATATAAAATATTTTAAGAAATAATCTAATTCCTAGAATCATAGAATTTACAGTGCAGAAGGAGGCCATTCGGCCCATCGAGTCTGCACCTACCCTTACAAAGAGCACCCTACTCCAGCCTACTCTACCATATCCCTGTGACCCCCACTTAACCTTTTAGGGGTTTGTTTTGGACATTAAGGCCAATTTAGCATGGCCAATCCACTTAACCCGCACATCTTTGGACTGTGGGAGGAAACCGGAGCTCCGGGAGGAAACCAACGCAGACTCCGCACAGACAGTGACCCAAGCCGGGAATCGAACCTGGGACCCTGGAGCCGTGAAGCAACTGTGCTAGCCACTGTGCTGCCCTAATTGAGTAGTTTACGACGATTGATGAAGTTGATTGGGTTGATAGGGAGAAACTTCCTTCTGGTTGGAGAGTCCAAAAGCAAGGGAGCATAATCTTATTATAAAGTTAACAAAAAGGCTGCTCAGAGTGTGATGTCAGGAAGAACGCCTTTTCACAGAAGCATTAAAAATCTGAAGCTCTCTCCCCCAAAAAGGTATTCCTATTATTCTCTGGTTTCAATTCCTATCACCACTCACAACATTGTTCTGTCCAGCTGTTGGAGCCATTTGCTGGATATAGTCAAGAGGTAGCTGAACGTGGCCCTTGCAGCTGAAGGGATCAAGGGGTATGAGCGGGAATGGGTTACTGACTTTGCATGATCAGTCATGAATGGTGATGCAGGCTTGAAGGGCCGAGTGGCCTACTTCTGCACCTATTTTCTATGTTTCAATGTTTCTACGTACAAAAGGTCTTACTAGCATTGAGTGTGAGATGGAAATGTGGTTGCATTCTAAGTGTTATCAGTCTTTTGTAATGCCTGTATCCTTTCTCTTTTCTGCAGTTTGATAGTGTAGCATTCCATGCCTTGAAGAATAGTGTCAAATTCTGCTGTAAGGATCAATAGTCACTGACGCCCATTTGCTTCCCTTCACTTCAATCACAGGGGTAAATGAACACCTCTGAACTTCTTGTGAAGTATGTAACCAACACACAGATATAATGAAAGCATCTATGGGCTGTATAGAAGACTCTTTTGAGAAGTACAAAACTTGAATTTGTTTCACTTGAACACTTAGTCGTTGTAGATTTGTTGTCACTGAGCTCATACCTACAACCAAGTCTCCAAGCACATTAGAATGTACATGTCCAAAAGATTCCAGTTTGTCTTGCTGTGTTCCCTCTGGATCTCCCTCTACTTGGTGCTACTGAATATGACTTGGGTCATTCCTGAACTCCCTCCATGTTTCAATTTCTATTAATGGTTAGTCACACTAAATTTATTATCCTGACCAATGTTTACCTCTCAACCAACACAAAAAAACTGATTATCTGGTTACTATCTCATTGCTGGTTGGGGGAAGCTTGCTGTGTACAAATTAGCTGCCACATTTTCCATCATTATTACATTGACAACAATTCAAAAGTACTTTATTGGCTATAAAACATTTTGTGATGTGCCAAGGTCATGAAAGGTACTATACGCACCTCTGTTTCTCTCAAATTATTCTTCTTTGTACCAATCCACAACATTATTGTCAGTACCCATGGCAAAATCGGCAATCCCTTCTCCAACTTGCATAATAATTCGAGGAAGTGTACTCAGTACTTACTATGATAATCACTCAACTGAGGGACAGGAGATTCATTACATTTTACAGATCTTTGGTTTTCATGTTTTATCAATCAAATGCTCCCAAACCACATAAATATTTGATTTTACTATTCGTTATACACAGTCAGGATAGTAGTACTCACTAGTTTAAAACCCCACAAGGATCTTTAATCTCTATTTTTATGCTGTTGATGCCTTGTGGATGTGTCATTAGCACTAAAATTGGTGGCTTTTTCGTGAAGAATGGTCAGTTGTTTAAAAGCTATAAAGGTCCCCACTGGTTAAGTTAATAAGCTGTTAATGGAACTTTTTCGTGTTTGATGACAATAACCTTTGACTGTTTTCAGATGTTATTTCCTGGCATTCATCTGCAAATACCTATGAAATGTATCAGCTGAGCAAGGACAGGAATCAATTCTGTCTCATGTTGGTAAAATATGCATAAGCACTTGCAGCCAGATTTACACTTTCTTAGACCCCACACTGTGATCGAACACAACACACACTACCTTCATTTCTGCGCCCCACATGACACCACGCCTCTCCCCAATGACATCACACCCCTCCTGACCCTGGCCACCCTTGTCCCACAGAGAACAATGCAGAAACAAATTGATCACTGATTATCTGCTTCAGTGTTTTTTAACTTGTAAAAAAACGGCTGCATGAAGAATTGTTGAATTGAAATCCAAGCTTATCGCTTGTCAGAATGTCAGTTGATATTGCGATATTATAATGTGTGTCTTGAAGTGAGAAAACACAGAACTTGCTGATGAGCAACATGATGGAAAAATTTGCCAATGGCATCACTCAGCACAGGCCAGTGCAGGACAGAATGAGCCAATCCAGTACAGGAGCAAATACTCCAATCAACAAGATGCATCTGCTGCCATTCATTATATTTCAGAATCTCATTCAGCTTTTAAAGTTAACTTTTTAAAAGATGTTTTCATTAAGGCACTTATATTATGATTTTAACAATTTTAACAAAAAGATAACAAAATGAACAACACACACCCAACCAGGTGGGAGCTAGAAAATAAATGGCAGAACCATCAGGAACATAGAGACACAGAGAGATCAGGTGTGCAGGTGCACAGATCCTTAAAAGTGGCAGCGCGCTGGAAAAGAAAGCATATGGCATGCTTGCCTTCATAGGGCGGGGTATCGAGTATAAAAGGTCGAAAATTATGTTACATAGAATGTTGGTTCGGCTACTTTTGGAATACTGTGTCCCATTCTGGTCACCACACTACCAGAAGGACGTGGAGGCTTTGGAGAGAGTACAGAAAAGGTTTGTCAGGATGTTGCCTGGTATGGAGGCTATTGGCTATGAGGAGAGATTGAATAAACTGTGATTGTTCTCCCTCGAGAGACGGAGGCTGAGGGGCGACCTGATAGAATTTTATAAAATAATTATAACAATCTTTATTCGTGTCACAAGTAGGCTTACATTAACACTGCAATGAAGTTACGTGAAAATCCTCTAGTCACCACACTCCAGCGCCTGTTCAGGTACACAGATGGAGAATTCAGAACTTCCAATTCACCTAACAAGTATGTCTTTTGGGATTTGTGGGAGGAAACCTATTTGGAGTATAGATAGGTGAACAGTTGGAGGCTTTTTCCCATGGCGGAATTGAAATTTACAAGGGGGCAACAGTTCAAAGTGAGGGGGAAAGGTTCAATGGAGATGTACAGAGGAAATCTTTTTACATAGGGGATGGTGGTGGCTTGGAATGCACTGCCAAGTGTGGTGGTTGAGGCAAATTCGTTAGCGACATTTAAGACTTATCAGGTTATGCACATGAACAGACAGGGTGTAGAAGGATACAGGCAGTTGGTCTTGATAGAACATGTGATCGATGCATGCTTGCAGAGCCGAAGGTACTGTTCCTGTGCTGTATTGTTCTTTGTTTGTTAACAACAAAACCCAGCCAACATGACTTACATCAACCACTCCCCAATCTTCCCCCACTAATCTTACCCCACCTTTCCCAATCCCTCATGTCTCCCCTTTTTCACCCCCCGCACTGCTGACAGCTTAATTTTTCCCAAAGAGGTCGATAAATGGCTGCCACCTACAAGCAGACACCAGCATCGATCCGCTCAGGGCGAACTTAATCTTCTCGAGCCGGAGAAATCCAGCCATGTCACTGACCCACACTCCTGACTTTGAGGGTTTTGAGTCCTTGTTGGCCATGCCAACTTAACTGGTGCCTACTTTTCTGGCCTTAAGAACCCCAACACTACATCTTGGTGGATCCCCAGCATGAGTGGAGGTGGCCTGCTGTGATTCCTGCCCTGTGACCTTGGTCCTCGCTGCCGGCAGCCTTCTGGGGCGACCGGGCCTGGATGGGCCTGGCTGCTGCTCCTGTGTCCCAGGTTGCATGGTGCTGCCCTGTTCTGCCTGGCTTCCTACCAGATGCACAAGGGACAGTGGGGGGAGGGAGGGGGGGAGGGGGGAGGGGGGTGGTGGTGTCCAGGAGCTGCAGGAGGAGTTGCTGGTACTTCCGGCAGGAGTCGCTGGCACTTGCCCCATCACCTCCCCCTCTTACTGGGGTTCGGGTTCCGATAGCCTCTGGGCTACCTCATGGGAGGGGGGTGTGAGAGGAGCTATCCCCTGAGGCTCCCGCGCCACCTGGCCTGACCAGTCATGGAGGTCTGCTCTGGTCTCGAACAGGGTCTGCAAGCTTGTGGTTATGGAGCACAGAGAGTGGACCATCTCCGTCTGGGACTGATTGATTGGGCCACCATCCTCCATTCCAGAAGCCCAGACTGGGTGGTAGCTCATTCTTGTGGCCGGTCCGCCCTCCGGCCATCCACCCCCTTGGGAGTTCCTACCTCCACCTGATGTCCTAGAGCAGCTGTGTGGTGTCCCATGAACCTCTTCACTAAAGTGTCCAGCCGAGGTGAGTGTCTCTGGGATGGTGGAAGGTGTTGGAGACAGCTGTGGCGGGAAATTCTGCATCCACGTCGGACTCGAGCTCTGGGGTGTCCTGAGTCTTGATTCGAGGGCTGCCATCTGAGCTGCTCTCGTCATCAGTGCTCGGCTCACAGAGAGGCTCTGGCTGTGGCACTGGCTGGGGGCGGGGACGGATGGACCCGCTACATCACCAGCAGGTCCTGCAAGACACAAGACAAGACCCATGATTAGACTACGAGCTGAGGAGGAGTGGGGTTGGTGGGGGTGTGGGTGGTCTGGGGGGGTGTGTATGGGTGAGGGTGGTGTGGGGTTGAGGGTTGTGTGGGGGTGAGGGCAGGAGTGAGGGTGGGGGTGAGAGTGAGAATGGTGTGGGGTGGTGGTGAGGGTGGTTTGAAGGTGGTGTGGGGGGGATGTTGACACACATGTCACGGGGAATCGCAACTTAGCAGGGTCTCACTTCCTTACCCGTGGCCGACCTCCACCCCAGTGACCTTTCTTTCCTGCGGGCCGCCGACCATGTCCAGGGCCCTCTACTCTGCCATGGTCAGGGGCTGTGTCTGGTGGTCTCTCTCCAGTTTTCTCCCGCTCTCGGTGGTTGAGGGCGGCCTTCTCTTGGCATGGGGCGCAAATAGAAAATGCCAGTGTTAGACAGTCCGAAGCATGGAGCCAAGGGGATGAGCAGTTTATGGCCTCAGTGCCCAGGGCATCCAGCCATGGCAGCCGGTATGGGTGTCGGCATGTGGTACAGGGTGCGGGCTCGGCCACGCTCTGGATTATGAGGGGGGGGGGTAAGGGTTACGGGTGTGCGTACAGGGGTTCGTGCTTACTCACCCAGGCCAGAGGAGGTTGTGCAGTTTTTTCTGGCACTGCTGGCCGGTCTGGACAGTGTTGCTGACGGCGCTCACCACCTCTGCCACCAGTGCCCAGGCACAGTAATCGGCGGCGTTTGGTAGCCTCCTTTCTGAGCCGGGGTACAGGGTCAACCGCCTCTCCTCCACCGCGTCCAGGAGTGGTACGTTGATTGGCTTGGCATTGATGAATCATGGGGCCGCTCTCCTTGCAGCCATCTTGTTGGCTGGGATGGTGTGTGTGGGGAGTGCAGTGTATATATGTGGCTGCAGCTTGTCAGCCTCCTGAGTGTCAATCTTGGACCTGGCGAATTGGCACCATTTCTCATTGGAATCAATTGTGTTCCACGTGGCGCCGGTGCGAGCCCCTTAACAGTAGCTGAATTGTCCCAGGTGCGGCACCAGTTTTGCTATTGTGGAACTCCATGAATACTGTGCCAGCGTCAACGGAGAATCCTGCTGCCTGTCTTGGTTGAATTCTGCATAAATCAATGCCCTAATAAGACTATCCTTCCTGTTGCTTGCAAAGATGTGATTGATGGTCAAAATAATTTGTGACACCAGGTGATCCACTCGTGCAGATGCTGTTTTTGGCTTTAAGACTGAACTTTGTTGAAACAAAGGAATGCTTATCAGACATAGCTACATCAAAATCAGTGAAACTACAAATGAAGACTGAAGCAAAATGTGTAGCAGAGAAGTTTGAAAGTACAATATTGCAGTTTTTACTTTTTTGTGGAACCGTTTATTTCAGAGAATTAATGCAGTCAGCAAATTGCTGCAAAATGTTGAAAGAACTTTATTGAATGTGTCACAGTTGTTGGCCATATTTAGAAGTTTTCTCATCGAAGTTCAAAATGACTGTACCTCAGTGGAAGCAGAGGCATTAGCATTAACAAAGAATACAGGTCCCTTTGATGATGAGAAGCGTACAAGACACAGGGAGTTTTTTGTTGTTGAAAGTAGACATAATGAAATCGCTTTAAAGGGAAAAGGAGATCATCATTATGATTTTCAGTGTTATTTATGACACAATAATGGTGCAATTGCAGAGTAAAAGTGAACTTCTGAAGAAAACTATCAATTTATTTTTGTGTTTTTTCACAAGTTTAGATGAGAATGCTAAAAGCCGCTGCAGAAAGCGATCAATTTAATCCTACCGACCAATAGAGAGAAAGCGCGGGGCCCTGGGAGCGGGGGTCCGGGCTGTATGAACCCCTGAGCTGGAGAGTTAAGACCAAACCATCATTGCTCTGTGCCGATATATAATTGCCTTTTACCAACTGTTAATAAACCCTCTGTGCTGTTACTGGAAGTCTCCAGTGTATTGTCTCGCGCCACCACAGCAAAATTTATGTGAGTTTTAGTCAATCTCCTCAAGTGTTTCACTTACAGTGGCAAGTTTTGGGAATCCCTGGAGATACCCAGTTGTGAGGTAAATTTTACAATTGTATTTATTGAATTATAGTTCTAATCATGCGATTGCTGTTAAGAGGCAACCTGTCTTAATAGACAACCATCCTAATTTACCAAGTTAAATGTGGAAGTCAGCTATTGGAGCCGTCTTCCCAATGGAGAGTTTTGCAGGATCTAAGGCTATCTGCACCTGAACTCATGCACTCCTCAAGGTTCAGGTACTTCCTGTTAATTGTATTTCTCTTTCCATAGATGCTGCCTGATGTGCTGAATGAGGGTGGCACGGTAGTACAGTAGTTAGCACTGTTGCTTCACAGTTCCAGGGTCCCAGGTTTGATTCCTGCTTGTGTCACTGTCTGTGCAGAGTCTGCACATTCTCCCCATGTCTGCGTGGGTTTCCTCCAGGTGCTCCGGTTTCCTCCCACAGTCTAAAGATGTGCAGGGTAAGTGGATTGGCCATGCTAAATTGCCCTTCATGTCCAAAAAGGTTAGGTAGAGTTTCTGGATTATGGGTATAGGGTGGAGGTGTGGGCTTAGGTAGGGTACTCTTTCCAAGGGCCAGTGCAGTCTCAATAGACCAAATAGCCTCCATCTGCACTGTAAATTCTGTGATTCTATGCTTCGAGCATTCTCTGTTTTTATTTCAGTGACACTGTTTAACCTATTCATTGGCATTCTTCCATTTTGGTTTCCCCGACTTTCAGCATTTTTCTAGCAGATACACCTTGAAACATATAACAGTAACAGACTTTAGGATTACAGTACTATTGCTCTAATAAAGGCATTCTAAAATAAAATGTGCATGGGTTAATTTTGAATTATTTGTCTCATGCAGCTTGAGGACACCGAATACCTGAGGGAAACCCATGATGAACGTTTAGCGAGGCATCTCAACAAGAAGTTTTATCAGGAAGAAAGGGATTATGGAAAAGTCACCACAGACAGTATAATGCTCACTGAACATCCAGTGCTGGTCAAATACAGGAAGCAAGTGGTAAGAACATATCACTTTAAGGATAGAATGTTTTCTTTATATACAGCAATTTTTGGTTCCTTCTTATGGTGGTCTCTCCCTCTACCCTCTCCTGTGTTTTTTATTCATTTATGGGATATGGGTGCCGCTGGCTAAGCCCATCCCCAGTTTCCCTTGAGAAGGTGGTGGTGATCTGCCTTCTTGAACCACTGCAGTCCCTGAGGTGTAGGTGCACCCACAGTGCTGTTCGAGAGGGAGTTCTAGGATTTCACCCAGAGCCAGTAAAGGAACAGCGATATATTTCCAAGTTAGGGTGGTGGGTGGCTTGGAGGGGAGCTTGCAGGTGATGGTGTTCCCAGGTATCTGCTGTTCTTGTTCTTTTGGATGGTAGTGGTTGTGGGTTTGGAAGATGCTATTGTGAGTTCCTGCAATGCATCTTGTAGATGGCACACACTGCTACCACAGTTTGCTGGTGGTGAAGGAATTGAATGTTTATGGAAGGGGGTACCAATCAAGTGAGCTACTTTGTCCTTGATGGTGTTGAGCTTGATGTCTTCGCATGTTGCGATACCAGTTAAGAGTGTGGCTGAGGTGGCAGACTTCCTTCCCGCTGGCATTCTTAGAACACAAGTCAGTCCAGGATGAACTTACTGGGAAGAGTGGCCTAGTGTGACCCTCTCTCTGATTTACTCTTTAGGAAAATGTCCACTTGTTCAACAGCTTCACATGGTGGTTCTGTGAGATTGGGAGTTCAAGCTGTTTTGAGTACAAATAAATTCCTGTGCATTAATGCTCCATTGTTGCCGGGGCTGCACGGTGGTGCAGTGATTAGCACTGCTGTCTACAACGCTGAGGTCCCGGGTTCGATCCTGGTCCCTGTGCGAAGTTTGCACATTCTCCCCGTGTCTGCATGGGTTTCACCCCAACAACCCAAAGATGTGCAGGTTAGGTCGATTGGCCACGCTAAATTGGCACTTAATTGGAAAAAAATAATTGGGTACTCTAAATTTATTTTTAAAAAGGCTCCATTGTAGTGCACCAGTTGGAGTTGTTCCTAGACATGATTGTTTGCTATCATGATTACTCTCTATACCTGATGCGCACCTGCTAAATTTACAAAGGCTGACGCAAGGTATATAAAAAAAGCTCACAGTGCAAAAAACAATCAAAAATGAGACCAATGACCAGGGCCACTGCTTTCGGTCTGATTTTCAGGGCTACTAGGTCTCTTCCATTTACTATTGTCTGTGAATTTAAAGGAGTTTCCTGGCTTACAGCTGCAAGCATGAGTGAGGCAAAAGAGGACGTTGTGGCTGTTCCAAATTACCCCACAACTCCAGCCCCCTCCAACCAAAGTCCCAGGACAAGTTGAAGAAATGCAAATAGGCTTTGTTTCATTTTAACTTCCTCTGAAACCTGAGATCTTAGGGCCAGCATGATGACACAATGCTTAGCACTGCTGCCTCACAGATCCTGGAACCTGGGTTCAATTCCAGCCTTTGGTGACCGAGTGGATTTTGCACATTCTCCCCGCACCAGCAGGGATTTCCTCCGGGTGCTTGGGTTTCCCTCCACAGTCCAAAGATGTGCAGGTAAGGTGGATTGGCCATGCTAAATTGCCCCTTCATGTCCAGGGATGTGTTTTGATATGGTGGGGTGGATGAGGGAGTGGACATGGGTAGGGTACTCTTCTGGAGAGCCAGTGCAGACTCGATGGGCCTAATGTACTGTAGAGATTTCATGAATTTGGGCTCTCCTAACTGTTGTCGATCTAGCTTTTGTCCCAGTGATCCCAATCACAATGGCCACATGTACAGTTGCAAACTTGCATGCTTCAAGTGTATTTCTTCTATTTAGTTCAGGGATAAGAGGTTTCAAGAGATTTTGAGAGGCATCACCTGCTGGTGAGTGGATAGCGTGTAATGGGGTGGCTGGCAGACTGACTGTGGGCAGAACGCCCCGATTTTGTCCTGCCGAGAAACAAGGGAGCAACAAGGAAGCAGGTGCTTTATGTAAGAGGCAGGTGTTACAATTAAATAATCAGCAATATTTAAGGGAGATAATTAAGGAGCATAAATCCAAGAATATGGCTGCAGTGCAAGAAGAAGTTGATTGACCTTACCAGTTATAACAAGGCAAAATTATTTTTTTATTCGTTCGTGGGATGTGTGGATCATTGGCTGGCCAGCATTTATTGCCCATCCCTGAGAGTATTTAAGAGCTAACCGCAGTGCTGTGGATCTGGAGTCATATCGTAGACCAGACCAGGTAAGGATTTCCTTCCCTAAAGGACACTAGTGAACCAAATGGGTTTTAATGATGATCGGCAATAGTTTTATGGTCACTTTTAGACTTTTGATTCCAGATTTTTATTTGATTCAAATTTCACCATCTGTCATTACGAGATTCGAACCCAGGTTCTTCAGATTTCTTGTCTAGTGACAATAACATTAAGCCACTGCCTCCCTACATGTTCTTCACATATCTCTTGGACAAGACGGTAGTTCACAAGGTCAAGGTAATTTAAAGTGACTAGGATGTGAACACTTGTCTGCAAGTTCGTACGTCTCCAATTTGGATAGTGGGCTAAACATTCAGCTGACAACTTTCAGGTAAATTCCAGAGGACAAGGGCACGAGAATGAAGAAGGTTTATGTGGGCCACCAGAAGCTAGCAGTGGTTCTAGTCGGAGTTGGACGGAGCACTCCTGCTCCTCGACCTCCACCTCCACATTATGATACATATAGTATTGCAGTTGAGGTTGCATGTCTGTTTCTGGCTAGATGGATTTCTCCCAGGGGTCTCGAGCAGGCCTTCATCAATGTGACACCATTCCTGATGCTTGTTGAACGTTGCACCCTTTTGCTTTGTTTTCCGGCAAGAAAAGGGATGCAGCAAAGATACAATACATAGTGGGGCAGGTCGTAAATTTGTGCAATAGTGTAAAACAAATGAAAACAAATTGACAATTTTACATCTCTGCTAATTTTTATTTCCATTAGCTTCAACGAGGAGATGTGAAAGAAGTTGCTCATGCCCATTTAACATTATCCCATAAAGTCACAATCTGCCTAGGTGAATTTTAGTCACACTGCATGACTTCACTGCTCCCCATTTAACTGCACAAGTCTTCAGTGCAGTTGCTAACAGTGTGGTTGCTATGTATGCATATTACTTTATACACTTTATTACCTTTTTGTATTTTATTCTGAGCCATCATTTAGAGTGTCAGCCTATTGTGGTAATCTGTCCAAATAGTAGTGAAACTGCAAGGATTTAACTGATTCTACAGATAGGACTGCTATTCCAACTAATTGAACATATTAATTCTTTGGTTACATGACAAATTGGTACCAACACTGTTATTGCACTGTCCTGATAATTGCAGTTTGGTCTCCTGGCGTATGGTTGGAGTGATGTGATACTGTGACATTTGCATCAAGAATCTAGATATATTGCTTTCTGTGCTTAGAACAGCATTTTGTTCCACTGGCAGTCTATATCCACTATTTTGACTGATTATCAGTCAGCTAGGACACCTCACATAAGAAGTAAATTATGGGAAGAGGTTCAGTTACTTTGATTCTATTTGAGGAAAGAGCTCTCAACTTCTCTTGTCATTTTGGCACAATAGTTCACTCCAGGCAGACACATATTGAAACCAGCACAAACTAATTCTCATGCATCACAGCAATTCCTGTTCACTCGTGTTACATAAAATTCCTGAAACAGCAAAACAGAATCCCGACTGAAGAAAAAAAATGGCTTTAATTCACATAGTTGAGTGAGGTGGTGGTACAGTGGTTTAGCAATCCAAAGATCCATGCTAATGATTTTAAGTATTTAAAAATTTGGTGGGAAAATCCAGCAGCATAGCCAACAGGCTATAGACTGCTTTTCCTGCCCTAGTTACATTTTGGGGAAAAAACAGAATATTCCACCCCTAGTCTCAGTAGTGGTGATGTGCAATTATTATTGATTGCTGTGAAAGCCCACCTGTTCACTAATGCTCTTAAGGAAAGGAAATCGGCCATCTTCACCTGGTCTGGCCTCCATATGACTGCAGAATCACTGTAATGCGGATGACTCTTAATTGTCCTCTGAAGTGGCCTAGCAAGCCACTGAGTTCAAGGGCAATTAGGGATGGGCAATACATGCTTGCCTTGCCAGCATTCTCCATATCCCATGAATGAATAAATTGGGAAAAAAGTTATTCAGAAGTTAAACCGCTGACCTAGATTTTTTTGATTTGATGTATGCTTGACTGGCAGTTACAGTGAAAATGATCAAAAAGAGAGAAATGCCTTTCCAAATATTTTATCATTCATTCTCAGAGACACTTTCAAGATCAGAATGTATTACTCATGCCTAGTTGCCCTTGAGAGGGTGATGTTGAGCTGCCTTCTTGAACCACCGCAGCCTATGTGAGGAAGGTACTCTTATGTTGCTGTTAGTTCTGCCTCAAAACAAATTGTTCCAGTAGAAAGACAACACGAGCATTTACCTGACAACGTGTAACATTGTTTCGGTATTTCCTGTCCACAAAAAGCAGGATAGATTTAACACAGCTGGTTACCATCCTATCAGCTTCCACCCAATCATCGGCAAAGTGAAGGAAGGGATTGTTGACAGTGCTACCATGTGACACTTAGGATTTTACCACAGGCTTCAAGAACCTGATGTTGGGTTGAAATGAGAGCCCCGAGCCTGCACTTGCCATCAACAGAACCAGCTTAGCTATTTTCCTGGAGGCAACCTCCTAATTACTGCCGCTGGCAGCTCGAGGAACTTTGCAGCCTCAGTGGAATGGGTTGGTGTTGTTGAGGAAGATTGGAGATCGAGAGGTTCTGAGAGGTAAATGTAAAAATAAAATTGCTAAGGGGCAAGGTAGGATGATGGGGCGACATTGTCTATGTCTTCTCTCTGGAGCATGAACTCCAATGGCTGTAAGGAAACAGCCTCCATAAAACTTGTGGCCCTCCCACACAGGTAAAATGCAGGTTGCCCGGGAAAATTGTCCTTGATAGTATCTTCAATTATTTAAATAGGCTGCGGACAGCCAATCTGCGGTTGGTCCCATTGCTGGTAAACATTTTCATTAGTGGGACTGAATCGGGGAATTGTAATAAATAACCTGCTCACTGGCATTCAGGTTGCTTTTGCTAGGACCACTACAGTCCGGACCTCATTTTATAGATCATATATTTAGGGCGAGATTCTCCCATCGGGAGACTAAGTCCCGACGCCGGAGTGAAAACCAGCGAGTTTCACTCCGGTGTCGGAGGCCGCTCCTCGCCCCCAATCTCCCACCCCCCGGGGGGCTAGGAGCTGCGCCGTGTCAATTATGCGCGCCGGGTCTTGGCACCGCGTTGAAAGCGGCGCCGTATAAATTCGCGTAATTTACATCACCCACGCATGCCAAGGTTGGCCAGCGGCAACCCACGCATGCGCGGTTGCCGTCCTCCCCGTGGGCGCCCCGCAAGAAATCTCGGATTGATCTTGCGGAGCGGCAGAGGAAAGGAGTTCCTCCTTCAGAGAGGCCAGCCCGCCGATCGATGGGCACCAATCGTGGGCCAGACCCCTTTTGAGCGCCCCCCCGGTGCAGGATCCCCCTCCCCCCCCCACAGGCCGCCCCCCAGCGTTCGCGCGCTGTTTCCGCCAGCAGCGACCAGGTGTGGACGGTGCCGGTAGGAACCCGTCGTATTGGGCAGGCCGCTCGGCCCATCCTAGCCAGAGAATCGGCGCTCGCCCGTTACAAACGGCGAGCGGCAATTCTCCGAGCGGCCAGCCGTAAACCTCGCCGCGCCGGTTTGGGGGGAGGTGGGAGAATCCCGTGCGGGTGCTGGAGCGGCGTGGCGGGACTCGCCCGGCACCCCAGCGATTCTCCCACCCGGCGTGGGAGGGGAGAAACGCGCCCATTGGGCGATTCTCCGCACTCACGCCGGTTCGGAGAATAGCGGGCCGCGCAAATTTTCACAGCGACGCGGGTCCGACGCCCTCCCGCTATTCTCCTAACCCTGCACAAACTACACGTTGGGATTCCCGGCAAAGGCCTCGAACGCGCCCCCGGCACAACCAGAATCGCTACATATTGGCCCCCCGCTGTTCTCCGGCCCGGATGGGCCGAAGTCCCGACGTCATCACGCACTGTTTTCACCCGGCCAACACACCTGCTTTTCAAGTTCGTCAACTAGTCGTGCTGGCTGACGGGAGCTTCGTTAGGTGAGCGCACCGCTCAGCGCACAGCTCAGCGCACTGCTGGAGTCTGGCCACAATGGGGAAGGCATCCCCGAGAACGGGAGGGGGGTCCAGAGCGGGGAGCGGGGGGGGAATGGGGGAGACTGAGGGGGGAATGGGGGAGATGGAGGGGGGGAGTGGGCGAGACTGAGCGGGGAGTGGGGGAGACGGAGGGGGGAGTGGGCGAGACTGAGCGGGGAGTGGGGGAGACAGAGGGGGGAGTGGGGGAGACGGAGGGGGGGAAGTGGGGGAGACTGAGGGGGGAGTGGGGGACACGGGGACACGGCCGCTGGTTCCCCTGTGGCTTACGGCCACAGGCCACTGACACACCGGTGAAGAGGACATAGTTTACTGGCCGTTGGATGCAGAAAGTGACCAGGGGTTAGGCTGCCCGCGTGTCAGCAGCGCGACCAGGCCACCGGGACACTGTGGCAGGCGGCTGCCGAGGTGTCGACTAACCTCCATCTAACATGTCCCGTTTCTCTGCCCCCCACCACCCTTCTGTAGGTTAGCACAATGTCTGCGAACAGAACGGCTATGTTCTGCGCAGTGGTTGGGGCCGCTGCACTGCATTTGGAGATGCAGCAGCATCCACAGCCACAACCCGCAGTGGATGCAGGGCCAGCTGCAGCAGCAGAGGGAAGGGCCGAGGAGTTGCCAGTCGTCGAGCAGCATGGGGGGGAGGAGGGGGAGGAGGAGGAGAGAGTGAGGGTGCAGCCACGGCGCCAGAGGCGACGACCAAGGTCCAGAGTGTACCGTGTCCGGAACTCTTTCCTAACAATGACGGACATCACCTGCAGGAGGAGACTCCGGCTGAGTAGGCGGACGGTGATACATATCTGTCACCTCGTGGCTCACCTCGCCCCACGTGGAACGGGGGGAGGACACGCGATCCCGGTTGCCATCATGGTGACGGTCGCTCTTAACTTCTATGCGACCGGCTCCTTCCAGTCTCCAAGCGGGGACCTCTCCGGGATCTCCCAGTCATCGGTGCACAGGTGTATCCGGGATGTGACCGACGCCCTCTATGCCATCGCCGATCGCTAATCACCTTTCCGAGGATCGAGCAACTCAAGACTCACGAGCTCGTGGATTTGCCAGCGTGGCTGGGATACCAATGGTGCAGGGGGCAATCGATTGTGTTCACGTCCCCATGCGCCCGCCTGCAGGGGACAGGGACGTGTTCACAAACAGGAGGGGGACATACTCCATGAATATCCAGGTGGTATGCGACCCCCACATGAGGATCATGAATGTCTGTGCAAGGTTCCCAGGGAGTGTGCATGACTCCTACATACTGGCGCAGTCATTCATCCCTGCGATGTTTGAGGGACGTCCCCCCCCCGTCCCCCCGGCTGAGGGGCTGGTTGCTAGGCGACAGGGGTTATCCGCTGAAGTCTTGTCTGATGACGCCTATACGGAGGCCTCAGACCAATGCGGAAACCCGATACAACGAGGCCCATGCAGCAACCAGGGGTGTGGTGGAGCGCTGCCTTGGCCTCCTGAAGATGCAATTCAGGTGCCTGGACCGCTCCGGAGGGGCCCTGCAGTACCAGCCCGACAGGGTCGTTTGCATTGTTGTGGTCTGCTGTGCGCTGCACAACATCGCGATGCAGAGGGGAAATGACCTGCTGCAGGAGGCGGAGGGAGAAGCAAGTGGCAGTGGTGCCAGCACAGAGGAGGAGGAGGAGGAGAGGGAGGAGGAGGAGGAGGAGGAGGAGGCTGGCGGAGTGGCGGGCGCAGCACGCTGACAGGACCCAGGTGCTGGTGATGTCCAGGAGGCGGCACGACGGACCCGGCGAGGACGGCGGGCACGCGATGCCTTGGTGGCAGCACGGTTCACGCGTCGTATGCGACGTCCCCGCTGAACACCAAACCACCACCTGCATCGCTAGTCGTGCAGAGGGTCAACACATAACTGCCACCACCACAAACCCCCCCCCCCCACCCTCCACCCCCTCTCAGTGTACACTGCTCCACTTCGACATCACCCTTACCACTGGGTCCAGACGGTATGGTACAACATTGATGGCTGTGTCAGCGGGTGTGATCAGTGCCATGTGGAATGATGACAGGCCGCTCTGCGAAGAGCTGTGAGCTCAGAATCGTTAGAGAGAGTCTGACCCATGGCAATAGCTGAACCATCCACCTTGGTGGCCACTGAGATCGTCACGGACACTCCATCAGGTGCCCACGTGGGCTAGCTGTGGGAGGGGGTGGGGGGGGAAGGGACTGCACACCCGGCACTGAAGTTTCATCGCTCGTCAACCCCAGCGACACTCGGTCACCATCACGATTCCTGTGGCTGTGGGACAATCACACGGTAATACAAGTAAGGTGGAACAGTGCGTTTAATGTGAACAAACATTTACAGGTGCCCTAGCCCCTACAACTAAACTGTGCCCTTCACCCGTGCCAACTTACTCAGTGTCTCTCTTTGTTGCCTTACGGGCCCTACCACTACATCTAAATGATTCCCCAGATGATACAGCAGGAGTGGAGGAGGACTGCTGCGAATCGCCCCCTTCGACTTGTTTCTCCTTCGGCAAGCGTTTCCTGGGGCGACCCAGCCTTGATAGGCCAGGCTGCTCTGTGGGCGTCTCGGGTGACGTTGTGCCACCCTGCTCTGCCTGCTGCCCACCTGATGCACCAGGGATGGGACGGGGGGAGGCCGAGAATTCCGGGAAGTCCCGTGATGGAGTTAATAGGATGGGCCCCGAAACCTCCTCCTCCCTCGGGGAGCCCGGTGGCCCCCGGGCCTCACTTTGGGACAGAGGTGCGAGCGGGGAGGTGCCCCGTCGCACCACCGACACCTGGCGCTGCCAGTCCTGGAGGCCTGCAACGGTATCCACCAGGATCCGAAGGTTTGCAGACACGGAGTCCAGGGAGTTAGACATTCCCGCCAGGGAATCTCAACCTGTCAGTACACGACACCATCCAGCACATGTGTCAGGCGGTTGATGCTCTCGGCGACTGACTGCTGGGGCTGTGCCATCGACTTCTGGGACTGTGCCATCGGCTGCTGTGACTGTGCCATGGCGTGCTGCGACTGGGCCATGACCTGCTGAGACTCGGCCAAGGCCCGCAGCGCGCCGGCAATGTCGTGTTGGCTCTGGCGCATTGCTGCCTGTGAGAGGGCAACCCTGTCCAGGGCCGAGGATGACGCATGCACATTAAGCCCAACGCCTTGCATAACCTGACCCATTGCCTCCACTGCGGATGCCACCCGTGCGGTGTCGGCCTGGGTTGCTGCCATGAGCGGCACCACTCCCTGCTCGGGAAAGCGGTTCGACTCCTCTAACAGCGTCTGCAGAGTCTGGAAGACAGCCCTCATCCCGTCATTGTTTCCCTGGGTTTCTTGATGCATCGGCTGTGCGGGTGGGTTGAGAAAGTCCAGGAACTCGGAAAACGTCTGGGATACAGCTGCATGCTGGGCCTGGCCTGGCCTCCGCCAGTCTGGGCCCTCGGCTGCTCCGACCTCCACCTGCTGTACCTGCTCAGCTGTGATGTGCGACCCAGACTGTGACCCAGGAGCCTCATCACTAAATAGCCCAACCGGGGTGAGTGTCTCTGGGATGGTGGATGGTGTGGGAGATAGCTGTGCCGCAAGCTCGAGGTCGTCTTGGGTTGACGCCTCCTCTATGTCATCGGCGCGCTGAGAGGCCACAGGGCGTTCGCGGGCCATTTCTCTCTCTTGCTCTGTCGCCGTCCTCTGGGCGTCCTGCTCCACAGATTCGGGGAGGTTGGGACTCCCCGCTGGCCCTGTATCCACTGCGGGTTGTGGCTGTGGATGCTGCTGCATCGCCAAATGCAGTACAGCGGCCCCAACCACTGCGCAGAACATAGGCGTTCTGTTCACATACATTGTGCTAACCTACAGAAGGGTGGTGGGGGGCAGAGAAAAGGGACATGTTAGACGGAGGTTACTCGACACCTCGGCAGCCGCCTGCCACAGGATACCTGTGTGTCCCGGTGGCCTGGTCGCGCTGCTGACATGCGGGCAGCCTAACCCCTGGTCACTTTCTGCATCCAACGGCCAGTAAACTATGTCCTCCTCACGGGTGCGTCAGTGACCTGTGTCTGTAAGCCACAGGGCAACCAGCGGCCGTGTACTCGTGACCGGCACGCCATGGCATGGTGGCAGACATTTTGTTACGGGGTTGGACGGCTCACTCGCTCACTCTCTACCTAACCCCCCCACCCAATCCCACTCCCCCCCCCGTCTCCCCCACTCCCCCCCTCCGTCTCCCCCACTCCCCCCCATCTCCCCCACTCCCCCCCGTCTCCTCCACTCCCCCACCCCGTCTCCCCCACTCCCCCACATCTCCCCCACTCCCCCCCGTCTCCCCCACTCCCCCCCGTCTCCCCCACTCCCCCCCTCCGTCTCCCCCACTCCCCCCTCCATCTCCCCCACTCCCGCCACTCCCCCCGTCTCCCCCACTCCCCCCGTCTCCCCCACTCCCCCCCCTCCGTCTCCCCCACTGCCCCCCCCGTCTCCCCCACTGCCCCCCCATCTCCCCCACTGCCCCCCCGTCTCCCCCACTGCCCCCCCGTCTCCCCCACTGCCCCCCGTCTCCCCCACTGCCCCCCCCATCTCCCCCACTGCCCCCCCCCGTCTCCCCCACTGCCCCCCCGTCTCCCCCACTGCCCCCCCCGTCTCCCCCACTGCCCCCGCTCTGGACCCCCCCTCCCGTTCTCAGGGATGCCTTCTCCGTTGTGGCCAGACTCGAGCGGTGCGCTGAGCGGTGCGCTGAGCGGTGCGCTCACCTCCTCCAAGCTGTCGTCAGCCAGCACGACTGGTTGACGAACTTAAAAAGCAGGTGTGTTTCACGCCGTGCAAACAGGGCGCGATGACGTCGGGACTTCGGCCCATCCGGGCCGGTGAATAGCGGGGGGGGGCTATTAGTGGTGATTCTGGTCGTGTCGGGGGCGTGAAGGAGGCGTTTGTCGGGAATGGCGACTCCGAGATTTTGCGGTGTTCGGAGAATAGCGGGAGGGCGTCGGAACAGCGTCGCCATAAAAATTTGCGACGCACGCTATTCTCCGACCCGTCGTGAGTGTGGAGAATCGCGCCCCATATATTTAGGGCGAGATTCTCCCATCGGGAGACTAAGTCCCGACTCCGGAGTGAAAACCAGAGTACTGTAAAAAAAGAGGACTATTGGCAGAGCAACTAAAGAATTGTCAGAGAAGACACAGTGCCAGAGGCACAGTGGGCCGGCTTTTCGAGTGGAGGAGGGCTTGGAGTAACAGCATGGTGGCTGGCTCCCGCACAGGTGCTGGCAGTTCGGGCTGATCGAAGGAAAACCCCGTCTTTTGGGAGTTTTTTTCCCCTCTGTTGTTTCCTCTCGTGGGTCCTTTTTCTCTCTCTCTCATGGGGTCTTTCTTCCCTTAGTCTTTTTTTTTTCTCTCTCTTTGATTGTTGTTGCCTTGTGGGTCTCTTTCTCTATTTCTTTTTTTGGCTTCTCTCGCTCTCTCTCTCTTTGGGGTTGTGGTGAGTGATGACCGCATCGTGGGTGGCATTCCGCGAGAGTGCCGGCACTTCGGGCTTATCAGCCCGATCGAAGCAGAACTCCGTTTTTTTTTCTCCTTTTGGTTATTTTTGGACACGTAGTTATTTTAGTGGGGATTTTGTTTTCTCGGTTCTCTTCTCTTTTTTTTGTGGTGTTCTCTTTCCTTTCCCCTTTTTTTCTCTCTCCCTGGGGCCCCTCTTTCTCTCACTCTCCTCACACAGAACCGTGAAATGATCACCTGTTTATTAAAAATAAAACTCGCCAAAACTCCCACTGATCTGTTCCCCAAACGTGAAGAACCCAGGAGATGAGAGAAAGAGAAATATAACGACAGAAAAGGCCAGGAAAGGGGCCGCATGAGGACCAGATGTGGAAGGGATCTGGAGCGGAGTCAATCGGGCAAGCGGACCAGTGTACAACGCAGCGGAGTGCAAGTCTTACCAGAGCAAAAAGGGCGGAACAACCAAGTACAAAACCCTCCCTCACCAGGAGCGAACTGGACAATGGCATCCCTCTCAGAAGCACTGAAAGAGCATTGTCAAGAAATAAAAACGGACACACAGGCCGCAATGAAAGCTGTGGGCCGGGATTCTACAATCCCACGGCCAAGTTCAGACACTGCCATCAAATGTGGCGTGAGCGACTCCGGCCTCCAGGCCCAGGCATTCACCCTTTCCTAGGGTGCGAGTATGGCGCCGGAGTGGTGTCCGCACGCCACGGCCGGTGCGGGTCCTCACATGCGCATGGGTTGCCGTCTCCGCGCTGGCCTCTGGGCAATATGGCGGAGCCCTACAGGGGCCCGGCGCAGAGGAATATAGGCCCCGCACAAAATTGACCCACCCGCCGATCGGTAGGCCCCGATCATGGGCCTGGCCACCGTGGAAGAGCCTTCTGGAGTCGGATGACCCCCGTTTTTCTCCCCCCCCCCCACCAGGTGGCCCCTGCCAGAACTCCGAGGTCCCGCCAGGTAGGACCATATGTAACCCACGCCAGTGGGACTCGGCCGAACTCAGTGGGCATTCGGCCCGTCGAGGCGCGGAGAATCGCCGGGGGGGGGGGTGGCGCTTTCAATGGCCCCGACCGTCAGGGCGTCGACCCCGTGGGCGTGATTGCCGCCGATTCTACGGTTGCCGGAGAATCGGCGGCCCGCGTCGGAGCAGCCTGCCGTGATTCTATGTGCTCCCCGCCGATTCTCCGAACCGGCGCGGGATCTGAGAATGCTGGCCGCAGTTGCTGAAACTCTGGTGCAAATGACAATCTTGATTCTTTTGTTGTCAGTCTGGTCTCAATAAAATTTGAGACGGATTTGCAGGTATCAATTATTGTTTATTTTAACCAGCTAGCTGGGGTGACTCACTCTACTGGGAGAGCAGGACACAACCACAGTCTCCTGAATCTTCAACAGCGAGAGTGAACAAAGGGACAAAACATTTCTGTACAGATACATTCAAGTTGCATCAAATTTCACATACATACGACCAAATAAGGCAACAGTAATGAATGCAAAATTTCCATAGACTATCCCTATACACTTCTTGACCTGGCCATATATCCCGATTGGCTCATTTCACATTCCTCAGCCCTGGGCTCTCTTCACATTCTTCAGCCCTTGGGGGGGCCCCTTTCACTCAGCATTCTCATCCTAGCAACTGCCCCTTCCCCCTTCATGGCCATGCTTTGCTCAGTTCCTTTGTGAATTCCCTGATAAACTCATTACCCTACTCTCCGGCTCCTATACCTGGGTATCCTCTACATTATCCTAACTAATTATCCCATTTTGTATCACACTCGTTTGTTCAATTCCTCAGAAATACAGATTCTCTGAGCAGGGCCGAAAAGAAACTGGAGCCCCAGGAAGCCACCATCAAAGACCTTGATAGAGCCGCAACTCCCAAAGTGACCGGATTGTGGCACTGGAAACGGAGGTGGAGAGACTGGTTGCGCGGCAGGGTAACATGAGTGTGAAGGTCAAGGACCAGGAAAATTGGTCAAGGAGGCACAACCTGTAAATCGTGGGCCTACCAGAAGGAACAGAAGGCAGAAACCTCACGAACCACGTGGCCCAAATGCTGGGTAACCTGGTGGGAAAGGTGACCTTCCCTAACCCACCAGAAATAGACAGGGCTCACCGGCCACCGAAACCCAAGGCCGGGTTTCTACACTACACTACACTAGCGAAGGTGAGGTATCAAAAATGTATCCATAACTTGGACAAAACTGCCGCCTCTTCTGACAGTAAGACTATGTCATTTGTATATTAGGCGTTTTGTTTACACAGAGGGTAGTGAGTGCCTGGAACGCGCTGCCAGGGGAGGTTGTGGAAGCAGACACATTAATGGTGTTCAAAAGGAATCTTGACAAGTACATGGCTAGGATGGGTTTAGAGGAATATGGCACTAGGAAGTGTTGAGGGTTTTGGCCAAGATTGGTATCATGACCGGTACAGGCTTAGAGGGCCGAAGGGCCTGTTCCTATGCTGTATTGTTCTTTCTTCTTAAGGGACGGTGGTGCCCGGCATTATCAACTTAAAAATTGGTTGTGGCCGGCATTTTTATTTTCTTTGAAACTTTATTTCCAACACCTGGTTTTTCCAGGTTTTTCCACTTTTTATTACTGAAAATAAAAGCATTTTCAGTTGAACAAGCACAACCTTACACAAAGCCCAGTTTCATGCCACCCCGCCCCCTCAAACAGCAAATTGGGGACTGCCCGTGGCAGGCATTCTTAAAAGCTAGTCGCAGCCGTTGGACACTTCTTCCCACAGTACGGAACGCCATGACCAATTGTTCCACAATCCTCATAACACCCGGCCATAACCCTGAGTTCGCAAATCCTGGAGTAAAGGGTACAAATCATTGCGCATTGTTTTAAATATATTCCCATTTCTTTAGAAATTTAAACAAATATAGAAGAAAGTACAATCTTGTTTTTACTTTACAAGCTATGACAAGATGAAGTAACTTGTCAAGCACACAAAATATTACAATATTTCTTACTAGTTCCCCTGTATTTCACTTTCCAAACATCCAAGTCACCTCCTTCGCCATTCTCATCAAAAGCATATACTTCCCGGTTTCCAGAGAGTGGCGACTGTGTAGGTCTCTTCCAGTTGACATGTGTCAGCCGTACTGACTGGCCTCATTTGATCAGCATTCCTCGCTGACAAACGTGGCCTGGCTTCCCTCTCACTGTCCAATAGCTGTTACTGTTGTCAGATTCAGCCACACCAGTCACAGATTGCTGACCACTTCCCAACTTCACGTTGTGGGAGCACAAGCGGACATTGTTTTGGCCATTCAGCAACTTGGCTACAGAGCCGCAGGTCACATATTGCTGATCTCTGGCGGGGGAACGAGCCAAGCATTGAGCAGTTGGTGAGCACCAGAGCAGAACTCCAAGCTGGGGCCACCGCCATGAGCACCACGCACCTGGCCACCCGTCAGCCCCCCCGTGGCCCCACTTGCGTGGTGACCAGCACAAAGCCCAGTTTCGCGCCACCCCACCCACTCAAACGGCGCAGCAAATTGGGGACTGCCCGCAGCAGGCATTCTTGAAAGCCAGTCCCACTTCGTTCCGCAATTGGGAAGGTCATGACCGATTGCTCCGCGACCCTCACAACACCCGACCATGACCCACCTGCGAGTTGTGACCCTGAGTTTGGAAAACCCTGGAGTAAAGGGTACAAACCAGGAGATATCTCAATGGTTCAATGGTTGCTGGTGCACATAGCTCTGTCTAACACTCAACTTTGGGTGCGGCAGGCCATGTGCTCTCCTACATCATTCTATGGGAGGTACTGTACTCAGTTCCACATTAACCATCTATGTGTCAGATACTTCGACTACTGTCTTCACATTCCACCTGGTAAGTTCAAGACCTGTCAGCCTGTCCCACTGCAAATTCAGACAGGAAATTTTGTTTTTGTGTTTTTAATGTTTGGAAGTTAGCTGCACAGTGCAATTGTATGATTTATCCTATTTTGCATGGATTTGCAAATCTTATGTATGCTTCTCATGCATCAAATTGTTATCGGAAATTTAGGTGTCCACACATTGGGCATAAGGGATCTCTGCTGTTTCCTTGATTCTTTATGGCCACATCAATTTATCAGAAATTACTGGGGGAACAAAACAACCCTATCATCTCTGAGGCATAACAACCATGTGAATCACCATCTGGAGGTGAATTCGGGTGGGTCAGCAGTTAACAGAGAACAAAGAACAGTCCTGTGACATCATAATTGTAGGAACTGCAAGGGTTAATGTAATGTCTAAAACAACCACTGGAGGGAGCTAGATGTACAAGTATATAAGACAAGGGGATGGCACGTGGAGCAGTGGTTAGCACTGGGAATTTGGCGCTGAGGACCCGGGTTCGAATCCTGGCCAGAGGTCACTGTTCGTGTTGTGTTTGCTTATTCTTCCCGTGTCTGCATGGGTTTCACCCCCACATTCCAAAGATGTGCTGGTTAGTGGATTGGCCTCATGAAATTGCCCCTTAATTGGAAAATAAAATGATTGGCTACTTTAATTTTTTTTAAGTATATAAGACATTGATGCTAAGCCTTGTGGGGGAGAGGTTGAGGAGAAAGCTGGAGAACAGACTGAAGGAAAGATAGTGTGATTGAGAACAGATCATAGTTAATGTAATAGTGTAGAGATTAGTAGTAGATGAGTGTAGATTATATCTTTATTGTCAATTGTGAATTATATAAGAGTAAGTATTGAATCAAAATCAGTAGTGTTAATAAATTTATAGCTTAAATGGAATTTCTGAGCCATTTATTTCAAGTAGTGCAGTCCATTTTTTGTGAAGAGGTTGAGGAGAAAGCTAGAGAACAGACTGAAGGAAAGATAGTGTGAGTGAGAGTAGAGTGAGAGCAGATCATAGTTAATGTAATAGTTTTGAGATTAGTAGTAGATGAGTGTAGATCATATATTTATTATCAACTGTGAATTATATTGGAGTCAGTGTCAAATCCAAATAAGTAGTATCAATAAATTTCTAGCTTTGTTCAATTTAAAGCTATTTCTGGTCTTTGTAAATACTATGTTAACCATCCTAAAATTATCAACACAGAGAACACTACAAGTACAACATAGGAACAGGACCTTTGGCCCTCCAAGCCTACACAGCTCATGATGCCTGTCCAAACTAAAACCTTCTGCGCTTCTGGGGTCCATATCCCTCAATTCCCATCCTATTCATGTATCTGTTAACATGTAAACGTCTCTAACATACCTGCTTCCACCACCAACCCCGGTAGCGAGTTCCAGGCACTTCCACCCTCTTGCCTCGCACATCTCCTCTAAACTTTCCCCCTCACATCTTAAACCTATGTCCCCTAGAAATTGACTTTTCCATCCTGGGAAAAAGCTTCTTCTGACTATCCATTCTGTCATGTCACTCATAATTGTATAAACTAAGGGCAGCACGGTGGCCTAGTGGTTAGCACAACCGACTCACGGCGCTGAGGTCCCAGGTTTGATCCCGGCTCTGGGTCACTGTCCATGTGGAGTTTGCACATTCTCCCCGTGTCTGCATGGGTTTCGCCCCCACAACCCAAAAATGTGCAGAGTAGGACACAGCATACATGATCTTCCTCTTTTCAGTGGAGACACTCAGTGAGTACAGACACAGGGTTGATTCAATATCACACCCACCACGTGGATTGTAGCAGACTGGTTCGTCAGTCTGAGTAGCTATAGCAGGATTAACAAGAGAGTCGAATCCAAATAGGAGAACTGTTAACAGTTTAAATAAATGTGTTAAAGCTATCTCCAAGTCTGAACCTTCCTTTGTCAGAGTGCACATCAAGAAAGCTGCTTATGCTACATCAAGAGCATAACAAAACATGGTACCCAGTGAGTGACCTGTTTAAATCCATATAGTTACAACTCAGCAAACAGTGACAACCAGCAACGGCAGCCAGGCAAGTTGATGCTCAAGATTCCGGTTCCACAGCAGCTCAGTACCAAGGCAATCTCAGTTGAGAAAAAGGCCCCAAGTAAAGGAACAGCGATCTGCGCACGCCCAATCGCTTCCTACGACCTATGTCACACGCTTTGTGACGTCAGAGGCCCCAGACCACGCGCACTTAAAGGGGAAATGTCCCAAAACACGAGAAAAAAAAATTTAAAGCCGTAAAACCTGATTCTTTCACCTGGAACGACAGCACAATGCCTGAAATTCACCAGTAGCTGAAAGTAACCTCCGCAGCACCCTGCAACAAGCAGTTAGCACTACCCAAAGAGATAACACAGTCCTTGAAGACTATGACCCAGACCTTGAATTCTTCTTTGGACATCGGAAGCCCAATTCCAGCTTCGACACAGAACGTGATGATATGGTCTTGGAAGACAACGACTCAGACGAAGATTTCATCTTGGGCGGTGGCTAACCCAGTACCAAATCCGAACCACAACTAGACGTGTCCCCGACTCCACACAGAGAGTGGTCCACGCACCACGAAGTGTCCCAGCCTCCATACAGAAAGCGATGAAAGACTCCACAGCGAGACAACTGCACGTCTCCACACAGAAAGTGACTCCAGTGCCACAAGCCTCCGCAGCCAGCTCGTGGACAGACTCCATGATAGATGAAACGCAAGACTTCAGAGCGCAGTCCTTGCATGAACAAGAAGTGACTCGAGTGATACAAGCCTCCACAGCAAGCTCGTGGACAGCCTCCACGATAGAAGCAACGCAAAACTCCAAAGCGCCTCCTCTGAGCAACCAGCAGCAGACGATGCACAGTCTGCCCTGCTCAAGTGCACAGCAAGAAGACTTTGACAGTCCACCACACTCCAGTGAACAAGAAGAAGACTCTGACAGTCTCCTTGAAGCCCACATTTAAAGGTGGGGTTAAAACTCTTCTGATTCCTTTATTCTTTCACAGGATGTGGACATATCCTGGCTAGGCCAACATTTTTTGCCCATTCTTAATTGCCCTCGAGACAGTGGTGAGCCGTCTTCTTGAACTGTTTCAGTCCATGTAATATAGGTACACACAGTGCCAGTTCCAGGAATTTTATCCACAGACAGTGTAGGAACGGTGATATATTTCCAAGTCAGTCTAGTGTGTGGCTTGGAGGGGATCTTGCAGGTGGTGATGTTCCTATGTATCTTCTGCCCATGTCCTTTCAGTTGGTAGAGGTCAGGGTTTTGGAAGGTGCTGTTTGCAAAGGAACCTTGGTGAGTTTCTGCAGTGTATCCTGTATATGGTGCACTTTGCTGCCACCGTGCATACCACTTACATCCTGTGGAGCCCAAACGTTTAATGTAATCAGCAGTTTTACATCTCCAGATGCACGTGATACAAGGGCACGATTCTCTGGCCTCGTTGTACTCCATGCCAAGATCCAAGCGGTTTGCGATGCAACTGGCCCGCTTCCATAGGCGAAATCGGATCTCACCGTAGCATGGCTAGAAGCCAATTATCACCACTTAATCCTATTTCCAGTTGTATAATTGTTAAGAATCATGGTTACCCTGATAGCCACAGACACTTTAGTCTTGCCGCGCTTTGAGGTGGTAGCAGTGGTTGCAGCAGTTGGCTGGCTTCAGTCACAACCTATTAAGTGAAGTAAAGACATCTCATATATTGAACTTCCATGGAAGTCAGGCCAGAAAATTGCACCTTAAAGACTGCTGGCTGATATTGCATCTTGGTGGGAGACCTTCTCACCTCTTGTAGCAGCTTGTCCTACTCTGTGCTTTTCATTCTCATGCTCAATACCAAGCTATTTATGTCTGTATGCAGCTTGTTTCAGCACAAACCATTAATCCACCAATTTAAGCATCTCTGCGTCAGCCAAACCACTCCCTGTAGACTACTGAAACTTCAGACAAATGTAGATAAGGTCCCCAAACACATAAAATTACATTGGAAACTGGAAGTAATAATCCAGAAACTAATGTCAGAAGTTCATAATCCTTTCAAGTGGAGCTGGTCAGGAATATTTCATGCTATTTAAAGCATGTTCAGCTGTGAGGAGGTAAGTGAGGGCTTTGGATGGAGCCTGGCCTTCAAAAATGTGCAGCAATGGCATCATATCAGCATTACCCATTGACTGACATAAAAATCTACCTGCCCAGCATGCTGCTAACTGTCATTAAGTCTGCAAATCCAAACTACTGTACTCCGGTGATGTGAGGGACACTTCCCAACAGAATTGTGTGCGTGCATGTAGGATCCAATTTTCAACCTTTCGGAGATCAATTAGTGCTTAAATTAGACACTAAAGAACCCAGTTTCTACGCTATAATGTTACACTCAGACTGATAGTTTAAAGCAATCCAATTATGATCAAATTACTGCTGAAAATATATGTTCTTTTTGAGTGAGGGAGTAAGAAAGAAAATAAGTAATGAAATGTAACTTGTGTTTATCTCAGGCGCCTGCCTGGGCAACTTTAAAAAGCCTCAACAAATGTAGAACTTTCCCAGAAGCCATTGCAGATTCGGTGATGGTTTCACTGCTAAATTGATTGTTCTGTCCATTTCAGACCAAGTCAAGTTTAATTTGATTGGTGAGTTTATACTGAAAATATAGATGTATAAATTGGGATTAATAAAGGATCCACATGCATTCAGCTGTCTCCTGAGCCATATTTAATTATTGGTTGCAATTCATGCTTAACGAACAAGATTTATTAATGTTAAGAAAAGAAATGTCAGGAGTAATAAGAACACGCCTGGCTGTCAAAACACTTATTTTATTACCTAATTGAGGTTTCAAATTTCAATGAACTGTCTTGGACAAGTCATACCCTCAGGCAACTCACTGAGTTATAGAATACTTAACTGATACTGAGATCTCAAATGCCATTCTGCAATGGAACAGGTAGCTGTGATGATCATTGTAGCATAATTCAAGAAATCTAATTTCACCAATTATTTTAATGGGAGTGGAACAATGATGATTATCTGTTCACCTTTATCCACAAGGGTCTCAGAGGAACAGCACCAAAGTCCCAGGACTATGTATAAGCCACTCAAGCCATCATATCAACATCATGATAACTACCCAGGCCATAATGTTTGATCACAGTCAGGCTCATTATTCAGAAAAAATGAAAATGCTCATTTACTTAGAGTAGACCAGCGTGATGGCACTTTTTATTGCGTAACACTCAGGGAAAAAGCCCCCCAAAATTCTCCACATTATGTGGAGTTTGCATGTTCTCCCCATGTCTGTTTGTGTTTCCTCTGGGTTCTCCAGTTTCCTCCCAGTCCAAAAGATATGCAGGTTAGGTGGGGTTACGAGGTTATGAGGATAGGGTGAGAGAGTGGACCTGTAGGGATTCTATGGATTCTGTGATTATCAATCTATCTTCTAAAATACTGCCCACAACAGTAAATCAAGACTGAACTATTATTTAAGCTTTTACTTTAACCCCAAGCAATTGCGCATCATTTGGGCATTTGAACAACACAGAGAATTTTGTTGCTGTACAGTGCAGCTCTTGAGAGGTTCGTGGACAGCAAGTTAGACATTTTATTACATTTTTCAGGCAATTTACAGCTTGAATTTGGCTAGGGGAGTGTTTTACCATTTTAATGAGACAGCAGAAGAAGGAATACAAGAAAGCTCAACTGCTGAGGTATCATATAGGATAGCCAGGACATTGCGGTTTGAACTAAGCACCAAGAGTGTCTGAACCTCCCAGGATTTAAGAGGCACTGGGACCCATATAATTTAGGAGGTTGTGCTGCACCTCCTGCTGCAACCCGACCTGCAACCCACCTGCACTTTTGGGTCGACACTTCTGTACCCTGTCATAGTCACCATGGCACTCATTTTTATCGTATTATGTGATCATTGTGAGGTGCTCCAGGGGATTTCATTAACACTAATCAATTTGTTGTCCATTGCCCCACTTATCTACCAGAAATAAATCTTGCAATGTACCCCAGTAAGAGGTCTTGTGGCACCATGTGTAGCACCCTGGCTCTGAGCCAGGAGCTCTGGGTTGAACTCCCACTCCAAGACTTGATGGCCAAGAAAGGTCTGTTTATAATGTGATCAAAAAGGCTGAGTTCAACTATTGGATCTCCTATCACGATAGCCCTGCCACTTGTTTCTCTTCCACCCATCTGAGCAACAGAGCCATCCATGGTGCTGTGGATTTGACTGCTTCTGCCTTCCCCTGAGAGGTTATCCCCTCAAAAGTATCTAAAACAGTATATCTGTTTGAGAATAATGACCACAGGGGTCTCCTGCTCTGCCTTCCTGAGTCTTTTACTGTTTCTGATGGTCACCCATTCCCTTTCTGTCTGTGCAATTGTCACCTGCGGTGTGACCATCTCGCTAGACGTGCTATCCATGACTTCCTCAGAAACGCAGATGCTCCACAGTGAGTCCACCCACAGCTCCAGCTCTGAAATCCGGTTCGTTAGAAGCTTCATTTGGACACATCTTCTGCACATATGGTCACCAAGGACACTGGAAGTGTCCCTCATTTCCCACATTGTGCACAAGGAGCATATTATGGGTCTGAGGTCTCTTGCAATGATGTCCTTCTTGTGCTCCACCCAGAGGACCTGTTAAACGTGAGTTGTTATTGCCTTACTGACTGACTGACCACATGTCCATTCTCTGCAGGTCCAGCCGACGAAGCCGGCCCATCCCAGACGGCAGTCTCTCCTGAATCCGAGGAGAACACCTCGGAGGAGAACTTTGAGGATGCAACCATGGTCACGGCACAGCTGTCATCCCTCCACCAGAGGGATTTGTCACCGCCACTGCAGCAGATCCATAGCTGCTTGAAAGAATCCCAGAGGCTAGGGGCGCAGGGGATGGCGCCGGCAATGAGTGGGAGTGGCACCAAGGCCAACACTAGGGTGGTGGCCGCAGTGGAGAGCCTGGTGCACGACGTTGTCACAATTAGTGAAGGTGTCCAAGGCACCACGTAGTTGGTGACAGACAAGGCTGAGGGTCTCAGCAGGATGTTCGACTCGCTGGGTGATGTCACTTAGCATCAGGCTGACCTTGATAAAGTTCTGCGGGACATGTCCCGTTCTCAGATGGACATGGCCGAGGCACTGCAGAGCTTGTTCCAGTCGCAGATGGACATTGCTGAGGTGCTGCAGAGTGTGTCCCAGTCACTGAGGAGCTTCACTGAGGGCGTCAACACAATGGTGCGGACCGTAGAAAACCGCCGGGGCTGGCAGAGCCAGATGATGCAGGGGCAGCCGGGGCTCGAACCAGATGCTTCTCTGTCCCAAGGTGAACCCCAGGGCATAAGGGCACCGGCAAGGAGGAGAGGTTTCCGGGTGCTAAGACAGACCCGTCCCATGAGTGGTGACAGTGGCCACCAGCTCCCTCGAGTTTCACCCCTCTGATGAGGTTGCGTCTCACAGTCAGCACACGGACAGGGCAGCATGGCTGTGCATGTTCTGCCAACAAGTGAGTCGGGGCCCTCAGGCCTCAGAGCCCCAGAGGATGCCCGTAAGAGACATCAAAGGCCACGGGACGAGGAAAGCAGCTGGCTGCCTCCACCTCTGATGTGCATCCTGGGGAAACAACAGGACATAGCGGTAGAGCTATGAGGGCTAAGCACGTCAAGGACCACTGAGGGAACTGGAGGAGGGGGAGCGGATGGGTGCAGTGGGGGGATAGGTCGGGGTGGGGGGGGGGATGTAGAGGTTGGGGGTGTAGCGGGGGTGGCACCATCGGAAGTGGGGCTTGCGCAGCACATTAAACACCTTTTCGCAAAACCATTATGATGCCTCTGACACTTCCTTCTGCAATGAGGAGTGACTCCAGGACATTTTGCCTGTCTTCCCAGCACACCCCTCCCATGGCGGCCTACCCCTACAGAGAGTCTGCACCCCTCACTGAGCACAGGGGTGGCAAGCCGAGCATCCCCGGGTTTGTTGCCTGTGAACAAAGTTGGCTACTCACCTCCTCGGCTCTCCACAAAAGCCCTTCCGCCAGGTTCACATTTTTCAACATGAGTACTAATTGGTGCCAGCGAGAACACTTGCTGGGGAGGCCACTGAATGATGGGAGGCTGTTGGATATGGGGCCGCTCTTGTTACTTTTATGGAAATTGAGCTTCAGTGCTGATAATTGTTTTCTCGTCACTACGGGAGCAGGCCGGTTGCATCGCAAACCGTTTAGCACCTGGCACAGATCTCGTATTTGGTCCAGTTGCGCATGAGATAGAGCGCAACGAGGCCGAAGAATTGCGCTCTGAGAGTTAATCTACCAAGACAGACCCTGGTGACTGAGCACCGCGCCCCCCTACTCCCCCTTGTTTGGGTGAGACTCAGCCCCCGGTGTGTGGTTTGGTTTTGGGGGGGGTTACTGGGCACCAGCTTTTACTTTTTGGGAGGGTTATGTGGTAGGCTGAATTTGGTAAAGCCCTGGGCTGCACTGAGTGCCCGGCTCAGAAATGATAGTCAAACGTGGTTATTCTCAGGAGTTGTCTCCACGGCTTTTTACATTTTATTTTAGTGCCTAAAGATGCATTTTGAAAATAAATCCCAGGGCTGGATTCTCCGCAGCCCTGTGCTGAAATCATGTTTGGCGCAGGGGCGGAGAATCGACTTTTGCGCCGAAACCGGGCCTGGTGCCGGTCCGGCGATTGTCCTCGACCCGAGAATAGTCGTTTTTGCAAATTACTCCACGCGACTGGGGGCCAATGCCAGAGGCCCGCCTAGCAGTCCTCTGCTCCCCGACCGGCCAAGTTCCCGATGGCGTGGAACTAACATGCTTTGACCGGTCGGGACTCTTGCATGGCGGCTGCAGACTTAGTACACGGCCGTCCTGGTGGGGGGAATCAGGCACCGGGGGGGGGAATCAGGCAGTCGGGGGCCAGATCAGGCAGGTCGAATGCAAGGGCAAGCGGCCGATGGGGAGGGGGCCTACATCTTGCAGCTGCCTCCACGGTCCGAGTCCGCCATGGCGTCGGGCCGCCGTGCACATGCGCGGACATGACCCAGAAGTGCGGGTGCCCATAGACGCAGCTAAAGTTGCATGAATCACTCCGGGTCTCTGCATGTAAGTGTATCAGCTCAAACTTTTTTCAGGAATCTTCAGAGTGAAACGCCAGCGTTTGTACGCTGGAGTGGGGACATAGCCCCATTTTAGGAAAATCCAGCACCCTGTCTCCACTGACAGGCAGTGACAGACATCCAGTACAGCCAATCAACACACAGGACAGAACACAACTAATCACTAGGCAGAACACTGTAAAACACACGAGGCATCAACACTCTGCCTCTTTCCACTGGTGATAACTGTAGGGTGTAAATATCAGTTAGCACTTTCTACACGTGGCTCAGAGCTAGTCTGGTCTAGTTAGTTATAGCAAGCATGGTTAGATTAGTAGAGTGTCAAACCCACAGTGAACTGTGTGCACTGCTTAACAAGTTCAACAAAGCGTATTGAACTAACATCACAGTTTGGAGACAACTTTCATGTACAACTGCATCCAGTTGCAGTCTGTGTTACCCCAGGTGAATAACACGACGGCTTTTTAAAGCTAGCTTGTGATATCAGCTGAAATAATGCTCTTTATTCTTGGTTATGTTGTGATCTCTGGTGCCTGTCCAAAATAAAATACTTCTTGCAAACAAAAAAAGATAATGGCGGCCACTGCCTTTTAAATGAAAATAAATTAAGCTGTTGAGATACCCTCAATCACGACACAGGAGAGAAGATAGATGATTCAAAGGCTTTAATCATCTGAGAACTGTACAGCAGCTGAGAAGTGTGCTTTTCACATGCTGCTGCCTTACCTTATATACCGTTTCCTGGGGGCGGAGCCAGAGGCGGAGTCCCCCAGGATTCGAAGCCCGGTCTTAAAGGGCCAATGCATTAAAGGTAAGGTACCATTATATCAGCTACTGATAATATTCATCACAGCTGTGTAAAGTTTCCAGAAAGAAACGGCAGCAAAGAGCAGGTCACGCACCCTGTATGCACACTTGACGTTAATAGGCAGTTTACCTATTGGATAGGATCTCACAACGGAATCTGCTCTACAGAGCTGCACAGGAGAGTCCAAGGCAGGACAGAGCAGTGCTCGTGTTTACTCTGCAGACAGCTCCAGGGCCTTAACAACCTACAAAGAAGAAACTTAACTCGGGAACTAAGCAGAATAAAGATGATTTCTTGTGATATGGTTTTCTCCTTCATGAGGACCTACACGTGCAAGGTTGTATTTTTAGTTTTCGCAAAGATGAAGGGGTCACAAAGGAACTAGCTGAAGTCTATACCTAATATGCGCATTGCCCTCTTCTCCTTTGCACCTGATTCAAGTGATATCAAGTGATATAGAGAGGACCAAGCAGGCTCCCCTTTCGCATTAAAGGTAAGCAAACGTGGTTTGTTGCAAAAGTCGGCCGGTGTGATTCCCAAAGGTTGATCCCGTTGGCAAAAGTGAGTCACGGGGAAGAAAAGTTTGAAAAACACTGCTTTTGTGTTCTATTTTGATCGTCCAGTCCTAGACCTCCCCTTTGCATAGCTGCAACAGGAGAGGATATTTCATTCTTGAGTAAGCGTCCTTCATGTGAATGACAAATTCTCCATCAAGATCCCACTTTGAATGAGAAATGAGGCAGTGGAGAAGAGTTTTAACACAGAAATAGCTTTGGGCAAATTGGACAATAAAAAGCATGCTGGTACGAGTCCTGTTGTCATAAAAAAATTCACCTCTTAATCTCAGTTCCATTGACTTGCAGTTCATTAATCCTGTCTATTTTATAACTTACATTGTTTATCTTGCAACATTTCACACTTTGTATTTCAGATCTTCATATTTTAACACACTTTTTTCTGCCAGAAAGGCAGTAAGAAAAAGGCTGTTCATACTGAGCTGCTCATGATTTCTCTCATTGTAGCAACAGTAACCTTTAGCTATTGCCAGTTAAATATATAACAATTTATAATTATGACTAACCTGACCTTAAAGGAATGGTCAGTTTAGACATAAACCTAATTAAAAACACTCCAGTGCATTCTGCAGAGAACATGAATCAGTTGATAATAAGTTGGTTCTGTCGAAGAATACATCTGTGAATATATCACATATATCATACTTTTCAGAAAACAAAGATATCTTTGGAATTGTACAACTTTATAATTAGGCATTTCATTTGGTCGAAGAGCAGCAAAAGTGAGTTAGTTGATGAGATATTGAAGTGTCTTGTAACAAAGTACGATGGAAAAATAACACGTTAAAACTGATGTTACTGAGCCAAATATTGCAATTCTGATACCATTAGTTAGACTTTCCATGTACATTTAAAAAGTTTATAAATTATTTGTGTTGTAAGTTGCTGTAAGTGCAAGCTAATATTGCTACAGTGAGGGAAACAGGGCATCTTGTACCTGAGTGAACAGGATAAGCAGCTTTCCATCTTTCAAACCTGCAATCTCTACTACCTAGAGAAACAAGGGAAGCAGATAAGTGAGAACATCACCACCAGTTCCCCTCTTATGTCAATCAGCATCCTGACTTGGAACTATGCTGCCGTACTTTCGTCATTACTGGGTCAAAATTCTGGAATTCACTCCCTAACAGACTGCTTAAACAATCAGATTGAAAGATCATAAAATCAACAGCACAATGATTGAGAAGGAAGTGTCAATTAGAATGGATGAACACCATGTCAAATCAGTTACAGAAAGAGAAATAAAGGGCGAAATTCTCCCCCCCCCACGACGGGTGGGAGAATAGCGGGAGGGCCTTCCCGACTTTTTTGACGCCCTCCCGCTATTCTCCCCCCCCCCCCCGCCGAAATCCCGACACGAATCGCTGCCGCCGTTTTTTTACGGCCGGCAGCGATTCACAGCTGTTAGAAGGGCCGAAGTCCCAGCCCTTTACGACCTTTTTACGAACGGCAAACACACCTGGTCCTGCCGTTCGTAAAAACGTCGTGACCACCTGGAAAAAAATAACCATGGCACCGATTGGCACGGCAGTACCACGGCCGTGCCAAGGGTGCCATGGGCCCGCGATCGGTGCCCACCGATCGCGGGCAGCGGGCCCGATGCCCGCGCACTATTTGTCCTTCCGCCGCCCCGCAGTATCAATACGCGGGGCGGCTGAGGGGCAACCCGGACCGCGCATGCGCGGGTTTCGCGCAAAAACGCGATGACGTCACCCGCGCATGCGCGGGCGGAGTCTTCCCACCTGCGCATGCGCGGCTGACGTCATATGACGCGTCAGCCGGCGCTAAGTCCGACAAGCGGGCTTAACGATTTTCGTTAAGCCCGACTTGTCGGAGCCTCCGACGTCGGGCTGCTAGCCCCGACGGGGGACCAGAATCGTTCCCCCGTCGGGAAGGGGCGCGATGCCGTAAAACCCGGGCGGGTTTTACGGCAGTTTGACGATTTCTCCCGTTTTGGGAGAATTTCGCCCAAAGAGAGTAAAGAAAGATCGGATTAAGAGAATGAGAGAGTAAAAAGTAAAAATCACTTTTAAGTCTCCAACAATTAAAATCTGAAGCAATTGTGTTGACCCGAGTTAAGCAATCATGTATAAATGATAATTTAGAAAAGCGCAAAGAGGTTTATTGATAGTTACAGTCAAACGCTGCCACTTCCCGAAGGATCTCCTTCCCTGACCTGCACCAGGTTGAGGTTTTCATACTAGACCGGCTACTCTTGTTAAGGGGAAACCCGTCCCATTACTGGAGAAGTTCTGCGAAGAGCGTGGGAACTCTCTTTTTCTACAAATAGTTTTATTGGTTTTCACATTTTATGTTACACACTTCAGTTCATAGGTTAAGTTACAGGTTGCAAAACGGTGCATCATACAAAGTACAAACAACCAAGGAGAAATTAAAATCCCAGAAGAGATAAACCAAAGAGCGAAAAAAAAGAAAACAGAAACAAAGATCACTGTACATATTTACACATACTTATCTCCCCATCCCTCTGTGGTCGTGGTCCCCGTTTGACCGATCTGCCTCAGTTTACTCCCCAGTGTAGCCCGAGAGTGCATTAACCGGCATGTTTATTTTATTTTATTGTATTCTTTGTTGTTCCCTCTGGTTTTCCATTTGCCTTCGGGCCCCTCCCCTGTGGTTCTGTCCCTTGAACCTCACAGTCCCTTTTTTTGTTGTTGTGAGCTTTCACCCCCCCCCCCCCCCCCCCTTTCTCCCTCATTCCTTCCATTTTCCTTCATGCTCCATGGTTTGGCTGTGTCGCCCTGACACACTACGAACAGGTCTTGGAACAAGTTGGTGAATGACTTCCACGTCCTGTGGGAGCCCTCTTCTGACTCTTGGATGGCAAATTTTATCTTCTCCAGTTGCAGGAATTCCGACATGTTGGGCAGCCAGTCTGCAGCTTTGGGTGGTACTGCCGATCGCCGAGCAGGATTCTCCAGCGCACAATTAGAGAGGCAAAGGGAGTGCATCGGCCCCCTCCCCATAAAGAGTTCTGGCTGCTCTGAGACCCCAAAGACTGCCACTTTTGGGCATGGCTCCACCCTCACCCCTACAATTTTGGACATTGCCTCGAAGAAGGAAGTCCAGAACCCAACAAGCCTGCGACAGGCCCAGAACATGTGGTTGTGGTTGGCCGGGCCTCTCTGGCACCGTTCACATTTGTCCTACCACTGGGCTTCTTGGGTACTTGGTCGGAGGGGATGGGAGTGCAGTCGTGACTGGGGCTCGGAGGGATATCTCGATGCAGGAACTCTCCACCACCTTCACCTCCTCTCCTCCCGGTTCCTTCACCCATCCTCTCACTCTTTCTGCTGTGGCTGCCCAGTAGTAGAACCGTGGGTTTGGAAGGTCAGACCTCACAGATTTATTTTCCTTTGTAGGAACCTTTTTTGGATCTCCAAGGCCTCACTGTCCTTTTCCGGTGCGGCGACTAGCCAGCTGTTGCTATCCCTAACCTGACCTATTTCCCTCGTGGCTGCGTGCCTTCTCAGCTGGTGTGTCAGCAGGTGGCGGGCTTTGTCTCCATCTTCATTAAAAAGTCCCCCGTGTCTGGTGAAGCTGGTGCACTGCTTTCCTCGTGGGGCGCAGGTCAAAGTCCATTTGGAGCTTCTTCCTCTCCGCTAGTAGCTTTATGGTTGGGGCCACGGAGTACCGCCAGTCCACCTCCATTAGGGAATCGACCAGTCGCTGCCTAACTGTCCTCCCTTTCCTAACTCTCCGTGCTTTATACGCAATAATTTCTCCCCTCATCACTGCCTTCAATGATTCCAAGGATGTGGAGGATAAGGCCTCCCCATTCTATTTGTTGGAAACTTACCCTTCTATATCCTGTGATATCTTTCGCAGAATGCCTTATCGGCAAGGGGGCTTGTGTCCAGCCTCCGGACGCCCGACCCGTCTCCAACCTCGCATCCATGTAATGTAGAGTGTGGTCAAAGATTAAGATTATGGAGTACTCTGCTTCTATTACCTCAAGAAGCACCCCTTTCCACACTACAAAGAAGTCGATACTGGTGTTGACCCTGTTGTACCTGAGTAAGGAGAACTCTTTCTCCTCTGTGAGAATCTCCATTGGTCCACTGCCCCCCAGCTGCTCCAGGAACACTCCCAGTTCCTTCGCCATGTTTGATTTTTTTTCCCGATTTGGGGTTTGATCTGTCTGTCCACTGTACACAGTTAAATTCCCCCTCCCCCCCATGATGAGTTGACGTGTGTCCATATTGAGGTTTTCCGCCACTGTCTTTTCATGAATTCTGTGTCGTCCCAATTGGGAGCGTGCACGTTAACAAGGACTACATGTGCCCGTTCCAGGACACAGCTAGCTATGACGTACCATCCCCCTTGGTCTGTAAACATCCTTGTCGCTGTGAATGCTGTCCTCTTATTGGGCACGGGAAACCTGATGGTTCCTATCCCATGACCTCCGCTGGGGTTATAACAGAATGCGATTCCATACTTGTAATCATTAATTCACAGTGTTAAAGAGGATAATTGGCAGTAATCATATCAAAAGGATACTTAGACTCAAATGCACAAGGTTTTGGCAGCAATAAATTTGTATTTACTGTGCAAGTACAGCAACTTCATTCTATTCAATATATTACAGTGGTGAGGCAGACAGCAAGATGCTATAATAGCAGAGCACCTGAACACAGGCATCAACTTTTGGATATTTGAGTTAACCACACATCTGCCCTTCAGCTGAAGTCAATGCAACATTTGCACCGAATAACAGTGAACGCCATTAGCCTTGGTATTAATTTGACAGCAAAATCTGGTTAGAACAAGGGAGGCAGCTCATTAAAATTCACCTTTCTCTGAAAACATATAAGGCAATTCAAAAAGCATGTGGATTGTCATGTAAAGGGGCAACAAAGAGGAATGAAAGTTCAGTGCTGTATATGTTTTTAGAGTTCAATAGTTTGTGGCTTGCACATTGAGCGAGGAACTGGTTTTGAGTCATAAAACTCAAAAAGGGGCAGCAGGGTAGCATGGTGGTTAGCATAAATGCTTCACAGCTCCAGGGTCCCAGGTTCGATTCCCGGCTGGGTCACTGTCTGTGTGGAGTCTGCACGTCCTCCCCCTGTGTGCGTGGGTTTCCTCCGGGTGCTCCGGTTTCCTCCCACAGTCCAAAGATGTGCGGGTTAGGTGGATTGGCCATGCTAAATTGCCCGTAGTGTCCTAATGAAAGTAAGGTTAAGGGGGGTGTTGTTGGGTTACGGGTATAGGGTGGATACGTGGGTTTGAGTAGGGTGATCATGGCTCGGCACAACATTGAGGGCCGAAGGGCCTGTTCTGTGCTGTACTGTTCTATGTTCTATGTTCTAAAACCACAGAAGGTTATAGTGGAGAAAGAGACCATTGGCCAATGGTGTCTGGCCTTTTAAGGGATAATCGGCCGATAGGGTCACATGGCCCAGATAAATCAATCAGGGGACCAAGATGAACTCCCACCCTAACAAGCCCAGGATTTTGCCTTTGATTGATTCTGAAGATGGACTGGTAGTCGCAAAGCTGCAAGACTCTATGATATTTTGTAAATAAACTATAGTTGTTTCATACCTAGCTGGTGAGCCAAAGATTTTGCACTGGTGAGGAGCATAAAGCAGAGGATGTTTGATCCCAAGACTGTGATTACAGAACCGGTTGAGGTCGAAGTCAGGTTGCAAAACAGGAGTGTACTGCAGGAAAAATGCCTCTATTTGGTCAATTAGATCCCACTGATGCCCCCAGCAGTTTGGACAGTGTATAGAATGTCAAGGCTATTATTTTATGGCCAACGTAACAGAGGGGATGGCGCTTCCGACTTTCTATTTTTTGATGAACCAGAAATCACGGGATGCACAGGGTGCCAGATGGACTGGAAGAAACACTGAAAAGCATTAAAACAAAGCTGAAGCGTAAGGATCAGAGTTACACAAACTGTATCGAATTACTCCTTCAATTCCTTCAGTCCTCCTGACGTTCCACAGCATGGGATGTTAAATAAAGGTTCTGCAGCAAGACTTGCTGCTGACTTTGAAATGGTCGCCTCCTGCGTGAACACATAATTCCCTGTGCAATGCCGTACTTCACAGGAGAAGCCTTTCTAGAGGATAGTGACTCCGATGATGAGGACGACGATGATATTTACAAATACCATGAATACAATGAAGAAAGTAGAGGGTCAGAGGGTGAACCTGATGAGGTCGACTATGAAACGCTAGTCAGGTTGTTTCGTGGGAGTGATGGTAAACTAGATGAGGATGCCTATGAAGCGTTACGCCGATGGTTTGGCGGGAATGACGAGGTGATCACAAGGGCTGCCCAATCTGCGCAGGACACCGAGAAGTGTGAAAGTTCTAAGATGGCGTCTGTAGAGACTGAAAGTGAGATTGCTGTAGCAGACACTTCGGATGAGAACAACTCAGCTACGAACAAACTAATAACGGAAGATATGATACCCATTCTGGAGAAACTGGCTCCAGAGGCTTACGGTGATTCATCTCAGGCCAACAAAATGGTTCTGGTAGTGGACTCCCCAATACTCGACGCCACTCCACTGGAAGGTGAGTTAGAGGAACAGATGGCTGTATCTGTATGAAACTCCGCAACAACAGATGATACTTAAACCATATTACCAGACGTGACTGTACCTGTCTGCAGTTCCACGATGATGAATGATATGTTTATCATACTACAAGACGTGGATGAGCCACTACTTGGTTCTTCAGAAAAAGATGATCTCTGCATTATCATTTTGAGTGACGAGGAGCCATCACTTGCAGCTCAAACACAGGATGTAGGGACAGCACCTAACTTTGGGAATGTGGATCCAATCCAGGCACCAGAGTGCGAGGCTCTGCAACCAGCCGCTGAAGGTGCAGACTTGATCATGACTGTACAGTCCTCCGGGCGTATGCCGACTCGAGACGTCTCAACAGACGATCCACAAACAACCGCTCCCATGGCGCAGGCCAGCAGCAAGATGGGCACTACCAAAGCAAAGCAGAAAAAGAGCAGTCACAAAATAAGTCACAAAAACGCTTTCACAAGAAAAAATGAGGAAGAGAAGGAAAGTGGGGGACACTGTGGGTGGGATTCTCTGTCCCGCCACAACAGTTTTCTGGTGCATCGCGTCGCCGCCGATGGCGTGATTCTCCACCCCGCCTGCCAGCCAATGGGATTTCGCATTGTGAGCAGCCCCACACCATTGAGAAATCCCCTGCCGTTTGCGTGCTGCTGGCGCAATGGAGAATCCTGACAGCAGAGAATCCAACCCCATAAGTCCCACTTATGACACCAAGCAAGAAGACATTGGCAATGTGGTCGACACTCGTGATGCTGAACAAGAAGACAACGACGCAGAAGCAAAATGCATTGCGTAAAAATACGAAAAAAGTTGGTGACGCAGAAGCTGGAGATGCAGGCATGGCCAGCAAGGATATCGGTTAGTAATGCGACCTCCAACCCGTTGGTGGCGTCAGACATCAGTCATGTGACGTGACACACTCGGCAGTTGGTAGTAAGGCGTACACGAGGTTGGTCGCACATAGAGTATTTCCAGGAGAGTTCACCAAACTCACATAATAATTTTGTCTGTATAGCAATCTGTTTGTTATCTTTCCACATGTTCATCAAAGATCATAGTTAAACTATTAGATGTTCTGTGTGCATCATTGTAATGGAAAGATAACAGAACACAACACACTCCATGGAACACAAGGACAGAGCAATAAAAGAGGCGCCCAGAAACATATCTGAGCTTAAATCCTTCTTAGGAATGGTGAATTATAATGAGTGTTTTCTGCTGGATTTGTCAACATTGTTGGCCCCCATACATGTGTTACTGTAGAAGCATCGGCATCGGATTTGGAGGATGTCCCAGAGAGAAGCTTATAACAAGGTAAAGCTGTTAATACATTTGTCTTAGTTATCGTTGCACTTCAACCTGTCCAGAAAATTGGTGTTAAATTGTGATGCCTCTCCTTATGGTGTTGGTGCAGATTTGCCTCATATAATGGTGATGAGTCTGAAAAACCTATAGGGCGTTTCCAGAACCCTCTCAGAGGCTGAGATAGGCTATTCTCAGGTTGAAAAAGAAGGGTTGGCTGTCGTGTATGGAGTCGAGCAATTCCACCAGTACGTAAACTGAAGGCATTTAACTTTGTAATGGGTCTTTTTAAGGAAGACAATCTGTTCTGCCAATCCCATCAGTAAGGATTCAGATTTGGGCATTAATCTTATCAGCATTCAAGTATACATTCCAACACTAGCCTGGAACACAGATATCAAATGCGGATGCGCTGAGTTACCTAACATTGTCTGAGAGTGGAGCATCACCTGCTCCTCCCCAGCCCCTCCCCCAGTACCGCAGAAAATTGTGATGACGATAAATGTCTTGGATATATTGCCAGTTTTGGGCAGCAAATCAAGTTTTGGACCAGCAGAGGCCCACGATTGTCCAAAATGAAGCACAGAATATTAACAGGATGGGCCAACAAGCCAGTGTCTGAAGAGATGACGCCATATTGTATTTGGAAAAGCAAATTAAATTGTGAATACAGCATCATACTTTAAAGGGCAAGGATGGTCACCCCTGTACCAGGAAGGGAGTTTCTCTTGGCTGAGTTACATACTGCCCAGAGAGTGTGTCAAAAATGATTATCGCCAGGTGTTATTTTTGGTAGCCTGGCCTAGATGCCGACATTGAAAGGTCAGTGAAGCACTGCGATCTATGCCAGCTGCAACATAGGTTGCCTGCTAAGCCCCTTTAAACCATGGAATTGGCTTTGTCAGCCATGGGTGCGTGTCCACATTGATGATGTGAAGCCATCTTTGGGCACAACGTTTGTGCTCCAGATGGATGGAAGTGTTTGAAACAAAGTCTAGGATGTTGCATGGTACAGTTGCGAAATTGTGGGAGCGATTCTCTGCTCCCCACGCGGCCTGGGAGAATCGCGGGAGGGCCCCCCGACATTTTTTACGCCCCCCCCCCCCCCCCCCCCGCCCGGCTCGGAAAAATCGCCGCTCGCCGTTTTTTACGACGATTCTCCGAGCCCGATGGGCCGAGCGCCGGCCCTTCATGCCCGTTTCATGACGGCAGCAAACACACCTGGTCGCTGCATTCGTGAAATGGGCACCAGATGCCCGTTTGGGGCATCTAGGGGCCCAATTGAGACGGGAGCACCACGACTGTGCTCGGGAGGGGACAGGCCCGCGATCGGTGCCCACCGATCGTCGGGCCAGCGTCCAAAACGGACGCACTCTTTCCCCTCCGCCGCCCGGCAAGATCAAGCCGCCACGTTTTGACGGGCGGCTGAGGAGAAAGGCGGCCACCGCGCATGTGCGGGTTCTTGCCATCTGCGCGATGAAGTTATCCGCGCATGCGCGGGTTGGAACCGGCAACCCGCGCATGCGCAGATGACTTCACATTCTCGGCATGACGAGGTTGCTGCCGAGAAAGACGGAGACCCGCTCCTAGCCCCCCGGGTGGGGGTGAATTAGGTGCGGGGCTCGGCCGAGTTCACGACGGCCTTCACGAATTCGGCCCCCTGTGGAGAATTCCGCCCTGTGTCAGTGTTTTACATCCCATGGGATACCTGAAGTAATCGTGTCGGATAATGGAGCCTTCACAAGTGGTGAATTTCAGAATTTCACCTCCGCAAATGGTATAAAGCATATCCAGACTGCGCTATGCCACCCAGCATCCAATGGACTGACTAAACGAACAGTACAAACCTTCAAGGCAGGTCTTAAAAAGCAATCGTGCTACTCTGGAAACCAGAATGTTTCTATTTATTTGAGGATGCCAGACGACGGTGTATTCTGCGACAGGAGTAGCACCAGCAGAATTATTGACGGGCTGGAGTCTCAGGACCAGAAAAGTCTGGTGTTTCCAAATTTGCCGAGGAGGGTAGAGGCCAATCAGAGCAGTCAGATGATAAGCCTCAATTCAGATATTTTGCAAGTGGACCAAGCTGGGTTGCAGGAGTTGTTCTGGCCAAGACAGGACCGCTGTCTTACTAAGTGAATGTACTAAATGGAATTGTCAGGAAACATGTGGACCACTTACTTGGACGAGAGTTATTGCAGCAGCCAGGCTGAAACCATATTGCCAGCAAGAAACGTGTAGGTTGTCCGAGTAGTGAAGCTGTGATAGGAGAGTCTGCGCCGTCACCATTGTAACGGATGAATTGCCAGTATCTGAGGAGATACCAGGTGCAGCAATTACTGCAGAAGTGCTCAGGTCAGTGGAGTTTCACCGCTCTGCCAGAAAACGGAAACCACCAGAGAGACTAAGGGCGCCATTCTCTAGAAAGATTTTGAAGTGTGGTAGCGTGTGGGAACTGCCACTTACTTCCTGATGCTCAGCCCAGCGAGGCCAGCAATGCTATTCAATATTAATTAGTCCACTTAGCAAGGCCCACAGGCTTCTCACCACAAATGAAGGCTCCCCAGCTGATTCGCCGGCACCACGCTCATCAGTCCCCCACTAACAAGGTCGAGCAGCACTTAAGCGGCACTTGCTCAGCCAACCACAGCCAGCTCACAACAATGACGCGCAGGAGACTGGCCAGGCTCCTAGATGCAGTGGAGGCCAGGAGGGATGTTCTGTTCCTCCGAGGGTCCTGGAGGGTCAGCCACAGGGCAGCCAATGCTGCCTGGGACAAAGTGGTGGGACTGTGGCCTGCAGTGCCGGAAAAAGGTCAACAACCTACACTAGGCAACACGAATGAGTCGACACCCACGGCGCCCCCCCCCCCCCCCCATTACCCGAGACCTTTCCGTCCCCATGCAAGCATCCACCCCCCAACTCTCCATGCGACCCCCAAACCTCCCTCACCTCCTCTCCCTTCTACCCCCCAACCCTCCCTTCAACCCCCTTTCCCTTCACCCCTCCAACCCTTCCTTCACACCCCCACTACCACCACTGAGGGGGAGCAGAATTAAACCAATCTCGCAGTGCAAACCCCAGGCAGCACGCAGCCACAACACTGCATGGACCAATGGTACGATTCGGGGATGCCAACCTAACTGGGTTCATGGATGCTGTTAAGTACAGGAGGGATACATTGTTTCTCCAAGGGGGTCAGAGGATCAGCCACAGGGTATTCTGGAGCTATGGGTCAGCTGCCTGGGAAGCGGTAGCAGCAGCCATAAGCATGGGGAGTGTGACTAGGAGGACCGCCAACCAGTGCTGCAAGAAGCTCAATGACCTCCCCTGGATCGTACGGGTGATCGGTCCCCTGGCACCAGTCCCACTTGCCATCCCCGGCCCCTTCCAAGCAACTCCTCAGCTGGGCCCCCTACCGCCAGGCAGCACCCTGCCGCCCCCTCTCCCCCAGCACAATACCGTGCCCGTACCCTGGCACCCACCAGCACACCCTACCTATGCCCCGCAGTGGTGCCACGCTGTCCTTCGTCATGCCCTCCCCACCCCCAAAGCATGAAGCTTTCAGCTCACAATGCCCCTTCTGTATCCTCACAGGAGAAGTTGGCACACAAATGGTGGGAAAGAGTCCTGACAGGGCGGCGGATTGCTCGACCTCAGGGTCCTCAACCCCTATGAGGAATGAGCCCTGGAGGTCATAGGGATGGTAGAGGACAGATCAGTGTCTGACATTTACCCACTGGAAACATTAGCTGGTCCGGATGCTAATTCTCTCCCTGGCCTGACCCTTTGGTCGCGGGGATGACCCCAGTGCTGTGACCAGCACTTGGGTATTAGACTGTTGGCTGCTGTCTCTATAGTGTAGATCATCCCCATATAAATTTTTAGGGCCTTGGGAATTTCTCTCTAGCCGACACTTACATTTTTTTTCATCACTTGGAGCTGAACTCGTTGGCCAGATCGGCTCCTCAAAGAAGGGACCATCATATCGAAAGGATACTCGGAACTCAAAGTGAGCTTGAGGGTCCCTCACACTCCCCACACACATGGGCATTACCCCCCCACCCGAAGTGAGGATACCAGGCTATGTGGTTGCTAAGGCCCCCCCTTCTCAGGCCTTCCCACGCTCCCTTATGGGCCTCCCCCTTTCAGGACCCCCCCCACTCTTCAACCTACCCCACCTTCTGCAGCCCCCTTCATACTCACCCTTCACACCCCTCCCCCCTTTCAAACGCCCCTCATCACGTCTTTCGTTGGCATGGTCTCCCTCAGGCCCTGACCCGTGGCAGCACCACCCTGGTACCTTGACAGTGCTCCTGCCAGCCTGGCAGTGCCATCCGGGCACCTTGACAGTGCCAGGGTGGCAGCGCCAAGATGCTAGCCTGGCAGTCCCAAGGTGCCTGGGTGCCAGGGGAGAGCTAGGCTGCCACCCTGCCCTGCCGCCGAAAATCCAGGGACCACCATTAGCCTGGGAGACCCCCTGGTGCTATTCCACCTGGTCTAACTTTGTGTGGTTCAGTGCTAAATGGTGCTTGGCTTGTGTCTCCTTGGGGAGGTCGATAGATGCCAGGAGCTGTTTAGATCCAGTATCAGCATAGTTAAGTGGGTTCTTGAATTCAATTAACTGTGCTCGACTGGATCTCGCTCATTACCCCAGATCACAACGTCTTGCACGATGTGGTTAGATATCATGAGGCCTTGGGGCTGTCAGGGATCCTGGGGAAGCCTCAACCACAGCATTTACTGCTGCGTCCCGCTCTGATCCTGGTGGGATGCGTTTGGAAGATCGTGCCCATGGATTCTCTGCCACCCGCCGCCAGTAGCTGAGATTCCAATGCAGTAGAGAAATCAGCGTCCCGAGAAAAATGGGTGCAATCTGTTTCGATCCTCCCGTCCCCCGTTGGCGGCAAAGTGTGTGCCCTGGGCAGGGGAGGAAGCAAATAGGTCAAAATAACCCATTTGTATTATATTAACTGGCTGGGCACTAGATTGTCCAAGTCTCTGTGATTCTCCGGACCTCCGGGCCAGGATACAGGCGGGCTTGGATTGGTACAAGTATTTCCCAGCATGGCCCTGGCACGGTGGACCTCATGGTGGGTAAATGGGGTTAGCATTTAAGGTAGGTGCACCCAAAGGCCATTGGAGGGCTCCCTCCCTTCACAATGCAAATCCTGCCCTCCTCTGCGCCTTCACCAGACCCTCCCACCAGAGACCCCGTCAGAGCCTCCACCTGAGACCCCTAACAGAGACCCCCAACAGACCCCCCACCAGAAATTTCCAACAGACTCTCCACCAGAGACCCCTCATCAGAGATCCCCACTAGAAAACCCTAACAGACTCCACCAGAAACACCATCAGAGACCCCCCCCCCCCCCCCCCGGAGCTAAAAGGGGTAATGAAATATCTTTGGCTAACAGGGTTAAGGAAAATCCCAAAGCCTTTTATTCGTATATAAGGAGCAAGAGGGTAACTAGAGAAAGGATTGGCCCACTCAAAGACAAAAGAGGGAATTTATGCGTGGAGTCAGAGGAAATTAGTGAGATTCTTAATGAGTACTTTGCATCAGTATTCACCAAGGAGAGAGACATGACGGATGTTCAGGCTAGGGATGGATGTTTAAATACTCTAGGACATGTCGGCATAAGGAAGGGGGAGATTTCGGGTATTCTAAAAGGCATTAAGGTGGACAAGTCCCCAGGACCAGATGGGATCTATCCCAGGTTACTGAAGGAAACGAGGGACGAAATAGCTGGGGCCTTAACAGATATCCTTGCAGCATCCTTGAGCACGGGTGAGGTCCCGGAGGACTGGAGAATTGCTAATGTTGTCCCTTTGTTTAAGAAGGGTAGCAGGGATAATCCAGGGAATTATAGACCTGTGAGCTTGACGTCAGTGGCAGGCAAACTGTTGGAGAAGATACTGAGGGATAGGATCTATTCCAGGGGTAGGCAAACTACGGCCCGCGGGCCGCATGCGGCCCGCCAAAGGTCTTTATGCGGCCCACCAAGGTCAAGTCATAAAATTTAAATTTTTTTAAAAAATATAAGGTTAATGGGGGGGGGGGGGCTGTTGGGTTACTGGTATAGGGTGGATACGTTGACTTGAGTAGGGTGATCATTGCTCAGCACAACATCGAGGGCCGAAGAGCTGTTCTGTGCTGTACTGTTCTATGTTCTATGTTCTATATGAGGCGCCCAGAATCATAACCGGGTGAAGCGCCATTTTTGAAAAGTAGAGAAAAAGAGGGCTAAAGGCAGGATGCTGCCGGGGGAAGCACTGAGGTATATGCCGCACGCTAATTGGTTACAACCGGGACTATTAATTTACTATGCGGCCCTTTAAAATTGTGAATTTCTGAATGTGGCCCTTGCACGGAAAAGTTTGCCCACCCCTGATCTATTCACATTTGGAAGAAAATAGACTTATCAGTGATATGCAGCATGGTTTTGTGCAGGGAAGGTCATGTCTTACAAACCTAATAGAATTCTTTGAGGAAGTGACAAAGTTAATTGATGAGGGAAGGGCTGTAGATGTCATATACATGGACTTCAGTAAGGCGTTTGATAAAGTTTCCCATGGCAGGTTGATGGAAAAAGTGAAGTCGTATGCAGTTCAGGGTGTACTAGCTAGATGGATATAGAACTGGCTGGGCAACAGGAGTAGTGGTGGAAGGGAGTTTCTCAAAATGGAGATAGGTGACTAGTGGTATTCCACAGGGATCCGTGCTCGGACCACTGTTGTTTGTGATATACATAAATGATCTGGACGAAGGTATAGGTGGTCTGATGAGCAAGTTTGCAGATGATACTAAGATTGGTGGAGTTGCAGATAGCGAGGAGGACTGTCAGAGAATACAGCAAAATATAGATAGATTGGAGAGTTGGGCAGAGAAATGGCAGATGGAGTTCAATCCAGGCAAATTGGAGGTGATGCATTTTGGAAGATCCAATTCAAGAGCGGACTATATGGTCAATGGAAGAGTTGTGGAGAAAATTGATGTACAGAGAGATCTGGGAGGTCAGGTCCATTGTACCCTGAAGGTGGCAACGCAGGTCGAATGGTTGGTCAAGAAGACAGACCGCATGCTTGCCTTCATCGGATGGGGCATTGAGTACAAGAGTCGGCAGGTCATGTTACAATTGTATAGGACTTTGGTTAGGCCACATTTTGAATAATGCGTGCAGTTCTGGTCGCCACATTACCAGAAGGATGTGGCTGCTTTAGAGAGGGTGCAGGGGAGGTTCGCCAGGATGTTGCCTGGTATGGAGGGTGCTAGTTATGAAGAAAGGTTGAGTACATTAGGATTGTTTTCGTTGGAAAGACGGAGGTTGAGGGGGGACCTGATTGAGGTCTACAAAATTATGAGAGGTATGGACAGGGTAGATAGTAACAAGCTTTTTCCAAGAGTGGGGGTGTCAATTACAAGGGGTCACGATTTCAAGGTGAGAGGGGGAAAGTTTAAGGGAGATATGCATGGAAAGTTTTTTACGCAGAGGGTGGTGGGTGCCTGGAACGCTTTACCAGCGGAGGTGGTAGAGGAGGGCACGATAGCATAATTTAAGATGCATCTGGACAGATATATGAACGGGCGGGGAACAAAGGGAAGTAGATCCTTGGAAAATAGGCAATAGGTTTAGATAAAGGATCTGGATCGGCGCAGGCTGGGAGGGCCAAAGGGCCTGTTCCTGTGCTGTAATTTTTTTTGTTCTTTGTTCTTGTTCTCCCATTAAACGTGAACCCCCATAACAGAGACCACCCATATCAGCGACCTACTGCATACCAGAAACCCCTTCATAATGGAGAACCCCCTGATAACAGAGAACCCCCCATAATAGAGAAACCTCCATTTTAGAGACCCACACATAATGGAGATGCCCACATAAGGGAGACCCCCATATTGGAGATTCCCCATAACAGAGGCCCACCCCATAACGGAGATTCCCCCACCATCAGTCGCCCCTGTCCGGAAGCTAAACAGCAGTCCAGAAAGAAAGTGAAAAAAGAAATCACTGCTTTGAAACTGTCCCCTAGTATTGCTCTCATCCAGGTGTCTGGATTATTTAATTTCTTTTCCCTTCACCATTGATTTCAAGTATCCTGCTTTCAACCTGACCACAATTGTTCATAAACATCTCGGGAGTTAAGTGTTTTCACTTCCTCTTTTTCGCAGAACTGCTTTTGATGTGGTCATGAGCCTGTTAATCATAGCTGGATGTTGCAGACCAACGGAGGCCAGTGGATCTAAGGGGTGGGAGCTGTGCTGCCGGCCAGGGGGCGGGTGGTGGGGCTTCTGCGAGGGCTGGGGGAACGGTGGGGGTGGCCAGGGGAGCACTATCTGGCAGGTTAGGTCCACGCACGGCCAACACCATGTTTTAGGGCGTGACCGCTGCAGGTTGCCGCTGTGCGCATGCGCGACCATGGACCCGCCCAATCTCCAGTCGTTTTTATTATGGGAGCTGGGAGTTTTACTCCATGCGGCTGCTACCCCCTCACCAGTTGCAGGATAGGTGAGAGGTCGATGCCGATTTTTTTGACATAAAACGCCACAGATCCTCCGCACTTAGACTCAAAAACGGCGAATCCAGCCCATTGTCTCTCAAATGGAGAATCCTGCATATGGTGTATAGAGTAAGCCTCCATGCTTGATAATGGGGTGCAACATTACTTTGTTTGCCTGTGATCCTATTGTTAGCTCTGAAAGAAACAAAGAAAAAAAACGACTTGCATTTGTATAGCACCTTTCATGACTTCAGGACACCTCAAAACGCTTTACAGCAAATAAAACATGAAAAAAAGTGCTGTCATTGTCGTTATGTAGGAAATGTGGCGATTAATTTGCACACAATGTCCCACAAATAGAAGTATGACAATGATCAGATACAGTAATCTGATTTTATGTGTTCCAAATAAATATTGACCAGGACACTGGGGTCCTATTCTTGCTCTTGTTTGAAACATTATCATAGATTCATTTATGTCCATCTGAAAGGGCAAATAGGGGTGTCAATTTAACATCTCGCCTGAAGAACATCACATACAATTGTGCATTATTCAGTTCAGAGCATCAGCCTAGGTGCTCAAGTATCTGGGGCGGGATTCTCCGACCCCTGCCGGGTCGGAGAGTCGCCGGGGGGGGGGGGGGGGGGGCGGCGTGAATCCCGCCCCGCCGCTCCAACACCGGGTGCCGAATTCTCCAGCGCTAGTTTTTGGGCGAGGGTGGGGATCACGCCCCGCCGGTCGGGGGCCATTGGCTGCGCCCCACCCCCCCGGCAATTCTTTGGTCCCCGATGGGCCGAGCGGCCACCCGTTTTCGGCCAGTCCCATACTGGCAGGACCTGGCTGGAGGGCAGTTAGCGGGTATGGTGAATGTATTCACCTAAGTATGCTGTCTGTATAGTGCTGTGACCTATAACCTTGTAGTGGAACCCCGGGGGGCTCCGCCTCTGGCACCGCCCTCACCGGGCCGATATAAATTCTGGCCACCTGTGGGCGGCACGCATTTGTACAGCAGACACTGGCAGGCGAGTTCCTGGATAATAAAGCCATATATTCATTTGTTCTCACGGTCTCATAGTGAATTGACGGTATAACAATTTATTGTCCAGAGACAGCACCATGGAAGCCACTCTTTAGCCACATAAACTCGAGCTCGATGCACGAGCGACAGAGGCCAAAGAGATCTTCGAAGATTGTCTTCGCTGTTTCGAGGCCCACCTCGACTCCTCCACAACGTTTCCCTCTGAAACTCTCAAGCTGCGACTCCTCCACACATGGGTGAGGCATCGAATCTCCGTGATGATAGAGAAAGCTGTCACGTACGAGTCGGCGGTCGCGACCCTCAAAGCGCATTTCATAAAACCCGTAAATGAAGTGTTCGCGCGACACCTCCTCCCTACTCGCCATCAACGCGCCGGGGAATTGCTGGACCAGTACCTGGAAAACCTGACCCTACTCGCAAGGAACTGCAACTGTCGGGATGTGACGGCGGAGGAGCACATGAAGCTATAGATCTGGGACACCTACGTGGCTGGGGTCCGATCGAACTACATTAGGCAGCGCCTGCTGGTAAACGGGACCACTGACCTGTGGGACACGGTAAAACTAGCCACCTCGTTAGAGGTGGCCTACCAGAGCCTCAGTGCATTCCCCGCGGACCCGGCGAATCCCCCGTGGGTACCATCATCGCGACCACTGTCGGACCCGACTACATCACAGACCTGTGCCGCACGGCTGCCAGTCCAGACCAGGGAACCGCAGTGCTACTTCAGAGGCCAGGGTCAACACCCCTGGCAGCGTTGCCCAGCCCGCGCAGCGACGTGCAGCGACTGTGGCAAAAAGGGACACTTTGCCAGAGTCTGTCTGGGCCGACGTAAAGCCCAGAAGTCGAGAACTCACCATGCCCGACCCATGGACTCACAGGCTCACAGACCCCACAATGTGGCTGTGTGCCAGCCGAGAACGCCCCCTTCAGACGTGTCATCAGCCGCATGCGACTTGTGGGGGCCACCATCTTGGCCGCCAGCTCCAACACCGACCGACACGTGCGACTCATGGGGGCCGCCAACTTTACCGTCGCCATCTTCGACCCAGCCCGACACGTGCGACTCATGGGGGCTGCCATTTTGTGACCCCAATACTGCCGACCATGCTGGCTACCCGCAGCTTGGCACAGTCACTCTCGACCAGTTGCAGCCAAAGCACCTGAAAAATTCCATGATGGTCGTCCGCGTCAACGGGCACGAGACCCCCTGTCTTTTCAACACCGGGAGCACAGAGAGCTTTGTTCACCCTGACACGGTAAGGCGCTGCTCCCTTCACATATACCCCGCATCCCAAACAATCTCCCTTGCCTCCGGATCCCATTCGGTCCAGATCCGGGGCTACTGTATCACTAACCGCACGATGCAGGGCGCCAAGTACGCTCGTTTTAAGCTCTACGTCCTCCCTCACCTCTGCGCCCCTCTACTGCTTGGATTGGACTTTCAATGCAGTCACCGAAGCCTGACCCTACAGCGGACCCTTACCCCCCTCATGGTATGCAGCCTCACGACCCTCATGGTCCCCACCCCCCCTCGCTCTTTGCGAACCTCACACCCGACTGTAAACCCGTCGCCACCAGGAGCAGGCGGGACAGTCCCAAGATATGATTTTTATCAAGTCGGAGGTCCAGCGACTGTTGAGGGAGTGAATCATCGAGGCCGGCAACAGCCCCTGGAGAGCGCAAGTGGTGGTCGTCCGGACCGGGGAAAAGAATCAGATGGTTGTGGACTACAGCCAGACCATTAACCAGTTCATGCAACTGGATACGTACCCCTCCCCCTCATCGCGGAGATGGTCAACAAAATCGCACAGTATCGGATGTTGTCAACGGTCGATCTGAAGTCAGCCTACCACCAGCTCCCGGTCCGCCCGGAAGAACGCCACTACACTGTCTTCGAAGCAGCCGGCCGACTCTTCCACTTCCTCAGGGTCCCCTTCAGCATCACTAACGGGGTCTCCGTTTTTCAGAGAACGATGGACTGAATGGTGGACCAGTACGGGTTGCGGGCTACATACCCGTACTTGGACAATGTTACCATCTACGGTCATGATCAGCAGGACCATGACGCCAACCTCCAGAGGTTCCTCCAGGCCGTCCAATCCCTTAACCTCACAGATAACAAAGGGAAGTGCGTTTTCCGCACTACCTGGCTAGTCATCCTCGGTTACGTCGTGGAGAACGGAGTCCTAGGGCCCGACCCCGACAGTATGCGCCCTCTCACGGAACATCCCCCTCCCCACAGCCTTAAGGCCCTCAAACGATGCCTGGGGCTGTTCTCCTACTATGCCCAGTGGGTCCCCAAATATGCGGACAAAGCCCGCCCACTTATTAAAACCACCACATTTCCCCTGATGGCTGAGGCCCGCTCAGCCTTCAGCCGCATCAAGGCCGATATCAGTAAGGCCGCAATGCATGCGGTGGATGAGTCCGTCCCCTTCCAGGTAGAGAGCGATGCGTCAGACGTCACCCTGGCTGCCACCCTCAACCAGGCGGGCAGGCCGGTAGCCTTTTTCTCCAGAACCCTCCACGCTTCCGAAATCTGACACTCCTCGGTCGAGGCGGAAGCACAAGCCATAGTGGAAGCCGTGCGGCACTGGAGGCACTACCTAGCCTGTCGGAGGTTCACCCTCGTCACAGACCAACGATCGGTAACCTTTATGTTTGACAACGCACAACGGGGCAAAATTAAGAATGACAAAATCTTGAGGTGGAGAATCGAACTCTTCACCTACAAGTACGATATCAAGTATCGGCCTGGGAAGCTCAATGAGCCCCCAGATGCCCTGTCCCGCGGCACATGCAGCAGAGGGCAGCAGAGCAAAGCTACTGATCAGCTGTTCTGGGGGAATTTGCATACGTGCAGTGCGGTCAGCCTAAGTTGAAGGTGAACCGGCGAAGGAGACCCAAGGAGTTTGAGTGAAAGCAAGCATCCAGCAGAAGGCAGCAGAGCAAAGCTACTGATCAGCTGTTCTGGGGGAATTTGCATACGTGCAGTGCGGTCAGCCTAAGTTGAAGGTGAACCGGCGAAGGAGACCCAAGGAGTTTGAGTGAAAGCAATCATCCAGCAGAAGGCAGCAGAGCAAAGCTACTGATCAGCTGTTCTGGGGGAATTTGCATACGTGCAGTGCGGTCAGCCTAAGTTGAAGGTGAACCGGCGAAGGAGACCCAAGGAGTTTGAGTGAAAGCAAGCATCCAGCAGAGGGCAGCAGAGCAAAGCTACTGATCAGCTGTTCTGGGGGCATTTGCATACATGCAGTGCGGTCAGCCTAAGTTGAAGGTGGTTTGTGGAAGGGCTGTTGGCAAGTGACAGTTAAACCCGAAACACTTTGTGAGTGTTTCCCACCCTACCTCCTCCTCTAACCAACCCCCCCACCCCACAGTGGTTGGGAAGCGGGAGCAGGGGCCTGTCGTGAAGGTGAGTGAGTGCCTTTAAATTTGCTTAACTTTCAGCGGGAGCAGGGTTTGAGGTAATATCAGGTAAGCTCTTCCTTTCTTTTTCTTTTTCTTGTTTTTTTTTTTAAAATCTAGAGGTGATGTCAGGGAAGGCAGTACAATGCTCCTCCTGCAGAATGTTTGAGGTGAGGGATGCCGTCAGTATCCCTGCTGATTTCATCTGTGGGAAGTGCAACCAACTCCAGCTCCTCAAAAACCGTGTTAGGGACCTGGAGCTTGAGCTGGATGAACTTCGGATCATTCGGGAGGCAGAGGGGGTCATAGATAGGAGCTTCAGGGAAGTAGTTACACCAAAGACTGGAGATAGATGGGTAACTGTAAGAGGGACTGGGAAGAAGCAGTCAGTGCAGGGACCCCCTGCGGTTGTTCCCCTGAGTAACAAGTATACCGTTTTGGATACTTGTGGGGGGGACGACTTACCAGGGGTAAGCCATGGGGTACGGGCCTCTGGCACGGAGTCTGTCCCTGTTGCTCAGAAGGGAAGGGGGCAAAGGAGTAGAACATTAGTAATTGGGGACTCAATAGTCAGGGGCACAGATAGGAGATTTTGTGGGAGCGAGAGAGACTCACGTTTGGTATGTTGCCTCCCAGGTGCAAGGGTAAGTGATGTCTCGGATCGTGTTTTCCGGGTCCTTAAGGGGGAGGGGGAGCAGCCCCAAGTCGTAGTCCACATTGGCACTAACGACATAGGTAGGAAAGGGGACAAGGATGTCAGGCAGGCCTTTAGGGAGCTAGGATGGAAGCTCAGAGCGAGAACAAACAGAGTTGTTATCTCTGGGTTGTTGCCCGTGCCACGTGATAGTGAGATGAGGAATAGGGAGAGAGAGCAATTAAACACGTGGCTACAGGGATGGTGCAGGCGGGAGGGATTCAGATTTCTGGATAACTGGGGCTCTTTCTGGGGAAGGTGGGACCTCTATAGACAGGATGGTCTACATCTGAACCTGAGGGGCACCAATATCCTGGGGGGGAGATTTGTTAGTGCTCTTTGGGGGGGTTTAAACTAGTTCAGCAGAGGCATGGGAACCTGGATTGTAGTTTTGGGGTACGGGAGATTGAGAGTATAGAGGTCAGGAGCACAGATTTGACTTCGCAGGAGGGTGCCAGTGTTCAGGTAGGTGGTTTGAAGTGTGTCTACTTCAATGCCAGGAGTATACGAAATAAGGTAGGGGAACTGGCAGCATGGGTGGGTACCTGGGACTTTGACGTTGTGGCCATTTCAGAGACATGGATAGAGCAGGGACAGGAATGGTTGTTGCAGGTTCCGGGGTTTAGGTGTTTTAGTAAGCTCAGAGAAGGGGGCAAAAGAGGGGGAGGTGTGGCGCTGCTAGTCAAGGACAGTATTACGGTGGCGGAAAGGATGCTAGATGGGGACTCTTCTTCTGAGGTAGTATGGGCTGAGGTTAGAAACAGGAAAGGAGAGGTCACCCTGTTGGGAGTTTTCTATAGGCCACCTAATAGTTCTAGAGATGTAGAGGAAAGGATGGCGGAGATGATTCTGGAAAAGAGCGAAAGTAACAGGGTAGTTGTTATGGGAGACTTTAACTTTCCAAATATTGACTGGAAAAGATATAGTTCGAGTACATTAGATGGGTCGTTCTTTGTACAATGTGTACAGGAGGGTTTCCTGACACAATATGTTGACAGGCCAACAAGAGGCGAGGCCACATTGGATTTGGTTTTGGGTAATGAACCAGGCCAGGTGTTAGATCTGGAGGTAGGTGAGCACTTTGGAAACAGTGACCACAATTCGGTGACCTTTACGTTAGTGATGGAAAGGGATAAGTATACCCCGCAAGGCAAGAGTTATAGCTGGGGGAAGGGCAATTATGATGCCATTAGACATGACTTAGGATGTGTTGGTTGGAGAAGTAGGCTGCAAGGGTTGGGCACACTGGATATGTGGAGCTTGTTCAAGGAACAGCTATTGCATGTTCTTGATAAGTACGTACCAGTCAGGCAGGGAGGAAGGGGTCGAGCGAGGGAACCGTGGTTTACCAAAGAAGTGGAATCTCTTGTTAAGAGGAAGAAGGAGGCCTATGTGAAGATGAGGCATGAAGTTTCAGTTGGGGCGCTTGATAGTTACAAGGAAGCGAGGAAGGATCTAAAGAGAGAGCTGAGACGAGCAAGGAGGGGACATGAGAAGTCTTTGGCAGGTAGGATCAAGGAAAACCCAAAAGCTTTCTATAGGTATGTCAGGAATAAAAGAATGACTAGGGTAAGAGTAGGGCCAGTCAAGGACAGTGGTGGGAAGTTGTGTGTGGAGGCTGAGGAAATAAGCGAGATACTAAATGAATACTTTTCGTCAGTATTCACTCAAGAAAAAGATAATATTGTGGAGGAGAATGCTGAGACCCAGGCTATTAGAATAGATGGCATTGAGGTGCGTAAGGAAGAAGTGTTGGCAATTCTGGACAAGGTGAAAATAGATAAGTCCCCGGGGCCGGATGGGATTTATCCTAGGATTCTCTGGGAAGCCAGGGAAGAGATTGCTGAGCCTTTGGCTTTGATTTTTAGGTCATCATTGGCTACAGGAATAGTGCCAGAGGACTGGAGGGTAGCAAATGTGGTCCCTTTGTTCAAGAAGGGGAGTAGAGATAACCCCGGTAACTATAGGCCGGTGAGCCTAACGTCTGTGGTGGGTAAGGTCTTGGAGAGGATTATAAAAGATACGATTTATAATCATCTAGATAGGAATAATATGATTAGGGATAGTCAGCATGGTTTTGTGAAGGGTAGGTCATGTCTCACAAACCTTATCGAGTTCTTTGAGAAGGTGACTGAACAGGTAGACGAGGGTAGAGCAGTTGATGTGGTGTATATGGATTTCAGTAAAGCGTTTGATAAGGTTCCCCACGGTCGGCGATTGCAGAAAATACGGAGGCTGGGGATTGAGGGTGATTTAGAGATGTGGATCAGAAATTGGCTAGTTGAAAGAAGACAGAGAGTGGTCGTTGATGGGAAATGTTCAGAATGGAGTTCAGTTACGAGTGGCGTACCACAAGGATCTGTTCTGGGGCCGTTGCTGTTTGTCATTTTTATAAATGACCTAGAGGAGGGCGCAGAAGGATGGGTGAGTAAATTTGCAGACAACACTAAAGTCGGTGGAGTTGTAGACAGTGCGGAAGGATGTTGCAGGTTACAGAGGGACATAGATAAGCTGCAGAGCTGGGCTGAGAGGTGGCAAATGGAGTTTAATGCGGAGAAGTGTGAGGTGATTCACTTTGGAAAGAATAACAGGAATGCGGAATATTTGGCTAATGGTAAAATTCTTGGTAGTGTGGATGAGCAGAGGGATCTCGGTGTCCATGTACATAGATCCCTGAAAGTTGCCACCCAGGTTGATAGGGTTGTGAAGAAGGCCTATGGTGTGTTGGCCTTTATTGGTAGAGGGATTGAGTTCCGGAGCCATGAGGTCATGTTGCAGTTGTACAAAACTCTAGTACGGCCGCATTTGGAGTATTGCGTACAGTTCTGGTCGCCTCATTATAGGAAGGACGTGGAAGCTTTGGAACGGGTGCAGAGGAGATTTACCAGGATGTTGCCTGGTATGGAGGGAAAATCTTATGAGGAAAGGCTGATGGACTTGAGGTTGTTTTCGTTAGAGAGAAGAAGGTTAAGAGGTGACTTAATAGAGGCATACAAAATGATCAGAGGGTTAGATAGGGTGGACAGCGAGAGCCTTCTCCCGCGGATGGGGGTGGCTAGCACGAGGGGACATAGCCTTAAATTGAGGGGTAATAGATATAGGACAGAGGTCAGAGGTGGGTTTTTTACGCAAAGAGTGGTGAGGCCGTGGAATGCCCTACCTGCAACAGTAGTGAACTCGCCAACATTGAGGGCATTTAAAAGTTTATTGGATAAGCATATGGATGATAAGGGCATAGTGTAGGTTAGATGGACTTTAGTTTTTTTTTTCCATGTCGGTGCAACATCGAGGGCCGAAGGGCCTGTACTGCGCTGTATCGTTCTATGTTCTATGCACCAGCGAGCAAGATGACCGACTTCGGGCTATCCATAATGACCTCTGTCACCCGGCTTACCCACTTTATTATGGCCCACTATCTGCCCTACTCCACTGAGGAGGTCAAAGCCATTACCAGTGACTGCCAAGTCTGCGCGGAGTGCAAACCGCATTTCTACCGGCCAGACAAGGCCCACCTGGTAAAGGCCTCCCTGCCCTTTGAGCGCCTCAGTATTGACTTCAAAGGGCCCCTCCCCCCCATCAACCGTAATGTATACTTCCTAACCGTTGTTGATGTGTACTCCTGCTTCCACTTCGCTGTCCCCTGCCCCGACATGACCTCGGCCACAGTTATAAAGGCACTGCGCAGCATCTTCACACTGTTTGATTTCCTTGCGTATGTCCACAGCGGCCTGGGCACATCGTTCATGAGCGATGAGTTGCGTCAGTACCTGCTCAGTCAGGGCATCGCCTCGAGCAGGACTACGAGCTATAACCCGCAGGGAAACGGGCAGGTGGAGAGGGAGAACACGACGGTATGGAAGGCCGTCCTTCTTGCCCTCTGGTCTAGAAGTCTTCCGACCCACCGCTTGCAGGAGGTCCTCCCCGATGCCCTCCACTCCATTAGATCACTCCTCTGCACAGCCACAAACGAGACCCCTCACGACCTTTTGTTTGTCTTCCCCAGGAAGTCCATCTCCGGGGTCTTGCTTCCATCCTGGCTGACAACTCCGGGCCGCTCCTTCTCCGGAGGCACACGAGGAGCCATAAGACCGATCCTCTGGTCGAGAGGGTCCAGCTGCTGCACGCCAACCCCCAGTTCGCCTACGTCGTGCACCAGGATGGACGGCAAGATAAAGTCTCCCTACGGGACCTGGCGCCAGCCAACGTGCCCCTCTCCCCGCTGCCTACCACCAGCCCCAGCGCCCCTAACGGTCTCCTGTACTGTCCCAAGCCTGCACTGCCACCACCCACCACCCCTCTGCCTACCCCCACCCCTCAACCGCCTCCGACACGCCGGACTGAAGCTCAAGCTCCAGACAATACACTCCCGGAGTCGCCACCTGCAACAACCGTGCCCGCCGCATCACCAGAGCTGAGGAGATCTAAAAGAACGATCCGGCCTCCGGACAGACTGAATATTTGATGATCTCATGTCACCCCTGCTGGAATTTATTTTTTAACAGGGGCTGAATGTGGTGAATGTATTCACTTATGTATGCTGTCTGTATAGTGCTGTGACCTATGACCTTGTACTGGAACCTTGGTCGGCACCGCCTCTGGCTCCGACCTCACCGGGGCGATATATAGACCGGCCACCTGTGGGTGGCACTCATTTGTACAGCAGATACTGGCAGGCGAGTTGCTGTATAATAAAGCCATATATTCACTCGTTCTCACGGTCTCATAGTGAATGATGGTATACAGCAGAGTCCTCGGGGGGGGGGGGGGTGCGGGCATAAGGGCCCCAGGGGGGCCCCACATTGGCGTGGCCCGCGATCGGGGCCCACCAATCTGCAGGTGGGCCTCTGCCATGGGGGCTCTCTTTCCCTCCACACCGGCCTCAGTAAGTCTCCTCCATGGTCGGCGCAGAGAAGAAACCCCCTGCACATGCGCAGGAAGCACGGCAGCGGTTCTGCGCATACGCCAACCCACGCCGACCGGCGGAGGACCTTCGGCGCTGGTTGGCACAACGCCAACCCCTCCAGCGCCGGCCTAGCCCCCGGAAGTGCAGAGGATTCCAGAACTTCCGGGCAGCCTGACGCCGGAGTTGTTCATGCCGCTCTTTGGTGCTGATACGGGCCCCCCCGCTGATTCTGGGATAATCCCAGCCCTGGAGTCAGATTTGAACTCTCCCAGTCTTTTCACACGATGACGCGAGTGTTACCCGCTGAGGAATGTGGGCCATTCATTGCATATTTTTATTGCAGGTTCCCTTGTTTCCAATGAAGCCTGGCAAATTATTTATTTAAAGCCAAGGAACAGCAGGGCAGCACGGTGGCACAGTGGTTAGCATTGCTGCCTACGGCGCTGAGGACCCGGATTCGAATCCCGGCCCTGGGTCACTGTCCGTGTGGAGCTTGCACATTCTCCCCGTGCCTGCGTGGGTTTCACCCCCACAACCCAAAGATGTGCAGGTTAGGTGGATTGGCGACGCTGAATTGCCTCTTAATTGGCAAAAAATTATTGGATATGCTAAATTTATTTTAAAAAAGCTAAGGAACAGCAGGCATAGTTGCAATGTGAACTTGCCTTATGCCTGTGCTGTTCAATTACTTTGTTTTCTAAAAGATGGACCTACATCCATGTCATTTACTCTGTTGTTGGTGTATCTTCACATCGATGCACTGCCTTTTAGCCTTGGGGGAGTGGTGGTAGAATTTCCAAGCTGATAATCAGCTTGTTGAATGCTCCCTCCGTTGCCACAGGTCCTGGCGTTGGACTCAAAGCCAGAGTTCTGGTCCAGCGGTAGGGCGCTACCACGGCACCATAGAGGTCTCCCCCTCTGCTCCGTGTGACCCTGCCTCATATACTCCTAGGTGCTTTGGTTGATGTGAAGATTTAATTCCTCCTGTTGACCTCTGGTTTTTGAATATCCTCGGGTAAGATCAACACGTTTTGCCATTTTCTGCACAGTGAGCTTCATGAAGTAGCACATAGAAACATATTAGAGTCTAGGGACTCATTCTTCTCAGTTAAGATGATTAATCTTATCAGCTAATATTTTATCAGCAATAAATTAGCACACATTGAAGCAACACCTAGATTTTACAGTTCTGAAGTTACTGTGTGTCGGCAGTGAAACAGCCACCATAAAAGCCTTTGTATCCATGAGCATATATATGGTGACAAAGTAAGTTCTGATCTCAACTTCTGATTCGGATACCAGAAATTATGTCAATGATTCATGACTTTGTTCATCACGGCTGGCTTAGTTGTAAGACTATTAAAACCACAGTTTACTTCCAATCGTATGTCTAGTGAATTGATGGTCACATCAATTTAATAGTCTTAGAAAACTTGAAGAAAACTACTATGGAATCAGCCCTCAAACCTGACCGACTAGAACTCGACCCGCAGGCTGCAGAGGCGAAGGAAATCTTCCTACACTGGCTTCGATGTTTCAAGGCCTGCCTGGCTGAATCAAGCACCTCCGAAACTACAGGGAAGCAGAAACTCAGCCTACTGCACGCAAGGGTGAGCCATCGTATCTCTACGCAACTTAACTGTAACACCTCATATACTGAGGCCCAGGTCATGCTCGACCGAATGTACGTGTGGCCCATCAACAAGGTCTACTCGTGGCACATTTTCACGACCCGCCGCCAGCGCCCCGCAGAGTCGCTCGAAGACTTTCTGCGCGATTTAAAAGTCCTTGCTCGGGACTGCAATTTTCAGGCTGTAACAGCCGCCCAGCAAAAGGAACTCGCTGTCCGTGATGTATACGTTGCAGGGCTCAGGTCCAACTATGTGCGCCAGCGATTGCTTGAAAAAGGGGCCCAGAACTTGGAGGACACTGTAGAGTTAGCTACAACTATGGAGGTCGCATTCTGCAGTTTGAACTCATTCCCTGCGGACCAGGCGACCCCATCGTGGGCCCCTGACCAGCGACTGCCCCAGGCCTGCGCCGCGCGGCCACCCACCCACAATGCAGGACCAGCATGCCATTTTTGTGGACAGCCCCAACACCCACGCAGCACTGCTCGGCCCGCAACGTGACCTGCAGCAGCTGCAGTAGCAAAGGACACTATGCCCGAGTATGCCTGGCAAAGTCGAAAACTCCAAACTCCCCCGCAGTCCAGAGCGCTCGCCTCCCAAACTCACACACCTGCAGGCCCCGTAATGCTGCAGTGTGTCTGCCGACTCCGCCCCTACCTGACATGTGCGACTCATGGGGGCCGCCATCTTGGCAATCCTCTTCCACGTGGCCGGCCACGTGCGACACATCGGGCCGCCATTTTGGACGCCATCTTCCTCGCCACCCGCCACGTACGATCCACGGGGTTGGCCAACTTGGGCTCCATCCTCTCCAGCCTCCGAATCTCATCTCGACGACTATGACCTCAGCGGACAGTCATCACGGGCCACTCCAGCACAGCTGATCGAGCCGCCGACTACCCGCAACTCAACGCAGTCACGTTGGACCAGTCGTGTCCGAAACACCTCCAGAACTCGATGATGTCCGTTAAAATCAACAGTTACAGGACAACGTGTCTCTTCAACTCAGGGAGCACCGAGAGCTTCGTATACCCTGAACTGGTAAGACGCTGTTCGCCCCCTATCTTCCCTGCACGGCAAACTATCTCCCTCGCCTCGGGCTCACACTCTGTCCACGTACAAGGGCGCACCGTCGCAACCCTAACGATTCAGGGCGCCAGCTACTCTAATTTCCAGCTGTACGTACACAGCAACAGGGGTTCATCCGTTATGAGCGACGAGCTGCGTCAGTACCTGCTCGACAAGGGCATCGCCTCGAGCAGGACTACCAGCTACAACCCCAGGGGGAACGGGCAGGTGGAGAGGGAGAATGCGACGGTCTGGAAGACCGTCCTACTGACCCTCCGGTCCAGGAATCTCCCGACCTCCCATTGGCAGGAGGTCCTCCCCGACGCGCTCCATGCTATTAGGTCCCTCCTGTGCCACCAACCAGACCGCTCACGAACGACTATTTGTTTTTTCTAGGGGCACTACCACGGGGGTTTTGCTCCCATCCTGGTTGAGGACACTGGGCCCGGTTCTCCTCCGGAAGCACGTCCGGGCACACAAAACAGATCCGCTCGTAGAGCGAGTGCTACTACTCCATTCGAACCCCAATACGCCTCCATTGAATACCCCGACAGCCGTCAGGACACTGTTTCCCTCCGGGACCTGGCGCCTGCAGGATCCAATTCCACCACCACTACCACCGAGGTACACCTCACACTACACCCCACTCAACCCCCCACACCCTGCGCTCTGCGCCTATAGGTTCCCTGCGCCCCCCATCGCCCGTTGCACCGGTCAGGTATGAAGCTCAGACCGAATCACCCCCGGAGTCCACCATCGTACCCTCACCGACCGCCACCACCCAGCCACCCGAAGAGGCTGCAACCCCAGTGCTCCGCCGATCCCAAAGGACGATTCGGCCACCGGACCGACTCAATTTGTAGACCCGTCACCCCCGCTGCATTGATTTTTTTATAGGGGGTGAATGTGGTGAATTATACTGCATTGTAATTCACACTGTATTGTACTGCATTGTATTGTGTGCTTGTGGGCTCTGTATATGAGCTGTTGCGCGGCTCTGCCCATAGGGGGAGATGAGGAGTTTGTACTGGGCTCCACCCTTGTCTCCGCCTATGGCTCCGCCCATGGCTCCTCCCACTAACCAGAAGTATAAAGATCTGCAGCCGTAAGCCTGCTCTCAGTTCCTCTGGTCGCAGGCTGGCTTAGTTGTAAGACTATTAAAACCACAGTTTACTTCCAATCGTGTGTCTAGTGAATTGATGGTCACATCAATGCATTATAAAAGCACTGTGCCTGAAGGTGTCTTTAAATCTTGCAATATCCTTCATAATCAGATTGAGACATCTGTTTCAAACGATTTGTTTATTTGTTTTTTTAAGAATATGCAGGAGCTGTATGTTTAACAGAGCAATCTGATAACAGCTCAAGACTGATTAAATCAACTTATGTTGCATTCATTATGCTGCCTCAGAGGCAGGAATATTTTCATTCTTTGGCTTGATTTACAAACATTTTGGATGCGATTTAATGGAAAAGTTTCTAAGTGTGGTAGCAAGCGGGCACTACCCCGAGTTTCCCAATGCTCGGCATGGCGAGGCCGTCACCATTACAAAAAGGTTAATTCATCCACTTAACAAGGCCCCACAGGCTTCACGCCGCAAATAATGGACCCAATGCTGATTTGCTGGGACCAAGTCGTGAGCACCCCCCCCCCCCCCCCTCCCCCCCCGGCTAACAAGGGAGAACAGCACTTAAACTACTTCTGCACAGTAAACCCCACTCAGCTCGCAGCAATGCCACCGAGAAGACCAGCCCCACACTTCAGGGATCCCGCAAGATCTCTATCCGACGGAGCCAGCCCATCCGGGGTGGTTCTCCCCTGTCTCCCATGAGAACACCTCAGAGGAGAGTTCCGAGGATGCCACCGTCTGTGTGCACAGCTGTCATCATAGCATTTAGAGTGCAGAAGGAGGCCATTCGGCCTGTCGACTCTGCACTGGCTCTTGGAAAGAACACACTTTTTAAGCCCATGCCTCAACCCTATCCCCATAACCCAGTAACCCAACCTAACCTTTTGGACACTAAGGGGCAATTTAGCATGGCTAACCCACCTAGCCTGCACATCTTTGGACTGTGGGAGGAAACTGGAGCACCCGGAGGAAACCCACGCAGACACAGGAAGAAAGTGCAAACTCCTCACAGACAATCACCAAGGCCGGAATTGAGCCCGGGACTCTGGAGCTGTGAGGCAGCAGTGCTTAGCACTGTGCCACCATGCCGCAGTGGTGGACAGGCTTCTGGGACACAATCTGGTGTGCACCACACAGTTGCAGATGCACATCAGGTAGAGGCAGGAATGCCCAAACGAGACAGCAGTCGGATGTCTGCTGGATCACAGAGCCCAGCTGGGTCCCAGTCAGATGCTGAACCTGTGGACCAGGTTTACCCGGAGTTGAGGCAGACGCTAGGGTACGGCCGTGAGATTCAGAGAAGATTTAAGCGACCCACAGCAGGTCCATAGATGATTGGAGGAATCCCAGAGGTAACAGGTGCAGGAGAAGGGACCGGCAATGTCCGGCACGGAGGCCAACACTGCTCGGGTGGCGACCGATTACATAGAGTATGGGAGGCTAAGGAGGTTGAGGATCACTGAGAGGATACTTGCGGAGGGGGGGTGGGGGGGATTATTGGGGCTGTTGGGGATACATTCGTTAGCTAATAAAAATTGGGTCCAGCGCCTCCTCGCCCTTGGCTTGGCCACATGTTTCTCTCCCTCCAGCACGTTGCCCCTCTGCTGTGCTGGGTTGTGGAGGACACGACAGACCATCGCAAAGAGGGCAACCTCCGGGGGATGTACTGCAGTACCACCAGAGCGGTCAAGGCATTGGAACCGCATCTTGAGGTGTCCGATACACCGCTCAATGACCGCCAGATGGTCGCACGGGCCTCATTGTTTCAGGTCTCTGTATCGGTCACCAATCTCTGTATTGGCATCATTAGCCAGGTCCTCAGTGGGTACTCCTTATCTCCCAAAAACCAACTGGCCATCCTGGGGTGGTCCTTGAGGAGGCCGAGGATGTCCAACTGCCCCAGGATGTAGCTGTCGTGCACACTCCCTGGGAATATGCACACGCATGCATGATCTTCATGTGGTGGTCGCACATGAGTTGGATTTTCAGGGAGTGGAACCCCGTCCTGTTGATGTAGGGCACTCCCTGACAGCCCGATGAGCTCGTAGCAAGGCAACATGCATGCCATCTATTAGCCCCTGAACCTGGGGCATCCCACCGAAAGCGGAGAAACCAACTGCCTAGGCATGCTGTTGGGCATGGTCAATGTTAAAGTTTAGATAGTTAACTGCCTGGGCAAACAGGACATCCCTGACTTCACGTATGCACTTGTGGGCTGTAGCTTCTGAGATGCCACACAAGTCCCCGCTCAAAACCTGAAATGGTCCTGAGGTGGAGACGTTAAGGGCTGCGGTGACCTTGCCAGCCAGCGGGAGCGAGTATTCTCCTCCTCCACATGGTGCCAAATCCGCAAAGACATGGCACAGGTGCCGCTCCATCTCCTTTTTGAGGCAGAGCTTCCTGTGCCATATGCTGTTCGTCATCTGTTCGAAAGACCAGCAATGTCTGTACACCTTGGGCCATCGCTGGCCTCCCCCTCTGGGTCCCTCCCTGGCCTGATGGGCTGCCGGGTCCTCAGGCTGTGGGGCAGGGCCCTGCGCATTGGCTGCCTCAAGTGTCTGTTGATGCTGCTGCCACCGCCTCCTCTGGCATTTGGCCGTCTGTCCTGCCAGCAGCACCACGAGGGCAGCTTCCACAGGGTCCAAGATATCGTCCATGCTATGTAATATCTGTAAGGAATTGGGAAAGAGTGTGAAACTCAGAACCAGCAGTGCCTTCCACCCCGGAACCCTCTAGTCCCCCCATTGCTCCTCCCCTCCTACCCGGCACGCCCTGCCCACGCATCCCCAGCTGCAGTGGAGGGCCCTGCTCACCCGACCCCACACCATGTACCCCAGACACCCGCCTATAACGTTACCTGGACTGGGTGCTCATAAGTGCCCCCCCTTCTGGACGCGGAGATGTCCCTGATGCTGGCGCCGATTAGTTGGCCACTGCATCCGTGGTGTTGCCTCCCACAGTGTTCAGGCACAGTGTCCAGGCACAATGCCCAACCTACATGGTCTGATTGGGACTAGGCAATGACTCCTACATACTACATGGCACGTCTACCCATAGGGATTCACTTGGGATGTGTGAAGTGCTCACTTAACTACGATTGCCAATTCCCAATTAGCAATAACCTTCAGCCACATGACCAGAAGTCTCTGTGGTCAGTGGGGTAATGGGTGGTCAGTGGGGCAGTCGGCAGGGGCTGGGGTTGCCCCTGGAATGGGAACATGCAATCCAGGGATTCGCTTGGTGACCCCCAGGGCTGAGGCATCCATCTCCACCCCCCCGGCCCAGGGGGCTCCCCCCCCCCCCCCCCCCCCCCCCCCCTCTGAGCACCAGGGCAGAAACCCCAGAATCCCAGTGCCCCCATGCTCATTGCCTGGAAGCGAAGGTGGTTACTCACCTCCTCTGGTCCTCATGCAGCCCTTCTGCCAGCTTCATATATTTTTTAAAAGTACTAATTGGAGCCCACGTGGGAAGCCGTTAGATTGAGGGAGGCCATTAGACAGGAGGACACTCCAGTTAATTGTATGGAGATTGGGCTTAAGTAACGATTATTGGTTTCTCGCTATGCTATAGTGGGATCTTAATTTCACCAATGGGAGCAGGCTGGTTAGATCACAAACCGCCCGGCGCGGTTCTCGATTTTGGCCTTTCCTCTAATTTAACGGCCTTGTGCTCTTGCTTAAGCACAACACAGTCATTAAATTACGTCCTTATTTGAGATCACAAGCTTTCAGAGCCCAGCTCTTTCAGGCAGAAGCTCTCCGAAAGCTTGTGACCTCAAATAGACCTGTTGGACTTTACCCTGGTGTTGTGAGACTTCTTACTGTGTCCACTCAATCCAGAGCCTGCACCTCCACATCATGTCTAGATAAGTTCACCAAAAAATCACTAGCCATTCTATTGATGGTAACACTTACCTAAAGTTAATATTTGCTCAAGCCCCAATTCATTCTTATTAATCAACTGCTGCCTTATTACCACAATTTTGACTGAGTCCGTACAATGTACTATTCATAACCTGAACTGTTTAACCATTATTTTCTTAACGACCTTGCGGTTGTGTGTGTATAAGCAAGGAAGAGTCTTATTCAGAACAAAGTGACTGAAATATTTGCACTAAACATTATCAATACCATAAATTAAAGGTTGGATTCACCATTAGCCTTCACAAACCAGTTATTTATATTAATCTTTTTTTGATCAGAGTGGATACAAAAGATACAGTGAAAACCCAATTAATAGAAAATAAATATGACTCATGTCAAATAATTAAACATAGTTAGGCATTTACGTAACAACAGGCTTGGTTCCTTTACATTTCAGTTTCAGGAAGCATGCCGTACATTAATAGAAGGTGACAGGAAATTAACAATAGTCTTCGCTGTTAATGTTAATCTTATTATATTTTCAGCAGCTTTGAAGATTTTGCTTAGACTTGTTTTCCTTGGATACTTCTTCATTTGACATTTCAGCTATGCTATTCAATAACTTCAGTTTCTTCTTTACTTGCAAGAAGCAGTTCACTGTCTGCACAGCATGAGACAAATAAATACCTTTACAAATGTAGCATGGCCTTAAGCAATAAAAATTAGGTACCTCTGGAAATCTTGGTATTGTTGTTTACAAGCGAGCAAAGACTCCTCTTACAAAAACTATCTGTCATGATGTAGGCTATGGATTTTAAAGGTTCCCTGTGGGAAAGACAGATTGCTGAATCTACAGAAAATGATACATATGTGCTCTTATGTTTATTCTCTCATCCACTAGTGCTATTTACAATCGACGATTAGCTTATTAATCAGTTTAACAACAGAGCTGAAATCATTATCAAGTCTAATGAATTTAGTAATATGACAAAAAATGGGCATGAGTAGGAAAGAATCAAATGTATTGTTTTTATTTGTACTTCTTGATGTATTCGATAATCTGCTTGTTTATGCCTAATTATGTGCTTTTGTGACTATTCCCTAGGAAGAATTACACAAGAACGAGTATCAGTGGTTGAAAACATCTCTTCAGAAATGCCATGAGCAGGTAAGCACTTGCTGATGTGTGATTATGTGTCGGGCAATTATTTTTGTAATAAAAACAGAAAATACAGAAAATACACAGTTGGCCAATCCACATTAATAAAGTAAAAATTACAGGTTGTAATGGCGTGAAACCTTCATCAGAACATCATAAACTGTAAATCACACCAATATGTAGTTGCATGTGATTCCTGTATATAGTTATATGCTACTCCTTCATATAGTCAGGCATTGCTCCATTATGTAGAATGCCACTCCTATAAGTATTTTGTTATTTCAGTATGTAGATGTGAGTCAAACACATCTATCTGGATCACTCCTATGGTTGTATAATGCACTTTTATAGTGTTATAATATTGTATGTAGTTGTAAAATGTTCTATTTGGCAATTGCAGCTAATTGGAACATTGAAACAAGCCCTTCATCCTCTCAAGGGTTGTGAATCTATGGAATTCCTTTCCCAGTGAAGCAGTTGAAACTCTGTCAAAAACATTAAATGTTTTTAAGATAAAGATAGATAGATTTTTGAAGAATAAAGGGATTAAGGGTTATGGTGTTCGGGCTGGAAAGTGGAGCTGAGTCCGCAAAACATCAGCCATGATCTCATTGAATTGCGGAGCAGGCTCGAGGGACCAGATGGCCTACTCCTGCTCCTAGTTCTTATGTTCAAGAATGTTCCATCGTTGGATTAGATCATGATTAATGTGCATTAATTCCATTGAAGAATTTACCGAACAATAATCTATTGACTTAAGTCTTGGAAGTTCAAAGAATTCATACATTTTGGGAAGAGAGTTACAGAGTGCCACTACTCTTTGTGTGGAAAGTACTTCCTGAGGACCCTCTTAAATGGTTTAGCTTGAAATTTAAAATTATATTCCGTCATTCTTTATCCTCTTACCAGATAGTTTGTCTGCAGAAACTCTTATGAAACATTCTTAACATTTTAAAACATTTTGATTAAATCACCCCTCAAACTTCTCCACTCAAGAAATACATGTCTGTCAATATGCAACCAGCCTTATAATGTAACCCTCTAAATCTCAGTATCATTTTGGTCAATATGCACTGCAATCCCTCTTGAGTTGTGCTGCCTAAAACTGAATACAGTGCTTCAAATGGGGTCTACCAAAATTTCTGTGACACTAAAGCATGATTTTGCTCTCTCCCCGCTTTGGATATAGGCCAACATTTCATTCGCGTTTTGGATTACGTTTTGTGTCTGCCTACTGAAATGTTCTTCTTCCTTCCCAGTCCTGTCCCATCATTCAGAAATTACTCTGATTTATCTTTCTTGACTCCAAAGTAAATGACCTCCGAATGCCCACATTTAGCTCGGTCTGCCGTAGTTACACCCACTCAATTAATCTGATACGCACAGTTGTAAATAAACCTAAGAAGGGAAAAATAGTTTGGACCAATATTCTTATTTCCCCATTTTATTGGGGTTCCATTTTAAAGTTCACAAGACAAGTTCAGGACAGTTTTCTTGTTTTTTCTTTCTCGGAATAGCCCCTAAATATAGCTAGTAGGTGGTGACTCTAGTAAGTAATTCAAAGATATTTCAACTTTTAGTTGCTACAAATCAAATGATCAACTACAATCAGCTGTCCCTGCTGCTGTTCGCCCTAATGATCGAACCAATAGCAATTGTGCACAGAGCAGCAAAGAATTGGAAGGGGATCCGGAAAGAGACAGAGAGCACAGAGTTTTGCACTATGCAGATGACCTGCTCCTCTACGTCACGGACCCACAAAGCAGCATGGAGGGTATCATGGTGCTCTTGAAAGAGTTTGGAACCTTCTCATGCTACAAACCCAACCTGAGAAAAAATAAGATCTTCCCGGTGAACCCCCAAGGGAGAGGGGCAGAGCTGTAGGGGCTGCCAATTAAACAGGCCCAAAACCAATTCCACTACCTGGGGATGCAAGTTGCCCATGACAGGACAAGGATCTACAAGTGGAACCTGATCAGCGTTGTGGAGGAAGTTAAAAAGGACCTGCGGAGGTGGGATACACTCCCACTCTTCCAGGTGGGGAGGGTGCAGATGATCAAGATGAATGTATTACCCAGGTTCCTCTTCATTTTCAGATCCATTTACATCCCACAAGGTCTTTTTCAATTCAGTGGAAAAATTGATCATAGAATTTGTGTGTGGGGAGGGGCGGCGGCTGGAGGAGTGGAAGAACCCAAGGATCCCCAAAAAAGTCCTGCAAAGAATGAGAAGCATGGGGAACCTAGCCCTCCTGAACCAGCAATATTACCACTGGGCAGCAAAAGTGGAAAGAGTAAAGAGATGGATAAAGGAACTGCAGGCCAAATGGGTAAGAATGGAGGTGGACTCCTAGATGGGGACATCCCTCCAGGACCTGGCCATGGCAGCGCTCCCATTCCCACTGACTAGATACTCAATGAAATTGGGTAGGGACTCTCGAGTGAAGCACTGCACAGGGTCAACTCCATCTCCACTTGCGCAAGGCTAAGGCTAATGCAGCTGAAAGTGGTATACAGAGCTCACTTAACCAGAACCCAAATGAGGTGGAGGGAAAATGTGAACAGTGCAAGTGAGGCCCGGCCAATCACACCCCAATAGTCTGGTCTTGCCCCAGACTTGTTGGGTTCTGGACAACTTCTTTGAGGTGATGCCCAAGGTTGTTGGGATGAGCGTGGAGTCATGCCCGAGAGTGCCAGTCTTTGGGGTATCAGAACAGCTCGGACACTTTATGGGGAGGGCAGAATGGCGAGGTTTGAAGAGAGGCCCTATGCAGGGCCCTAGCATTTGTCTCTCTAATGGCCCACCGAGAACTCCTGCTTGTCATGGGATTCCACTTGAGCAGAAATGTTTGTCTGCTCAAGTGGCTTCAGTGATGTCAGAGTGTGGGTGGAGCTGAGCTCTCGCTCTGCTTTTTAGTTTTGCCTTGAGAAAAAGCTTGGGTCAGTCTGTGTTTTTGGTTTTGTTTTAGTGGTGGAGCTGAAGCCAGCCAAAGAAGGTGTAATCGCTAGATCATTTGGTGAATTCAGAGTGATAACTGCTTTCAGTAGATAATTTAAACCTGATGTGCTTCTGTGAAAAGGATTTTTGTCTTATGGATGTTAAAAGGAAAGTTTAAGGATTACTTAGGATTGGATTTGTTTATTGTCACGTGTACCGAGGTACAGTGAAAAGTATTTTTCTGCAAGCAGCTCAACAGATCATTCAGTACATGGGAAGAAAAGGGAATTAAACAGAATTCAAGAAAATACATGAGAATACATAATAGGTCAACACAATATATACAATGTACTACATAAGCATTGGCATTGGATGAAGCAGACACGGGTGTAGTGTTAATGAGGTCAGTCCATAAGAGGGTCATTTAGGAGTCTGGTGACAGTGGGGAAGAAGCTGTTTTTGAGTCTGTTCGTCCGTGTTCTCAGACTTCTGAATCTCCTGCCCGATGGAAGAAGTTGGAAAAGTGAGTAAGCCGGGTGGGAGGGATCCTTGATTATGCTGCCTGCTTTCCCCCGGCAGCGGGAGGTGCAGATGGAATCAATGGATGGGAGGCAGGTTCGTGTGATGGACTGGGCGGTATTCACGACTCTCTGAAGTTCCTTGCGGTCCTGGGCCGAGCAGTTGCCATACCAGGCTGTGATGCAGCCCGATAGGATGCTCTCTATAGTACATCTGTAAAAGTTGGTAAGGGTTAATGTAGACATGCCGAATTTCCTTAGTTTCCTGAGGAAGTAAAGGCGCTGTTGTGCTTTCTTGGTGATAGCGTCGACATGAGTGGACCAGGATAGATTTTTGGTGATGTGCACCCCGAGGAATTTGAAACTGCTCACCATCTCTACCTCGGCTCCGTTGATGCTGACAGGGGTGTGCACAGTACTTTGCTTCCTGAAGTCGATGACCAGCTCTTTAGTTTTGCTGGCATTAAGGGAGAGATTGTTGTCGCTGCACCACTCCACTAGGTTCTCTATCTCCCTCCTGTATTCGGACTCGTCGTTATTCGAGATCCGGCCCACTATGGTCGTATCGTCAGCAAACTTGTAGATGGAGTTGGAACCAAGTTTTGCCATGCAGTCGTGTGTGTACAGGGAGTAGAGTAGGGGGCTAAGTACACAGCCTTGTGGGGCACCGGTATTGAGGACTATTGTGGAGGAGGTGTTGGTGTTCATTCTTACTGACTGTGGTCTGTTGGTCAGAAAGTCAAGGATCCAGTTGCAGAGTGGAGAGCCAAGTCCTAGGTTTTGGAGCTTTGATATGAGCTTGGCTGGGATTATGGTGTTGAAGGCGGAGCTGTAGTCAATAAATAGGAGTCTGATGTAGGAGTCCTTGTTTTCGAGATGCTCTAGGGATGAGTGTAGGGCCAGGGAAATGGCGTCTGATGTGGACCGGTTGCGACGGTATGCGAATTTAAGTGGGTCAAGGCGTTCCGGGAGTATGGAGGTGATGCGCTTCATGATCAGCCTCTCGAAGCACTTCATTACAACTGATGTCAGGGCCACCGGGCGGTAGTCATTGAGGCACGTTGCCTGGTTCTTCTTTGGTACCGGTATGATGGTGGTCTTCTTGAAGCAGGTGGGGACCTCGGAGTGGAGTACGGATAGGTTAAAGATGTCTGTGAAAACCTCTGCCAGCTGGTCCGCGCAGGCTCTGAGTGCACGACCGGGGATCCCGTCCGGGCCCATCGCCTTCCGTGGGGTGTTAGTATTAATGTTGTATTCTTAGTGTTGTATTCTTTGAGGGAGTGTATTTGGATTGATGGTTGCTAAGATGTTCACTGTATGTTTTAAGAAGGTGAACTGAGTTCATGGAATAAACATTATTTTGCTTTAAAAATTACTTTTAAATTTCCGCTGCACCCCACCTGTAGAGTGGGCTGTGTGCTCCCCATACCACAATCTCAAAAGTTGTGGGTCAGGTGATCTCCATGATATACTTTGGAGTTCTCTAAATCCTGGCCCATAACATGTTCAACTGATGATCAGCAGCACCACCCAAAGCTGCAGACTGGCTGCCAAATGGAGAAAATCAAATTCACCGTCTGGGCGTTGGAAGAGGGCTTCCACAAATGTGGAGGCCATTCACCAACAGATTACAAGACCTGTTTTCAGCAGCAGCCAATAAGCCGGGGGGGGGGGGGGGGGGGGGGGGGAGATCCGCAGAAGAACCACAGAAACAAACAGAAAGAGAGAGATGGGGGGGGGGGGTGGGGGCGTGCACAGGGTCAACTCCATCCCCACTTGGGAACAAAGGGGCTCAGAACCCAACCATACCTAACACAAAACAGCAGACGTAGCATCACACTACCCCAATAGGCCCAGGCTGGATGACACAGCAAAGAAAGAAGACATGCCAGAAAGCAAGAAAGTGAGGGGGATCAGGGAGAAAGAGGGAGTAGGGATCAGGAGGCCAAGTAAAAGCTCGGCTTGTGTAGAGAAAAATTAATTGTAATCAATGTATATAGTTTCTGAATATGTTCACTTTCACCTGTGTTTTGTACAAAAAGGAAAACCCTAATTAAAACATTTAAAAATATATAATCAAAGTAATAGGAAGACCTTTATTAAAAATGCCTATTTATTGGAATTTTCAATTTGTTACAAAAATTTGTATGAAACAAAAAAGCAAAAAAACAGCAACAGGCATTTTTGTACAGCAGGAACAGCACCAAACAATTACAAAAAGTCCTGAGATTGAAGTCACAAGTGTTCGACAAAAGAAAAAACTGCCCCAAACTCTAGAGGCCGACCCCCTCCCCACTCCAAGAAAATCATTCCATAATAAAAAAAAATGATAAAAAGATGTTAAATGGCTGCCATCTCAGGTAAAATCTCTCAACAGAATCCCTGATGGTAAATTTAATTTTCTCCAACTACAAAAAGGACATTGAGTCCCAAACTAGCCAGTGGTACAAGGCGGAGTGGGCGACCTCCAACCCAGCAATATCTGCCTCAGGGTTATCAACGTGGCAAAGGAGATAATGTCCGTCTCTACCCCAGAGTGAACTGCTTTGACAAAGGGTCACCTGCACGCGAAACATTAGATCTTTTCTCTCCCCATAGATGCTGCCAGACCTGCTGAGATTTTCCAGCATTTTTACCTTTGGTTTCATATTCCAGGATCCGCAGTAATTTGCTTTTATTTAATGTCCGCCTCTGCCCCAGAGTGAGCTGCCAGAGTCCAAAACCCCAAATATGACCACCAGCGGGAATAGCTGTAATTCTAATTGGAGGATATTAGACATAGTGTTGACAAAAGAAGCCCAGATGCTGGTGAGTCTGGGGTAGGACCAAAACATATGCATGTGATCTGTGAGGAGCAAGCAAACAGCTTAATATTTGGGGAAAACAAACAACCATTGTTGCCTTGATGAAGTCAGTCCTATGTCATACTTTGAACTGAATTAGGCTCAACCGGTCATATGAGGGCGCGGAGTTGACCCTGCATAGGGCCTCTCCCCAAATCTCGCCATTTTGCCCTAACCCTGTTCAGTGGGGAGGGATCGGATCAGAGAATGTGGCCATATAGGTCTGAGATAGACTCCCTGCCCAACTGAGCCAAGGATAGAATCCTCTCCAGTAAGATAGAAGTTTGTGCCAGTGAAGACAAGGACGGGAGTTTAAGATGTTGGTACTGTTTGTAGATTCTAAGAGAGGAGACCACATCTGGGTTCGAGGAGAATCTACCGGGAGAAATGGGTAATGGTGCAGTAACTATGGCTCAGAGGGTGGATGTAGTGAAAGAGCCTCCATTTGGCCCCAAATGGAAACAGGGTCACTGATCCACAGTATGATTTTTGGGATTTTGGTGGCCCAGTAAGAAAACAATAAGTGTGGGAAGGCCAAGCGTCCTGTCTGACTTTCCCTCTGGAGTAGAACCCTGCAGATCTCGGATTAATGGCCACCCAGATAAAGGCGGATATCAATTTATTCACCTTGATAAAAAAGGATTTGGGCAGGGAAATGGGGAAGCATTGAAAGAAAAAGAAAAATCTAAAGAGTATGCTAATTTTTATTATTTGAATCCTGCCAGCCAAAGATAGAGGAAGGTTGTTCCATCTCTGTAGGCCCGTTCCAGCATTATTAATCAGGCTGGAATAATTCAATATATGGAGTGAGGCCCAATTGTGAGTAACCATGGCACCCGAGTAAAGAAAACGTACTGGAGAGGGGAAAGGGTAACATGCCTAAATGTGCTGGTCTTTCAGGGGAGTTGTCCGGAAAACATTCATTCTTACCCTAGATTTAATTTATAGCCAAAGAAGGAACCAAAAGTATTAAGCTTCTTCATTCTGCCACTGATGGAGGGAATTGGGTCTTTAATGTATAAAAGTAGCTCATCTGCATAAAGAGATACCCAGTGTTCAATCCCGTTCCGATTAATATCCCTCCATTGATTGGAAGCTCTCAAGGCTACAGAGAGAGATTCTATTGCCAGGGTGAGTAAAAGTGGAGAGAGTGGGCTAGGTCAAGGGGAAGTAGTCTGAATATAAGCATTCACGTGAACGCTGGCAGTAGGGACATTGTATAGCAAATGGAGTCATGAGACAAATTTTTGGCTGAATCCAAATTTTCCAGGAATCTCAAATAAATAGTCACATTCTACCCTGTCAAATGCTTTCTCTGTGTCTGGAGGTACCTTCATCTTTGGCTCGGGAGCAGGCGAGGGAGAAAGTATAACATTCAGAAAGTGACGTGTATTAGCTGATAATTGTTGGCTTCTACAATGCTTGTTTGGTCCTCTGAAATTATGCTTGGTAGGCAAGGCTTCAACCAGAGCACCAGAACCTTAGTGAGCAGCTTAACATCTGCATTGAAGAGAGTGGGCAGCACAGTAGCACAGTGGTTAGCACAGTTGCTTCACAGCTCCAGGGTCCCATATTCGATTCCCATCTTGGGTCACTGTCTGTGCGGAGTCTCCACATTCTGCCCATGTCTGTGTCTGTGTGGGTTTCCTCCAGGTGCTCCGGTTTCCTCCCACAGTCCAAAGATGTGCAGGTTAGGTGGATTGGCTGTGCTAAATTGCCCTTCGTGTCCAAAAAAGGTGAGGTGGGGTTACTGGGTTACGGGGATGGGGTGGAGGTGTGGGCTCAGATAAGGTGTTCTGTCCAAGGGCTGGTGCAGACTCGATGGGCTGAATGGCCTCCTTATGCACTGTAGATTCTATGATTCTATGAGAGATGGGTGGATATGAATCACACTCAGTCGGGTCCTTGGCCTTCTTAAGGAGCAAGGAAATATCGGCTTGAGTAAGGGATTGAGGTAATGAACCACAGGAGAGGGAGTTATTAAACATATCTAACATCAAAGTTGTACGTTGTTCCAAAAATTTCTTATAAGAACTCAATCGGAACGCCACCTGTGCCAGAGGCCTTATAAGCCTGCATAAGACCAATGCATTTTAAAATCTCGACAGAGCATACATAACGGGGAGTCCCACTCACTGCTCTTGCCGTTTCAACAGATGGGATGGGCAGACTGCCCAGGAAATCAGCCATGATCGACTTGCTGCGGGATGCTCAGATTTATACCAATAGTGGGATGTAAAAGCCGCATTTATCTGAAGAGAGGCAGAAACGAGGTTGCCTCCTGGGTTGAGTATCTGGGGGATCTCACAGGAGGCTGATTGGCATTTAAGTTGGTGTGCTAAAAGACGACTGGCCTTCTCCCATATTTGTAGAAAGTGACTTCAAAAGCGCTGTAGCAGATGTACGGCCTTACTGGTATTCAGTAGATCAAACTGGGTCTGCAACATTTTTCTGCTTGTGAATAGCTCTGGAATAGGATCGAGTGAGGTGCTGGTAATCTCCCTCTAAAATGGAGCCCACCTGCCTCTGTTGTTCTAATTTCTTCATCTTTAGCTCATTGTGCTATAAAAAATAATTTCCCCCCTGAGGACAACTTTAAAAGTCTCCCTCAGCGTGGAAGGGGAGATGGAGTCGGACCTATTTAATATAGTTGTCAATAGAATTGGACTGGCGCTCGTAAATTTTTTCATCGGCCAGCAAAGTAGTATCCAACCTCCAGGGTGGGCATTGGGTGGGGTCGGACTCTAGCAGCAGATTATCAAAATGTGGGGCATGGTCAGAGATTACAATTGCTGAGTAACCTCTACTCCTGATGGGAGGAGAACCCTATCTAGAAAAAAAATCAATACAAGAATACGCATGGTGAACATGAGAGAAAAGAGAGAAATCCTTGCCATTCGGATGGAAAAAATGCCAGGGGACTACCCCTCCCATCTGAGCCATTAAGGAAGACAAAGCGCTGGCCACCCCTATTGGGACAAAGATTTGGGTTTTGAGCAGCCCAATTTTGGGGCCTGAACATAGTTCAGGTCCCCTCCTAAAATAAGATGGTGTGCTTCAAAGTGAGGGATGGAATATAATAGAGTTGATAAAATTTGTATCATCCCAATTAGGGGCACAGACATTGACCAGAACTATTGGTGTGTTCAATAGGGAATTACATATGATTATATATCGACCATTTGGATCAGCCACAATCTAGGATGAGGAGAATTGGACTCTTTTGTTGATTAAAATCGCCATGCTCCGGGCCCTGCCATTAAACCTAGAATGAAAAACTTGCCCAACCCATCCTTTGTACAGCCTGGTCTGATCTTTAATGCATGAATAAGTTCCTTGCAAAAAGAAAATCAGAATTTAAGCTCTTAAGATGCGCAAATGCTCTTGATCGTTTTACAGGGTCATTCTAACCCCAAAACGTTCCAGGTAATCAGTCAATTGGAGGTCTCCCACGATCCCTCAAACCGAAGTCAGCCATTGCCAATTCAGGTGACTTGACAAAGAGAGACCAACAGACACCGTCAGCAAACTAAAACTAAAACTGCACCTCCCCAACCCAAATCCACCATCGCAGTCGAGCATAACCATGTCCAAAAGTAAATGGAACTGTGGGAAACAGTAACCTCACCTAACAGAACACCTCAACACAAATTCTGAGCTGTTTAAAAACTATTATGAGCTGCAGAAGACCTTTAATTTCACTCCTGTCAACTAATACACTTGTTGGCAAGGGGACTCCCAACTGAGAGTCAACAGCGTCAATGGGCCCCAAGTCCTTCGATTCAACGCCCCACAAGGGGCCAGCATGGCTGGCGTGGGAAGGGACCGCCAATACGTGCCATGGCAGCACGTTAAAAGGGATCTCCTCCAACACATGTCTGTCGCCCGCTGTGCAGCGGCGAGATTCCGGGAGCGAGAATTGGACACCCTCCTAGACGCCGTGGAGCAGAGGAGGGGGGTCCTGTACCCGGCACACGGCCACTGGACAGCAGGCGCCATCGTCTGGCATTCATGGGTGGAGGTGGGCAATGCCATCAGTGTCGTCGGGCCTGTTGTCAGGACAGGCGACCAGTGCCGCAAGGAGCTGCACGAGCTACTCAGGGCAGCCAAGGTGAGTACCCAGCACTGTGCCCCTGGCACCTACCCCTCTACCCAACACTTGCCATCCCGGCCTTCTCCCCCCCATCCAGTGGGACAGTCCCACCCCCTCCCTGACCCACATAGCTGCACTCACCCATGCCAGTCGCAGTGGCCTTGTGCTCTGTGCACCAATGCCATCACAGACCCAGCTGCTGGGTCGCATGTGACGGACCGTATAACGATGTTGATATTTATGTGCCCCCCCCTACCAGGAGAAGTCCGCCCATAACCGCAGCGAGTGGGAGAAGACTGGGGGGAGGCGGGGGGTGGAGTGCCTGAACTGCGTCGTCTCACCGTGCCTGAGCAGAGGGCACTTGCGCTCGCTGGCGGACCCGAGGAGCGGGAGGTTGCCAATGCCACCAAGTGAGAAGCGCTCCGCCTTGCCGTGGCCCCTCACAACACATCTGTGCCTACCCCTACCCCCTCAGCCCACCACCTCACTACATCCCCCCTCACTGCAACCCCCCTCAGCCCATCCCCTTTCACTCCACCCTCCTCACCACAACTCCCCTCAACCCGCCCCCCTCAGCCCAACCCCCTCATCGCAACCTGTGGTGGTATGATTAACATAGCTGCCTGCCATTGGTGCAGAACACCCGCTTACCATTGGCCCTGGTCGGTCATGTGCGTCTCGACTGATTGGTTGAGACCAGTCATGTGACGGCTCCCCGATTGGCCGAGAGGCTGAGTTAACCCCGCCTCCAGGGCGGGGTATAAATACCCAGTACGCCCGGCGGTCGTCCATTTACTGTAGTCGACCGCAGGACTAACATCTAGCTTATTAAAGCCATACTTTTGTACAGCAACTCGTCTCGCATTCAATTGATGGTACAGCAATTTAATAAGCTATAATTTTGAAGATGGAGCTCCGGATCAAGCCCGAATGCCTCCGCATCAGCCCGCAAACTCAGAACGCATCGGAAATCTTCAAACATTGGCTGGCATGTTTCGATGGTTACCTGGCGTCGCAAGCAACCCCCCCCACCATGGCGCAGAAGCTTCATATCCTCCGCTCCAGCGTGGGCATGGCGGCCTACGCGATGATAGGGGAGGAAAAAGATTACGACGCGGCCATGGATAAGCTGAAAGGACAGTTTCTTAAACCGGTAAACAGAGTGTTCGCCTGACATCTGCTGGCTACCAGACAACAGCTCCCCGGTGAGTCATTAGACGATTTTTACCAGGCCCTCGCTGTCCTGGGGAGGAATTGCTCCTGCCTCCAAGTTTCAGCCACTGAGCACACGGAACTTCTGATTAGAGATGCTTACGTGGCTGGGATGCAGTCCCCCACTATCCGCCAGCGGATGCTGGAAAAAGACGACTTCAGCCTAACTGAGGCACGGACTCTCTCCACCTCCCTGGAGGTCGCCGACTTAAACGCCCGTGCCTATGTCCCCAGCCGTGCTGCAGCATCCTGGGCCTCCTGGCACGCTTCCCCACTGCCATCCGCTGCTCCCGACCCCCCTCAGGCCTGCGCCGCAGGACGCCCCGACAAGTCTGCGGGACCCCGCTGCTATTTCTGTGGGTTCGCAAAAAACCTACGCTGCCCGACCCGCTCCGCCCTCTGTAAGAGCTGCGGGAAGAAGGGCCATTTTCCGTCGGTCTGCCAGGCCAAATCGGTCGCTGCTGTACCGCGCAGCGACCGGGATCCCCCCTCCGGGCCCTTGCGGGCCCTTCCAGCGCACCGCGCCAATTTCTCTGACTCGCCCCCAGGCCCCTGCGCCCGGCCTGCGCGCCTCTCCTCCTCCTCCGGGCCCTTCCGGGCCCTTCCAGCGCACCGCACCAATCTCTCCCCCACACCCCCCGGGCCCCTGCGCCCAGCCTGCGCGCCTCTCTGCCCCTGCTCTCAGCCGCTCCGATCAGCCCGCCGGCACCGCTAACCCCGCCCCCAGCAACCACGAGGGTCCTGCGGGAGCCACCATCTTGGGCCCCGGACCCCACGTGTGGGTCCTGGGCGCCGCTATCTTGGGGCCCTGACTCCACGTGCGGATCCTGGGCACCACCATCCTGGACTGGCACACAAGGTCCTGCCAGCACCTACTCGGCCGACGACGACTACGACGATGGATCTTCTCCACGGCTCGCGGCCATTCAACTCGACCAGTCACGGCCATGCACGCTCGCCAAAACAACGCGCTGATCCACCTCAATGGCCACGAGACGGGCTGCCTGCTGGACTCCGGGAGCACGGAAAGCTTCGTTCACCCTGCCACGGTAAGACGCTGCGCGCTCCCTGTCCATCCTGTAAAACACAAAATCGGGTTAGTCTCAGGTTCGCATTCCGTCCGCATCACCGGCTGCTGCATCGCGGACCTCACGGTCCAAGGGAAGGTTTTTAAAAATTATAAACTCCTTTTCCTCCCTGATCTTTGCGCACCGGCACTCCTAGGACTGGACTTCCAGTGCAACCTGCAGAGCTTGACCTTTCAATTCGGCGGCCCTCAACCTCCCCTCACTGTCTGCAGCCTCACGTCCCTCAAAGTGGACCCCCCCTCCTTGTTTGCTAATCTCACCCCCGATTGCAAACCCGTCGCGACCCGGAGCAGACGGTACAGCGCCCAGGACAGGACCAGACTTTCATCAGGTCCGAGGTCCAGAGGTTGCTGAAGGAAGGGGTCATCGAGGCCAGCAACAGTCCCTGGCGAGCCCAAGTGCTGGTGGTCCGGACTGGGGAGAAAAACCGGATGGTCATCGACTATAGCCAGACCATCAACCGGTTTACGCAACTGGACGCGTATCCTCTCCCCCGTATTTCCGCCATGGTAAACGAGATCGCGAAATACAAAGTCTTCTCCACTGTGGACCTCAAGTCCGCCTATCACCAGCTCCCCATCCACGCGACTGACCGCGAGTACACTGCGTTCGAGGCTGATGGGCGCCTCTACCACTTCCTCAGGGTTCCATTCGGTGTCACATATGGGGTCTCGGTCTTCCAACAGGAGATGGACCGAATGGTCGACAAGTACGGATTACGGGCTACCTTCCTGTACCTCGATAATGTCACCATCTGCGGCCACGACCAGCAGGACCATGATACCAACCTCCGAAAATTTCTCCAAACCGCAAAACTCCTTAACCTCACTTACAATAATGATAAGTGCGTGTTTAGCATCGACCGTCTAGCCATCCTCGGCTACGTAGTGCATAACGGAGTGATCGGCCCTGCCCCTGAACGCATGCGCCCCCTGATGGAACTCCCTCTCCCCAATACCCTCAAATCCCTCAAACGCTGCCTGGGTTTCTTCGCTTACTACGCCCAATGGGTTCCCAATTACGCCAACAAGGCCCGTCCCCTCATTCAATCCACGACCTTCCCGCCGTCGTCGGAGGCCTGCTAGGCCTTTAGCCACATCAAAGCAGACATCGCAAAGGCCACGATGCGTGCCATCGACGAGTCCCTCCCCTTCCAGGTCGAGAGCGACGCATCAGAAGTAGCTCTGGCGGCCACCCTGAACCAAGCGGGCAGACCCGTGGCCTTCTTCTCCAGAACTCTCCAGGCTTCCGAACTCCGCCACTCCTCAGTGGAAAAGGAAGCCCAGGCCATAGTCGAAGCTGTGCGACATTGGAGGCACTATTTGGCCGGCAGGAAGTTTACCCTCCTCACAGACCAACGGTCAGTGGCCTTCATGTTCGATAATGCACAGAGGGGCAAGATTAAGAATGACAAGATCTTACGGTGGCGGATCGAGTTGTCCATGTACAACTATGAGATCTTGTATCGTCCTGGGAAGCTCAATGAGCCTCCTGATGCCCTGGCCCGCAGTACCTGCACCAGCGCGCAGATAGACCATCTCCGCTCCCTCCACGCGGACTTCTGCCATCCAGGGGTGACCCGTTTCTACCATTTCATAAAGGCCCGCAACCTGCCCTTCTCCATCGAGGAAGTCAGGACAGTAACCCGTGACTGCCACATCTGCGCAGAGTGCAAACCGCACTTCTACTGCCCCGAGCGCGCGCATCTGATTAAAGCATCCCGCCCCTTCGAACGTCTCAGCATTGACTTCAAGGGGCCCCTTCCCTCTAGCAACCGCAACATTTACTTCCTGACGGTAATCGACGAATACTCCCGCTTCCCCTTCGCCATTCCCTGCCCCGACATGACCACATCGACCGTCATTAAGGCCCTCCTCTCCATCTTCTCCCTGTTCGGCTACCCCGCATACATACATAGCGATCGGGGGGGGTCCTCATTTATGAGCGACGAGCTGCGTCAATTCCTGCTCAACAGGGACATTGCCTCTAGCAGGACGACCAGCTATAACCCTCGGGGTAACGGACAGGTCGAGCGGGAGAATGGTACCATCTGGAAGACCATACTACTGGCCCTCCGGTCCAGAGATCTCCCTATTTCCCGATGGCAAGAGGTTATCCCCGATGCTCTACATTCTATCCGCTCACTCCTCTGTACCGCAACAAATCAGACACCCCTTGAATGTCTTCTTGTTTTCCCCAGGAAGTCGTCCTCCGGATCCCCTCTCCCGACGTGGCTGGCCGTCCCTGGACCCATCTTGCTCCGGAAGCATGTGCGGGTGCACAAGTCCGACCCGTTGGTGGAACAAGTCCAGTTACTCCATGCTAACCCGCAGTATGCGTATGTGGAGTACCCCGACAGTCGGCAGGACACAGTCTCCCTCCGGGACCTGGCACCCGCCGGCGGGCGGCACCCCCCCTTCACCGCAGAACCCCCCCTGTCCTTTTCCCCCAGCCACCCACCCAGGCCACCCCTCTCCCATCCATGGCATCTCCACCACCAGCCCGGGAGACGGAGACAGTTCAAGGACCATCGCTCCCGGACATCAGCGGAACCACCACCATCGGCTGAATCAGCGTCACCAACTCCACTGTGGCGGTCTGCCAGTACGTCACAGGCACAGGCATGCAAGATCTTCATGTGGTGGTGACAGACCACCTGCATGTTCATGGAGTGGTACCCCTTCCTGCTTCCTGTTCATGAACACCGGCCTGTTATAAGATAGTGGACACAGGGCGACGTGCATGCCACCGATCACCCCCTGAATCATGGGTATCCTGGTGACGGCTGCGAAACCCACTGTCGGGGCATTCTGGTGGGTGCGGTCCACATCGGTCTCTGGCCTCCGTAATGCCATACAGGGCGTCAGTCATGGCACGGACGCACCTGTCCACTGATGCCTGCCAGATACCTGATAGATCCCCACTCGGCGACTGGAATGACCCCGTGGCGTAGAAGTTTGGGGCGACTGTACCCTTGACGGCCACTGGGAGAGGGTGTCCTCCCCCAGTCCCACGCGGTGCCAGGTGTGTCATCATGTGGCATATGTGGGCCACGGTTTCCCGGCTCATCCTCTGTCTCCTCCTGCATGCCCTGTCCGGGAGGTCCTGGAAGGACATGCGGCACCCATACACACGGGGCCTCATCAGGCACCTCCATGGAATAACCTCCTGCTCCCCCTCCTCCTCCCTCCTCCTCCCTCTCCCCTTCCTCCGCCTCCTCCTCATCGTCATACACGTCCTGCGGCTCCCCCTCGTCTGGTACCTCCTCCTCCACTTCGGCCTGTTGGACAGGCGGATCTCCAACCCCTCTGCGGGCCGCTCTTTTGCTGCGGCCTCCGTCTCCTCTCTGAGCCGCCCCCACTCATGCTTCCACAGGGTGACATGCAGGGCAGCGACCCCCGCCACGGCAGTCAACATCGCTGGGTGGTGGCCAAACATTATCATCTGCAAGGGGTGATGGGAAACAAAATGTTATCATGGCTCATACTGCTGGCCACAACCAGGCGCCATGGCCTACATTGCACGGGCATTGGAACCCAGCGCCGCAGACACACATGCCCACCCACCCCCGCCCCGTCGGTGCCTCTGAACGGGAGCCTGTCGCCCGTTCCCCTCTGCTCGGGCCAGCATTCCATGGCACAGCCCTCACCGGGGGCTGCCGTGTGTCTGGCCCTGGGTGTTCCCCTGGGTGGGTGGCGCAGGCTGGGTGGGGTAGCCGCTGGGTGGGGTGGCCTGCAAAGGGCCCAGCAAACAACCATACGGCCGTGATTCCTGCGATGAGCCACGGCCCGGTGTGGGTGCCCTTCAATATGGCCGCGTTAAGCCGTCCGTTGTGTGGGTATCGCCCTGTCATGGCGGGGGGCTCCTGGCTGCCCAGTCTATCTCCCCCACCTTCCCTGAGACTCCCCCGAGCCTGGAAGGCTCCTCCGCAACCCCTGCATCAGCCACGGTCGTCACCGTTCTGGGAGCACGAGGTCCCCCCATAACGACCCCTCCCTCCTCCGGACGCCTCGTCAGCCAGCACGACTTGTTGACGATTTTTAAAAGGTGGATAGAACCACGTCGTCATGACTTCGGACCATGCTGTCGCAACTTCGGCCCATCCGGGGCGAAGAATCGTTAGGGCCTGGAGAATCGGTCGTCGGGCCAACTCCAGCGATTATCTCGGCCTCCGCTGCGATCGCACGATTTTGTGGAGTGCGGAGAATCTAAAATCGGCCCGATACGCCGTCTACAGATGATCGCGGACTCAGAGAATCCTGCCCCAGTTCTGACAATGTCAACTTCCATATCAGTGCTTTTAACATGTCTTCCTTTGTCTTCAAGCGAGGATTTACCTCCATCATGGCTAGCGATAGCCTTCACCCTGCCACCTTCACCGTGCATCTCACCAGGCTCCATGTTTAACGGATCATTCTTCACCATTTCCTTCAGAAGATCCTGCCGGCGGCCAACGGATGGGCTGCCTCCCACCACCGAGAAACATGCCTTGGGATGGGCAGAAAATCCCGCCCATCTTCCCCCCTTCTCCTTTTAGCATTCTGACAGGACTGTTCGCTTGGTGACATCTTGATTAATTCCTAATTTTCTAATTTTTTCCAATTCTGATGGAAGTTCATCAACTTGACTTTATTTTTCTCTCCACAGAGGACTTTCTGTTCCTATTCCAGATTTGCAGCATCCACACTATTTTTATTTTATTTTACTATCCTGTATTGTCAAATTGGTCTCCTGTAATGGTCCTGGTGATTAGATGAATCTCACAGTGTAGCTGGTTACTATTCTTATCTACAATGGGTTATTATCATTCTGTTCCCAAAGTTGCATTGCTTAACATTCTTATGTAGGGTAGTGACATTGTCACCCATGTTTAACACAATGATGGATGAGACACATAAATAGTACATATATTTGATTAATAATTAATTAGGTTTCTATTTTAAATTGTGGTGACTGAAGGTTTACATATTGAAAGTTTTTTTAAATTAATTTTCTGGGATGTGGCTGTCGCTGGCTCAACCAGCATTTTTATTCCCAATCTTGTTACCCTTGACAAGGTGGTGGTGAGCTGCCTTCTTAAACCGCTGTACTCCCTGAGGTTGTTAAGGAGGGAGTTCCAGGATTTTGACCTAGCGACAGTGAATAATGGCGAATTATTTCTGAATTAAGTTGGTGAGTGGTTTGGAGGGGAACCTCCTGGTGGTGGTGTTCCCGCTCTTACCCTTCTAGTGATAATGGTTGTAAGTTTGGAAGATGCTGCCAAAGGAACCTTGGTGAGTTCCTGCAGTGTATCTTGGAGATGGTACACATGGCTGCCACTGTTCATCGGTGGTGGAGGAAGTGAATGTTTGTGGAAGGGATAACAAGTGGACTGCTTTGTACCGGATAGTGCCGAGCTTCTTGAATGTTGTTGGAACTGCATTCTTCCAGGCAAGTAGAGAATATTTCATTCCACTCCTGACTTTTGCCTCATAGATGGTGGGCATGCTATGGGATGTCTGGAGATGAATTACTCACAGCAGGGTTCCTAGCCTTTGACCTGCTTTTGTAACCACAGTATTTATGTGGCCAGACCAGTTCAGTTTCTGATCAATGGCAACCCCCACAGAAGTTGATACTGGGGGCTTCAGTGATAGTAATGCCCTTGAATGTCAAGGACCAATGGTTTGATCCTCTCTTGTTGGAGATTGTCATTGCCTGGCATTTGTGTGCCGCAAATGTTACTTGCCACTTGTCAGCCCAAGGATATTGTCAGGGTGTTGCTGCCTTTGGGTATGGACTGCTTCAGTATCTGAGGAGTCACGAATAGTGCTCAACATTATGCAGTCATCTGCGAACATCCCCATTTCTGACCTTATGAAGGGAGGAAGATCACTGATGAAGCAGCTGAAGATGGTTGGGCCTAGGACACTACCCTGAGGAACTCCTGCAGTGATGTCCTGGAACTGAGATTATTGACCTCCAACCATCACAATCCACTTTCTTTGTGTCAGGTATGACTCGACCCAGCAGAGGATTTTCCTCAATTCACATTGACTTCAGTTTTTCTCGGGCACCTTGATACCACATTGTTGTCTTGATGTCAAGGGCAGTCACTCTCACCTCATCTCTGCCGTTCAGCTCTTTTGTCCATGTTTGAATCATGCCTGTAATGAGGTCAGGAGTTGAGCGACCCTGGCAGAACCCAAACTGAGCATCGGTAAGCAGGCTATTGATGAGTAAGTGCCACTTGATCGAGCTGTTGATAACCTCTTCCATCCCTTGATGATTGAGAGTAGACTGATAGCGGTAATTGGCCGGATTAGATTTGTTTCTTGTCTACAGAACGTACCTGGGCAATTTTCCACATTGCCAGGTAGATGCCAATGTTGTAGCTGTATTGGAACAGCTTGGCTAGGGTCATGGTAATGCATGGCAAGCACAAGTCTTAAGGACTATTGCCGGAATATTGTCAGGGCCCATAGCCTTTGCAGTATCCAGTGCCTACAGCCATTTCTGACATCATGTGGAAAGAATCACATTGGCTGCACATAGACATCTGCGGACCTTCAGTGAAGGTCTACTCAGCACTTCTGGCTGAAGATTGTTGTGACTGTAGCACCCTGGAACTGTGATGGTGGTGTCTGGGATATTATCTGTAAGGTATGATCCCATGAGTAGGCTTATATCAGGCTGTTGTTTGACTAGTCTGTGAGACCATCTGAGAGACACCTCTCCCAATTTTGGCACAAGCCAAGTTAGTAAGGAGGACTTTGTACAGTTGACAGGACTGGGATTGCCATTGTCATATCGGTGCCTACGTCAATGCCGGGTGGTCCATCCAGTTTTTTTCCTTTGCTGCAGTTGAGTACAACTGAGCTTGCTCGACCATTTAAAAGCAACCACATTGCTGTGGATCTGGAGTCACACCAGGTAAGGATGGCAGATTTCCTTCCCTAAGGAAGTCAGTTAACCAGCTTTGGGGGGGAGGGGGGGTTATGACAATGGTTTAGAGCCTGTTTAAATGCTTTATTGAGTTTAAGTTCCACCATCTGCCATGTTGGGACTCGAACCTGGGTTTACCCGAGGCCTCTGGATTACTAGTCAAGCGACAATACCATTGCACCACCGCCTCTCCTAATGGTGGCCTGATTAATATGGAACCAAATCAACCTCTGTCTATCAGCGCTATATTTTGATTCTAGACTCCTGCAGAATATTTAGCTGTTTTATTGTCTGGTAGAATTTAACAGCAAAAGAGTCTGAAGTTAAAGAACTGGTTCAGTCATAAAGTATTTTTTGCCTGCCTCTTCGTTTAATTGCTGTGAATGCTTTTCATCCATTTCTTAATCCTTACATTGCAATTATTCTTTTAACTGCTAGGTGTCACTACAGATTTATGTCAGTTTACCTCATTTAGTCAGCTTTGAGTTGAAATGTTATGGGTTTGAACTCTACACTTGTCTTTGAATGCGTTACTAAGACATGACACCCTGCTCAAGTATTGTTAGACTATTACATTGACATAGATACTGTCCTTCAGAGGAGACAATAAGCCAAGGTCTCACCTGCATGTTCTGGATGTTTGGATCAACAGTATCCAAGATATGCCAGTGATCTACTTTCACTCGGTCTGTTCTATTTTGTAAATTTTTTGTAAATAAGGAAGACTGACTGCCTATCCAAACGTTTCAGGTTTTGAGTAATAAATAAGACAATTGGTGCATTTACCCTATGAAAGAGAAGCAATTTTGTACTCAGCAAAGTGTTCTATGCAACACACAAACAGGACAAGGTAGAGAGGGCAGCCCTGCCTGACCATAGATTTAATTGGAAAGCTTGCTGATTCTCACCCATTGATTGAAATTGCCCTACTGTATTTGTGTAGAGCAGTTGAATCCAATTGTGGATTCCTTCCTCAAACCCCATTCTGGAGAGCACATTCATCAGGTAGGTATGTGACACTGTCAAAGCACGTCGGTGATCATGGGCGGGATTCTCTGCCCCACCGCGCCACATTTCTGCCCCGACCGGCCGGCGGGACTCTCCATTATGCTAGTCGGTCAATGGGGTTTCCCATTGTGGGGCAGATCAATGCCATCGGGAAACCCCCGGGCTCCAGCATAACGGAGATTCACGCCGGTGGAGAATCCCGCCCCACATCTCTGAGTAACACGAGGCTATCAGAGATCTTCCTGACGGGTACAGCGCAGGTACGGGTAGCGTGGATCACCAGCTCTAGAGCACACTTGATTCAATTGAGGGCAGCTTGGGGAGAATTTTGTAGTCCACATTAAACAGTGAAATGGATAGTCAATTTCTATTTTATTCCCTTTCCCCTTCCACTTGTCGATGAGATGGATAATGCCTTTCCTCATGAATTCTGACATGCTGCTTGCCAGAAGTACACTTGTACACTTCCAGCAGGTCTGGACCCAGTGCCACAGAAAAAAATACAACTCAGCCAATAAGCCATCACTTCAGCAGGGCTTGAAGCCCTTAGTCAACTCATCCAGAGTTTGTTGTTTGTCCAGATTCTCCTGTGTACTATCATCTAAGACCTCAGTGATAGAGGACAGGCAAGACTAGCAGAACATGCTGGCTGTAGGTTTCATACAATCTGACATCAAAGGATTTGCTGATCCTCAAAATGTCAGACTGCGATGACGCAGCATTCTCCTTCCTTCAGGTTCAATGATCACAGACCTCTCTCCTTCTACATTTTGGAAGGATAAACTCGAACATGCACCACCTTGCTTCACAGAGTGGACTCTGGACTGAAAGATGATCTTGGATACCAATGAGACCAAGAGTGCATCTTGCTGACTCTTCACCGCTTGGAGGCCCTCTTTGATATCAACCCCTATTGATTGCAGCCAGAGCAGATTCTGCATACTTCTCTTGAGTCAAGACATTTCCCTCTGTTCCTTTATAGCCTTCTGAACAACTTTAAGGATGAAAAATTGCTTGATGTTCTTCGCGATCACTTCTGTCAGGACCTCAAAGAAGGGTTTCACACTCCTCTAACCTAAATTGTAACCTCTTGTGGAGTTCCTCAATGTTTTCTGGCGTTAACAGTTTCATGTTCAGCTTCCATATTCCCCTGTCAACCCTTCCTGTAATTGACAATCAGCCAGTAGGAGGCAGTCGTCAGAGAGGAACACTGGCTTGACATTGGTGGATCTAACCATGAACGCTCGGGATGTAAAAAGGAAGTCCATCCTGGAACAGATGGATAAGCCATATGGGGAGGTGGTGGCATGGTGGTATTGTCACTGGACCAGTAACACAGAGACCCAGGAAATGGGGAGGTGGTGGCATGGTGGTATTGTCACTGGACCAGTAACACAGAGACCCAGGAAATGGGGAGGTGGTGGCATGGTGGTATTGTCACTGGACCAGTAACCCAGAGACCCAGGAAATGGGGAGGTGGTGGCATCGTGGTATTGTCACTGGACCAGTAACCCAGAGACCCAGGAAATGGGGAGGTGGTGGCATCGTGGTATTGTCACTGGACCAGTAACCCAGAGACCCAGGAAATGGGGAGGTGGTGGCATGGTGGTATTGTCACTGGACCAGTAACCCAGAGACCCAGGAAATGGGGAGGTGGTGGCATCGTGGTATTGTCACTGGACCAGTAACCCAGAGACCCAGGAAATGGGGAGGTGGTGGCATCGTGGTATTGTCACTGGACCAGTAACCCAGAGACCCAGGAAATGGGGAGGTGGTGGCATCGTGGTATTGTCACTGGACCAGTAACCCAGAGACCCAGGAAATGCTCTGGGGAAGTCCACCATGGCAGAGTGAAATTTGAATTAAATTAAAATCTGAAATTAAAAGTCTAATGATGACCATGAAATAATTGCTGATTGTTGCTAAAAACCCATCTGATTCACTAATATCCTTACCTGGTCTGGCCTACATATGCCAGAAATGTGGTTGAGTCTTAAATGCCCTCTGAATATAACCAAGTTGTCATTCAATCAAAAGTTGCTCATACAGTTTTTAACTATTGTTTTGATTCATGACATTAATTTTTTTTAAACTGAAAAATCTACATGGAAATCCAACGCCAAGCCAAGTTTGTTGCACCTATTAGGGATGGACAATAAATGCTGGCCCAGCCAGCGATGTCCATATCATCTAATTGATAAAAAATTACACCATGTAAGAAGCAGACAGTCTCTACCCCTAAGCATTTAAACAATCTGACATTTCCTATATGGCGCACTTGGCGATACACCTCCCAGGCAAGTAGTAGGTGCAACAAACTTGGCTTGGCGTTGAATTTCTACCTCGATTTTTCAGTTTTAAAAAAATAATATCATGAATGAAAACAACAGTTAAAAACTGTATGCGTAACTTTAAATTGAATTACAACTTTGTCAATCATTGAACACCATCCTACATAATGAAAATCATTTTGTCAAAAACATTTCTCTCTTTTCCTGGCATCTTGTTTGTGGTCATGCAGTTTTATCACCCTCATCTTCCGTGCATTTAGTGTTAACAAGGCACATTCTGCCCTTGTAAAACAATTTCACATTAGGTTGAGAAGAGTAACTAGTTTGTTAAGTCATCAAATAGTGCTGTAATGGGTAGAATTAGAAACGTTTACAACAGGTAAATAAAGATAATTGAGTTGAAATAAATTATCTGTCACTCATATTTTATTCTGCTTCAAAATGAGGAGATGGAACTTATCGTGAGATCCAACAAGTTCAACGAGTGCAGTTCTACCAAAAGACTTCTAAGTGTGGCTCTGGCAGGAAACGAGGTGCGTTTCCCGTAGGGTGGGTCGACGCAGTCCAGATCCCAATCGACCCGCACTTTGGAGGTTAGGGTGATTTGCACCATGAAGGAGGTGTGTGGGACCTAAAGTTGCCAGCAAGCCTGGCTCCTCAGAGATTGGAAGGGTGCCACGATCTTAAGACAACCCTACTAAACACCATCCCCCCCAATCGTCGGCAAAGACCCCCTTCAGGGCCCCGCTCAGCCACTCCTCCTCAGTTTCCACCCCCCCCCCCCCCCCCCCCCTTCAGGCCATGCTCATTGGCAGTGCCAACCTGACTGTCAGGGTACCAGGGGATAATGTAAGGATATATCCAGCCATGTCCTTGACCATCACGAGACTACAAAAGCCTCCAGGACCCCCCAGTGTGGTCATTGTGTATATCCAGAGAATTCAACAGTGGCTGCAAGAAGGTCCTCATTGAGGAACCCTTTCAGTTTAATGTCTGAGTGGTGCCAGCTGATTCTTTGCTGGAAAAGTACTTCCAATATAGGCATTCTGTTCAGGCATCAGAGGTTGAAAAAGATCCAGTCTAAAAAAATTGTTGTCAGAGAGACAATCCATGGAATCCCAGAGTACCTGGGGAAGTGACCCGAGAAATAATAGATCCATTGGTGGTCATTTTCTAAAATTCTTTGGACTCTGGAATGGTTCCTACAGATTGGAAGGTAGCTCATATAAGCTCATTATTTAAAAAGTGAGGTTGAGAGCAAACAGGGAACGATAGACCAGTGAGCCTCAAGCCGGTAGTAGGAAAGTTGCAAGAGTCAATTATCAAGGATTTCATATTCAGCATTTGGAAAGTGGTATAATCAGACAAAGTCAGCATGGATTTACAAAACGGAAATCATTAAAAAAAAAAAAAATTTAGTGTACCCAATCATTTTTCCAATTAAGGGGCAATTTAGAGTGGCCAATCCACCTAGCTTGCACGTTTTTGGGTTGTGGGGGCGAAACCCACGCAAACACAGGGAGAATGTGCAAACTCCACACGGACAGTGACCCAGAGCCGGGATCGAACCTGGGACCTCAGCGCCGTGAGGCCGCAGGGCTAACCCACTGCGCCACCGTGCTGCCCACGAAACGGAAATCATGCTTGACCAATCTGCTGGAATTCTTTGAAAATGCAACTAGTAGAATGGATGTGATTTATTTAGACTTTCAGAAGGCTTTCAACAAGATCTCACATGGCAGATTACTATGTAAATTTAAAGTGCATGCGGGGCTGGTAGTGTCTTGAGATAGAGAGAAAGCTGATTAGCAGACTTGAAGCAAAAAGTTGGAATAATTGGGTCTTTATCCGATTGGCAGGCAGTGATTAGTGGGGTACCACTAATGTGGGGAGGCAGGGGGGCAAGAGGTATCCAGGATCTCCATGTTCAGGGAGCTGGGCATGGGACTAGTGCTTGGCACGCATTGCACAAGAAAGTGCCAAAGGTGTCATATTGATCGAGGTCAACTTTTTAAATACTTTACACATGTGTTCCTAACTGCCCAAATCCCCTGATGCTGCTCTCCACTCTCTCAACCCCTCCACCTGCACATCTTCCCCCCCAACGCATCCTCCCCGCCTTACCCAGTAAGTCCCCTCCTCCTCAGTCACTCTCAGTGATCCTCGACATGCTCTACCGCTGTGCCTAGGTATATCCCCAGGATGCACATCAGAGGTGGAGGCAGCCTGCTGCCTACCAAGTCCTGTGGCCTTTGATGCCTCTGCCAGGCGTCCTCTGGGGGCCTTGGGGCCGAAGGGCCCTGGTGCAATTGCCGATGGCATATGCCCCACTGTGCCATCCTTTTGCGCGTGCTGACTTCGAGATGTACCATTGTCAGGGTCTCAGGGTTGCTGGTGGGCAGTGTCGTCACTCCATAGGGTGGCTCCATGTTGGCACCCAGAGTCCCCTCCTCCCATAAGGTCCTGGGGTTGATCTCGTGGTGAGGTGAAGCTGAATCAAGCCCCGGCTGTCCCTGCGTCTTCCGGCTCAGCCAACCCTGGCGGCTCCCCAATATCTGCAGCACAATGTCGACCCCCTGGGTGATGTTCCTCAGTAACTGGCACATGCTCTGGAGCACCCCTGGCAATGCCCACCTGCGACTGGGACAAGATCTGCAGCGCCTCATCAAGGTCCACCTGGTTACGTCTCCCAGCGAATGGGACACACTGTTGAGGCATTCAACCATGGCCATCACCGACTGAGCCATGCCTTGGATACCTCCACTCATGCTGCCGACGTTGTGCGCCAGGCTCTTCACAGCGGTCCCCACCCTAGCAGTGTTGGTCTCAGTGCCGCATATTGCCAGCACCAACTCCGACGCCGTAAGTTCTGGGATTCCTCCAATAGGCTATGAACTTTCTGGAGTGTCGCTGACAGCCCCCTCTCAATATCACGGCCACACCCTATCGACTGCATCAGCTCCAGGTAAACCTAGTCCAGAGGCTCAGCAGCTGACTGGAACCCAGCAGGGTCCTGGAATCCAGCACGCCTCCAACTGCTGTCTCGCCTGGTCATTCCTGCCTCCACCTGATGTGCATCGGCAACTGTGGTGCTCACCAGAATGTGCCCAAGGCGTCTGTCCACTGCTGTTGCCCACGTAGGTATGTGCCTCTGTGCTAGCGCAGGTTGGGGATGACAGCTGTGCCGTGAATATAATGTGTCCTCAGAGCTGCCCTCCGAGGCATTCCCATGGATGGTGGAGTGGTGGGAGGGAACCATGCCTGGTGGGCCGACACTGTGAGATGAGGATCCTGTGAGAGAATGGACATGTGGTCAGTGAGAGGGGTGGGTCACTCTCCATGGAATTAGCAACTCACGTGCTTCAGTTGCTCTTCCCTAGTTGCTCTTCATCTGGTTGGGGAGCGGTGTAACCTTACCTCTGCCCCACACGCCATCTCTAAGTCGGTGACAGATCTGTCCTTGGCTACCCCTGTGATCTCCAGCGCGAGTTTCTTGTAGGGTGTGAGGACTCTGATGTCTGGTTTGGGTGGGAGATGGGGCGTTTGCGGGGTGGGGGGGGGGGGAGTATGTGGGAATGGGGAGGCAAGGGGGATGGGGAGGAGGGTGATGGAGAGTATTAGGGGCTGGAGAGATGGGGGTGATGGGGTGGATGGGGGTATGGGGAGAAGGGGAGGTTGAGAGTATGGGGGAGTGGGCAGTATAGGGGCGGGGCAGCGTGGGTGCAACTGCTGGACATGGGTGGGCCGGGGCATGAATGGTACTGGGCAGGGGCCATGCCAGGCGCATTCTTGGGGCGGGGGGAGGGGTTCGGGGTCCAGTGCCAACCCACCCCTACGGCCCGATGGAGTTTGTTGATCCTTTTGCAGCACTGGGTGCCGGTCCGCCTGGTGACGCTCCCCGAGCTGACTTTTTATCAGTTCATTTACAAGATGTGGGTGTCGCTGGTTAGGCCAACATTTATTGCCCATTCCTAGTTGCTCTTCAGAAGGTGGTGCTAAGATGCCTTCTTGAACAGCTGCAGTACTCCCCTGCAGTACTCCTCTTCCATCCTAACCCATTCTGCTCCCCCCTTCCCCCACCACCACCTCACCTTCACCACATTTACTGCCCAGTAGTAGTGTGACAGGCGCAAACCCCCCTTTCTGTCTCTGCCTCTGTAGCAGAGCCTTCTTTACTTCGGCACCTTCCCCGCCCATACAAACACTGAGATTATTGCCTCTAATTTCCAAAAGAAAGATTTTGGGAGAAAGGTCCCGAAGACAAACAAGGACCTTGATGACACATTAATTGTTATGGCCTGCACTCTCCTTGCCAATGTCAGATGCAGTGTATCCCATCTCTTAAGGTCCCCTTTAATCTTTTCCACCAGTGCTGTCAAATTCCACTTGTGCATCGTGGCCCATTCCTTTGTCACCTGAATCTCTAAGCCATCTTTAATGGTAGCATCTTTAGGTTGGCCTCCAGCCCCACCTCATCCACCAGAAATATCTCGCTCTTCCCTACGTTTAACCTATATCCCGAGAAGCGCCCAAATCTTTCCAGTATTCCCATGATCCTACCCATACTCCCTAGTGGATCTGACACAAATAACAACAGATTGTCCGTGTAGAGCGATACCCGATGTTCCCGACTCCCCCTCACAATCCCCTGCCACTCCGCAGACCCCCTAACGCAATGCAAATAGCAACAGTAACAGTGAAAATCCCTATCTCAAACCTTTGTACAGCCCAAAACTTTCTGAGCTCATTCCGTTCGTGGCAACACGTGCCACTGGAGCTGTATATAACCCACACCACAAACCGCAGTCCAAATCCAAACCTATTCAAAATGAAAGTAAACACCTTCATTTCACCAGGATGAAGGCCTTCTCTGCATCCACGGAGACAACAACCTCTGGTACCTGCCCCGCCCCCCCACCACCCGACGGTGTCATTATCACATTCAATAGCCTCCTGATATTACTGGAGAGCTGTCTACCTTTTACAAAACCCGTTTGGTCTTTTGCTACCACTCTGGCACACATCCCTCCATCCTTCCCACCAACACCTTGGCCAGCATCTTCAGGCTAGCGGAATGAGTCTGTGACCCACACTCCAACGGATCCTTCCCATTTTTCGGAATGAATGTAATCATCTCCTACGTAAATGTCTCTGGTAACTCTCCCTTCTCCACAGCTTCATTAAACATCCCCAACAAGTGCTGTGCCAGTTCTGTTACAAACGTCTTGTAGAACTCCACCGGAAAGCCATCAGGCATCGATGCTTTCCTTGAATTCATTCCCCTTATACTTACAATCACCTCTCTCAGGCCCAATGGTTCTTCAATGCTTTCCTCTTCTCCTCCTCCAGCTTCAGGAACTCCAAGCTATCTAGGAACCTTCCCCTGTCCCCTCCCGTTCCATCTGGTGTTACCCAATTGACTTCTCGTAGTATTTCCGAATGCATCATTTGTCTCCCCGGTTTTGATGCCACCATTTCCCTCTCTGTTCTTACTTTTAAAATTTCTCTGGAAGCAGCCTGCTTTCTTAGCTGCTGGGATCGCCTTCTCCGCATATTCGTATTGCATCCCCCTTGCCCTTCTTAACAGCCCCACTGCCTTCCCCGTCGTCAGCCTATCAAACTGTCCCTGCCATCTCTTTCTCACCGCCAGCAGCTCTTTTGTCGGGGTCCCTGCATATCTGCGTATCCAACAACCTCCCATACTCTTCCCTCCGCCTCCTGTCTGTCTGCACTTTAAATAAGATAATCACCTCTTGGGCCATTGCCTTCAACGCCTCCCAAAATGTGGCTGCCGACACTTCCCCGTTCTGGTTAGTCTCCATATCCTCCTCAATTGTCGACCCCACCTTCTCACAAAAACCTTTCTCTGCGAAAAGACGCGAGTCAAACCTCCAACCTGGCCTCTGCACCCGTCCCTCGCTGAGCCTCACCTCTATCCAATGCCGGCACATGGTCAGATATTACAATTCCCGCATTCTCCGCCTCCACCATCCCGACCAACACTGCCAGGCTCACCACAAAAAAAATCAATCTTCGAGTATGCCTTATGCAAATGTGAGAAGGAATACTCCCTCGTCCCCGAATTCCTAAACCTCCACGGGTCAACCATTCCCATTCGTTCCATAAACCCTCCAAGCTCCTTTGCCACCTTCAGCCTTTCCATTGACTTAGGGCACGACCTGTCCACCCTCGGCTCCATCACACAATTGAACTCTCCAGCCATAATCAATTGGTGCATATCTAGGTTCGGGATCACACCCAGCAGACCCCTCACAAACCCACATAATCAATTTGGTGCATATACATTGACTAGCACCACTGGCACCCCCTCCAGCACCCAACTCACTATTATATACCTCTCTCCCGAGTCCCGTACCTCCCTAGCTCCCACAAACCCCATGCTCTTATTCATCAAAATGCCCCCCCTCCCCCCCGTGCCTTCGAGTCAAACCCCGCATAGAATACTTGTCCCACCCATCCCTTCCTCAACCTAATCTGATCTTCGACTCGAAAGTGCATCTCCTGCAGGAAGATCACTTCCGCCTTCAAACTCTTCAGGTGCACAAAGGCAAGGAATCTCTTAATCGGCCCATTTATCCCCCAAATATTCCACAAATCAAATCGGGTGTCTACGCATCCATTCTCCTCTATCATCCGTCACGATCCTCATTTGGTGAAGCTTCTCCCAATACCGCCCTACATCGGCCCATCCAAGGTGGCCCCACTCTTCGCCCATAACCATGTTTGATCTCCACCTTTGCCATGTCACGATTTTCTCTCCCACCTTGTCGCTCCCCCCTCCCACTTCCCCACCCTCCCCCACTCCTCATCTTTCTTCCCCCCACCTTCAGCCACCTCTCTCAACCCCTCCCCATCTCACCTCTGTTCACGAGCATTGCCTGCCAGCGTGGCGGCTCCTGCGCAAAAGCCCGCTCCTCCACCTCAGCGAGAGGAAAATAAACCGAAGTTACTATCTGTCCCCTCCAAAACAAACACACCAGAGTCAGCGGGAGTGGGGGGGGGGGGGGGGGGGGGGGGGGGGAAATACCCTCAAAGCCCCATGCAACCTTATGAACCTGTAACTTGGGAAAAAGAAACACAACTTGAAGAAAAACAATCAACAACAAACAGGATCAAAAGAACTCCATTATCCACCAATAACAAACAACAACTCTACCCTCCAGCCTTTTCAGATGCAGCTCCCTCCTTTTACACCAACTCTCAGATCCACCCCAACTTATGGTCTCTCAGAAATTTGTTCGCTTCTTCTGACATTTCGAGGTAGTATTTTCAGCCTTCAAAAGTGACACACAATTTTGCTGGGCATAAAACTCCGAACCAAATTTTCTTCCGGCCTAGTAGCACCTTGGCACTCCTGGTTCCACCAGCCCAGCCAACACCTTTGTCACATATTTTGTGGCGCTCGTCCCGTCCACACTTTCTGGCAGCCCCACGATTCAAAGGTTCTGCCGTCTGAACCCATTTTCATGCTCCTCAACCTTCAACTTGAGCGATTTACATAGCTTGCACCTCCGCCTCCAGGGATACGATCTGGGCACTTTGATCGGAAAACACCACATCCACCACTCGCAGCTTCGCTCCTTGTGTCTCGAGGCACTTTTCTACGCGGTCCATTGTTACCTGCAGAGGATCTACTGCACCCTCGATGACCCTTGACCAGTCCCCTTGCATTCCTCTTCTCTGATGCTGTAGTTCATCCATTATAAAAGTCATTAATCGCTGCTTTTGAGCTTTTACCTCAGGACCCGACCCTTCTCTGTTTCTGTCATTTTATCGGACTTTGCCGTGCCGGTTTCCTCCACTTTTTGGGCCGGCTTTTTAAGCGATTTCTGCCGGATCCGATAGGCTACCGGCATAACAGTCCAGGGGACTACTCTGTCTTCTTCAACTTTTGCTCCCTTTTTTTCCTCAGAGATGACCCGTTATCAGTGTTTAAAATGCCGAAACCGTTGCTTCCGAGTCAGAGCCGTCCTGTTTGCGGCCACTTACGCCATGGCCACCACCGGAAGTCCTGGTTTCAAGCTTCTTGAGTGTTGTTGGAGCTGCACTCATCCAGGCAAGGGGAGAGTATTCCAGTACACTCATGACTTGTGCCTTGTAGATGGTGGACAGGCTTTGGGGGGGGATCAGGAGGTGAGTTACTCACCTTTGGATTCTTAGTCTTTGACCTGCTCTGGTAGCCACAGTATTAATATGGCTAGTTCAGATCACTTTCTGATCAATGGTGACCCTCAGGATGTTCACTGTCATCCAAATATAAAAAAGGGAGATGTCATGATATGCAGACACACACATAATGATATACAAGTAGACATAGACAAGCAGCTAATGGAACCAGAGAACAGGACATGACCAATAAGCAGGCAGGACACTCAGGGGTGGGATCTGACGATAAAAGACACAAGGCACTCACACTTCGCCTCTTTCCTCTGATGAACACCTAGAGAGTCAGTCAAGGGTGTTGTTACAATCTCACACTTCCACCACGTGGCTAACCACTAGCCTGGTTCAGTCAGACAGAGTAACCACACTTAAGTTAGCAGAGAGTCGAACTCACAGAGAACTTGTGCTAACTGTGCTATTAGTTCAATAAACCTGATTGAACTAACTTCAAGGTCTGGAGTATCTTTTCGATCCAAGCTGCATCCAGTTGCAGCCAGTGTTATACCAGTGTACCTAACACCACACCATACTCGGTCAAATGCTGCCTTGATGCCAAGGGAATCACTCTCACCTCACCTCTGGCATTCAGCTTTTTTGTCCATGTTTGAACCATTGCCACTTCCTCCCACGCGGTACTGCCTCTGAGACCCTCGGGGAACAGGGCATCCCATCTGACCTCTATCGTCTCCAACAATCTACCTAGGTCGGGATCCCCAAACTGTGCAGTCCGTCTCCTCAGTGGAACGGCTGCGAGCTGAGTGGGGTTGCAAGAACGGTTCAAGTATTTCTCTCCCTTGTTAGCCGGGGGCTGGGGATTGCAGTCCCAGCGAATCAGCCGGCGGGACCATCATTTGTGGCGAGAAGCCCATGGGGCCTTGTTCAGAGGACTATTAACATTTTATAGGAGTGACGGCCTCGCCGGGCCGAGCATCGGGAAGCTCGTGGCAGTTCCCACTCGCTACCACAATTAGAAACCTTTGTCTGCAGTTTTAGTGTCCTTATCTGAGGAAGGATGTTCTTGCTATGGAGGGAATGCAGTGAAGGTTTACCAGGCTGATTCCTGGGATGGCGAGACTCTAATATGAAGAGAGACTAGGTTGGTTAGGATTATGCTCATTGGAGCTTAGAAGAGTGAGAGGGGATCTCAAAGAAACATATAAAATTCTAACAGGATTCGACAGGGTAGATTCAGAAAGAATCTTCCCGAAGGTGGAAAGAGTCCAGAACTTGGGGTCAGAGTTTAATGATAAGGGGTCAACCTTTTAGGACTGAGGTGAGGAGAAATTTCTTCACCCAGAGAGAGGTGAATCTGTGGAATTCACTACCACAGAAAGTAGTTGAGGTGAAAACGTTGTATAATTTCAAGAAGGTGTTAGAGTGTTGGGGCTAAAAGGGATCAAGGAATATGGGGGGATAGCGGGATCTGAGTATTGAACTTGATGATCAGCTATGATCCTAATGAAAGGTTGGGCAAGCTCGAAGGGCCGAATGGCCTCCTCCTGCTTCTATTTTATTTTTCTTATTCCAAACACATAAAAACATGTCAACATGGCACAAAATAAACAAAGTACATATTATAAGTTCAATTTTCCCCCTTTTAATCCCCAATCTCGCCCTCCCCACCCTGCAATGAACAATTCCTCAAACACGGACAGAAATGGTCTTCAACGCACGTAAAGCTCCTCCTCCAACCCCCGAAGGGTGAACTTTATCTTCTACAGCCTATGAAATTGATGCAAATCCCCCAAACATGCCATGACCCCCACCGACCGACCTCCAGCTCAATAGTATCTGTCACCGGGTAATTAGGGAGGCGAAAGCCACCACATAGGCCCCTTCCCTTCCTGCAGCCCCGGCACCTCCGACACCCCAAAGATCGCCACCATAGGTCCGGCGTCACCCACACCCCCACAGCCCCGACAGACTCTCAAATACTGCCTCCCAGAAGCTACCCAACTTTGCACAACCCAAGAACCTGTTCGGGGCAGCAGCGACCGACTTTGATTGGCAGATGGCCGCAAAGTGGCCCTTCTTGCCGCAGCCTTTACAGGTTGCAGTGCGGGCCGGGCAGCGCGGGCGGGGGTGCTTGGCCTGACCACAAAAATAGCAGCGAGGCCCCGTGGGTTTATCAGGGTGCCCTGCGGCGCAGGTCTGGGGGGGGGTCAGAGTCGGCGGGGGTGAGGGGGGTCGCATGCCACGCTGCCCAAGGGGCAGGTCCATGGCGGCGTCATAGTCGAGTTCATCCTCTATCAGAGAGTAGACGGCGGTGCCCACGCACGAGTGGAGGATGTGGAGTTTCTGTTCCCTTGTCGGGCGGTTTTCTGCTGTGGTGAGGTAGGTGTTAAAACACGCCAGCTAATGCTTAAACGTTGCTGACGCATTTGCAGCATGCGGGCTGATGCGGAGGCATTCTGGCTTGATCCGTAGCTCCATTTCAAAATTCTAGTGTATTAAATTGATGCACCATCAATTGGACTCGAGTCGAGAGGTAGTTCCAAACAACAGGCTTAAATACACAAGATGTGTGCCCGGCAGTAGACGTACAGAGAAAGGCCGACTGCCAGCTGGTATGGGTTCTTATACCTTGACTCATAGGCGGAGCTACCTACCTCTCAACCAATCGGCGGGGAGTCACACGACTAGCCTCAGCCAATTGGCAGAGAGGCACATGACTTGCCTGGGCCAATGGGCAGCGAGTCTTCTGCACCGATGGCAGCTTGGTTCTAGGGTACCGTAATCTCCCTAGTCATACTACCACATTCACCCCTTGTTGAGAATGAAGCGGGGGTGGGGGTGGGGGGGGAGGAGAGAAGGAAGAGGGGGGGGTGTGCCCCATACGACTGGTAGTATGACTAGAGATATTCTAAGATGTACCAAGTTATCTATGGCTGCCAACTGGCCCGCGACTAACGTGCAAGAAAGCGATATCACTATTTACTCTGTACAAGGGAACAACAACTAGAAAAACAAAAAAAACTGGCAAGGAACTTGTCCAAGAACACAAGAGTCCATAAAGTCCATCAGTACATCAAATTGACTCGATCAGCCGGGTGGGTGCCTTCGATGTCCTGCTGGACCTGCGCAGCGGTGCCGGTGACGTTGGAGCGGTGGCCGTCCGTGACTCCGGGAGCGGCGGTCGTGGTCCTGTGTCCGTACCCCTGGTTGGAGCTAGCGGTGGCCGGGCCGGGGGAGGGGGTTCCTGTGTGCCAGGTTGCGGGGGCGCTGGGGGCGGTTGGGACTGGAGGGGGGCTGCTGGTGCTGGGGGTTGCGGCCGCACTCCGGCGGGTGCCAAATCCCAAAGGGAGACCGTATCCTGTCGTCCGTCGGGATACTCCACGTACGCATACAGTGGATTCCCGTGGAGTAGCTGTACTCTTTCAACCAACGGGTCGGACTTGGGCACCCGCACGTGCTTCCGGAGCAGGATGGGCCCGGGGGTGGCCAGCCAGGTCGGGAGCGGGGTCCCTGAGGAAGACGTCCTGGGGAAAACAAGAAGACGTTCATGAGGTGTTTGATTCGTGGCAATACAAAGGAGGGACCGAATAGAGTGGAGGGTGTCTGGGAGGACCTCTTGCCAGTGGGAGACCGGGAGACAACTGGACCGCGGGGCCAGCAGGACGGTCTTCCAGACCGTCCCGTTCTCCCTCTCGACCTATCCGTTACCCCGGGGGTTGTAACTGGTCGTCCTGCTAGAGGCGATGCCCCTGCTGAGCAGGAATTGACGCAGCTCGTCACTCATAAAGGAGGACCCGCGGTCGCCTATGGATGTACGCGGGGTAACCGAACAGGGAGAAAATGGTGTGGAGGGCTTTAATGATGGTTGTCGTGGTCATGTCGGGGCAGGGGATGGCTAAAAGGAAGCGGGAGTACTCATCAATCACGTTTAGGAAATACGTGCTGTGGTTGTTGGAGGGGAGGGGACCTTTGAAGTCCATGCTGAGACGTTCAAAGGGGCGGGAAGCCTTTATCAAATGCGCGTGTTCGGGGTGGTAAAAGTGCGGCTTGCACCCTGCGCAGATGTGGCATTCCCTGGTCACAGTCCTGACCTCCTCGATGGAGTAGGGCAGGTTGCGGGTCTTATTGAAATGAAAGAAGCGGGTGACCCCCGGATGGCAGAGGTCCACGTGGAGGGAGCGGAGGCGGTCCACCTGTGCGTTGGCGCAGGTGCCGCAGGACAGGGCATCGGGAGGCTCGTTAAGCTTCCCAGGACGATACAAGATATCGTAGTTGTACGTGGACAACCCGATCCGCCACCGCAAGACCTTGTCGTTCTTGATCTTGCCCCTCTGTGCATTATCAAACATGAAGGCCACTTACAGGGCAGCACGGTGGCCTAGTGGTTAGCACAACCGCCTCACGGCGCTGAGGTCCCAGGTTCGATCCCGGCTCTGGGTCACTGTCCGTGTTGAGTTTGCACATTCTCCCCGTCTCTGCATGGGTTTCGCCCCCACAACCCAAAAATGTGCAGAGTAGGTGGATTGGCCACGCTAAATTGCCCCTTAATTGGAAAAAATAATTGGGTAATCTAAATTTATTAAAAAAAAATGAAGGCCACTGACTGTTGGTCTGTGAGGAGGGTAAACCTCCTGTCGGCCAGATAGTGCCTCCAATGTCGCACAGCTTTGACTATGGCCTGTGCTTCTTTTTCCACCGAAGAATGGCGGAGTTCGGAAGTGTGGAGGGTCCTTGAGAAGAAGGCCACGGGTCTGCTCACTTGGTTGAGGGTGGCCGCCAGATCTACATCAGACGGGTCGCTCTCGACCTGGAATGGGAGGGACTCATCAATAGCGCGCATCGTGGCCTTTGCAATGTCTGCTTTGATGCGGCTAAAGGTCTGCGGGCCTCCAGCGACAGGGGGAACGTGTTGGACTGGATGAGGGGGCGGGCTTTATCAGCGTAGCTAGGGACCCACTGGGCATAATAAGAAAAGGAGCCCAGACAGCGTTTGGGCGCTTTGAGGGAGTAGGGGAGAGGGAGATCCATTAGGGGGCGCATGCGTTCGGGGTCGGGGCCTATCACTCCATTACGCACTACATAGCCGAGGATGGCTAGACGATCGGTGCTGAACACGCACTTATCCTTATTGTAAGTGAGGTTAAGGAGTTTTGCGTTACGGAGGAATTTGCGGAGGTTGGCGTCGTGGTCCTGCTGGTCATGGCCGCAGATGGTGGCATTGTCGAGATACGGGAAGGTTGCCCGTAAACCGTATTGGTCAACCATTCGGTCCATCTCCCTTTGGAAGACCGAGACCACATTTGTGACACCAAATGGAACCCTTAAAAAGTGGTAGAGTCGCCCATCCGCTTCGAACGCAGTGTACTTTCGGTCACTCGCGCGGATGGGGAGCTGGTGGTAGGCGGACTTAAGGTCCACCGTGGAGAAGACTTTGTACTGCATGATCCTGATAACCAGGTTGGTGATACGGGGGGAGAGGATACGCATCCAGCTGCGTAAACTGGTTGATGGTCTGACTGTAGTCTATGACCATCCGATTTTTCTCCCCAGTCCGAACCACCAGCACTTGTGCTCGCCAGGGGCTGTTGCTAGCCTCTATGACCTCTTCCTTCAGAAGCCTTTGCACCTCGGACCTGATGAAGGTCCGGTCCTGGGCACTGTACCGCCTGCTCCTGGTGGCGACGGGTTTGCAATCCGGGATGAGGTTGCAAACAAGGAAGGGGGGTCGACCTTGAGTGACACGAGGCTGCAGACAGTAAGGGCGGGAATAGGGCCGCCGAATTTGAAAGTTAAGCTCTGCAGGTTGCACTGGAAGTCCAATCCCTGGAGTGCTTGTGCGCAGAGGCGGGGAAGGACGAGGAGCTTATAGTTTTTAAAAACCCTCCCCTGGACCGTGAGGTCCGCTACCGGTGATCTGGACTGAGTGCGTACCAGAGGCCAGAGCGATTTTGTGTTTCACTGAGTGAACGGGGAGCGTGCAGCGTCTTACTGTGTTGGGGTGGACGAAACTCTCTGTGCTCCCGGAGTCCAGTAGGCAGCTCGTCTCATGGCCGTTGAGGAGGATCTGCGTGGTCGCCGTGGAAAGTGTGCGGGGCCGTGATTGATCCAACGTCACCGAGGCGAGTCGTGGCAGGTACTCAGAGTCGTCATCCAACATAGAGTAGTCACTTACGGGGTCCTCCGTGCCGATCTAAGATGGCGCCGCCCGTCGGCCGCACGTGGTGGTGGGTGAGCAAGATGGCGGAGTCCGGGGGGTCGCATGTGGAGTCGGGGGCCCAAAATGGCAGCACCCGGGGATCGCACGTGGCATCGAGGGCCCAGAATGGCGGTGTCCGGGGATCACTTGTGGCGGGGCCCTAGAGGAGCGCAGGGAGGGGGGCCCGCGGTTGCTGTTCGGGGTGGCAGCAACCAACTTTGATTGGCAGACGGCTGCAAAGTGGCCCTTCTTGCCGCAACCTTTACAGGTTGCGGTGTGGGCCGGGCGGCGTGGACGGGGGTGCTTGGCCTGACCGCAAAAATAGCAGCGGGGCCCAGTGGGTTTATCGGGGCGCCCTGCGGCGCAGATCTGGGGGGGGTCAGAGTCGGCGGGGGTGAGGGGGGTCGCGTGCCACGCTGCCCAAGGGGCATACACGTTGGCGTTGCGGTCAGCGACCTCTAAGGAGGATGCGAGGGTCCGTGCCTCAGCGAGGCTTAAAGTGTCCTTTTCCATGAGTCTCTGGCGTATCTGGGACGATTGCATACCCGCAACGAAAGCGTCTCTGATCAAAAGTTCGGTATGTTCAGCCGCAGAGACTTGCGGGCAGGCGCAATTTATCCCCAGGACAATGAGGGCCCGGTAGAATTCGTCGAGGTACTCACCATGGAATTGCTGCCTCGTAGCCAGGAGGTGCTGCGCGTAGAGCTGGTTCACCGGCCTGATGAAATGTCCCTTCAGCAGGTCCATAGCTGCATCATAGTCGGGTTCTTCCTCTATCAGAGAGTAGACGGCGGTGCCCACGCACGAGTGGAGGATGTGGAGTTTCTGTTCCCTTGTCGGGCGGTTTTCTGCTGTGGTGAGGTAGGTGTTAAAACACGGCAGCTAATGTTTAAACGTTGCTGACGCATTTGCAGCATGCGGGCTGATGCGGAGCTTTCTGGCATGCGGGCTGATGCGGAGCTTTCTGGCTTGATCCGTAGCTCCATTTCAAAATTCTGGTGTATTAAATTGATGCACCGTCAATTGGACTCGAGTCGAGAGGTAGTTCCAAACAACAGGCTTTAATAGACTATATGTGTACCCAGTAGTAGACGTACAGAGAAAGGCCGACTGCCAGCCTGTACGAGTTCTTATACCCCACCTCGTAGGCGGAGCTACCTACTTCACAGCCAATCGGCAGGGAGTCACATTACTAGCCTCAGCCAATTGGCAGAGAGGCACATGACTTGCCTGGGCCAATGGGCAGCGAGTCTTCTGCACCAATGGCAGCTTGGTTCTAGGGTACCTAGTCATACTACCACAGGGACGGCAGTGTGAACCCGTCTTGTTTGACAGCATATCCCGTGAGTGAGCCCTAACCATTCACCATCTCCTGTTCCCCACCCCCACCCTGATCCCCACCTCCTCCAAGGTATATGGGTCCGTGAGAAGGATCTGGCAGCACACATGCAGGTATCACTCAGGCGGACAGTGGAATATTATCCCAAAGGCAGGGGCTAACTTTGTCAAACAGTGAGGAGCACCAGAGCCCATCTCACATGACGTAGTCATCATCTTCCGTCCCGTGGATACTGCTAACCCAGGGCCAATATCCTGTGGTGATGCTGGCGTGACCCTCAGATCCACACCTGGACACCATCCTCACCCCCCTCATGAGATCTGCCCTGCCATCCTTCCTCCTCCTCCAAAATGTCACCCCCTGCTGCATGATGTTATGAAGTATTCAGCAGGCCACCATAATGTCGAGACCCTCTTGGGGCTTCATTGCAGACCACCACCACAGCGGGCAAGGCATTGGAAGCACATGTTCAGTAAAATGCACCGTTCGATGATGCTCCTGGTTGCTGCACGAGTGCCATAATAATGGTTATCTACCTTGGTCTGGGGCTCACACAGGCATTGTTAGCCATGACCTCAGCGAATAAACCTTGCATTCCAAGCATTGTCCAGCATCTCTGACTTTGTCTATATAAATGTTTCTGGAACATACCTCGCCATTCACCTGAGGAAGGAGCTGCGCTCCGAAAGCTCGTGTTTGAAACAAACCTGTTGGACTTTAACCTGGTGTTGTAAGACTTCTTCATATGAGGAGTGGTTGAGGACTCTGGTTCTCTACTCATTGGAGTTTAGAAGGATGAGGGGGATCTTATTGAAACTTACAGGATACTGTGAGGCCTGGATAGAGTGGACGTGGAGAGGATGTTTCCACAAGCAGGAAAAATTAGAACCAGAGGACACAATCTCAGATTAAATGGACGATCCTTTAAAACAGAGATGAGAAGGAATTGCTTCAGCCAGAGGCTGGTGAATTTGTGGAACTCTATTCCACAGAAGGTTGTGGAGGCCAAATCACTGAGTGGCTTTAAGACAGAGATAGATAAATTCTTGATTAATAAGGGGGTCAGAGATTATGGGGAGAAGGCAGGAGAATGGGGATGAGAAAAATATCAGCCATGATTGAATGGCGGAGCAGACTCAATGAGCCGTGTGGCCTAATTCTGCTCCTATGTCGTATGGTCTTATGGTTTGTAGGTAAGTTAAGGAACTAGCAATTGCAATGCGTGTGAGAACCAAAATTATAACCAGCCTGTTCAAAAATCATAGAATCCCTGCAGTGCAGAAGGAGGCCATTCGGCCCATAGAATCTCTACTGACCCTCCAAAATCGCACCCTGTGGTAATATGCATACAGGCATATCTATCTATAATTGTATATGGTTGCATCAATGTACATATTTGTATATAACAGTGCCACTGTATATGGACAATGACCAATGCATGTAAGGACAGCTATGACCTCCCGTCAGCAGGGGGAAACACACTGGATAGATGTATATATACTGGTGGATGGACAGGAACCAGGCACTTGGTAGCAGGATGGACAAGACAACAGACATCAGTAATGGAGATGGAATCATTTGTATACAGTGATGCATGGTTACCACTTCGAATAAATTCTTGTAGCAACTACATCTTCGTGTTCTATGTGTACCTTCATCATCAAGGAAGTAACAGAACACAACACATCCTACCTAATCCCACTGCCCCGTCCTATGCCTGCAATTTCTATACACCTTTGGACACTAAGGGGCAATTTATGGCCAATCCACTTGTCATGGGAATGTCACTTTAAGAAATGTTTGTCTGCTCAAGTGGCTGCAGTGATGTCGGAATGTTGGTAGAGTTGAGCTCTGGCTCTGTTTTTAGTTTCGCTTTGAGGAAAAGCTTGGGTGTGTCCGTGTTTTTTAGTTTTGTTTAAGTTTTGGAGCTGCAGCCAGCCAAAGAAGGTGTAATTTTGATCTCTCTGCCATCTAAAGACCATCTTAGGATCATTTGGTGAATTCAGAGTGATAACTGCTCTTAGTAGAGAATTTAAACCTGATGTGTTTCTGTAAAGAGAGTTCTTTTTGTCGTATGAATGTTGCAAGGAAAGATTAAGAGTTACTTTGAGAGTACGTATTCTTTGGGGGATTTATTGGTGTTGATAGTTGTGAAGATGTTTACTGTGGGTTTATAATGTGTTAACTGGTTTCATAAATAAATATTGCTTTAATTTAAAAGTACGGTAGATTTCTGGTGCATTACACCTGCAGAGTAGGCCCGTGTGTTTCCCCATAACCACAATTTATTCAAAGTTGTGGGTCAGGTGAACTCCATGAGACACTTTGGGGCTCTCTAAACCCTGGCCCAGAACACACTTAACCCGCACATCTTTGGACTATTGGAGGAAACTGGAGCACCCAGTGGAAACTCACACAGACACAGGGAGAACATGCAAACTCCACACAGACAGTCATCCGAGGCCAGCATTGAATCCAGGTCCCTGGCTGTGAGGCAGCGGTGGTAACCACTGTGCCAATGTGCCATATATTGAGAGATCAAACTCTTCTTCTGTATTGATCCTAGTAGTACTCCCCAACAGGGTTGCAGGCAGGTGAAAATCATTCCTTAAGTTTCTTTTAAAAAATCAATGAACAGAAAATACAGCAGGTAGTAATTACTTGTAACAGCGATGGTGGTCTGAAAGAGGATTGAGTAATTAATCCATTGTTGGATCAGTTAAAGTGCACGACTACTAATTCTGTTGTATATTAATTAATGTAGACCTTTTGAGTTAATCCTTTCTTAATTACCTTCCTCGATGCAATAGTTGTTCGGAAATGAAATACACACATACAACAGTTTTAACAATGCTATTATTTAATTCACATGGAGTTTTCACATAGATTGCATTTTATCATTACAAAAGCAAACATTTAGAATCAAGGTGATGGAAAGCAATGGTCTCAAACCGGGTGTCCCACCTATCCAACTTTGAATTTTAAATAAAATTGGGAATATCTGGCAGCATCTGTGGAGAAAGAAATAGAGAAATGCATCTGCAGAATTTTGCTTTTGTTTTAAATTCCCTTTTTCTGTTTATCCTTTATTGTTTACTTTTAACAGTATTTTTTGAAATTCCTTTCATTTTTATCATTGTTACTCATTTATGTTTTCCTGTTTTCTGGTATCTCCGTGCCACCCGGCAAATGCAGCAGTCAGGTAAACCTTTGACAGTGTTGCTCCACAGACAGCTGCCAGTAGCTATAAACAGGTCTTGGTTTCCATGTTCTAATTGATCCTCCGGGAACTCCTGTTCTTCATGCAGGGTCTACCCCCATGTCAGCTGCATTACAGTTGAGAAATCATGGCCAAAACCCCTTGTTCTCCCCATCAATGCAACCTTAGTCCACCACTCAAGAACCCTTGCCCAATCAGCCTACAAACTCTCATCCTACTACTCCTCATCCTACTTCTCCACAATCGTTTGCCCAACCAATCTAAAAAATCTTGATCCCTTAACCATTTATCATTGCTCTATCATGGCATGATTATGCATTCCCCATTCCTGCTTCACGAGTTCTTGTCCTACCACTCCTAATCCCTCATGTTCACTTGTCCAAATAGCCTCAGTAAATGCATCATCTTGGTGCGATACTGAATCAGACAGAAGAGATGGATCACAGGTTCAAACCATATTTTATGCCAGTTTAAGTGAAGTTATCCGGGATTGTGCTTGGTGTTCCTAGGACAAGGAGAATAAATTACAGTGTTCCTGTGTATATGTGGATATTAACTGAGGACCAGATGTGGTTTACACAGTCTTTACAAAGAATTTACAGTGCAGGAGGAGGCCATTCAGCCCATCGAGACTGCACCGGCCCTTGGAAAGAGCACCTTACCCAAGCCCACACCTCCATCCTATCCCCGTAACCCCGTAACCACACCTAACCTTTGTGGACACTAAGGGCAATTTAGCACAGCCAATCTATCTAAGTTGCATATTTTTGGATTGTGGGAGGAAACCGGAGCACCGGGAGGAAACCCGGAAGAGTACCCATGCACACGGGGAGAACGTGCAAACTCCACATAGTCAGTGACCCAAGCCAGTAATCGAACCTGGGACCCTGGAGCTGTGAAGCAACTGTGCTATCACTGTGGTACCGTGCCCCCCCTGTGGTTGAGTCTCACCCTCTTTTCCCCCATTGACCGGAGTCTACTGACACAGTAAAAACATCAATTTGCATTTATGTAACACTTTTAATATAGGAAAACAAGGCACGGTAGCACAGTAGTTAGCATTGTTCCTTCACAGTGCTAGGGACCCAGGTTCGATACCCGTCTTGAGTCACTGTCTGTGTGGAGTCCGCATATTCTCCCCGTGTCTGCGTGGGTTTCCACCGGGTGCTCCGGTTTCCTCCCATAGGCCAAAGATGACGGACTAGGTGGATCGGTCATGCTAAAGTGCCCTGTACTGTCCAAACGTTAGGTGGGGTTGCTGGATAACGAGGATAGGGTGGAGGTATGGGCTTAGGTAGGGTGCTCTTTCAGGGGCTGGTTAGACTCGATGGGCCGAATGGCCTTCTTCTGCACTGTAAATTCTATGATTCTATGAAAACATCTCAAGATATTTCATAGGAGTATTACCAAGCAAATATTTGACACTCAGCCTCAAAGAAGATATTAGGACAGGTGTCCAAAGGTTTGGTCAATGAGTGGTTTTAAGGAGTAAATCACAGGAGAAGAGAGAGTTATAAGGCCAGAGAGGTCTCGGTAGAAAATTCCCATGTTTTGGACCGAGACAGCTGAAGGCATAGCCACCAATAGTGCAGCGAAGAAATTGGGAATATGCAGGAGGCCAGGATTGGTGGATCAGAGAGAACTCAGATATAGTCGGACTGGAGGAGGTTACAGAGATAGGGTGGGTTGAAGTCAGAGAAGAACTTGAATGAGAATTTTAAAATCGAAGTATGGCCAGACTAGGAGTTAACGTCGGATACATGAGTGATAGGTGAAGCAAGTATATGTTCACAAATCAAAAATGCTAATCTGGATAAGGTATCAGAATGTTGCCATGCCAACATCCACGAACATTTTCTTTCAGAAAAGGTGAGTACAAAATAGATACAAAAAATAAATCAACGGGTTCACAAGCATATATTTCAGACAGGTGATGGGTGATTTAAATCAACATACATCAGCAGCACTCTGCGAATACTCAACATATAAATCCACACATGCACAGATATCCAGTGATATCACCTGGAGCCTGCAATCTGGAATTCAGAATGACAGAAAAGGGAGGGAAGAGTTTACAAATGGTAAATTAAAATCTTTTCTTTACGGAATATTTTGATGCAGTCATATTGGTGTGAAAAACGTTATTGTTTTACTGTTGCTATGAGTGTTAGACGATGCAATATAGTCTAAAATTCACAGAAACCTACAATCCACTGACATTACTGGGACAGTGAGACAGGGTTTAGCAATATCAACATGACAGAAGTAAAATATCCCACATGGAAAAATTTTAGTTGACCATCTGCAAATCCTTCCCTTCTAATCCCTTGTAAAAGGAGTTTCCAAACTCCATCATTGTTAGTCCAGAATAGAAATTCACCACATTCTCTCCTCCTCCTGCCAGTGGTGACCATACGTGCTCCCTGCTGCACATTTTGCCCCCGATAAGGGTAGCCATTAAACTGGGTCTGTCATCAGCATATAACTGTGCATGCAAACCGTCAGCAGCAAATGCAGCCTATTTTAAAAAGTTACTCCCTATGTTACAATAGCTGACAGAGGTGCATCAGATACATATGTTGAATGTTTATCTGTTAATATTTGCAACAGTAATTTTGTAACTTATTTTTCTTCTAAGTTTATAGATGTTCTGACTCGTGCTAACTGTTTCTGGCAGATTTCATCAAAGTAGCCATTCTTAATATGTGACTATTCTCAGTAATATTAGAGGTTTACAGAGGACAGCTCTATTATCCCTCCATCTAACATCCACATGCAGATTCTCCAGTAGAGATCACTGAAAAGTAATCAAGGAAGACACGTCTGCTGATTTTATGTCTTCTAAACCCTGAGGCCAAGTATAGTGCGCCCATCATTGCGGATCAAAGGAAATTAAATCAGACAGTTTCCATAATGAACTGCCAATACACAATGGCAGTTTTAGGCTCTGGCATCAAGCGGAAAATATACCCTGATAAATCTATGAGGTGCAACCAAAAGGAACTAATCTTAAAATTAAACTCAAAATACTGCGGATGCAGGAAATCTCAAATAAAAACAGGGGCCGGGATTCTCCCGGAATCGGCGGGGCGGCCCGTAACGGCGCCAAAGAGCGTCGTGAACCACTCCGGCGTCGGGCCACCGTGAAGTCGCGGAATCCTCCGCAGAACTGCTGGAGCGTTTCCTGCGCATGCGCAGGGGGTTTCCTCTCCGTGCCGGCCATCGTGGAGCCCGACACAGGCTGGCGTGGAGGGAATCTGTGCCCCCCTCGGTACAGGCCCGCCTGCAGATCGGTGGGCCCCGATCGCGGGCCAGGCCACTGTGGGGGCTCCCCCTAGGGCCGGAACTCCCCGCGTCCCCCACAGGGCTCCGCTAGCCGCCCTCCAAGCCAGGTCCCACCGGTATGGACCATGTCTAATCCACGCCGGTGGGACTGGCCGAAAACGGACGGCCGCTTGGCCCATCGGGGCCTGGAGAATGGCCCCCGACCAGCATGGTGCGATCCCCGTCCCCGCTCGAAAACCGCCGCCGGAGAATTTGGCAGCCGGCATCAGAGCAGCGGGGCGGGATTCACGCCGCCCCCCGGCGATTCTCCCACCCAGCGGGGGGTCAGAGAATCTCGCCTGGGAAATGTTGGAAATACTTAACGGGTCTGGTAACATCTGCAGAGGGAGGAACAGAGTTAATAGTTTGAGTCAAATATGACTCCTTGATAGAACTGGGAATGGCAAACATAAGGACATACCATCTCGGAGCAGGAGTAGGCCATTTGGCCCCTCAAGCCTGCTCTGTCATTCATTCATTTACATCATAGTTGATTTGATTGTAACGTCACATCCACATTCCCGCCTACCCTCGATAACCTTACTTATCAAGAATCTATCTACCTCTGCCATAAATGTATTCAAAGACTCTGCTTCTACCACATTTTGAGGAAGAGAGTTCCAGAGATTCACAACCCTCTGAGAGAAAACATTTCTCCTCTTCTGTCTTAAATAGGTGACCCCTTTATTTTTAGTGATCCACTAGTTGTAGATTCTTCCGCAGGAGGAAAGATCCTCCCCATATTGACCCTGTAAAGACCCCTCAGAATCTTATGTTTCAGTCAAGTCACCTCGTACTCTGCCATCTCCAGCGGATACAAGCTTTCTTCATAAAACAACCTTGTCATTTCCAGCATTAGTCAAGTAAACCTTCTCCATACTGCTTCAAATGCATTTACATCCTTTCTTAAATAAGGAAACAGTACACAGTGCTTCAGATGTGGTCTCTCCAATGTCCAGGAGAACTCCTAAAACCTCCCTACTCTTGTATCTAATTCCCCTTGCAGTAAACAATAACATTCTATTAGCTTTCCCAATTACTTGTACCTGCATACTAATCTTTTGCGATTCATGTACTCAAGTACCCTTTTCATCTCAGAGCTCTGCACCTCTCACTATTTAGATAATATGTGTCTTTTGTATTATTTCCTCCAAAATGGACAATTTCACATTTTCCCACATATTTAATTTGCTATATCTTTGCCCATTCACTTAACCTTTGTGGCCTCCTTATACCTTCTTCACAACTTACTTTCCTACCTATCTTTGTGTCATCAGAAAATTAAGCAACTATACTTCCAACCCTTCATCCTAGTTATTTATATAAATTGTAAGAATTTGAGGTCCCAGCACCGATTCTTGTGGCACACCACTCTTGCCAACCATAAAAAAAACACAGCACATGTTGCCTCTTCAAAGAACGCAAATAAGTTGGTTAAACATGATTTCCCTCTCACAAAATCATGTTGACTCTGCCACATTCTACACATGTGTTTGTCTTGAATTGTGTTGGCATCCAGGAGCTCCCACCTTCCACAGCTACAACACAGCACCTGCCCTGCTATTAATACTTATAATTACTTTATTGATTAACAATATATGATACCTTGTATATTATAATTTTCTATATTATAAAATGTTAATACCTCCTTTAACCAAGAGTGCTATGTTTCTTAATTCCTAATTGGCTTTCCAATTAGTTACTCACCAATCAGCTGCATTCTCTGCACCACTTAATAAACTTAGCTCACTCTGCCACAAAAGCTTTCCGTTTACAAAACTGTAGCCAGAATTCGAGAAAGTCTTTGAAACTGAGACTATAACAACTAGATTGGACTTGTTAATCAATTATCTAATTAATTGCTGCCCAGCAGAAACTTGTTGAGACCTGGATTGGGTGATCTGATCTCACTTTGTTGGAATCTTTGGTTGGTCAGTTCCATAGTATCTCTGCAGGACAAAAGAGACGGTCAGAGAATCCCTGGGGGGCCGGCTCCCCCGGCAATTCTCTCGGCCCCGATGGGCCGAGTGGCCGTCTGTTTTTGGCCGGTCCCGCTGGCATGGGTTACGTATGGTCCCACACAGCGGGACCTGGCAGGAAAGTCAGCTGGGGCGGTCCTCGGGGGGTGCGGGGGGATCTGACCCTGGGGGGGGGGCCCGGGGGGATCTGACCTCGGGGGGGGGCCCCCCCCCCCACGATGGCCTGGCCCACAATCGGGGCGCACTGATCTGCGGGCAGGCCTTTGCCATGGTAGCACTCCTTCCTTCTGCGCCGGCCCCTGTAGGGCTCCGCCATGGCTGGCGTGGAGAAGAGAATCCCCCGCGCATGCGCCAAAACACGCCGGTGGTTCCGAGCATGCGCGAGATCATGCCACCCCTTTAGCGCATGCGCGAACTCGCGCAGTCCCTTCAGCGCCAGCTGAAGCGACGACAACCCCTCCGACATCCACCTAGCCCCCGAGACAGGTGAGAATTCCTCACCTTGGGGGCCCATTGACGCCGGAGTCGTTGGCGCCGGTTTTCCCGCTGGCGTGGGGACTTAGTCCCGGAAAGGAGAATCCTGGCCTGTGTGTCACATGGAAGTCAACCTAACCCCTGAGTGGGTTTATTCCAGTTTACTTTATGTCCAAATATACACAAATGGACACAAGAAGTTGCGAGCACATTCCTCGCTCCTTAATGAAAATGTTATAGAATGGGTGGAATGTTATCATTTTTTAACGAGGTGTTAACACAAGTGTAAAAAGCAATGTGCTGCCCACAGGCTTCACTGCCGACTTTTCCCACCATTGTTTAAAATAAATCCTGGAGTGGGTCCCACGATGGCACGCTGGCACAGCCTGCCCCACCATCAACTTTGGTCTTCGAGAGATCAGGGGGTGCCCCAATCTAAAATAATAAAAATAAAAAAAGGATTCTCCAAATGACACATTCCTCCCCGAGGGAGACCCCGCCCCAAGACACCAGGAACTTTCTCCCCCACCACAGACACAGGCACAGGAAACCCTGGTCCCCTATGGACCTCCCCAACAGAATTCCCCACCTCCCCTGTAGTGCTACCTGGCAATGCCAGGGAACACTGCCCTGGCATGATCCCCTCTCCCCTTCTGACTGTACTTACCTATGCGTCCCTGGTGGGATTTCTTCATCAGGTCCCCCTCTGTCAGGACCTCTTGTAAACCCCACTGATATGACTTCATGACGGCGGAGTGGGGGGTGGATTCTAATGTGGGGGATGATAGAGCGCGTAAGCGGGCTTATGAGATAGAACATAGAACATAGAACAGTACAGCACAGAACAGGCCCTTCGGCCCTCAATGTTGTGCCGAGCCATGATCACCCTATTCAAACCCACATATCCACCCTATACCCGTAACCCAACAACCCCCCCTTAACCTTACTTTTATTAGGACACTACGGGCAATTTATCATGGCCAATCCACCTAACCCGCACATATTTGGACTGTGGGAGGAAACCGGAGCACCCGGAGGAAACCCACGCAAACAGGGGGAGGACGTGCAGACTCCACACAGACAGTGACCCAGCCGGGAATCGAACCTGGGACCCTGGAGCTGTGAAACATTTATGCTAACCACCATGCTACCCTGCTGCCCCTAATGTTAATGCATGGTAATGGAGTTTCCAACCTTTCATGGCAGGAGCTCCATTATGTCATTGGCAGGGGCTGAGAACAATTTGAATGGGAAATCCATATAAAAGCCATTTGAGGACTCCCAATGGATTCTCAGCCCCACCGACTTTCCCACCTGCCAAAACCGGGGGCGGAGAATCCCAGCCAATGCTCAATATCCATACAACTTACATAATAATAATCTTTAGTATTTTCACAAGTAGACTTACATTAACACTCACTGGGGATGGGTCAATGGTGGTCTTAAAATAAAATCTCATAACCATCATCTTGCTATCACAAATGTTATATTACCTTACGTAATATATATTACTCTTTTGAACGAGCTGAGTTGTTGAAATGAGCAGTGTTCAATTGCCTGTACTAGCATTACAAATATTGATCATATATACTGAGAGATCACTACAGCAAAGTTATGCGGCTGTTAGAAATTGAAACTGGAAAAGTATCTGCACATCAGGGGTCTGAGTCAGTGAAGGAGGAACCCAGGACTCCACTCAGGGACCCATTGCAAGGGATGTCCTCAAGCAGCTGAACTCTAAACATTGAAATAGAGTCAGAGCTGACAGAGAAGGCAAAGACTTCCTTGGGAAGGTGCCATTGGTGCCTTTTGTTTGACTTTATCAAGAAGCTGCAAGAGTCAAAGGTTTCATAATATAGTCGCTCCATTTGTGCTTTAACAAAAAAGTGTGCGAGAAAAGAAAATGCAGGCAACTGTGAAGAAAACACAGCTGCTGCACACCTGCCACAGGAGCAATGAAAACCTCTAATTTGCTTTCTATAATTGGCATGGATAACAGGCCAAACTTACTGAAGTGCAAGCTGAGCTTGATCAACATCCAAGATCATAATTTTCAGGAGTGCCTTTGGTAAGGTGGCACATTTCATGAATGTGTCCAAACATCTCCAAAGCTCTGTGAATTTAAGTTGTCAAGTATGAGGATTGTCGTTTTGGTCACATAGTTATGTAAGTATGTGTCTCAGCTGCAAGGCTGCATTAGCAAAAATCTAGCAGTGCACAAGCAGATCTAGAGCATAACATTGGCTTTTGGTGTATGAGTGGGTGGACTACTATATTTCCCACTGTTCATTAATCTAAAGGGAGAAGGAGGGTTGAATAATGGAGCCTGTGCTCAGCATTGCTTTCTTGATGGCAATGATCCAATTGAGGAGGAGAAGGACCTGGTACCACCTAGCCCAGCTTCGAGGGGAGGCCTGGCCTGAGATCCATGGTCCAGGGTGATCCCAGCAACACCCAGAGGATGAGGATGTTAAACCCATCCCATGGAGGCAACTCACATGACCAAGGTCTATCGACAAAGACTTTCCTGGCAGGACATGAACAACAGACAATGCCTCGCCCGTCCACACTTGTCAAGAGATATGGTGGATCATATCTGCAAAATTCTGTGGGAGAATCTAATGCTGGGAGGATATCCCCTGCCAATGGCCCTGAAGGTCACCGCCACACTCATTTTGCCTGCGGATCATTCCAAGAATCCACAGGGGGCCTATGGCATATCGCAATCCTCAACACATACATGTATCAAGCAGGGCTCTCTACAATAAGGCTCATCATTATGTGAACTTCACACTCGATGAAGCTACTAGATTTCTGGGGTCCGAATCCCTCTATTCCCATCCTAGTCATGTATTCATCAAGATATCACTTGAACACCGCTATCGTATCTGCTTCCATCACCTCCCCCAGACAGCAAGGTCCAGGTACTCACCATGCTCTGTGTAAAAAATGGGCCTCGCATAGCTCTTCTTAACTTTTCCCCTTGCATCTTAAACCTATGTCTCCTAGTCATTGACTTTACCACCCTGGGAAGAAGCGCCCAACTATCCACTCTGCCCATGCCACTCTTAATTTTGTAAACCTATATCAGGTCGCCCCTCGACCTCCTTCATTGAGACAGAAGGCCAGATCCGGGGAGCTGTCACGGGCGATCATAGTCCGTATCCATGGGTATTTAGATAAAGAAAAGATCCTGAGGTGGGCGAAGGGCACTTGAGAATGTAGTTGGGAAGGCTATCCCGTCAGAATTTATCAGGACATTGGGGCAGAACTAGCAAAAAGGTATGCATGGTTCAATAAGACATGTTCAATATTGGGCAGCACGGTAGCATTGTGGTTAGCACAATTGCTTCACAGCTCCAGGGTCCCAGGTTCGATTCCCGGCTTGGGTCACTGTCTGTGCAGAGTCTGCACATTCTCCCCGTGTGTACGTGGGTTTCCTCTGGGTGCTCCGTTTTCCTCCCACAGTCCAAAGATGTGCAGGTTAGGTGGATTGGCCACACTAAATTGCCCTTAGTGTCCAAAATTGCCCTCAGTGTTGGGTGGGGTTGCTGGGTTATGGGGATAGGGTGGAGGTGTGGACCTTGTTTGCGGTGCTCTTTCAAAGAGCCGGTGCAGACTCGATGGGCTGAATGGCCTCTTCTGCACTGTAAATTTTATGAAAAAAGACCAAGGCGGCTCTTTACTGGGGCAAAGTGCGCATTGGAGTGGTGTACCCAGCTCGCCTGTGGGTCACATTCAGTTTTATTTTCTCTTTCTCTGTTTTTCACGTGTCTCTGTTATTTTTTTGTCTTTTAGACAGGTTATTGATTTTATGTTTACTATTATATTGTTGGAAACTATTGATATGTTGGGGGGGGTAAAGGAGTGGGTGTGGGCATGGGTTTGTAGGATGTTCTATATTAAACGTGGGTTCGGGTAGATGTTTGTTGATTTATTGTGTGTATGACTTGTACTTTTCACCAGGTGTGTGGCCACCCTGCTAGCAGATATGCTGGTTAATGGGAGCAAAGTGGGAAAGAAAGCGGCTAGTTACCTGGCGGGGGGTGCAAAAGGTGTTCATGAAGGTAACAAGCCTGGGATGGTTGGATTTTTCTTTCTTTGGGAAGGAGGAGCAATGGGGGTTGGTAGGAGTGGGGTGTGTGTTTGGTGAGCGAGGCGGTGGGGCCAGAAGGGGCGGGGGGGAGGAATTACGAAGGGGGGAGGGATAGATTGCTGGCGATGAAGATTTCTTTGTTGATGTACTGGTTTGAGGGGGGTGGCAGTGTCCATCTTTATGACATCAGGGGTGGCAAAGGAACTGATAGTGTTTATGGCGCAGGTGAGGGTGGTGGACCTGTGGAGGTTTAGATCCCAAGGAGAAGGAGGTTTCCTTCTTTCCGCCTGTACATCGGGCCTACTCCTGTATCAATTTCTTTGTCGTTACTCGCGGGGTTGTGAGGGTGGGGTACTTGGCGATTGTCATATCTGACCACGCTCTGCACTATGTCGATGTGTGTTTTGAGATGGGCTGCGCCCAGCAGTCCCCGGGGAGGTTGGATGCACCGTTGCTACAGACAATGGGTTTGTGAGATGATAGCTTCCGCTATTGGGTGGCATGGGAGCACAGTGGGTAGCACAGTTGCTTCACAGCGCCAGGGAACCCGGTTCGATTCCCGGCTTAGGTCACTGTCTGTGCGGAGTCTGCACATTCTCCCTGCGTCTGTGTGGGTTTCCTCCGGATGCTCCGCCTTCCTCCCAGAAGTCCCAAAAGACATGCTTGTTAAGTGAACTGGACATTCTGAATTCTCCCTCAGTGTACCCGAACAGGCGCCGGAGTGTGGCAACAAGGGGATTTTCACTGTAACTTAATTTCAGTGTTAATGTAAGCCTACTTGTGATAATAATGAAGATTATTATTATTGGAACATATGTGAAGTTTAATAAGAATGAGGAGATCTCACCTTCCATGTTCTGGGAAGCACTGAAGATGGTTACCAGGGAGAGTTCATTTCAATCAATGTTCGTAGAGATAAGTCTGCTAGTGCGGAGAGGCAGAGGTTGGTGGATTTCACCCTTGAGGTGGAATGTCAGTTCCCTGCTGCCCCATGGCGGAGCTGTTAGTGCAGAGGAAGAAGCTTCAGGTGGAGTTTGAGTTGACGTCTATGGGCAAGACAGTGAGCCAGCTTTGTTGTGCGAGTAGGGGGAGAAGGCCAGTGGTTTATTGGCTCATCAGTTGAGGTGGCAAGTGGCCTCTTGGGAGATAGCTCAGGTTAAGACTCGGGGTGGGGGTTGGTTTCTTCTCTAGAGATACTCAACAGAGTATTTGAGGACTTTTACTGGGGACTACACAAGTCTGAGCCTCCGGAGGAAGCCTCGACCATGGTACAGTTTCTGGATAGGTTAGCCTTCCCGGTGGCGGTCAGGGAAAGAGGACAGGAGTTGGAGGCATCGCTGGGGCTGGAGGAGATTATGAAATGTATTTATTCAATACAATCGGAGAAGGCAACGGGCCCAGATGGATAGATGGATTCTCTGTGGAATTTTAGAAACTGTTCACGACTGTGTTGGGGCCATACCTGTTAGACATGTTTAATGATTCTCTGCCCCTGGGTGGTGTCACCAGCCACACTGGCGCTGGCATCAATCTCTTTAATCTTGAAAAAGGATACAAACCCCATGACATGTAGGTTATATTGGCCGATGTCTCTGCTAAATGTTGATTCAAAGCTGTTGGCTAAGGTGTTGGCAACTTGGTTGGAGGGGTGCCTGCCAGGGGTCATTTCTGAGGATCAGACAGGTTTTGTTATGGGTCGGCAGTTGTCGGCCAACATTAGGAGACTTCTGAATGTGGTGCTGTCGCCCTTATTGGGGGTTGATCCAGAGGTAATCATCTCCATGGACGTGGAAAAAGCGTTTGACAGGGTAGAGTGAGGGTACCTTTTTGAGGTACTGGGGCGGCTTTGGGCCTAAATTAATTTTGTAGTTTGGCTTTTGTACAGGGACCCAACTGCAAGCGTCTACCAATTCATTGGTAGGGGCACAAGGCAGGGATACCCACTTTCCCGTTCCTGTTTGCATTGGCGATTGAGCCACTGGAATCGCACTCAGGCGTCGGCCGTGTAGAAGGATATAGAGAAGGGGCATTGGGAGCATAGGGTGTTCCTTATGCAGATGATCTATTGCTGTGTGTCACGGACCCTCTCTCTAGTGTGGGAAAGATAATGGTGGTGCTAAGAAAGTTTGGCTGCTTCTCAAGATATAGATTGAATGTGGGCAATGGTGAGGTCTTTCTGGTGAACCCTCTGGGGAACGGAGCTGATCTGGAGAGGTTACCATCTCCCAGGACCAATTTTACGTACCCTAGAATACTGGTGGTTCACAATTGTGTCTCATTACATAAGTTGAAACTGGCTAGCCTGGAAGAGGGGATGAATGCAGACTTGAAGAGATGGAATGCCCTCCCGTTATCCTTGGCAGGAAAGGTTCAGATGGTTAGGATGAACATTCTTCCAAAGTTCTTGTTTGTGATCCAATATTTTCCAGTCTTTCTTCCTGAACCATTTTTTCGTAGTTAATTCTGACTTTTTTTTGGGAGGTAAAATCTTTTGGGTTCGGAGGGTGTTCCTGCAGAGGGATAGGCAGTTAGGGGGGTTGGCATTACCTCATTTTGACATATTATTACTGGGCAGCAAACATTAAGAAAGGGCGGAGCACGTTTGAGGATTTGGGGATGGTTTGGGGGCGAATGGAGGAGGCCTCTTGTATAGGTTTGAGGCTGAAGGTACTTGTTACTGTTCCTCTTCCGTTCTCCCAAGCCAAGTACTCTGTGAGCCCAGTGGCAACAGCTTCTCTGAGAATATGGAACCAATTCAAACAGTACTACAAATAACAGCCTATGTCATTGTTAGCGCCGGTCTGTAGGAACCATAGGCTCATACCAGCAGGGATGAATTCATCATATAAGGTCTGGGAGTGCAAGGGCCCTGGAGGTTTGGGGATTTGTTTCTGGATGGTAGGTTTGCTGGGCTGGAGGAGTCGGTGGCGATGTTCCAAATCCTGTGGAGAACGTGTGGGTTCTTTCTGGGTGTAGAGGACAGATGTGAGCGATGCTCGAGGGGGCCGGCGAACCATTCACATATGTTTTGGTCCTCCCCTAAGTTGGTTAAGTTCTGGGCTTCCTTCTTCGAAACAATGTCGGAGATTGTGGGAGTTAAATTCATCACTTTCAAATATATATCCAGCTCTCTTGTGAAACCTCCTAAGGAATTCACCTCCACCACTTTCCCAGGCAGCACATGCCAAAGCCAAACAACTATGAGTAAAGAAGTTTCTCCTCATCTCACTCCTCGCTCTCTTGCTGGCCATTTTGAAATTGTCACTCCCAGTCACTAACATACCAACTAGTGGAAACAGAATATCCATGTTTACCCCGTCAAAAATTGTTCAGAATTTTGAACACCTTAATAAAGTTGCCTCTTAATCTTTTCTGCTCCAAGGACAACAAGCCCCATTTCTCCAATCTTTCCTTGTATCGAAAATTCCTCATTCCTGGTATCATTCTAGTAAATCTCCTCTGCACTCTCTCCAGACCCACAGAAATGTGGTTGATTCTTAGATGCCCTCAGTGTTGGGCAATAAATGCTGGCCCAATCAGCGACGCCCACATCTCATGTACAAATAAAAAAGAAGAAAAAAATATTCTATGCCTCTATTTATAAACCCAAGGATTCTTCTTAACAACTGTTCCAACTTGCCTGGCCACCTTCAGAGAATTGTGCACATAAACCCCGAGGTCCCTCTGCTCCTGTACTCCCTTCAAAGTTGTACCCTTGAGCCTATATTGTCTCCCCATGTTTCTTCTACCAAAATGCATTATTTTACATGTTGCTGCATTGAAATCCATCTGCCAGTTATCTGCTCATTTGGCCAACTTGTCAACGTCCCTTTGAAGTTGCTCAGCTTCATCCTCACAATTCACTATTCTCCCTAGCTTAGTACAATTGGCAAATTTAGAGATTTTTCCCTCCACACCCATTTCTAAATCATTATATAAATCATAAAAAGCAAGGATCCCAACACTGAGCCCTGGGGAACACCACTTAAACTTGTCTCCAGTCTGAGAAATGCCCATCTATACCTACCCTCTTTTCCCATCTCATAGCCAACTTTTAATGCATGCTGCCACCAATCCCAAACATTTTTAATTTGCTAAACAACCTGCGATGTGGCACTGTATCAAATGCTATCTGAAAGTCCAAATATACAACATTCACAACATTAACTTCATCCACTCCCTGTGTCACCTCGTCAAAGAACTCAATTAAATTTGCCAGACATGACCTGCCCTTGACAAAGCCATATTGACTGTCTAGTATTAACTTATTTTTCTCGAAGTGTATATTTATCTCATCCCGTAGTATGGCCTCCATCAGTTTAATAGAACATAGAACATAGAACAGTACAGCACAGAACAGGCCCTTCGGCCCTCAATGTTGTGCCGAGCCATGATCACCCTACTCAAACCCACGTATCCACCCTATACCCATAACCCAACAACCCCCCCCTTAACCTTACTTTTATTAGGACACTACGGGCAATTTAGCATGGCCAATCCACCTAACCCGCACATCTTTGGACTGTTTCCCCACTATTGATGTCAAGCTGACAGTTTTGTAGTTGCATGGATTATCTTTTGCCCCTTTTTTAAAAAATGTGTCACATTTGCAATCCTCCAGTCCCCCAGGACTAATTCTGTGTTCAGAGAGGCCTGGAAAATTTCTGTCAACGACTCCGCAATATGCTCCCTTACCTCTCTCGACAATCAAGGATGCATCCCATCCGAGTCTGGCGACTTCTCTATCTGCAGTGCTGTCGGCCTTTTTAGTACCTTTTCTTTATCTATCACAGTACTGCTCAGTTGCTCAACACACACATTTTCAACTGGACCATTGTCACCATCTTCTAATTTGGTAAAGACAGAAGCAAAGTACTCATTTAGTACCACTGCCATACTTATTTATTTCACATAAATATATGTGAAATTTACAATATTTAGTACCAGAGCTGTCAATGAAACATTTTCTCTGGGGCTCAGATGTTTAAACACACTAATGGATTGATGGGATTTTTGTCAAGAAAGTAGAATGAAGCATACTTGGCATTAGTTCATCGGCATCCATAGTGGTTGTTTGGAAGGCATAACCTGGCAGGGGGCATATGGGGATATAGGGTTGTTTGCATGGCATTGCATGGCATGAGGACATGATAGGCCATAGAGGATGTTTGGGGGAGGCATAGTTTGCCATAGGAGGTATGAGGGTCATCGAGGTGGGTGGGAGGCATGAGGTGGCTTGGATGGTACATGGGGAGAGTGTGAGGATGAGGGAGTGAGGATTGGAGGGCCTTTCTGATTTAATTTTAACGGGGTCTAAGTCCCACAGCATTGAAGCGGGCCTTTCAAATGCTCTGCCTCAGCACCGAACAACTACTGTGGTTGCCTCTGAACTTTTGCCTGGGTTGACCTGCCCAACTGAAGCCCACATCCCGCCCCATGTACGCACAATGAAAATCCTACCCTGAAGGCGGATGGTCTAAGCCGGGAATTAATTTTCTCTCCTCCCACTATCAAGGATGAAAATCAAGCCTAAAGAGTCTACAAATGGATTTATCTAGGTTAAGAGAGTGGACAAAAATTTGGCAGATGGAGTATAGTGTGGAAAATGTGAACTTGTTCACTCTGGCGGGTAGAATAGAAATGCAGTACACTATTTAAATTGAGAGACACTCAATTTCTACAATACAGAGGGATTGGGTATCGTGGTACATGAATCACAAAAGGTTAGTATGAAGGTACACTATGTGATTAGGAAGGCAAATGGAATGTTGATGTTTATCGTGATGATATGCATAAAGCAAGTTTGTACGTAATGTTATGCATGACCCCAACCACTAGGTGGCAGTGTAAACACACCACGTGACCCTGTGGCTGGGTAGTTAGGTGTAGGTCGTGTGGGAGGATAGATGTATTTTGCAATAGCTCTACAATCGTTAATTAGTGTTAGGAGATTATTATTTTATTTATCGTAGTTATCTTATCACGCAGTTGTTCCATAATAAATTATTTAAAATAGATGTTCTGTAGTTCATCATTCACTTTGGCCAGTCTACAGAACATGACATTCATTGCAAGGGGAATCATGTATAAAAGTAGTGACGTGTTTCTGCAGCTGTGCAGGGCTTTAATGAAACCACATCTGGAATGCTCTCTACAGTTTTGGTCTCCTGACATAAGATACAGTTCAGACAAAGTTCACTTGACAGATTCTTGGGATGAAGAGACCATTTTACGAGAAAAAGTTGAAGATGCAGCATGGTGGCACAGTGGTTAGCACTGCTGCCTCATAGCGCCAGGGACCCGGATTTGATTCCAACCTCAGGTGACTGCCTGTGACTGCGTGGGGTTCTTCCAGGTGCTCCGGTTTCCTCCCACGGTTATAAAGATGTGCAGGTTAGGTAAAAGCAAATTACTGCGGATGCTGGAATATGAATCAAAAGAGAAAATGCTGGAAAATCTCAGCAGGTCTGGCAGCACCTGTAGGGAGAGAAAAGAGCTAACATTTTGAGTCCAATGACTCTTTGTCAAAGCTAACAGTCAGAGAATGTGGGGAATATTTATACTGTGGAGTGAGAATTTAAGATGAGTCATAGCCACAGAAACCATGGGAAACGGGGTGCTAATAACCACAGAAACCAAGGGAAACGGGGTGCTGATAGCCACAGAAACCATGGGAAACGGGGTGCTAATAGCCACAGAAACCAAGGGAAACGGGGTGCTAATAGCCACAGAAACCATGGGAAACGGGGTGCTAATAACCACAGAAACCAAGGGAAACGGGGTGCTAATAGCCACAGAAACCAAGGGAAACGGGGTGCTAATAACCACAGAAACCATGGGAAACGGGGTGCTAATAGCCACAGAAACCATGGGAAACGGGGTGCTAATAGCCACAGAAACCAAGGGGAAAGAGTGCTAATGGCAGTCCCCAGAGAGAACAAAAGGTATGAGAGGCTAAACATCAGAGAAACTAACATCAGAGGCCAACAGATGGAGATGTGGGGGAGGGGAAGGGGGAAGCAAAGGGGATAAGGGGTAAGGAAATGTGGATAAAATTGTGGGGGGTTTAAATATATATTAAGAAAGACAAGAAAGAAAGAAATGGTAAGAGACAGTTGAAATTAAATGGGATGAAAACAAATGGGTCTAGGTGGGGTAGAGTTGATCATCTGAAGTTGTTGAATTCGATGTTGAGACTGGAAGGCTGTAGCGTGCCTAACCGGAAGATAAGATGTTGTTCCTCCAGTTTGCATTGAGCTTCACTGGAACATTGTAGCAGGCCAAGGACAGACATGTGGGCATGGGAGCAGGGTCTTGTGTTAAAATGGCAAGCAACAGGAGGGTCAGGTCCTGAATGCGCACAGACCTAAGATGCTCAGCAAAGCGATCACCCAGTCTGCATTTGGTTTCTCCGATATAGAGGAGACCACATTGGGAGCAGAGAACGCAATAGACCACATTTGAAGAGATGCAAGCAAAACGCTGCTTAACCTGGAATGAGTGTTTTGGGCCTTGGATATTAAGCATGGAAGAGGTAAAGGGGCAGGTGTTACACCTTCTGCGATTGCATGGGAAGGTGCCATGGGTGATGGGAGAGGTACTGGGTATGGTGGAGGAGTAGACTAGATTGAAGAAAGTGGAGTTGAGGCCACAATCAGATCAGCCATGTTCTTCGTGAATTGCAGAGCATTTTCGAGGGGCCAAATGGCCTCCTGCTCCTATTTCTGTTTTGTTTTGACTGATTGCATTCCTCATAGTTCCATTGTTCCTGCAGCATATAATCTATTGTCAGGACATAATTTCATTGACCAATGTACTGTGTGGAAAATAAGATTGGACAGAACACTTACAGTTTCACTGAATGCGGCATTTGGAACAAAGAACCTACAAAGGTAGATCTGTCACTATCTGGAATGTGTTCACTACTGACCATCTCAAAAGTGACTTTACCCGCAACTTGAAACCACATTGTGTTGGGGAAATTCAGGGAATTGTGGTCTATAGTTTGCAATCTAAAGTTCCATTCGTAATTGGCACTGTTACAAGACCCATTAGTGCTTGACTGAAAGCTCCAGAGGCTGCTTTATTTAAAGACATGAAAGGGAAGCCAAGTGTCAGCTTAACCATGGAAACAAAACAAACTGCTGGCTGCTTACTTTTTCAGTGCTCGCACTGTATTTTAACTGGAATTTGTCTTTCTGTTGCAGCTGAATCAAAACAAAGGAAGACGACTAATTTTACCTTTACCAGATCTGGCTGACTGTCAAAAGGCCAGTCAATGTTCTGAATGGACCGAGGTATGTCAGAAAACTACATAGTATATGTCGCTTATACAATGAGTCAAATATTGATTTTTTTTGTAACTTTATTTGTTCAGTGTACTTATATTTACTCATTCCTACAATGTATACTAACCACACGAAGAGGTTGGCCAAGCAACATGCCCTTAAGCCTCGATGATACTGCTCTCTGATGACTGTTCAGAAATCTGTGAGAGTGACTGAACTGACACTGAGGGCCACACCTTTCAGGCAGGGGCACCACGGTAGTGCAGTGGGGTAGCCCTGATGTCTCATAGCACCGAGGTCCCAGGCTCTGGGTCACTGTCCGTGTGGAGTTTGCACATTCTCCCCGTGCTTGCGTGGGTTTCGTCCCCACAACCCAAAAATGTGCAGGGTAGGTGGATTGACCACACTAAATTGCCCCTTAATTGGGAAAAAATGAATTGGGTACTTTAAATTTATATATATATTTTATAAAATAACTTTCAGGCACCCCAGCGCTGGATTAAGCGGGGGGGGGGGGGGGGGGGGGCAGTGGGGTGGGGGGCTGGACCCTGAAGCTGAGCTGGGGAATCCTTTGGCCTCGCAGGTTCAAATTCCACCACTGCAGATGGTGAAATTTGAATTCTATAAAAATATGGAATTAAAAGTCTGATGATGGCCATGAAACTATTGTCGATTGTCGTAGGGAAGGAAATCTGCCATCTTTACCTGGTCTGGCCCACATGTGATTCCAGGGCCTCAGCAATGTGGTTGACTCTCAACTGCCCCCACAAGGGCAATTAGGGATGGGCAATAAAAAATTATTTTAAAATATTTTTATTGCCATCTTCAGTTTTATATACATTGCAGTTCGTGTTTGTTTACTTGTGGTGAATTACAAATACTAATAATCCACACTGTATTGTACAACATGTGTTGAGCCTGTATATTGTATTGGATCATGTGTAGTTACGCTGCTCTGCCCATAGGGGGAGATGAGGAGCTTGTACTGGGCTCCACCCATGGCTCCGCCCATGGCTCCACCCATGGCTCCTCCCCTTAACCGGATGTATAAAGGTTGATGCTGAGAGCCTGCCTGCCAGTTCATCTGGAGTTCATCTCATCACAGGCAGGCTCTGTTGTAAGACGATTAAAACCACTGTTCACTTCTAACCACGTGTCACGTGAATCGATGGTCTCATCATTACTGTACAGTGCAAAATATATTTTTGTGTCTATTTACAATGTGTCATCATCTGACTCAGTGTTCTTTCCTCCTTTCCCCCCTCCCTGACCCCCCCACTTCGTAGTACCCCCGTACCTAGCCCCCCTCCCGATGCCCTTCCTGCTCTTTCGGGAGTGGGGTGTTCCCCCTTCACCTCGGCTCTTCCCCTTCCCCCCGTTTTTCCCTGCAAATTTCAGCCGCGTCCATCGTGTGGGTGGGGGGGGAGTTTCTATCCTCTCCCCCTTCCTTCGTGTTGTTCCTTTTGTTCCCCTGAGGCTCCCTCTTTTCTTCCTCCCGTTCCTCTTCTACTTTTCAAGTTTCCTCTCTGCTAGTTATTGTTGACTTCGAACAGGTTCTGGAACAGGCCGACAAATTACCCCCATGCTTTAAGGAAACCTTCCTCTGACCCTCGGATGGTATATTTGATCTCCAAATTCCATCAGGTCTGCCAGCCAGTCTGCAGCTGTGGGTGGTGCTGCGGATCGCTAGCCGAGCAGGGTTCTCAGGCATGCGATTAGGGAAGCGAAAGCTAGGGCGTCGGCCCTCTTCCCCATGTGTAGCTCTGGCTGCTCTGATACCCTGAAGATTGCCAAATTTGGGCACAGCTCCACCCTGATCCCCACAACCTTGGTCATTGCCTCGGAGAAGGCTGTTCAGAACCCTACAAGTTTGGGACAAGCGCGTGCGTGTGGTTGCCAGGCTTCTCTGGCACCTTTCATATTTATCCTTCACCTCTGGGAAGAACCTGTTCATTCGGGTTCACTCCAGAGTCCCCAACCCATCTCTGTCCCCAGTTTGTCCTCCCATTTCCGTCTGGTCTCGTCTAGTGGTGTTCGGGCTCTGTCCGGTAGCTGTCCACATATTTTCCCACAGAGTCCCCGTTCCTTATTGTCCATGGTCATCAGGTCCTCCAATAGTGTAGTCTCCGGGGCCCTGGGGTATCCTACTGTCTCTGCGGAGGAACTGTTTTATTTGTAGACGTCTAATTTCCTGTCCTGTCAGTATTGTCATTCCTCTGTCAGTTCGTTCAGCCTAGCTAGTCTGTTTCCTATGTAGAAGTCCCTTACTGCCAGCGTTCCCCCGTCCTGTCTCCATATTTTAAAGGTGGTGTCCAGCATGGCTGGTGGGAACCTATGGTTTCTGCAGTTGGACGCCATGGGGGATATTTTGGACAGCCCGAGGTTCTGCCTTAATTGGTTGCATGTTTTCAGTATGGCCACTACCACTGGGCTGGTTGTGTATTTTGTAGAGGGGGATGGGAGTGCTGCCATGGCTAAGGCCCAGAGGGTCGCCCCTTGCATGATGCCTCCTCCACCCGCACCCACTCCGAGTTGGGTTCATGTACCCATCCCTCACTCTTTCCACTGTTGCTGCCCAGTGGTAGTACTGCAAGTTTGGTAACGCCAGGCCACCCTTAATTTTCCTCCTTTGCAGTGTTGGTTTGGGGATTCTTTGATTCTTACCCCCCCCCCCCCCCCTCCCCCCCACCCCCCCCACCCCCACCCTCCCAAACACACACACACACACACACACACACAAACACCATGATTAAGCTGTCCATGTTTTGGAAGAATGCTTTGGGGATGAAGATCAGTATGGATCTAAACAGGAAGAGGCACCTCGGCAGCACGTTCATTTTAATTGTCTGCACTCTCCTGCCAGGCAGAGTGGAAATGCGTCCTACCTTTGCAGGTCCTTTTTGACTTACTCCACCAGGCTTGTCAAGTTCCACTGGTGAATCTGTGCCCAGTCTCTGACTATTTGGATCCCCAGGTATCGGAATCTATTTTGGGCTATTTTAAAAGGGAGCCCCTCCAGCTCTGTCCCTCCCCCATTGAGGTTCACTGGGAATGCCTCGCTCTTGCCCAGGTTCAGCTTGCAACCCGCGAAGGTTCCAAACTTTTTCAGGGTCTGCATAATTGCTTTCAGTCCTTCCTGTGGCTTTGAGACGTATTGGAGCAGGTCATTCACAGAGAGTGAAACTCTGTACTCTCTGTCTCCTGTTTGAATGCCCATCCAGCTTTTCCTGTCCCACAGAGCTATCACCAGGGGTTCGATTGCTAGGACTAACCAGAGCAGGGACAGTGCACATCCCTGCCTTGTGCCTCTTTGCAGCTGGGAGTATTCAGAGCTGGTGTCTTCGAACGCTCCCCTTGGGGGTGTTGTATAGGAGTTCTACCCAGGCGGTGAATCCCGCTCCTAGCCCAAACAATTCCCGTACCGCGAGGATGTAGTTCCATTCGACTCTGTCGAGGACCTTTTCTGCATCATTATATTCATCAACTGCCTGATGTTCGCAGTGAGTTGCCTACCCTTAACAAAGCCCGTCTGGTCCTCTGCGACCTCTTACACACGGCCCTCCAGCCTTTTGGTCAGGACCTTTGCGAGTATTTTCGTGTCTACATTTACCAGCGAAATGGGTCTATATGAGCATCAGTGAGCACAATGTGATTGTGGCCTGCGCTAGTGTAGGAGGCAAGGTGCCCCTTGCTAGCGAGTCTGCGAACATGTCCCTTAGATGTGGGGCCAGGGCCGCTGCATATTTTTTATAGATGTCCATCGGGTCCCCGTGCCTTATCACCTGCATGGAGCTGATGCTCTCCATGATTTTTCCCAGCTCTATTGGTGCTTCCAGCTCCCCCTCCCTCCTGTGTTCGTAGAAAGTCCCCTGTGTCTGGCGGAGTTGGTGCACTGCTTTCCTAATGGGTGGCAGGTTAAAGTCCATTTGTAGCTTTTTCCTCTTCGCCAGCAGATGTACGGTCGGAGCCTCGGAGTATTTTCTGTCATCCTCCGAGATGGAGTCGATCAGCTTTTGCCTGGCCGCCATCTCTTCCCTGTCTCTACGTGCCTTGTAGGCTATTGTTTCCCCTCTGATCACAGCCTTTAGTGCCTCCCAGATTGTGGAAGGTGAGACTTCCCCGTTCCGGTTGTTACTCATGTAGTCGCCTATGACCTGTGATGTTTTCTGGCAGAAGGCCTTGTCGGACCAGGTGGTCCATGTCCAGTCTCCATGTGGGGCACTGGGCACAGCCTGTCTCCAACCTCACATCCACGTAGTGTGGAGCATGGTCGGAGATGACGATTGTGGAGTGTTCCGCTCTTACTATTCTTGGAAGCATTGATTTCCCCACAGCAAAGAAGGGTGTGCACTTTGTGTACTGGTGAACAAACGAGGATTCCTTTTCTCCCGGATGTAGGAACCTCCATGGGTCCACCGCCCCCACCTGTTCATGAATGTTCCAGTTCCTTAGCCATGTCTCCTTTTTTCCTCGTTTGGGGTTCGATCGCTGGTCAGCGGGTCCTCCACGCAGTGAAAACCGCCCTATTATCAGTCGGTGTGTGTCAATGTCGGGGATTTCTGCCATGGTCTTTTTTATAAATTCTGTGTCATCCCAGTTGGGAGCGTACACACTTACCAGTGCTGCCGGTGCCCCATCCAGGACACCGCTGACCTTAACGTACCGTTCCCCGGGTACGTAACGGTCCTGGTCTCAGTAATTCTCATCCTCTTGCTGATCAATATGGCCACTCCCCTAGCACTTGTTCCGTAGCATGCATGGTACGTCTGTCCTACCCAGCCCTTTCTTACCAGTCTGTCCTTCTCCCTCAGGTGTGTCTCCTGTCGGTAGATTATGTCAGCCTTCAGACTTCTCAAGTGGGCGAAGACTCTGGATCTTTTCACCGGGGTTTAAATCCCCTTGCATTCCAGGTGGCTATCCTGATGGGAGGCTTTTGTCCGCCCAATCCTGCGGGATCAACCATACTTACCTGGTGTCCCCCCCCTGCACTGTGCTCCAGGGTTTCCCTTTGTTAGGGGGCCATCCAAAATGCCCACAGTCGCCATTCTCACCATGAGGTTGGGCTGTGGTTTCCCTTTGTCCAGGGGGCACCCAACATGGCCGCCAAGTGTCTGTACGCCACATGGGTGTGCCCCTGCAACCCGGGGTTTCCCTTTGTTTAGGGACCCTCTGATGAGACTATCAATTCACAAGACACGTGATTGGAAGTGAACAGTGGTTTTAATAGTCTTGCAACTGAGCCGGCCTGCGACGAGATGAACTGGCAGCAGGTTCACGACTGCAGATCTTTATACTTCTGGCTAGTGGGAGGAGCCATGGGCGGAGCCCAGTACAAACTCCTCATCTCCCCCTATGGGCAGAGCCACTCAACGGCTCGTATGCAGAGCCCACAAGGACACAATACATATGATACAACACAGTGTGAATTACTAGGTTTATAATTCACCACATTCATCCTCTGTAAGAAAAATCAAGTCCGGCGGGGGTGATGGGTCTACAAATTGAGTCGGTCCGGCGGCCGAGTCGTCCTTTGGGGTTGGCGAAGCACCGGGGTTGCAGCCTCTTCTGGTGGCTGAGCGGTGGTGGTCGGTGAGGGTACGATGGTGGACTCTGGGGGTGATTCGGTCCGAACTTCGTACCCGACTGGTTTGACTGGCGACGGGGAGCGCCCGGAACCCATAGGCGCGGGGGCGCGGAGCACGGGCAGTGAACCTGTAGGTGCGGGGGCGCAGGGCGCGGAGGGTTGTGCGGGGTGTAGTGTGAGGGGTACCTCGGCGGTAATGGTGGTGGGATTGGATCCTGCAGGCGCCAGGTCCCGGAGGGAAACAGTGTCCTGACGGCCGTCAGGGTATTCGATGAAGGCGTATTGGGGGTTCGAGTGGAATACGAGTGGGTCAGTTTTGTGTGCCCGGACGTGCTTCCGGAGGAGAACCGGGCCCGGTGTCTTCAACCATGCTGGGAGCGAAACCCCCGTGGTAGTGCCCCTAGAAAAAACAAATAGCCGTTCATGAGGTGTCTGGTTGGAGGCTGTACATAGGAGGGACCTAATAGCATGGAGCGCGTTGGGGAGGACCTCCTGCCAATGGGAGGTCGTGAGATTCCTGGACCGGAGGGTCAGTAGGACGGTCTTTCAGACCGTCATGTTCTCCCTCTCCACCTGCCCATTCCCCCTGGGGTTGTAGCTGGTAGTCCTGCTCGAGGCGATGCCCTTGTCGAGCAGGTACTGATGCAGCTCGTCGCTCATAAAGGACGAACCCCTGTCGCTGTGTACGTAGCTGGGGAAACCGAACAGGGTGAAGATACTGTGGAGGGCTCTGATGACTTTGTGTGAGGTCATATCGGGGCACGGGATAGCAAAGGGGAAGCAGGATGTGGTGAATCACAGTAGCATAATTCACACTGTATTACACATGTTGTACTATGTCTCTGTAAGCTCGGCACATGAGCAGTTGCGTTGCTCTGCCATTAGGGAGAGATGCACTGGGAGTGTACGGGAATTTGTACTGGGCTCCACCCTTGGCTCCACCCATGACTCCTCCCCCTAACCGGAAGTATAAAGGTTGATGCTGAGAGCCTGCCTGCCAGTTCATCTGGAGTTCATCTTGTCACAGGCAGGCTCTGTTGTAAGACACCAGCTCCCAATCCGCCGATTGGTCGAGGGGAGTGGCCCTTTGAAATCGATGCTTAGGCGTTTAAAGGGCCGGGAGGCCTTTACCAGGTGCGCCCTGTCTGGTCTACAGAAGTGCGGTTTGAACTCCGCACAGATCGGGCAATCCCAGGTGATGGCTTTTACATCCTTGGTGGAGAAAGGCAGATTTCGGCCTTTGACGTAGTGGGCCAGCCGGGTGACCCCCAGGTGGCAGAGATTATTGTGGATAGCTTTCAGGCGGTTGTCTTGCGCGCTGGCGCATGTGCCGCGGGACATGGCATCTGGGGGCTCGTTGAGCTTCCCCGTTCGATGCATAATATCGTACTTGTAGGTGGAGAGTTCGATCCTCCACCGTCGCATCTTATCATTTTTAATTTTGCCCCTTTGTGAGTTGTCAAACATGAAGGCAACCGATCTTTGGTCGGTGATGAGGGTGAACCTCCTACCTGCGAGGTAGTGCCTCCAGTGTCGTATAGCTTCCACGATGGCTTGTGCTTCCTTTTCGACTGAAGAGTGTCAAAATTCCGAAGCGGAGAGGGTTCGGGAGAAAAAGGCGACTGGTCTCCCTGCCTGATTTAGAGTGGCTGCGAGAGCGACATCTGAGGCATCGCTCTCTACCTGAAAGGGGACGGATTCAGCCACTGCCCGCATGGCCGCTTTGGTGATGTCCTCCTTGATGCAGGTAAAGGCCTGGCGAGCCTCATCTGACAGAGGAAAGTGTGTGGCCTTAAATAGTGGGCGGGCTTTGTCCGCATACTGAGGGACCCACTGGGTATAATACGAGAAAAATCCCAGGCACCTCTTGAGGGCCTTGGGACAATGAGGGAGAGGGAGTTCTCCCTCTGGGCGCATACGGTCCGGGTCGGGGCCCAGGACTCCGTTTTCCACGACATAGCCGAGGATGGCTAGCCTGGTCGTGCGGAAACGCATTTCTCCATGTTATACGTGAGGTTGAGTTTCTGGGCAGTCTGGAGAAATCGATGGAGGTTAGCGTCATGGTCCTGCTGATCATGGCCGCAGATGGTGACGTCCAAGTACGGAAACGTGGCCTACAGCCTGTACTGGTCCACCATTCAGTCCATTGCTCGTTGGAACACCGAGACCCCATTCGTGACGCCAAAGGGAACCCGGAGGAAATGGAAGAGGCGGCCATCGGCCTCGAACGCCGTGTAGTGGCGGTCCTCCGGGCGGATTGGGAGCTGGTGGTATGCAGACTTCAGATCCACCATGGAGAAAATGCGATACTGGGCGATCTGATTCATCATGTCTGCAATCCAGGGGAGGGGGTACGCATCAAGGAGCGTGAACCGATTAATGGTCTGGCTATAGTCCACTACCATTCGGAATTTTTCCCCGGACTTGACGACCACCATCTGAGCTCTCCAGGGGCTATTACTGGCCTCTATGATCCCCTCACGTTGGAGCCTATGGACCTCGGTTCTGATAAACACCCTGTCCTGCAGGCTATACCGCCTGCCGCGAGTGGCTACGGGTTTGCAGTCCGGAGTGAGATTGGCAAAGAGTGGAGGGGGGTCGATTTTTAGCGTCGCTAGACTGCAGATAGTAAGTGGAGGTAGGGGCCCGCCGTAGCTGAGTGTGAGGCTTTTGAGGTTGCACTGGAAGTCGAGTCCCAGTAAGACTGGGGTGCAGAGTTCGGGGAGTACGTACAGCTGGAAGTTTGAGTAGCTGGTGCCCTGAATCGTTAGGGTCGCGACGGTGCGCCCTTGGAGGTGAACAAGGTGTGAGCCCGAAGCGAGGGAGATCGTTTGCCGTGCAGGGAAAATAGGGAGCGAACAGCGTCTTACCAGATCTGGGTGTACGAAGCTCTCGGTGCTTCTGGAGTCGAAGAGGCACGGTGTACTGTACCCGTTGATTTTAACGGTCATCATCGATTTGCGGAGGTGTTTCGGACGCGACTGGTCCAACATGACCGCGCTGAGTTGCGGGTAGTCGGTGGCTCGATCAGCTGTGCTCGAGTGGCCCCGTGATGACTGTCTGCTGAGGTCATAGTCTTCAAGGTGAGTTTCAGAGTTTGAAGAGGATGGATCCCAAGATAACCGCCCCCGTGGATCGCACATGGTGGGCGGCGAGGACGATGGCACCCAAGATGGCGGTGCCCATGAGTCGCACGTGGCTGGCCGTGTGGAGGAGGGTTGCCAAGATGGCGGCGCCCATGAGTCGCACGTGTCGGGTGGGGGCGGAGTCGGCATGCAGGCCGCAGCATTTCGAGGCCTGCGAGTTTTGGAAGCGAGTGCTATGGGCTGTGGGAGAGTTTGGAGAGGGGGATTTCTTCGCCAGGCAGACCCGGGCATAGTGTCCTTTGCGACCGCAGCTGCTGCAGGTCCCGTTGCGGGCCGGGCAGTGCTGCCGTGGGTGTTGGGGCTGCCCACAAAAATGGCACACCGGGGCTGCGTAGTGAGTGGGTGTCCGCGTGGCGCAGGCCTGGGGCAGTCACTGGTCGGTGGCCCAGGATGGAGTCGCTTGGAAACGGGGAACGAGGTGAGGCTGCGGAACGAGACCTCCATGGTTGTAGCTAACTCTACAGTGTGCTCCAAGTTCTGGGCCCCTTTTTCAAGCAACCGCTGGCGCACATAGTTTGACCTGAGCCCTGCCACGTACACATCTCGGACAGCGAGCTCCATGTGCTGGTCGGCTGATACAGCTTGACAATTGCAGTCCCGAGCTAAGGCTTGTAAATCGCGCACAAATTCGTCCAGCGACTCCGCGGGGCGCTGGGCGCGGGTCGTAAAAATGTCGCGCGCGTAGACCTCGTTGATGGGCCTCACGTACATTCGATCGAGCATGGCCAGGGCCGCCGTATACGATGTAGTACTGTTAAGTTGAGTAGAGATACGGTGGCTCACCCTTGCGTGCAGTAGGCTGGGTTTCTGCTCCTCCATGGTTTCTGCTCCTCCATGGTTTCTGAAGTGCTTGATTCAGCCAGGTAGGCCTTAAAACATCTGAACCAGTGTCGAAAAATTTATTTCGCCTCTGCTGCCTGCGGGTCGCGTTCTAGTCGGTCAGGTTTGAGGGCTGATTCCATAGTCGTTTTCTTCAAATTTCCTCAGACTATTAAAATGATGAGACCATCAATTCACAAGACCCGTGATTGGAAGTGAACAGTGGTTTTAATAGTCTTACAACTGAGCCTGCCTGCGACGAGATGAACTGGCAGCAGGCTCACGACTGCAGATCTTTATACTTCCAGTTAGTGGGAGGAGCCATGGGTGGAGCCATGGGCATAGCCAAGGGTGGAGCCCAGTAGAAACTCCTCATCTCCCCCTATGGGCAGAGCCACTCAACGGCTCTTATGCAGAGCTCACAAGGAGACAATACATATGATACAACACAGCGTGAATTACTAGGTTTATACTTCACCACACCCTCCAAAGCGGCTGCTTGTGGAGTCGTCTGGATTTCTCGTCCTGCTCCATGCCTGTCGAAGCCTGCGTCTATCTTCCCGGCAGCCCTTCCCTATCGTTTTGTCCCCTGTCTGTTCTGTGAACCCCATCCCCCTCCCCAGCCCTTGTCTCCCCCCTGTATTATCCCTCCTTTCTGCTTTGCTATCCCCCCCCCCCGCCCCGGGCCAGATACTCCCTCTTTCCCGAGAGGTGTGCCTTACTGCCTGTCTTCCCGTGCTAGCCCTCCCTGCTAGTACGGAGTCTCCCCTCACCAGGCTCGTTCAGCCGTGTATCCGTCTTTTCTGTCTGCCTCCGTTCCCTGCTTTCCCTGTCACCGCTCCCTTCTCTCTGTCTTCCGACTCTAAACTGAAAACGAGGCAGTACAGTCCTATGCTAACACTAAGTCCACTCTGTAGTCTCTGGTCCCCACTCTTCTTTCTCACTGCAATCCTTTTTTGGCAAGTCCTCACCGCTGCCAAGTTTGGTCCCTCTCTAGGTCGTTCAGGCTTACAGACTCGTCGGCCTTCGCCGGGGTGCCAAAGTAATGCTCCTTCCCCTGGTATGTGACCCAGTTTCTGGCTGAGAACAGCATGCTGAACCTCACTCCATTTTTATAGAGCACTGATTTTGCTCTATTAAACTTAGCTCTTTTTTGCAAGGTCTGCCCCAATGTCTTGGTTGACCCTGATTCTGTGTCCTTCGCATGAGCAAGACTTTAACTGTCGGGTGCACCTCAGGATTTTTTGCCCGGTCCTGGTACCGGTGCAGCCTAGCGATGATTGCTCTCGGCTGCTCCCCTGCTTTGGGTTTTGGCCGGAGCTACCTGTGTGCCCTGACGAGTTCTGGGGGGATGGGGAAGTTGTACCTCCCAACTAGGTTACCCAGCATTTGGGCGATGTGAATATTTTGTAGTCGGGACCTGTTTTCCTGGTCCTCGACCTTCCCGTTCAAGTTCCTTCAAGTTTCTGTGTTTCAGTTTATCTCCTGCTCCTGCACCATATGCTGGATTCTCCGGCCAGTCGCCGAACGTGACTTCAGCATCGGCGACCGGAGAAACTCGCACATGGTTCAGAAGCAGGAGACAAACTGGAACACAGTTACTCCACTAAATGTGATACCTAAGCTTGGAACTGAGAACTGATAAGGTAGATTGTGCACATTGGTTGGCTGACTTGCCTTTGAACAGGCAAATGCAGCAGTGTGGCGAGAATATTGCAAAGCTAAAGGTCAGGCTCCTATCAAATTATACAACACAAGACTGACTGCTTGTCTGCATCGATTCACTTTATTTTTATATCAACAGTTATAATACGTTTGCAAATGGACATTTGACACTTCCTGGATTCATGTGGAGAGATTGTTAGCAAAATTTTGGCATCACATTGCACTGCTCAAAACAATGTGACAGAAATTAAATGGAAACTTAATGGAGTTTGTATGACATACTGGGGTCCATCTCTAGCCAGGTGTGAAAGCAAGCTTAAAACATTTATAGATAGTCCAAGGCAGGCAGTAGAGACTTCCTGAATGCAATTTTCAAAATTTGGGCCTGGATTTTTCTCTTTATGACAATTGGGCAAATGTATTATGAAAGGGGTGAGGACCTATGGTGTTGGTTTTATGTTTGCCTTATTTTATGGCTTCATTTGTCCAGATGCCAAATTGGTATATTTAAATGAGATGGTAATAACTGGTGGTGTCGTTTTAAATCCTAATTTTGGAAACATTGAGCGGGATTCTCCATCGTGCCGCACCCACACCGCCGGGATTCTCCATTTCGCCGGCTGGTCAATGGGGTTTCCCATTGTGGGGCAACCCCACGCTGTCGGGAAACCCCCGGGATACCGGCTAAGCTGAGAATTCCGATGTCGGAGAATTCAGCCCATCGTTTTTAATTTTGTTTGTGTTACTTTGTTGCTCATTGCTGCTTCAGTCTTGGTATTTCTTCACATTGGACATTCCTCCCAGCCCATTCTCAGAAGGTTACAATGGCTTTGTATTGGGAGTACTGCTGTTCTCTTGTGTGTTTTGGAGGAAAGGGAGGAGCAACAGAAGAGGAAATTCAGTTGGCTAGATACCACGAGGATGTGTGTGGCGATACCCAGACTACAGAATACACCGGCCAAGGCACTTTAACTTTCAACTCACTCTAAGGGTCCTTCCTGTTGATTGCCTTTTTTCCATTTTATTTTTGCTGTTATCATTTTGATCCATGGATGCTTAATGGACATGTATCTTTCAGTTGTTCAGGGGCCATTAGGTACTTGAAGGTTACAACAGAGAACACTCTGCTAGCTTTGGACATAAAAACTCAGACTTTTTGGCATCCAACAGATGGGGTGGGATTCAGTTAAATTGGTTGACCAGTGACCAATTAATTGGCCAAAAGGCCATATTCTGCTTGGTAACAGTTGGTGATTGGACCCTGACTAAGTGGGATGATTTCCCGAGACCTAAGGGAAGGAGAGTTGAATCCTGGACACACAAAGAAAAGAATATGCTCTGTCTCCCTCGTGTTTTCTCCAGAAATGCTGTAAGCTGCTGTATTTCTGAAAATGCAGAGACCTGAGTGAATCTACAGTGCAAACCATTACAGGCTGGAAAGCAGAAATCTTGACCTGAAATCCTGGTTTGGAGGACAGTGGGCTAAAGCCAACCATCTGAAAAATATACTATTTTTCCTTTTATTTATTATTATTCACCCCTCTCTTCCCCTCTGTTTGTCGTGTGTGTGTGTCTAGAAGGTGGGGGTAAGTTAAAGTGGGGGATTAGTAATTAGATGATAGTTAACCAGTTGTATTTCCTGCACGTGTCATTCCCATTCTTGCTATTAATAAAATGGTGTTTAAATTACAAACCTGGTGACTGTAATTATTGAGCAACCAAGGGCCAAAGACTGCAGATATTTTTCTACAAATTATTTGTTAATTCAATTTTGTTGCAACTCTGAGTCAAAGGGGGGCTGGAATTGGCCATGCCCTACCCCAGGGTGTCGTAACATCACTAAGAAGCAATGCTTGCCAAGACTGTATTTGACAATGAACCATTGATGTGCGCAAGTTGGAAGCCAACCTGCTGCCCACCTCCACTGTAGATGCTACTCAGCCAATGGCTGTGAAGCTTACCACCATATTTAAGTATTATGTGATGGATTAATTTTATGCTGCATTTGAGGACATCACTAACTTTAATAATGACAGAGGGTCTTAGCCAGAGAACATAGGTCAAGATAATTGTCTCAAAGGTTCGGGTGGGGAAAACAATTATGCAGAAGCTCGAATTACTTCACAAATTACCGTACACTGCACTTTTACCAAAAACAAGATTACATAGATTACATCCTCACAACCATATACGATTTTTTAAATGAATCTCATCACTTACTTGATAATCTATTTGTCATGTTTTTACAATCATATAAAGACACCAATCACTCATAAGGTATTGGGAAAACACAGCAGGCGAGATTCTCCAAACCCCCGCCGAGTCGGAGATTCCCCGGGGGGGGCAGCACGAATCCCGACCCGCTGCCCCGACTCCGGATGCCGTATACTCTGGTGCCGTTTTCCGGGCGGGGTTTACGCCACACCGGTCGGGGAGCGTTGGCAGCGGCACCCCCCCAGTAATTCTCCGGGCCCCAATGGGCCGAGCGGCCGTCCGTTTTTGGCCAGTCGCGCCAGCGTGGGTTACACATGGTCCCACACGGTGGGACCTGGCAGGTAAGTCAGCTGGGATGGTCCTCGGGGGGGAGGCGGGGGGGATGTGAACCCGCGGGGGGCCCCATGATGGCCTGGCCCGCGATCGGGGACCACCGATCTGCCGGCGGGCCTGTGTCGTGAGGGCACTCCTTCCTTCCGCGCCGGCCCCTGTAGGGCTCCATCATAGCCGCCGTGGAGAAGAGAACCCCCCACACATACGCCAAAACACGCCGGCGGTTCCACACATGCGCGAGATCATGCCGGCCCTTGGCGCATGCGCGATCTCGCGCAGTCCCTTCGGCAGTGGCTGGAGCCCCTCCGCCGTCCATCTAGCCCCCGAGACAGTTGAGAATTACTCACCCTGGGGGCCCGTTGACGCCGGAGTCATTGGCGCCGGTTTTCCCAATGGCGTGGGGACTTAGTCCCCGGAAAGGAGAATCCCAGCTATTGTGTTTTTTGTGGACACCCATATAATGGTAGAATGCTTGAAGACATCAGAGCGATGCTGTGTCTTGCTGACAGGCAAAGTGAAAATAAAACTGGATCCTACTTCCCTTCTTGTGATGTCATGCTTCTAACATTTAAAGACATTTTGGATTGGATAGGATAGGTTTATTGTACATGAAAAGAAAATACAGGGCAAACATAAAATACACAATGTAAATACATAGACAGGCATCGGGTGAAGCACACCGGAGTGTAGTACTGCTCAGTAGAGAAGATATTAGAAGAGATCAGATCAGTCCGTAAGTCCACCTGTCCATGAGAGGGTCGTTTAGGACATATTACTGTAGTGATCTTTACTCGGGTATGTACAGAAGGGGCTAATGGAAAGGCCAATAGGGGGAGCACTTGTGTGTATAAAAGGGGGAAGCAAACAGCCCTCTGGGCTGTTGGGTGGATTAGACCATGAGAAGAACAGAGGCAGAGATTTAGTTCAGGGCTGCTAGTGTGGTCAGGCCTAGTTGTAGTGTATAGAAAAGTTGTAACCTTTCTACTAGTACAGTTCTTAAAGTAAGAACTCACGCAGTTATTTAAGTTGTGTTGCTCAATAAACCTTCTGTAAAACTTCTGGACGACTTTGAACATTCTTCTAAAGCCTCTATTGTAACTGAGTTGAGTAGCGCAGATTACCAGCATTACAGGTAACAAAACAATTGCAACATCCCCCTTTCTTTTTCAAATGCCTCTCCCCTTCCAAACAGTATAACTATTCACATGTTCAGGTTTAGTTACCATTATATAAGTGTGTAGAACTGATGAACCTGTGAGTCTCAAAGGTTTAGAGGTAATCTGCTGGTACACCTAGATATTGTAATGGTAACCTTGTATGGAGGTTTATTTAATTGAGCACGGTGCTCTATGGTCTCGTCATTCTTAAATGTTGTTGCTGTTTGCATTTGGGATCTTGTCCTAGTTGCTATATGACTATAGTGATTGAGGACATGGAATGGAACTGATGTGTCCTCAATTATACCTCACCATTGTGTCTTTGTCTGTAATGACTTCATAGGATCTTGACTTCAAACAAATCTCTGTTATCTCGGATGGTTGGAGCCTACTTCCTGTGGAATCCCGGATGCAAATTTGTTCTCCCAATTGCAAACATAGCAATTCTGCATCCGGATTTTCATTATGCAGTTTTAAACACTGCTGTCTAGTTTCTGAGAGAGGAGAATAGGTAAGAGTCGGTAAATTGGAATGGACTGGTCTGCGGATTCATGAGCTCTGCTGATGATGGAATAGTTGAACTTGAAAGTGTCACTTTGAGATGCATCATTGTAATGTGTAGATTTTGTTTGGTCTGCCTACATTTGAGATTTAGGGATTTCACTGTGCAAATGATTTGTACAAATAAGCCATGAGATCTCAGGTAATGAGGAGAAGGAGTAGTGTGATTGATATTCCACTCCTCATGCATATCCTGAAATCCCTTACTAATAGGTTGTGGCCTATTATCCATAATGATCTCTCTCAGCACACCAAATAAACTGAAAATCACGCTTAGAGTATGCAAGACAGTTGTGCAACTGTTGAATAATGGAGTACTTGGTAAAGTAGCCGACGATGACAATGGCAGAGCAGGTTTGAGGGGCCAAATGGCCGACACTTGTTCTATTTCTTTTCATCTTACTGACGGCCTTCCCATCCTGCCACCAATTGAGATCCTTAAGTTGCCAATTAATATCCTCTGATATGTCTCAACCTGCTGCTGCTGGGAGGCTCAGATTGCAGGCAGCACAAAACGTCAATCTGATGTGTCTGCTTATGGGCTCGTGGAACGGAGGGGGAGGGGGGCTTTATGGGGTCCTTCATTCAAAGGCCTAGTTGAGTGGATCCAATAATGCTAAAATGAAGGGCCACTGAGAGACATCTCCCACTGCCCTTGCTGCCAACCACTACCTCTAATTGGCTGGCAAACCTCTGCAAACCCCGGGGGAAGGTCGGTTGCTGGTATGTCAGGGACTTCAAAGGTAGTAATCTCTGGATTACCACCAATGCCACACGCTAGTGAGAGTAGACACAGGAAGAAAGCAAAGTCCAATGTGTGGCTTGAAAAATGCTGCAGGAGGGAGGGCTTCAAGTTCTTGGGGAATTGTTCCAGTTCTAGGGCAGAAAACACTCCTTCAAAAGGGATCGGTTGTACCTTAACAGGACTGGGCCCAATGTGGTTGTGGGAAGTTCATTGGCTTGACAGAGAAGGATTTAAACTCAATTTACAGGAGAACGCCAGCATGTAGAAGTAGAAAAGAGGAATAAGATGAAGAAAGTTAGAGTAACAGGCAGTGCTAGAGGAAAGAATAGTTCCATATCAGATAGAAGCTACCTTTGGGGTAGTGAAGTCAGAGTTCAAGCACAGACAAGGTATATTCCCACAAAGTGGGATCTCCATGGATGGCAAAAGCGATGGAGATGAAGATAAAGAAGGAAAAATGCTGATGACAGATGCCAGGTGAAATAATATGATTGAGAACGAGACTGACTATAGAAAACTCAGAGGCTTAGTGAGAAAACATATAAGAGAAGTAAAGGGAGAGTAAGAAAAGAGACTAGCAGCGCATGTGAGATGGAATCCCAAAAGGCCAATTAGGGGCAAAAACAGCAGCACGGTAGCATTGTGGATAGCACAATGGCTTCACAGCTCCAGGGTCCCAGGTTCGATTCAACCTTGGGACACTGTCTGTGCGGAGTCTGCACATCCTCCCCATGTGTGCGTGGGTTTCCTCCGGGTGCTCCGGTTTCCTCCCACAGTCCAAAGATGTGCAGGTTAGGTGGATTGGCCATGATAAATTGCCCTTAGTGTCCAAAATTTCGCTTAGTGTTGGGTGGGGTTACTGGGTTATGGGGATAGGGTGGAGGTGTTGACCAAGGGTAGGGTGCTCTTTCCAAGAGCCGGTGCAGGCTCGATGGGCCAAATGGCCTCCTTCTGCACTGTTAATTCTATGACAAAGTGGAATTCACACATGGAAGCAGGGAGCACTTCCTGATATTTGGCCCATAACTTCCAGCTAGCGCCGGGAAGCCATGGGCCTCCAATTTTAAAAGGGAAAAATGTGCACTTATCTGCGCTCGGATAATGGGGTGAACCTTGCCCTCAGTGCAGCAGCTTCGGACCACCAGTGCCCCTCTGGGCAGGTGCCAGTACAGGACAAGTGGAGTGCAGACCTGCCCCTTTATGACAGGGTCAGCTTGGGAACGTCCATTGCAAACAGGTATTTAAACTGCTCATTTAGATTGAAGACAACAGGCAACATGTTTAACAAGTGTTTTAAAGGAATGCAGATTTTTTGAAGTTTTTTTGCTCATTCTTTTATGCGGGCATTGCTGTTCTTATTGATTCTTTTTAAATAATTTTTTATCATTAAAGGCAATTACTTAAAAGTGAATATAGGTTTGGTTTAATGTGTGAAACTATTTAAATCTGTACAGTATTATTATCTAACTTTACATGTGGCATGCTTAAAAGTGTTTCGTCTGTTTTCATGTAGATTATGGTCATTAAATTTTAAAAGCGCCCCAGGGTTTTTTTGCTGTCACTGTCCTTGTAACATCTGATTTTTTTATTTATTTGTGTTATAGAATCATAGAACCACTGCAGGGTAGTAGAAAGCTATTCGGCCCATCGAGCCTGCACCAACATTCTGAAAGAGCACCCTCCACAGGCCCTTGCCCCTGCCCTATCCCTGTAGCCGCACCTAACCTTTGGACACGAAGGGACAATTTAGCAAGACCAATCCACCTAACCTGCACATCTTTGGACTGTGGGAGGAAACAACAGAATCCAGACGAAACAGCGGCAGCATGGTGGCACAGTGGTTAGCATTGCTGCATCACAGCGCCAAGGACCCGGGTTCAATTCTGGCCTTGGGTGACTGTCTGTGTGCACTTTGTACGTTCTCCTGTGTCTGACTGGGTTTCCTCCGGGCGCTCTGGTTTCCTCCCACAGCCCAAAGATGTGCAGGTTTGGTGGATTGGTAGGCTAATTTGCCCCTTGGTGTCCAGGGATGTTCAGGTTAGGTTCTGAGGCTAGGCGGAGGAGTGGGGTCCCAGGTAGGGTACTCTTTCAGAGGGTTTGTTCAGACTCGATGGGCCAAATGGCCTCCTTCTGCACTGTAGGAATTCTATGGTTCTATTCCGTGGTTCTCGGAAAACCATGCAGACACAGGGAGAATGTGCAAACACCAGTCATCCAAGGTCTGAATTGAACCCAGGTCCCCAGTGTTGTGAGGCAGCAGTGCTAACTAGTGTGCATCGTATTACCCGTGTTATTATGTTTCTGCCCTTTTACTTCAATTATCTTATTCATTTATAATTATCTCACAATTAAAAAGTTGTGTTTTGATGTTTCAGTAAGACATTAGAGAAGCTTGTGAAGTTTAAAGTAACATTTATTAATAAAAATAATTTTATAAATGCAAAACTTTGAAATCAGTTAACATTTAACGAACATTTATCTTTATTAGCTGAACAATGACATTAAACTGCCTCAACTTTTACAAATTTCTTTCAGTAAAATATTTTTCTCACTTAAACACAATGGTCAATAAAATATATTTTCCCACATAAACACAACTGTTCTGTCTATTTGTAAAGGAGCGGGGAAGGGGAGAGTTTTAACATATCAATTGTTAATGTTAAAATCTCAATGTCTGAAAGCAGCAGCTGCTGAAGCACAGTATCCTGGCACACATCGTCTCTGACATCATTTTGGGTTGTCCTTTGGCAGTATACTCTCAGCAGTGGGTAATTGATTTGCTGCAATACCTGTCAGGCATTTGAAGTAATCACTGACACTTGTAAGGATAAAGACTCTTAAACGACACTGCTTAAAATAAATTGCAAAATCCAAATGTACTTTAGCTCTGAATCAGCTGGGAGAACAGGCATGCTAACATTAGTGTCCTTGAAGGAATCAATAGCACCAGTATCGAGGCCATGATCATCTAAAACCAACTCCGCTGGGCCGCACAAATGCTTAGAATGTCAGGGACCCGACTGCCAAAGCAAACCTTCTTCATCCAGCTCAAGGAATGATCCCAGATACGGGGAGGTCAATGGAAACTTTTCAAAGACACCTTGAAGGCTGACCTGAAGAAATGGAACATCGGCATCAATGCCTGAAAGACCTTTGCTCAGAAGAGACCTACTTGGAGGAACCTCTTGACTGAAGGGTCACAATTCTTTCAGAACACCTGATGGCAAAGGAGGACCAGAAAAAGAGCCTGAGAAATGATTACCCACGATCTAGAATCTAATGATCGATCTCACCTTTTGGAAACTCCTGCCAAGTGAGTGATTGAAGATGCAGCTCTAGGATCGGGCTCATCAGCCACACAAGGACCCACAGAACCCGTGACCAGTAGCACGGAGTATCTTAAGTGGACAGCCATACTCTTTAGCAAGTGATCACCGCATCCTATCCATTATAGCTCCTTTAATAGAATTAATATCCTCATGACAAACCAAAATTTGAAAAATATATCTTCCTTTCACTTTATTTGCATTTTAAACATATTATAAATGCTAAACACTAATAATGTAAAACATTAACCTACCAAAAAAATGTCTCCCAATGTCTCCTGCTTCTGTTAGATTATCTTATACTGAAAAATACAATTGCAAATAAAAAGGTGTAAAACGGTGCCTAACAGCGAGGCAACTGGCCCAAGTTAGCGCTGTATTCCATTTTTAATTCAGCAGCTCCAGCGCAGCACGTGGCTTCAAGCAGGAAAAATAGCCTGCCAGGAGTTTGAACGGCACACAATTCCAGCATGCATGCCTGTATGTCTGCACTTCTTGGTTGTCACGACTGTTAACAGTCCAACGACTTAAGTCGTTAACCCGAGAAGAAGTTATGGGCCATTCAATATTTGCAAATGAAACAAAACTTGGAAGAATTATGAACTGTGAGGAGAATAGTCTAGGACTTCAAATCATCAAATAAGATGGTTGGTGGAATGAGTGGACAAGCGGCAGATTAAATTAAATGCACAGTAGTGTGAAGTGATTGATTTAGGTTGGAAGAATGCAGAGATATAAAATAAAGGGTACGATTCCAAAGGAGGTGCAGGAGTAGACGGACCTGGGAGCATATGAGGGGCTGATTTAGTTCACTGGGCTAAATCGCTGGCTTTTAAAGCAGATCAAGCAGGCCAGCAGCACGGTTCGATTCCCGTACTAGCCTCCCCGGACAGGCGCCGTAATGTGGTGACTAGGGGCTTTTCACAGTAACTTCATTGAAACCTACTCGTGACAATAAGCGATTTTCATTTTCATATGTGTATAAGTCATTGAAGGTCATAGGACATGTTGAGAGTGGGATAAATAAGGCATACAGAATCCTAGGCTTTATTCATGGGGCATTGAGTTTAAAAGCAAAGACGTTTATTAAACTCATTTAAAACACTGCTTTGGCCTCAACTGGAGTATTGTGTCCAGTTTTCAGAACTGCACTTTAGGTAAGATATAAAGGCATGAGAGAAAATTGAGAAAAGATTCATGTGAATGGTCCCAAAGATGAGGAACTTCTGTCAGGAAATTTGATATAACTACTTAAAATCAAGAGGGGCCTGGACAGCATAAATTGGGAAATAATTTTTCTGTTGGTGGATGGATCGTGAACCAGAGGGCACAGACTTAAAATAATTAACAATAAAAGCAATGGCGACATGAGGAAATTATTTTTGATGCAGTGCATGTTAGGATCTGGATTGCATTACCTCAGAAGAAGGCTCAATTGAGGAATTCAAGAGGGAATTGGATCATTTGAAAAGGAAGAGTGTGCAAGGCCCTGTGGGCCGGCACAGACAAGACTGACCGAATGGCCTCCTTCTGTGCTGTAACAATTCTGTGATTCTGTCAAGTGCCTGTGTCGCACAAGATGCAGTTAGTTTATCTTTCCGAAAAGAGGGAACGTGTGGGTCTTGTTGGTTGTCTAGCCAACGGCTGAGACCGCAGCCACCTCGACAAAATTCTATCTATTGAGTGACATTTGCAATTTGTATATCTAATGGCAGATTTCTTGAATCTAGAGAGCTTTGAAAACTTTTGATAAATGCACCTGTGGTTCCTCCATCAGCTTCTATTATTATTGCAGGTTGGAAACATCAAGTTCTGGAGATTTGTCGATTTTAGTTTCTCTTATTTTCTCCATTCGCATTTTTTTAAGCTTACATTAAATCCACTAATATCTTCCTTGTGACTTATTTTTAGGTTCCCTCACACCCTTGATATTTAGTCCTCTATCTCAATTGTGAAAAACAGTCAGCCATTTCTTTATTATCCACTGTAGTCTCACTTGTGTCTGTCTTTAATGGGCTGATATTCCCCTTCACTACTTCCTTAATCATAATATATTTATGCAAACCCTGTTAACTTTGATACCTTTGCCATTTTTTTCTCAGAGATAATTTAGGCACCTTTATTGGTTTCTTTGTGCTCTTTTGTTGTTTTTTGTGGCTTTCTGAGTGCATTGGATTGCGAATCTCAATATATTTTCCTTTTACAACAATAACTTGCATTTATATTACACCTTTAACATGCTAAAAGGCCTCGAGGTGTTTCACCAGAGCGTGACGAAGGAAACATTTGACACCCAATCACATGACACGATACTTAGACAGATGACCAGTGGCTCGGCAAGGATATAAGTTTTAGAAGTGTCTTAAAGGAAGAAAGGGTGATGCAGAGGCGGAAAGGTTTAGGTAGGGAAACCCTGAGTTTAGGGACAAGGCAGCTGAAAACTATGTGGAGCAATTAAAATAGGAAATGCTCAAGAGGTTAGAATTAGATGATAACAGAAAGTTGTGGCAAGGCCAAGGAAGGATTTGAAAATAAGGGTGAGAATTTTGAAATCAACGTGTTACTTGAGCGAGAACATCAGCATGCATTGGAGCGATGGGTGAATGGGACTTGGTTTGAGTATGGATATGGGCAGCAGAGTTTAGGATGATCTCAGGTTGATAGAGGGTAGTCAGGAATGTATTGAAATAGTCATGTCTGGAGGTAACAAAGGCATGGATGAGGGTTTCAGCAACAGATCAACTGAAGCAAGAGCAGATGGGTGATGTTGCAGAGGGGGAAATAGTTAGTTTTAGTAATGATGCAGCTATGTAATCAGAAGTTTGTATGCAGTCTGACACGGCCTCAGATACTTGTCAGGGATAGAGATGTCACAAAATTTCACCAATCACCGATTGCGAGAACGGAGCCAGGGTGGTAAAACAGCCGGGAGAAATATCATGGTCCCAGTGCACCTTGTTTCTCCTGGTTCCAATTCCTCTGCCACGTTAGTTTATAACCTTCCTAGCAGTATTAGCAAACCACCTCACGAGTACATTGGCCTCAGTTCTGTTGAGTAACAACTTGCCTGACCTGTATAAGTTCCATATATGGAATTATACTGGTCCCAATGTCATTATCATTTTTTAAAAAAATTGATCCTGTGTTGATTGACCATGGTTGCTTAACTACACAAGTTGTGTTTTTTACCTTAGTGGAAGTATGTGTGAAATGAAATGCCCAGTTGTAATTGTCACTGTGTTCAGCAAGGACTTAAACAACTGACAAAGATTAACCCAATAAGATAAGCAAGTTATCTCTGGCACACCAGGCCTTGGTTTTACAGCTGGGAGCAAAGAGCTTCATGTTCTGAGCCATAAGGACATAAAATCTACTTAATCATTAGTTTGGGCTTATTACATCCATGCGCATCACACAAAATCACTCCCAATTTCTATCAGGTTCACATAAAGCTTAGCCTCATATATCATAAGTGCATGAATAATTTCTGCATGCCCAAGACTCATGTAGTCCATGGAAGGTATAGGGACTTGAAAATCAAACAACAGTTTGAGCTTTAAACCTCTTTGTCAACTTAAACATCTCTATGTTTGTCCTAACTTTACATAGAATTGTAATAATGTGTTTCAAGGATTGCTTTGATAGGCAAGGTTTCTGTTGTGCTGTGATACTCAGTTAATGGTTATCAGATCTATGTGTAGATCTTTGCTCATCCCGATCAGCATTTCCCATGTGCAACCTTCCAAGGGCAGGATTGTATTCATGTTCTTCATAGCTCCATTCATTTCACTTGCTTAATAGATATTTTAAAATTATTTTACGGCTACCAGGATAAAAATTAATATAACTTGGCTTTACACTGATAATGCTAACGGAGAGAATTTAAATGACAAAAAAGATAATCGTTTTTCATTAACGAGAATAAAAAAGCTGAAATTGAAATATGTTACTGGCGTGCAGCCAGTTTTCTATGGTGTATTCGAGTAGCAGGATTTTAATCGAAAAATCATCCTTTTTGTCCTTTTCTTTCAGGGAACTACCTCTGATAGCAAGCGAAGAGTCTGCACTGCCAAAACCTGTGAGTAAAATAGCAGCACGTTCCTAAATGAACGTATAAAGCCTGGTTTTATGACACATTTAATATAAGAATGACTAACATTTAAAGCTTTCTCTGTGGGATCTTTTCTCTAGATGTATTTGTCCTGGTATTGACAATGGCTATTCATATTACAGAGAAACCAGTATTGATACAAGCGGCGAGCATGTTTGGTGATCGGGCGGAAAATGGGCTCCGACACCAAAATCGGGGACTGCGCCGGTTTGACGCCAGTCCGCCATGCTCAGCCTCCTCCAAAATGGTGTTATTGTGTCACCCACCGTTTCAGCGCCATTGGTACGTCATTGCACAGCCCACATACAATGCTCCACCCACGATGGGCTGAGTTCCCGATGACGCGGGACACTTATGGTCTGAGCCGGCATGCCGGTTACGGACTGTGTCCAGCGCTGCCACACTCGGCTGGTGACCCTTCCACTGCCCGGGGGGGGGGGTCTGCTAGAGCTGGGGGGACTGGTGGGGGGTGGCCAGGGGGCCATGTTCTATGGCGCGACCAGTGCAGGTCGTCAGCCGTGTGCCGGGCCATTTTCTGCCCGTTTTCAGCGCAGACGGCACGGGTTTCAGTCAGCGCTGGTGCTAGCCCCTCACCGGTACCTGAATCGATGAGGGGCTGACGCCAAATTTCTTGTCATGAAAATAGCATATTATACGCTGGCATCAGTACTTAGCCTCCAGAATGGAGAATCCAGCCCAATATTTTGACACCTGGTTCTCTTCATTGCTGTACCACACTGTTACTCTTGGTAGAAAAATGGACTGCAAATTGCCCCACGGCTTCCATTGCCAATACTGCTCCTTGGCTCAAACAAGAGCAGGGGCAGAGATTAAACACTATTTTATTGCCTATCATATACAGGTCTTGTGCAATCACTAAACAAACTAGGCAGTCACCTAAGAGGCAGAATTGAGGGGCTGGGGTGGGGAGGGGTGGGGGTGGTGTGGGGGGGAACTTGGGTCGGGAAAATAAATACTGAACTCAAAATATGTATGTAATGATATGTATATAGGACTTCCGGTGGCGGCGATGTACGAGTGAGCCGCACATTCGGCGGGCTCTCACTCCGGCGGGGCTTAACAGCTGTTTCCCCGCGATAGCGGGACCACGGGGGCGGCAAAAAGGCTGCCGGGAAAGAAGAGGAGAGCGGGCTGCAGCAGATGGAAGTGTGGGAGGCCAGCAGGTGAGGAAGAAAGAGAGAGAGAGAGATGGAGGCAAGGAGGAAGCTGACCTGAAGGGTAAGATGGCGGACCCACGGACCTTCCTTCCTCCAGGACAAAGAAAAAAAGTTTGGAGTTGCTGAGGAGGGACAGCTTGGACCCACTTCAGATGCCCAGGAGGTAAAATTTAAGGAGCTGGGCGAAGGAAGGCGGCAGCGAAGGTGCTGAGGAGCGGGCTGCGGCACATGGAACAGCGGGATTCCAGAAGGCAGAAGAAGAAGGAGAAAAAGGGACAGAGACAAGGACCTGAAGAAAATTACCTGGGACCTAAGATGGCGGACACACGGACCCCGGACTCAGCAATCCAGCTGGCGCTGGATAACATGCTCCAGGTAATGAAGTCCAGTTTTGAAGCGCTGAAGCGGGACAGCTTGGACCCAATCCAGAAAGCGGTGGATCAGCTGAACCAGAGGCTGGACGCCCAGGATGTTAAAGTTAAGGAGCTGGGAGAGGCGGTGGAGGAGCAGGCGGATGCGCAAACGGTTGCGGCGCTAGAAGTGGACGGCCTGAAAGAGCGGCAGAGAAGACTGCTGGACAGAGTGGAGGAGCTGGAGAATAGAGTCCGCAGGAACAATCTGAGGATGGTCGGCCTCCCGGAGGGGGCGGAGGGAGCTGATGCTGCAGCGTTTGTAGCAGACCTGCTGAAGCAGCTGATGGGGGCCGAAGCCTTTCCGCGACCGCTGGAGCTGGAGGGGGCACACAGAGTGCAGGCAAGGCAGGGATGGCCGGGCGGACCCCCCCGCCCGATGGTGATTAGGTTCCACAGGTTCGTGGACAAGGAGCGGGTGCTGCAGTGGGCAAAGAGCGCCAGGAGCAGCACGTGGAACAACAGTGTTCTCCGCATTTATCAGGACCTAAGCCAGGAGGTGGCTCGGCGGCGAGCAGCCTTTAAGAATGTCAAGGAGGTGCTGTTCAAGAAGCACGTGATCTGTTCCCAGATCGGCTATGGGTCAAGCACCAGGGTCAACACCACTACTTCTCCGAGCCCGAAGAAGCGATGGATTTTGTGAGGGACCTGGGGCTGGTCCCGAAAGGAGGCCCCAAGGACGCGAGTTAGGGCCCGAGGATTTCTGTGGGAAGGAACGCCGAATGTGCCTGGACTGCTGCTCAACAGTTTGCTGGGCCAAAGGGGCCAAGCGGAACATTTGAGACTCTTTCCTTTGTTCATGGACATTTATGTGCTTTTTCTCTTTTTTCTGTGGTTTTTTTTTCCTGTTTGGGCTGATTTGTGCTTTTTGTGCAGCTCGCGGAAGACACTGGAGCCGGCTTGCCCCAGTGGGTGGGGAGGAGGACGGGGAAACAAGGGGAATGGGACAGGAAGGCGCCGGAGTGTTGAGTCACTGGGCTAGCAGATTAGCTAGTCAAGGAAGTCAGATGGGGGGGGAAGTTACAGCCAGTAGATGGCAGGGGTGGGGGTATCGGGGGATGGGGTTAGGGGAGGGGGGGGTTGTTCTGCTGATGGGAGAGGGACTTGAAATAGGCACTGGAAAGGAGGTCGAGGGTGGAGGCAGCCAAAGGGCGGGCCAGGAATGGCGCGACGCACGGGTCAGGGGCCGGCCCGAGAAAGGCTATGGCTGTCCGGCGGGGTGGGGGGGGGGGGGGGGGGGGGGGGGTGGGATGTGCCCCCGACCAGGCTGATCACCTGGAACGTCAAGGGACTGAATGGGCCGGTTAAGAGGGCGCGGGTGTTCGCGCACTTGCGGGCCCTGAGGGCGGACGTAATTATGTTGCAGGAGACACATCTGAAAGTGTCAGACCAGACCAGGCTAAGGAAGGGCTGGATTAGCCAGGTCTTCCACTCGGACTTGGACTCGAAGTCCAGGGGGGTGGCAATCATGATCAACAAGCGCGTGCAATTTGAGGCAGAGGGCATATCCGCAGACAGGGGGGGCAGATACCTGATGGTACGGGGCAGACTGGAGGGGAGAAGAGTGGTGCTGGTGAATATATATGCCCCGAATTGGGATGACGTGGACTTCATTAAAAGAGTGCTGGGGAAGATCCCGGACTTGGATTCTCGCAGGCTAATAATGGGAGGGGACTTTAACATGGTCCTTGACCCGACTTTGGATCGGTCGTGTCCCAGGACGGGTAGACTCTCAGCAATAGCAAGGGAGCTGAAAGGGTTTATGGAGCAAATGGGGGCAGTGGACCCTTGGAGAGAGGGACAGCCAACAGGAAGGGGCTATTCGTTTTACTCGCACGTCCATAAAGTATATTCCAGGATAGATTTCTTTGTACTAAGCAGGGACTGTATGGGGGAGGTAAAGAACACGGAATACTCAGCAATTACCATTTCAGACCATGCCCCGCATTGGGTAGACCTGCAGTTCGGGGGAGCGAGTTATCAACGCCCGCAATGGAGGCTAGATGTGGGACTGCTGTCGGAGGAAGGGATCTGCGAGAGGCTTTGGAAATGTATAAAAAATTACCTGCAGGTGAATGACACTGGGGAGGTCTCAGCGGCGACCGTGTGGGAGGCACTAAAGGCAGTAGTGCGGGGGGAGCTGATTTCAATTGGGGCCCACAGAGCCAAGGCAGACCGGGCAGAGATGGATAGATTGGTCAGGGAAATGGGTCGGATAGATGAAGAGCACGCGGAGTCCCCGGGGGAGGTTTTACTCAGGGAGAGGCAGAGGCTACAGGCGGAACTGGGGGCTCTATCCACGAGCAGGGCCGTGGAACAGCTTAGGAAGGCGAGGGGAGTGGTGTACGAGCATGGGGAAAAGGCTAGCAGACTGTTAGCGCAGCAACTCAGGAGGAGGGAGGCGGCCAGGGAAATAGGTAGAGTGAGGGACGAGGGGGGGCGCAAAGTGGAGGATCCGGCAGAATTGAATAGGGTATTCCGGGACTTCTATCGTAAGCTGTATACTTCAGAGCCGCCGGAAGAACCGGAGGGGATGAAAAGGTTTCTGGACGGGTTAACATTCCCAACAGTTGGGGGGGGGGGGGGCGAGTGGAAGAGCTGGGGGCCCCGATTAGAGTAGAGGAGGTATTGGGGGGCCTAAAGGCCATGCAGCCGGGGAAGTCCCCGGGGCCGGATGGATACCCAGTAGAGTTTTATAGGAAGTTCTCTGAGCTGGTGGGCCCGGTCTTGGCGAGGGTTTTCAATGAGGCAAGGGACAGAGGGACCCTGCCGCCGACAATGTCACAAGCCACCATATCTCTGATATTGAAGCAGGGTAAAGACCAGGAGGCGTGGGGGTCCTACAGGCCAATCTCCCTGATTAATGTAGACGCCAAGCTCCTGGCAAAGGTACTGGCGGGTAGAATGGAGGACTGTGTACCGGAGGTGATTGGGGAGGATCAAACGGGGTTCGTGAAAGGTAGGCACCTGGCGGCCAATCTGAGGAGATTGCTCAATGTGATAATGATGCCCCCGGCGGGTAGAGAGGTGGAGGTAGTGGTGGCAATGGACGCCGAGAAGGCCTTTGACCGGGTGGAGTGGGACTATCTATGGGAGGTGCTCGGACGGTTTGGGTTCGGGGAGGGATTGGTGGATTGGATCAAATTATTATATCAGGCCCCGAGGGCCAGCGTCAGGACCAACAGAGAAGTGTTGGAGTACTTTAGGTTGTACCGAGGGACCAGGCAGGGCTGCCCGCTCTCCCTGCTGCTGTTTGCGCTGGCCATAGAGCCGCTGGCGATTGCGCTGAGAGCCGCAGAGGGTTGGAAGGAGATGGTGAGGGGCGGGGTTGAACACAGGGTTTCTCTTTATGCAGACGACCTGCTCCTGTACGTGTCGGACCCAGTGGCTGGGATGGGAACTATACTGGGAATGCTGAGGGAGTTCGGCCAGTTCTCAGGATACAAATTAAATACGGTCAAGAGTGAAATGTTTGTGGTCCAGGCAAGGGGCCAGGAGAACAGATTGAGAGGGCTACCGTTTAGGCTAGTTGAGGAAAATTTCCGGTATTTGGGAATCCAGGTGGCACGAGACTGGGGCAGGCTGCATAAGTTAAATTTGGCCAGGGTGGTGGAGCAAATGAAGGGAGAGTTTCGGAGATGGGATGCACTCCCACTGTCGCTGGCAGGGAGGGTGCAGACTGTAAAGATGACAATCCTCCCTCGATTTTTGTTTATTTTTCAGTGCCTCCCGATCTTTATCCCACAGTCCTTCTTCAAATGAGTTAACGGGCTGATCATGAGCTTTGTCTGGGCGGGAAAGTCTCCGCGGGTGAAGAAGGCGATGTTGGAGAGGAACCGCAGCGAGGGAGGGCTGGCTTTGCCGAGTCTGGTCAATTATTACTGGGCGGCCAACATCGCTATGATAAGGAAGTGGATGGTGGGTACGGGGTCTATTTGGGAGCGGGTGGAGGCGGCTTCGTGCAGGGGCTCCAGTTTGGAAGCCCTGGTCACAGCTCCTCTACCGCTGCCGCCGGCCAAGTACACCACCAGCCCGGTAGTGGTGGCGACCCTGCGGATATGGGGCCAGTAGAGGAGGCATGTGGGGGAGATGGGGGCGTCTGTCTGGGCGCCAATCTGCGACAACCATCGGTTTGCCCCCGGCAGTATGGATGGGGGGTTCCGAGTATGGCGGCGAGCAGGGGCGGGAAGGGTGGGTGATATGTTCCTGGAAGGGAGCTTATCGAGTTTGAGGAGCTTGGAGGAGAAATTTGGGTTGGTAAGGGGAAATGATTTTAGATACTTACAGTTGCGGGACTTTGTTCGTAGACAGGTCCCATCTTTCCCACGCCTCCCGCCAATGGGGATCCTCGACAGAATAGTCTCTAGGAGGGAAGAAGGGGAGGGCAGAGTCTCGGGTATATATAAGGTGCTCATGAGGGAGGAAGGGTCCCAGACAGAGGAACTGAAACTTAAATGGGAGGAGGAGATAGGCGGCGAAATGGAGGATGGGCTGTGGGCAGAGGCCCTAAGTAGGGTAAACTCGACCGCGACATGTGCTAGGCTCGGGCTGATCCAATTTAAGGTCGTTCACCGGGCCCATATGACGGTGGCTCGGATGAGCAAATTTTTCGGGATAGAGGACAAATGCGCTAGGTGCGCGGGAGGACCAGCGAACCGTGTTCACATGTTTTGGGCATGCCCTGAGCTGAGGGGGTACTGGGAGGGATTTGCGGGGGTCATGTCCCAGGTGCTAAAAACAAGGGTGGTGATGAGTCCAGGGGTGGCAATTTTTGGGGTTTCGGAAGACCCGGGCGTCCAGGGGGAGAAAGAGGCTGATGTTTTGGCCTTTGCTTCCCTGATAGCCCGGCGACGAATATTATTGGCGTGGAGGGACTCAAAGCCCCCGAAGACTGAGTGGTGGCTTGCGGACATGTCGAGTTTCCTGGGGATGGAAAAAATTAAGTTCGCCTTGAGGGGATCTGTGCAGGGGTTCACCCGGAGGTGGCAACCATTTATTGACTTCTTTGCGGGAGAGTGAGGGTCAGCAGGGGGGTGGGGGGAGGGGGGGGGGGGGGGGTAGAGTGGAGTAGGAGGGAAAATATGGCGGGTAGTACCGGTGGGAGGGGAGCGGGCTTGTGCAATATGTTACGATGGAAGTATTGAAAGTACGTGGATGTTTGCACATTTTTGCCTTTTTTGCTTCCTTTCTGATGATGTCTGTAACTGTTTATAAAGCCAAAAACTACCTCAATAAAATTGTTTATTAAAAAAAATGATATGTATATAGGTATGCTAGTGAAGGGTTAATTATTAAATATCAGTGTAATTCAAACACTGGAGCGCACCACCAGTTCCCAGTATAAATATCAGATCTCAGGGAATCTTGGGTCGTGTCTTAGTAGTGTTAGCAGAGGAGAAGTATTGAGCACAGCTCAGGGAGTAGTTTACATTAGAGAGAAGTAGCACAACTACATCACTAGTCAATACTAGATTATAGATTACTGTTTAACAGACTCAGTCTTACTTTATTAGTAGTTACAGCTCTGTACTGTGTGCAAACTCTATTTAATTTAATTTAATTGTTATTCAATAAATTAGTTTTGCTTCAATCTAAAGATTGATGGTTTCTTTATCATCAACTCATCCGACTGTTCTGGCTTACAAGGCAAAGAATAACAACATATTACCACAAAATGTAATATAGCAAGGTACCAGGTTTGTCTACTGTGGCTAACTGGTATAGTTTAGTAAGAATCTAGTACAGAAAACTAAGAAGCTATTTGAATCTCGAAGCACCAACCTGTGACTACAGAACTTCGTCGAATCCAGGACTGATGGACAAAGCTCTAGCTCCACGACAACTCCGGATCATCGGTAAACTTGATGTTAATTGGAGGGTGTTCAAGCAGCAGTTTCAAATTCATTTAGAGGCTTCCTATTTAAGTAATGCTACCAATGCTCGTAAAATTACTCTTCTACTAACTACGGCTGGTCCACATGCCATCGAAATCTGTAACTCTTCCCAATATACAGCGGATCAAGATAACACTAAGTTTGAAGTAATAATTGCAAAGTTTGATCATCATTGCAAAATTCAAACAAATGAAACTTGTGAGCTTTTGTTTTGAACAAGAGAATGCAAAACAAGGTGAATCAATTGATTGCTTTGATAGTGATCTTAGACTGCTAACTCAATCTTGTAACTTCTCAGTATTGAATAATTCAATGATTAGAGACCAGATAGTCTTTGGTGCAATTGATGAAAAGCTCAGAGAACGATTGCTGAGGCAAAAGGATCTCATGCTTGAAAATGCCATTTAAATGTATCGTTTATATCGGTTATCGAAAAGTCAGTACCATGAATATTTTCTCCGTGAAAAGGGTGTTAAAACAAACCACGAGGTAGAGTGTGTTAGGGCAGTGTCACAGATGAAGAAGATGTGCATTTCGGACAGACAGCAGCCGTCTTGCGCGCGCACATTCTAATCCAGCACATGCACACTTCGTCAAAAGGTGTGGAACCGCCCACGATGAAAAAAATGCCCTGCTTGAGGAAAGCAATGCCCACAATATGGCAAGCAAAACCACTTAGCTGCTCAGTGCAGATCCACACACGCATTTAAATCTGTGAAGTCAAAATCAAGACAGATGAATGTGAGAAGTATAGATTCAAAGGAAGAAGGTTTTGAAACAAATTTCTCCAATGATCCACATGCGTATTCTTTGGAAGACCCTTTCTTTGTCGCCATCATAGAGAAGTATGAAAGAACCACAAAAGTATCATCACGTCTCAAGACAGTACACTCCATCAACTCTGATACGGAATGGAACACTATTGCAAGTCAATGATTATCCAATCAACTTTAAGCTGGATACTGGCGTTTCTGCCAATTTGCTTACTCAGGTTGACATCAAAAAGCTAAAGCAATCTCCAAAATTAACACAATCAGCTTGTCAACTGTGCAACTCCAATGGCAATTAAATCACATCAATGAGATCTTGCTACTTGTTAGTTTCCAATAACGATATAGTGATTTTTCTAAGATTTGAGATTGTTGATTCAAACAAGCCTTCACTCTTTGGTGCGCAAGCCTGCAACGATTTACATCAAATTCAGAGGATTTATAGTGCAAATTCATCTCAACTAATGATTCAAGGCATGATGTGGAGATGCCAGCGTTGGACAGGGGTGAGCACAGTAAGAAGTCTTACAACACCAGGTTAAAGTCCAACAGGTTTGTTTCAAACACGAGCTTTCGGAGCACTGCTCCTTCCTCAGGTGAATGGCGAGGTATGTTCCAGAAACATATACAGATGAATTCAAAGATGCCAGACAATGCTTAGAATGCGAGCATCTGCACGTAATCAAGTCTTTACAGATCCAGAGATAGGGGTAACCCCAGGTTAAAGAGGTGTGAATTGTCTCTAGCCAGGACAGTTGGTAGGATTTTGCAAGCCCAGGCCAGATGGTGGGGGATGAATGTTATGGGACATGAATCCCGCACTTCCGGGGACAGGCCAGCGGTGGAGGGGTTGGCGCCGCACCAACCGGCGCCGAAGAGCGGCTGTGGGCCGATGCTAGTTGGCGCATGCGCAAAACCGCCGGCCTGTTTCCTGCACATGGGGTTTCTTCTCCGCGCCAGCCATTGCGGAGCCTTCCAGACGCCGGCGTGGAGGGAAAACGGGCCCTCATGACACAGGCCCGCCAGCTGATCGGTGAGCGCCGATTGCAGACCAGGCCACCATGCCCCCCCCCCCCCCCCCCCCCCCCCGCACCCCCCGAGGACCCCGCTAGATGGCCGACAAGCTAGGTCCCGCCGGGATGGACCATGTCCATTTCACGTTGGCGGGACTGGCCGAATACGGGCGGCCGCTAGGCCCATTGGGGCCCGGAGAATTGGCGGGGGGGATGTGCCAATAGCCCCCGAACGGCGGGGCATAAACCCCGCCCCTGCCTGCAAACCCGCGCCAGAGAATGCGCCAGCTGGCGTAGGAGCGGCGGCGCGGGATTCACTCCACCATCCCCGGCGATTCGCCGACCCGGTGGCGGGGTCGGACAAAGCTGCCCACTGAGTTTTTAGATGATAATAGCAACTTTTCTAGTGCCTAAAGTTTGCACAGATGAACGTGAAACTCTCAAATTTTCTGAAACAAGTCTTTTTCTGGCACCCCAACCCATGCAGATGGTTTTTAAACTTTCATCCCGTCCATGCTCGCTGATCCCCCAATCACAACCTTCCGCTCTGTGCTCCTTGATCGACCAATCAGATCCCCCCCTCCCCAATTACGTTCTGTACTTGCTGAGCCATCAATGACAGCTGTCCCATTCCCGCTCTGCACCCTCCCCGGGTACTCACTGCTTTCACATTCCCGCTCTGCACCCACCCCGGGTACTCACTGGTGTCCCATTCCCGCTCTGCACCCTCCCCGGGTACTCACTGCTTTCCCATTTCCGCTCTGCACCCACCCCGAGTACTCACTGCTTTCCCATTCCCGCTCTGCACCCACCCCGAGTACTCACTGCTTTCCCATTCCCGCTCTGCACCCACCCCGGGTACTCACTGCTTTCCCATTCCCACTCTACACCCACCCCGGGTACTCACTGCTTTCCCATTCCCGCTCTGCACCCACCCCGAGTACTCACTGCTTTCCCATTTCCGCTCTGCACCCACCCCGAGTACTCACTGCTTTCCCATTCCCGCTCTGCACCCACCCCGAGTACTCACTGCTTTCCCATTCCCGCTCTGCACCCACCCCGGGTACTCACTGCTTTCCCATTCCCGCTCTACACCCACCCCGGGTACTCACTGCTTTCCCATTCCCACCCTGCACCCAACCCGGGTACTCACTGCTTTCCAATTCCCGCACTGCACCCACCCCGGGTACTCACTGCTTTCCCATTCCCGCTCTGCACCCAACCCGGGTACTCACTGCTTTCCCATTCCCACTCTGCACCCTCCCCGGGTACTCACTGCTTTCCCATTCCCACTCTGCACCCACCCCGGGTACTCACTGCTTTCCCATTCCCGCTCTGCACCCACCCCGGGTACTCACTGCTTTCCCATTCCCGCTCTGCACCCACCCCTGGTACTCACTGCTTTCCCATTCCCACTCTGCATGCACCCCGGGTACTCACTGCTTTCCCATTCCCTCTCTGCACCCACCCTGAGTACTCACTGCTTTCCCATTCCCGCTCTGCACCCTCCCCGGGTACTCACTGCTTTCCCATTCCCGTTCTACACCCACCCCGGGTACTCACTGCTTTCCCATTCCCACTCTGCCCCCTCCCCGGGTACTCACTGCTTTCCCATTCCCACTCTGCATCCACCCCGGGCACTCACTGCTTTCCCATTCCAGCTCTGCACCTACCCCGGGTACTCACTGCTTTCCCATTCCCGCTCTGCACCCTCCCCAGGAACTCACTGCTTTCCCATTCCCACTCTGCACCCACCCCGGGAACTCACTGCTTTCCCATTCCCACCCTGCACCCACCCCGGGCACTCAATGCTTTCCCATTCCCACTCTGCACCCATCCCGGATACACACTGCTTTCCCATTCCCGCTCTGCACCCACCCCGGGTACTCACTGCTTTCCCATTCCTGCTCTGTACCCACTCCGGGTACTCACTGCTTTCCCATTCCCGCTCTGTACCCACTCCGGGTACTCACTGCTTTCCATTCCCACCCTGCCCCCACCCCAGGTACTCACTGCTTTCCCATTCCTGCTCTGTACCCACCCCGAGTACTCACTGCTTTCCCATTCCCGCTCTGCACCTACCCCAGGAACTCACTGCTTTCCCATTCCCACTCTGCACCCACCCCGGGTACTCACTGCTTTCCCATTCCCATCCTGCACCCACCCCGGGCACTCAATGCTTTCCCATTCCCACTCTGCACCCATCCCGGATACTCACTACTTTCCCATTCCCGCTCTGCACCCACCCCGGGTACTCACTGCTTTCCCATTCCCGCTCTGTACCCACCCCGGGTACTCACTGCTTTCCCATTCCCGCCCTGCCCCCACCCCGGGTACTCAATGCTTTCCCATTCCCGCTCTACACCCACCCCGGGTACTCACTGCTTTCCCATTCCCGCACTGCACCCACCCCGGGTACTCACTGCTTTCCCATTCCCGCTCTGCACCCTCCCCGGGTACTCACTGCTTTCCCATTCCCGCTCTGCACCCTCCCCGGGTACTCACTGCTTTCCCATTCCCGCTGTTCACCCACCCCGGGTACTCACTGCTTTCCCATTCCCGCTCTGCCCCCTCCCCGGGTACTCACTGCTTTCCCATTCCAGCTCTGCACCTACCCCGGGTACTCACTGCTTTCCCATTCCCGCTCTGCACCCTCCCCAGGAACTCACTGCTTTCCCATTCCCACTCTGCACCCACCCCGGGTACTCACTGCTTTCCCATTCCCGCTCTGCACCCACCCCGGGTACTCACTGCTTTCCCATTCCCGCTCTGCACCCACCCCGGGTACTCACTGCTTTCCCATTCCCGCTCTGCACCCACCCCGGGTACTCACTGCTTTCCCATTCCCGCTCTGCACCCACCCCGGGTACTCACTGCTTTCCCATTCCCACTCTGCACCTACCCCGGGCACTCAATGCTTTCCCATTCCCACTCTGCACCCATCCCGGATACTCACTGGTTTCCCATTCCCGCTGTTCACCCACCCCGGGTACTCACTGCTTTCCCATTCCCGCTCTGTACCCACCCCGGGTACTCACTGCTTTCCCATTCCCACCCTGCCCCCACCCCAGGTACTCACTGCTTTCCTATTCCCGCTCTACACCCACCCCGGGTACTCACTGCTTTCCCATTCCCTCTCTGCACCCTCCCCGGGTAATCACTACTTTCCTATTCCCGCACTGCATCCACCCCGGGTACTCACTGCTTTCCCATTCCCGCTCTGCACCCACCCCGGGTACTCACTGCTTTCCCATTCCCGCTCTGCCCCCACCCCGGGTACTCACTGCTTTCCCATTCCCACCCTGCACCCTCCCCGGATACTCACTGCTTTCCTATTCCCGCTCTGCACCCACCCCGGGTACTCACTGCTTTCCCATTCCCGCTTTGCACCCTCCCCGGATACTCACAGCTTTCCCATTCCCTCTCTGCACCCTCCCCGGGTACTCACTGCTTTCCCATTCCCGCTCTGCACCCTCCCCGGGTACTCACTGCTTTCCCATTCCCTCTCTGCACCCTCCCCGGGTACTCACTGCTTTCCCATTCCCGCTCTGCACCCTCCCCGGGTACTCACTGCTTTCCCATTCCCGCTCTGCACCCTCCCCGCGTACTCACTGCTTTCCCATTCCCTCTCTGCATCCACCCTGGGTACTCACTCTTTCCCATTCCCGCTCTGCACCCTCCCCGGGTACTCACTGCTTTCCCATTCCCGCTTTGCACCCTCCCCGGATACTCACTGCTTTCCCATTCCCTCTCTGCACCCTCCCCGGGTACTCACTGCTTTCCCATTCCCGCTCTGCACCCTCCCCGGGTACTCACTGCTTTCCCATTCCCGCTCTGCACCCTCCCCGGGTACTCACTGCTTTCCCATTCCCTCTCTGCACCCTCCCCGGGTACTCACTGCTTTCCTATTCCCGCTCTGCACCCTCCCCGGGTACTCACTGCTTTCCCATTCCCGCTCTGCACCCTCCCCGGGTACTCACTGCTTTCCCATTCCCGCTCTGCATCCACCCTGGGTACTCACTCTTTCCCATTCCCGCTCTGCACCCTCCCCGGGTACTCACTGCTTTCCCATTCCCACTCTGCACCCATCCCGGATACTCACTGGTTTCCCATTCCCGCTGTTCACCCACCCCGGGTACTCACTGCTTTCCCATTCCCGCTCTGTACCCACCCCGGGTACTCACTGCTTTCCCATTCCCACCCTGCCCCCACCCCAGGTACTCACTGCTTTCCTATTCCCGCTCTACACCCACCCCGGGTACTCACTGCTTTCCCATTCCCTCTCTGCACCCTCCCCGGGTAATCACTACTTTCCTATTCCCGCACTGCATCCACCCCGGGTACTCACTGCTTTCCCATTCCCGCTCTGCACCCACCCCGGGTACTCACTGCTTTCCCATTCCCGCTCTGCCCCCACCCCGGGTACTCACTGCTTTCCCATTCCCACCCTGCACCCTCCCCGGATACTCACTGCTTTCCTATTCCCGCTCTGCACCCACCCCGGGTACTCACTGCTTTCCCATTCCCGCTTTGCACCCTCCCCGGATACTCACAGCTTTCCCATTCCCTCTCTGCACCCTCCCCGGGTACTCACTGCTTTCCCATTCCCGCTCTGCACCCTCCCCGGGTACTCACTGCTTTCCCATTCCCTCTCTGCACCCTCCCCGGGTACTCACTGCTTTCCTATTCCCGCTCTGCACCCTCCCCGGGTACTCACTGCTTTCCCATTCCCGCTCTGCACCCTCCCCGCGTACTCACTGCTTTCCCATTCCCTCTCTGCATCCACCCTGGGTACTCACTCTTTCCCATTCCCGCTCTGCACCCTCCCCGGGTACTCACTGCTTTCCCATTCCCGCTTTGCACCCTCCCCGGATACTCACTGCTTTCCCATTCCCTCTCTGCACCCTCCCCGGGTACTCACTGCTTTCCCATTCCCGCTCTGCACCCTCCCCGGGTACTCACTGCTTTCCCATTCCCGCTCTGCACCCTCCCCGGGTACTCACTGCTTTCCCATTCCCTCTCTGCACCCTCCCCGGGTACTCACTGCTTTCCTATTCCCGCTCTGCACCCTCCCCGGGTACTCACTGCTTTCCCATTCCCGCTCTGCACCCTCCCCGGGTACTCACTGCTTTCCCATTCCCGCTCTGCATCCACCCTGGGTACTCACTCTTTCCCATTCCCGCTCTGCACCCTCCCCGGGTACTCACTGCTTTCCCATTCCCACTCTGTACCCACCCCGGGTACTCACTGCTTTCCCATTCCCACTCTGCACCCTCCCCGGGTACTCACTCTTTCCCATTCCCGCTCTGCACCCACCCTGGGTACTCACTCTTTCCCATTCCCGCTCTGCACCCACCCCGGGTACTCACTGCTTTCCCATTCCCGCTCTGCCCCCTCCCCGGGTACTCACAGCTTTCCCATTCCCATTCTGCACCAACCCCGGGTACTCACTGCTTTCCCATTCCCGCTCTGCACCCTCCCCGGGTACTCACTGCTTTCTCATTCCCACTCTGCACCCATCCCGGATACTCACTGCTTTCCCATTCCCGCTCTGCACCCACCCTGGGTACTCACTGCTTTCCCATTCCCGCTCTGCACCCACCCCGGGTACTCACTCTTTCCCATTCCCGCTCTGCCCCCTCCCCGGGTACTCACAGCTTTCCCATTCCCACTCTGCACCAACCCCGGTTACTCACTGCTTTCCCATTCCCGCTCTGCACCCTCCCCGGGTACCCACTGCTTTCCCATTCCCGCTCTGCACCCTCCCCGGGTACTCACTGCTTTCCTTTTCCCCACACTGCACCCTCCCCGGGTACTCACTCTTTCCCATTCCCGCTCTGCCCCCTCCCCGGGTACTCACAGCTTTCCCATTCCCACTCTGCACCAACCCCGGGTACTCACTGTTTTCCCATTACCGCTCTGCACCCTCCCCGGGTACTCACTGCTTTCCCATTCCCGCTCTGCACCCTCCCCGGGTACTCACTGCTTTCCTTTTCCCCACACTGCACCCGCCCAGGTACTCGCTGATTCATTCACCCCAGCCTACCATTTCCCTCCACATGCTCACTGACCATTGAATCAGAGCATTTCCTTTCCTTGCTCTGTCCTGCATCTGCTTGCTGACCATCCAATCACAGTTTTCCCCTTTACCTGCTCTTTACTCAGGAGCTGTGCTCCGAAAGCTTGTGTTTGAAACAAACCTGTTGGGCTTTAACCTGGTGTTGTAAGACTTCTTACTGTGCTCACCCCAGTCCAACGCTGGCATTTCCACATCATGCTCTTTACTGGCCCACGAGCCAGGTTCCAAAGAGTTCTGCATTTTCAGCCAGTCAGAAAGCAGCTGGCTGATCTGGTGGTATTGAGATCCCACAAGAGGTAGCGAACTCAGGGATTTATTGGGCGGCGCCAAGAGACCATGATGCTGTAAAACAGTGGAAGCTGAGACTGGAGGAAGGGGTATTTGAGGTTAATAATTATGAGTTTAAAATCTTTTGGCTGTTGTATGAGAGTGTGACTGACGAGGAGCAAGTGTTGGCATCATTTTACTGTCTTCATTTTTGAAAGTTCATTGTGGGCAGAACGTGGATGGGGCACAGACTGAAGGCTTGCACTGGCTCTGCGATCACGTTTTCAATAAAATTATCTCACACCTTCTTCAAGTACTATAAGTAATTCGTTTCCACTACCATTGCTAATATCCTGCCCCAGTGGTCTATTGCCCTCTGGGGTAAGTAAAACTTGCAAGCACCCTGCTTTCAAAACCTTTAGTTGGTCCTCAATTTGTCTTAGATCTGCTGCAAATTGGATTTGTTTATTGTCACATGTACCATGGTGCAGTGAAAAGTATTGTTCTGTGTACAGTTCAGAAAGATCATTCCATACATGAAATAAAAAACATCGGGCAAATATAAATACACAATGTAAATACATGGACACAGACATTGGGTGAAGCATACAGCAGTATAGTACTACTCAGTAAAGAAGATGTGTGAAGAGATCAGGTCAGTCCATAAGAGGGTAATTCAGGAGTCTGGCAACAGCGGGGAAGTAGCTGTTTCTGAACCTGTTTGTGTGGGTTCTCAGATTTTTGTATCTCCTGTCCGATGGAAGGAGTTGGAAGAGTGAATAAGCTGGGTGAGAGGGGTCCTTGATTATGCTGCCTGTTTCCCCAAGGCAGCGGGTTCAATTCCCAGCTTGGGTCACTGTCTGTGCGGAGTCTGCACGTTCTCTCTGTGTCTGCATTGGTTTCCTCCTGGTGCTCTAGTTTCCTCGTACATGTCCCGAAAGATGTGCTTGTTTGGTAAATTGGACATTCTGAATTCTCCCTCAAGTGTACCCGGAACAGGTGTCGGAGTGTGGCAACTAGGGAATTTTCACAGTAACTTCATTTCTGTGTTAATGTAAGCTTACTTGTGACAATAATGAAGATTATTATTATTGGAACATGTGTGGCGACCAGGGGATTTTATGAGTAACTTTATTGCAGTGTTAATGTAAGCCTACTTGTGACAATACAATAATAAAGATTATTATGATTATTATTTCGGTGGCAGTTAGGAATCAACCACATTGTTGCGATCTTGAAACACATGTGGGTCAGACTAGGTTAGGAGGCAGATTTCCCTTCTGAAAGGATATGAGTGCATCTTAAACATTTTTATGACAATCATTTTGAGAGTAACTTTTTATTGCAAATGTGTTAATTAATTGAATTTAAATTCCACCAGCTCCATTCTTCTCCAGAATTCAGGACAGACCAATTTTGTAAAGGAGACATCAATCAAGAATTAGGCCCCTTATTTCCATTTGCAAAGGGAATAACACCCATTTCAGGCATAGGTCCTTGACAACTCACTTGGTGCCTTGGTAACCTGATCTCAGAAAGGTAGTTAAAAACACGTTAGAAGTTGATCTTCTTTGATATATAAAAATAACGAAGTTTAAAATACAGTATGGACTCAAAAATGTGAGAAGCTAGCTAAACATTGAAATAATTAAAATAAATGGCAGTAAAATACTACTGTACATGCAACACATAATAACATCACAGCACTTACTGATGACATCAGCAGTGGATTTAAATAAGAAGATGCACAATAATAATAAGTGCCTATGTCAATAAGACAGAGGGCGCGATTCTCTGCTCCCCACGCCGGGTGGGAGAATTGCGGGAGGGCCGGGCGACTCAAGACACGCCCCCCTGGTGCCCCCTGCGATTCTCCCACCCCCCGCTCGGAAGATTTGCCACTCGCCGTTTTTCACGGCGACCGGCAATTCTCCGACCCGGATGGTCCGAGCGGCCTGCCGTGCGCGACCGGTTCACGACGGCGGCAACCACACCTGGTCGCTGCCGTCGTGAACATGGCGGCAAAAGCTGGTTTGAAGCTTGTGGGGGGCAGACAGGGGAGTGAGCACCACGGCTGTGCTCAGGAGGGGACTGGCCCGCGATCGGTGCCCACCGATCGTCGGGCCGGTCTCTCAAAGGGACGCACTCTTTCCCCTCCGCCACCCCGCAAGATCAAGCCGCCACGTCTTGCGGGGCTGTGGAGGGGAAGACGGCAACCGCGCATGCGCGGGTTTGAGCCGTCAGCCGTCGTGACGTTAGCCGCGCATGCGCGGGTTGGAACCGGCAAACCTGCGCATGCGCGGCTTACGTCACTTAGGCGCCGCCGTCGCGTCATTCTCGGCGCGCCGCCTTGACGCAAGCGTCAAGGCCCGGCGGCCGAGAGTTACGGAGCACCGCTCCTAGCCCCCCAGGTGGGGGTGAATAAGGTGAGAGGAGGGGCCTCTGAGGCCATCGTGAAACTCGGCCGAGTTCATAACGGCCTTCCCGATTTATCGCAGGAGCGGAGAATTCCGCCCAGAATGTGACCTTCTAGCTCAGAATGTGAATAGCACACTGCCCGCCATATGGGATGCTATGCTGCCTATTTACTCCTGCAAAAGGGTCACAAATTCATCAAATTTCTAGACCTAAGAATTAGCACTCCATAAACAAAAATTAAAATATGCATAAAAAACCTTTCTAACGAACTGAAACATGTAAAAAGTCCATGCACCCTCTGAATTGATGCTTTTTCCCCACCTTTTCCTGCATTATAGATTTTGCACATCCATTACTACCTTCCCTTTGATCCATAATACAGGACATCATTGTGTTGGCATATGTGACACAGAAAATATTTCCTGACTATTTCTTATTTCAGTTATTTATTTCTGTCATGACATGAATATTATAGACCAATGTGAACTCTACTGCTCCATCTCTTCAATCATCACATCATTCCATAGCATGACTGAGAATCTGGGCCAACATCTGTTCTTATTTTTTTCAATATTAACAGTGGTTATGTATTTCATTTGCGACCTCGATCATCAAGAGCATAAGTTTGGAAGCAAATAACTAAAGTGTTCTCATTAGTATATTTTAAAATATTTAAATTAATGGCCTACCACCTGCTTTATAACAGAGGACAATGGAATGTCATCAAAAGCCCTGCACATTGTCACCAAATATAATCTGTAGTCATTTCTAGGCTACAGTCACTGGCCTAGAAATAGGTTGGTGTCAGAACAGATAGTCAGAAGATACATGTGATCTTGAGCCTCATTAACATAGAATTTACAGCTCTATACCAAAATGTAGTCTCTGCACAAACCTCCTTCCACCTTCATCTCACCCTATCAGATTATCCTTCTGTTCCTTGTTCCCTCATTTACTTTTCCAGTTTCATGCATCTATGTAATATGCAGGGCTGCCAACTCTGGCTTGACATATTCCAGGAGATATTGGCAGACATAATATCATGGAAAGCCAGTGGCATGGTGGGAGCAGGACTGGAAATGGTGGAAAGTACCAACACATTGACAGGTGATCATCACTGTCCAAAATATCTTCACGCCTAAATAAATTAACAAGAGAAGAACATATTATTCTGATGATAACCATCCACCCCTCCTTCCCTGGTTTTGAACTGTCCTGTGTGATCCTATTTGTGAACTCCCAGCTCCATCTGCCACAGTACTGGATCATTTAAAAGTCTGGGGCTGGATAATTGTTGGAACCAAACAGAGCTGTAGCGCTTCAATGTGGTACTTTTGGAAGTGAAGTTTTGGCAACCAATTAACTGGAACGTTTGGCAAGTAGCCACACCCAAGGTACAGGACAAGAGTAGCTGGGTTACAGTCAGGGGAAGGAAAAAAAACGGGCAGACAGTGCAGGGATCCCTCGTGATGGTTCCCTTTCAAAATAAGTATACCGTTTTGGATGCTGTTGGGGGCGATGACCTACCGGGGGACGGCCCTGGCGGCCAGGTCTCTGGCACTGAGTCTGGCTCTGTGGCTCAGAAGGGAAGGGGGAGAATAGAAAAGCAATAGTGACTCAATGGTTAGGGGAATAGATAGGAGATTCTGTGATCACGAGCGAGACTCCCGGAAGGTATGTTGCCTCCCGGGTGCCAGGGCCAGGGATGTCTCGGATCGAGTCTACAGGATTCTTAAGGGAGAGGGTGAGCAACCAGAAGTCGTGGTGCACATAGGCACCAACGACATAGCTAAGAAAAGAGATAAGGATCTAAAAAGTGATTTTAGGGAGTTAGGTTGGAAGCTTAAGAGCAGGACAAGCAGAGTAGTGATCTCAGGATTGCTACCGGTGCCATGTGCAAGTGAGGCAAGGAACAGAGAGCGATTGCAGCTGAAAACATGGCTCCAGGGCTGGTGCAGGAGGGAAGGCTTCTGATATGTGGATCATTGGGATATCTTCTGGGGAAGGTGGGACCTGTACACACCTGACAAAATCTGCTCCATCCAAACCATTTGCACAAAGGAAGTTCCAGTCAATATTAGGGAAGTTGAAATCACCCATGACAACAACTGTTACTTTTGCACTTTTCCAAGATGTGCCGCCCAATCTGTTCCTCTGGGAAAGATGGATTGCACCTAAACTGGAGGGGTACCAATATCCTGGGTGGGAGGTTTGCTCAAGCTCTTCAGAAGGGTTTAAACTAGTTTGGCATGGGGATGGGAACCAGAGCTATGAATCAGAGGATAGGGTAGCTGTTGAACAGGCAGAAATAGTATGCAGCAAGTCTGTGAGAAAGGATAGACTGCTGATAGAATTTAGAATTTAGAACAGTACAGCACAGAACAGGCCCTTCGGCCCTCAATGTTGTGCCGAGCAATGATCACCCTACTCAAACTCACGTATCCACCCTATACCCGTAACCCAACAACTCCCCCTTAACCTTACTTTCTAGGACACTACGGGCAATTTAGCATGGCCAATCCACCTAACCCGCACATCTTTGGACTGTGGGAGGAAACCGGAGCTCCCGGAGGAAACCCACGCACACACGGGGAGGACGTGCAGACTCCGCACAGACAGTGACCCAGCCGGGAACCGAACCTGGGACCCTGGAGCTGTGAAGCATTGATGCTAACCACCATGCTACCATGCTGCCCATAATAGGGCAAAGTTGTATTCAGTGGAATGGGTTAAAGTGTGTCTGTTTCAATGCAAGGAGTGCCAGGAATAAGGGAGATGAACTTAGAGCATGGATCAGTACTTGGAACTACGATATTATGGCCATGACGGAGACATGGATTTCACAGGGGCAGGAATGGTTGTTAGATGTTCGGGGTTTAGATGTTTTCAGAAGAATAGGGAGGGAAGTAAAAGAGGAGGGGGAGTGGCATTGTTAATTAGGGAGTGCACCACAGCTGCAGAAAAGGAGGTAGTTGAGGAGGGTTTGTCTACTGAGTCAGTTTGGGTGGAAGTCAGAAACAAGAAAACTTTATTGGGAGACAGAGGAACAGATTGGGCGGCACATCTTGGAAAAGTGCAAAAGTAACAGTTGTTGTCATGGGTGATTTCAACTTCCCTAATATTGACTGGAACTTCCTTTGTGCAAATGGTTTGGATGGAGCAGATTTTGTCAGGTGTGTACAGGAAGGATTCCTGACTCAATATGTAGATAGGCCGACAAGGGCGGAGGCCATATTGGACTTGGTGCTCGGCAACGAACAAGGCCAGGTGTCAGATGTCTCGGTGGGAGAGCATTTCGGTGACAGTGACCACAACTCGTTGACCTTTACCACAGTCATGGAGAGGGATAGGAACACATAGTGTGGGAAGGTATTTAACTGGGGGAGGGGAAATTATACTGCTATTAGACAGGAGCTGAGGAGCATAAAGTGGGAACAATTGTTCTTGGGGAAATGCACAGCAGTAATGTGGGGATTGTTTAAGGAGCACTTGCTGCAAGTGCTGAATAGTTTTGTCCCACTGAGACGAGGAAGGAATGGTAAGGTGAAGGAGCCTTGGATGACAAGAGAAGTGGAGCTTCTAGTCAAGAGGAAGAAGGAAGCTTCCGTAAGGTTGAGGAAGCAAGGATCTGGCACGGCTCTAGAGGGTTACAAGGTAGCCAGGAAGGAACTCACAAATGGACTGAGGAGAGCTCGAAGGGGGCATGAAAAAGCCCTGGCAGGAAGGATTAGGGAAAACCCCAAGGCATTCTACACTTATGTGAGAAATAAGGATGGTCAGAGTGAGAGTAGGGCCGATCAGGGATAGTGGAGGGAACTTGTGCCTAGAGTCTGAAGAGATGGAGGAGGCCCTAAATGAATACTTTGCTTTGGTATTCACTGGAGAGAGGGAGGTTCTTGCCCATGAGAACAGTGTAAACCAGGTTAATAGACTCGAACAGGTTGATATTCAGAAGGAGGATGTGCTGGAAATTTTGAAAAACATCAGGATAGATAAGTCCCCTGGGCCTGACGGGATATACCCAAGGTTACTACGGCAAGCGAGGGAGGAGATTGATGTGCCGTTGGCGATGATCTTTGCGTCCTCACTCTCCACTGGAGTAGTACCGGATGTTTGGAGGGAGGTGAATATTGTTCCCCTGTTCAAGAAAGGCAACAGGGAAATCCCTGGTAATTACAGACCCTTACATCTGTGGTGAGCAAAATATTGGAAAGGATTCTGAGAGATAGGATTTATGATTATTTAGCAAAACATAGTTTGATTAAAGATAGTCAGCATGGCTTTGTGAGAGGCAGGTCATGCCTCACAAGCCTCATTGAATTCTTTGAGGATGTGACAAGACACATTGATGAAGGTCGGGCAGTGGATGTGGTGCATATGGATTTCAGTAAGGCATTTGATAAAGTTCCCCATGTTGGCTCATTCAGAAAGTTAGGGGGCATGGGATACTGGGAAATTTGGCTGTCTGGATACAGAATTGGCTGGCCAAAAGAAGACAGCGAGTGGTAGTGGATGGAAAGTATTCCGCCTGGAGGTCGGTGACCAGTGGTGTCCCGCAAGGATCTGTTCTGGGACCTCTGCTCTTTCTGGTTTTTATAAATGACTTTGATGAGGAGGTGGAAGGGTGGGTTAGTAAGTTTGCCGATGCGCGAAGGTTGGTGGAGTTGTAGATGGTGTTGAGGGCTGTTGCAGGTTACAACAGGACATTGACAGGATGCAGAGCTGGGCTGAGAAGTGGCAGATGGAGTTCAACCTCGATAAATGTGAAGTGATCCATTTTGGAAGTTCGAATTTGAATGCTGAATACAGGGTTAAAGGCAGGAAGTGTGGACAAACAGAGAGATCTTGGGGTCCACGTACATAGATCCCTCAAAGTTGCTACCCAGGTTGATAGGGTTGTTAAGAAGGTGTATGGTGTATTGGTTTTCATTAACAGGGGGATTGAGTTTAAGAGCTGCGAGGTTTTGCTGCAGTTTTATAAAACTCTAGTTAGACCACACTTGGAATATTGTGTCCAGTTCTGGTCGGCTCATTATGGAAGGATGTGGATGCTTTGGAGAGGGTACAGAGGAGATTTACCAGGATGATGCCTGGACTGGAGGGCATGTCGTTTGAAGAAAGGTTGAGGGAACCAGGTCTTTTCTCACTGGAGCGAAGAAGGCCGAGAGGTGACTTGATAGAGGTGTATAAAGTGATGAGAGGCATGGATAGAGTGGATAGCCAAAGACTTTTCCCCAGGGTGGAAATGGCTGCCACGAGGGGACATAATTTCAAGGTGATTGGAGGAAAGTATGGGGAAGATGTCAAGGAAGGTTCTTTACACAGAGAGTGGTGGGTGTGTGGAATGCACTGCCAGCAGAGGTGGTGGAGTCAGAGTCATTCGGGTCATTTAAGCGACTCTTAGACAGGCACATGGACAGCAGTAAATTGAAGGGGTGTAGGTTAGGTTGATTTTAAATTAGGATAAATGGTCGGCACATCGTGGGCTGAAGGGCCTGTACTGTGCTGTACTGTTCTATGTTCTATGTCACTGAGAGTGCAGCTGAAGACCCTACATATGTGCACACTGTCAGCTATCTGATCGTAGATCAAACAAACACAGATAGCAAGCGCTGAGGACCCAGGTTCAACCCCGGCCCCGGGCCACTGTCCATGTGGAATTTATACATTCTCCCCTTGTCTGCATGGGTCTCACTACTACAACCCAAAGATGTGCAGGGTAGGTGGATTGGCCATGCTAAATTGTACCTTAATTAGAAAAGTTAAAGAAAAACTTAGACACTTGGTTTGCAGCAGGTGATGACCCATATCCCCAAGTCATGCAGCCTCAATGATTCCCATACAGCATAGCTGGGACCAAGAGAGGAATTCATCAATATCTCACCACTCAAGAAAGCGGCCCCAACATAAAGGGCTGGATTTTATGGCGCTCTCAGGAGCAGGATAGAAGACAGTGGCAAGCTGAAATCTTGAAATGGGTCACGCTAGACCCTGACATCATGACATTGGTTCCAGATTTTACCAGCGGCAGTAAAACTCCCAAGGTTGCATTTCTGCAATGCATCTGTACTGCAATTAAACTTGTCGAGTAGTTACTTAACTGTCACTTGCATACAATTCTCTGTACTTTTATGTGGAGATAGGGATTTCTTGAGGGGTAGAAGGGGATTAGGGACCTTCAGATCCATGACGGATTAAAGCTGGTGTCACTTTGATGATACCTCAGTGCTACTTCTGGAGGCCAGCCTTATTGAGGTGTTTGCTTGACTGACCTGAGGTGGAAGAGAGGAGAGGATATTGCCAGTCCGCAGTAGCAGACCACTAAGAGTGGCAGCTTAGCCTGCTGTTCAGTGCTCTGCAACAGTGGCTGGGATTTTCCATGCCATTCACAGTGGGCATCATGGCAGGTGAGAGTAGAAAATACCACAAGAAGGCCAGCTATTGGTTTGAAGGCATCATAAATCCAGGTTGCAATTGTGCGCACTAGCAGTCAATGATAGATCACGTTTTCACTGTGGCATGTCGGGAACGTCATTTCAATACACTTGCATCTCATTATAGGGGCTTCTCGGAGGATTCATCCCCCCCACACTGGATTATCAGGGCAAGTAGGTGTGTAGCACACCATGCTTCATAATGATACATAGGCAACGTGCACTTGATGACTGTTGTGTCTTCAACAGTGCAAAATAAATAGATTACAGATGCACATGGGTTGCAAGTACATAGAACAGTACAGCACAGAACAGGCCCTTCGGCCCTCGATGTTGTGCCGAGCAATGATCACCCTACTCAAACCCACATATCCACCCTATACCCGTAACCCAACAACCCCCCCCCCCCCCCCCCCCCCCCTAACCTTACTTTTTAGGACACTACGGGCAATTTAGCATGGCCAATCCACCTAACCCGCACATCTTTGGACTGTGGGAGGAAGCCAGAGCACCCGGAGGAAACCCACGCACACACGGGGAGGATTTGCAGACTCCGCACAGACAGTGACCCAGCCGGGAACCGGACCTGGGACCCTGGAGCTGTGAAGCATTTATGCTAACCACCATGTTACCGTGCTGCCCAGGCATAACAACAGAGATTTATTAAATAGGTCTTCACTGTACAAAGGCTGGCACTAGACTAAGGGCAAAAGCTCACGAAGTAGCCGATGATGTCATGCATGTCACGTGATTGGGTTTTCAAAGAGACACTGCACACAACTACAATAACCCACATATATAACATCCCTCGCCTTTCTCAGTTCCAACACAACTAATACCTAGTATTTTAACATCATCATTTACATATATTCACAAGTGCAGGCATAAAATTATTACTTTGTAATAACAGTCAATAAAATGGATGATCAGGTGGCAGTTCCGAGATTTTGTTATTCTCGACCTTCGATGTATTTTCAGGTTCTCCGGTAGATGTCTCTACCCTGGAAGGTGTTACAGTCTCTTTTTGTGAGGAAAGACTAGTAGTAGCAGGTACATCTGGTGCAATCTCTGCTTCTGTAGATGGACTAGAAGTTACACAGTCAGGTGGAATGGGGACCGTTACCTCTTGATTTGCAGGTCGGCCTGCAGTAGTTCAAACTTGCTGACCTTCTGTTGTCCTGCTAAGCCTGCAAACAAATCTTCAATTAGTGGGCGAGGGTATTGATCCACGCATAGAACCGGATTGATTGTTGTCTTAAAATGTCCGCCAGGGCAGCACGGTGGCCTAGTGGTTAGCACAGCTGCCTCACGGCGCTGAGGTTCCAGGTTCGATCCCAGCTCTGGGTCACTGTCCGTATGGAGTTTGCACATTCTCCCCGTGTCTGCATGGGTTTCGCCCCCACAACCCAAAAATGTGCAGAGTAGGTGGATTGGCCATGCTAAATTGCCCCCTAATTGGAAAACATTATTGGGTAATCTAAATTTATATATTTTTTTTTAAATGTCCGCAGATACAAATTTTACCATCCTGCTTCATGACAGATACAATAAGGGTTGCCCAGTCACGAGTAGTGATGGTTCTAAGACTGCTGTTTCCACAAGTCTCAGTAGCTCAGATTTGACTTTTGGATATATAGCATCGGGTACTGCTCTAGCCTTGAGACATTTAAAATCGGTAGGGGCCCTACATTTGAAGTTTTGCCCCAAATCCTTTACCGGTTCCAATGCCAGGTGTGATTTCTGACCTCTGTTAATCGGCTTGATCCATCAATCTGTTCAGGCAGCTCAACTCTTCTACATCAACCAGCGAAGTCATAGCCATCGTTTTCTCTTACTTCTGAAAATAATTTTTTTGTGATCTGTTCCTCATTGGCAGTTTTTTTTGTGAACTGTTGTATCTCGACTAACAGTGCAAAATAAATAGTTGCAGATGCATGTGGATTGAAAGCAACATTAACTGAGGTTCATTAAAAAGGTCCTCAATGTACAAAGGCTGGTACTAGACCAAGTGAAAAAGCCCGCAAAATAGTCGATGATGTCATGCATGTCACGTGACTCGGTTCTTAAAGAGACAACGTACACAGCTACAATAACCCTCATATATAACTGTGATCTCCACTTCACTCCCCACTTCAAGATTAGTTTGCCTCCCTTGCATAATGTAGTAGTTGTGGGAATCAGTGTCAGGCGTTGTAGGCAGCAATGCAGTACTTTCAGGGGGCTGTCACAGGCAGGTCTCTACCTACCGGACCAGCAGTAAGGTGGGGTGGTTTTTAATGAGCTGCAGGCTTACGGCTGCTCTGGGGAAGGGAGAAACTTAGCCAAGGCGTGGAAAGAGTCTACAGGGCTCAGCCTGTACTAGAGAAGGGGCAAATTGGCCTGAGGCATGAGAAGGGGCAGCATGGCTTGGTCTGTACTGGGGAGGGGGCAAGTAACCTAAGGCAGGGGAAGGGGTTGCAGGAGTAGGCCTGTCCAAGGGATTACAACTGGGCAAGGTTTCACTCAAACACATTACTGAGGAACAAGTTCAGGGGGGTTACTATATGTTGAACAGTGCAAGTGGCCTCAGGATGGGATGGGTGAGGTCCACACGGGCCATAGACACATGCACTTCAAAATGTAGAGATGGTGGAATGACAACAACTATGGAGGGTAAATGGGAGGATGGGTACAAGATGAAACAAAGATAAGGTTGAGTGGAAATGGTGGGTGTTCAAAAGGAAATGTCAGGAGGTCTTTGAAGATGTAACCAGTACAATTCTTTGAAAATGTAACCAGTACAGTTGACAAGGGGGAGCCAGTCGATATGATATATTTGGACTTTCAGAAGACGTTTGACAAAGTCTCGCACAAGAGATTATTGTGCAAAATTAAAGCATATGGGATTGGGGGATATATATGAAAGCTGGTTGGCAGAGAGGAAACAAAGAGTAGGGATTAATGGGCCCTTTTCAAATTGGCAGGCAGTAACTAGCGGGGTACCTCAGGGATCGGTGCTGGGACCCCAGTTATTCACAATATATATTAATGATTTGGATGAGGGAACAAAATGTAACATCTCAAGGTTTGCAGATGATACCAAGTTAGGTGGGAGGATGAATTGTGGCGAGGATGCAGGGATCCTACAGCATGATCTGGACAGGTTGGGCAAATGAGCAAATCAATGGCAGATGCAGCATAATTTGGATAAGTGTGAGGTTATTCACTTTGGAAGGAAACACAAGAAGGTGGATTACTACCTGAATGGTTGTAAATTGGGAGAGGGGAGTGTGCAGGGGGACCTGGGTGTCCTTGTGCACCAGTTGCTGAAGGTAAGCATGCAGGTGCAGCAGGCGATAAGTTGGTCTTCATTACGAGAGGTATAGAAACAGGGATGTGTTGCTGCAATTATACAGGGCCTTGGTAAGGCCACACCTGGAGTATTGTGTGCAGTTTTGGTCTCCTTCTCTGAGGAAGGATGTTCTTGCTCTCGAGGGAGTGCAGCGAAGGTTTACCAGACTGATTCCAGGGATGGCGGAACTGTCATATGAGGAGAGATTGACAAGGTTGGGATTGTTCTCGCTGGAGTTCAGAAGAATGAGGGGGGGATCTCATAGAGACTTATAAAATTTTAACAGGACTAGACAGGGTAGATGCAGGGAAGATGTCACCAATGATGGGTGCGTCCAGAACCAGGGGTCACAGCCTGAGGATTCAGGGTAAACCATTTCGGACAGATATGAGTCATTTCTTCACCAAAGAATGATGAGCCTGTGTAAGTCATTACCACAGGAAGTAGTTGATGCTAACACATTGAATATATTCAAGAGGTGGCTAGATATAGCACTTGGGGAGAATGGGATCAAAGGCTATGGGGAGAAAACAGGATTAGGCTATTAGAACATAGAACATAGAAAATTACAGCGCAGTAAGGGCCCTTCGGCCCTCGATTTTGCGCCGACCTGTGAAACCATCTGAAGCCTATCTGACCTACACTATTCCATTTTCATCCATATGTCTATCCAGTGACCACTTAAATGCCCTTAAAGTTGGCGAGTCTACTACTGTTGCAGGCAGGGCGTTCCACACCCCTACTACTCTCTGAGTAAAGAAACTGCCTCTGACATCTGTCCTATATCTACCACTCCTCAATTTAAAGCTATGTCCCCTCATGTTGGTCATCACCACCCGAGGAAAGAGACTCTCACTGTCCACCCTATCTAACCCTCTGACTATCTTATATGTCTCTATTAAGTCACCTCTCAGCCTTCTACTCTCTAACGAAAACAACCTCAAGTCCCTGAGCCTTTCCTCGTAAGGCCTTCCCTCCATACCAGGCAACATCCTAGTAAATCTCCTCTGAACCCTTTCCAAAGCTTCCACATCCTTCCTATAATGTGGTGACCAGAACTGCACGTAGTACTCCAGGAGCGGCCGCACCAGAGTTATGTACAGCATGACCTTGTGGCTCCAAAACTCAATCCCCCTACTGATAAAGGCTAGCACACCATATGCCTTCTTCACAGCCCTATTAACCTGGGTGGAAACTTTCAGGGATTTATGTACCTGGATGCCGAGATCTCTCTGTTCATCTACACTGCCAAGAATCTTGCCATTAGCCCAGTACTCTGCATTCCTGTTACTCCTTCCAAAGTGAACCACCTCACACTTTTCCGCATTAAACTCCATCTTCCACCTCTCAGCCCAGCTCTGCAGCGTATCTATGTCCCTCTGTATCCTATAACATCCTTCAGCACTATCCACAACTCCACCGACCTTCGTGTCATCTGCAAATTTACTAACCCATCCTTCTACACCCTCTTCCAGGTCATTTATAAAAATGACAAACAGCAGTGGCCCCAAAACAGATCCTTGCGGTACACCACTGGTAACTGAACTCCAGGATGAACATTTGCCATCAACCACCACCCTCTGTCTTCTTTCAGCTAGCCAATTACTGATCCAAATCGCTAAATCACCTTCAATCCCATACTTCCTTATTTTCTGCAATAGCCTACCGTGTGGAACCTTATCAAACGCCTTACTGAAATCCATATACACCACATCAACAGCTTTACCCTCATCCACCTGTTTGGTCACCTTCTCAAAAAACTCAATAAGGTTTGTGAGGCATGACCTACCCTTCACAAAACCGTGTTGACTATCGCTAATCAACTTGTTCTTTTCAAGATGATTATAAACCCTATCTCTTATAACCTTTTCCAACATTTTACCCACAACCGAAGTAAGGCTCACAGGTCTATAATTACCAGGGTTGTCTCTACTCCCCTTCTTGAACAAGGGGACAACATTTGCTATCCTCCAGTCTTCTGGCACTATTCCTGTCGACAAAGACGACATAAAGATCAAAGACAAAGGCTCTGCAATCTCCTCCCTGGCTTCCCAGAGAATCCTAGGATAAATCCCATCTGGCCCAGGGGACTTATCTATTTTTACATTTTCCAAAATTGCTAACACCTCCTCCTTGTGAACCTCAATTCCATCTAGCCTGGTCGACTGAACCTGAGTATTCTCCTCGACAACATTGTCTTTCTCCAGTGTAAACACTGATGAAAAATATCCATTTAATGCTTCCCCTATCTCCTCTGATTCCACACACAACTTTCCACTACTATCCTTGATTGGCCCTAATCTTACTCTAGTCATTCTTTTGTTCCTGATATACCTATAGAAAGCCTTAGGGTTTTCCTTGATCCTATCCGCCAACGACTTTCCGTGTCCTCTCCTCGCTCTTCTTAACACTCCCTTTAGGTCCTTCCTGGCTAACTTGTAACTCTCAAGTGCCCTAACTGAGCCTTCATGTCTCATCCTAACATAAGCCTTCTTCTTCCTCTTGACAAGTGCTTCAACTTCCTTAGTAAACCACGGTTCCCTTGCTCGACAACTTCCTCCCTGCCTGACAGGTACATACTTATCAAGGACACGCAGTAGCTGTTCCTTGAAAAAGTTCCACATTTCGATTGTACCCATCCCCTGCAGTTTCCTTCCCCATCCTATACATCCTAAATCTTGCCGAATAGCATCATAATTGCCTTTCCCCAGCTATAATTATTGCCTTGCGGTATATACCTATCCCTGCCCATTGCTAAAGTAAACATAACTGAATTGTGATCACTATCACCAAAGTGCTCACCTACATCTAAATCTAACACCTGGCCGGGTTCATTATCCAGTACCAAATCCAATGTGGCCTCGCCCCTTGTTGGCCTGTCTACATACTGTGTCAGAAAAACTGCACACTACACACTGCACAAAAACTGACCCATCTATAGTACTCGAACTATAGTATTTCCAGTCAATATTTGGAAAGTTAAAGTCCCCCATAACAACTCCCCTGTTACTCTCACTCCTGTCGAGAATCATCTTTGCAATCCTTTCCTCTACATCACTGGAACTATTCGGAGGTCTATAGACAACTCCCAACAGGGTGACCTCTCCTCTCCTGTTCCTAACCTCGGCCCATACTACCTCAGTAGACAAGTCCTCAAACGTCCTTTCTACCGCCGTAATACTTTCCTTGATTAACAATGCCTCACCCCCCCCCCCCCCCTTTTTTTACCATCTTCTCTGTTCTTACAGAAACATCTAAATCCTGGAACCTGCAACAACCATTCCTGTCCCTGCTCTATCCATGTCTCCGAAGTCGCCACAACATCGAGATCCCAGGTACCAACCCATGCTGCAAGCTCACCCACCTTATTCCGGATGCTCCTGGCGTTGAAGTAGACACACTTCAAACCAGCGTCTTGCTTGCCAGTGCCCTCTTTCGAACTTTCAACCCTATCCCTGACCTCACTACTCTCAACATCCTTTACACTGGGTGATCAGCCATGATCGTGATAAATGGCGGAGCAGGCTTGGAGGGCCAAAAGGCCTTCTCCTGCTCCTATCTTCTATGTATCTATGTATCTATGTCTCTTGTATGAGTGAGAAATGAGTGGGGCTGCACGGTTTGTTATTCTGAGGAGGGCTGTTCAGCAGAATGTTGAGGACGTCAGAGTGAAGGTTGGCACCTGTAAAAGGTATGGCACTGTGTGCCACTGTATCCATGTTCCTTTTGCTGCCTCGGAGACTTCTCGTCACTCTTGTTTAGTTTGGGCTGTCGCCCGCTTCTAGCTGTTGATAGGAAATGACACGTCACTTCAAGCTCTCACTGCAGCTCTCACTGCAAACAGCATCACTTTCAAGGATGAGTCAGAGAGCTGGGGAAGAGCAATCTTCTCGTGGCTTCCTTCAAAGCTGCTTCCTGCAGCCTTCAGAAACAATGTTGTATGCAGCTATTCTGAACTGTGCTGGGGTCTCTTCAAATAGGGATCCTTCCATTGGCAGGTGCAGGTTGTCATCATGCCAACACTCTGGGCACGAGTTAACCACCGTGCTGTGCCCAGTGCAGAATTTTTAAAAATGTATTTTATTCCAAACATATTCAAAAGTACGACATAAACCAAAAAAAATTACCCAGACCCCATAGAACCCATTTTGTGCAAGTTTTTCCCTTTCTCATCCCCTCCCCCTCCAGTCACCCCAGCCCCCATCATGTTAAACAATTCCTCAGACATTGTCATGAACAGTCCCCACACAATATCACATCCTTCCGGTGATACCCTCAATTGAAACTTGATCTTTTCCAGCTAGAGGAAATTATACAGGTCCCCCAGCCAGGCCACCATCCCCGGTGGCCTTGTTAACTGCCATTCCAATAGAATCCTTCACCAGGCAACAAGAGAGGCGAAGGCCACAACATCAGCTTCACCATTTCGTATACCACAAAAATCGCCACCATTGGGCCTGGCCCTGCCTTTACCCCAAAATCTTCGATAGCGTCCTGAACACTCCTGCTCAGTATCTCTCCAACCTCTCACAGCCTCAGAACATACGCGTGTGATTTGCTGGTCCTCGCCCACATTTCTCAGACTCATCTGCCACCTTCTGGAAGAACCCACTCATCCTCGCCCGAGGCATATGCACCCTCTGCACAATCTTAAACTGAATCAAACTTATCTACACACACAAGGAGGTCGAATTTACCCTACACATCGCCTCACTCCACACTCCCATCTCCTCCTCCCATTTTTCCTTAATCCTCATCACCTGCGCTCCCCCCTGCTCCCCCAACCACCTGTATATATCCCCGTTCTTACCCTCCCCTTTCCCGTCTGGCAGCAGCAACCGCTCCAACAGGCTATACTCCAGCAGCTTGGGAAACCCTCTCCATTCCTTCCTCACAAAGCCCCTCACTTCCTCTCCCTCAGCCCTTCCAGACCTACAAACCTCTATTCCAGATATGGATCCCTTGCCCTCACCAGACCCACCTCCCTCCACTTCCTATACATGACTGCTTAAACCCATGGGTCCCACACAACGGTGTCAGCACCGACATTCCCTCTATCCCAAAGTGTCTCATTAGCTGGTTCCACACCCTAATCATGGACTGCACCACTCGGCTCACCGTGTACCTCCCTGGTGCCAGCGGAAGCGGCACCATCACCATGGCCCTCAGGTTGGTCTCTCTACAGGGCTCTTGCTCCATCTTAACCCACTCCAACCCCTCTCCTTCCCACCACCACCTCACCTTCTCCGTATTTGCGGCTCCGGTTTCCTCCCACAAGTCCCGAAAGCCAAGCTTGTTAGGTGAATTGGACATTCTGAATTCTCCCTTGTGTCCCCGAACAGGCACCGGAATGTGGCAACTCGAGGCTTTTCACAGTAACTTCATTGCAATGTTAATGTAAGCCTACTTGTGACAATAAAGATTTGAATAATTATTGTTACTTATACCCCGAGAAAGCCCCGAACATCTCTAACATGTCCATAACTTTCCCCATACTCTTCGATGGGTCCGACACTAACAGCAGCAGGTCGTCTGAGTACAGCGATACCCCCTCACAATCCCCTGCCACTCTGCTGACCCCCGAAGGGTTATAGTCAAGGGCTCTATTGCCAACGCAAATAACAATGGCGAAAGCAGACACCCCTTCCTCATTTCCCTGTGCAACCCAAAATGCTGTGAACTCATCTAATTTGCCCGTACACTCGCCACCGGGGCCACATACTACAGACACACCCATGCCACAAACTTCGGGCCATACCCTAACTTTTCAGAATCTCAAACGGGTACGGCTACTCCACCTAGTCGAAAGCATCCATAGATACCACCCCCTCCGGTACCCGCCCCTTCGATGGGGTCAGGGCAGCACGGTAGCATTGTGGATAGCACAATCGCTTCACAGCTCTAGGATCCCAGGTTCGATTCCGGCTTGGGTCACTGTCTGTGCGGAGTCTGCACATCCTCCCCGTGTGTGCGTGGGTTTCCTCCGTGTGCTCCGGTTTCCTCCCACAGTCCAAAGATGTGCAAGGTAGGTGGATTGGACATGATAAATTGCCCTTAGTGTCCAAAATTGCCCTTAGTGTTGGGTGGGGTTACTGGGTTATGGGGATAGGGTGGAGGTGTTAACCTTGGGTAGGGTGCTCTTTCCAGGAGACGGTGTAGACTCAATGGGCCGAATGGCCTCCTTCTGCACTGTAAATTCTATGAATTCTATGCTGACATTTAATAGCCATCTGATGTTACTGGAAAGTTGCCTGCTCATATACCCATTTGGTCCTCTGCGACCACTCCCGGAACATATCCTCCCTGCCACTAACTTGGCCAACACTTTCACATCCGTGTTTAGCAGTGAAATGGGCCTATATGACCCACATTCCAACAGGTCCTTCCCCTTCTTTGGGATTAGAGTGATCAATGCCTGGGTCAGTGTCTCCACCAGCTCTGCCTTCTCAAGCGCCTCACTAAACATCCCCAGCAAGTGTGGTGCCAGCTCCATTGCAAACTCCTTATAGAACTCTGCCGTGTGGCCCCGGCAGCCTTCCCCGACTTCATCCCTTTTATACTAACCATCACCTCTCCCAGCCCTCACGGTTCCTTCAGCGCTTGCCTCCTCTCCTCATCCAGCCTTGGGAATTCCAGCTCATCCAAAAGCTGCCCCATCTGCCCTTCCTCACCACCCGGCTCAGCCCTATATAACTTCTCAAAACACTCCCTAAAGGCCTCGTTCATCTTCCCGCCTCTGACACTATCTCCCCTTTCCCTATCCGCACCCTCAGAATTTCCCTAGCCACGGCCTAAGTCCATAGCTGATGGGCTAGCATACGGCTCGCCTACTCTCCGTATCCTCCGTAGCTGCCCCACTGCCTTCCTTGTCGCCAACCTGTCAAACTTCCCCTGGAACCTCTTTTTCTCTGTCAACCCCTCCTTGGTGGGAGCACTCGAATACATCCTGTCCACCTCGACAATCTTGTTCAACAACCGTCCATCCTCCTCCTGTCCCTGTGCACCTTGAACGAGATAACCTCCCCCCAAAGAGGCCTTCAATGCCTCTCAAAATGTGACTGCCGATACCTCCCCAGTTTGATTCAACTCCACATAGTCTCTGATCATCGACCACACCTTCTCACAGAACCCCTTGTCCTCTAAAAGCCCCGAATCCAACCTCCATCCTGGCCTCTGCTCCTGCCTTGAGCAAAGTCTAACCTCTAGCCAGTGTGGTGCATGGTCTGAGATCACGATTCCAAGTACTCCGCCCCCACCACCCCCACCAGCACTGTTTGGCTCACTACAAAAATGTCAATTCTAGAGTATACCTTGTACACAGGTTAGCAGGAGCAGTACTCCCTCTCCTCCGGGTTCCTAAACCTCCATGGATCCACCATTCCCATCCTTTCCATAAATGCTCCTAACTCCTTTGCCATCCTCATCCTTTCCATTGACTTAGGGCACAACCTATCCACCTTCGGTCCCAGTATACAGTTAAACTCACCCCTCATAATCAACTGATGCGTGTCTTGGTCCGGAATCATTTGCAGCAACCTCATCGCAAATCCCACGTCATCCCAATCCGCAGCATAAACGTTCACTAGCACCACCGGCGTTCCCTCCAACATTCCGCTCACTGTCACATACATCCCACCCAGGTCCCGCACTTCCTTGGCCCCTACAAACCCTGTCCTTTTACTCAGCAGGATGGCCACCCCACCTCAACTGACTTCTCATGGGTCCATGTGCCATGACCCAGATGATGATTACTTCATCGCATTTCAATCAAAATTTGAAGCTTGAACACTTTGCCTGAACTCTAGAAACATCAGCGCCATAGAGGCATCAGCCAACAATCAAACACTCAAGACCTGGGCTTCAGCACCGAGAATATCCTTGCTACGGAAGAGTGGACACTTGAGCACAGTCTCCCTAATGTTCCCAACAGGGACCTGGGGTCCAGGGACTCCTGCTATGGCCGGGAACACAACCGGCTTGATGAATGGCACTCTGAGAGAAGGTGGGGCATCTAAGGATGGGGGAACTTAGGGGATTTGAGGGTCCTGGGTGGAAGCCCGAACTGATTGTCAGTTTCTCTTCTCCAATACCTTACAGATATATAACAATATGGCTGGTGCAGTTGGTCCTGCAGCAGAGAAGGCTGGAGAAGGCAGCAGCAACGACATAGGCTGGAGGCGGCATGTGCAGTGGGTAGCCGCACACCCTGAAGACCTGGTTGCCCATCAGACCAAGGACCAACCAGGAGGGGGACTCCAGCGATGGTCCAATGTACAGGCATTGTTGGTCTTTTGAGGAGATGACGGACGGCATTTGCCACAGGAGTCTCCATCTCAAACAATAGGCAGTGTGGCACTGTGCCATAACCTCGCAGACTTGGCAGCCGGTGGAGAAAGAGCACAGCTGCTCTCAGTGGCCTTGAAGGTCATCGCAGCCCTGAACTTCTCTGCAACTGGTTCATTCCAGGGCTCTAGCAGGGACTTGTGTGGCGTTTCCAAAGTTACAGTGCACAAGTGCATCCATGAGGTCATGGATGCCCTGTCTGGCAACTTTGAGTTGGACCAGGTTCAACAAGGTGCCCGAGCTGCAGGATTCTCCGCCATCGCCGGGATGCCCCAGGTTCAATGTGTAATTGATGGCACACATGTTGCCTTGTGCACACCGGGGCATCAGGGAGTGCCCTTCATTAACAGGAATGGTTCCACTCCCTGAATGTTCAACTTGTGTGCGGCCACCACCTCCGGATCATGCATGTATGTGCTCACTTCCTCGGGAATGTGTATGACAGCTACATCTTGGGACACTTGGAGAGCCCCGATGTCTTCGAGGTCCACCCCAAGATGACGGGTTGGCTCTCCGGGGATAGGTGCTACCCACTGAGGTCCTGGCAGAGGATACCAGTGCAGAGGCCGGAGACCGAGGTGGCGACCCGATATAATAAGGCCTATGCTGCCACCCACGCTGTCATTGAGCGGGGCATTGGATTGCTCAGAATGCAGTTCTGATGCCTGGACCATTCTGATGGTGCTCTGCAGCGCACACTCCAGAGGGTCTCCTGCTTTGTGACTGCCTGCAGTATACCCCACAACCTGGCACAGCAGAATGATGACATGCTGGATGAGGAGGGACATGCGGCTTCATTTGAGGCGAAGGTGGACCAGGAGGGATAAAAGATGGAGCCAGAGGTTGGAGGAAGGGAGGCACAAGTGTCCAACATGCCCGGAGGACCAGGGGGGCCCTCACCCGATTCTCATAAGACGAGGCTTTATTTTTCAGCTGACCCGCTCCCAACCAATCCCACCTTCCCCAATCTCTCCGCCCCCCCCCCCCCCCCGCATTCCTCTTCCCACCCAGTCTCCCCATCCCAATTCCTCTACTCCCCCATCACTTCTTCCCACCTATTTCCCACCCATTTCCTCCCTTCCTCCACCCTCCACCCCCCGCCAGTTCTCTGACCCTCACACACTAGTTCAGTCTGGCTGTGGAGAGAGAAAGATCTTTACTTTGGATCTTCAGAAAAAATCTATTTGATGAGAGAGAGAGATTAGAGCTGTCACCCTCCAGCTTCTGAAATCAAAATGAAAATAAAAGAGGAACACAGTGTCGTGTTAAGCACAGTAAGATAACACGGTCTGCAGCTGGATGCAGCTTTACCTGAGAGATACTCCACACCTCGAAGTTAGTTCAATTTGATTTATTGAACCTGTCACACAGTTAGCTCAATCCTCTGTGAGTTCGACTCTGTTAACCTAAGTGTGATTAATCTGTCTGACTGAACCAGACTTGCTCTTAGCCACGTGCTGTAGGAGTTATATGATATATACACCCTGACTCACTCTGTAGATGTCCCCAGTGGAAAGAGGTGGAGTGTGAGTGCCTCGTGCCTTTTATAGTGGGAAACCACCCCCAAGTGTTCTGCCTGCTGATCGGTTATGTCCTGTTCTCTGTATTCATTAGCTGCCTGTCTGTATCTCATTATGTGCACGTCCGCATATCATGACAACAGTCACACAGAGGAATGAACATTGCAGAGAAAACCCCGACAAATCGGCTTCCGCCAATGATAAAGCCCGGCAATTTGAAACAGTCCATTGGCCGACAGCTAAGTCCGTCACGATGGGTCAGCACTGATCTCCCTTGTATCTGTTAATTCGAAATATGAACAGATCTTTGTACCTCTTTGTGCGTTGGCCTCTAGTGCTTCCTCCTCCCTGATGGAGGCCCTGGGGGTCTCCATGGGACAGAGAGGCAGCTGGAGTGAGCTCCAGAGGCCTCTCAGTCTTCTGGAGTCTGGCGGCTCCCATGGTGTTGATGCCCTCAGTGATGTTCCTCAGTGACTGGGCCATGCTTGGCAGTGTCTCGGCAATGCCCACCTATGTCTGGGACACATTCCTCAGCGATTGCCGTCTCAGACTGAGCCATGCATTGGCACCACCACTGAAGACTTGGATGTTGTGCTGCAGGCTTTCCGCTGAGGTCGCCGTCCTTGCAGTGTTGGCCTCGATACCACACATTGTTGCCATTATCTCCTGTACACGTAGCCTTGGGGACTCCTCCAATTAGCTATGCAATCACTGGAATTTTGCTGACATCCTCTTCTTAATGTCATAGCTGTGTCCTATCCTCTGCATCAGCTCGGGGAAAACCAAACCTTGTCCAGAGGCTTGGCTTCTGACTGGGACCCAGTTGAGTTCTAAGATCCACAAACCTTCGATTACTGACTCCCTTGGAAATGAAATGAAATTAAAATCGCTTATTGTCACAAGTAGGCTTCAATAAAGTTACTGTGAAAAGTCCCTAGTCACCACATTTCGGCGCCTGTTCGGGGAGGCTGGTACGGGAATTGAACCGTGCTGCTGGCTTGCCTTGGTCTGCTTTCAAAGCCAGTGATTTAGCCCAGTGTTAAACCAGGCCCTAATGTTCCTGCCTCCAACTGATGGGCATCAGCAACTGTGTGGTTCTCACTTGATTGCACCCCAGAAGCCTGTTCACTCATGTGTTCCACTGAGGTGTCTATCTCCATGCTGGTGGAAGGTGGGGGTGAGACCTGTGACCAAATGGTGGTCTCCTCAGAGCACTCCTCCGAGGTGGTCTCTTAAGTGGCGGGATAGGGAGAACGACTCCAGATGGTCTGGCCCCATCAGATGGAGACCTTGTTCGACAATGAACATGTGGTCAATGAGAGGGTCATTTTGTCTGATATGAACTCACTTGAGACAGGTCATCTGGGTGAAGGGGCAGTGGATTCTCACCTCTGCAGCAGAGGCCAACCTTGCTGTCGGAGACTGCTCTCTCCTCGGTCAATCCCGCAATTTCCAGGGCCCGTTCCTCGAAGACAGTGAGGACTCTAATTGCTGATACTCCGTCCACCCCGTCTAGGCCCTTTCCTGCTTACTATGGGTTATCCTTTCCTGTGGGGCCAAAAAGAGGGCATTGGGAGCTTCATATTGCTGGGTCGGAGGGTCTATAACAGGTGGCATGTGTGGGCACCCCATCTGGACATGAAGGGTTTGTGCTGCTGGATGCCAGTGGATTCTGAGGAGCAAGCATGAAGATTGGATGTGGGGATGCAAGGTGTCAGCCAGTTGATTGGAGGAAGGGGGTTTTGGTACTTTGAGGGGTGGTAGGCATAACTGATGCTGGGATAAATATGGTAACCTACCTTTGCAGCTCAGTGGAGGTCGTTGGTCTTCTACCGACATTGCAAGGCGGTTCTCCTGATCATGCTGCTTACACTGACAACCGCTGCCACTGCCTCCCAGGCGTATTGGTGACTCTGGTGCTGGTCGTCCGACCGCTCGGGTGATCAGGATGTCCCATCTCACATCGATGTCGTCAAGAAGCCTTGTGAGGTTGGCATCCTGAAATCAAGGAGCAGGTCTTGGCGCTGCCCTCCTTTTGTGTTGACTAGGAGTGAGTGGTGAGGGAGCGTTTAAAAACTGCTCCCCCTTGTGGGCAGCACGGTAACACAAGTGGACAACACTGTGGCTTCACAGCACCAGAATCCCAGGTTCGATTCCCCGCTGGGTCACTGTCTGTACGAGTCTGCACGTTCTCCCCGTGTCTGCGTGGATTTCCTCCGGGTGCTCCGGTTTCCTCCCACAGTCCAAAGACGTGCAGGTTAGGTGGATTGGCCATGCTAAATTGGCCTTAGTGTCCAAAAAGGTGAGATGGGGTTATTGGGTTACAGGGATAGGGGGGAAGTGAGGGCTTAATGTGGGTCGGTGCAGACTCGATGGGCCGAATGGTCTCCTTCTGCACTGTATGTTCTATGTTCTTGTTAGCGGCAAGACGCTGAGGCAAGAAAGCCAGTAATGGCGAGAAGTTAATGGGGGCTCTTTTCAGCACTGGGTGCCGTTAAATACAGACCGTGATCTTGTCAAGCAGCCGTCGAGGAACATCCTGCCAAACATGCCCCAAATCACACTTAGAAATGTTAAATCGCGCCTTCTGTGAACGGTCAGGAATCTCAGAAGTGCGATGCTAACACTGCAGCTGAGTTAAACAGCCATGGAAATATCAGCTGCTGAAACTGTGGTGTTCCTGACCTGCAAGCAGGTTAGTTCAGAGAAAATTTCTCCCTTATTGTCTCTGACTATATTTCCTACAATAACAGTAACTGCTACAATTTCATCAGACAATTATTTCTTGGACTGAAAAGAATGTAACCAAACTAAAACAAAGACAATATGCTGGAAATCTGAAGCAAAAGCATTTCAGGCCGATGACCTTTCCAGTGCTGATGAAAGGTTGTCAATCTGAAAGGCTAACTGCTTTTCTTTCTCTCCACAGATGCTACCTGATCTCCTGAGTATTTCCAGCATTTTCAGCTTTCATTATCACCAAAATAATCCTGTTCACAAAACAAAAGAGACAGTTGAATGTAAAACCATCATAGCATTGCATTCTTAATGGTTGAGATAGTGAGTGTTTTTTTACACTGTAATTGTTTTGACAAGAAGTAAGCTCATACTTCTGCATTTGTGCCTCCGATGCAAGTCTTTTCAGCTGGTTTTTTTTGTGTGTCTTTCAGGGTCTGCAACACAGCAGCAAGAGGAGGAAGACATGGATGACTGGGTCTGGGTGGTATCCATTCCTCCAGTGAGTCAATCAGAAATACTTGAAGTTTCCAATCACATGCATAGAATACACCCATCCCTAACCAACGTGGCACCGTTTAATTGAATATTTTATGTATTGACATATTGTTGGCTATAGTTGCATTATGTCAGCTGCCATGAATGACCAAGGGGATTATAATTTGTTTTAGCAAACATAATATCATGACCATTTCTGCTGGCAATTATAACTGACAAAGTGGGGACAAAGTAACAAGCTTGTGACAAATTATTCTGTTTTTGACGACCGTTTCTTCTTCTGAAAATCATCTCCTCATGCCAGCACCTTTATTCATTCCAGATTTTGGTTTAGAACTAGTTTTATATGGGTAATACCTTTAAAATTTCCATTGCCAATTCTTATGGCTTCTAGTGGATTTTTTCCTCATGTGTTTAAAATCAGGTAGATGGGGAATAATTCAAAGAGCTTCTTTAGGTTGGTTGAAATGAAGGGACCAACAATAAAAGTCAAAAATATTCACGTTTCCACCTTGCTCTTTGTGACACCGTTGGAACATTGAAGCTGAGAATTTATTTGACCATTAATGCAATTTCACTCTCAGCAAATTTCAGGTACAAAGATGTATTACATTACATTCCCATGTGCACAATATTTACATTGGATCATACTTGTTTACTTCAAATGGATAACAGTTGTAAAAATTATTACACAAAGGAATGCTGTGCGAATGCATCAAGGACTCCTCAGTGAAGTTTGCCAGTTTCTACCTGATTGTCAGTTCCTCAGCTGGTTTAATACATTGAAATCCTTGTGGCAACATAGCACAATCTGTCGACTGGTCATTGGCATCAAGCATTAAAGACTCCTGCAGTACACGGTTCCCCAGATGTTTTCAGACATGTATGTCAAAAACAGCGGGTATGTAATTATTTTGGAAAGAAGTGACATGTTGTCCCTAACAAGGTAATGTTGTTCTTGGTTAAGAAACCAAGATGAATAACCCCGATGTACAAAGCAATTTTAAAATAAAACTAGTGAGTGAGATAAATCAAGAATTCATGATTAAATAACACTGAATTACCTTGCAAAAGCATATAGATTGTCGGGGGATGAAATCCTGGAAGAGGAAGGAAGTTCCATTGATTTGAGGTTTTGGGAAAGATTAAACTGGCGCAGTGAATTTTGACTTCCGCATTGTGGGAATGCAGAGTGGAGGAACATTATATAAGATTGCACATTTTAACATTCGGAAGAACTAAATCGGAAACCCTGATAGCCAAGATTAAGCCTACAAATAGGTTTAAGTCAGAGGTTGTCAGCCTCCTTAAAATTGACGAGCCCACCACCTGGCTGTCCCTGGTCTCACCTCTATTAAACCCAAATGTGGGTGGACCAGAAAAAGGTTGACATGGGTTTGAAATTTTGCTCCTCTTATTCCATGTGGTAAGCCGGATACATTTCCAGTGCCGGGGCCAGCATGTGTGCAGGAAGTGTCTCCAGATACAACTCCTAGAAGCCTGGGATTCGGAACTGGAGCGGCAGCTGGGGACACTGTGGAGCATCTGCAAGGCGGAGTTGTCGTGGCTAGCACATTTGGAGAGATGGTCACACCGCAGGCTCAGACTCCACAGGCAGGCAGGGAATGGGTGACCACCAGGCAGAGCAAGAGAGCTAGGTAGGCAGTATAGGAATCTCCTGTGCCCATTCCCTGCAAAACAGATGTACCACTTGAGATACTATTGAGGGCAATGACCTCTCAGGAGAAAGCAGCAACAGCCAAATTTGTTGGACCATGGTTGGTTCTGCTGCAGAGGGGAGGAGTTAAAAGTGTGGGAATGCAATTAAAGGGGATTCAATTGTAAGGGGAATAGTAAGCCGTTTCTGCAGCCACAAACAAGGATGATATGTTGCCTCCCTGGTGCTAGGATCAAGAATGTCTCGAAGCGGTTACAGCACATTCTGGAGGGGAAGGATGAACAGCCAGTGGTCATGGTACACATTGGTACAAACAACATAGGTAAACAAAAAAAGGGATATGGTCTTAAAAGCAGAATGTAGAGTGTTGGGAAGAAAATTGAGAAATAGACCTCAAAGGTAGTGATCACAAGATTACGATCAGTGCCACATGCTAGTCAGAGTAGAAAAACAGGTTATATCGAATGAATACGTGCTGAAGAGATGGTGAGAGGGGGAGGGTTTTAGATTCCTGGGACATTGGGACTGGTTCTGGGGATGATGGGAACCAGTACAAACTGGACAGGTTACATCTCGGCAGAACCGGGACTGATGTCCTTGGGGGAGTATTTGCTAGAGTGGCTGGGGAGGGTTTAAACTAAAAAGGCAGGGGGATAAGAACCTATGTAAGGAGTCAGAGGAGGGGGAATCAATGACAAAACCAAAAGACAGAAAGGGGAATAAAAAAAGAGATAGGCGGAGAAACCAAGGGCCAGATTCATACAGGGCCACAGTGAAAAATATCAGGAGCAGGACAAGTAATGTTAAAAAGACAAGCCAAAAGCTTTGTGCCTTAATGCATAGAGCACTCGCAATAAAGCAGATTAAATTATCACGCAAATAGATGTAAACGGATATGATATATTCGGGATTACAGAGATGTGGCTGCAGGATGACCAGGAATGAGAACTAATCATCCAGGGATATTCAGTACTTCGGAAGGACAGGCACAAAGGAAATGCTGGTAGAGTTGCATTAAGATCATAGACCATAAGATATAGGAGTAGAATTAAGGCATTTGGCCCATCGAGTCTGTTTTCCATTCTCCTACCTTCTCCTCGTAACCACGAATCTCCTTATTAATTAAGAACCTATCTATCTCTGTCTTAAAGACATACAGTGACTTGGCCTCCACATCCTTCTGCGGCAATGAGTTCCACAGATTCACCACCCTCTGGCTGAAGAAATTCCTCCAAGTCTGTTTTAAAGGATCGTCCCTTCAGTCTGAGGCTGTGCCCTCAGGTTCTAATCTTTCCTACTAGTGGAAACATGTCCACTCTATCTAGGCCTCTCAGTATTCTCTAAGTTTCAATGAGATCCCCCCTCATCCTTCTAAACTCCATTGAGTACCGACCCAGAATCCTCAATGTTCCTCATATGACAAGCTCTTCAATCCCGGGATTATTCTTGTAAACCTCTTTTGAACCCCCTCCAAGGCCAGCACTTCCTTTTTTAGATACAATGGCTAAAACTGCTCATAATATTCCAAATGGGGTCTGACCAGAGCCTTATACAGCTTCGGCAGTACATTCCTGCTCTTGTATTCTAGCCCACTCAAAATGAATGATTACATTGCATTTGCCTTCCTGACTGCCAACTGAACCTGCATCTTAACCTGAAGAGAATCCTGAACTAAGACTCCTAAGTCCCTTTGTGCTTCACATTTACGAAGCCTTTCCCCAGTTAGAAAATAGCCTATGCCTCTTCTTCCTACCAAAGTTCATAACCTCACACATTTCCACATTTTATTCCATCTGCCACTTCTTTTTCTCACTCTCTTAGCCTGTCCAACTCCTTCTGCAGCCTCCCCGCTTCCTCAACACTAGCTGTCTCTCTACATATCTTTGTATCATTACAACCTTAGCAACAATGCCCTCAGTTCCTTCTTCCAGATTGTTAATATATATATTGCAGCCTCCTGTATGTCACATTGTCAAAGGCCTTCTGGAAATCTAAATAGATCATGTTCACTGATTGACTCTCCTTTGTCTAAGTTTCTTGTAACCTCTTCAAAGGGTTATAACAGGCATGACCTACCCTTGGTGAAGCCTTGCTGACTCAGCACTATTGTACCATGCCTTTCCAAGTACTCGCCAATTTCATCCGTAATAATGTACTCTAAAATCTTACCAACAATTGAAGTCAGGTTAACCTGTCTATAATTTCCCGTCTTTTGCTTCCCTCCCTTTTTTAAAAAACATTTTCATTCTCCTCATTTTCCACTTTTTCATCAAATATACAACCAAGAAAAGATAACCAGCAATAACAAATAAAATAGCAATCCCCTAACCAGCATTTCCCTCAACATACAAACCCAAATATCAACCCTACATCCAAATACAAACCAAGAAAGACCAAAGAGAATCCACGGTCATCCCATACATGGTAAACAATAAACAATATACTCAACCCTCCCCGCCCCACTAACCCCCCCCCCCCCCCCCCTCCCCCCATAATGTTCAATGGCATCCAATTCTTGAAAGTGCCGGATAAACAATCCTCCCTCCCTTCTTAAACAGCGGTGTTATATTAGCCATTTTCCAGTCCTCCGGGATCCTCCCTGACTCCAGTGATTCCTGAAACATCACCACCAGTGCCTCTACAATCTCCCAGTTATCTCCTTCAGAACCTGGGGTGTAGTCCATCCGGTCCAGGTATTATATCCACCGTCAGACCATGCTGCCCCTGCATAAGACAGATTTACAGAGTTTACAAAATATAAGTCCTCTAACAGATTGTCAGTACAAAAAGAGAAATATAATAATTATGGATATCCAAAAGGCTATCTCTACTACAAAAACATTAACAAAGTAAGAAAGACATACTGACAAGTCTGAATGACTTGTTCAATGAACAGGCAAGGAACAGAATCTTCGATTCTTCTCTTGTAAGGAGTGTTGCAGGAGTACTGTTCTGAACAAGCTTGTCTTTTTTATACCCATTTTCTAATAGCCTTTTATCTTCTAGCCCTACTAATGCTGGCCTGCAGTGGCTGCTTTGGAAGCTGCCATTTACTGTTTCTGGTTTATTATTTTTAAGGATGGTCAACCTTCATTTATTGATGTTTAATGATGGTCCTGATGTCAAGAGTTCTTGAAATATGACCAAACTAATGAGCGCCGCGTTATCTCCATTATTCTGTTGGCCTCTTGCCAATGATATTTATTTAGTTTGTAAGAATTTATGTTCAGCAACCCAAGATTTTCTTTATATATCACATTTGTTGTTTGAGGTAGTTTAAACTATTTAAGTCTTATTCAAAATTTTATTTGCTAGCTTTTAATCCTACTGGATATTAGGGATCCTAAATGATAATTACATGGAAACTGGTGGCGTAACTGTCTAAGTGCACAGCTACATATGCGTACTGATTTCTATCTTTAGGCTATGGGTTTGGTTCTAATAAAAGGTTTTACTTCATCTGATGCTGTGGTCAATGTGACATTCATCACAGAGGACTCACAAGATATCGTCAAACTGGGGAGTTTTTCTGTTCTGACCTATTCTGAACATTCTTTCAAGCTTATACTATGCAGTACAGAGCTTCTCAATACACTTACTGATTGCTTTTCTTTTACTTTTAAATAATTACTATTTGTCAGATAGAGATTGACACCATTTTATTCCCAGTCACATCACTTCACAGACTCTGTATAGTGTATGCAAGAAAGTGTCTTGAAGGCCCTATTAGCACAACCACAACGTTAGTGGGACTGGGATCTTGAATTGTTAAATTAAATGTAGTATCAGTTTTATAGACTAGACCTGTATTCACTTGAGTAAAGTTGATTAAAGAGGTGATCAAACAGAAGTATTTATGAAGATTAAAGGATTTGATAGGTTAAATAGGCAGAACCCCTGATGGGAGAGTCCAGAACAAAGAGAACAAAATCAGAACAAATAGAACATAGAACAGGCCCTTCGGCCCTCAATGTTGTGCCGAGCCATGATCACCCTACTCAAACCCACGTATCCACCCTATACCCGTAACCCAACAACCTTAACCTTACTTTTATTAGGACACTACGGGCAATTTAGCATGGCCAATCCACCTAACCCGCACATCTTTGGACTGTGGGAGGAAACCGGAGCACCCGGAGGAAACCCACGCACACAGGGGGAGGACGTGCAGACTCCACACAGACAGTGACCCAGCCGGGAATCGAACCTGGGACCCTGGAGCTGTGAAGCATTTATGCTAACCACCATGCTACCCTGCTGCCCCTGGCGATATCTTCAGTATCGATGTCAGGAAGCATTTCTTCATGCAAAGGGGAGTGGAAATCTGGAACTGTTCAAAAGTATGTTGAGGTTAAGGTCATAGAAAATTTCATAAGTGGGATCAATGTATTTTTGTTCAGGAAATGGGGGAACCAAATCATAATAATAATAACCTTTTATTGTCACAAGTATTTTTTTAATAAATTATTGAGTTTCCATATTTTATATATGACAGATTACAAATTATTAGAGAGGAAAAAAAAAGAAAACACAAAAATTTAACATGAATATTTACAGGTAAGCATCTTCATAACAACAATTGTGGCCGCCCCCTTTAGCCAGCATACATATTTTACATTCCCCAGTATGGCCGAGGCACATGTTTATAGGCATTCATTTATAGTTTGGTTTTGGGCCTTGGCTTGCCATCAAACCCCCATAACGAGCCCGTAACCCCCCCCCCCCCCCCCCCCCGGCTACCTTCCCCCGATTCCCGTCCATTTTCCCGATTCTTGGCCACCCGATTATTCTTCCTCTTGTACGTTGGCCACAAACAGGTCCCGGAACAGTTGCATGAATGGCTCCCACGTTCTGTGGAAGCCGTCGTCCGACCCTCGGATGGCGAATTTGATTTTCTCCATTTGGAGAGATTCCGAGAGGTCGGACAGCCAGTCTGCAGCTCTGGGCGGTGCTGCTGACCGCCAGCCAAACAGGATTCTACGGCGGGCGATCAGGGAGGCAAAGGCAAGGACATCCGCCCTCCTCCCCAGGAATAGATCTGGCTGGTCTGAAACCCCGAAGAACGCCACTATCGGGCATGGCTCCACCCTCACCCCCACCACTTTGGACATAGCCTCGAAGAAGGCTGTCCAGTACTCCCCAAGTCTGGGGCAAGACCAGAACATGTGGGCGTGGTTGGCCGGGCCTCTTTGGCACCGCTCACATCTGTCCTCCACCTCCGGGAAGAACCTACTCATACGGTTTCTCGTTAAGTGGGCTCTATGTACCACTTTTAGTTGCGTCAGGCTGAGCCTTGCGCACGTGGAGGTGGAGTTGACCCTATGCAGTGCTTCGCTCCAGAGTCCCCACCCTATCTCCATCCCCAGGTCGTCCTCCCATTTCCTTCTTGTTGCGTCCAGTACGGTGTCGTCCCTATCTACCGGTCGGTCATACATGTCACTACAGTTCCCTTTCTCTAGGATACTTGCGTCCAGTAGGTCCTCCAGTAGCGTCTGTCGTGGCGGTTGTGGGTATGTCCTTGTCTCCTTTCGTAGGAAGTTTTGAGCTGCAGGTACCGTAGCTCGTTCCCCCCAGCTAGCTGAAATTTCTCTGTCAGTTCGTCCAGTGTTGCGATCCTGTCATCCGTGTATAGGTCCCTGACTGTCAGTGTCCCCCCGTCCTGCCTCCACCTTTTGAAGGTGGCGTCAGTCAGTGCTGGTTTGAACCTATGGTTGTTGCAGATGGGAGCCTTGTCCGACATTTTGTACAGGCCAAATTGCTGCCGCAGTTGGTTCCAGGATTTGAGGGTGGCTGTCACCACTGGGCTGCTGGAGTGTTTTTTGGGTGGGGATGGGAGTTCTGCCGTGGCGAGGGCCCGGAGGGAGGTTCCCATGCAGGAGGCCTCCTCCGCACGTACCCACTCGGCTTCTGGCTCCTGGATCCATCCCCTTACTCGCTCGGCTGTTGCCACCCAGTGGTAGAATTGTAGATTCGGGAGGGCTAGCCCCCCCCGGTTTTTGTTTTTTGTAGGACCTTCTTTGGGATCCTAGCATTTTTATCCCCCCATATGAACGCCATGGCAAGCTTGTCCAGCGCTTTGAAAAAGGCCTTGGGGATGTAGATCGGAATGGATCTAAACAGGAAGAGGAACCTGGGCAGTACGTTCATTTTGATCGTCTGGACTCTCCCCGCGAGGGAGAGCGGGAGTGTGTTCCATCTTTGCAGGTCCTTTTTAACTTCCTCCGTCAGGCTGGTGAGGTTCCATTTGTGGATCCCTTTCCAGTCATGGGCTATTTGGATCCCCAGGTAGCGGAATTTATGTCGGGCTTGTTTGAATGGCAGCCCCTTTAGTGCTGCCCCCCCCCCCCCCCCCCCCCCCCCCCCCTTGCGGGTGTACTGGGAAGATCTCACTTTTGCTCATGTTGAGTTTGTAGCCCGAGAAGGCTCCAAACTCTTTCAGGAGCGCGATGATTCCGTCCATGCTGCTTTGTGGGTCCGAGATATAGAGGAGCAGATCATCCGCATAGAGTGAGACTCTGTGCTCTCTACCTCCCCTTCGGATCCCCCTCCAATTTTTTTGCTGCCCTGAGCGCGATTGCTAGCGGTTCGATTGCTAGTGCGAACAGCAGCGGGGACAGTGGGCATCCTTGTCTGGTGCCCCTGTGCAGCTGGAAGTATTGGGAGTTGGTATTGTTGGTCCGTACACTCGCCATGGGAGCGTTGTATAGGAGCTTTACCCAAGCGGTGAACCCTGTTCCAAGCCCGAACCGCTCCAGTACCTCTATGAGGTATTTCCATTCGACTCTGTCAAAGGCCTTTTCTGCGTCCAGGGAGACGATCACCTCTTGTGTTCTCTCCCCGGAGGGGGTCATTATCACGTTCAGCAGGCGCCTGATGTTCGCGGTAAGCTGTCTACCTTTGACGAAGCCCGTCTGGTCCTCTGTGACCACCTCAGGTACACAGTCTTCTAGCCTTTTGGCTAGGAATTTGGCCAGTATTTTGGCATCTGCGTTCAGCAGAGATATGGGTCTGTATGACCCACATTCCGTTGGGTCTTTGTCTTTCTTAGGTATCAGCGAGATTGAGGCCTGTGCTAACATGGGTGGCAGTGTGCCCCTAGCATGCGAGTCTGTGAACATCTCCCGCAGGTGCGGGGCCAGCGCTGTCGCGAATTATTTGTAGAAGTCCGCCGGGAATCCGTCCGGTCCCGGCGCCTTCCCCGTCTGCGTGGAGCTAATGCTCTCCATGATCTCTCCCAGTGCTAGTGGTGCTTCCAGATCCCGTTTTCAGCCCTCTCCCACGACTGGTATGTCCAGTCCATCAAGATACCGGTTCATCCCAGCCTTCCCCGTTGGGGGCTCTGAGGTGTACAGCTCTTGGTAGAAGGCCTTGAAGGTTTTGTTAATCCTCTCTGGTTCTGTTTCCAACGTGCCTCTGGTACCTCTGATTTGCGCAATTTCTCTGCTGGCTGCCTGCTTTCTCAGCTGGTGTGCCAACAGGCGGCTGGCTTTGTCTCCGTGTTCGTACAGGGCCCCGCGTGCCTGGCAGAGTTGGTGTACTGCTTTCCTGGTGGAGAGCAGGTCAAAGTTCCTTTGTAATTCTTTTCTCTCCGCCAGGAGCTCTACGGTCGGGGCCTCGGAGTATTTACGGTCTACCTCCCGTATGGAGTCGACCAGCTTCTGCCTAGCCACCCTTTCTCCCTATCTCTTTGCGCTTTGTAGGCAATGATTTCCCCTCTTAGTACGGCCTTAAGCGCTTCCCAGAACGTGGAGGGTGAGACCTCCCTGTTTTGGTTGTTCTCCGTGTACTCCGCTATGGCCCGCGCTATCCTTTCGCTGAAGGCCTTGTCAGCTAGTAAGGCACCGTCCAACCTCCATGTGGGGCGCTGGGCCCTTCCCGTCTCTAGCCGCACATCCATGTAGTGTGGAGCATGGTCTGATATCACAATTGCGGAGTATTCCACCTTGTCTATCCCTGGAAGCACCGTTTTCCCCACCACAAAGAAGTCAATTCTGGTGTACACGTTGTGTACTGGGGAGAAGAAAGAGAATTCTTTCTCCCCCGGGTGGGCGAATCTCCAGGGGTCTACTGCTCCCATCTGCTCCATATAGTGACTGAGTTCCCTTGCCATGTTTGAGGTTTTCCCCGTTCTGGGGTTTGATCTGTCCGTCTTTGGGTCCTGTACACAGTTGAAGTCCCCCCCCATGATTAGTCGGTGCGTCGCTATGTCCGGGATTTCTGCCATGGTCTTTTGGATGAAGCTCGTGTCGTCCCAGTTGGGCGCGTACACGTTGACTAGAACTACCGGCGCCCCATCCAGGGCCCCGCTGACCATGACATACCGCCCCCCCTGGGTCTGTAACCGTCTTTGTCGCCCTAAACATTGTCCTCTTGCCAATCAGGATCGCCACCCCCCTAGCCCTTGTCCCATAACAGGAATGATAGGTTTGTCCCACCCAGCCCTTTCTTACCCGCAGTTGGTCCTGCTCCCTCAGGTGTGTCTCTTGGAGGAAGACTATGTCGGCCCTCATGTTTCTGAGGTGGCTGAGGACTCTAGATCTCTTCACTGGGCCGTTAAGTCCCCTTATGTTCCAGGTGATTATTCTGGTGGGGGGCTTCTGCCCCCTCGCTCCTGTGGGATTAACCATATTTGTCCGGTGGACGCGCCCCTGCCCTCTGGGGTTTCCCTTTGTTAGGGGGCCGTCCAGGATGGCCACTATCACTGCTCTCCCCATGCGGTCGGGTCTCTGCGCTCCAGGGTTTCCCCTTGTCCCGGGGGCACCCGCCATGGCCGTCCACTGTGTGTCCGCCACGCGGGTAGTCCCCTGCACTCCGGGGGGCCCCTTCGCCCACAGACCTGCAGCGGTTCCCTGTTTCGAGCCCTTGTTTGTGGCACTTTGTGGCCCTGTTCCTTTTCTGGCCTCTTTTGTCCCTTTGTCCCTGCATTTCCCCTCCCTGGTCTCTCGCACCCCGGGTGTCCCCCCCCCCCCCCCCCCCCCCGCTCTCTCCCTTTTCCCCCCCCTCCCCTGTGTACCCCTCCTTTGCCCCTCTATCCCCTATTCCTGTCCCCATTTGCTCTCCCGACTTTGATGGGTGATCCTCCCCCTCCCCTGCCTGGCGCCTTCCCCCCTGTTGGGGGTGCGCTGCGGCCCTGCTTTGTTGCGTGCCCCCGTCGCTAGCTTTCCTGCTAGCACAGTGGCTCCCCTCTCGGAGGTTGCTGTCCCGCTTCTCCTCTCCCTTCTCCAATACTCCCGTTCCCTCGTGCTGGGGCCTGGCCTCCCACCTGGAGCGGTCCCTTGGGCAGTGGGTTGTTTTTTGTTCTGGGTGTTCCTGCCGGGGGGGAGGGGGCTGGCTTTGCCTCGCCCCTCCCCACCCCCCCGTCGGCATGTCGTTTCTCCTTGCCATGGGCCCCTCGTCCCTACCTCCCATGGCGTTTTTCCAGCCCGTGCTCCTCGACGAACCTATTCGCCTCAGCAGGGGCTGTAAAGAAATATTCCTTGTTTTGGTATGTGACCCAGAGTTTTGCTGGGTACAGCATACCAAAGCGCACTTTGTTCTTGTAGAGAGCTGCTTTCGCTCTGTTGAACTCAGCCCGTCTCTTAGCTATGTCCGCTCCAAGATCCTCGTAGACTCGGATGGCGTGCCCGTTCCATTTGCAGGCTCTATTTTCCTTGGCCCAGCGCAGGATTGTCTCCCTATCCCGGTACCGGTGCAGTTTGGCTATGACTGCTCTCGGTTGTTGCCCTGTCTTGGGCTTCGGGCGCAGTGACCGATGAGCTCTGTCCATTTCCGGTGGGGTGGGAAAAGTGTCCCCCCCCCACTAAGGAGCCCAGCATCGCAGCCACGAATGTTGTGGGATTTCTGCCCTCGATCCCCTCTGGCAGGCCCACTATCCTAACATTTTGCCTTCTCGAGCTGTTCTCCTGGTCGTCTACCCTGCCCTTCAGGCTCCCCTGTGTTGCACCCAGTCTCGCCACTTCCCTCTCCAGGGCCGTGACCCGGTCGCTCATGTCGGTCGCTGCTTTCTCCAGCTCTTTAATGGTTGCCTCATGGGCTTCCAGTTTCTCCCCTTGGGCATCCACTTTCTCCTCCAATCTGGTCAGAGCCTGCTGCACCCCTGACATGGCCCTGGTCACTGCTGCCTGTACTGCGGCCTCTGCGTCTGCTTTCAACTCTGCCTTGATTGCCTGCAGCTGCTCCCTCACCACCTCGGCAAAGGCTGCCTTCCAATTCACGCCCCCCTCTAACCCCAGGGGAGAGGGTACCTGTCTGTCCAGCTCTTTTTGATGCGGCGATACATCCTTCCCGCCGCTTCGTGTGCTGATTCGTTCGTCCGAGCTGGCTTGCCCTTTGCCCCGTCTACTTCCGGTGCCCCCTTTCTCTTGGCTCCCTTCTGCCATTTTTTTCTCCCCCTTCCCTTTCATCTTTTCTTCTCCCCTTGTTTTTCTTTTCCCCCCTTTTCCGCACCCTATTTTTATTTTATTTATTATTATTTTTTTTTAAATTTATTTTCCCCCCCCCTTCTTTCCTTTACCCCTTTATTTTATTTATTTCTTTCTTAATTATTTTCTCTCCTCCTCCCCGCTTTTATGCAACTCCTCTCCGATGGGCTTACTTTTGCTGGGAGCGAGTGTAAAAAGAGAGAAAATAGTATATACTCCCCCCTTTCTCTTTACCAGTTTTCTTTTGGGGTTTTTTTTAAAAACTGAAATATAAGTCTTTTTTTTTGGTTTTCTCTCCCGCTTCCTTTCTCCTCACTCACCCAGGAGAGAGAGAGAGGCTTTTGCCCAGTCCCTTTGTTCTTGCCACGTGGTGGTCGCCTGCCGCTACCGCACCGCTCCTGGCCTGCGTTGGGGGGGGGGGGGGGCCTGCCGCTGACGCACCGCCCCTGGCCTGCGTTGGGGGGGGGGGTTGGACCTGCCGCTGCCGAGCCCCTCTGCTGCCGCCGCTGCCGTCAAGCCCTGCCGCTAAGCCCCGCTGCCGCCGCCGCCGAGCCCCTCTGCCGCCGAGCCCCTCTGCCGCCGCCGCCGAGTCCCTCTGTCGCCGCCGCCGAGTCCCTCTGTCGCCGCCGCCGAGCCCCTCTGCCGCCGCTGCCGCCGCTGCCGCCGAGCCCCTCTGCCGCCGAGCCCCTCTGCCGCCGCCGCCGAGTCCCTCTGTCGCCGCCGCCGAGTCCCTCTGTCGCCGCCGCCGAGCCCCTCTGCCGCCGCTGCCGCCGAGCCCCGTCGCCACCGCCACAGAGCCCGATCGCCGCCGCCGCCACCGAGCCCCGTCGCCGCCGCCGCTGATGCTCCTCCGCCGACCGGCCTGCCCGGGGGGTCCCTTCCCTGTTTTCTGCCGCGTGCGGGAGCCCCTCTCCCTGCGACCGCTTCGCTCGCCGACCGGAAGTGTCAAAAAAGATTGTCACAAGTATGAAGTTACTGTGAAAAGCACCTAGTCGCCATATTCCGGCACCTGTTTGGGTAAGCTGGTACGGGAATTGAACCTGCGATGCTGGCCTAGTTCTTCATCACAAACCAGCTTTCTAGCCCACTGAGCCAAACCAGCCATTCAGGAATCAGCTATGATCAGTTATTAACGTGGCTGCTACTTGAATGTGTTGGGGAGCAACAAGAACACTTTGCATTCATATAACATCCTGCACGTAGTAAAATGTTCAAAATCACTGCCACCACAAACCTTTTTGGCCATCTTGGCCCCTGCTCCTGGCCCTGACCTCCACTTCGGATTGCTTGCCTAGCCTTCTCTTCGGCCCCTGGATCACTTAATCCACTCCACCTCTTTTCCTGACACTTCCGATCCTTGCCCCAACATTCTCACCCAAAACCTAATCCTGAAACTCATTCATGAACAGATCCCTGACATGACTCACAACCCTGATTCCCAATTCAGACTTTCTCAGACCCATGCCCCATCCCAATCTCTTAATACTTACCTGAAGACCACTGCAATGTTAACATTGGCTTAAATCTGGAGCCCTTTTGACTGGCAAGTTTTTCAAACTTCACTGGGAACATAAAGAGCCTCGCCAATCAGGTACAGGAGTAAGAGTGGGATGAGAACTGCTCCCAATAATGGTTACAACCCTATTTCTAAGTGATATTTTCACATAGGTCTGCACAACTCTACTTCGGCACCAACGATCCTTCCCATAACTTTTCTCTAACTATGGCTCTCCTCAGGCTTTGCAATTCTTTTCTACTTTCACTCATACACTTCAGATCCTCTGATGAACTCACAACTACGTCTTGTCCCCATTAACTACTTCTTCCTGTTATCATACACATTGTGCCATGTTGTCAATATAGCTTGAAAACTGTTAAACATGGCACATACCGACTCTTTCGGCATGAAAACAGGAGAAACTCTTCAATCACCAGACAATGGCACCAAAGCTAGATGTTGATATCAACCTTATTGGCAGAGTACCAGAGATCTCCATGGTGGTGGTCATGTGCAGAAGGCTGTTACTTCTATCTTCTCTTCCTGTTCCCTTTTTGCTTAATTATTTCACTTATACATTCACAGTCACAGATGCATGGTTTGGTCACCTGTTATTGCCTATTATTACCACTATAGGCCAACCCATGTACCTCTCCACGTTTTCTAGGTTTATCAGATGTCTCGATAGTTGCAGTTGCATAAAGAACCCTCTGGAAGGTGCATCATCACTCACTTTGTCCCTTCCAAATATTATTTCAGCGATCAGGTATAATAGATCGGCTGGGTGGGTGGTGTGTGGTCTGTACTGGGTGATTCGCCAACACCATTGAGCAGGAGCAGATACAGGTAGGTTTTAGCTACTCACCTTTTAAAATAAAGGTGTTTGCCATGAACCACCAATCGTTCAATTCGCTGAGCTGCTTGCAACATGTCATGGGGCTGTTTAGCACACTGGGCTAACTCGCTGGCTTTGAAAGCAGACCAAGCAGACCAGCAGCACGGTTTGATTCCCGTAACAGCCTCCCCGAACAGGCGCCGGAATGTGGCGACTAGGGGCTTTTCACAGTAACTTCATTGAAGTCTACTCGTGACAATAAGCGATTTTCATTTCATTTTTTTTCATAGAATTCCTATAATGGAGCCCATTCGGTCTATTGAGTCTGCACCGATCCTCTGAAAGAGCACCCTGCCTGGGATCCATCCTCATCCCTTTATCCCCACCCACCTTTCACACCTTTTGGATACGAAGGGACAACTTAACAAGCCCAATCCACCTAACCTGCACATCTTTGGACTGGAAACCGGAGCACCCGGAGGAAACCCATGCAGACACGGGGAGAATATGCAAACTCCACACAGACAGGCACCCAAGGCTGGAATTGAATCCGGCTCCCTGATGCTGTGAGGCAGCAGTAGTAACCACCGTGCCATAGTGCTGCCCCACACGAAGAGTGTCGAAAAGTGGGGGAGCCCTCTACCAGTTTATATGGGTTTCTGCCACAAGCCACCAACACTGCTGGAAACCATGACAAATGTGTTATTTCAGTGGGTGCTATAGCCTGTCTACGGAGTGATTTTTTGGGTGCCACGTATTTTGGGATGTGTCAAGGTTGCAAAAGGTGTGATTATAAATGCCAATTGCTTCCTTCTTTCCATATCTTCAGGGGTCTAGGCTACTTACTTGATTTGGACTGCACCAGTATGTCTAAAATATAGCCTTTAGCAGTCTAATATTCTTCCATTCACTGGTTATGTCAGCCACCTTACATCAAGGCAGAATTTTAACTGCCAAGGGAAGGCTGGTTTGGGTTCAGATAAGGTGTTAAATCCACAAACGGTGACATCAGGTTTGGAATGTGACATGATCCTCTCCACTTACAGTTTTAACTTGGGGTTTTCGGGTGAGCAAGGAACCTGTGTAGATTTTTGGATAATTAATGAAAATATTCAAAGAGGCAATTAACTGAGAAGTTAACCCATTTAATAGCAAACTAACAGATTTCCCGAGCACAATGAAGCCTGCCATAGCCAACGAGGCAAGAATGTAACAGGGACTTCTTGAATAATAAAACTGGCAGGCACCTGAAGGCTGAGATTTCACTCTATCCTTTGTAAAGTGGCAGCCTTGATATGCAGACAATTGATCTGGGCCAGTGTACACTCAGTGGGCAGCTGTGTCTGATTCACTTTGCAGGTGGTGACACTATCCATGGAAGCGAAGAGCAGCCTGAGACATGGAAATCACGGTAGGAATGAAGCCCCACAATATCTCTCCAAGAAGAAATGTTGCTGCTCCAAAAATTGCCTTTTCGTAGATATCCCCCCCTGGGGCTCTACACTCAGCTGAGTAGGGCTTGAAGTATCATGCACCCTCTGATGGGACTCTCCACTGCTGTCCCTGTCTCCAACACCTGCTCCTGCTCACATGTGATGTATCCCTCACCATGACAACTCTACCTTCTCGATTACAATATTTACCAAGCTCTGTATCTGCGCTGGAGGAGAATGTGCATGAGTCTGTGACAGTGAATCCTCAGAGTGCTGACCCTCCGTAAAGGGATCCTCATCTTCTTCTGCAGCATCTCCTCCAACAACTTTGAAGGACTTGTTGACATTGAGGAAGGTTATAAACTCAACACAGTTCACATTGTGACATTTCAGTAGTGCACCATCAATTCAACATGAGTGATTATTAAGTGTCAAGCAGTAATGCGTCATCTAATATTGTTACCGGGTCTGAAGGCTACCTCTATTTTCCCGTTGCCAGCACCTAATGTGTGTGCTAAGCTGCCAATCTTCATGATCTCATCCTCCAATTCAGTCAGGGTGACTATGAGGGATGGGTGTGAGATGATAAACTTTGTAAACTTTGACCTGGAGAGGTAGGAATGTGTAGAAGGGCAAGATGCGTCACTCAGATGATTATTGTGCAGGAGAATGACAGGGAATTCAGAGAGTGACAAAATGCCCCTGAATGAGGGGCTGGTTCAGCACAGTGAGCTAAACAGCTGGCTTGTAATGCAGAACAATGCCAGCAGTGCGGGTTCAATTCCCATACCAGCCTCCCCGAACAGGCGCTGAAATGTGGTGACAAGGGGCTTTTCACAGTAACTTCATTGAAGCCTACTTGTGACAATAAGCGATTATTATTATATGGTATGGCACTCACCTTTACTGACCAAATTAAGTAATTAGACCTTTTCCAACACTGCATCCAAATCTTGGGATCCCATTTTTGTTGCTCACAGCCTTCATGCCAGCCAGACCTATCTACTTTGGTAGTTAGTCTCTTTCATGTGCCCTGAAGAAAAAGTACATCCCTCTAAATCTCCAGGGAATAATAAGAGACCTGGTGGTGGAGTTGGGGACGGGGGAGTTGCCAATCTTACCAATTTCCTTGCCTCCGCTAGCTTTCACAAGTAAGGTCTCCAGCAATTATTCTAACAATTTGAAGCATCTCTTCAAATAGAATCCTTCGTTCACCAAGTGTGGGCCATCCTCGTTTTCAGACTGATTGCTTGGAAAACTTGAAAGCAGAATTCTAATGCTGGGGCAGACATAAAGAGCCATCGCAAAATTCAGGAACAGAACAAAAGATTTTCTGACCCACTACCAGTCTGGCCCTGTGTGCAGGTCTCGTAAGATAAAATTTGACTCTGGAGCTTCCATCCAACACTTCCTTTGCACAGGGTAGGTGGAGTCAGAGATGGCTCATAGAAACAGTAGTGACCCAGTGTAACCAGACTCTGCTTTTTTCATGGACAGGAGAAACATCTACACCAGGAGAATTGGCTACATTACTTCACCCACATTATCATCGTGTACACCCATTTTAACTGAGTGCCATCAGAAATGCCCAATATCCGAGCCCCAAACAGATTCGTAGACAACGATTTTTATAGAGGCAACAGAGATCTTGTCTGCTGGCTGGAGAGCTGTTGAGAGACTGGTGTTTCCTCCTCCTGCAAAAGCCCACTGTATTAAGAGCCAATCAAGCAGTTGTGAGGTCACTTCACAAATCTGGATCCTGGGGTAGGGAAGTCCCACGTGCCAATAGCTGCCAGTTAGTCAGAGGCAGGCAGTTTTTGTACTCATCGTGAGCCATTAGGAACATTGTGGCTGCTGCAGGAAACACACCCACTAATAACCAAACATCGCAGAGCAGCTCAGGCCAGAGGTAAGCAATGACAGGGGGGTCTTTCATGCACTGGCGATGCAGGGAGGGGACATTGCGGGATCAGCAGGAAGGGCAGAGTATGGCTCACAGCAGCCCTCCCAACCCTTCCCAATGCCAGGTTCCTCAATCAGCCACTGAGTTTGTATGTCATGCTTCTCAGGAGAGGCCCACCGTTGCTCAGTTAATAACCAGTGGAGGCAGGAAGATACCCTTACTTGGGCATTAATTGCTCATTTAAGGTCTCAATTGGAAGTGTGTGAGGTAATCAGTGTGAAGGTGCTTGTGTCCCCGCCCATTTTCATCTCAAACAATTAAATGCCATACCCTGCCTTCAAAACTCACCAAGGGGGGAGAGCATAAAATACCAACCAATGAATAGTACAAGTAGTGCTGACTCATGGTTAAAAATGACAGCACAAATATTTTCCTGAGGGTTCAACTAATCTCGAAGACTCACAGTGGTAGAGTTACAGACCCCCGCAGAAAATCAGATACAATAAGGTAAGTTCTTAATTACAGCAGTGCACTTAGCCCTCCACTGGGGATCATTGGCTGCTAAGCGGCCAGCACGGATCTGGACACGCAGTTTAAATAGCAGGAAAGACCAAAATTGAGATTTTCACTGAGCATGAAGCATTCTGCGATACACCAGACCGACCCACCCCTGATGGCGAGTTCCAGATCACGGCCAGAAATGGTGAGAATATCATTCACCCTCATTTCCATTCATTTAAATCTCATTAACAAGATTTAAGTCGAATGCAGCAGCCTACCGGGAATTACCCGACTCCCAGCAAGAAGTCACCGGTGTTGTTTAGTACTCCTTTTCGAAAACGTGAAGCTGCTGTAATGGCTATTGAGGGAAAGTGAGTAGTCATTTCCATTTACCGGCATGCAGCTCAAGGGCACCGGAGCTGCTGCTCCAGTGTTCGGGGCGGATGAGGGGCCCCTCAGGGTCGGTGGTCGTCCCTGGACTGGGAGGGTGAGGGACTTTGAGTCTGTGAGGCCTTCAATCCATCTTTAAATATTGTGGAGACCCATAACAGGGGCAACCACAGCTCCAGCCTGTCTGTCCTACCAGACACTTCCAGGACAGAGCCCTGCTGCTGCTTCTGTCCTGAAAGTCAATTTCACTTACTTTGTGACCGGCCTGGTACGGCTGGTACAGTACTTTGTGACAAGCCTCTAGCTTCACGGCTGAAGGCTATTTCAAATGAGGAATTAACTTTGCTGGTTGTGAGAGCATGTCACACCCTCAAGTGCCTCCCTGAGGACACAAGTGCCAGCTCTCAGAGGATGATTTATGCACTGCATATCCAGCAAACCTTGAAGCCTGAACAGTGTACCTGAACTCAAGGCGCATCAGCACCATAGAGACCGCTGGCAACTATTAAACACTAAAGACCCTGTGGCACTAAAGATCAGGATGTGGATCTTCACGCGACTAAAGTGTAAATGTGTGGATGAATGGAGGGCAGCTGTTCCCGGCAGGGGTAGAGGGACTGTTGGTGTGAATTTGCAGAGCAAGGTTTGCCAGCACAAATGGCTCGTTGGATGACACTCTGAGAGAAGACGGGTCACTTAAGGTTGGGGGAGGCTTGGGGCAGTTCAGGGCTCAGGGTTGAGCCCTAACTGATTGTTGTTCTCTCTTCTCTAATTCCTTACAGGTATAATGATGTCTGCTGGAATTGATCCCACAGAGGCTGCCCTGATGTAGCTTGAGGCAGTAGAGGTGGGAAGATGCTAGAGACGGCAGCAAGGCCAAGACAGGCTGAAGGCGGCACCCCTTGTGCAAAGGACCTTCACACACCCTGAAGATCTGGCCGCCTATCAGGATGAAGTGGGACCCAGAAAGGGAGGTCAGTGGCGGCCCAAGGTGTACAGGTGTCGTTGGTCATTCAATGAGATGATGGGCACCATGTGCCACAGAAGATGGCATCTCAGCAGGGAAACAGTGCAGCACCTGCGCCATGTCCTTGAGGGCTGAGCACCACATGGAGGAGGACGGCAGTGACTCCCAGTGGCCACAAAGGTCATTGCAGCTCTGAACCTTTATGCCACCGTGTCATTCCAGGGTTCGAGAGGGGATCTGTGTGGAATATCAATCTATAGCCCGCAGGTGCATTCGGGAGGTTACGGATGTTCTGCATTCTCAGGCATCCAGCTATATCGACTTCGAACTGTACCAGGCCCACCAAGATTCCTGGGCCATAAGATATTCTGCCATCGCCGCATGCCCCAAGTCCAGAAGGCATTCGATGCCACATGTGTCACCCTGTGAGCGCCAGGGCATCAGGAGGTGCCATATATTAACAGGAATTAGTTCCACTCCCTGAATGTTCACAATGTGTCTAGCTACACCTCCGAATCATGCACATGTGTGCCCATTACCCAGGGAACCTGCATGACAGCTACATCATGTGACATTAAGTGATCCCCGGTGTCTTCAAGGACCACCCCAGGATGATGGGTTGGCTTGTGGGGGACAAATGATATCCACTGAGGCCATGTCTGGTGATGCCAATGCGGAGGCCTGAGACCGATGTGTAGACCCGTTATAATGAGTCCCAAGCTGCCACCCGTGCTGTCATTGAGTGGTGTATCCGCCTGCTGAAAATGTGGTTCTGATGCCTGGACCACTCTAGTGGTGCCCTGTGTGATGCCTGGGAGACATTCGGAAATTGATTCAAATATGTAGTAGGCAATTAAGGGGTTAACAGCCTGAGGGTCAAACTATTGCCATTGAGTCAGAGGTATACGCCCACACCTGGCCTGAGTTCCGTTATCCCATTTAAACTTAAATTGTTAATGGGAATAAACCCCTGTTCAACCGGAGTGATTCACTCAACCTCCACTGTCCTCTCTGAGGCATTCTGGCCCAACCAGCCATTATCCCATTACAGAGACAGATGGCCTCTTTTGTCCCTCAATCGGAGGTTAGTTGCATATTCATAGCATGGCCCTGTTCTTTTGTGTAAAAGGGAATGGATAATCAAAAGTCCAGATAGCGATGATGTGTTCAAATCTGGATATGCCTGGACAGAATCATCTTTGAGAGCTGGGCAGAGCTGAGAGAGATAAAAGAATCCCGTTTGAACAGGTGGAGGGAGAAGGATTTGGAATGGGATTGGGGAAGGTCATGGAAAGCTGCCAAAGAGACAGGCTTTCAGATCGGGTCTGAAGGGGGTTCATTACCAGCATGAATATATTCTTTAAATGCAAGAAACATTTTTGTCTATCTGTGTAAGTGGAATTCAGAAATGTATATTCATTTTACATGTTGTTGAATGGGAAATCATGTGTTCGGGTTATGAGATGCATGTAAGCTGTTCTTGTTAGGTTTGAAGTTTAAATGTTTAAATATTGTTTTTCTTTTGTTGTACTAAGGTTTTGTTTGTAAAAATAACCAAGCCTATTTCTCATTCAATCATTCCTGGAGCAAATCGATCTTTCCGCAGTCTTAAAAATACAAAAAAAGTTTAAGTTCTGGTCCAGTACATAGAACATAGAACAGTACAGCACAGAACAGGCCCTTCGGCCCTCAATGTTGTCCCAAGCCATGATCACCCTACTCAAACCCACGTATCCACCCTATACCCGTAACCCAACAACCTTAACCTTACTTTTATTAGGACACTACGGGCAATTTAGCATGGCCAATCCACCTAACCCGCACATCTTTGCACTGTGGGAGGAAACCGGAGCACCCGGAGGAAACCCACACACACAGGGGGAGGACGTGCAGACTCCACACAGACAGTGACCCAGCCGGGAATCGAACCTGGGACCCTGGAGCTGTGAAGCATTTATGCTAACCACCATGCTACCCTGCTGCCCCAAATGCCCAGTATCTCGGCCACTGTTCGGATCTGGTCTGGCATCCATAACACCTGGAGCACACCCCAGAGAGTCTCGTGCTTTATGAAAGTCTGCTATGTCCTTCGTAATCTGGCATAGCAGCGGTCGACATGCTGGAGGAAGAGGAGCAGGAGGAGTAGGAGTGACATGTGGCATCGGCTGAGGAGGAGGAGGAGGTGGTTCCGGGGGTATGCTGGAGGATAAGCACGAGGAGGAGCCGGAGTATGGAGGACAGGCTGCGGCAAGGCTCCGACATGCCAGGAAGATCATCTGCGGATTCTTCTGGGACGTGGCTGTGTTCAGTAGCTCAACTCGGCCCCCCCATTTCCATCCCTCCTCCCACCATTTCCACCTTCCACCATTCCCAACCTCCTTATCACACCGCTCCCTCCCTAATCACCCCCCTTCAAGATGGCACAGTGGTTAGCACTGCTGCCTCAATGTTCCAGGGACCAGGGTTCATTTCCGGTCTCGCGTGACTGTGTGGATTTTGCACTTTCTCCGGGTGCACCGTGTTGACCTCTAGCATTTCCTCCTCCCTGGCGGTGCCCCTAGAGCCCGAGGGACTCCATGGGATGGAGCGGCAGTTGGTCTAAGCTCCAGAGGCTTCTGAGCTATCTGCCGCTGACAGTTCTGGAGGCTCCCCAATGTCGGCACCATGGCGTTGACACCCTGAGAAATGCACCTCAGTAACTGGGCCATGCTCTGCAGTGCTTCATCAATGTCCACCTACATCTGGGGCATGCTCCTCAGTGGCTGGGACATGATGTCAATGCCCTCAGCCTTAGTCATGTCAGACTGAGCCATGCCTTGGGCACCACCACTCAAGATATGTATCTTGTGCTCCAGGTTTTCCATGCGGTTGCTACCCTAGCTGTGTTGGCATCAGTGCCATGCATTGTCAGCACCACGTTCTGTGCCTGCAGCCTTTGGGACTCTTCAAATCAGCTTTGCCGTCCCTGGAGTGTCATTGACGCCTCCTCCTGAATGACACAGCTGTGTCCTATCATCTGCATCTGCTCTGGGAGAAATTCGTCCAGAGGTTTGGCATCTGGCTTGGACCCAGCTAAGTCCTGGTATCCAGCAGACCTCCGGCTGCTGTCTCTGTTGTATGTCCCTGCCTCCACCTGATGTGCCCCAGATGCCTGTCCACTAATGTCGCCCACCAAGATGTGTGTGTGTCTCTGCGCTGATGGAAGAAGCGGGTGAAAGCTGTGACACCTCAATGGTGGTCTCCTCGGCGTTCTCCTCCGAGGTGATCTCCAGGGTGACTTTGGATTGCCTGGTCTCAACAGCTGGAGACCCTGCGAGACAATGATCAGATGCTCAGTGAGAGGGAGGGATCATTTTGTTTGACATGAACAACTCACTTGAGACAGGTCATCTGGGTAAAGGAGCAACAGATCCTCACCTTTCTGGTGCAGACCAACCTCACTGTCAGTCACTGCACTCTCCCCATGATTTCCAGGACCCGTTCCTCATAGGGGGTGAAGACTCAAATCTCTGGGACTCCACCCTCTCCTGGTCTTTTTCCAATTATTAAGGGCTATCTTCTCCTGCGGGGACAAAGAGGGGGTATTGTGAGTCGCAAGTTTCATGTGTCAGGTGGATCTATAGCAGGTGGCATGTGTGGGCATCTACCTGGACATGAAGGGGTTGTGCTAATGGGTGCAAGGAAGTTCTGAGGAACAAGCACAAAGATCAGATGTGAGGAATCAGCCAGTGATTTTGGGGGAGGGGGTTGGTTGTGAGTCTGAGACGTCCATGGTTGTGAATTTGTGAGGTGGCAGGCGGAATTGATGCCAGAAGAGAGGTGGAACTTAGCCTTGCAGCTCATTGGTGATCATTTGTCTTCTTCCTACATTGTATGGCGGTCCTCCTTGTCATGCTGCCCGCACTGGTAGCCACTGCCTCCCAAGCGGCATTGGTAGCCCTGCTGCTGGTCGTCCACCCCCTTGGGGGAACAGGGTGGCCCGCTTCTCATTCACAGCGTTGAGAAGCCTTGTGAGGTTGGCATTCCCAAAGCAACGAGCAGGTCTGCATGCTGCCATGCTTCTGTGTTGACCCGAAGTGAGTGGTGAGGCAGCACTTAAAAGCAGCTCCTACTTGTTAGTGGTGAACTGCTGAGGTATCAGTCAGGTGAATCATACAGTGATGAGCCATTAATGTTTAGAACCTCGTGGGGCTCATCGAATACGGACTGCGATCTTGCCATTGCGCCTGTCGCGAAACACCCTGCCAAACTAGCCCAAAACCAGCCTTTGAATTTTTCATTGAATCACACCCCTCATCACGGATGAACTTCAGTCATTGCTGCAGTGTTTGAAATGTTGAAGGTTGTGAATAATATAGAGGTAAGGAGGTAGGCTAACTTACACTGCCTGGAGAACAACAGTACAGCACTGGCAACATTCAAGCAGGACTTGTGATATGTGTTTTTTTTTCATGAACAGACAGTCGATAGATGGAATATAATTCCATCAAAAGTAATTAATTCCATCTTGATTAATTCCTTGCTAAGAGACTCTGGGAATGTCTGGTTATGAAAGGGACTGAAGGTTATACGGATAAGCGTATGTGGAGAGATGTTCCGATCCTTATGTAGCACAGCATCTCTTACCCTACTGGGACCACAGGAATGTTATCTGAAAAAGCAATACTTTGACTTTATCTTTTCAATTGTTGTTGTGCTCATTACGCACAATTGTTTGAGCCCTTGGCTCACACATTCCTGGGCACAAGCACACACATAATAAACAGACACACATATCTAAAAATATATTTTATAGAGAAAAGTATTTGGTTATATGGAAGAGTAAATGCCAACAAAAGCTTATCGTGCAGTATGGTCTAATTTCATGTTGTCATATCCATGTTATGTTGTCTTGTGATATTGTGCACGTGCCTATTACGATTCCGGCCGGGCTAGTGCACAGTCAAAGCCCCCTTGACCCGAAGTCACAACACAATTGAAATTAATAAATATCTCTTAGAAAAACACCCAAAGTCTTTGACCCTTAGCTGCCCAGTAACTGCAGTCACTTGGTTTGTAAATTTAAACATAATTAAGTTTATAAATAACAATAACTATAATTAAATATGCAACAAGTACAACAGGTTAACTATTATCCAATTTCTAACACCCACCGAAGCTCAGCCTTTTAACGGGCAGAATAGCGCCTTTTAGCCAATTCATTGCCAACCAATCGAACCGAGCCTCACCGATCTCTCGGGAGCCGAAAAGTCTGAGTTGTGTTGGCCAAAAGCTAGCAGAACTATGTTGTAACTTTTGAGTTTCTCATTTCCCTTGCTTGATTTAAAGGTATGTCAATTAAGCATCCAGATATCAAAATGATAGCAGCAAAAATAAAGAAAGAGGAAATAAGAGAATCAACAGGAAGGACCCTTACATATATCCCTCCCCAGAGAAACGAGGGATGGAAGACATAACTCACAAACATATGCCCATTCATCCACCCCCATTCTGCAAGTTCTCTTCCCAGTCTCTAACTTGGTAACTAGTCAGCCCTTAAACCATGTGACGAAGCATCTGCATTACCCTGTCCAGGGATAGGTACAATTTTCACATTGAACTGTGCAGTAATAAACTTGAACGGAATAATCTTGTGTTCTGGGTTTTACACCTTTCTTTAAACACAAGCAAATTATCATAGAATCATAGAATTTACAGTGCAGAAGGAGGCCATTCGCCCATCTGCTTCAACCCTTGGAAAGAACACCCCACCCAAGCCCCGCCTCCACCCTATCCCCCTAACCCAATAACCCCACCTAATCTTTTGGGACACTAAGGACAATTTAACATGGCCAATCCACCTAACCTGCACATCTTTGGACTGTGGGAGAAAACCGGAGCACTCGGAGGAAACCCACATGGACATGGGGAGAAGATGCAGACTCCACACAGACAGTGACCCAAGCCCAGAATCGAACCTGGGGGGCAGCACGGTGGCCTAGTGGTTAGCACAACCGCCTCACGGCGCTGAGGTCCCAGGTTCGATCCCGGCTCTGGGTCACTGTCCGTGTGGAGTTTGCACATTCTCCCCGTGTCTGCATGGGTTTCGCCCCCACAACCCAAAAATGTGCAGAGTAGGTGGATTGGACACGCTAAATTGCCCCTTAATTGGAAAAAATAATTGGGTAATCTAAATTTTTAAAAAAAGAATCGAACCTGGGACCCTGGTGCTGTGAAGCAACTGTGTTAACCACTGTGCTACTGTGCTGCCCCCTTATAAACTAAGCTTTGTTTATTGTCATTCCAGGCATATACTTGAAAATGCTGAGGAGCTAGTAGCAAGGCTTCCTTTTCAATGGTTTAATACTTTCTTTGGCACAGACTTACTTTAAAAAACATATCCCACTGGCCTCTCCATTTCTACATCATGGTCGTGTAGTGGCACTGCTCCTATCCCCTTGTCACTGGCATTTGTGACCATTTTAAATGATCTGGAAAAGTCTAAGGTGTCCAGAACTGGTTTGCTTATTAAGATGGTTCTCAACTTCTCAAACTCTACTTAGGCGTTCTGTGGACCATAGAATTTTTGTTTGTTTCTGCAACATATCCAACATGCGCTGTTTTTCAGTCTTTAACTGAATCAGTCTCCATGGTTTTAGTTGAGATGGATGTGGCTTTATTGGATTCCTATGTCGATATCATGATTAGTTAATGTAGTGCACTGGTCGTTAGTCTCTATGAATCTGTCAATATTTATTCAGTATTTTTCTTAGACTTCTCTGTTCTTCTTCTGCTGATCGGTTTGCACCTTTGGTTTTAAGACTCTCTCTAATATCTTCAAACAATGCCTTGTTTTCACTCACTTCAAAATCAAAAACAACGTGCTTCCCTTTGGCAGGTTTCCCACAGTACTGCCCTTGGACTCTCTATAATCATGGCTGAAGCTGCAATCTTCCCTCCTGCCAAATCATTCCCCAAAAATTCTCCTCCATGCACTACTGAACCAAAATCACACTCCAATTGTACTTCATACAATAGAACTGAGATATAATCTCCACTTATCCCCTTCAATAATACCTTCACTTTCATTGAACTCTCTGGAGGGAAAACCAAATCCTTCTCCAGTAAGAGAGTTTGCAGAGCACCTATGTGCTTAAAGTAATTAGGGGTTTGGCTACCTCAGTTGAGGAAAATGGGGCTATCTTCCACTTAGACAAAAACCCTGCATACCCCTCATTTACCTCATTCATCGTACCTGCTCCCACAGCAGTGTTTACCTCATTTGATTTGATTTGATTTGATTTATTGTCACATGTACTGAAGTACAGTGAAAAATATTTTTCTGCGGCCGAGGGGACTTACACAATGCGTACACAATGCGTAGGTGTCCCAAGTCCAGTTCGAGCTACAGTCTGCCCTGTAGTATCTCCACTTTTATTCCCTTTTCAGAATTCTCCTTATGAAATGCAACAAGTCCCATGGGCTTTCCTCGCAACTTCCAACATGCTGAACAAACGTATCCCATCTTATTACATTTGCAACACCTAGGCTTTCAAGTTTCACCTTCACTCTCAGTATGTCCCTTTCTGGTTTGAGGAGGAGATCTCGGAGCATTCCCAGTATTCCATTCCTTACCCTGGCTACCTGCCTTCCTTTCACTCTCCCACTTCCTGTCTTTTTCAAAATTATGGGTGGTGATGGAGCAAAGGTTTACATTAATGAATTAGCTGATAATCGTCAGCCTTGATTGTTACTTGTCGGGCAGTCGTCACCCGTTGGTCTTCAACAAGGGTTCTTATCACAGGACGTAGGGATCACAGAATGTAGGAAATTCTTAAATTCTTCTCAGAGAATGATCCCTCTCAGAGTCCTATAGGTAGTTTCAACTCCCAATGCTCTTACCCATCTAATAAAATTGTTCTGCTTAACTCTTTCAGATTCGGCACACGTCTGCCCCAACTGTCTCCTTAAGTTTAAAAGATTTTGCCCATACGCGTCAACATCCAATTCATATGCAACCAGAATAGCCTTTTTTACCTTGTCATAATTCTTAGACAACTCCTCTGACAGGGAAGCATAAACTTCCTGTGCCCACCCCGTCAATTTGCATGCGTAATGTCCATCTTTCTTTTGGCCACTCCATTTGGGTTGCTAGTCTCTCAATGCCCTAAAGAGGTTTTTACTTCCTTCACTTCAATGTTTTGGAGCACCTGTATACATTGAAACATAACCGCTGGTTTTTGTTCTCAGATTAAGCTCCCCTCTAGCTCCTGGCAGCTCTCTTTTCATTTCCAGTGCCTTAATCTGGAACTCTATCTGTTTTGCTTTTTCCTTTCTCTCTAATTCCAACCTCCTCCTTTCAATTTCCATTTCTTTTACTTCCCTCTCATGCTCGATCTGCAACCGCATTCTCTCTCCAGCTCAATTATCCCACCAGAAAATGACTCTGATGCCACATTCTTTTTCTAGCAGATCCAAGTATTCAACCAATATATTGTATATATCTGCCTACCTAGCTTTAGCTGGCACCTCTATTCTTAATTCACCTGTCAATTCAATTAGCTTGTCTTTCTGAAAGCCTTTTAAGTAAACCAAAGACAAGTCATCCACCTGAAGAGAAATGTTGCAGCTTCCAGAGCCATTCTGTTATATTCCTACAAACCTGGGGTCTCTTTTTACTTTATACTGTAACTCAAATTTCACCGTCTACCATTCCAAAGATCACAGATCCGACCCCCAAATTATGTTCCAACCGCCTGGGCCAGTAGGTGGTCAAGTCCGGCCTCATTTGACCTGCAGTCAAAACACAATTGAATTGATAAATATTTCTTAGAAAAACACCCAAAGTCTTTGGTCCTTAGCTGCCCAATAACTACAGTCACTAGGTTTGTAAATGTAAATACAGTTAAGTTTATTAATAACAGTAATTTAATAAAATATTCAGCAAATCAATAGGTTACCTATTATCCAATTCCCATTTAAACTCATCCCACTCTCTATATACACACACACACACACAACACAGACAACCACAGAGGGAAGAAGAGGGGGGTAACATAATAAATAAAAGTAAAAGACAAGAGTCTTTGTTTCAGATAGTTGTTTATAGCACATCTTCTTTTAATTTAGGCTTTTAGTTTGAGATTTCCACTTTCTAGTCTGTAATGGTTTTCACTGTAGATTCATTCAGGTCTCTGCGGTTACAGAAATACAGCAACTTTCCAGCTTTTCTGGAGAAAACATGAGGGAGGGAGCGAGCAGGTCCTTGTCTCTCAGCATCCAGGTCTCCAACTGAATTTCCCCTGGCTCTTTGAAAATCATCTCAGGCAGGACCGCATCACTACCTGTTACCGGGTAGAATATGGTCAATTCATTGGCCACCAGCCAACCAATTGAACTGAGTCCCACTGATCTCTTGGGCATTGAAAAGTCTGAGTTCTGCAGTTCAAAAGCTATGTTGTAACTTTTGAGTTTCTCATTTCCCCTGCTCAACTTCCATATGTCCATTAAGCATCCATGAATCAAAATGATAACAGCAAAAATAAAAGGAGGGGGAAGAAGCAAATTAACAAGAAAGGCCCTTCCAAGCCCCAGAAATTCAATCGCTCTGGATAATGTGCTCACAGCGAGTGAGCATGCATTGCATACACCTGTTAGTGTTTCCCCAGAGAGCAATAATGTTTGTGCTGCCTCTTCATTAACATGAATCACACATGAACTAGTGCTGCTTGTACTATTGATTGTCTGCACAGTAATGGTGATCTGACAACCACAGGCAGTATGTACCACACCCTAAATTGAAGCTTGAGGTGTAGCTGCAAAAGGTAACAGCAAGGTGACAGCTTCTTGTGAAGGTCTCTCATACATTGTTCCTCGGTGAAGTTGAGGGAGAAGACCTGCCTATGTATGTGGCCGTATTAACAGCATAATCTGCTTGTCACAGCTGCTCTTTCTCTCTCCTGTCTTCCTTATTTTCCCCTCAAACGTCAACCCTGAAAGCAGACTACCAGATCACACATGAATGCTGTTTTATAATGCAGCGAAAACCATGCATTAATAGGTGTGACTGAAGACGTCTTCTTGACTGTTCATGTCACTAGTTGGTGAGCAGGTTTAAACATTGTGAGTCCAGTACAGCATTAGAAAAGGGTTCTTGAATAAGTATTCTTTAAACTTTCTTCTTTACTCGTTGAAAAAATATTCAAGATGGGGAAAAAGAGTGGTTTCATTGACGATCAAGAATCATTCCAATCAGGTACTGAAAAGTCTTCCCGCTTTACAATTATTGTGTGACATCAGTGTACAGAAAGTGTGTTGTTTAACCAGGGGTAGTTGGAGCAAGAGATCACGTGATGAATACGTTTGATTGGAGTTTGCAACCTGATTACTGAGCAAGACTGAAGTTATTACAACAGTGAATTATGCCATGAGGTGGAATATAGCCTGGGTTTTGTGCTGCATTATAGAGAGAAGTAAAGATAGTGTTTAAATGGGCACTTATTAAAGGAGATGAACTGCTGCAGCAGCTGGACATTAAACTTGAAAAAAAACTTTAATTTTCTTGTACTTGTGTTAATGGCAACACGAACCATGTCCTGCTGTAGGCTATGATAGATATCCTGTGACATTTAGCACAATGCCTAAAAGAAGGTAGCCTGTTTGGGTAGCAGGTGGGAGGGCAGGACATAGATTACATAGATTACATAGAATTTACAGTGCAGAAGGAGGCCATTCGGCCCATCGAGTCTGCACCGGCTCTTGGAAAGAGCATCCTACCCCCTATCCAAGGTCAACACCTCCACCCTATCCCCATTACCCAGTAACCCCATCCAGGGCAGCACGGTGGCACAGTGGTTAGCATTGTTGCCTACGGCGCTGAGGACCTGGGTTCGAATCCCGGCCCTGGGTCACTGTCCGTGTGGAGTTTGCACATTCTCCCCGTGTTTGCGTGGGTTACACCCCCACAACCCAAAGATGTGCAGGTTAGGTGGATTGGTCATGCTAAATTGCCCCTTAATTGGAAAAATAATTGGGTATTCTAAATTTTAAAAATAAAGTAACCCCATCCAACACTAAGGGCAATTTTGGATACTAAGGGCAATTTATCATGGCCAATCCACCTAACCCGCACATCTTTGGACTGTGGGAGGAAACCGGAGCACCCGGAGGAAACCCACGCACACACGGGGAGGATGTGCAGACTCCGCACAGACAGTGACCCAAGCCGGAATCGAGCCGGAAACATAGTTCTGCTTATGAAATTACTTCACAATCAAACTAAAAATGATGATAAACTGTACTTCCTTTGCTTGCCTTCATGAAACTTGACCATTCTGATGGCTTTGTGAATAGTACAACCAAAAGATTTGGTTAGACATATAAAGGAACCAGAGTGGATATGTAGCAACATATGATGATATTCTCCGTTTCTGAGACTTAAGGGCTGGATTCACCATTTCTTTTTTTTTTTTAATTTAGATTACCCAATTATTTTTTCCAATTAAGGGGCAATTTAGCGTGGCCAATCCACCTACTCTGCACATTTTTGGGTTGTGGGGGCGAAACCCACGCAGACACGGGGAGAATGTGCAAACTCCACACGGACCAAGAGCCGGGATCGAACCTGGGACCTCAGCGCCATGAGGCGGTTGTGCTAACCACTAGGCCACCGTGCTGCCCTGATTCACCATTTCTGAGACTAAGTGTTGACGTTAGAGGAGCATGTGTGGAATTTTACGCCAAAAACATTGGTGCAACGCCTGGACCGATCCATCAATTTCTAATGGACTAGTGGTGGCGCGTGAACACAGTCAATTCCAGGAACAACGGTGACGGATTCGTCAGATCCATGATTGGCAGTCACGAGGCTCACACTCTGCAGCCACACTTAAACGATCTGTCCCCCCACACACCGTCCCAGCCAACAAGATAGATGGAAGGAGAGCAACGCTGCGGTTCAGGGATGCTGCGCTGGACACCCTCCTGAACGCCGTTGAGGAGAGGTGGATAACCCTATTCCCCTGTACGGGAGGAAGGCTGCCAGGTACCGCCTATCGCCGTGCCTGGGCGCAGATGGCAGAGGCAGTCAGTACCATGGGCAACGTCGCCCGGCCTGGCATGCAGTGACGGAAGAAACTCCACGACCGCCTCAGGGCAGCCAGAGTAAGTAGGCTGCTCTGTGCCCCTGGCACTAAACCCCCCCCCCCCCCCCCCCCCCCCCCCCCCCCCCCGCCCCCCCCCCCCACACCTGGTAGCCCAGTCCCCCCTCTCCGGGGGAGGACCAAACCTCCACCCTGCCCCACATGCCAGCATCCACACCATCCGCCATGGCCGGGTGCCCTAGCCACTGAGGCCACCGTCTAGCCAACCCCTGGGCTGCATACATCGGTCCGTCTAGCAGTTTCATTGTATGTGTTTCCAGTCCATCCCCACCCCCGCTGGAGAAGGCCACGCACAACTGTTGGGAGCGGAAGAAGACCCGAGGGGGGTCACCAGACCTGGGCCCCTCACCGTGCCCGAGCAGACGTGATGGGGTCCGTGCTGGTGACTCTCGCAGGGGAGGTGCCGGAACACCGCAGCACCTCGGACTCCCCCCTCCTGTCTCTGGTGCATCTGGTGGGAGCGGGCAAAACAAGGCGGTACCACGCTACCCGGGACACCCGAGTAATGGCCGAGCCGATCCAGGCCTCCACTACTGCTGTACCGTCTGGGGAACCACCGAGATGTAGTGTTACGGGCCAGTAAGGGCAGAAAGTTAGACACCAGTTAAGTTGGCACGGGTGCTGGGTACAGTTTAATTATAGGGGCTGGGGTACAGACTGTATATATATGTTCACAATAAACACCTGCTACCACTGTTGCAACCTGTTCCGGTGCTCTGTCTGATCGGTGTGGGGATGGGCTGGTCCGGCTGGCAGGGGCGGTGGATGGGAGGGACCGGTGCAGGCCCTGTGGGAGGATTGTGCTCCCCCTTCCTAGTCGGTGAACCTGGAAGCGATCAGAGCGTCGTGCAGCCTCCCATGCCTGACTGGGCCCCATGTCCCGCATCCTCCTTGACGGACGAGGCCTGCCCTTTCTCCTGATCCTCCTCCTTCAGCACATCATCCCTCTGCTGTGCGAAGTTGTGGAGGATGCAGTAGGCCGCCACGATGGGGGCGACCGTCTGAGTCTCATACTGGAGGGCTCCTCCAGAGCGGTCCAAGCACCTGAACAGCATCTCAGGACGCCGAAGCACCGCTTGATCACACCCCTGGTCACTGTATGTGCATCATTGTAGCGGGTCTCTGCATCACTCTGTGGCCTCTGGATAGGCGTCATCAGCCACGACCGCAGCGGGTAACCCCTGTCACCCAGGGGCCAACCCTCAGCCGGGGAGGGGTCCCCTCAAACATGTCAGGAATCACAGAGTGTGCCAGGATGAAGGAATCGTGTACACTGCCCGGGTATTGGGTGCAGAGGTGCACGATGCGCAGCTGATGGTCACAGACCAGCTGTACATTCATTGAGTGGTACTCCTTTTGGTTGGTGTAGAGTGGCCTGTTATTTCGATCATTTTTATCACCCCGTGGACCCAGGGCATCCCGGCGATGGCGGCAAACCCCGCTGCCCGGGCATCCTGGTGGGCTCGGTCAACATTGAAATCGATGATTTGCTCCTCCTGGGCATAAAGGGCCTCTGTGACGTGTTATGGGCCAGGGTTCAGAGAACCCCAAAGTGCATCACGGAGTTCACCTGACCCACGACTTTTAATAGATTGTGGTATGGGGAGCACACGGCCCTCTCTACAGGTGTGGAAAAGAAATGGAAAAGTATTTTTTAAAGTAAAACAATGTTTATTCTATGAACTCAAGTTCACCTTTTTAAAACATACAGTGAACATCTTAGCAACCATCAATTCAAATACAACCCCCCAAAGACTACAACACTAAGTAATCCTTTAAGCTTTCCTTTTAACATCCATAAGACTTAAAAACAAAACCTTTAACAGAAAGACCTCAGGTTTACCTTCACAAATGAGAAAAGTTACCACATTGAAATCAGCAAATGGACATTCATAAGCTTGCAGAGATTCACACACATCCTGCTGTGATTGCAGCTTCTCCAAAACTAAAATGAAACCAAACCCACCCTGCAGCAAAAAGCCTAAAGCGAAAGTAAAATGCTGACTGACAGCCCAGCTCCACCCACTCTCTGACATCACTGCAGTAATAAACACCCATTTCTTAAAGGTACTCTCACTACAGATATATACACATCCATTTATAAACACCCATTTCTTAAAGGTTCTCTCACATGACACCTCCCCCAAGAAAAAAATAAACCATCAACTTCAAGGTGATTTCATTTTTCACCCTTTCACTATCCTTTAAGAAATGCACACAGGAAATATACATTTTTGTTTAAAAAAAAACACACACTGACAGGTATAATAATATAGTCCATTTCTTATTTTTTTCTTCTTCCTCCAACTGGAATCCCTCTTGATTGACAGTCTCTTTGATCAAGAAGGTATCTGCATGATCCATCCATTTCTCTACCTCTTGGCATTTCTCTTTAAAGTCAGATACTTTAGTTCAATCTGATCACAGAGTCCCTTATAATTCTCAAATATAGGAGCATTGGTTATCACAGCTTTCAGGCAGTCAAGTGCCTGTTGAAAGTCCGCTGTACACTGAAATTTTCGACGTTTCTTCAGCAAGTCCATCAGTGGAGCAACCATGCTACAAAACGTTTGCTCAAATATTTGATCAAATCCGCTCATGCCAAGAAATCGCATTATTTCCCTTTGTGTCGAGGGTATTGGAAACTCCTCAATAACTGTTGGTTTCACATCCCGTGTGACCATTCGACCCTGTCCAATTGTATGGCAAAGGAAAGTGACTTGGGCATTTCCAAATTCACTTCTCGCTAGGTTTATCACCAAACCCGCCTCCTGAAGTTGATCGAATAACTCCATCAGATGTTTTAAATGTTCTTTCTATGACTGGCGGAAAATTACCAGATCGTCAATGTATACCGAACAATTGGGTAATCCTGAAACGACTGTGTTAGTTAACCGTTGAAATGTGGCTGGGGCGTTTTTAATGCCAAATGGCATAACTTTGAATTGGTATATACCATCTGGAGTCACAAAAGCTGAAGTCTCCTTCGCCCTTTCAGATAAAGGTACCTGCCAGTAACCTTGAAGTAAATCCAGTTTGGAAATAAAAGCTGATTGTCCCACTTTCTCAATGCAATCCTCCAAATGTGGGATAGGATAAGAGTCCGTTCTTGTAACTGCATTAACCTTTCTATAGTCCACACAACCGTTGGGTAGCGTCTGGTTTAGGTGCCATCACTATGGGTGAGCTCCATTGGCTGCAACCCACTTCAATTATGCCATTTTTAAGCATACTCTCAATCCCTTTGTTAACTTTTGCCAATTTTAAAGGGTTAAGTCTATATGGATGTTGTATGATTGGAAAACCATTTCCCACATCTACATCATGTATAGCCATTTTAGTACTTCCCAATTTATCTCTACAAACCTGCCCATGTGATATCAATAACTCTTTCAGGTCAGTCCGTTTTTCCTCTGGAAGGTAACTCACCAATTTATCCCAATTTTTAAGAACATTCTCACTTTCCAATTTAATTTGAGGTCTGTGAAATTCACAGTCATCTGGATTTGGTTTGTCACTTTGAGTTAGAATCATTAAAACCTCCTTCTTCTCTCCTTCCCTTTCAAAGTACCTTTTCAGCATATATCTCACTCACCAATTTTTCCTTAATCAATTTAAGTGGTCCTCTTACCTCATGACCAAAAATTAGTTCAAAAGGACTAAATTTGGGTGACTCATTAGGTGCATCCCTAGTTGCAAACAGTACGAATGGAATTCCTTTGTCCCAATTCTCTGTATAATTGTGGCAATAAGTCCTCAACATTGTCTTTAATGTCTGATGCCATCTTTCTAATGCTCCCTGCAATTCTGGATGGTACGCAGTTGATTTAAATAGTTTTATTCCTAAGATATCCAAACTTCTTTGAATAACCTTGAGGTAAAATTTGATCCTTGATCCAATTGTATTTCTGTGGGTAGTCCATATCTCATAAAGATTTTAAGTAACTCCTCCACAATCTTTTTAGCTGTAATAATATGTACTGGAATGGCCTCTGGAAATGGAGTAGACACATCCATTATAGTCAAAAGATACTGATTCCCACTTTTCACTTTAGGAAGTGGTCCTACGCAATCAATTAGGACCCTTGTAAAAGGTTCCTCAAATGCTGGAATGGGTATTAAGGGCGCTGGTTTTATCACCGCTTGAGGTTTCCCTATCACTTGACATGTGTGACATGATTGACAAAATCTAACTACATCTTTATGTAGTCGAAGCCAATAAAAATGTTTTTGGATTTCAGCTTGAGTTTTCCTTATTCCCAAATGACCTCCCACTGGTACCTCATGTGCAACTCGCAACACCTCCTTTCTATACCCTACCGGCAATACAACTTGATGAATTTCTGCCCACTTTTCAGGGTGGCCAGGGTGAGTATGCAGCACTGTGCCCCGGCACTAACCCATATAGGGGCTGGTTCAGCACAGGGCTAAATAACTGGCTTTTAAAGCAGACCAAGGCAGGCCAGCAGCATGGCTCAATTCCCGTATCAGCCTCCCCGAACAAGTGCCGGAATGTGGCTTTTCACAGTAACTTTATTTGAAGCCCACTTGTGACAATAAACAATTTTCATTTCATGTCCCATACACCCATTGCCCTACATCCCCCACCAAACCCGAAGGCGGCCGAACCCCCACCCTGCCCCACAAGCCAGCACCCATACCAGCCGCCAACGCTGGGTGCCCTGGTTACTGAGGCCACCAACTGCCCACCCCTGGGCTGCATGAGTCGGACTATCTAACACTGTCATCTTCTGTGTCCCACCCCCCATCCCCCCCGCCCTCCAGGAGAAGGCTGTGCACATCTCGCGGGAGTGGGGGAAAGCAGAAGGGGGGCCGCCGCACATGTGACCCCTCACCATGGCTGAGCAGAGGCCACTATCACCCCCACACCACTATCACCCCCACACCACCCTCACCCCCATACCACCCTCACTCCTACACCACCCTCACTCCCACACCACCCTCACTCCCACACCACCCTCACCCCCACACCACCCTCACCACCGCACCACCCTCACCTCCACACCACCCTCACCCCCACACCACTATCACCCCCACACCACTATCACCCCCACCACCCTCACCCCCATACCACCCTCACTCCCACACCACCCTCACCCCCACATCGCTATCACCCCCACACCACTATCACCCCCACACCACCCTCACCCCCACACTACCCTCACCCCCACACCACCCTCACCCCAACACCACCCTCACCCCCACATCACCCTCACCCCCATACCACCCCCACCACGCCCAACATCACCAAACACGACCTGCGGTCTAATCATGCGTCTTATCTTGTGTGCTGTATGGCCTCCTGTAGATGGGGTGAGCCCACCTGCCACCCTCCGCCCCAAGCCAGTGCCACAGCTGCACCCCCTCGTGAGCGAAGCATTGACGAGGAGAGCAGCTCGAACGGCACCCTCCGCCTGAGACTCAGGAGACCCCGGAGCTCGGGTCGGAGTTAGACACTAATTATGCATCACAACTGTCTTCAACACCCTCCACCATCCCAGAGACACTCACCTCGGTTGGGCATGTTAGTAAAAAGGCTTCTGGGACACTGTCTGGTCCTCATCACACAGTTGACCCGGTACAGCAGGTGGAGGTAAGAATACCCAAGGGCAGGGCCGGCTCAAGGTACCGGCAACTCGGGCAGTCGCCCGGGGCGCCATGTGCTAGGGGGCGCCATCAAGGAATGCGTGACCGGCGTCAGAGACCCGGCGCCACGTAAAAGACTCTGGTCCCGCGCATGCGCAGTTGGGCCGGTGCCAACCAGCGCATGCGCGGTGGCCGCCCTCCCCCAGGCCGCCCCGCACAAACATGGCGGATGGATCCAGGCTTGCCGGTGGAAGAAAGGAGGCCTACCGACAGAGAGACCGGCCCGCCGATCGGTGGGTCCCGATCATGTACCAGGTCACTCCGGCCCCCCCCCCCCCCCCCCCCCCCCGGTGAACGGAGCCCCCCCGCCGAAGGGCACCGAAGTTCAGCTTGCCCGGGGCGCCAGCAACCCTAGGGCCGGCGCTGCCCAAGGGGGACGACAGTCAAAGGGCAGGCTGATCTCAGGATCCAGCTGCCTTCCAGACGACTCAGGCTTCTGGAACAGAAAGTCCCATCTATACTGGAGATACAGTCACAGAGCCCGGGACTACATGAAGGATTGTCGGCTGGCATCCAGCACCTGCATGCCACCAAACCCAACACCGCTCGGTTGGCATCCGCGGTGGAGGCATTGGCGGCGACGGTCTTGGCTGTGAATCAGCATGTCCAAAGCCTGGGGGAATTTTGTGCAGGCGCTGGCCGAGGCTCAGGACAGGATTGCTGTCTCACAGGCAACCATGTGCCAGAGCCACCTGGACATTGCAGTAGCGCTTCTGAGCGTGGCCAGTCACAACAGGCCATGGCTGAGAACGTTAGCGGCATTGCCCAGGTGCTGGCTGACGTGGCGCAGACACAGAGGGAGGTAATCCAGTCACAGAGGGAGATGGTGTAGTCACTGGCTGATGTGACACAAGCCCAGAAGGTGGTGGCACAGTCAATGAGTGATGTGGTATAATCCCAGATGGAGATGGTTCACCCTCTGTGCTCCATGGTCACAAGCGTACAGACCCTGGTCGAGACCAGAGCGGGCCTCCAGGACTGGCAGCATCAGGGGGCAGAGGAGCTTCAGGGGATAGCTCCGTTCACACCCTGGTTCCATGGAGTAGCCCAGGGCCCACCGGGCACCCCGAGGGAGGAGGATGTGATGGTGTTCGTGCGGATAACTCCTGCAGGGAAAGTGCCAGAACACCACAGCACCTCGGACTCTCCCCCACCTGTCCCTGGTGCATGAGGGCCTGACGAAGCTTTGACAAAGAGTCATCGGACTCGAAACGTTAGCTCTTTTCTCTCCCCACAGATGCTGTCAGGCTTGCTGAGATTATCCAGCATTTTCCCTTTCGTCCCAATGGGCTACATGGTGGCCCCGCTTGGCACAACGGGTTCTGCCCCGCATGTCCATCTCCTCTTTCCCCACCATCACCATCGGTGGCCGGCACTGCGGGGATCTTTGTCCCTGATGCTACGGGTAACTTTGGCTGGCACTGCCCCAGCCAGGGGTATGTACTGCGGCCTCCATAGATGTTACTTGGGCATTGCCCTGGGTGGGCCGCCAGTGGGTGCCGGCTGGGTTTGGGGAGGTGTGGCGAAGGGTTGGGTGCACGGAGGTGGGTGCACGGAGGTGGGGGCACCCATAGGCCACTGTCACTCTGCCGAACCAGGGGCCAACGTGGTGTTATATTATGTTGTGTAATACCTTATTACTCATTTGCTTCTTTCCAAGATGGTCCTTTACTCGATGTTCATTAACACACAAAGTCTTCAATTAAAGCAAATACAGGGCAGCACGGTGGCACAGTGGTTAGCATTGCTGCCTACGGCGCTGAGGACCCGGGTTCGAATCCCGGCCCTGGGTCACTGTCCGTGAGGAGTTTGCACGTTCTCCCCGTGTCTGTGTGGGTTTCACCCCCACAACCCAAAGATGTGCAGGATAGGTAGATTGGCCATTCTAAATTGCCCCTTAATTGGAAAAAATAATTGGGTACTCTAAATTTATAAAAAAAAATTTTAAAAAATTAAAGCAAATACTGTTTATTGAGTAACGATAACAATTGAACTGTGAGTTTTTTCTCTCTTCAGCAACTAAACTAGAGTTTAAATTAACAAAATTAAATATATATTAACTATGATTAATAACACCTGCACTCTAAGCCATCTTTCTCTACCTTTGGTCACCAGTCACTCCAAACATGAAGAGGCGGGAACTTTCCTTGAGTTTATCTTTTATACCCATCTCTAGTGCTGCCATCTAGTGGTTATCTAGCTGTTACTTCTGCATACAGATATGCAGGTCACTACAGGTGGGTGGTCATTGGGTGCGCAGCAAGATAGTCCGTGCCTGGGCACCTCGCCAGTCCCGTGGGGGATCACCCCAGCCGCTCGTCCTGCTCCCCCCATCATCCCCCCCTCCCCAGGCCCTGGCAGGGACCCACCCAGCCCGGCCAGTGTCCGGCCCAGCAGTCCGCAGTCGCTGCTCTTTATGTCCTAATTCCTCTCTCTCCTTCATCAGCCACTATGCCGGTTTCACGATTTTTAAAGCACAAGTGAACCGTATCATCGGGAACTCGGCGCATCGGAGGAGAGGAATCGTGGAGAACCCAGAGAATACCGGATCAGACCCGCTAATGATATGCAAACGGTGTTTACTGTGCATGCGCCCGGTCCGCATTGACGCCGCTGTCGAGATGACGGAGAATCGTGATTTAGCGTCAAATCGGCGCCCGCCGCGTTTTTGCCATCGGAACCTATTCTCCACCCAGTCACGATTTTGCCGTCGACAAATGGAGAATCCTGCCCAAAATTGCAAATCTTTAGGGAAATCTAATCAGTGAAGTCTCTTGGTTTTGGATAATTTACTGCCTCTCCTGCTGTGTAACATAAGATGATACTCTATTTCTTACAATATGATTTTACTTTATGTCTTTGTTTCTAGCTGAAGTCAGCCACTTACACAACTCAAAGTCTTTCTCCGATTATTTCTGCTGAAGAGCTGGAGGAAGTACAGAAGAAGAAGGATGAAATGGAATATCAGATGAACACTGTGGTAAGAGCTTTTAATCCCCCTAATCAATGGAGCAAATGTTCCTCTCTTTTTGCCTGATTTTGGGTGAGTTGAAGAAAGTCAGTGGACAGCCATTCTGCTATATCCCGTCACCTCATCCTGTTCTGTGACACCCTTTCAGAAGTATACTCAGGTATACAGTGTGTTCACCCATGTTATAATCAAATCCAAATGTAGAGAATATGCCATTCTACAAAATTTAAAGGGGTTCCTTGCCTGTTGCAATTTTGACACAATCTGGAACTCGCTTTGCCAACAGATTGTTGTGGTTCATTGTATACATTATACAAAATCTGTCAACTAAAACCTTGGCATTAACGTGGTATCCAAATTCATTCTTGTAATCAATATCCAAAAGGTGTTAGGACTTATGAGGAAAAGCTCTGGATGATTTTTTTAAAAAATTGTAGTAACAAATGGAACAAAATTTGGTAACCCCTGAAAATTGGTGCAGGGTTCATGATATGCAGTGAATCCAAGCCCATTCAAAGTAACACAGATAGCACACAAACATTATGCTGCCTGCTGATTCTAACAATTGAGTCACGTAGCCCAACACTGAACAGGTTGTTGTGCAATGCATGCTTCAGCATGGGGGCCCATGTTTGTGTGAGGCTTGTACCATTTGAAGTTAACTTTCACTACTTGAGCCAGACTGCACCTCTTAAAAGGGAGCTGCATTTTGATTGCAGCATGGGCTGGGAGTGGTGAAAGAGAAGTTTGTAAGCAGGACTAACCTTGAAAAATGTGTAAGAGGCCAGAAAGTGTACCCCAAGATTTCCTGATGCAACACTGGGTCCCTTGCTTCAGGAGATACAGAGCATGATTCTCCATCCTCGTTGCACTCTCGCTCGAGCAAAACAAAGTTGGTGAATAGGGGGAGAGGCCGAAAACGAGAACTCCACCAACCGCCAAATAGTTTGCACTGCAACCAACCCGCTCCTGTAAGTGAAATCGGGATCTCGCCTTGGCATGGTGAGAAACCAATTATCACCACTTAAGCCCTATTTCCACACAAGTAATGAGAGTGCTCCGATATCCAACGGCCTCCCTTTATTCAGTGGCCTCCCCAGCAAGTGGTCACGCTGGCGCCGATTAACACTCCTTTTGAAAAACATGAACCTGACGGAAGGGCTTCTGTGGGGAGCTGAGGAAGTGAGTAGCCATCTTTACTCACAGGCAAAGAGCCTCGGAGCGCTGGGCCTGCCGCCTCAGTGCTCGGCGGGGGAACCTCCGCAAGGGTGGGCTGCCACAGGAGGGTGGGGGGAGGCGCTGGAGGAGCAACCGGGAGGCAACTGTGCGCGGCACCACCATGCCAACCCCTGGATCATTTGTATCCATTACGGGGCATCCCTTGCCCCTGCCCATCAGCCCCACCGACCACCCATAACTCCCAACGACTGCCAAAGCCTCTGGCCGTGCGGCCGAAAGCTATTGCTAATCAGGAATTGGCAATCGTGGTTAAGTGACCACTTCACACAACCCAAATGGATTCCCGTGGCTAGGCAGGCCATGTACATGTGCAGCTCACTGCCTAGCATCCCAATTACATATTGTTGCTTGACTCTGTGCTTGAACACTGCGGGAGCCAACACCACACACGTAGCAGCCAACATCCAAACACCCAAGGGATGGGACACAGCTCATGGGACATGTCCACGGCTGGATGGTTGGTAAGTGCCATGAGGAAGGGGAGATGCCTGGAGAGATCAGCCAAGGGTTTGGAGGTCGATCGCACAGAGACATCATACCAGTTGTGCACAAGGGCGTTTATTCCCCACTCTCCCAATGGTGCTGCCTCCCTCCCCCCGCCCTCCGTTACCCCCTACTTATCCCCATCGCCCCTCCTCCGGCGCCCTCAGTGATCCTCGATGTGCTTTGCCTTTCTAGCTCTACCACTACGTCTCGGTGTGTCCCCAGGATGCATATCAGAGGTGGGGCAGCCAGCTACTAACCATGTCCTGTGGTCTTCGATGCCCCTGACAGGCATCTTCTGGGGCCAGAGGGCCTCGGCTTATTTGTCAGCAGCACATGTACAGCTGTGCTGCCCTGTCCCGTGTGCTGGCTTTGAGACGTGGCCTCCTCAGAGAGGTGGAACTCGGGGAGCTGATGGCCACCATTGTCACTCCATGGGACGGGTCTGGATTGGCACCCAGCGCCTCCTCCTCCTGTGCAGTGCCCATAGGGCCCTGGGATTCACCTTGGGATGGCGGGCAGCTGGTTTGAACCCCAGCTGCCCCTGCATCATCTGGCTCTGCCAACCCTTGCGGTTCCCGTGGTGCACACCATCGTGTCGACGCCCTCGGCAATGCTCCTCAGTGACTGGGACATGCTCTGCAGCGTCTCATCGTTGCCCACCTGTGATTGGGACAAGCTCCACACGTCTCGCCCATTCCCATCTGAGAGCTGGACATATCTCGTAGAACCTCATCATCAGCCTGGTACTGGATGACATCCCCCAGCAAGTTGAACATTCTGCCGAGACCCTCAGCCATGGCCGTCACCAACTGGGCGACGCGTTGGACACCTTCACTAATGGTACCGACATTGTGCACCAGGCTCTCCACTGCAGTGCCACCCTAGCATTGTTGGCTTCGGTGCCATGCATTGCCGGCAACATCTCCCACGCCCATAGCCTCTGGACTCCAAATGGCTATGGTCCTGCTGGAGTGTCGTTGACATCTGCCTCTGAACGTCTCCCTAACGTCTCCATCAGCTCTGGGATGACCACTTCCACAGGATCAGCATCAGGCTGGGATCCAGCTCGGTCCTGGGATCCAGCAGACCTCTGACTGCTGTCTTGCCTGAGGGTTCCTGATGTACATCAGCAGCTGTGTGGTGCTCACCAGATTGTGCCCCAGAAACCTGACCACTAACATTTCCCCCCCGAGGTGCATGTATCTGCGCTGGTGGAGGGTGGGGATGACAGCTGTGATGCCTACACCGTGTCTTCCTCCGCACTCTCCTCTGAGGTAATTTCCTGGAAGGCTGACACTAGGGATGTGATGGTGCCGTCGGCTGGGGACCTGCGGGAGAATGGACATGTGGTCAGTGGGAGGAATGGGTCAGTCAGTCAGGCAATAATAATTCACAATTGACAGGTCCTTTGGCTGGGGCCCAGTGGTTCCTCACCTCTGCAGCATCCGCCAGCATCCGCATTAGTGACCGCTCTATCCTCAGCCACCCCAGACACCTCCAGGGCACGCTCCTCGAAGATGGTGAGGATTCTTATATCTGACACCCCACCACTCGTCTTGGCCCATTCCCGGCAATTGCGAGAGGGTTTTTCCCAAGGAAAGACAGAGTGCATTATTAGTCATACACGTGGTTCACAATGGTGGGAAGGAGGTGTGAAGGAAGGGTTGGGGAAGTTGAAGGGAGATGGAGGTTTGGGGGTCGCCTGGAAAGTTGGGGTGGTGGATGCTTGCTTGGGGATGGAAGGGTCTCGGGCATGGGGATGGAAGGGTCTCGGGGGGGGGGGGGGGGGGGGGGGTGGTGGTGGTGTTGGTGTTGGCTCGCTCGTGCTGCCCGATGTAGGTCGTTCACATTTTTCTGGCACTGGAGGCCAGTCCTCCTGGTCACACTCAGTGCTCACAGGCACTGTCACCTCGTCCCAGAAAGCATTCGGGGGAACAGGACATCCATCCTAGCCTCCACTGTGACTAGGGGCCTCCCCAAATCTGAATTCCCGAATCTTGGGGCCAGTCTCCAAGGCGCAGTATTGCAAGCTGGCTGGGGTTGGCTGTGCAAGTGCTGCTCAATTTGTTAGCAGAGGTTGGGGGGTGGGGGGCAACTGGCAAGTGCGGTGCCGGCGAATTGGCTGGCGAGCATTCATTTGCAGCGATAAGCCCAAGGGTCCTTGCTGAGTGGACCAATTAGTGAGGCTTTGCCGGCCTCTGGCTGAGCGCCGGGAAGCTTGTGGGCATTCCCGCTCACTGCCACACTTAGAATTCTTTCCGGAGAATTGCACCCACAGAGAATGAGAGAGAATGTTAACACAGTGAGAGCAAATAGCATTACAGTCAAAACTAGCAATCTTACTACAAAGGCCGGGGTGCAGTGGTGCAAGAAGCTTAATGACTTCACATGAGTAGTCAAAGTGAGTGAATACATCTTCTTATGTTATTTCCTTACAAATAAAACAACTGCTTCACACACTGCTCCATTCACCACAACCTGTCATCTATCAACAATCTCTATCCACCATCTCTGTTAAACTTCCCTCACCCTTGCATATTTAACACCTCTGTCTGCTGCACACTCACATTTCACAACTTGTTAATGTATGGCTAACAATGCACTCTCTGTGTCTCTGTGGCAGTCACATCACCCAAGCACATTGCACCATACCCATTAAAACACTTCCCTCTCTTTTGCAGAGGCAGCAGCACATGATCAATGATGGACAGACTTCGCCTGAGCTTTCAGTAATTTTTTTAAGAATAGCTCTCCAAACTTGAATAGTCACTTAAAAAAACATCATCCTTTTCAGTAGTTCATAAATCTGCAGAAAAACATGCTCACGTTCCCCTACATAAAAAAACCCAATGAGCAGAATCCATCCATTTGACGACAGCCAAAAGCTCAGACATTTGCCAAAGCTTTGTGAAGGTCAAACAGATGTCTGAGTTTAACTTCAATGCAAGGAGGAAAGTAATGGGGACATTTCATATGGTCAGTTTTGGATTTAAAACTGCACCAACCTTTCAATAATGTACAATTCAGAATAACATTTTATCCAGTGGATTTTCTATTCCAATGCACCTGAAGACTTTTCCACTTTCACAGTGTTGTTCTTTCCCTTGACAGCTTTCCAGTTATCAGAGGTAACCTGGTAACCATATTATTTAATGATCCCTTATCTTTTTACACCACACACTGTTATCATTCACTTTTGTAAAAACATCAGATGATTCTGCTCTGGTTCACGAGAGCTCTCTGCTGAAATGAATTGCATCACCTACCAAATCCCGCCTGCCTCCAACAAAGTGAGAGGTGTTGATTCTTCCTGCCTGACCTCTCAGGTGAATGAAAATGACCAAAGGCATTATTTTGAAGACGAGCAAGGGGATGGCCAGGCCAATATTCCTCAACTGGTGATTTTGGTCAGAAATGTCCACTGACGCCAGCAACATCAAGGCAACAGCATGCAGGCTCCTGGCCTGCCGCCACCATTCCCACGCTGATAAAAATTGTCGGTGTCGCATATTGGGAATCCCTGATCCAAACTCCAGCATAAGTTGTAAAGCAGGGCTATCATACTTTGACCCTGTACCAAATCAAGAAAATCCAAAGCCAGTGCTTTCAGTGGCTCACAGCAGTCTAGCAGTTTGCTGTGAGAGTTTACTGGGATTGCTGAGACCATGTAGTGGCAATGGCACCACGGAGCACAAAACTGCTATCTTCACTCAGGATGACAGCATTTGTGTTTCTACCACTGCCACTGGTCTTACTATTGTCTGTCAGCCAGCCAGCCCAGACACATACCACCCATGCCAAGACAATGCAATCTAAAACCCGGGGCCGGATTTTCTGTTCCTGAGACTAAATGTTGACGCCAGGGCAGGATTGGTGGATTCTACAACAGCAAAACTGACGCCACACTTGGACCAATTCACGGAACATTAAGGGGCTAGCACCAGTGCCACGTGGAACAGGATTGATTCCAATGAGAAAGGGTGCCAGATTCATCAGATTCGGGATTGACACTCAGGAGGCTTACAAGCTGCAGCATCTAATACACACATCACTCCCCACATGCACTCATTGCAGCCAACAAGATGGCAGCAATGAGAGCGGCACCCTGTTTCACCGATGCTGAACTGGAGATCCTGCAAGATGCTGTGGAGGAGAGGCAGGCAACCCTATACCCCAGGGGGTGGGAAGGAGGCTGCCAGCCACCGCTGTTCGACACGCCTGGATGCAGGTGGCAGAGGTTTTCGGCGCCGTTGGCAACACTTCTAGCCACGGTCATCATTGCCTTAAAAAACTGCACGACCTCCTCAGGGTGGCCAGGATGAGTAGGCAGCACTGTGCTGCATTGTTTTTTTAAGGCTGGGAGAGGGTGCTGAACCCCGACTCTGCACTAAATGCTGGTACCCATACCGACACCATGGCAGCGTGCCCTGGCCACTGAAGCCACCTGTTACTGACCCCCTGGATTGCATATATCGAACTGTAATATGTGCGTGTTCCCTCCAACCCCTAGAAAAAGGCCGCTCAGAATCCCCTCTCCATCACCACCATCCCCCCACACCCCCTCTCCATCACCCCAGCCGCCCCCACACCCCCTCTCCATCACAACCATCCCCCCACACCCCCTCTCCATCACAACCATCCCCCCACACCCCCTCTCCATCACCACCATCCCCCACACCCCCTCTCCATCACCACAGCCGCCCCTACACCCCCTCTCCATCACCACAGCCGCCCCCAGACCGCCTCTCCATCACCACAGCCGCCCCCACACCCCCTCTCCATCACCACAGCCGCCCCCACATCCCCTCTCCATCACCACAGCAGCCCCCACACCCCCTCTCCATCACCCCAGCCGCCCCCACACCCCCTCTCCATCACAACCATCCCCCCACACCCCCTCTCCATCACCACCATCCCCCCACACCCCCTCTCCATCACCACCACCCCCCACACCCCCTCTCCATCACCACCATCCCCCACACCCCCTCTCCATCACCACAGCCGCCCCCACACCCCCTCTCCATCACAACCATCCCCCCACACCCCCTCTCCATCACCACCATCCCCCACACCCCCTCTCCATCACCACAGCCGCACCCACACCGCCTCTACATCACCACCATCCATCCCCCACACCCCCTCTCCATCACCACAGCTGCCCCTACACCCCCTCTCCATCACCACAGCCGCCCCTACACTGCCTCTCCATCACCACCATCCATCCCCCCACACCCCCTCTCCATCACCACCATCCCCCACACCCCCTCTCCATCGCCACCATCCCCCCACACCCCCTCTCCATCGCCACCATGCCCTCACTCCCGCCTCGCCATCACCTCCATACTCCCTCTCCACCACCACCACCCCCACAGCTCCCTCCACCACCACCCCTCTTCACAATCCCCTTCACCCCTACCCCACATTCCCCCCTCCCCCCACACAACCCCACCACCCCAGACACCTTACGTTACAATCTGCCTCGATACTCTGTCAGATAGGTGTGAGGGATGGGCTGGATTGGCTGCAGAGGGGGCGCTGGGAGCGGGAGTTGCTGATGGGGGGATGTGGATGAAGTGTTGGCTAATGTAGACTTGAGAGATGAACAGACACTTCCAACACTGATGAAGGTTCAACTCAATTTAATTAACTAACTTCTAACTAACTAACACACGATGACTGTGGGTCTAAATGATGCTAACTTAAACTAGAGACCTAAGCCTTGTCCGAACCAGTTGATTCTCTCAGCACGTGGTGTGAGTCTGTGCTGGGCTGGATGAGTTCTTGTTGCACTGAGAGGCAGCACCCAGAATGAACGAGAACCGTGGTGCCCTCTGCCTTTATAGTGTGTGTATTCTAACTGGTGATTGGCTGCGGTGTTTGTGCATGTTGATTGGTCCCTGTGTGTGTCCATCAGTGTGCGTCCGCACCATGATATACTGGTGCATATTATGACAATGGGGTCTTGGGCCATGGACCCCAGTACAGACAGGCTCGCTGCTCCCGTGACAACCCCACACCTCGCCTCCTACCTAAGCCACCCCCGGGGTTTCTATAGGACCCTGTGAAGGAATGGCCAGCTCTCATGCAGGATTACCCAGGTGGATGGGGGAAAGTGCTACTGTGGGCAGGAGTCAGAAATTGTGCATTTGATGGTCATACAGCAGCTGCAGGTTCATTGAGTGGAATCTGTTTTGCTTTGTGAAGACCGGCCTGTCATCCGCAGGTGCTCATAGGGCGACATGCATCCCGTCGATTACCCCCTGGAGTCGGGCATCTCGGCGATGGCAGCGAACCCTGCCACCTGGGCATCCTGTTGGGCTCGGTCCACATTGAAATTGATATATTGTGCCGACTGGGCATATAGGGCCTTCGTGACGGCGCAGATGAACCTGTGCACCGAGCTCTGTGAGATTCCAGACAGGTCCCGACTCTATGCCTAGAAGGACCCCGTAGTGTAAAAGTTCAGAGCGGCTGTCACCTTGACAGCCACCAGGAGCAGGTGCCCTCTCCCATTCCCCCACGGTTCCAGGTGCGCCATGATCTGGCAGATATGTCACACAGTCCCTCTGCAGGTAATTGCAAGGATGATTGTCTGGAGAGTGGGGGATGGGGTGAAGGGTGGGGGTTGGGGTGCAGTGGGTGATGGGGTAAGGTCACTCTGCAGTATCACCGGCCATAGTGGGTGATCAGTGGGGTGCACAGCAAGATGGCTGCCTTGCAATCCCAGCAATTGCGGTTCATTCCTGAGTATTGCCCCGATCCTGTGAGGGATCTCCCTGGTCCACAGCAACCCACGGTTGTGTCTCTGCATCTCCTACCTCGTCTCTCTCTTTCATCAGCCACTGTGCCTGTTTCCTGATTTTAAAAGCACAAGTGAGGATTGCGGAGGCCTTGGAGAATAATGGTTCTGGACCGCTGATGATATGTGAACGCCTTTACTGTACATGCGGAGTGGAACGCATTGACGCCACTGTCGAGGCACCGGAGAATTGCGATTTGGTATGAACCCGGCACCGGCCACGATTTGGGCGTCATGACCGATTCTCCATCCAATCGCCGTTGCCTATTTCAGCGTCAGCCAACGGAGACTCTCGTTCCAGATCTTTCAGGCCCAGAACTGCTTGAAGGTATCCTGCAAGGCCATCTTCAGTCTCCCCCAGTGAAAGTCAGCAGCCTTACACTCGCCATGTTCGCACTTTGTAGGCAATTAGCTACATGCTTGGCAAAGACACCTGCAAGACAAATCTACAGGGATGCATGGATGATTAGTTGAGTTTTGTCTGGAATATTGGATTCCGCCGGACAGGCGCCGGAATGTGGCGACTAGGGGCTTTTCACAGTAACTTCATTGAAGCCTACTCGTGACAATAAGCGATTTTCATTTCATTTCATTTTTTTTTCATTGATGTTTCATATGGTCAAATGACTCTCGTTTGTAGGCATGTTGACCACATATGGTTGGACTGCAGGAGTCAATGATAATCCAAGTAGTGCAAATACCCCTGGTCACCCAAAAGTCATCATCTGATTTGACATGGTGGCTGAAAGATTGATGGAACAGCAGTTGCCCCTCTTCGATGAGGGGCATAACTGGCATGTCCCACAAACTACTTACAAAGGTATACTTGAATCAACTTTACTTTATTCAGATCAAATATGTCACACAGACTCTTATGCAGTTAATTATTGTCACAGACTTATACTTAACCCTTAACAAAACCGTCTCAAAGACTTAATTCAATAAATATCACACACAGACTTTAACTCAATAAGTGTCATGATTCCTCAACTCACGAATCAAACTTAAACATCACACTAAGCAGAACTTCTGGCCAGGCTCTTCTTGAAGGTTGCTTTACTGATCACCGAGCCACTGACTCGGAGTAATCTTCAGCGATGCTTGTTCCCAAGTTTTTTGCTGATGAAGCTTTGAATCCCAGCTTGTTTACACAAATTCTTCCAGCTTCTCAAAGGTTTAATGATGTCAGTTTTGCGGTCCTCTGGTTGCTGAAGTTGTGTTTCACAGATTCAGTAAACAGGATCCATTTGTTCAATCAGATCAAAGTAAATTCTAATGTTTGGTCAAACTATAGCAACGGCTCATGTTTTATGGCCTGCTATTCTTCACACTTATTTATCTCTGATCTTGTGTCTGCCTGGATAATTATTCTTCCACCTTGTTCCTGTGGTTTCTTGAGCGGATAACTATCTCCATTGAGGCCAGGGGCTTCCTGCTGCCCTGCATCTTGTTGTAGAAACGGCATTCCCAGAAAGTTGAGAGAGAGAGAGAGTGCCTCTGTGATTTCTTCAATATCTTTTTTTCTTGGCCACATTTCCCATCAGGCTACAGTGTCTTTTGTAACTTGGCCATATTTCTCAGTAGGCTTAGGGCCAGGGCTACACAGCAGACTGGCAGAGAATGAATACAATGTGACAGCCACCCAGATAATGAGCACTCGTCACCATGATGTGCTGAACTGAGTGCAGTAGACTTCAGGATTGGCAATGTTATGAGTGCCATTGATGGCACTCTGCACACTAGGGAAGCCCTCTGTTCAAGCAAAAGCACATGCATGCTTCTGCTCAACTATAACACAATGAAATAATGTTTCCTCACATAAAGCACCTCTGTTACCTCATTGATACAACAAAGGATAGCATGCTGAAGATGTTGGATTTATCACCTGTTTGAGCCTGGAAGGATCCCGACGGAACTGCGGTCACCTTCACACCCACTGGAAGCATCATTCTTGCCCTGCTGTGAAGCTAAAGGTCTACTTCCAAGAGGTAATAGAAATTTGTGATGCTTTCTCCTACTGTTCACTTCTTCCCACCCACCTCTTAATTACTGCCTCTGCTTCATCTCCCTCTCATGCTGCAGCCAAGGGGAGGCAGCTACTAAAGCTTCAAGAATGGGAGCAAGTAGTATGTCCCAGAACTCTTGCAGCAACAACTTCTTCACATTCAGCACCACTCCCTGCAGACTTCACCAACTATAAGCAATTCCTCAAAACAGCCAACAGTTCCACAAACTTAAACAGAGCAAATAGAACGTATAGAGCAACTAACATGCATGTTGTTTATGATCCCTTTAAATCAAATTTTACTGTTGGTGTCCTGAACACATGTTTACCTGTGTGTATTTAAGTAGAGTGGCAACATTGAAAACAACAGTATTGCATCCAATCAGCATTACAGGCTGACTGATATCACAATCTGACTACCCTACATTCTTATGGCACACACTTTAACATCCTGCACTCACAAAAATGATGTTTGGTGCACACAGACGTGAGAGCAAGCGACATGGGTGTCATTTTGGTACCAAAATAGCACCAATAGCATCAAAACTATGGGTGCTACAGAGCTGAGTTTTGTGGCCTATGTTTTCTTTGGTGTTTTCTGTGTCGGGTGATCTTATTCTGGGCAATGTAACATATAGTGTTATGGGCCAGGGTTTAGAGAACCCCAAAGTGTAACATGGAGTTCACCTGACCCACAACTTTTAATAGCTTGTGGTATGGGGAACACATGGCCCACTCTGCAGGAGTGGTACAGCAGAAATGGAAACCTATTTTTGAAGCGAAACAATGTTTATTCTATGAACTCAAGTTAACCTTTTTAAAAAATACAGTGAACATCTTAGCAATCATCAATTAAAATACAATCCCCAAAGAATACAACACTAAGTAACCCTTTAAGCTTCCCTTTTAACATCCATACAACTTAAAACACCTTTTACCAGAAGCACATCAGGTTAAAGTCACTACTGTTATTGGTTTTAAATCACCAGGATCAATTTACAGTCTTTAGATTACAAAGAGAGATTCATACACCTTCTGGCTGTGACTGCAGCTATCCAGCTCTGAAAACGAAACTGAAACACACCCTGCAGCCTGCTTAAAAATGAAAGTAAAAAGCTGACAGACAGCCCAGCTCCACCCACTCTCTGACATCACTGCAGTAGTAAACACCCATTTCTAAAGGTACTCTCACTACAGACATTTATATACGCACCCATTTATAAGCACCCATTTCTTAAAGGTACTCTCACATGACAATAGCAACAATCAACAGAAAACTGTTCAACAGGACACTGAATACAGAGACTCAAGGATTTCACGACTATATGTTAGCGAACATGTTTAATCTCACAAATGATATTTCAGTTTAAGTGCATTGAAAATAATTATAGCATTAATGCCTTTTTGTTGATATTCTAAACTGCTGGTGCAGTGGGCCAAGGGGTACTGGGATATTTTAAATCATTATTCAAAATCTGCCCCATTATCACAGTGGCTATGAGCCTGCATTATGTGGTACTAATGTCAAACAGATCAGAAGGTTCCAGGTTGAATTTCAGACTGTGAACAATGGAAAAAAAATAAAGACTTGCGTTGATATACACCATCAACCATTTCAGGGCATTCCAAGGCACTTTACAAGCAACAAAATGCTTTTGGAATGTAATCAATATGGAAAATTTGACAACTAATTTGACCATAGCATGGTCCCACAAACAGCAATGTCATAAAACCATAGAAGGGTTACAGCACAAAAGGAGTCCATTTGGCCCATCATGCCCATGCTCTCTGAAAGAACAACTCTGTCCAAATCCTAATCATTTACCATGTAAAAATTCTCTTCCTCATGTTTTCCTCAACTCTGGCCAGTCACTTTAAATTGGCATGCGTTGGTTCTTAACCCTTCTGCCAGTGGAAACAGATTTTCTTCATCCACTCTGCCTCTTTATAAAGCCCAAGATCCCACCTACCATTTTAAAACACTTTCTCAACCTATCCTGCCATTTTCAACAATTTCGAAGCAAACTCCTCCAGATCTCTCTATCTCTGCATCCACTCTAGAATTGAACCTTTTATTTAATTTGCTTCTTCTCATTCTTTCTATCAAAATATATCACTTCGCACTTGCTGCATTAAATTTCATCTGCCATGCGTTAGCCTACCTATGTCCTCTTGAAGTCTATCCTTCCTCTTGAAAATGACATATAATCTGTTTTTAGTGATGGTGATTGAAGAATAAATAATGGTCCAGACTCCCCTGTTGTTTTCAAAATAGTGCGATGGGATTTACACCTGATCAGATCAACAGCACATCCAAAAGATCATACCTCCAACAGGGAAGCTCTCTCTTCGTATTGCACTGAAGTGTTAACCTAGATTTTGCATTCACACGTTTCTCGAGTGGGATGTTGACCCACAACGTTCTGACTCAGAGACATGAGCATGACCATGGGCGGGATTTTGGGTCTCCATTTGCAGGTGGTAGAAATGGAGTGGGGGGGGGGCAAAATATTATGGGCGCCAAGAATTGGGGATTTATGGTGGTGAGATTTCCTGCACTGAATGTCCCCTGTCCTGTTCTACTGCGGGATTCTGTTCCCGCAGAGAAAGGTGGGGAGAAACTCCTTTGAATTCGTTATTATATCATTTGCGGCAGTTCCATTTTAACCTGCCCGACACTCGATAATCTGAGCCACAGCATTGCAACATAAAGCCAGCAGGTTTACAACAGCTTTTTATAAATGAGAACCTGGAGACCTCACTTCTCAGAGGTAAGCGTTGGGTGGGGAGGGGGGCAAGCCAATTCTTGGGGCTATTTCTGAGGAGGTGAGGGGGGTGCTATGCTCCGAGGGGAAAGGGGTTGAGTACTGCAGGCGGCCATTGAGCTCAGACAGTGGGTCCGTGGAGAGATCTAATGAGAGCAGAAAGGCACAAATAGGTTACAAAAAGCAAGGCTTAATGCATTGACAACAGTGATTTAATCCTTACATAAGTGCTCACCATCTACAATTGCTTAACAACACGAGTGCTCACTAAACTTGCTTCACCTTTCCAAATCTACCACTACGTCTTGATATCTGCCCAAGATTCACAGCAGAGATGGAGGTAGCCTTCTGTCTGCCATGCCCTGTTGTCTGCGATGACTTTGGCGAGCATCCTCAGGGGTCAGGCCCCAGCTCCTTTCGGGGTGCTGTGGTGTGATAGTGCCACCCACCTCGGTGTGCCAGGCTGGAGCTAGAACGATCACAGAAGGTCAGAAGGACACTGAGGGTCAGATGGGCCACGCATCCTCCTGGATGGAAGGTCCTGGGCTATAGACCAGCCTCTCCTCCACCCTAGGGGTGCTCCAGGGCCCCTGGAGTGAGGTGCAAAAGCCCCACCATCTTCTGGCACTGGCAATCATGAATGCCCACAAGTGTCTGCACCATGGAGTTCATACTCTCCACCATGGAGCTCATGCTCTGCACCATGGAGGACTCGGCCTCCACCAGTATAGGGAAGAAGTCCTGCAACTAATGTGTCCACTGAGACGACCACCCTTGTAGTGTTGGCCTGGCTGCCTCAGAAAGACAGCATGACCTCCTCAGACAGAAGGCATTGGGCTCCTTCAGTTGGCCTTGCAATCCGATGAATCATGCGAACATCCCTCACTGATGTTCCATACTCTGCCATAGGCCAACTGAGTCCAGAGGGACATCAACTGACTGGTGTTCATCAGAGTCCTGACATCCAGTGGATCCCAGGGATGTCTGCCTGCTGTGAATCAGAAAAAGTAAGGTGCACATCAATTAGAACAGTACAGCACAGAACAGGCCCTTCGGCCCTCAATGTTGTGCCGAGCAATGATCACCCTACTCAAGCCCACGTATCCACCCTATACCAGTAACCCAACAACCCCCATTAACATTATTTTTTAGGACACTAAGGGCAATTTAGCCTGGCCAATCCACCTAACCCGCACATCTTTGGACTGTGGGAGGAAACCGGAGCACCCGGAGGAAACCCACGCACACACGGGGAGGACGTGCAGACTCCGCACAGTGACCCAGCCAGGAATCGAACCTGGGACCCTGGAGCTGTGAAGCATTGATGCTAACCACCATGCTACCGTGCTGCCCTTCAGTTGTGACCCTGAAGTCTCTCTACTACTAAGACCCACCGAGGTTTGGCTGTGCACTGATAACAATAATAATCTTTATTATTTTCACAAGTGGGCTTACTTTAACACTGCATTAAAGTACTGTGAAAATCCCCTAGTTGCTACACTCAGGCACCTTTTTGTGTTCACAGAGAGAGAATTCAGAATGTCCAATTCACCTGACAAGCACGTCTGTGGGACTTGTGAGAGGAAATTGGAGCACGAGGAGGGAACCCACACAGGCACAGAGAGGACATGCAGTCTCCGCACAGACAGTAACCCAAGCTGGGAATCGAACCTGGGACCCTGGCGCTGTGAAGCAGCAGTGCTGACCACTGTGCTACCGTGCCGAATGTGATGGAGGGTGCGGCTAAAAGTTGTGACACCTCTTTCAGGTGCACATCCAAAAAATCCTTGAAACAGTTGTCTGGGCTGACCCAGCTTGAAGTGGTCTGGCTGCTTTGTGACCTGCTGTGCTTGCAGGAGAAGGGAGATGACATTAGTTTATGAAAGTGGCAGAAGGATATAATAAATAGAACTCACTTGAGTTTGGCGAGATGATGGAGCTGTGAGTCAAAGAACAAAGAAAAGTACAGCACAGGAACAGGCCCTTCGGCCCTCCAGGCCTGCGCCGACCATACTGCCCGTCTAAACTAAAGTATTCATCACTTCCGGGGTCCATATCCCTCTATTCCCATCCTATTCATGTATTTGTCAAGATGCCCCTTAAATGTCACTATCATCCCTGCTTCCACCGCCTCCTCCGGCAGCGAGTTCCAGGCACCCACCTCGTACATCTCCTCTAAACCTTGCGCCCCACACCTTAAACCTATGCCTCCTAGTAATTGACCACTCTTCCCTGGGAAAATGTCTCTGACTATCTACTCTGTCTATGCCCCTCATAATTTTGTAGACCTCTATCAGGTCACCCCCTCAACTTCCATCGTTCCAGTGAGAACAAACCAAGTTTATTCAACTTCTCATCATAGCTAATGCCCTCCATACCAGGCAACATCCTGGTATATCTCTTCTGCACCCTCTCTAAAGCCTCCACATCCTCCTGGTAGTGTGGTGACCAGAATTGAACACTATACTCCAAGTGTGGCCTAACTAAGGCTCTACACAGCTGCAACATGATCGACCAATTTTTATACTCAATGCCCTGGCCAATGAAGGCAAACATGCCGTATGCCTTCTTGACTACCTTCTCCACCTGTGTTGTTCCTTTCAGTGATCTGTGGACCTGTACACATAGATCTCTCTGACTGTCAATACTCTTGAGGATTCTACCATTCACTGTATATTCCCTACCTGTATTAGACCTTCCAAAATGCATTACCTCACATTTGTCCGGATTAAACTCCATCTGCCATCTCTCCCCCCTCGACTCCAAGCGATCTAAATCCTGCTGTATCCTCTTGACAATCCTCATCGCTATCTGCAATTTCGCCAACCTTTGTGTCATCCGCAAATTTACTTATCAGACCAATTACATTCCTCCAAATCATTTATATATACTACGAACAGCAAAGGACCCAGCACTGATCCCTGCGGAACACCACAAATCACAGTCCTCCAATCAGAAAAGCACCTTTCCATTGCTACTCTCTGCCTTCTATGACCGAGCCAATTCTGTATCCACCTTGCCAGCTCACCCCTGATCCCGTGTGACTTCACCTTTTGTACCAGTCTACCATGAGGGACCTTGTCAAAGGCCTTACTGAAGTCCATGTCGACAACATCCACTGCCCTACCTGCATCAATCATCTTTGTGACCTGCTTGAAAAACTCTATCAAATTAGTGAGACATGACCTCCCCTTCACAAAACAGTGCTGCCTCTCGCTAATACGTCCACTTGCTTCCAAATGAGAGTAGATCCTTTCTCGAAGAATTCTCTCCAGTAATGACGTAAGGCTCACCGGCCTGTAGTTCCCTGGATTATCCTTGCTACCCTTCTTAAACAAAGGAACAACATTGGCTATTCTCCAGTCCTCTGGGACATCACCTGACAACACCTGCCTCCTTCAGTATTCTGGGGTAGATCCCATCAGGCCCTGGGGACTTATCCACCGTAATATTTTTCCAGATGTCCAACACATTTTCTTTTTGGATCTCAATGTGACCCAAGCTATCTATACACCCTTCTCCAGACTCAACATCCACCATTAATTTTCTTTCTCCTGCCCATCTCCCCGGCCAGGGAGACAGTCCTCTCAGGAAATTTTGCCATTCGTCCGCCCTTTGGTGCTCTCTCCCAACTGTTGTGAGGCAGCTTTTTCTGCAGGAGAATAAATGGAGAGAGTAATCATGTCATGCTTTAGGTGTGTGTGAGTGGGTGAACAACGATTGATGGGAACAGTGACTTACCCTTGGCTGAACTGAGGAGGCCATTCATTCTCGTCCTGCACTGCACTCGCGACCTCTTTTGCAGGGTTAGTGTTTACCAGTGCTGCCACTGCTGCCCATGCTGAGTTGTTGGCTAACTGGAGGGTCCTCTCCCCGCCTGAGGGTAAAGGATCTGCAGTCTCGCCTCCATCACGTCCACATTCTGGCCAGGTATCGGTCTGAAAATTTTGGCACTGCCTTCCCAGCAGCCATCCTCTGCTTTGGACTTGGAGCAGGTACTGGGGAGGTATTTAACTGGAACTCCCCAGTAATTGAAGCACTCAGCCTGGGGGGGATGGTCAAATCAGATTCCACCCTTCATCGAGGTAGCATGAAACCTGAGAAAATATTTTTTCTCTCTAAGTGGTAAAGATACGGATTGAAAAACTGCCACAACCTGCCCGACTTGATGCTTTGCCAAAATATCAGAAATCTTTTCCCAATTTCCTCACTTTTACAGTCATCAAGATGTTGCAATTGTTGTTAAGCACCCCAGGACTGGGTGTGTGTGTGTGTTTGGGGGGGGGGGGGGGGGGGGGGGCAATAGTCCACAACATGTGCTCATAATTGCTTTCTCATTGCTGGAATGCACAAATTCAGATGGGAGCAACAGTGGTAGTGATAGACTCGGATTTACTGCTTCTATTTACTGCCTGAGCTTGACATCAAGATTGACTACTTGGGTGAGCTACTCGAGGGGCGACCAAACATAGAATCATCAAATGGAGAACCTCTTCACCACTGCAAACAATTCTCCCTATTTCATAGAATCCCTACAGTGCAGAAGGAGGCAATTTGGCCCATTGAGTCTGCACCTACCCTCTGAAAGAGCACTCCACCCAAGCCCACTTCCCTGCCCTATTCCTATAACCCTTTCGCCTCACCTACACATCTCTGGACACTGAGGGACAATGTAGCATGGCCAATCCACCTAACCTGCTCATCTTTGAACTGTGGGAGGAAACCGGAGCACCCGGAGGAAACCCACGCAGACATGGGGAGAAAGTGCAAACTCCACACAGTCACCTGAGGCCGGAATTGAACTGGGTCCCTGCCTCTGTGAGGCAGAAGTGCGAACCACTGTTGCCACCATGCGGCTCAAAACTATTCAGTACTTTGAACGCCGCTATGAAATATCCCTTTAACATTCTATACTCTCAGGCAAACAACACAACTTAGCAAGTCTGGACAGCCGAAGATTTGCATCCCTGGAATGAATCCCTCCACCATCGCTAAAGCCTTTTCACATCCTTCCTAAAGTGTGATGGTTAGAAGTGAACACATTTCCAGATGTAACCTAACCAGGGTCTTATAATGGTTCAGCATAACTTCCTTGCTTTTTTACTCTGTGGGGAGCAATATGGTCTCATCTGCCACCATTACATGACTGAAATTGAATGGGGAGGAAAGCAGGCATGAACCTGCAGCTTATGACAGGGAATCAAGTGCGTTCAAGGACCAAACTAATGTCCCATCCATTTGTCTGTATCACAATTCATAGCTGCAGGGAGCTTTGCTATTCTGCATCAACTTAAAAATTTTGTATGTAAAAATCCTTTGGTTTGATAGGAAAAACTAGGCTAAGCATCTTTATAAAAAAAATGATATAATTGCATTTCATTGGCTGCTTTGTACAGAAGGAGCGTACGGCAAGGGAACTGAGCTGGAAGATAGATTATCACCTACCTGGTTACAAGAAGCTGTCAGCCTCCAGACAAAATGCAGGTGGGCTCTTTACTTCCTACATATCACATGTTATCAGTCACTCAATGAAGAGCCCATCTCCCAGCGGAAGCCCATATTTTCACAAAAAAACTCAGTGAAATTAATTAGGCAATGTCACGCTTGATTTTATCTTATTTGGAAATAATTTATTACCCTTTCTGCAGGATCTATTAGTGCACAGATCAGTGTAATTATTCATTTGCAAAGAAGCTCAAGGGTAATTAGATGGAGGAAGCTTTAACACCCAATTGTGTTAGTGTCCGCAATCAGGAACACTTTTACATAAAGGAATAATTGGTCACTGATTTGGATAGAAGGACCACATTATCAGCAGAGAAACAGCTGATTTTTATGCAGAAAATATTGTTACATTTAATACGAAAGGGACAATGCTGGAAAATCTCAGCAAGTCTGGCAGCATCTGTAGGGAGAGAAAAGAGCTAACATTTCGAGTCCGATGACTCTTTGTCAGATTTAATAATAGTTTGATTTTACACAAATTTAAAAATTTGTGATCTGCTGAAATTACCGGGCTTTACTATTTATTCTTCAGAAGAACTTCCTTTCAGATGACAATGAATGCCTGCTGGATTTTCACCCCAGCTTTTACGTATTATTTCTATTGTCATTTTATTCTTTTCTTTCGAACATAAGAAATAGGAGCAAAAGTAGAACATTTGCCCCTGTTGAGCTTGCTGTGCTGCTCAATAAGATCACGACTGATCATCTGCCTCATGTTCACTTTCCTGCTTGCTTCCCATATTGCTTGGTTCCCTGAGTGATGAAAAATCTGCCTCCCTCCACCTTGATTGTATTTAATGGTGGAGCATCCACGATTCTCTGAGACAGAAAGTTCTAAGAATTTACAACCTCTGAGTGAATCAATTTCTCCTCATCTCAGCCCTCAACGATTGACCCCTTATCAGTGTCTACCTTGTTAAGCCCCTTCAGAATCTCAGTGAGAACACCTCACACTCCTATAAACTCCTGAGAGTACAGGCCCAATTTACTCGCCGTTTCATCATAGGCCAACTTCTTGGAACTGATCTGGTGAACCTTTACTGTCCTGCCATCAAGGCAAGTATATCCTTCCTCTGATTCAGAGACAAGGGACGGGATTCTCAGTTTCTGCGTCTAAATTATGACGTCAACGCAGAATTCGTGGACTTTAACGACAGAAAAACTGAATTTGCTGAATTTGCCAGTCCCATGATTGGCACTCAGGAGCCACATATACACACTGCACTCCCCACACACACCATCCCAGGAGCAAGATGCCAGTGATGAGAGCGGCCCCGAGGTTTCATGATGCCAAGTTGAAGATCCTCTTGGATGTGGTGAAGGAGAGGCGGACAACTCTGTGTCTATGCCCAGGAAGGAGGCTGCCAGCCGTTCGCTGTGCCAGGGTGCAGGTGGCAGAGGCCGTCAGCGCAGCGGGCAACACCGCTGGGAGCAGGAGAAGACAGGAAGGGCCAGATCTGTGGCCCCTCACTGTGGCAGAGCAGAGGGCTCTGGCCATGGTCGGCGGACCGATGGAATGGGAAGTCGCCGAGGTGGAGTTCAGCCACAGGCGAGGAAGTAGGACCCGGCTTAGTTGCAGTTCCCCAGGACATGTGTCAACTCCTCCCACCCTATACTACCCCCACACCACACCACCTCCACACAAGCCTCACTCCCACACCACCTTCACCCCTACACCACCCCCACTCCCTCCACACGCCCATCTCCACCACTCCCCAGCCGTGTCTAATCATGAGTTTGTCTTGTGTCTTGCAGGACCTGCTGTAGATGGGGGGGTGCACCTGCAGCACCCCGTCCCCAGCCAGTTCCACAGCCCAAGCCCCTCCGTGAGTCGAGCAGTGACAGGGAGAGCAACTCAGAAACCAGCCCTCGCCCGAGACTCAGGACACCCCAGAGCTCAAATCGGAGGATGACACAGATTTCCCATCACAGCTGTCTCCAACACCATCCACCATCCCAGAGACACTCACCTCGGTTCAGCACTTTAGTGAAGAGGATCCTGGGACACTATCTGGTGCTCACCACAGGCAGCACGGTAGCATTGTGATTAGCACAATTGCTTCACAGCTCCAGGGTCCCAGGTTCGTTTCCCGGCTTGGGTCACTGTCTGTACAGAGTCTGCACATTCTCCCCATGTGTGTGGGTTTCCTCCGGGTGCGCTGGTTTCCTCCCACAGTCCAAAGATGTGCAGGTTAGGTGGATTGGCCATGCTAAATTGCCCTTAGTGTCCAAAATTGCCCTTAGTGTTGGGTGGGGTACTAGGTAATAGGGATAGGGTGGAGATGTGGGCTTGGGTAGGGTGCTCTTTCCAAGAAAGGTGCAGACTCGATGGGCCAAATGGCCTCCTTCTGCACTGTAAATTCTATGAAACAGCTGATCTGGAACAGGAGGTGGAGATAGGAACACCCGATGGGGCTGATGATTGGATGGAAGGCCGAGCCCAGGGGCTAGCTGTTATCCAGATGACTTCTGGAACAGACAGTCCCATCCATTGTGAGATACAGTAGCAAAGCCAGGACCTACATGAGGGGATGTCGGCGAGCATCCAGCACCTGCAGGTGCAGTTGGAGGAGTCCAACCGAAGCAGGAGGTGATGCTGACAATGTGTGCCACCCAGACCAACATCGCACATGTGGCGTCCACGGTGGATGCATTGGAGGCGACCGTTTCGGTCATGGATCAGCATGGCCACGGCATGAACTATTCTGTGCAGGCGCTGGCTGAGGTCCAGTACAGAGTTGTCATCTTACAGGCAGCCATGTCTCAGAGCCACCTGGTCATCGCAATGGCCCTCCTGGGCATGGCCCAGTCACAGCAGGCCATGGCTGAGAACGTCGGCAGCATTGCCCAGGCGCTGGCCAACGTGGCACAGACACAGAGGGAGGTGGCCCAGTCCCAGGGGGAAATGGTGCAGTCACTAGGTTACACAAACCCAGAAGGTGGTAGCACAGTCGCAGCGTGATGTAGCAGAGTCCCAGACAGAGATGGTTCACTCCCTGTGCTCCATGATGCAAGCGTGCAGACCCTGTTGAGGTCAGAGCGGGTCTCCAGGACTGGTAGTGTCAGGCGGCGGGGAAGCCTTAGGGAATAGCTCCGCTCGCATCCCTTCCTATGCAGTAGCCGGGGAACCATCGGCCACCCTGAGAGAACAGGAGGTGATGGGGCCATGCCAGTGACTCCTGCAGGGGAGTTACCGGAATACCGCAGTGCCTCGGACGCTCCCTTCCCCTCCTGTCCCTGGTGCATCTGGTGGGGAGCGGGCAGAACAGAGTGGATACACGCCACCTGAGAGACCCGAGCAGGAGCCGGGTACATCCAGGCCTGGTCGTCCCAGAAGTCACCCGACAACGGGGATCCAGGTCGCAGGGCAGGAATCACAGCTGGCCGTCTTTATTCCTGCTGTACCATCTGGGGAACCACCTGGGTTGGCAGTATCCCAGATGTAATGTTAGGGTCCATAAGGCTAAAAAGTTAGACACCACTTAAGTTGGCATGCGTGCAGGTCACAGTTTAGCTATAGGGGCTAGGGCACAAAGCTGTACATATGTGACACATTAAACACCTGTTACAACCTGCTTCTGTGCTCTGTCTGATAGGTGTAAAGGTTAGCTGTTCTGCTATTCTGAGCTGGCTAGAGAGAGGATGCGGGAGAGGGTGTGGGAATAGGCTGGCATTGTGGATGGTCTGGGCACCCCCTCTGACCGTCTCCACAGCCGTCAACCCAGGGATCCGATGGGACCATGTAATGGAATGGCCAGCTCACATGCAGGGATCTCCCAGGTGGGCGGTGGAAAGTGCTACCGTGGGCAGGAGTCAGACGATGCAAAGTACCAGAGCTCATCACAGAGCGGGATTGTCATCATCCTCCATCCCATGGACCAGACCCGGCGATACTGCCAACCCACCCCATGGTGCTGCAGGTATGTATCATGGAGGGGGCTGCAAGCAGGGGGGGCAGCTGGGGAATGAAGGGGGGGTGGTGTGGGGTTGGGATGCGGTGTCCGTACCCCCCCTCCATCTAGTAGATGAACCTAGAGGCGATCAAAGCGTCCCATGTGCGCTGCCCTGGTGCACACATCGTGCGGCTTCCCATGCCTGCATGAGCCCCATGTCCTGCTCACCCTCGCCCTCCCCCACATCCTCCTCCTCTAGCATGTCGTCTCTCTGCTGCATAGTATTGTGGAGGACACAGCAGGTGTCACGCTGTGGACGACTCTACCAGCGTCGTATGCAGGGCACCTCCACAGCAATCCAGGCACCTGACCAGGAAGCCGAAGCACCTCTTGATTAAGGAAGTAATTGTACGGGCATCGTTGTAGTGGGTCTCCGCATCGGTCTGTGACCTCCGATGTCATCAGCCAGTGGATAACCCCTGTCACCCAGGAGCCAACCTCCCAGCCGGGGGGGCGGCATCTTAAACATGTCAGGAATCGTCGAGTGTGCAGGATGAAGACGTCGTGCACACTGCCCGGGTATCGGGCACAAAGGTGATTGATGCGTAGCTGATGGTCACATATCAGCTGTACGTTTATCGAGTGTGACCCCTTTCAGGCAGTTTGGTGGGCACGGCCACATTGAAATGGATGCATTGATTGAGCCACCTGGGCATATAGGGCTACCATGACGGCACAGATGCCCCTGTGCACCAAAGTCTGAGAGGTCCCGGACAGGTCTCCACTCAGCGACTGGAAGGACCCCGTCTGTAAAAGTTCAAGGCAACCGTCACCTTGACGCCACCGGGAGCGGGTGTCCTCTCCCATACTCCGCGGTGCCAGATGTGCTCTCGGGAAGTCAGCCCATCGGAGGCGGAGAATCGCGGAGGCCCTGGAGAATTTAGGGTCAGGCCCGTTAATGATATGTAAACAGTGTCTACTGCACGTGCGTTCCGATATGCATTGACGCCACTGTCGAGGTGACGGAAAATCACGATTTGGCATCAACTCGGCACTTGCCGTGATTTTGCCATTGGAATCTATTCTCCGCCCAATCGCGTTTTCCGATTTCGCTGTCAGCCAATGGAGAATGCCGCCCCAGAGCTGCACATAGTACTCGAAGTGTAGTCTCACCAAAGGCTTATACAATTGTACCAAAATCTATTGTTCTTGTACTTCTGTCCTCTTGCAATAAAGGTCAACAATTTTTTTAAATTCTTTGAGAGGATGTGAGCATTACTGGTCAAGCCAGCACTTATAGCCCATTCCTATTGCCCTTGAGAAGGTGTTGATCATCCACCTTCGTGAACTGCTACAATTCGTATGCTGTAAGTACAGCCATAGAGGAGTTCCAGGTGTTTGACCCAGTGACAGTGAAGGAACAGCAGGATAATTCCAAGTCAAGGTGGTATATGACCTGGAGAGGACCTACAGGTTGTGGTGTTTCCATGCGGCTGCTTCCCTTGTCCTTCTAGGTGGTGGCGGTTGTAGGTTTGGATGGTGCAGATGAAAGAGGCTTTGAAAATTGCTGCAGTGCATCTTGTAGATAGTATGCACTGCTGCTACGGTGTGCTATGATGGAGAGAGTTTACGTGATGGATGGGATGTCAAGCAAGCAGATTGCTTTTTCCTGGATGGTGTAAAGTTTCTTGAGTGTTATTCAAGTTGCACTTACGCAAGTGGAAAGTATTCCATCACACTCCTGACTTGTGACTTGTAGATGGTGGATATGTTTTGTGTTCTTTGTACAAGTATACCCAAGTTTCTCTGAACATCAACATTTAGAAGTTTCACATCTCTAAAAATACTCTTCTTTTTGATGTTATAGCCTCAAACTTCCCCACATCAGTTCCCATCTACCACCTTGATGCCCTTTCATTTCAATTGTCTATGTTTATGCAGCTTCTTTGTGACGGCATGGAATTCTAATGTGGAAATCGTGTTTAATTCACTTGCTGAAAATTTTTGAGGGGGGTAACAGAAAGGGTCAATAAATGTAATGCTATTGATGTGGTGTACATGGATTTCAAAAGGCATTTGATACAGTGCCACACAATAGACTTGTGAGCAAAGTTAGAGCTCATAGAATAAAAAGGACAATAGCAACATGGATAGAAAATTGGCTGAGTAATAGAAAAGAAAGTAATAGCTAATGGATATTTTTTAGGCTGGAGGAAGGTTTGTAGAAGAGTTCCCCAGGAGTCGATATTGGGACCCTTACTTTCCCTGATATATATTAGTGATCTAGATCTTGGTGAGCACGGTAAGAAGTCTTACAACATCAGGTTCAAGTCCAACAGGTTTGTTTCAAATCACTAGCTTTCGAAGCACTGCTCCTTCCTCAGGTGAATGAACCTGAGGAAGTGGCAGTGCTTCGAAAGCCAGTGATTCGAAACAAACCTGTTGGACTTTAACCTGGTGTTTAAGACTTCTTACTGTGCTCACCCCAGTCCAGCGCCAACATCTCCACATCATAGATCTTGGTGTACAGCAGACAATTTCAAAGTTTACAGATGACATGAAACATGGAAGCATCATAAACTATGAGGAGGACAGTGTAGAACTTCAAAAAGTCATAGACAAGTTGGTGGTGTGGGCAGATAGGTGGTGGATGAAGTTCAATATCGAGAAGTGTGAGGTGATGCGTTGGTAGGAAGAACATGGGCAGCCAATCTGAAATAAGGGGTACAATTCTTAAGGGGGTGCAGGAGCAGAGGGACCTGGGTGCATATGTGCATAAATCATTGAAGGTGGCAGGACAGGTGGAGAGAGCAGTTAATCAAGCGTGCAGTATCCTGGGTTTCATTAAAAGGAGCGTAGAGTACAAGATCAAAGTAGTTATGCTGAACTTATACAAGACACTAGTTTGAATTCAGATGGAGAATTGTGTACAGTTTTAGATGCCACTCTATAGGAAGGATGTCAACACATTGGAGAGAGCGCAGAACATGTTTACAAGAGTGGTTCCAGGGAAGATAAACTTCAGTTATGAAGATAGATTGGAGAGTTTGGGACTGTTGCCCTCGGGGAGAATAAGGCTAAGAGGAGATTTGATAAGAGATGTTTGAAATCATTCGGGGGTTGGCCAGTGTAGGTAAGTAGAAAATGTTCCCGCTCATAAAAGGATCAGTAATGAGAGGGCACAGATTTAAGAAATAATCTTATAAGAAAATGTGATGTGAGAAAAATTATTTTTCACACTGCAAGTGGTTCAGTTCTGGAATGCACTGCCTGGAGATGTAGTGGAGGTAGGGTCAATAGGGGCATGCAAGAAGGCTTTAAATGATTATTAGATTAGAAACAATGTACCAGGGTTCAGAGAAAAGACAGGGGAGTAGCCAAAGTCAGAATGCTCATTTGGAGAGCCAATGCAGGCACAATGGGCCGAATGCCCTCCTTTGGCACTGCAACATGTCATTTTGTCTTCACACCTTTGTTTCCATCTAGCCTTGTATCATCAGCAAACTTGGATTCATTTCTCTCAGTCTATTTGTCCAAGTCATGAACATAGATTGTAAATTGTTGAGGCCCAAGCACTAAAAAAAGTTGTCAAATGCAATTTCCCTTACATAGAACCTTATCCATGGTCAAGATTTCCTTAATAATAGATGCTAGCATTTTCTAGACCAGTGTTGACGGACCATCTGGCCTGTATTCCCATGTTTTCCCTCACCCTCCATTAAAAGCAATGTGACATTTGCTAACTTCTAATCTGTTGGGGTTATAGAATCTAGGGAACTTGGGGAAATCATGTCCAGTGCGGCCATTTTCGCTGCAGCTGGCACTTTTAAACCCCTAGGATGGAAGCCATCAGGTCCTGGGAATTTTTTGGCTTTGGCCCTTAAACCTCTAATTTTTTTTCCAAGCTAATAGTAATTACTTTAAGTTCTTTATTCTCAGTGGCCTCTTGGTTCCCCTTTATTGTGTTTGCCACTAAAAATGGGCGGAGGTAATGCTTCCACCCCTGTGTATTTGTCTGTAAACAATGAGGGCACAATTTAATGACCTCGTATCGCCCGACTTGGTGACGCAACAAGGCCATTGAATCTCGCGAGGGTCCTCTCGTGAGATTCGCAATGCTCGAGACACCTTGTGAGCTTTTGAAGACGTCACGCCCTCGCAAGGCGAGATACAGATTAATATAGTTAAGTGAATCTTCAGGCTTATTTAAATACTTCTGCGCTGTATTCTCCCGGAGATCAGGAACTAACGGCCTTCCTTGGGAGACCTTGCCATGATGCCGTTTAGCACTGGTTTCCGTAAATGTGGACCAGGTGTAAAGGCACCTGGTGGGTCTCGCAGGCCATTAGAGACTCTTCACTGGGTGGTGGGGCTCTGGGCAGGGTGGTACCATGGCACTACCACTAAGACCTGGCACTGCCACCCTGGAAGGGGAACTGTCGGGGTGTTAGACTGGCAGTTTCAAGTTGCCTGGGAGCCATTTGCCAGGTTGCCTATGCCAGTGATTGGGCTTGGGGGAGCCTTGCCCTTAAAAGGTGGGGTGAGGGGTTGAGGGCGAGGACCCCATAAGAGATAAATTGGGTGCAGTGGGGAATCCGGAGGTCAAGGTGGGGTGGCTGATGGGGGGGTTGAAAGTTCAGGGTGGCCCCGATCCACGAATACTCTTCCTGTACTAGCGAGCTGAACTCGTCAGCACAGAAAATTATGAGAGTGCTGCCTGGCTGGGTATTCCTTGTCAAGGCCAAAAATAAAATGGCAAAGTGCTGTTAAATAGCGCTGTCGTTCTCGGTGCTGCAGGCATCGAGAAACACCCCGCTAAACACCTCGAGAAACACCCCGAGTCGGGCAATACGAGGCCGAAACCGGACTCTGTTTTTGACCTGTTAAATCACGCTCAATATCTCAAAAACTAATGTATGGACTTCAACAAAACCTGGCACACAGTTAGAATATAGCCCAAGGAAGAACCGACTTTGGGCGAAGGTAGTCATGTGAGTGTCCCTTTAAGAAATGTTTTTGTCTTATCATATGGCCTCAGTGATGTCATTGTGTGGGTGGAGCTGGGCTGTGGCTCTGGGAGTTGGTTTTACTTTTGCTTTGGTTTGGGGCTGTTTTGGTGGCTCTGAGTTTTTGCTTTCGTTTTCACATTTGGCTGCCGTACTCAGAAAAATAAGTATCTTGGCCTGTCTCGCTATCTTCATTTTAAAAGCTGTTTCCAGACTGCTTGATAACTTGAGAAATAGCTTTTTTCTGGAAGGAATTCAAACCTGCTGTTTTGGCAAGGAAACAAGTATATCCATACCAGGTCTTGAGTGCTGTGGGCTGGGCCACACCTTAGGAAAGGGGGTACTGGTTTATGGGATCTTGTTATTAAATTGGAACAGCTAAAGGGGAGAATTTATTTAGTGTTATACATAGATTACCGTCGCTGTGTGGGGTATTTATGTCAGAAGTTGATAAAAATGCTTACTGTGTGTGTTAATAAAAATGTTGAATAAAGCTTGTTTTGATTAAAAGTGCTTAAGGCCTCTGTTGAATAACACCTGAATGGCAGGCCCTTGTGCTCACCATAACCAAAATCATTAAACAGTTGTAGGTCAGGTGAACTCCACGATATATTTTGGCGTTTTCTAAACTCTGGCCCATAACAACTGATACTGGAATTTTTAAAGGATCCATTAACATTGAGAAATAGTGAAAAATGACTTTTCTGTGGAATATTAAAATAGAGAATGTTATTGATTATTTTAGAATGTCATGGATTTTCTTGGCTACTGTAGCGCAATTTGTCACAGTTGTCAAAATATGAACAGAATTTTCAAAGCAAGTTATTGGATATGGATTGACCTTAAGCATCTACAGTGAGATGGAAGCTATTAACAAAAATATTTATTTTTGGAGCTTTTTTGTTGCAGTGCATAAACCAGGCAGGGAAAATCCTCCAAAACTGTAAAAACACTAAGTTAAGACAGCGTGGCAGAGGTATTTGCACGCTTCACTTGTCTTGGGTCTGTAATTCTTGGCCAGAAGTTTACATTCAGGGGTCAGGGGTGTGATTGACCCAGCCAAATGTTCATCGCGGACACCGTGAATGGACATCGGCGACAATCGCCAGGCAGGAATGTTCCCTTCCGTCGGGGAACACTTCAGCAGTCAAGGCCATTCAGCCTCTGATCTTTGAGTAAACATTCTCCAAGGTGGCCTTCAGGACGCACAACAACGCAGAATCGCCGAGCAGAAACTGATAGCCAAGTCCCGCACACATGAGTACGGCCTCAACCGGGACCTTGGCTTCATGTCACATTATATTCACCCCCCCACCATCTGGCCTGTTTGGCGGAGTTGCTGATAGTGTCGAAGATTGTCAGGGGATGCAACAGGATATAGATAAATTGGAGACTGGGGAACACAAATGGCAGATGGAGTTTAATCCGGACAAATGCAAGGTGATGCATTTTAATGATCAAATCTAGATATGAATTATACTGTAAATGGCAGAAACCTTAGGAACATTAGCATACAGAGGAATGTGGGTGTGCAGGTCCACAGTTCCTTAAAAGTGGCAACACAGGTGGCCAAGATGATTAAGAAGGCACATGGTATGCTTGCTTTCATCAGCCGGGGCATTGAGTACAAGAGTTAGGAAATCATGTTGCAGCTATATAAAATCTTGGTTAGGCCGCATTTGGAGTATTGCGTGCAGTTTTGTTCACCACAATATCAGAAGGAGGTGGAAGCTTTGGAGATAGTGCAAAGAAGATTCATCAGGATGTTGCCTGGTCTCGAGGTTGTTGGCTATGAGGAGAGGTTGAATAAACTAGGATTGCTTTCACTGGAAAGATGGAGGCTGAGGGGAGGCATAGATAGGGTGGGTAGTCAGAGGCTTTTACCAAGGGTTGAAGTGTCAATCACAAGAGGGCACAGGTTCAAGGTGAAAGGGGGGAAGTTTAAGAGAGATGTGCGGGTTATGTTTTTCACATAGAGAGTGGTGCGTGCCTGGAACGGGCTGCCAGAGGATATGATGGAAGCAGGCACAATAGCAACATTTAAGAGGCATTTAGATGGTACATGAATAGGAACGAAATAGAGGGATACGGACCAAGTAAGGGCAGAAGGTTTTGTTTCTAGTTAGAGCATCATGATTGGCATAGGCTTGGATGGCCGAAGGGCCTATTCCTGTGCTGTACTTTCTTTATTCTTGCAACACTCACAGGTACCAAGGCTGTTCATGTCTCCTGCAAGATTGGATGGATGGTTCCTGGGTGATAAGGGCTGTCCCTTGAACTGGTGGCTGATGACCCCATTCTATCACCTGTTATATTACCTTACGTAATATGTATATTACTCTCTTGAACAAGCCAAGTTTTGAAATGAGTAATAGCCTTCTTTTAAATATGAACTAATTTATTGAGTAATATAAATAAACATTGTGAGTTCTTTAACTTAATACTAAACTAGTAAATAAAGAAACAATTATAGAGATAACTAATTAAATTATACAGTACAATGCTAACAAATAACTTCTCTCTCTAGCTTTACTATGTCTGTTCTCTCTGCACTCCTGATACACACTGCTATCAGAAAGAGCGGGAAAACCATTAATATAGGTTCTGATAGTGAGACCTCTAGTGTTCAATTGCCTGTACTAGCATTACATATATTAATCATGTATACTGATACACAGAGATCACTACATCCCCCTTTTTTTAAAATTTTCTTGCAAATATTAAAATAACATTTTACATGTGGAATGCAGTGGTTACATAGTACAGCAATTACTAGAATTATGTAAAAGTTCACAATTCAATTGATTTGGTCTTCTTCTTGACCTTGTTGATCTTCTTAATTTCACAGATGAAGAAGACGTTTTAATGTCCTTGTTGCTTGACAGATTGAAATTTAGTTGACTTGAATTTGTTTTTGACACTTTGTGATGTAAGTCTAGATAAGGAAAAATCTGTGTTTGATCTTTGACTTGAAGTAGATCACAATTATTTCTTCTATAGATGTTGTCATCTGACGTTTTAATATGATAAGATCTTGGAGAGATCATAATGACATGAGCAATGTCAGACCTTGACTATTTTTCTTGTGCTTGTGGTAATGATACTGTCTGTGATTTGCCTTGAAAACTGTGTTGTTCTTTGACTTGGAGCAAATATGAATTCTTGAAATTCATTGGCATGACATTTGGTTGGTCTGAACAAAATGTTTGTACTCTTGCCATTTATGTCATGTTATATTGTTATTTTGTGCAGAGTTGTACCATGTTGTACATGTTGTTGTTTCATTGTTTCTGTTGTTGTTATCATTGTTGTTGTTGTGCTCAGTGACTGTTCCTTGTGGAAAATTTGAGTCACTCTCAAAGCTTTCTGTATCAGTGTCCTTTGTGGTATTTGATGTTTCATTGAGCTTTTTGATATCAGTCATTTCTGGTTGATTTTCTTCATCTTTGATCTCTTGTAGGTTGTCAAGAGTAGATGAGGTTTTAATTGATGCGGTCGCACTGGACTCATGAGTAGTTTTAATTTGATTGTTGAGTGCTTCTGTATAGTCGAGCTGAGATCTGTTATTCTCGCTGTGATTTTGCACATATTGTATGTTGATTGTGATCACATTGTCACTATTCTCACATACAGTGGGTAGACTTTCATTGTCTTCTTAATGTTGATTGAAGGAGCTGGGTAGACTTTCATAGTCTTCTTCTAGTTGCTCAAATAAGGTGGATCGATCTGCATAGTCATCTTCATGCACGGTTGTCGCTCTGGAGTCTTTAATTGCTTCCATTCTGGAGTCTGTCAACGATCTCTCTATGGGGGCTTTCATCGTTCTCTCGAGGGAGTCTTTCATCTCTCTCTTTGTGGAGTCGAGCAGTGTTCTCTCTGCCAAGATGATCAGATTTCTCTCAAAGGAGTCGGTCAGCACTCTCTGTGTGAAGTCATTTTCAACCTTGTTGCTGATGCTATGATCATCATATCCAAATAACTTAGCTATGTCTGAGTAGTAATCATCTTTGATTTTGGAGATGTCATTGTGTTCTTCACTTTTTATGCTGCAAACTGCTTGTTCCATGGTGTTGCGAAAGTTTTTTTCAACTGTTTGTTGAAGTTCAGGCATTGTTGTGCCTTTTGAGGCAAACAATTTGGAATTTTGTCGCTTTCAAACTGTTTTTTACAATTTTCGGGCAGCTTCTAAGTATTCATTATACTGATTCTTTGATTGTTCGTGATAGAAACACTTTTCCATTGTTATTTTTAGTGTTAAATAATTTTGCCTTAAACGTTCTTGCCTTAAGCTTTCATCTCTTATTACAAAAACTATCAGATCACAAATCTTAGAATCATGCAGCATTACAAAATTGCAGGAATTTGAGAGAAGTTTCAGAACTGTTATAAAGTTATTCATCGGTTCACCAACTTTTTAAACACGCTTATTACATCTTAATCTTTATAAAATGTCATTAGTTTGCATCTTGCAATGGTCATCGAATTTTGCTATAATTTGATCAAACATGGTTTTATCTTGAGTAGCAGTAAAATTAAATGAGTTATAAATTTCAATCGCTTGCGGTCCTCCTAGGGACAGAAGCAACGCGATTCGTCTTGCTTCAGATACAGCATTTAAATCACTTGCTTCCAGATAGTGTTGAAATTGTTGTTTAAAACAATGTCCAGTTTAAATTCAGATTACCAGTGGTCTTTAGATGTCTTGGAGCTTGAACTTGGTCCATCAATATTCTGTTTTCGTCGAAGATTACGATTTCACGATGACTTCCGTCGTCGAGTAGTTGATTCCGATTTTTCTTCTTTATTGTTCCAATTTCTTTGCTAGTCTTTCTTAAAAGCTTAATTTATCCTGGTACCATGTTATTTTATTTTATGTAATATATATATATATTATTCTCTTGAACCAGCCGAGTTGTTGAAATGAGTAATAGTCTTCTTTTGAATATAAACTAATTTATTGAGTAATATAAATAAATATTGTGAGTTCTTTAACTTAATACACAACTATTAAATATAGAAACAATTGTAGAGATAACTAATTAACTTATACAATACAATGGTTTGATAATAAATAACTTCTTCTCTCTCTAGCTTTACTATGTCTGTTCTCTCTTCACCCCTGACACACACTGCTATCAGAAAAGAATGGGAAAACCATTAATATAGGTTCTGATAGTGAGACCTCTAATGTTCAATTGCCTGTACTGGCATTACATATACAGTAGTCCCCCTTTATAACGCGGGTGTTGGGGTCCAAGACCCCCACCCGCGTTGTAACCGAGCCGCGGATATCCACGATGGGGGTTTTAAATTTATTTTAAAATCTATGCTAGCGCTTCCCATTGTTAGTCTACGGGGGTGGGGGGAGAGGTCAGACCCCCGTAGACTCACAATGGGAAGCGCTAGCATAGATTTTTAAATAAATTTAAAACCCCCATCGTGGATCCAATTAAAATTTCAGCGGCCGGCTCACTTTGATCCGGAGAGAAGCTGCTCTCAGTGAAATAATCAGCCGGCCGCTGAAATTGACACTGCCGGCCGCTGAAATTGACACTGCCGGCTGCTCTCTCCCTCCAATCCAACTTTTAAGTTTTAATGTTTCTGATTGGAGGGAGAGAGCAGCCGGCAGTGTCAATTTCTTTTTTTTTCCTCCGCTTGCCCCCTCTCCCCCCACATCCTCCAACCAGACCTCTCTCCCCCCACACCCTCCGGCTCGCCCCCTCTCCCCCCCCAACACCTCCGGCTCGCCCCCTCTCCCCCCACACCCTCCGGCTCGCCCCCTCTCCCCCCACACCCTCCGGTTCGCCCCCACATCCTCCAACTAGACCCCTCTCCCCCCACACCCTCCGGCTCGCCCCCTCTCTCCCCCCACACCCACTGGGCTCTGTCTCCTCCTCTCCCCCCCCCCCCACCCCACCCCCCTCACCCTCCGGCTTGCCCCGTCCCTCCAACCCCCCCTCTCCCCCCCTCCCCCCCCCCTCTCCTCCCCCGTCCCCCAACACCCGCAGGGCCCTCCTCTCTCCCCGAACACCCGCAGGGGGGTCTCCCCCACACCCGCAGGGGGGTCTCCCCCACACCCGCAGGGGGGTCCCCCCCACACCCGCAGGGGGGGTCCCCCCCACATCCGCAGGGGGTCCCCCCCACACCCGCCCCCCCCCTCTCCCCCCCAACACTCCCCCCCCCCTCCTCCCCACTCCGCTCCCCCAACACACCCCCCCCTCTCCCCCCCAACACCCCCCCCCCTCCTCTCCCCCCCAACAACCCGCCCCCCTCCTCTCCCCCCCCAACACCCGCCCCCCCTCCTCTCCCCCCCCAACACCGCCCCCCCCTCCTCTCCCCCCCCAACACCACGCCCCCCCCCTCCTCTCCCCCCCAACACCCGCCCCCCCTCCTCTCCCCCCCAACACCCTCCCCCCCTCCGCTCCCCCCAAACACCCGCCCCCCCTCCTCTCCCCCCAAACAACCCGCCCCCCCTCCTCTCCACCCCAAACACCCGCCCCCCTCTTCTCCACCCCAACACCCCCCCCCCTCTTCTCCACCCCCAACACCACCCCCCCCCCTCTTCTCCACCCCCAACACCCGCCCCCCCTCTTCTCCACCCCCAACACCCGCCCCCCCTCTCTCCACCCCCAACACCCCGCCCCCCCTCTTCCCACCCCCAACACCCGCCCCCCTCTTCTCCCCCCCAACACCCCGCCCCCCCTCTTCTCCCCCCCAACACCCGCCCCCCCTCTTCTCCCCCCCAACACCCCCCCCCCCCTCTTCTCCCCCCCCACACCCTCCCCCCCTCTTCTCCCCCCCAACACCCGCCCCCCCTCTCTCCCCCCCCAACACCCGCCCCCCCTCATCTCCCCCCCCAACACCCCCCCCCTCATCTCCCCCCCCCAACACCCGCCCCCCTCTTCTCCCCCCAACACCCGCCCCCCTCTTCTCTCCCCCCACACCCGCCCCCCCCTCTTCTCCCCCCCAACACCCCCCCCCCTCTTCCCCCCCCACACCCCCCCCCCCTTCTCCCCCCCAACACCCGCCCCCCTCTTCTCCCCCCCAACACCCGCCCCCCCCTCTTCTCCCCCCCAACTCCGCCCCCCCTCTTCTCCCCCCCAACACCCCCCCCCCTCTCCTCCCCCCCAACACCCCCCCCCCTCTTCTCCCCCCCCCAACACCCGCCCCCCCTCTTCTCCCCCCCAACACCCGCCCCCCAACACCCGCCCCCCTCTTCTCCCCCCCCCAACAACCCCGTCCCCCCAACACCCGCCCCTCCCCCCTCTTCTCCCCCCCAACAACACCCCGCCCCCCCCTCTTCTCCCCCCCAAACACCCGCCCCCCTCTTCTGCCCCCCCCCAACACACGCCCCCCCCTCGGCAGTGTCAATTTCAGCGGCCAGCTGATTGTTTCAGTGAGAGAGCAGCTTCCCTCTCTGGATCAAAGTGAGCCGGCCGCTGAAATTGACACTGCCCGCTGCTCTCTCCCTCCAATCCAACTTTTAAGTTTTAATGTTTCTGATTGGAGGGAGAGAGCAGCGGGCAGTGTCAATTTCAGCGGCCGGCTCACTTTGATCTGGAGAGGGAAGCTGCTCTCTCACTGAAACAATCAGCTGGCCGCTGAAATTCACACTGCCCTGCTCTCTCCCTCCAATCAGAAACATTAAAACTTAAAAGTTGGATTGGAGGGAGAGAGCAGCGGGCAGTGTCAATTTCAGCGGCCGGCTGATTGTTTCAGTGAGAGAGCAGCTTCCCTCTCCGGAGCCGGCCGCTGAAATTGACACAACTGACAGTTGGGGTCCATCAGCCCCCCCGCGGTATATCGCGAACCGCGGTATTGCGGAGCGCGGTATAACGGGGGACTACTGTATTAATCATGTATATTGACATACAGAGATCACTACATCGCCCAAGAACTGAAGCTGAGGAGAGATACAACAGGAGTTATATCTTTATAAGGTGGTGGTGGAGAGGATCATTACGTTGCTGAAGGTGCTCTTCAGATACCTGGATCGATTCGGTGGAGCATTGCAGTATCCTTCAGAGCATGCCTTCCTCATAGTTGCCACGTGCTGCGACCTCCATAATCTTTCTCTTGTTAAGGAAGGTCCCATGAAAGCTAAGAAAAGTGAGGCTGCTCCACAGGCCCAGGAGGATGACTACAGTGAAGGTCAAAGAAAGAGCCTTGGAATGCACAGGGTGAGGACATTCAGACAACATGAACATTCAGGGAGACCGGGACACCAGGGATGCTTTGATCCAGAAAACCCTGAGCTAGGTGTCCAAGGCATCAATATTTACTAAATCTAATGGCACAGCCTTCTTTGCAAAAAAATCATTAACTGAGAGCCCAACCCAGATCTCCAGCACCACACAATGCCCTACAGTTATGAAGCTATGCAGCATCTGGCCACTACTGAAAATATGCAGCAAGCCCAGTCCATTAAATGCATACAAATTTTCTGTGCCGGGCAGAAGCTTAAAAATAATAAAAGCAAATAATGTCACCCATGACATGCCCCCTTTGTGCTCAAGATGCCTTAAACTGAGGCCTGCAGGTGCTGCAGCTTGCTGTGCCTCTCCCCCCACCAACTGTCAGTGCCATTGGAGTCTGCCTGCAGACTTTGCTGTCCGAGTGACTGTCATGATCTTGATGGTTGACCTCTAGCCGCCAGAGACTGAATTGGCTCCGATTGGGAGAGAGCATCCAATCCCATGTCTGGGCACTCCTCAGTCATTGGAGCATTTACAAATGCAGCAGCCACTGGCAGAGAGGAGCTGTTACCCTTGTCCAAGGTATGATGTTTGTTGTTGAGTTTCTCAGGATGGATTAAAGCCAAAGAACATCAAGCTATGTTATCAAACAAAGCTAGTTTATTTACACTACATAAATTATGATTTGAACACATTACAAGGTATTAACAATAAATAAGTCGATACTATATGCTACAGAACTCTATACTACTGATTTATCTTAAGTCACACTTTAAGCTTCTCCTTACTCCTTCTTACACCTTCTCCCAGAAGTCTGAGAGGCATTCCCTTTTATAGGTCTGCTCCCCAGCTCCATCTGGTGGGAGAATATAGTATCACATTAACTCTTAACATTGCAGATATTACACAGAGCACCCTCACAGGAGCCCACAGAGACAACAGGCAGCTTGTTCGCCAGTGTAAGGTGTTTTTGCATCTCCCTGCTCACCATTGATAGAGGACATAAAGATCAGGTCCTTGATCAAGAGGCAGTGGCTTCTTGAGGTCAGAGCCAGTCTGTTAAATTGCAGCTCCAAGAATGACCCCTGGAACCCCTTATTCTATTCCTGAAGTTGCCTCTCCATGAGAGTCACCAATCTCTCAATCGAGGTGTTTGTGCGCTCAATGCTCTCTGTCAACGCAGTGCTCACATTCCCCATGGACTCTTTAATGACGGAAGCTGTGGTACACACATCACCTCATTGATTTCAGCCAGATCTCCCTGCACAGCCCGCTGTACCTACAGCATCTGTCATCTGATGGACATCTCCAGAGGCTTGTCACCTGCCTTGAACTCAGCACGGTTCTGGCCTCCAGCTGTGCTCCCACTGTCAGCACCTTTGGACCTACCTGCCTCTGCCACCTCCTCACAGTTGTCTGATGTGCCCTTACGACTCTGCAGACCCACCGAGACAATAGCCAAATGCTGACTGTGAGTACCTGCGCTGGTGCCTGTTTCCGAGAGACACTGTGACTCGGGAGCGATGCCTTCCTGGGGGTCTTTGGGGTTGCCTGCGGTTCCTGGGATGATGCATCTGTGGAAGAAAGGCACAACACTAGTAAATTCAAGCATCGGCGTAACTGTACATGCTAGGTGGCTTGATGAGACAATGGAGAAATTCAGCATTTTCCCATCTGCATTGGAACTTCAATAGATAGTCTGACTATGACAGCTCACTTTATGATGGGAGGAGCTTGTGATGTTCTCAATACCCATGACAAATGCATCTGGGACCTGCACTCTTCATCTCAGATCCCCATCTCACCAAGACCTGAGGAGGGAGCTGGCATCACTTTCATCCTCTGTGAGAACAAGTAGATTTGGGACTTCCCCACCTGTTCAATGGTGCTCTACGAAATTCTAACATGTTTTCTCCTGACAGGGACCCATAGAAAGCCCCATTAAAGTTCCATCTTCCTTCAGGTCCATTCTGGGTGCGCCCTCCCCCCATTCAGCAGGCCATTTCACTGTGTCACACCTCCACCTCCAATGCACAGAGGCCTATTGGGCTGACATTCCAGCTTTGACACTGCAGGCCAGTTGGCATACACACTCAGACCCCTGAATATAAATGGTAACGGATATTTGACTACACCTCTCCGCACAGGTCCATGCCATCTCTGCACTTAATCTTGCCATCTGCAGAAGATCGTTGAACCTTTAGCGGCACCGAAGCTCGGTGCAGTGCACAATGTTATGACAGCGACCTCGATGGCGACCTCTGACCAGGCCTTCCTTGTCAGGTGAGGAGGCCTCCTCTTGCTGTCCCTGGGCATCAGAATATGGTGCCTGGCACTGATCTCCTGCATGAGGACACCCTTGGCCCATCTTACTTGCCCTCCTTCTTTCCATGACCTTGTAATGCTTATGCCATTACTGTTTACGAAACCCCGTTGCAATTGTTGAATTAAGCTTCCTTAGCCTCCCCACAACTCCTGCAGCCCTCAGGAAGCTGTTTCCCCCCAGTTACAAACCTCTCCACCGTGTCCTCATTGGACCCGATGTCCACCACGTTCTTGCCCCCGCTCAATGTGAACCGAACTGACAGATACATGCGTAACACAGTGAATTAGCTTTAATTATCCATCCAGTGTGATATTGCATTAACTTCACGATCTTGAACAGGAGGGAGTTTCACATCTTCTTCCACCCATGTTGATTTCAGGTGTACCCTGAAGTCAAGGTCCAGGCCCTTGTATTCTACTGTGAAAACAATCACAAAATATTTGTTCAAAGTCTCTATTTCCTCATTCTCTATCACAATTTCTGGTGTCTCTGCCTCTACGAGACTATAGCTTATTTATCTACACTCTTTGTCTACCAGTTTAGGTCGTTACTAGCTGGAGTTTAGAAGAATGAGAGGAGATCCAATTGATGTATATAACATATTAAAGGGGATTGACATTTTTTTCCTTTGGACCCACGGCGAAGAATCACTGACTACACGATGACACCAATAAGTTCCATCCCACCATCAGACTCACCATGGACTACTCTCCAAAATCAGTTGCATTCTTAGACACACTCATCTCTATCAAGGACGGTCACCTCATCACTTCACTTTACCGCAAGCCCACGGATAACCTCACGATGCTCCACTTCTCCAGCTTCCACCCTAAACACATTAAAGAAGCCATCCCCTATGGACAAGCCCTCCGTATACACAGGATCTGCTCAGACGAGGAGGAGCGTTTTTCAAACATCTACAGACACTGAAAGATGCCCTCATACGAACGGGGTATGGCGCTCGACTCATCGATCGACAGTTCCAACGCGCCACTGCAAAGAAACGCACCAACCTCCTCAGAAGACAAACACGGGACACAACCGACAGAATACCCTTCGTTGTCCAGTACTTTCCCGGAGCAGAGAAACTACGACATCTTCTTCGCAGCCTTCAACACATCATCGATGAAGATGAACATCTTGCCACGGTCATCCCCACACCCTCACTACTTGCCTTTAAACAATTGCGCAACCTCAAACAAACCATTGTTTGCAGCAAACTGCCCAGCCTTCAGAACAGCGACCACAACACCACACAACCCTGCCATGGCAATCTCTGCAAGACGTGCCAGATCATCAACATGGATACCACCATTACACGTGAGAACACCACCCACCAGGTACGCAGTACATACTTGTGCGACTCGGCCAACGTTGTCTACCTCATATGCTGCAGGAAAGGATGTCCCAAAGCGTGGTACATTGGCGAGACCATGCAGACGCTGCGACAACGAATGAACGGACATCGTGCGACAATCACCAGGCAGGAATGTTCCCTTCCAGTCGGGGAACACTTCAGCAGTCAAGGGCATTCAGCCTCTGATCTCCGGGTAAACGTTCTCCAAGACGGCCTTCAGGAAGCGCGACAACGCAGAATCGCCGAGCAGAAACTTATAGCCAAGCTCCGGACACGTGAGGCCGACCTCAACCGGGACCTGGGATTCATGTCCCATTACATTCACCCCCCACCATCTGGCCTGGGCTTGCGGAATCCTACCAACTGCCCTGGCTCGAGACAATTCACATCTCTTTAACCTGGGGTTACCCCTATCTCTGGATCTGTAAAGACTTGATTACCTGCAAATGCCCACATTCCAAGCATTGTCTGGCATCTTTGAATTTGTCTATATATATGTTTCTGGAACATACCTCTTCATTCACCTGAGGAAGGAGCAGTGCTCCAAAAGCTCGTGTTTGAAACAAACCTGTTGGACTTTAACCTGGTGTTGTAAGACTTGTTATTGTATCCCTTTTTGAACAGTGGTGTTACATTAGCCTTTTTCAATTTTTTATAAATTTAGAGTACCCAATTATTTTTTTCCAATTAAGGGGAAATTTAGCATGGCCAATCCACCTAACCTGCGCGTCTTTGGGTTGTGTGGGTGAAACCCACGCAGACACGGGGACATTAGCCTTTTTCTAATCCACTGGAATCTTTCCAGAATCCAGGGAATTTTGGAATATGATAACCAATGCCTCCATTCTTTTCAGACCCTAGGATGTAGGCCATCAGGCTCCAGGGCCTTTAAGCCCAATAGCTTGCTCAGTGATGGCAATTGATTTAAAGTTCCTTCTATTCAATAACCTCCACATTATCTGTTACTATTGGGATGGCTCTTGTGTCCTAAACCATGAAAACCGAAGCAAAAAATTGATTTACGTCTCTGCCATTTCTGTGTTCCCGATTACTGACTCCCCAGTCTCATCCTTTAATGGATCAATGTTAACTTTAGCTGCTACTCTTTCCTTTTGTATATTTATGGAATATTTTGCTATCCCGAGTTCGAGTTCGAGTTTGGGTCACTGTGCGCGGAGTCTGCATGCTCTCCCCGCATCTGCGTGGGTTTCCTATGGGTGCTCCAGTTTCCTCCCACAAGTCCCGAAAGATATGCTTGTTTGGTAAATTAGACCTTCTGAATTCTCCCTCACTGTACCTGAACAGGAGTCGGAGTGTGGCGACTAGGGGATTTTCAAAGTAACTTCATTGCAGTGTTAATGAACACCTACTTGTGACACTAGTAAAGATTATTATTATGTGTTTATATTTTAATGCAAGATTTCTTTCATAATTTATCTTTGCTCCTTTTATTACTTTTTTAATCTATTAATTTTAAAAACTTTCCCAATCCTCCAACCTGCCACTGACCTTTGTAATAAGGTATGCCTTAATTTTTGCCTTTATATTATCTTTTCCTCCTCTTACAATCTTTCTTCCTGTATGGAAAATATTCTAATTGCGTGCGATTGAATGTCTCCTCAAATGTCTGTCACTGTTCATCAGTTGTCCTAACTTTTTGTCTTTCTGGCCAGTTGACTGGGGCCAAATCTGTCTTCACGCCTGTGAATTACTTTGGATTAACACCAGAACACCAGTGTGGGCCTCAAGTTTATTGCCGTCAATTGAATTCGAAATTCAAACATGCAATGGTTACTCTTCCCAAGACGATCCTTTATGACAAGATCCCGGGTGGGATTCTCCGACCCCCCCCGCCGGGCCGGAGAATGCTGGGGCGCGGCGTGAATCCCGACCTGCCGCTCTGCGGGTGGCCTGCGGAATCCTCGGGGGGGGGGGGCACAGGGTTCTGGCCCCGGGGGAGGCACCAGAGTGGCCTGGCCCGCGATCAGAGCCCACTGATCCGCGGGCGGGCCTGTATCTTGGGGGCATTCTTTTCTTCCACACCGGCCGGTGTAACGGTCCGCCATGGCCGGCGCGGAAAAGAACTCCCCTGCGCATGCGCTAGGATGACGCCAGCACACGCTGGCGTTCCTGCCCGAGCGCCAACCCGTGCCGGCCAACGGAGGCCCTTCGGCACCGATTGGCGTGGCACCAGCCCCACCGGTGCCGACCTAGCCCCTGAAGGTGCGGAGGATTTCGCACCTTCTGGGCGGCCCGCGCCAGAGTGGTTCACACCATTCCCCGGCGCCATTACGGCCCGCCCCGCCGGTTAGAGGAGAATCCCGCCCGGGCCCATCTCATTACACACTGCAAAATCAAAAACAGCCTGCTCCCTCATTGGTCTGTCAACATATTGTTCCAAGAAACTATCCCTAATACACTCTGTGAACCTCTCCCTCGAGACTACCCTTTCCAATTTGATTAATCGATTCGAGACGCATATTGAAATCACCCATAGATAAATCATTTATTTAATTTTATATTTCTATTAAGGCATTTATATATACATTAAACACAACGAAAACCAAAAAGAAAACAAACAGGAAATCTCATAACAAATAAATAACCCCATCCTCTCTGCCATTGCCCTCCACCCACCCTGCTTTCCCCGACGTCTTAACCGTCCTTGAAAAAGTCGATAAATGGTTTCTATCTCTGGGAAAATCCATCCACTAACCCTCTCAAGGCAAACTTGATTTTTTTTCCAGCCTAAGGGATTCCGCCAGGTTGCTCACCCACACTCTCAGCTTTGGTGAGCCCGAGTCCCTCCACTCCAACAAAATCCGTCTCCAAGCTACCAGGGAGGCAAAGGCCAAAACGTCGGCCTCTCTCGCCCCTGGACTCCCGGGCCTTCCAACACTCCGAATATCACCATTTCTGGACTCAAGGCCACCTTCACCGTCAGCACCTTGGACATCATCTGCAAACCTCTGACAAAACCCCTTCAGCTGCAGGCATTCCCAAAAGATGTGAACATGGTTCACAGGCCTCACCGCGCACCGCCACACCTGTCCACCACACACTCAAAAAAACTGCTCATTCTGGCCACCATCACATGCTTCCTATGGACTACTCTGAATTGAATTAGGCTAAGTCAAGCACACAAAGAGTATACATTCACTCCCTTCAAAGCCTCCTCCCACAACCCAGCTTCCATTTGCCTCCCCAGCTCCTGCTCCTACTTTGGTTTCACTTCTCCTATCGGGGCTCCCTCCCAGTCCATTAACTCCTTATAAATCTCCAACACCCTACCCTCGCCAATTCCCGCTTTCGACACCACCTTGTCCTGAAGTCCTGGGGGGGGGGGCAGGTCAGGAAAGTGCGGCACCTGCTTTCTAACATAATCCCACACCTGTAAGTACCGAACCCATTTCCGCAGGGCAGCTCATATTCCTCTTCCAATGCCTCTAAACTCAAAAAACTGCCCCACAAACAGGTTCCCAAATCTTTCGATCGCTGCCCACCACAATCCCCGAAACCCCGTGGTGAATTCTCCCCTGGTACAAGTCTTATGGTTCACGCAGATCGATGCCCACACTGAGGCACCCTCCAACCCCAGATGCTGCCATCCCTGACCCCACACCCTCAGGGTCGCCACCACCATCTGCCTCGTGGAGTACTTGGCCAGCGAGAACGGCAGAGGCATCATCAACAGTGCCCCTAAGCTTGTGTCTTTACAAGAGGCTGCCTCCATCTGCTCCCATACCGACCCTTCCCCACTATCTACTTCCTAACCATGAGTATATTCGCTGCCCAGTAATAGTTGATTATATTTGGCAAAGGCCAGCCTGTTCTCCGCGTCCCTGTTCCAACAGCACCTTCTTTATCGTAGGGATATCCCTGCCTACACATACCCAAAATCAGAGCATTAATTTTCCTGAAAAAGGCCTTTGGAATAAAGATCGGAAGGTTATGTAAACAAATAAAAGCCTTGGGAGTACCGTCATTTTCACAGTCTGCATGCGCCTCGCCAGCAACAGCGGGAGCATGTCCCATCTCTTAAAATTCCCCTTCACCTACTCCACCAACTACACTAAATTTAATTCATGTAGTTGTTCCCATCCCCACACCACCTTAATGCCTTTTACCTAAAGCTCGTCCCCACCACTTTAAACAGCAGCTCGCCAACCTCCTCTCCTGCCCCCTCGTCTGGATTGGAAAGACCTCACTCTTCCCCATGTTTAACTTAAATCCAGAAAACTGGCCAAATTCCTCTAAGATGTTCATGATACCCCCAACATCCCCCAGTGGATCGGATATATAAAGCAGCAGACCATCCGCATATAGTGAGACCCTATGCACCCCCCTCCCCCACGTTACTCCTTTTAAGATCCTTGATGATCTAAGCGCCATTGCCAATGGCTCTATCGCCAAGGCAAAAAGCAATGGGGAGAGTCAGCATCCCTGCCTTGTCCCATGATGCAGTTCGAAATACCCCAAACTCACCCGATTTGTCCTTACACTCACAACCAGCGCCCTATACAGCAACTGGACCCAACCCTGCCCAAACCATCACAGATATCCTCATTCTACCTAATCAAATGCCTTCTCTGCATCCATGGTGGCCGCCACTTCCACATTCTGTCTCTCTGGGGGCACCATGACGTTCAATAAGCGCCTAACGTTCACCAACAGAAGCCTCCCCTTTACAAACTCTGTCTGGTCGTCCCCTATCACCCCCCGGCACACAGTCCTCAATCCATGAGGCCAAGGTCTTTGCCAGCGGTTTGGCATCCACATTGAGCAGCACTATCGGGCGATTGGACCCACATTGCTCCGGGTGCTTACCCTTCTTCAATATTAAGGATATGGAAGCCTGTGATAACGTAGGAGGAAGTTTCCCCTTATCTCTTGCCTCATTGTATGCCCTAACCAGCAAGGGCCCCAGCTCCCCAGAAAACTTCTCAGAAAATTCCACCGGGAACCCATCTGGGCCCGGGGCCTTCACTGCCTGCATCGTCCCATACCCTCTATCACCTCCACCAGACCAATGGGTGTCCCCAGTCCTTCTTCCAGGCCCTCCTCCACTTTGGGGATCCCGAACCCCTCCAGAAATCACCGGATTCCCTCTCCCCCGGCCGGGGATCCAATTTATATAACCTCTTATAGAATTCCTCAAAGACCCCATTCACCCCTACCAGGTCCAAAACCACTCTTCCCCTCCCGTCCTTCACCTTTCTGATCTCCCTCGCCGCCTCCTGCTTCCTAAGTTGTTGAAGCAGCATCCTACTAGCCTTCTCCCCATATTCATACAATGCCCCCCAGCCCTTTGTAACCGTCCCACTGCCTTACCCGTAGACACCAGCCCGAAATTCATCTGGAACTTCCGCCACTCCTTCAACAACACTGCCTCCAGAGCCTGTGGGTACCTCCTATCCACCCACAGGATCTCATCCACCAGCCTAGCCATCTCTGCCTGTCCATCCTGTCCTTTTGCGCCTGTATCGATATATACTCCCCCCTGGCCACTGCCTTAAGTGCCGAAACTTCACCCATATCATTCAGCTCCACATAACCCCGAATAGCAGCCCTCATCTGCTCACGCACCAACCACCTCATCCGCTAGCAACCCCACATGAATTCTCCACTGCGGACGCTGCCCACCCCGCCCCCCCCCCCCCAGGTCCACTTGCAAGTCCACCCAATGAAGCGCATAGTCAAAGACCACAATTGCCGAATATCCCGTGTCAGCCACCCCCCCACCACAAAGTAATTGATCCGCAAGTACAACCTGTGCACATGGGAGAAGTACTAAATTTCTTCGCCCTCCCTAAGCTCAACTGGTTCACCCCCCCCCCCCCCCCCACCCCCAAGTTCCTTTGCCACTGCCAATGCCATCCCCGACCACGGATTTGATCAGTCCAATCTTGACTCGATACCCATATCCCGTACCAGCCTCCCCGAACAGGCGGCGGAATGTGGCGACTAGGGGCTTTTCACAGTAACTTCATTGAAGCCTACTCGTGACAATAAGCGATTTTCATTTCATTTCATATAAAAGACCCCCCCCCCCCCCATAATCAGCCGGTGTGAGTCCAGGTACGGGATCTTCCCCAACACCCGCCTCATGAATTCGACATTGTCCCAATTTGAGGCATAAACGTTCACGAGGACCACTGGCATCCCCTCCAGCTTCCCACTTACCATCATGAACCTTTTCCCCAAATCTGCTACTATATTCCCCACCTCAAACGCTACCCACTTATTTATCAGCATCACCACCCCCCGCGTCTTCATATCCAATCCTGAGTGAAAGACTTGCCCTATCCACCCTTTTCTTAGCTTAGTCTGGTCCCCGATCCACTTGTAAAAATGCCACATTCGCCTTTAGGCTCTTCAAGTGCACAAGCATATGCGATTGTTGGTCTCTTTGTAATCTTGTCTCAGTAATCACCACCACATCATATCTTCTCTATTTGTGCTGCTAACTTTCATTAGATGGTGAAATTTTCATTTTCTTCAAGAAATGCAAAATATTTTCCAATGATATCGTATAGATTCTGACGACTGTGGATAGTGTACACTAGAGGTGCGGCTATGAAGGAAACATGAGTGGTATTGGGTTAGAATAGCTGATCGGAGGGGACATTGGTTGGCATAGGGGTGTGATGAAGGTAAGAAAAGTGAGAGGTGATGTTAGGGGATCTTTAATCACTGTTGGAGGCCAGGATACTGTGTTTGAGCACCCAGGTGGGCCTAATTCCTCATGAAAAGACAACAATGAATTTTGAAGCCAGCCACAAAGGTACGTTGGGCAGGTTTCCTGAGCTCAGAGGAAGGTTCAGCGTTAAAAAGATATTTCAGGCATTGGGTGCAGTCCCCACCATTATGTATCCCTCACCTTAGTTAGGCCACACTTGGAGTATAGTGTTCAATTCTGGTCACCACACTACCAGAAGGATGTGGAGGTGTTAGAGAGGGTGCAGAAGAGATTTACCAGGATGTTGCCTGGTATGGAGGGCATTAGGTATGAGGAGCGGTTGAATAAACTCGGTTTGTTCTCACTGGAACGACGGAGGTTGAGGGGCGACCTAATAGAGGTATACAAAATTATGAGGGGCATAGACAGAGTGGATAGTCAGAGGCTTTTCCCCAGGGTAGAGGGGTAAATTACTAGGGGGCATAGGTTTAAGATGTGAGGGGCAAGGTTTAGAGTAGATGTACGAGGCAAGTTTTTTACACAGAGGGTAGTGGGTGCCTGGAACTCGCTGCCGGAGGAGGTGGTGGAAGCAGGGACGATAGTGACATTTGAAATGAAAAATGAAAATCACTTATTGTCACAAGTAGGCTTCAATGAAGTTACTGTGAAAAGCCCCTAGTCGCCACATTCCGGCGCCTGTCCGGGGAGCCTGGTACAGGGATCGAACCGTGCTGCTGGCCTGCTTTAAAAGCCAGCGATTTAGCCTGGTGAGCTAAACCAGCCCCATTTAAGGGGCATCTTGACAAATACATGACTAGGATGGGAATAGAGGGATACGGACCCAGGAAGTGTAGAAGATTGTAGTTTAGTCGGGCAGCATGGTCGGCACGGGCTTGGAGGGTCGAAGGGCCTGTTCCTGTGCTGTACTTTTCTTTGTTCTTTTTGTTCTTTATGCATGTGAAAAATGACCCATAGAATGGAAAAGACAACAACAAATGCTCTAAATATTGCTACAGTAAACAGCCTACATGAGTGTGATCTGTTTCCAAGCATAGCTGAAGAATAATTACCTGGATAGTGGGTGGGAGGGGGGCGGCGGGCGGTGGTTGAATGAGGCTTTACAAGCAACATAGCAGCTTGAGCTAGGAACTGATAAAAGCTCATCATCACCTCTGCTGGCTTGAGGATTAAACAGTTATCCTTCACTGGACTTCAACACTTCTGTTTTAGAGGTGTGAACCTCAAGCAAGTACCTCAGCTGTTCTATTAGGAGGCTATTCCTAATTACTGTATTTAACAATAATTAACACTCCTATATTAAGAGTCAGATTGACTATTTAAAAGATGTCATACACCATCAGTCACAGGAATTACCTTCGAAACTACTAGTGCAATTATAATATATGCACAACTGCACAGCGCAGTTCAGTGCCACAGCTACATTAAAGCAAGAGAAACACATTTTTAAACACTTCAGTGTTTGTTTGACAGAAAGATAAGCTTGATTCCAATTATTCACTGCTGCAGTCTCCAGTCCCCATAAATTATAAAATCTTGCTTCATTTAGGAAGATTATATAATCGGAAGGGTAAATCAGTGTAGGGTAACCATTGCCATTTTAGAAGCTTGACTGCTATTTCCATGAGTTCTGACTGCAAGACACTGAACAAGCTAACATGGAGGTGGTAACCTAGAAAATGGATTGCACATGGAAATAGTTGAGTAGGGGACAAGATTTGCCCTACTTGTACCTGTTAGTGTTGACTCAAGACAACACAATATGTATTGTGCGTGCTTGTTATGACCATTCAGGCACAGAGCCAGCACTATTTACTATCAGCACACTGCTTTGAACGTTGGATAATGGGTCTCCAACTGCAGGTAGGCAGCATCTTTTAAAGCAGTACAGCACTCTGGCTGCTTAGTCCAGAGAAACACTTGGAAGGAGGGAAGTGGAGGCAAGACCTGCAGATTGTACCTCCATTTTTTATGATAATGCTTTGCAGGTCAGACAATACACAGAAGGGGGATCCGTTTCTCTCCCAGGAGGCAGAAAGCCTTCCAGGCACCAATTCTGCAGGTAATGGGAAGAGATGGCAAAGGAAATAAATGGCAGGAGATTAGTTCCAAGGACATGGTTGCAATGACCTCACCACAGTTGTCAAGTTAAGGGCACTGTTCCCTTACACTCTTCTCAAAGCTCCACTAATAATAATAATCTTTATTAGTGTCACAAGTAGGCTTACATTAACACTGCAGTGAAGTTACTGTGAAAATCCTCTAGTCGTCACATTCCAGCGCTTGTTCAGGTACACTGAGGGAGAATTCAGAATGTCCAATTCACCTAACAAGCAAGTCTTTCGGGATTTGTGGGAGGAAACCAGACCACCCGGAGGAAACCCACAGAGACGGGGAGAACATGCAGATTCTGCACAGACAGTGATCCAAGCTGGGATTCGAACATGGGATCCTGGCGCTGTGATGCAACAGTGTTAACCACTGTGCCACCCATCTACCACAGTCCATGAAGGAAAGCAGCTCCAATTTGTGTCATGGCTTCATGCAGAGCATGGTAATCATTCTGTCCAAAATGAATTGAGTGGTCAATCCCATGGTTAATAGGAACCAAAGCAGCAGGTCAGCATGTGAGGAGAAGGTAGAGCTTCTTAGGATTAACAGGAAGTGTTCAGTCTAACAACTATGGAGGGGAAAAGAAACATAAAAAAATCAAACTGTAAGGTGGCTGTGGGAGTGAAAATTGGGGATGCGGCAGAGTGTTATCAGAGGTTAATAAAGGAGGTCAGAATGTGTGAAAAGCGTAATGCTTTCCTGCAAGGGAAAGACAAATCAGTCGCACATATTTAAAAACCATGGGCCTAAATGCACACAGTATTCGGAATAAGGTCAATGAGCTGACAGCACAAATAGAGACAAATTGGTATGATTTGGTGGGGATTACTGAAACAGGGTTGCAGGGGGACCAGGAATGGGAGTTGAATGTCCAAGGGTACTCAGTATTCCGAAAGGATAGACAGGATGAAACAAGAGGTGGAGTTGCTTTATTGGTAAAAGATGGCATCAAGGCTGTATTAAGAAATGATATTGGCACTAAGGGCCAAAATGTTGAATTGATCGATGTGGATATAAAAAGCAAGGGGAAGAGCTCCTTGCTAGGAGTAATTTATTGTCCTCAGAGCCTTCTAAAGTGGGGCATAGTATAAACCAAGAAATAATGAGGGCTTGTGAGAAGGGCACAATGGTAATCATGGGTGATTTTAATATGCATCTTGACAAGATTAATCAAATTGGCAAGGGTAACCTCGAGGGAAATTTCATAAGAGCATATGAGGGATTGTTTCTTCGAGCAATACGTTATGGAGCCAACCAGAGAGCAGACTATTTTAGATTCAGTATTATGTAATAAAAAAGGTTTGATCAATAGTCTTGTCATTAACGATCCTCTTGGAAGGAGTGTCTTGCTAGAGTTATACAGGGCCTTGGTGAGGCCACACCTTGAGTATTGTGTGCAGTTTTGGTCTCCTAGTTTGAGGAAGGAAATTCTTGCTATTGAGGATGTCCAGCAAAGGTTTACCAGATTAATTCCCCGGATGGTAGGACTGATGGTAGGATGGAGTTCAGAAGATTAAGAGAGGATCTCATAGAAACATATAAAATCCTGATGGGACTGGACAGGGTAGATGTGGAAAGAATGTTTCTGATGTTGAGGATGTGGTCATAGCCCAAGAATGAGTGGCAAGCCATTCAGCATGAGATGAGGACGAGCGTCTTCTCTCAGAGAGTTGTGAACTTGTGGAATTCTCTACCACAGAAACCTGTTGGGGCCAGCTCGTTGGATATATTCAAGAGGGAGCTGGACGTGGTCCGTGCATCTAAAGGGCTCAAGGTGTCTGGAGAGAAAGTGGGAGTGGGATATTGAATTTGCATGATCAGCCATGATCATATTGAATTGTGGTGCAGGCTCGAAGGGCAGAATGGCCTACTCCTGCACCTATTTTCTATGATTCTATGTTTCTTTCAGTGATCACAGCATGCTAGAATTTCAAATTCAGATTGAGCGAGAGAAGACAGAGTAGATACTAAAGTTTTAGAGTTGGGCAGAGGTAATTTTACAGGCCTGAGGAAAGAGTTGATCCAAGTAGACTGGGTACAGATAATTGAGGGTAGGCCAGTTGAGGGACAATGGCAAATGTTCAGGGAGATATGAAACATCACTCAACTAAAGTTCATACCTGAGAAAAAGAGGAGTTGTAAAAGGTAGAAAAAAGTTCCATGGCTAAACAAGGAAGTCAAGGAAAGCATAAAATAAACATTAGGGCATACCATAGTGCAAAAGCTAGTGGTCAACTGGAGGGTTGGGAGAACTTTAAGGTTCAGCAAAAGGATCCTAAAAATAAATCAAAAGAGCTAAGGTGAACTATGGAAGGAAACTAGCAGAAAACATAAACACTGCTATCGAAAGCTTCTGTAAGTATAAAAGAGGAAAAGAATAACTAAAGTAAATATTAGTCCTTTAGAGGACGATACTGGTGAGGTAATAATCGTGAACACAGAGATGGTAGAGGCTCTGAACCAATATTTTGGGCGTGATTCTCCGCACCCCACGCCGGGTGGGAGAATCGCGGGAGGGCCGGGCGAATCACGCCACGCCGCCCTGACACACCCTGTAATTTCCCCCCCCCCCCCAAAACGGCGTGTTGCATTTTGTGACAGGCCGCTCGGAGAATCGCCGCTCGCCGTTTCTCACGCAACCGGCGATTCTCCGGCCCGGATGAGCCGAGCGTCCTGCCGAACCCGACCGGTTCACGCCGGCGCCAACCACACGTGGTCGCTGCCGGTGTGAACAGCGCACGACCGGTGAGTGTGGGGCCTGTGGGGGGGCGGAGGGAGGATCGAGCACCACGGGCGTGCTCAGCAGATGTCTGGCCCGCGATCGGTGCCCACCGATCGTCGGGCCAGCGTCTCTAAAAGACGCACTCTTTTCCCTCCGCCGCCCTGCAAGATCAAGCCGCCATGTCTTGTGGGGCAGCGGAGGTGAAGACGGCAACTGCGCATGCGTGGGTTGGCGCCAACCTTGATGCATGTGCAGCTGACGTCACTTCGGCGGCGCCGGCGGCATCATTCCCGCCGCGCAGCTTTGACGCAAGCGTCAAGGCCCAGCACGTGGAATTCACGCGCCGCCGCTCCTAGCCCCCTGGGGGCGGGGGGGGGGGAGAGAATAGGGGGCGAGGAGCGGCCTCCGACGCCGGAGTGAAACACTCCGGGTTTCACTCCGGCGTCGGCTGTTTGTCTCCCTTTGGGAGAATTACGCCCTTTGCCTCTATCTTCAAGGCAGAAGATACTAAATAATTTCCAAAAACTACAGTTAAAGCAGAGAAATGTGTGCAATAACCATCACTAAGGAGATGGTATTGAATAAACTGATGGGATTAAGGGTATATAAGTGTCTGGAACCTGATGGCCTGCACCCTAGGATATTAAGGGAGATGGCAGCGGAGATATTGGATGCATTGGTTATGATAGTTCAGAATTCCCTTGATTCTGGAAGGGTCCCGGTGGATTGGAAACACGTTTTTGTGATGCCCTCATTCAAAATGGGAGTTGGGCAAAAAGTAAGAATCTATAGACCGGTTAGCTTGACCTCTGTGGTGGGGAAGTTGCTGGAATCAATCATTAAGGAGGAGATAACTGAACATTTGGAAAGACAAAGCTCAATCCACCATTTTCAGCATGGTTTTATAAAGGGTAAGTCACGCTTGACAAACTTGCTCGAGTTATTTGAGGACGTAACCAGCAAGGTGGATAATGGGGAACCTGTGTATGTGGTATATCTAGACTTTCAGAAGGCACTTGATAAGGGGCTGCATAAAAGACTGATCCAGAAAATGAAATCACAGAGGATTGGGGGTAGAGTACTAGATTGGATTGAAGATTAGCAGACTGACAGAAAGAAGAGGTCGGGATAAATGGATCCTTCTCTGGTTGGCGACCTGTAACCATCAGGGCGATGCAGGTATTAGTCCTTGGACGTCAATTGTTTACAATTGATATAAATGATCTGCAAGCCAGGGCAGAGAGTAATATAGCAAAATTTGTGGATGATACTAAAATAGGGGGGAAAGCAGGTAGTGAGTGATGAGGAGATAAAGATTTTACAGACAGATATAGAAAGGCTAGATTAGGCCAAAGTTTGGCAGATGGAGTTTAATGTAGATAAAGTTGTCCATTTTGGCCGAAAAAGTAGAAAGGCAAATTGTTATCGAAATGGAAAGTAGATTCAAGATGCACCTGGGCAGAGAGATCTGGGTGTCTTTGTTCAGAAATCACAGAAAGTCGGTATGAGGTACAGCATGTAATTAAAAAGACAATGGAATGTGAGCATTTATTGCAAGAGGACTGGAGTATAAAATAAATGGGTGTTGTTGCAATTGTCTAAGGTGTTGGCGAGACCACATCTGGAGTATCGTGTCCACTTTTGGTCTCCTCATTTGAGGAAGGATGTGGTGGCATTGAAAGCAGTTCAGAGGAGGTTCACCAGATTGATTCTGGGATGAAGGGGTTGACGTATGAGGAGAGATTAAACAGTTTGGGTTTATACTCACTGGAGTTCAAAAGAATGAGAGGGGATCTAATCAAGGTGTATGAAATACTAAATGGGATTGATAAAGTAAACATAGACCAAATGCCTCCTTGTGGGGCAATCTAGGATGAGGTCATGGATATAGTTTGAGAGGCGGTAGATTTAGAACTGAGATGAGGAGGAACTACTTCTCGCAGAGGGTGATGAATTTGTGGAACTCGCTGCCCTATGGTGCAGTGGAATCTGAGTCATTTAATAATTTCAAGAAGATATATTTCTGATTGTAAACAAACGGGGCTAAAGGGATATGGGCAACAGGTGTGGAAGTGGATTTGAGACCAGAAAGTGATCAGCCATAGATTTACAGTGAGGAAGGGAGCCATTCAGCCAGGTTTGCACCGGCCCTTGGAAAGAGCACCCTACCCAAGCCCACACCTCCACCCCATCCCCTTAATCCAGCAACCCCATAACGCAGCAACACCACCCAACCTTTTTGGACACTAAGGGAAATTTAGCATGGCAATCCACCTAACCTTTACATCTTTGGAGTGTGGGAGGAAACCGGAGCACCCGGATAAAATCCACTCTGACATGGGGAGAAGTGCAAACTCCACACATAGTGACCCAAGCCAGGAATCGAACCCGAGATGCTGGAGCTGTGAAGCAACTGTGCTACCCAATGTGCTATCGTGCCATGACCTGATTGAATGGGGCTGGTTTAGCTCACCAGGCTAAATCGCTGGCTTTTAAAGCAGACCAAGCAGGCCAGCAGCACGGTTCGATTCCCGTACCAGCCTCCCCGGACAGGCGCTGGAATGTGGCGACTAGGGGCTTTTCACAGTAACTTCATTGAAGCCTACCAGTGACAATAAGCGATTTTCATTTTAGGGCAGCACGGTAGCATGGTGGTTAGCATAAATGCTTCACAGCTCCAGGGTCCCAGGTTCGGTTCCCGGCTGGGTCACTGTCTGTGCGGAGTCTGCACGTCCTCCCCGTGCGTGCGTGGGTTTCCCCCGGGTGCTCCGGTTTCCTCCCACAGTCCAAAGATGTGCGGGTTAGGTGGATTGGCCATGCTAAAAATTGCCCGTAGTGTCCTTAAAAGTAAGGTTTGGGGGGGGGGGGGGGGGGGGGGGTTGGGTTACGGGTATAGGGTGGATACGTGGGTTTGAGTAGGGTGATCATTGCTCGGCACAACATCGAGGGCCGAAGGGCCTGTTCTGTGCTGTACTGTTCTATGTTCTATGAATGGCGGAGCCGGCTCAAAGGACTGAGTTGCCTACTTCTGCTCCTAATTCCTATGTTCCATCAGTACAACTGTGGCATTCACCAACATAATGCACCCCCTGACAACTCTCAAAGCTGTCATAAAAGCATAGATAGCTATCATTATGGATTCTGTAGCCAGGTCCTCAATACCCAGAGCTGTTCAACGTCACGTATCACTGCCATCAATCACTGTCACCTATCACTGTCCTGAAAGCAATGTCAACAGCCTTCTACATCCCGTTATAGCCACTTGGATACTTTGTAGGATTACCAGGATAGGGAAAAGAGTACAAAGACAGGCATTATGAGCTTGCAAAAAGACAATTTATGATTATTTCTGTTCATTGTTGGAATTAAGATGTTTGGTAAATTAGTTTTTATTCTGGATTTGATGGTGTTTAGGTAAAATGTTGTTTTTCTAGCTGCTGTCTCGGAGCTCTGACTGCTAGGGGCTTTCTCATCTTCCTCCTCTTCCTGATTCTGCTGGTGTTGGTGTAATCTATGGTACCTTGCATCCTGTGGAAGCCTGCAATATGAGAGACTAGTATTCTCTTGTTCTGCTTCGTTATGTCCATAGGGAGTGGGATGCCAATGTTTCTCCTGGTAGGGAGCCTTGGTATCATCCTTGATACAGCTATGGACTCTGTGATATGCCACAGATGTCACCTGCTGCAAACTGAAAAGAGCCCATGGTATAAATGTTTAAGGGGCACAGGCAGTTATGGTCCATGCTCTGTGGATGTTGCAGATAAGCAACAATCTCCTTGAGGTAGGAAACGTGCTCCTTGCAAACATGTTGTGGACATAGTCTCCTGCACAGCGCATTCCTCCTCCAGCTGTCACAGCTGCTCCTGCTCTCTGCTGTTTTCCTTACTTTGAAGGCAGCTCCACCTGCCACTGTATTCAGACCAAGTATAAAGTAGCTAAAAACAGTCCAACACCAGGGTGTCTCAGCAGTTAACCTTAGCTTTCCAGAGTCAGAAAACATGCCAAAAGCATAGACCGAGCAGTTGGAAATGACAAACTTACTGTTAAATCCCTTTCAATAGTGTGAGGAACAAAAACCTCCGCTGTATAATTTTTAATAAAATATATAGAGATATGCTCATTACTATCTCTAAAAATTTAAAATGGGCAAAGACCTAGAATGACCGAATTGATGTCTGTCTGTGACCCCAAACAAAAGCGGTTACATGGCAGGAGAAGAAAACTCACACATCTTTAGCCCTGAAGAGACACTGATGCCCGCCTGTGACGTGCAAAGACCAAATTCAAAAGAGCTATGCAAAGGCCATCTGCATTTAATAATCCAGGCTGGCCAGACTGATCATCTGCTAAGACAAAGGACCTCGCAAACTTTCTTTCAATTCTTCATGATTAAGACATTTAATAATCATGGAAATTCAGACATGAAATGCATGTCCTTTGTCAATACAGTGTGGAGAGATGGGAGTCATGTAACATGGGCTTGTGGAATCAATAATATTGGCTTGCTCAACTGCACAGTCTCAGCCTCCTTTTAATAATAATAATAACAATAATAACCTTTATAAGTGTCACAAGCAGGCTTACATTAACATTGCAATTAAGTTACTGAGAAAAGCCCCTGGTCGCCACATTCTGGTGCCTGTTTGGGCACACTGAGGTAAAATTCAGAATGTCCAATTCACCCAACAGCACATCTTTCCGGAGCTAACCGACGCAGACAGTGGGAGAATGTGAAACTCCGCCCAAACACTGACCCAAGGTGGGAATCGAACTTGGGTCCGTGGCGCTGTGAAGCAACAGTGTTAACCACTGTGCTACCTTCACCATCTGACGAGCAATCTCACAGACAAAGAGATCTGGCCAAGGTTGAACATCTGGCCCCATCCACATTACTTCTACTGGAAATTCTGTGCAACAAGACTGATTCATCTCTGCATGTCTATCTCATTGTGTTAAGTTAACATGACTGGAAAAATGAATTATCCAGCTCACAACATACATGAAGGAATACCTTCCTTTGATTCTGGACTTTCAAACCCACATGAAACGATATTTATTTTCTCTGTGATCTTTGCACAGTAAATCTTTCTTTCCCTATTCCATTTTCTTCTGTATGAATGTAAAGGGAGCAAATTGTATCCTCCTGCATTCTGAGTGTGTGCAAATAAACTAAACCTTTGAGTTAATATTATCTCTTGTTTGCTGTGGAGTTATTGATAGAAAATTGGATCACACCAAAACTGAGGTATTCGGAAATACTTCACCCTTATTAAGCAGGATGCAAATTAAAACATCATCCTGTTTACAGAAGGATGGTGAGAGGAGAAATTAGTACTGTTTAAATGCATGCTATTCAACTCAACTATTACTTGTGCTTGGTAAGTTCTGTTGTAGTGTGTCTTGAAGAGATAGGACCATGACATCAGTGGACAGGAAGTGTGTTATGCAATCCAGTTTTAGTTTCTCTTCTGCTTTTAAGCAGACCACTGCACAGACAACTCTACTCATGTGCCTTCAAGACTCATCCCCATGTGCCTGGTCTCAATCAGTGAACCCACACGTGTTCTCTCAATCCCTTATGAGTGATTGATGCCTTTACATCATTATATAAACACAAGCTCCACATTCTCACTACTCTCTGAAAGGGGAAAGTGATTCTCCTGAATCCCCTATTGAATTTGTTGGTGACCTGAGTGCGGCCGCAGCGCGAAGAGCTCCCGCCGGTGGACGATTTCGGGGAAATCCCCAAGTTTCGACGCACCACTGACTACCGTCGGTCTTTGGGACCGTCGTGAGCAGCCAGCGGGGCCGGTTTAAGAACCGGTGAAGAACCCTGCGCGGGTGTTGGAGCGGCGGGGGCTGAGGTCCTGGGCCCAGTGCGGCGTCAGGGCCAGAGCAACGGGGGCGGAGCTACGAGGCGGCTGAGGAAGCAGGCCCGAGTCCAGGACACCATGTAAGTGCGGTGTCCCACAACGGATGGCTACCACCTAGGAGGAAGAAAGAACAAAGAAGAACAAAGAAACTTACAGCACAGGAACAGGCCCTTCGGCACTCCCAGCCTGTGCCGATCCAGATCCTTTATCTAAACCTGTCTCCTATTTTCCAAGGTCTACTTCCCTCTGTTCCCCGCCCGTTCATATACCTGTCTAGATGCTTCTTAAATGATGCTATCGTGCCCGCCTCCACCACCTCTGCTGGTAAAGCGTTCCAGGAACCCACCACCCTCTGCATAAAAAACTTTCCATGCACATCTCCCTTAAACTTTCCCCCTCATCGTGACCCCTTGTAACTGACACCCCCACTCTTGGGAAAAGCTTGTTGCTATCCACCCTGTCCATACCTCTCATAATTTTGTAGACCTCAATCAGGTCCCCCCTCAACCTCCGTCTTTCCAACGAAAACAATCCTAATCTACTCAACCTTTCTTCATAGCTAGCACCCTCCATACCAGGCAACATCCTGGTGAACCTCCTCTGCACCCTCTCCAAAGCATCCACATCCTTCTGGTAATGTGGCGACCAGAACTGCACACAGTATTCCAAATGTGGCTGAACCAAAGTCCTATACAACTGTAACATGACCTGCTGACTCTTGTACTCAATACCCCGTCCGATGAAGGCAAGCATGCTGTATGCCTTCTTGACCACTCTATCCACCTGCGTTGCCACCTTCAGGGTACAATGGACCTGAACTCCCAGATCTCTCTGTACATCAATTTTCCCCAAGACCCTTCCATTGACCATATAGTCCGCTCTTGAATTTGATCTTCCAAAATGCATCACCTCGCATTTGTCTGGATTGAACTCTATCTGCCATTTCTCTGCCCAATTCTCCAATCTATCTATATTTTGTTGTATTCTCTGACAGTCCTCCTCGCTATCTGCAACTCCACCAATCTTAGTATCATCTGCAAACTTGGTAATCAGACCACCTATACCTTCCTCCAGGTCATTTATATAGATCACAAACAACAGTGGTCCGAGCACGGATCCCTGTGGAACACCACTAGTCACCTTTCTCCATTTTGAGACACTTCCTTCCACCACTACTCTCTGTCTCCTGTTGCCCAGCCAGTTCTTTATCCATCTAGCTAGTACACCCTGAACCCCATACGACTTCACTTTTACTATCAACCTGCCATGGGAAACCTTATCAAACGCCTTACTAAAGTCCATGTATATGACATCTACAGCCCTTCCCTCATCAATTAACTTTGTCACTTCCTCAAAGAATTCTATTAGGTTTGTAAGACATGACCTTCCCTGCACAAAACCATGCTGCCCATCACTGATAAGCCTATTTTCTTCCAGATGTGAATAGATCCTATCCCTCAGTATCTTCTCCAACAGTTTGTCTACCACTGACGTCAAGCTCACAGGTCTCTAATTCCCTGGATTATCCCTGCTACCCTTCTTAAACAAAGGGACAATATTAGCAATTCTCCAGTCCTCCGGGATGAAGAATATCTAATGCTACTAAATCTAAAAGACTCGGCCTGAAAAAGTACTTACCCAGAATTCTTAATGATCCCATAAGTATTTTCTTTCCCCACCCCATTGCCAGTCTGAACCTTTCAAGGAGGACAAGGGAGCTGATCACCAGTGTTCTATGCAATGTGATCAGTCCTGAGCATCCAGGCGACACTCAACACCAAGTTTAAAAAGAAAAGACCCTGTGATTGCGAGTAAACCAGTCAGCATTCACAGCCTCAATCACAGCTTCGCAAAACTCAAAACAAAAAATCAGATCAGATCGGCCACGTTCATCGGCATCTCATCCACAGTACGATTCAATGTTACGCAGCGTCCGTCTGTCCTCTTCAGTGATTAGGTTTATAGCAACACCCTTGCGTCCAAAACGCCCTCCACGGCCAATTCTGTGAATATAGTTCTCACGGTTGGAAGGCAGATCATAGTTGATAACCAGGGACACCTGCTGAACATCGATTCCACGAGCCAATAAATCAGTAGTAATGAGAACACGGCTGGACCCAGATCGGAACTCTCTCATAATAAGATCCCTCTCCTTCTGCTCCATGTCACCGTGCAGAGCAGAGACGGTGAAATGTCTCGCAAGCATCTTCTCTGTCAGCCAATCCACCTTTCTCCACGTGTTGATGAAGGTAACAGCCTGAGTGATGGTGAGAGTCTCGTACAGATCACACAGAGAGTGTCTAGCTTCCATTCCTCTCGCTCCACATTAATGTAGAATTGTCAGATTCCCTCCAGCGTCAACTCCTCTTTCTTCACAAGAATGCGAATTGAGTCACGCATAAACTTCTTTGTCACTTCCAGCACATCAGAAGGCATCGTGGCAGATAACAAAACCACCTGAATAGAAGTGTTGAGTTTCTGGAATATTTCATAGATCTGGTCCTTGAACCCTCTGCTCAACATTTTGTCTGCTTCATCCAAAACAAACATCTTGATGTACCTTGTAGACAAATGCATCCAGTTCATCATGTCTGTTCCCAGGGGAGTTCTGGATGAGTACAGAGGGGAAAGGAAGAGAGCTGGAAGATTTAAAGAAATTTTAAGAAGTTTGGTGAAGTTTCAGTTTCCTCCCATTTGTCTTTAAAAAAAAGAATAATTCAGATTGATGAAGCACAGAAGGGTGGAGGGAGAGAGAGGAGAAGAGAAAGAAAGTGAAAAACAATAAGCTACTAAAGGATGCGAAAAGCAGCGTCGAAGAAAGGAGGAAATGCGGGGTCGCCGCTGAAGGAGAAGACGAATAGAAGTGGTGATAGGATGGCAGAAGCCGAACTGCAAAGCGGGGCCGCACTATTTACGGTGGAGAAGATGACCGAGGTGATGGCGGGGAGCTGGAAAAACAGTTTGCGAGGCACATGGAGGCCTGGAAAAAGGAGACAGTGGCCGCATTGAAGTTACTAGTGGAGGAGGCAATCGCCCCGATAATTGCCCCGTTGAAGGTGGCGGTGGCAAAGGCATTGGCCGAGGTGAGAGAGCAGGGCGAGAAGATGAAAGAAGTGGAGGAAGCCATGTCACGACACAGTGACCAGGTCACCTCGATGGGAGATGAGTTGCGGAGGGCTGTGGAGATTAATAGAGGTCTCCGAAGGGACAGAGGGCCCAAGGCCAACACAATACTTCGCTAAGAAGTTGGCGGAGCTGATGGGGGAGGGTGAGAGCCCCTCCCGGTGCGAGCTAGACCGAGCCCATCAGTCATTAAGGCCGAAGCCCAAAGTGAACGAGCCGCCAAGGGCAGTAATTATCTGCTTCCATCAGTTTTGCGTGAAGGAGAAGGTGTTAAACTGGGCGAAGCAGAAGTGGGAGATACTATGGGATGGTACTACGGTCCGGATCTACCAGGACTTGACGGTGGAGTTGGCAAAAAGACGAGCTACGTTTGGGCGAGTGAAGGCGACGTTGTACAAGAAGGGGGTACGGTTTGGTATGGTGTACCCAGCGAGGTTGAGGGTAACGTATAACGGCAAAGACTTTTATTTTGAGACAGCGGATGTGGCTGAGGCACTCGTGAAGGCAGAAGGCTTGGGACAGACATGAAGAGCGGAGCTGGAAGAGAGACTGTGGACTGTGTTTGAACAGCTGGAAAATGTATAAATGTTCTAACTTTCTTTTTACAGATTTGTATTGTAATCTACTTCTCTTTGTATTGTTATAGAGTTTAAGTTAATGGTGGGTTGATGGGCGCTCTGTGTTGAGACGGTTAAATGTTCTGTTAGTGAATTGTATGGGTTGGATTGTTGGGTTTGTTTTTTTTCTCTGGGACTGGGTAGAAGGGGATTATATGTCTTGGCGGGCGGGAGCCACCCGCACTAGCTAGCTAAAGTCAGTCAGCTAGTGAACGCAGGTGAGAGGAGAGGAGGGCTGTGGACATTGGAGCCCGGATAGCAGGCGTGAATGGGCCTATGAGGCGAGCGAGAGGGGGGGAGGAAGGGTTGGATGCTGGGGGATGTTGTTTCTGGGGGAAAGGTAGGGGGGGTTTTCGGGAGGGGGGGGAAGGGGTTCGATGTTAACAATGGACAGGGGCGGGTCAGGCTTATGGGGCAGGGCCCGGCGGTGTGTTGATGGTGGATAAGAAAGGTGGGGAGGGTGAGAGACTCCCAGTAAGGATAGTTACGTGGTATGAGAGAGGGCTGGGAGGTCCGGTCAAGGGTGCTTGCGCATCTTAAAAGTCTGAAAACCGACGTGGCAATGCTGCAGGACTCACTTGAGGGTGAAGGACCAGGTGAGACTTAAAAAGGGTTGGGTTCGCCAAGTGTTTCACTCTGGATTTGATGGAAGGGCTCGCTGGGTAGCAGTATGGGTCAGCAAAAGGGTACGCTTCCAGATGGAGAAGGTAGTGGCAGATCAGGGGGTAGATATGTGATTGTGGCCGGGGCGCTGGACGGGAGATTAGTGGCGCTGGTAAGTGTATACGGTCCCAACTGTGACGATGCGGGATTTGCGAGGAAGGTGTTTGGGGCCATTCCTGACTTGCACACACGAGCTGATTGTGGGGGGGGGGGGGGACTGGAACCTGGTGCAGGAGCCAAGGTTGGACAGATCACGGCCGCGCTCGCTGGTCTCATCAGGGGGGCAAAGGCGCTAGCTGGGCTAATGGTGGAAATGGGAGGGGTGGACCCTTGGAGGTTCCTGCACCCAGGGGAACGGGAGTACTTGTTTTTCTCAGCAGTCCATAGGGTATACTCGCGGATTGACTTTTTTGTGGTGGGAAAGGCTTTGCTGGCTGGAGTCAAGGGGTCGGAATACTCTGCAATTGCTGTGTCAGATCACGCGCCACATTGGGTGGATATGGTGCTGGAGAAGGGCGTAGTGCAGAGGCCGGGGTGGAAACTGGATGTGGGGCTTTTAGGGAACCAAGTATTCTGTGAAAAAATTGAAAAGGTAGTTAAGGAATATGTAAGATTCAACTGTACGGGTGAGGTGTCAATGGCAGTCGTCTGGGAGGCTCTAAAGGCGGTAATGAGGGGTGAGGTAGTTTCGTTAAAGGCCAGGGTGGACAAAGAGGAGAGGTTGGAGCAGCAGAGTCTAATAGATGAGATGTTGGAGGTAGATAGGAGTTATGCGGAGGATGGGGACCCAGCGATGCTGGGAAAGAGGAAGGAACTACAGGCGAGCTTCGACCGACTATCCACCAGGAAGGCGGTGCGCCAACTGAGGCAAGCGAGGGGTGCAGTTTATGAACATGGAGACAAGGCAGGTCAGCTCCAGAGGGAGGTAGCAGCAAGGGAAATTCTTCAGGTAAGGGATAGGGCCGGGAAGTTGGTGGTGGCTCTGGAGCTGATTAACAATGTTTTTGAGGAATTCTACAAGAGGTTGTACAGGTCAGAGCCACCCGGGGGAGACCGTGAGATGCTGGAATTTCTAGATGGGTTGGAGTACCCGAGGCTAGGGGAGGGGGACAAGGCTACATTAGAAGGAGCAATACTGGAGCAGGAGATAAAAGACGCGATTGGGAGGATGCAGTCGGGGAAGGTGCCAGGGCCGGATGGGTTTCCTGTGGAATATTGTAAAATATTTAAGTATAAGTTGGCATCCCTGATGGTAGGGATGTTTGAAGAGGCGATAGGGAAGGGAGTGCTGCCGCAAACCTTGGGGCAGGCATCGATTTCACCGTTGCTTAAAAAGGATAAGGATCTGACGGAGTGTGGGTCATATTGGCCCATTTCACTTCTTAATGTGGACGCAAAGGTATTGGCAAAGGTACTGGGGTAGGCTGGAGGGGTGCCTCCCGAAGATGATAGGTGAGGATCAGACAGGGTTCGTGAAAGGGAGGCAGCTGTTTTCGAATATTAGGAGGGTCTTGAACGTCGTTATGGCACCGGCGGAAGGGAAGGAAACAGAGGTGGCACTGGACGCCGAGAAGGCGTTTGATCAGGTGGAATGGGGGTACCTGATGGCAGTGCTGGAACGGTTTGGGATTGGACCAAGATTTGTGAACTGGGTAAAGTTATTATATAAGGAGCCGAAGGCGAGTGTCCGCACGAACAATATCAGTTCGAGATACTTCTCTCTCCACCGTGGGGCGAGGCAGGGATGTCCTATGTCCCCCCTGCTGTTTGCGCTTGCGATTGAGCCGTTGGCCATCGCATTAAGAAGTTCGGGAGCATGGAAAGGAATAGTGAGGGGGGGGGGGGGGGGATAGAGCATAGGGTGTCCTTGTACGCCGACGACTTGCTGCTGTATGTGTCGGAGCCGAGTGCGTCGATAGGAGGAATATTGGAGTTGCTGCTGGTATTTGGGTCTTTCGCTGGGTACAAGCTGAACTTGGACAAGAGTGAGTATTTCGTGGTGTCTCAACCGGGGGTGGGGGCAGGGGTGGTGGGGCTGCCATTCCGTAGGGCAGAGACTCACTTTAGGTATTTGGGGGTGCAGGTTGCCTGTGAGTGGGGAAGGCTTCGCAGATACAACATCACTAGTTTGGTGGGGAGAGTGAAAGCCGACCTGGCGAGGTGGGATGGTCTCCCTCTGTCACTGGCGGGTCGGGTGCAGGCGGTTAAAATGAATGTGTTGCCACGATTTCTGTTTATTTTTCAATGCCTACCGATTTTCCTGCCAAAGTCTTTTTTCAGGGAGATTGAGGGGAGGATTACCTGGTTTATATGGGGAGGGAAGGTGGCCAGAGTGAGGAAGGTGCTGCTACAGAGGGGAAGGCAGGCAGGGGGTTTGGGTCTCCCGAACCTGATGTACTACTACTGGGCGGCGAATGTGGAGACGGTGCGGAGCTGGGTCAGGGGGGTTGATTCCCAGTGGGTCAGAATGAAGGAGAGTTCGTGCAGGGGGTCGGGGCTGAAGGCACTAGCAACGGCCCCGCTCCCGATAGCTCCGGGGAAATACTCAGGGAGTCCGGTAGTAATAGCTTCATTGAAAATCTGGAGGCAGTTTCGCCAACTCTTCAGGTTGGGGGCTGGGTCGAGGGAAATGCCGATCCGGGAGAACCACAGATTTGAGCCAGGGAGGTGGGACGGAAGCTTTCGGAAATGGGAAGAGAAGGGGATTAAGACTTAAGACTCTAAAAGATTTGTTTCCTCGGGGTCGATTTGCAGGATTGAGGGAGCTGGAAGCGAAGTTTGGGCTGGAGCAAGGAGAAGTGTTTAGGTGTATGCAGGTTCGGGACTTTGCCAGAAAGGAGATACAGAGCTTCCCGGAGGAACCGGCCTCCAAGTTGTTGGAGGAGGTGCTGGCGGCAAGTGGCCTGGAGAAGGGGACAGTGTCAGCGGTATACGGAGCTATGTTGGAAAAGGATAAGGCACCACTGGAGGGGATCAAAGCGAAGTGGGAGGAAGAATTGGGAGAGGTTATAGAGGAGAGGGTCTGGTGTGAGGTGCTCCGGAGAGTGAATGCCTCCACCTCGTGTGCGAGGTTGGGGCTGATACAGCTGAAGGTGGTGTACAGGGCGCACCTCACGAGGGCAAGGCCAATTCTTTGAAGGGGTAGAAGATGTGTGTGAACGTTGTCGGGCGGGGGGGGGGGGGGGGGGGGGGCTAATCACGTTCATATGTTTTGGTCCTGTCCAAAGCTTGGAGAGTACTGGAAGGAGGTGTTTAGGGTAATTTCCAAGGTGGTGCATGTGAAGCTGGACCCGGGTCCCCGGGAGGCCATATTCGGGGTGTCAGATCAGCCAGGGTTGGAAACGGGTTCGGAGGCAGAAATCATAGCCTTCGCCTCGTTGATCGCCCGAAGGCGGATCCTGCTGGGATGGAGTGCGGCCTCTCCACCCTGTGCCCTGGCGTGGCGAGGGGACCTGTTGGAATACTTGACACTCAAGAAGGTTAAGTTCGAACTGAGGGGAAGCTCGGAGGGGTTCTACAAGTCATGGGCACTAATTATTATGCACTTTCAAGAACTGGATAACATTGAACATTAGTTGGGGGGGGGAGGGTGGGTGGGGTGCGGGGGGAGGGGGCTGTGTATGTTGAAGATGGCTAGGGGTAATCCCTGATTCCTTTTTTTCTCTTTGTCATTTGTTTATGTTAACATGCGGGCTGATGTCTGGGCATGGTGGGAGGATGGGATCGTTGTTACTGTTATGGGGTTTGAGATATTTGTTGTTGGTTATTGATTGTTGTGGGTGTAAATTCGGGAGAAAAATTGTGAAAAAGGAGAATAAAATATATTTTTTTTAAAGAATTTGTTGGTGACTTTTTTATATTTATAGCCCCTAGTTCTAGTCTTACCTGCAAGTGAAAATGGCTGCCGTAGCTACTGTGTCTACACAAGAATTATTTCTAATCTTAAAGATCCCAATTGAGTCACCCTCAGGCCTCTCTTTTTTTAGAGGAAAGAACCCCAGCCTGTTCTATCCTGATAGGTCTAACCTCTCGATAATGGTATTTCTTTAGTAGCTTCTCCAATGCCTTTATGCCGTTGAACAATATGATCTAATCCAGGTTCCATACAAGTTTAGCTACAAGCTTATCTTGCGTATACTGATTTCTTTTTACATTATTTATCAGAGGAAATTTAACTCCCAAAACAGGTATGTTTGGGTTTTGTGTGTTGTAATTTTTGTTGTTAAACCTCAAAGCAGAATCCAATTGTACCTCAGACCCACCCACGTGCGGTTTTAATGGAGGTAGGTCAATGGCCGACTACCAGCCCATTCCCAGGAAGTGGGTTGCGAATTTAACTATTTTAATAACAGCAGCCTGCCTAGGTGTCATCACTATTCCACGTTTACCACTAACTGGCCCTTCTTTGGAGGGGCGTGCATTACATGTCCTCCGAGAAGAAAATCAGAGTTATACTCCTCAGTGAAAGGAAGTCCCACAGCCAAGAACAACTGCCGTGGAGGGGGGGGGGGGGGAGGCGCGTTTGCCCCTGTACACACAGGGCACTCCACAAAGAATGTGCCCCTTCTTTCCCACTATTTTACCCAGTTCGGTGGAAAAAAAAAACAGCCTTTTCACTCTTCAGTTCGAGGCCCTTACTGGCCACTTAATTGGGCAGTAAAGGGCCGCAATAGATGGCCTAGTGGGCACTTTACCTTCCCCGGTATTAATGGACTTTGTCAGGAGTGAGATGATAGACTAGGCTACATACCTGACATATCTTACGTGAACCCCATCCCACAGAGAAAACACCGGCCTACGGGATATAAAATCTCCTCCCAAATCGTTAACCTCCCCCACACTACTCTTCATAATCACCAACCCCTCCACCCCTCCGCACAACCTCTGCCCTTAATATGTCTCTGAAAATACAAACTACTTTGATAACATTTAACCGCATTTGGAGAAACCTAGACAATAACTCCTTCTACTTTATCTGCGATCTTGGAAATCATTGCCTATGTGTCTGTAGGATTGGTTACTGATTCATTTTATATTCCTTGCTCATCTCATTTTATAGTTCCTCTTTGCCTTCGTATTTTTTTCTTGCCATTTTTCCAACTTCATAATTTACTTTCCATCCTCTCCTTTATTATTTATGTACTTAGTAAATGCCTATTTTGCTGTTTCATTGTCACTTTTATCTCTGTTTGTCCAAAGTGGTTCATTATTGACTAGATGTTTGTGCTTTTTTTAGTGGAATATATTTCTCCTAACCTGTACTGATTAGTTTTCAAATATTTCCCACCATTGTTCCAGCTCTTAGTTTGTCACATTTTTTGTAATTTAACCTTTGAGGCTCTTGAAATTTTCATCCCTAATTGAGGGACCCAGGATCGGGAAGTGGGGACCAGTGAAAGCCAACCACACCACCGCCCACGCATCTGACACTGTTCCTTTGCCAGCGGCATCCTCCCCACAACCCTTGACCCACTTGATCCTGTGGTCATCCCTGGTGAAGGGTCTGCTGCATTGCTGGCAGAAGTCACCTCTCCCAGTGCTGTTGCCAGCAATGGAGAGCTTGCTCTCAGGGGTGGTGCCCAGCTAGGACCTTGATCACTTGGGAGGCCTGAGGCTGGCCAGCTAAGTGCCCAATTACACTGAAACAGCATCTGGCCTCCCAGAAAGAAGCAACATGGGCCTCCCTCAGTTCTCCAACCGATGGAGGGGACCCCATTCACACAGACTAATTTCTGTCCAGCGTTTGTTCAAATAATAGGCTGTTTATTTAGCTTCAGTAAAGCGCATGTGCCTCAGATATTTTTCTCCTAAAGATGGATTCAAAAATTGACTAATTTGGACAATGCCACAGACATAATTAAGGCCAGTCAAAACTCATTTCCTTCGATGTATTCCTTGTGGAAAATAAATGCATACCAAATTTTTGAACCATCTGAGCTGTAAGCCTCCATATTGGCTAATACTCAATTTCTTGGTTGGCTGAGATTCTAGTTGTCAGTTAAGCCACAAACTGAATCTGGTTCCGAAGCAATGCATCCATTCTTAGGGAAGGGAAGGGTTCAGAAGAAAAAGGACAAAGTTACCAAAATAAAATTCCCATCTTGGATAATTAGCATGTGACTGTGCATCATTGAGTGCAAATGAGAAGTGAAGAAGAATTATGTGTGAAACCCATCTTTTTGAATCTGAAAGAACTTGCACAAGGAAGAAAGAACACTTAAGGGGGAAAACAGTCTTTGCACACAATTAAGATGGTTAAACGATAGGTTTGGGCTGCTCATTAAATGAAAGATATTTAGTATACCTTCCATTATTCAGAAAGAACAAGCAATAATGCCTTACAAACTAAGGATGAGCTTGATGTCTGAAGGATAAAACTTAATTGAGTTAAGTCAATTAATGTTATCATTTGTAAATTTCCCGTAACAGCCTCCCCGAACAGGCGCCGGAATGTGGCGACTAGGGGCTTTTCACAGTAACTTCATTGAAGCCTACTCGTGACAATAAGCGAATTTCATTTCATTTCATTTTTCATAAATGGTGAAAGCAGTTCCAGGAATACTCAACCTGGTAGACTTTGCATAGTGCTTCTCACTAACATCTGAAGAGTAATGCCAATTCCACAAACAAGACATAGAAATATTCAAAGAATCTCATTGAGGTGTCAAAAGTCTGGACTAAGACCATCGCCAAGCATGCTCTGTCCCACCAGCAGGACAGACCAACTAGAGCAGGTGACATAATCGCATACAGTTGAGATTAAGTGACCCTGTGAATCCACAGCATTGACTCTGGATCCCATGAAATCTCATGGTAAAGGGTGGTAAAGAAACCTTTGCTGATTACCACCTACCATCCTCCTGGTATGATGGATCAGTATTCCATGTTTCCAGTGTGTTATGTGGCACTTCCACGCTAAAGTAGAGAGAATCAGAAGACACCTAGCAGCTCAAAACTGAGCATCCAAGTGGCTGCATGAGGCATCAGAAGTAACGGAATTTTATTCCACCATAGTATTTAACCTGATGACAGAGCGGATCATTCAGTCTACAATTAACAGCTGGCCAAGCAACCAATTCTGGTTCAATGAGGAGCATACCAGGGAGCAGCATTAACGTACCTGAAAATGAGGTGCTCATCTTAGTGAGGCTACAAAACAAAACAACATGACATGTGCCATGGACAGCATGCTCTAGACCAAACTAAACAATCCCACAACCAATGATCAGATTGAAGCTCTGCAGCCTTGCCACATTCAGTCATGTCTGGTCGTGGGTAATTAAACAACTGATAGGAGATTGTTCCATGAGTATTCCATCCTCAAAGATGGCAAAACCCATCAGGCGTACGAAAGATAAACCTGCAACGTTTGCAACCATCTTCAACCATAAATATTGAGTGACTGATCTATTTTGGCTTTCTCCTGAGGAAGCACACAGGTGCCTGCAATGACACAAGAGAGATCCAGCCACCTGTCCTTAACATTCAGTGATATTACTAGCATTAAGTCCCCGACCATCAGCACTGCTCTGGAGCAGGTCAGAGACTTGGAATTCTGTGGTGATTAAATCATCTCCTGACTCCCCAAAGCCTTTCCACCATCTATAAGTGTTTTTCAAACAAATTCATTTTGATGTAAATCCCCACGGTGTATAAAATAATGATTCCAATGTCCTTTCCAGCTGCCTGCTTAATCTTTATTATAACTCCGTTGTTTTTCCCAGTCATGTTGGCTTCCCATCACTTGTGATTCCTCTGCACCAAATACAGTTGAGGCCGCACTTTCCAATCACGTAACTATTCATTGCTTCAAACATCTGTACACCATTCGTGCTGGTTTGTAACATCAGGTAGAACAGCAAATCCTCAACAAATTCATTGTGCCAAACATACCCAACATAAACTAGCAAGGTTATACAATCTGAAATGTCTGTACTTTCAGAACCCCTGTGCTGACTTTAAACAAAAAATAAACTGGGCTTCTAAATTCTCAGCAATATCATGGGCAGGATTCTCCGTTGCTCGACTCCGAAATTGTGATCACCGATTGGGCGCAGAATCGGGGCCAATACCGGTTTGTGATTCTCCTTGCCCTCCAAATCGGCGTCATCATGACGCGCGCTGCGTGCAGCCGCAAGGCCGTTGGTGCCTCATCGGCCGGCCCACACGCGATGCTCCGCCCCCAATGGGCCGAGTTCAATGGCGCAAGACACATGTTGTCTCAGCCGGCGTGCCGCCACACTGGGCTGGGATCCGTGCCATTGGCTGGGGGGGGGGGGGGGGGGGCGATTGCTAGGGTTGGGAGGACTGGTGGGGAATGACCAGGGGATGGGCTGGTACGGGAATCGAAACGTGCTGCTGGCCTGATTTAAAAGCCGGCGATTTAGCCCAGTGAGCAAAACCAGCCCCTAAATGAAAATCGCTTATTGTCACGAGTAGGCTTCAATAAAGTTACTGTGAAAAGCCCCTAGTCGCCACATTACGGCACCTGTTCGGGGAGGCTGTTACGGGAATCAAACTGTGCTGCTGGCCTGCCTTGGTCTGCTTTCAAAGGCAGCGATTTAGCCCAGTGTGCTAAACAGCCCCATGATGTAATACTCTCCAGGTGAGCTAGATGATGGCAGCTCCAACAACACACAAGAAGCTTGACACCTTCTAGGATAAAAGGATAAAACAGCTCACGTGATTAGTATCTCATCCAACACCTCAAACATTGACTTCCTCCCCAGCAGTGCACAGTGGCTGTAGAATGTCTCGTTATGACACCCTGGGTTTGTGCGTGGTCAATTCTAGATCCACAGGCTTGGAGTCCCAACACAAGTAAATTAACCAATAATTCATATAAAGTTTCTGAAGTCGTTGACTGCTCCAATGACTGACAGGCACCAGATTTGTAAGTGAAATACAACAGCTGTTTATTTATAACAACAATAGAAGTAAGGCAGGTAATAATTATACAAGAATAACGTCCAGCTAATCATGGGCTGGATTCTCCCCTACCCAGCGTGACGGAGGGTCCCGGCGTAGGGGAGTGGCGCCAACCACTCAGGGGTCGGGCCTCCCCAAAGGTGGGGAATTCTCCCCACCTTTGGGGGCCAGCCCTGCGCCGGAGCGGTTGGCACCAGAAGACTGGCGCAAAAAACCGGTGCCCCCGGCAGCAGGGCTGGCCGAAAGGCTTTCGCCGGTCGGCGCATGCGCCGGCTGTGACGTCAGCGGCCAGCTGCCGCTGACGTCACCACCGGCGCATGCGCGATGTGGGTTTCTCTTCCGCTTCCGCCATGGCGGAGTCCGTGGCAGCCGCGGAAGGAGAAAGAGTGCACCCAGGGCATTGGCCCGGAGTCTGAGCAGGGGGCCCCGATCGCAGGCCAGGCCACCGTGGGGGCACCCCCCGGGGTTCGATCGCCCCCCGCCCCCCCAGGACCCCGGGGCCCGCTCGCGCTGCTGATCCCGCTGTTCCAGAGGTGGTTCAAACCTCGGCGGCAGGAGAGGCCTCCCAGCGGCAGGACTTCGGCCCATCCGGGCCGGAGAATCACCGCAGGGGCCTCTCCGATCGGAGTGGCGAGATTCCCGCCACCGCCACTTCCCGGGTGGCGAAGAATCTCTGCCACGGCGGGGGCGGGATTTTCGGCGGCCCCAGGTGATTCTCCGACCCTGCTGGGGGTTGGAGAATTTCGCCCCATGTGAGTGGACAGGCAGGCCGCGGGTGCAGCTGCACATAGACTTTGGCAGACCTTTTATAATTCCATGTTCTTGATCTTGATGGATGTACTCTCCACGACCTCCCATCCTATAATCAAGAAATTGCGACAAAGTTTTTTAATACATAGAATACCAGAAGTCCTGGTGTGCAATTCTCCCCCCCCCCCCCACGCCGGGTGGGAGAATCATGGGGGTGCTGGGCGAGTCCCGCCACGCCGCCCCGGCACCCGCACGCGATTCTCCCCCCCCCCCCCCCAAACCGGCGTGCCGAGGTTTACGGCTGGCCGCTTGGAGAATCGCCGCTCGCCGTTTGTAAGGGGAGAGCGGCGATTCTCCGGCCCGGATGGGCAGAGTGGCCTGCCCAATATGACATGTTCACGCCGGCGCCAACCACACCTGGTTGCTTCCGGCGTGAACAGTGCAGGAACGCTGCGGGGGCGGCCTGTGCGGCCTAGTCTCCCGTTGGGAGAATCCCGCCCCTGGTTTCTGATAATGGCACTGCCTTCACCGCAGTGAATTCCAAAACTTCATGCAATCCAATGTAATCACCCGTCGACAAATGGGTTGGCGGAACGGGCAGTGCAGACTTTTAAAACCAGTATGAAGAAACAACCTGCAGCATCCATAGAGACCAAATTGACAAGATGTTTGTTCGACTGTAGGACTCCTCACACAACAAAGGACTCACCCCAGTGTAACTGTTAATGGGATGGCAACTTTGTGTGAGACTAAGCCTACTATTCCCAAACTTTGTGCGGAGGGTGAAGTCCCAACAAGATAACCAAAATATAAATTATAACACTGGAAGGACCGAAAGAACATTCAAGACAGGCGATCTAGTTTACGTGAGGACCTTTGGAGCCGGTTCCAGCTGAGTCCCTGGGGCCATAATGGAGAAAACAGGACCAGTATTGTACAAAGTTAAAGTCCAGGGTGAAGTCGTAAGGAAATATCTGAACCACCTGTGGAGCAGGGAGTCCGCCCCCGAGTAAGCCTCGATACCGGCCATGGTGACGTCCGCCGCGTGTACTGGGCAACAGCCCAAAGGCAACCCGGCTTTCACACCCCCCCCCCCCCCCCCCCCCCCCCCCCCCCCCGCCCCCGCCTCTGATAACGACCACACAGACTCCCAGATGGAAGCAGAGGAAGCTGGGACCCCGACTGAAGCAAATGCTGAAGAGGAATCTGTGTCAGTAACTCTGCAACCCTCCCACCGGAAACAAAGAGATCTAATTCAGTTCATACCTCCAAATCTGGTTCCACCCTCAACTGCCCTGAGACCAATAGCCAAGCGGCAGAAGAGACTTCTTCATGGCTGGAGTACTGAGGGAGAAACAGACTTCGGGGGAGGGATGTTATGGTGGCCACAGAGGATCGTCAACAGATTTCCCCATGGGCTTCGTGGAATACGAGTTCCCCTATTAAGCAGGCGAGAGCTCTCCCAATGGGGAATGAACAGCAGGAGCTTAAAATTTGCTGTTTCAAACCGGGCTGTATTCTGTAGGCCCCCAGGCTAGGACTGGTGTGTTCTAAGTCACAGCAGTTGCCTTTTTTGTTGGTTTAATAAAAGGGTATGGTGCTGGAAGACTGGCCTTGACAAAGTTATTACAATTATCATACTCTCAGTTGCTGTTAACAAATTCCCATTTGAAACAAAACTGCCTGTGGACATAGATGACTCTCCTTGGATGCTGCAATCTTACACGGATGTTGTTCACCACTGGACTGGCTGATGGAACTGTTCTGGCTGTGCAATATTGGACTGCAGATTATCACAGCTGCTGCCTCTTGCCATTTTTGTGTTTCATTTCATTTAGCAGCATTGATTTATCCTTTTGCGAGATTACCTGATGAATTACATCCTGCCAGTATGACTGCAACTTGTTGGAATGCAGGAGGAATTATTTTTTTTCCCTAGCTCTCAATTATGGCCTTCCGAACCGACTGCTTTTTGCCTCCTGCAGATAATTTAACTATGTTGTGAGATGCTATCTTGCACGGCTGCTTTTGCAACTCCATCCACCAGTTGTGAACATATTCATTGTGGCGCACTGCGGATGTGCCATCTTTGCATTGTGGAGACCAAAAACAATGTCCACTAGTTGTCATTGTGATCTACCAAAAAGGAGATAAAATGGAGAATAACCAGTAGCAGCCTGCCGGGTCCAGTTGTATGCATGAACATCCTTGTTAACATGGTCTTTCCATGTGGACTTCTGAGAAGACAGGTTACAAAGCATCCCCAACAGCATCCTTTTAAAGCTCTATAATTTAATTATTATCCTCTGGGTGGTACAGTGTTGTGTGGAATTTTCTGATTTTACTGTATCGGTGGAGTTGGTTGAACAAATGTTTCTCAGATTCTCGCCATTGCTTATGGCCTATTTTCTTGCGGAGTCTGAACCTTAGCATAAAGTAATTGAACAACTTGTCAGCTAGTGTCTTGGGCAATTTATTGGGTAAGCTTGCACAAATATAGTGTAATGATCCATGATTACCAATGTGTACTCACACCCCCTGTACTCTTCTCAAGATGAAGGAAGACTAAATAAATAAGTTCAGAGGGTTCAGTTATGATGATTGGGTTGAGGGGTGCTTTAAAATATTTTTTTTAAAGGATGTGGATGTCGCTGGCAAGGCCTGTATTTGTTGCCCATCTCTAATTACCTTTGAACGGAGTGGGTTGCTAAGCCATTTCAGAGGGCATTAAGGGTCAGCCAAGTTGCTGTGGGTCTGGAGTCGCATGCAGGTCAAGCCAGTTAAAGATGCCAGGGGCGCGATTCTCTGCACCCCATGCCGGGGGGAGAATCGCAGGAGGGACGGGTGAATCACACCACGCCACCCTGGCACCCCCCGCGATTCTCCCCCCCCCCCCCCCCAAATGGTGTGTCGCGTTTTGCGACAGGCCGCTCGGAGAATCGCCGCGCGCTGTTTCTCACGGCGACCGGCGATTCTCCGGCCCGGATTGGCCGAGCGGTCTGCCGAACCCAACCGGTTCACGCCGCGCCAACCACATCTGGTCGCTGCTGGCGTGAACAGGGCACGACTGGTGAGTGGGGCCTTTGGGGGGCGGAGGGAGGATCGAGCACCACGGGCGTGTTCAGCAGATGTCTGGCCCGCGATCGGTGCCCACCGATCGTTAGGTTGGCGTCTCTAAAAGACGCACTCTTTTCCCTCCACCGCCCCGCAAGATCAAGCCGCCATGTCGTGCGGGGCAGTGGAGGGGAAGACGGCAACCGCGCATGCCGCGCGGCTGACGTCACTTCGGCGCCGCCGGCCGCGTCATTCCCAGCGCGCCACTTTGACGCAAGCTGCTCCACGCACTCAAATTACCTTCCTTAGCAGCTCCACCACCTTAGCCAGATTCTCTAAAGCCTCCTTCCTTTGCTGCTGGAACTTGCTTTTGAGGAATTCCAGCAGCAGCTCCATAGAGCACTGGACAGGCAGCACTGCCACCCTATTCTCCATCTTCTCCTGTCTCTTGCTCAAGCTGTTGTCTCTTTCACGTTGCAGTTCTTGTCCGATGAAGCATAAACCAGTCCCACCATAGGAGTTTTACATTCCTTCAGTGCTCACGCATCTTTTGTCATCCACAGGTTCAAACCAGCACTGACCGACGCCACCTTCAAAAGGTGGAGGCAGGACGGGGGGACACTGACAGTCAGGGACCTATACACGGACGACAGGATCGCAACACTGGACGAACTGACAGAGAAATTTCAGCTAGCTGGGGGGAACGAGCTACGGTACCTGCAGCTCAAAAACTTCCTACGAAAGGAGACAAGGACATACCCACAACCGCCACGACGGACACTACTGGAAGACCTACTGGACGCAAGTATCCTACAGAAAGGGAACTGTAGTGACATGTATGACCGACTGGTAGACAGGGACGACACCGTACTGGACGCAACAAGAAGGAAATGGGAGGACGACCTGGGGATGGAGATAGGGTGGGGACTCTGGAGCGAAGCACTGCATAGGGTCAACTCCACCTCCACGTGCGCAAGGCTCAGCCTGACGCAACTAAAAGTGGTACATAGAGCCCACTTAACGAGAAACCGTATGAGTAGGTTCTTCCCGGAGGTGGAGGACAAATGTGAGCGGTGCCAGAGAGGCCCGGCCAACCACGCCCACATGTTCTGGTCTTGCCCCAGACTTGTGGAGTACTGGACAGCCTTCTTCGAGGCTATGTCCAAAGTGGTGGGGGTGAGGGTGGAGCCATGCCCGATAGTGGCGGTCTTCGGGGTTTCAGACCAGCCAGATCTATTCCTGGGGAGGAGGGCGGACGCCCTTGCCTTTGCCTCCCTGATTGCCCGCCGTAGAATCCTGTTTGGCTGGCGGTCAGCAGCACCACCCAGAGCTGCAGACTGGCTGTCCGACCTCTCGGAATCTCTCCAAATGGAGAAAATCAAATTCGCCATCCGAGGGTCGGACGACGGCTTCCACAGAACGTGGGAGCCATTCATGCAACTGTTCCGGGACCTGTTTGTGGCCAATGTACATGAGGAAGAATAGTCGGGTGGCCAAGAACCAGGGGAAAATGGGCGGGAATCGGGGGAAGGTAGCCGGGGGGAGGGGGGGGGGGGGGGGGCTACGGGCTCGGTATGGGGGTTTGATGGCAAGCCAAGGCCCAAAACCAAACTATAAATAAATGCCTATAAACATGTGCCTCGGCCATATTGGGGAATGTAAAATATGTATGCTGGCTAAAGGGGGCGGCCACAATTATTGTTATGAAGATGCTTACCTGTAAATATTCATGTTAAATTTTTGTGTTTTCCTTTTTTTTTTCTCTCTCTCTAATAACTTGTAATTTGTCATATATAAAATATGAAAACTCAATAAAAAAACATTTATAAAGATCTTTTGTCATCCAACACCACACAGTTTGGGTGGGGAAGGACCAAAAAAATCCACCTCGAGCAGGAACCACCAAATGTGCGACCACTCACTCCATGGCCGCCATCGGAAGTCCAGATACTTTCTTATTAATCAGGATTGCACTATTTGCAACAGCAGCACATCAGCCTTCAAACTCCTAAAGTGTGCAAACACCCTCGATCTTTTTACCAGTCTGTTTAACCCCTCACATTCCAAGTGACCAGCCGAATAGAGGGCTTTCTCCCAGCACCCCCCTCCCCCATCCTAAAGGCAGCCACCTGTCGGGCAGTTGAGTAACTACCCAAAGAGAGCTGACACCAGGCCCACTCAAGATGGCTGCCACATCCCCCATCAAGACAGAACAAAGAGGGTTTAAAGCGAACGTCAGAGAACTACCCCAATTCCTCCCCCCACCTCCCATCAATACCAGACCCAAATATCCCAATGAACAACAAGGCAAACAAAGACACCCACCCTCCCCAACCAAAACAGAAACAAAACTTCTAAGCTCATGCCACAATAATCCCCCACAACATGAGCTGCAGATACCCCCACCCCTCCACTTCCATTAACTAACTGTTCAGCTATTCAGCTTGCAGGATGGCCCTCACACAGAGTAAAAATAAAGCAACAAAAACCCATAACGTCAACCAGCCCCCTGCCCAAATCTAACTTTCATCGTTCCGTGAAAACAAAAAGATCCATGAAGACCAATTTCCATCCCACAAAAACCACAGTAAAAATCTAAGTACAAGACTCCAAAAATGCACAATAATCTTCCCACAAAAACAAAATACAAACTCCCACACCAATAAAAATCACAGCTCTCATGATCCCAGTCCATGTTTCTGCACAAACACCTCAGACTCCTCCAGAGTTTCAAAGTAATAATCTTTTGAGTCATAAGTTACTCGGAAGCCAGCAGGGGAATGCTAAATCGAATGTTGCTCTGCAGCGTTGTCCTTGTCGAAAGCTACCATCCTGCTGGCCAGTTGTGCTCCAACATCCAGATAGATCCGCATATTGTGGCCTTCCCGTCTGGAGTCCTGGTACTCTTTAGCCCACTCTTTCTTCCTCTTCCTCAGACGCCATTTCCCTGGCCCTACACTCATCCCTAGAGCATCTCGAAAATAAGGACTCCTACATCAGACTCCTATTTATTGACTACAGCTCCGCCTTCAACACCATAATCCCAGCCAAGCTCATATCAAAGCTCCAAAACCTAGGACTTGGCTCTCCACTCTGCAACTGGATCCTTGACTTTCTGACCAACAGACCACAGTCAGTAAGAATGAACACCAACACCTCCTCCACAATAGTCCTCAATACCGGTGCCCCGCAAGGCTGCGTACTTATCCCACTACTCTACTCCCTGTACACACACGCCTGCATGGAAAAACTTGGTTCCAACTCCATATACAAGTTTGCTGACGATCCGACCATAGTGGGCCAGATCTCGAATAACGACGAGTCCGAATACAGGAGGGAGATAGAGAACCTAGCGGAGTGGTGTAACGACAACAATCTCTCCCTCAATGCCAGCAAAACTAAAGAGCTGGTCATCGACTTCAGGAAGCAAAGTACTGTACACACCCCTGTCAGCATCAACGGAGCCGAGGTAGAGACGGTGAGCAGTTTCAAATTCCTAGGGGTGCACATCACCAAAAATCTATCCTGGTCCACTCACGTCGACGCTATCAGCAAGAAAGCATAACAGCGCCTATACTTCCTCAGGAAACTAAGGAAATTCGGCATGTCCACATTAACCCTTACCAACTTTTACAGATGCACTATAGAGAGCATCCTATCGGGCTGCATCACAGCCTGGTGTGGCAACTGCTCGGCCCAGGACCGCAAGGAACTTCCGAGAGTCGTGAATACCGCCCAGTCCAGCACACGAACCTGCCTCCCATCCATTGATTCCATCTACACCTCCCGCTGCCGGGGGAAAGCAGGCAGCATAATCAAGGATCCCTCCCACCCGGCTTACTCACTTTTCCAACTTCTTCCATCGGGCAGGAGATTCAGAAGTCTGAGAACACGCACGAACAGACTCAAAAACAGCTTCTTCCCCACTGTCACCAGACTCCTAAATTACCCTCTTGTGGACTGACCTCATTAACACTACACCCATGTATGCTTCATCCGATGCCAGTGCTTATGTAGTTACATTGTATATATTGTGTTGCCCTATTATGTATTCTCATGTATTTTCTTGAATTCTGTTTAATTCCCTTTTCTCCCCATGTACTGAATGATCTGTTGAGCTGCTTGCAGAAAAATACTTTTCACTGTACCTCGGTACACGTGACAATAAACAAATCCAATCCAATCCAATCTTGAAAACTGAAAGCGCACAATGATCGCACGTTTTGCCTCAAAGATCTGAGGGCCTGATTCAACTCAGGAGGATATTTCCCCCTCCCCCACCATCTCCCAAAACAACTACACCATAAACTTTGTCGGACTCGGGCCCTCCAAGCCTTCTGGCAACCCAACCACCCTCAAATTCTGCCTCCTGGAAGAGTCCTGGCTCTTAATGCCTTGTTCTCACCGGTAACCAGTGCCATCTTCACTTCCAGAGAGGTAATCTGGTCACTTTGCCTTGCCAGAGCCATGTCCACCTCTTTAATTTCTGCACCTTGACCACTTCGTTCACTTTTGCCCAAGCCGCTAGAGTTGGGGGAATCATCCCTTCACTTGCTCGTTCACGATCCTCAGATACCTCTCACCGTAATCTCTAAAGTTCCTTTACTAAGATGCCTGAGAGCATCTGAATGGATAGTGGAATTGTCACCAATGTTCCAGGGGGCCTCTGCCATTTTTCTCCCAGTCAGACGTCTCAAGGCTTGCAAGTTTGACGACGTTTGCTTGTTTTTCTGCTGCCTAGTCTTATATTTATTTTGCATCCCTTTGTCGTGGGAGTCTTAACCCATTGAACTAACCAAGCTCTGGTCCAAATCTCCTCCAGAAATCGGGCAAAAAGGGCTTAAATAAAAATTCTCTAACAGGTGCCACCTCGCAACTGCACTCCTACATATCGCCCACTGGAAATCAGCGCAACCAATCCTGCCCTTACAATCAGCCAGGCAGCCTGAGTACATAAAAACCCGATTAAGCGAATAGAAGTCCTTTATGCAAAGTTGGTGGGGGCCCTCACATACACCAAACTTGACCTCAGTCATGTTAATTGTAGTTAGAACTGGGTGAAGTTTCCCAAATGCTTGTGATTATAAACATGCATAAAGACCTGTTTCAATGCATTACAGTACCGTTTGGCATCTCCTCGGCCTGTGCGATATTCCAGCGCACAATGGAGAATCTCCTCCAAGGTATCTCAAAGGTTGTGGTCTACCTGGATAGCAGGCTTGTTGGCTGCCCCTGGACAATGATCATAGGTAACTAGGCATTTTGCTGCTGATTTGCCAAAATTTTTAGGGTCTCTCCCGTGTGTGTCACCAACTTGGCTGTTGTCTCACTCAAGTCCAAAGGCCAAACACCTCCTCTAAGGTATTTAAACGTTTGCTGACCTGCAACTGTGGCCGTACCCCAGTGTCGACTTCCCTCTTTAGTGGTTTTCCATTTGCTGTGAGGACTATCTTAATTGGGGCTGTTTTCCTCACTCTCACCACGTTCAATCTGTATGTTTCAGATTCTTCATCTGAATTCCTCTCCACTGTGTTCACTGGAGCTATGGTTTGCGGCTTTTTTCGAATTGGCGCGTTCTGATAGGTATAGCAGTGTGTCTGGATATTGTACTGAAAACAAATAAACTCTCTGCAGCAACATGATTCCTAGGTCTGATCTTCCCCACACCAATAACAGTCATCCTAGCTCCTGGGCTGACTGCCCAATTTCTTTCCAGGCCATTGACAATGATCCTGTTCCTGGAATTGTAGCTGAACCTCTTCTGTGCCTGTCAATCTGGCTGCATGCCTTGCTGCTATACTACCCTACCCACTAGTTCATCTCACCCTCTTGCACGTTTTGAAGCTCTGACATTGTAGATTCTTTCCGACTCTGGTTTTGTCTTGGAGGCTTTTCCTTCCCCCTTCGATTTCGATGACTGTGGCTTGTAATCAGTACAGTTTATACTCGTCACCTGTGTGGTGGCTCGAGGCAATACCAGGTAAACAGTAGTAAAGAAGAATGTTTATTGGCAACTAACATGGGTAAGGTGTTCACGCTCTGCCTGCTGGGTTCAATGTGACCAGGACCTCATTCCCTGATCCATCTACATTTTCCTCGTTGGTCAGGGTTTGCACGCTTCCGCACGATAGGCCCCAGATCTGGTCACTTGGACTGTGAGGGCACGCACCTTAAAGAGGCCATGCTACCATAGTCAGGGCCTAGCACTGGTCCATGTGGTACGCCGCTAGACACCGGCCTCCGCCATACAAACAGCCTTCTACCACCACCCTCTGTCTCCTGCCACCTAGCCAGCTTTGCATCCAACTTGTCAAGTTACCCTGGATCCGATGTACTTTTACCTTCTTCATCAGTGCCCATGTGGGACCTTGTCAAAGGTTTTTCTGAAATCTATATAAACCACCTTCATCTACACACCGCATTATCTTCTCGAAAAATTCAATCAAATCCATTAGGCGTGACCTCCCACTGAGAAAGCCATGCTGACTATCAAACTTTGCCTCTCTAAGTGGAGATTAATTTCTCCTTCAGGATTTTCTCCAAGAGCTGCCCTACCACTGGTGATAGACTCACTGGTCTGTAATTCCCTGGTTTATCTCTATCACCCTTCTTGAAAAGTGGAACCACATTAGCTGTCCTCCAATCCTCTGGCACCTCACCTGTGGCCAGAGTGGTATTAACTATTTGGATCAGAGCTCCTGTAATATTCTCCCTTGCCTCCCATAGCACAGGGTGTGAGGAGCCCATGGGGGGATTTGACAACAAGGTTGAAACAAGTCGAGCATGAACAAACGTTGCAGAGCTAACAAAAAAAATAATCAAAATTCTTCTCACCTCTAATTCTTCAAAAGACGATGGAAAGATTTTCCCCACCCGCCCTGTGAAGAATCGTCTGTCAGATTGCGCTGTTCTTAGTCAGCAGCTGAAGACACTTCACCATCTGTCTTCACTGAAATTTAGACTGATTGAAGAAGACCGGAGCTTTCCAATGCAATCTATCCTGTGTCATCTGGATTGAATTAGACAATCTGAGAATTACCTGCAACATTTCAAAAACTGCTGACAGCTCAGGAACTGATACAAGCAGCCACCTGGTGTGGCAGCAGTCAGTTTTCATGCCAGAAATGTATGGTGTGTAACGGATGTGTTATGGACACATGTTAGTTCAAGTCTTTCTCAGTGTACACACCATCTGGCACCAGGCAATGTTTCATTTAACAATTTGGAGGAAAAACGGCTGAGCAGCTCAACAACAGATAGTATCAGGATACTAGACTGCATGACTAAATTACTTGTCTGACACCAGTAAAGGTTCAGCAGATGATACTATTCTGTTCCAGCTCTGAAAACTACGGAATCCCGCAATTTATATTTTTCAATAAGTATTTGCTGTAATTTTTTAAATAATGGAATTCATAAGCAAAATGTTTTTTGAAGTGGAATGCAGTCAGAGATTGTGTTAATCCATACTGCTCTCCTATCCACCACCCTACTGTCATAATATGCACCCATGTACATCATGAGGTAAAAGCAGGCAGTGACAGACACCCAGGTGAGCCAATCAGTATACAGAACAGAACACGACCAATCACAAGACAGGACACCAGAGGGGGGTTTCCAACTATAAAACACACAAGGTATCAGCACTCCGCCCCTTTCCACTGGTGACAACTGTAGTGACAGTCAGGGTGTACAAATCATTCAACACCTTCTACACGTGGATCAGAACTAGCCTGGTCTAGATAGTTAGAGTTAGTTTACTTAGTGTAGTAGAGAGGCAACCCACAGGCAGCTGTGTGCTTCGTTACGGGAGTTCAATAAATCTTATATTGAACCAATACCCACGTTTGATGTATACTTGATCAGTTAACTGTATCATGTGTAATCCGTGTTACCCCAGGGTGAACAACACGACATGATACCTGAAGTGGCTACTGCTTCTAAGTAGTTTACCTTCGAAAATTCACTGCGACCAGCAACTGCCTTACAGTGGCATGGAAAAGATGCAGGCACCTCCGCAGCTCCGGGAACCTTGGCGCCAACTAGCAGGTCTTCAAGCAGAATTTCAGTCTGTACATTGAGGCCTTGGGCCTCGAAAGTGCCTCCGATGCCCGAAAAATCACGCTGCTGCTGCCTACAGCAGGGTCCAGGCCATCCAAATCTTCAATTTGCTCACATTTGCCGACAGTGAGGACAAGACCAAGTTCCAGACTGTCTTCGCCAAATTCGACAGTCACTGTGAGGTCGAGACAAAACAAAAGCGTTATGTATTCCTGAAGCGCTGGTGACACCGCTGACTCCCTCATCAGGGATCAGATTTTGTTTGGGGTCCACTCTGACGTTCAAGTGGGAGCAGCTCCTAAAAACAAAAAATATGACCCTGCCAGTGGCCATCAAAATGTGCAAAGTCCATGAACAGGCGAAAGGTCGCTATTCCCGCCATAGGTCAGCAGACCAGGACCAACTTGCCTCCCACGAGGCTGATAGTGGACAGGCGATCGCCCGAATGCGGGGCCTGAGCATCAATGAAGGCGGCCATTTTGCGCGCTTTTCCAGGGGTCCCAGTCAGGCGCATCACAGTCAGGAAAACAAAGCGGTCGAAGACTACACTGTAGGTGCGAGCTGCAGCCAACCGCACTGCGCATGTGCGATGACGCGGCGATCGTCACAACAGCGACATGATGACATGCTCCAACTGCGGCACTGCCCATTTAAAGCAGCAATGCCCCGCAAGAGTCAGGCGATGTCTCAACTGCAAGAAGCTTGCCCATTATGCGGCTTTGTGCAGATCTGCACCTCCGACAGGGAGCCATCGATACCAGTTCCAATGTAGATGAGTTCGAAGTGTGCAGCAAGGGGTGCTCAACTTGGAACTGGATCCCCTCACCGATCCAGAGGACGACTGCCCGGAATCCACATATCGAGTGGGCATCATCACCATGCATGACAAGGCCTCCGCGCATTCACCAACACACATACCCTTCCTTAACGTGGATTATGTTGACTCAGCTTCGGACTTTAATCTTGCTCTTCTGGCATACAGGGCAATCCTTCTGTCCCACGGTATGTCTCCGGCACAGTTCCTTATGACAGTGACAGACACCCAGGTGAGCCAATCAGTATACAGAACAGAACACAACCAATCACAAGACAGGACACCAGAGGGGGCTTCCAACTATAAAACACACGAGGCATCAGCACACTGCCTCTTTCCACTGGTGACAACTGTAGTGACAGTCAGGGTGTACAAATCCTTCAACACCTTCTACATGTGGATCAGAGCTAGCCTGGTCTAGATAGTTAATGTCAGTTTACTTAAAGTAGTAGAGAGTCAACCCACAGGCAGCTGTGTGCTTTGTTACTGAAGTTCAATAAATCTTATATTGATCCAACACCCACGTTTGGTGTATACTTGATCAGTTAACTGCATCGTGTACAATCAGTGTTACCCCAGGGTGAACAACACAACATCTACCTCTTTAAAAGTGCCATGCACGGAGACATTGGCAAAGGCAGAGTACAACACTCTATGCACATGCACTCACAAACTCTCTCAGTCTCAGTCTTACAGACGTAGAATCCCTGCAGTGCAGAAGGAGGTCATTCACCCCATCATTCAGCACCGGCCCTTTGAGAGAGCACTCTACATATGTCCACTCACCCATCCACCCCACCCTATCCCCATGTATAACCTAACCTGCACATTCCTGAACACTAAGGGGTAATTTATCATGGCCAATCCACCTAATCTGCACATCTTTGGACTGTGGGAGGAAACCAGAGCACCTGGAAGAAACCCCCGCAGACACAGGGAAAAAGTATAAAATGCACACAGTGACTAGAATTGAATCTGGGTCCCTGGTGCTGTGAGGCAGTAGTGCTAACCAAATGCCACCGTGCTGCACATACACCCTAATGTACACATTCTTACTCACAATTTCACACTTATACTTTCAAACATTCACAAAGACACTGCAATTGCCTGCACATACTTTCAGAACTGCATATAGACGATTTAAAAGGTACATCTGCATGTGAAGACATATTCTCAATTCAGGCTAACTAATTAACAAATGATTGGAATGCCAGAGATTCAGGGTAGTATCCTTCCAATGTGAAATAACCTCTGACAAACCAGCAGTGTAGGTTCAATGTATCCTTTGTGCAGAAGGTACTGAGATAAAAAAGATTTGGTATGAACAATAAATCATCATTGGTGCAGCTGTCTCTTGTATATATGGTATGGTTTCAAGGGAAATGTGTAAGAGATATTTTAAACTTATCACTGCAGAATGATGAAAAAAGAAACCTAATCCAGAAGGACCAGCATAAAGTGCAGCATAAAGTGCAGCACAAAGTTACAGGGTGAATTTTAGCATGTATTTAGGAGCAGGTGGGTCAGGATGAGGGAGGTGGTTAAAGCTGGTAAAGTTTACAGCATGTTCTGAAGTTGGCTTCAATGCAGAAACTTCTGGGTTTCAATCCAGACCATTAGGCTGCATGTACACAACCCCTCAGGCGACTGTTGGCAATTAGTATATGTTAAGTGCTCAATTAGAGCGCTATTGACACAGATTTTTCAGCTTAATTTATGACACACAGATTTCCCGGGCATCTTGGTGCTTACCAATGAAAGCTAGATGAGGGCCGGCATTTTTCATTCCTATTTTTCTTGGGCAGGTTTGGCGACAGGAGCAGAAAATCGTTCGGTCGTGAGCCTAAGTCCCGAATAGTTCAGTGGAGAAAGCCGCCATCGCTGCCAGCAGCTTCAAATCCGCTTTTCCTGCCGCTATCGGTCTTTGCTGATATTGGGGAAATTTAAGCCTGAGAATACATTGACAATTCAGGGGTGGCAATCTATCTGAGGGAATATGGCACTCATATTCAGTATTCCAAAGATAAAATGCTGGAAAACCTCAGCAGGTCTGGCAGCATCTGTAGGGAGAGAAAAGAGCTAATGTTTCAAGTCCAGGTGACCCTTTGTCATATTCAGTATTCACAGGTGCTTTTTATGTGTGAAACACAAAGGGCATTCACAGTACCTCTGCTGAAAGCTTCCTTTTACACACTTTGGAGGTTCATCCTTCTGTGTGCTCACTGACCTACATTGGCTCCCAGTTAAGCAACACCTCTATTTTAAAATTCTCACTCTTATTTTCAAATCTCTCCATGGCCTCAGCTCGTTTTATCTCCCTAATCTCCTCTAGCCATATAATGGCAGATCGCTACACTCCACTAATTCTGGCCTCTTGGACATTCACAATTTTAATCACTCAAATGTGTCGTGTCATCAGTTGTCTTGGCCCCTAAGTTCTGGAATTCCTGTCCAAAATATTTCTGCTTCTCCACTTCCCCTTCTTCATTTAAGACTTGTCTTAAAACCAACCTCTTCACCCAAGCATTTGGTCACAATGTACCTCAGTGTCAAATTTTGGTTTAATAATGATCCTGGGAAGCATCATGGGACATTTTGCTACATCAAATTTTATATATAAATACAAGTTGCTGTTGTTTCTTCTAAACTTTGGAAATTCGATCTATCATATCATGAAGAGTGCAGCTTATGCAACCTTGGTTCACACCTCAGATACAAACCAAGATGCACCAGCAGCAGCTGATGCTCACAGACATGTAGCTGCACAGGAGAAAGGAAAAAAGTAGACAGGCTCAACTTACAGGAAGCTGTACCTGCCATACAGAGTCTACAGGCAGAGTATTAACTTCCTTGACATATCAGAACAACAGTGTCCCAGAAGGCTTACATGGTCACGAAACATCAGGCGATGGCAGCTATCTGCAACCTGCCAAAAGATCAACTGACATCTGGATCTGTTGGCCATGCTTTACAAGTATCTGCCAGAGTCACTATTTCCCTCAATATTCTTCCCTCTGGAATCTCCAAAACTTATCCAGAGACACTTGAGGATCGGCAGCACGCAAATGCATAAGACATGTGACTGATGGCTTCTTTGCTAGGGCTGCCAACTATGTCAACTTTGTCAGTGATGATGCCTGTCAGAATGAGTTGGTCTTGGGATGGATCTCTGACTGGCTTTCCACAGGTACAGGGTGCCATTGGCTGCACATACGTAGTAATCAGGGCACCCCCCAGATCACCAAGGAATATTGGTCAACATCAAATCAAGGTGCAGTTGGTGTGTAACAATGTGTGCATCAGATACCATGGCAACTGCCATTACAGGTACATCCTGCAGCATTCTAACGTCCCTGATCTCTTCACAGCTAGAAACAGAGCTAGTAGGTAGCATTTGGAGACATGTGATACCCACTTAAAACAGGGCTGATGACACCTCTCAAAAACCCAAAGGATGATGCCCAAGTGCATTCCAATCAATGCCATATGACTATCAGATGTTATATTGAGCAAAAACTATTGGCATGTTGAAGATAAGCTTCAGTACCTGGCAGAGCTGGCAGAGCCGCAGCCAGGGTGTTCCGAACAGTCATGGCGTGCTTTGCTCTGCACAACATTACGCAGCAGTAGGAGGAGAAATGTACAGAACACTGAACAACACATAACATACCGAGGTGCATACCCTTGTGCAACTACAAATCTTTAATCTTCCTTTTCCGAATATCATGTGATCCAACCCCTTCGTAATTCAACCCCCTCAACTCTGGGATTAACCTAGTGAATCACCTCTGCACACCGTCCAGCACCAGTGCTTCCTTTCTCAGGTAAGGAGACCAAAACTGAACACGATACTCCGGGTGTGGCCTTATACAGTTGCAGCATAACCTCCCTAGTCTTAAATTCCATCCCTCTAGCAATGAAGGACAAAACTCCATCCGCCTGCTTTAATCACCTGTTGCATCTGTAAACCAACTTTTTGCGACTCATGCACAAGGACACCAGGTCCCTCTGCACAGCAGCATGTTTTAATATTTTATCGTTTAAATAATAATCCCTTTTGCTGTTATTCCTCCCAAAATGGATAACCTCACATTTGTCAATATTGTATTCCATCTGCCTGACCCTAGCCCATTCACTTAAACTATCCAAATCCCTCTGCAGAATTCCAGTATCCTCTGCACTTTTTGCTTTACCACTCATCTGCAAACTTGGACACATTGCACAATCCCTCTGTCTTAAGGAAGGGTAGACTAGGTTGCTTAAATCCCTGCTCAGACTGTTGAGGTGCTCTTACCTGATGTCATGATTATGAAGTCCATGGGGGCTCCATCAAAGACTGCCAGTACCTGTGAATGGGTAAGCTGTGTATTTGTCACGGCAGTGTGTGGGGTAACTGTTTTAGAATTAAGCCATGGTCAGAAGTGAGGTTGCTGTGAGTGTAATCTCCACTTCCATGTCCATTTTGACTACCATCCCTCTCATGGCCCAGCTGCACTTAACTACTGGAGAGCACTTTGCTGTATTTTTAAAATTCATTTATGAGATGTGGACATTGCTGGTTAGGCCAGCATTTATTACCCATCCCTAGTTGCCCTTCAGAAGGTGGTGGTGAATTGCCTTCTTGAACTGCTTCAGTCCATGAGGTGTAAGTACACCCACTGTGCTGTTAGGGAGGGAGTTCCAGGATTTTCCCCAGCAATAGAGAAGGAGCGGGGATATATTTCCAAGTCAGGGTGGTGAGTAACTTGCAGGGGAACCTCCAGATAATGGGGGTCCAGGTATCTGCTGCTCTTATCCTTCTAGATGGTAGTGGCTGTGGCTTTGAAAGGTGTAGATCAGTGGGGAGCTGCATTGCCAAAGTTAAGGTATCTGACATCCTATTTAAGATGGCACCCAGAACCTTCGAGCTGTTATGCAGGGCCTGCAAGGACTCAAGTGATAGCTACATTTGATGTTCGACACAGTTAGCCAGTCCATCCATGCACAATGACATAATCACAGTTAGCCAGTCCATCCATGCAATGTCAACTCACTCATGCTTGATTAAGAGTCCTCCAATGTCTCTGCAATCCTGATTGTGTTTGGAAGGTCTTTCAATGTATTGTACATTCTCTGTTGCCATTCATTACGTATCCTGTTCATTGACAGCCCCAGGATACAAACATCCAGCTGAGCAGAGTTAAGAGGGAATGCATCCTCTGATGCGGACTCTCCATGCATCATGTCAGATGTACTTGTCTCCACTATGTGGTCTTGCTCACCTTTGAATTGTGAGTCACCAGGTGAAAACCCAAATTCTTACTTTTACTGGTTCCACGGAAGTGTGGGTATCTGTGCATCCTCAGCATACTCCTGAACAGTGAATGAGAACTGGACAACATATTCTAGGCAGCAGAAAAAGCTAAACGTTATCACCTATGTTGTCTCAGATGCATCCTTGACATCACTTGTTAGGACAAGGTCACCAGCTGAGACGACCTGAAACATGCTAATTCCATCAATATACACTCATTGCTAAGTTAATGGCATCTATGCTGGCTGTGGCGAATGTACAATGCGTATAATTCACACTGTGTATCACTGTGTCCCTGTGGACTCCATCTGTGAGCCGTTGCGCGGCTCTGCCCACAAAGGGAGATGAGAAGCTTTTACAGGGCTCCACCCTTGGCTCCGCCCATGGCTCCTCCCACTACCAGAAGTATAAAGTGCTGCGGTCTTGTGAGTCTGCCACCAGTTCTTCTGGTAGCAGGCAGGCTCAGTTGTAAGTCGATTAAAGCCACAGATTACTTCCACTCGTGTCTTGAGTGAATTGATGGTCGCTTCAATTTAATTAACTTAAAAAACCACCATGGAATCAGCCCTCAAACCTGATCGACTATAAATCGACCCGCAGGCCGCAGAAGCGAAGGAAATCTTTCGACATTGGCTTCGGTGCTTCACGGCCTACCTGGCTGCGTCGACTACCTCCGCTGTTACTGAAGAGCAGAAACTCAGTCTCCTACACGCATGGGTGAACCATCGCATTTCTGCTCAACTCGATAGTACCGACTCGCACTCCGAAGCCCTCACTATACTCGACCGCCTATACGTGCAGCCTGTAAATGAGGTTTACGCACGGCATATTTTCACTACCCGCCGCCAGCGCCCCGCAGAGTCGCTTGAGGACAACCTGTGTGACCTAAAAGCTCTTGCACGGGAATGTAACTTTCAGGCTGTAACTACCTCCCAGCATATGGAACTCGCTGTCCTGGATGTGTATGTTGCAGGAGTCCGGTCCAACTACGTGCGCCAGCGTCCCCTTGAAAAAGGGGCCCAGAACCTGGAGGACAATGTAATGCTAGCAACCTTGCTGGAGGTCGCGTTCCAAAGTTTGAACTCGTTTCCCGCCGACCACGCGATCCCGTTGTGGACCCCCGACCAGAAACTGCCCCAGGCCTGCGCCGCGTGGCCACCCGCCCACCATGGAGCGCCATCGTTCCATTTCTGCGGCCAGCCCCAACACCCACGGCAGCACTGTCCGGCCCGCAACGGGACCTGCAACAGCTGCGGTCGAAAAGGGCATTTTGCTAAGGTATGCCTGTCCAAAACTAAAACCTTAAACTCTACCGCTAGTCAGAGCAATCGCTCCTCCAATTCACAGGCCCGCAGACCCCGCTATGTTGCAGCACGTCTGCCGACTCCGCCTCCGCACGACATGTGCGACTCATGGGGGCCGCCATCTTCGCAATCCTCCCACACGCGGCCGGCCATGTGGGATTCATGGGGGCCGCCATCTTGGGCGCCATCTTCCTCACCGCCCGTCACGTGCGATCCATAGGGGCAGCCATCTTGGACGCCATCTTCCTCATCGCCCGCCACGTGCGATCAACGGGGGCCACCATCTTGGCCATCACCCGATGTCCATATCGACGACTACGACCTCCGTGGACAGTCATCACGGGGCCACTCCAGCACCGCTGATCAAGCCACCGACTACCTGCAACTCAACGCAGTCACTTTGGACCAGTCGCGGCCAAAGCACCTCAGAAGCTCAATGATGTCCGTTCACGTTAACGGATACAAGACACCATGCCTCTTCGACTCCGGGAGCACCAAGAGCTTCATTCATCCAGACCTGGCAAGACGCTGTTCACTCCCTATCTTGACAGCACGGCAAACTATCTCCCTCGCCTTGGGGTCGCACTCGGTCCAAATACAAGGGCGCATCGTTACGACATTAACGATACAGGGCGCCAACTACAACTTCCAATTGTATGTACTCCCAGACCTCTGCCCCCCTATCCTACGCGGGCTCGATTTTCAATGCAATCTCAGAAGCCTAACACAGTCTCGGCGGACCCCTACCCCCTCTCACTATATGCAGCTTAGTGACTCTAAAAATCGACCCCCCTCCACTCTTCGCTAACCTCACCGCTAACTGCAAACCCGTAGCCACTCGCAGCAGGCGGTATAGCCTGCAGGACAGGGTATTTATTAGAGCCGAATTCCAGCGGCTCCTACGTGAGGGAGTCAGAGAGGCCAGTAATAGTCCCTGGAGAGTTCCGGATGGTGGTTGATTACAGCCAGACCATTAACCGGTTCACGCACCTCGATGCGTACCCCCTCCCCCGGATTGCAGACATGGCCAGCCAGATCGCCCAGTACCGCATCTTCTCCACGGTGGATCTGAAGTCTGCATACCACTAGCTCCCAATCCGCCTGGAGGATCGCCACTACACGGCATTTGAGGCAGGTGGCCGCCTCTTTCATTTCCTCCGGGTCCCCTTTGGCGTCACGAATGTGGTCTCGGTGTTCCAACGAGCAATAGACCGAATGGTGGACCAGTACGGGCTGCGGCACACGTTTCCGTACTTGGATAACATCACCATCTGCGGCCATGGCCAGCAGGACCACGACGCCAACCTCCACCGATTTCTCCAAACCGGCCAGAAACTCAACCTCACATACAAGAAGAAATGCGTTTTCCACACAACAAGGCTAGCCATCCTCGGCTATGTCGTGGAAAATAGGGTTCTGGGGCCTGACCCGGACCGTGTGCATCCCCTCTTACAACTCTCTCTCCCTCACTGTTCCTGGGCCCTCAAAAGGTGCCTGGGATTCTTCTCCTATTACGCCCAGTGGGTCCCCCAGTATGCGGACAAAGCTCGCCCACTATTTAAGACCACACTCTTCCCACTGTCAGCTGAGGCCCACCAGGCCTTCAACTCCATCAAGGTGGACATCGCCAAAGCCGCCATGCGGGCGGTGGATGAATCCATCCTCTTTCAGGTGGAAAGCGACGCCTCAGGAGGTCGCTCTCGCCGCCACTCTGAACCAGGCAGGGAGACCAGTAGCTTTCTTCTCCCGAACCCTCTCCGCTTCAGAACTTCGACACTCCTCAGTCGCAAAAGGAACTCAAGCCATTGTGGAAACCGTGAGGCACTGGAGGCACTACCTCGCAGGTAGGAGGTTTACCCTCATCACTGACCAGCGATCAGTTGCCTTCATGTTCAACAACTAGCAACGGGGCAAAATAAAAAACGATAAAATCTTGAGGTGGAGGATCTAACTCTCCACCTATAATTATGATATCATATATCGGCCGGGGAAGCTCAACGAGCCCCCAGATGCCCTGTCCTGCGGCACATGCGCCAGCGCGCAAGACGACCAATTACAGGCTATCCACAATGACCTCTGCCACCCAGGGGTCACCCGACTCGCCCACTATATCAAGGCCCGCAATCTGTCTTTCTCCACCAAAGAGGTAAAAGCCGGCACCAGGAATTGCCTGATCTGCGCGGAATGCAAACCGCACTTCTGTAGACCAGACAAGGCCCACCTGGTAAAGGCTTCCCGGCCCTTTGAACGACTGAGCATCGATTTTAAAGGGCCCCTCCGCTCGACCAACCGTAATGTGTACTTCCTCAACATCATAGACAAGTTCTCCCGCTTCCCGTTTGCTATCCCGTGCCCCGATATGACCTCCCATACAATCATCAGAGCCCTGCACAGTGTCTTCACCCTGTTCGGTTTCCCCAGCTACGTCCACAGTGACAGGGGTTCATCCTTCATGAGCGACGAGCTGCGTCAGTACCTGCTTGACAAGGGCATCGCCTCGAGCAGGACTACCAGCTATAACCCCAGGGGGAACGGGCAGGTGGCGAGGGAGAACATGACGGTATGGAAGACCGTCCTACTGACCCTACGGTCCAGGAATCTCCCGACCTCCCACTGGCAGGAGGTCCTCCCCGACGCGCTACATGCAATTAGGTCCCTCCTGTGTACAGCCACTAATTAGACCCCTCACGAGCACTTATTTGTTTTCCCTAGGGGCACTACCACGGGGGCCTCTCTTCCATCTTGGTTGAGGACACCGGGCCCGGTTCTCCTCCGGAAGCACGTCCAGACACATAAAACGGACCCACTGGTAGAGAGGGTACTACTACTACACACAAACCCACACTACGCCTTTATTGAACACTCCGACGGCCGGCAGGACACCGCTTCCCTCCGGGACCTGGCGCCTGCAAGATCCACCACCACCACCGCCGAGGTACCCCTCACACTACACCCCACCCGACCCCCCATGCCCTGCGCCCCCACGCCTACAGGTTTCCTGTGCCCCCTTTCGTCCATCGCACCAGTCAGGAACGAGGCTCTGAACGAACCACCCCCCGGAGTCCACCCTCAGACCCACACCGGACGTCTGCACACAGCCATCTGAAGCGGCTGCAACCCCAGTGCTCCGCCGATCCCAGCGGACAACTCGGCCACCAGACCGACTCAATCTGTAGACCCGTCACCACCTCCGGATTTGATTTTTTTTACAGGGGGTGAATGTGGTGAATGTATAATGCGTATAATTCACATTGTGTATCACTGTGTCCCTGTGGGCTCCATCTGTGAGCCGTTGCATGGCTCTGCCCACAGGGGGAGATGAGGAGCATGTACAGGGCTCCACCCTTGGCTCCGCCCATGGGTCTGTCCATGGCCCCTCCCACTATCGGAAGTATAAAGTGTTGCGGTCTTGTGAGTCTGCCCTCAGTTCTTCTGGTCGCAGGCAGGCTCAGTTGTAAGTCGATTAAAGCCACAGTTTACTTCCACTCGTGTTTTGAGTGAATTGATGGTCGCATCACTGGTTCAGCCACGTTCATTGGATGGCTGCTAGCCACATACCTAAAGACCATTTATATTGTGAATTGATAACTGGCTAACAACCACCTGGGCATCCATATCACAACTACAAGGACACCACAGAGAGATATTATGATGATCTATATTGGCACTGGGAGAGAATCGCTGACAGCCATGACCTCTGGAGGCTGACTGTTTGAAAGGGCATTGGAAAAGGCAAGCAGAATCGAAAAGTTCAGCTGGCTGAGAAAAGGGCCCAAAGAAAACACGGGCCAGTGATTTGTGCATCTTCTTAGCTCACTGTCTTCCTCTGCAGCAATGCACAGAGACTGACCTAGGGCTCGCGCTCTGGCATGGCTGTGGAATAGGGATAGATCATTTTCCTATTACTTCTGCTGTTATGATGACAAGGCTGGTGGAATCCAACTCTCACAACTCTCACTGCCCTTTCAGCTGTTATCTAATCCAGTAGATACCAAGAATTAGATTTAACTCCCTCCAGTCTACGTGGTCAACTTACCCACAATTGCATAAAGCGTAGCTATTAGCTGAGTTTCAAGTATGTGACCTTGGATAAACCAAAATATTCTACACGTAGATGCCAACAATAAAAGTCAGCCTTGTTGCAGGGTATTTCTCTTGACTCTGAATCAGTAATAGCTGCATGAGTCAAACCTGAAGCCTTTGAAAGATGTGAATATAGTAAGGTTTTCAATTAAATGTTGTAGTTGATGTGTGCATTAGTATATGCATCAAGTGATCTTTATAGGGAGTGATCATCCGAGCCCTGCGCCGGGCTGGAGAATCGCCACAACCGTGCCACGGCGCCCCAAAGCCGGCACGCAATTCTCCGAGGTGCGGTGAATCGGCTCCATTTGCGCCGGCGCGTTTGCCGTGCCGCAGGCCGCTGGAATCGGCGGGGCCCCGATTCTCAGGCCTAGATGGGCCGAGCAGCCGCACCGATACAACAGAGTGCCACCAGTGCCGTTCACCCCTGGTCGCTTCCGGCGTGAACTCTGCGGGTACGGTCGGGGGGGGGGGGGGGGCTACTTCACTGGGGGGGCCTCCGATGGGGTCTGGCCCGCGATCGGGGCCCACCGATTGGCGGGCCGGCCTCTCCCCCGGGCCTACTTCCTGTCGCGGCCGGCCCCTGAACACCGACCCCATGTTGGGTCGGGGTTGACGCGCGTAAGAAGTCCCCTACGCATGCTCCGGTTGGCACGGCCCAACTGCGCATGCACAGGATGGCACGGCCCAACTACGCATGCGCGGGTTGTCGCGGCGCCCATTTGGCGCCATGTAAGGAGGCTGAAGCGGCATTAGCCGCTCCAGCGCTGTGCTGACCCCATGTGGGGGCCAGAATCCGTCGTACCCGGTCCCGGTTTGCCTCGTCGTGAAACGCGGCAGCGTTCACTACGGCGCGAACACTTGGCCTCAATAGTGGAGAATCGCCCCCATGATGTCTGAATATTTTACATAGTTGAGCAGTGAATTTGGAACAAGTCAAAAGGCTAATTTTGAAGTATAGGCCATTACCTTGTCAATTAGTGTTACTTTGTTAGTTGCCTCGCCACTTTTAACCATAGCAGTCTGTCACAATTGTGGGATCTTGTTAGAACATAGAACATAGAAAAATAAGCACAGAACAGGCCCTTAGACCCACCATGTTGTGCTGAACGTTTGTCCTGGCTTAAGAACAAATTAATCTACACCCCATCATTCTACCGTAATCCATGTACCTATCTAATAGCCACTTGTAGGTCCTCTGACTCAACTACTTCCACAGGCAGTGCATTACATGCCCCCACTACTCTCGGTAAAGTGTCCCCCCATATCTTCCACCATTCACCTTAAATTTATGTCCCCAGGGCAGCACGGTGGCCTAGTGGTTAGCACAACCGCCTCACGGCGCTGAGGTCCCAGGTTCGATCCCGGCTCTGGGTCACTTTCTGTGTGGAGTTTGTACATTCTCCCCGTGTCTGCGTGGGCTTCGCCCCCACAACCCAAAAATGTGCAGAGTAGGTGGATTGGCCACGCTAAAATTGCCCCTTAATTGGAAAAAATAATTGGGTCATCTAAATTTATTTTAAAAAAAAATTTATGTCCCCTTATAATGGTTTGTTCCACCCGGGGAAAAAGTCTCTGGTGGATGTGGGTAAGTTGTTTCCTCTTGTGGGAGAATCTAGAACCAGGGTCACTGTTTAAAAATAAAGGGTGACCCATTTAAAACGGAGATGAGGTGCTAGGACCCCAACTGTTCACATTAAAAATGAATGATTTGGACAAAAGAACTAAATGTATTGGGCTGGATTCTCTACCCCGATGCGCCACATTTCTGCCTCGACTCGCCGGCGGGATTCTCCATTACGCTAGCGGGTCAATGAGGCGCGGCGGGGCAGAGAATCCAGCCCATTATCCCCAGAACCAACTCTTACAATGGGTTATTAATGTTGAATAGTTTTGTCAATGAGTGACCCGTTAAAGCGAAGTGAAATAAAAATTAACACTTTTAGTTTTTTTTCTTTTCTATACTTAATATTAATAGATAGCTCATTGATGAAGCCAACATCTGCAGTGAAGCCTAAAGTATTTGAGATACAACCATTCCCCATGAAGAGGTAGGTTTTATATCTTTATTTCCTATTACTTCAGTTTCACCAATTTTCCTATCTTGTAGATGTTGACTCCTTGATGAAGGCGATCAGCACCATTCACCTAAAATGACTATTATTCACGTGTCAACTTCCTATGCAGTATTGGTGGGTGTCATGACCACTGGGTTTTACCCGACGGCTATGATTAAAACTATCTCCTTTAATTCAAAGTAAATGGGATAGTTTGGAAAGGAGATGAAACCTCATACAACTTCCTGGAGACAAGTCCATGAGAATTGGTTGGCGATGAGACAGGGGTCCAGGTCAAAGCTTAGTGAAAGTAAGTTTCAAGTTTGAACACTTGGACACAAAGAAAGAGACAACTGGTCTTGTTGTGTGCAAACGCACATACTCTCAAAGTCAGTTAGAGAGAGATTTGGGAAAGAAAACCCACAACGGGTGCTGCAATGGCAAGCAGGTGCTGCTCAAGACAGATCCCCTGTTTGAAGGAACAAAGCTTTCGGAGAGTTGAAGAGAATGGAATTGCCAGAGAATGCTTTGCTACTGGAAGTCCATTTGATTAGGTTCCGAGGTTTGAGTGAAGGAACTTTGTTTGAAAGGACACTGGAATATTCACCATGTTGGGGCAGGAAGAAGAAATCCTATTAAGGCAGTGAAGAGCTTGATACTTTAACCAGAAGAGTATTTTTCTGCTCAGAGTGCAGTGTAATGTATAAATGTGACAAAGGGCTTTCAGTTATGTTAATAAGTTAATGGGGAGTACTTTTTCTGTATTTTGGTGTATTAGTTGCCTATTAAGTAATTGTTTAATCAATAATTAAAGCAGAAAATGTTGGAAAGACTCAGATATGGCAACATCTGTGGAGAGAGAAATATAATTAACATTTTCAGGTGAGATGATGGCATAATGGTAATGTCACTGGTCTAGTAATCCAGAGACCAAGGCTAATCCTTGGGGACGGGATTCAAATCCACTATCGCAGCGAGTAGAATTTGAATGCAATGATTACTTTTGGAATTAAGAGTTAGTCTCCGTAATGACATGAAACTATTATTGATTTTTGTAAAAAAAAATCATCTGATTCATTAATCTTCTTTAGGGAAGGAGATCTACCATCCTTACCTCATCTGGCCTACATGTGACTCCAAACTTGCAGCAATGTGGTTGATTCTTAACTGCCCCTTGAAATGACCTATCAAGCCACTCAATTCAAGGGCAAAGAGAGATGGGCAGCAAATGCTGGCCTTTCCAGCGATGTCCACAGCTCAGGAAAGAGTTTAGAAAGAACTCCGGCCAGGATTTCATGCCTCAATAAATGGCAGGCACCATGTCAGGCCAGAGCATAAAGTACCATGAGAAGGCCAGAAATCTGTTTCACGTCGTCATGAAACCAGTTTGCGACTGTATGCTCCACCCAATGGCGGACCACATTTCCCACTGCAGTACATCAGGAATGTCGTTTTAATGTTTTTGCATCTCATTAATAATAATAATTGCTTATTGTCACAAGTAGGCTTCAATGAAGTTACTGTGAAAAGCTCCTAGTCGCCACATTCTGGCGCCTGTTCGGGGAGGTCGGTACGGGAATTGAACCTGCGCTGCTGGCATTGTTCGGCATTACAAGCCAGCTGATTATACACCCTGCTTGATGGAACCATACATGTCAGTGTGCAAATTAAAATGATGTGTTTCACAATGGTACTAAGGCAACATGTACCCGACAACCTACACTTCACCCATGACATTTGAGGTTAGTTTGCCGACCTTGCAGTGTGAAGCACTCACAGGAATCAGTGCTGGGCTTCACAGGCAGCACCACACCGCTTTCAGCGGGGTCTCACAGGCAGGTCTCTACCTATCAGACAGATGGGCGGTAAGGCTGCATGGTTAGGGCTGTACTGAGGAAGGAAGCAACTGGCCTCAGGCAGGAGAAGGGCTGCAAGGCTAAGCCTGTAACTTGTGGGGCAAGAGTGGGGAAGATTGGACTGAAACACATGACAGGGGGAAGGAGCAGGTTTTATGTGTCCTCAGTGCATCTGGAGCCTACAGATGGGGAAAAGGCATGTGGGAGTGTTCAAGGATGTGGGGATGTATACATCTCACTGTGTAAGTGGCCTTATGATGGGGTGGGATGAGACCCAAATGGGACATAAGCACATCGCCTTCAATATGTTCATGGGCTAACAAATGGATTTGCATCACAAACACGATGGGATCAAGGAATACAGAGGGAAGATTGAGAGGTCTCTGATGGTGGGAAATGTGAACTTCAGATGCCTTACCTTCACTATGTATTGCAGCCATAGCCCACTATAATGCCAGAAACCCCACGGACCAAGACACGTAACCTATGACCACGCCTGCTCACAACATGCTGGGCACAATGTGACTGGCCTGACATGTCTTCCTTCTCTCCGGACAACGACAGTCTTTGCAAGCTCAACAATGTGAACTGAAGCTCCTCCAAGATAATAGGAGGGATTTCTGTATCCACACAGGTGGGAATACGTTGTTCTGGCAGTGAGAGTTCTGCACCACCATCTTTCAATCAGCAGCAATGGCACAGTACAACTTCAAAATGAGGAGAAGCACACTGCCAGTGAGGGCTGTGTGGATGGATTGGAAGCAGGAAGCAGTGCCACAAGCTAGTCAGAGTAGGAATGTCAGGATAGATAGGATGAATGCGTGGCTTGAGAGATGGTGCAAGAGGGAGGGATTCAAATTCCTGGGGCATTGGGACTGGTTCTGGGGGAGGTGGGACCAGTACAAACCAGACGGTCTGCACCTAGGCAGGTTTGGAATCGATGTCCTAGGGGGGGCGTTTGCTAGAGCTGTTGGGGAGGGTTTAAACTAAGGTGGCGGGGGCTGGGAACCGATGCAGGAAGTGGGAAGGTAGTAAAACAGGGACAGAAGCAAAAGGAAGTAAGGGGGAAAGTGCAAGGCAGAGAAGACATAGTCAAAAATCAAAAAGGGCGACAGTACAAGGTACAGTGACTGAGGGGAGCTCAGTGAATAGGCCCAGTAATACTAAAAGGAATAAAACTGGAGATGTTAAGATTCAAAACAGAGGTAAAAAAACCAACATAAGTGTACTTTACTTGAATGTTCGCAGTATTCGGAATAAATTAAATGAGTTGATGGCGCAAATCATCGTGAATGACGATGATTTAGTGGCCATTACTGAAACATGGTTAAAGGATGGTCACAACTGGGAGTTAAATATCCGAGGGTATCAAACTATTCGGAATGACAGAGTGGATGGTAAGGGAGGTGGTGTAGCTCTGTTATTTAAGGATGACATCCGGGCAATAGTAAGGGATGACATCGGTGCTATGGAGGATAAGGTTGAATCCATTTGGGTGGAAATCAGGAATAGTAAGGCGAAAAAGTCACTGATAGGAGTAGTCTATCGGCCACCAAATAGTAACGTTATGGTGGGGCAGGCAAAAAACAAAGAAATAACTGATGCATGTAGAAATGGTACAGCAGTTACCATGGGGGATTTTAATCTACATGTCGATTGGTTTAACCAGGTCGGCCAAGGCAACCTTGAGGAGGAGTTTATAGAATGTATCCACGATAGTTTCCTCGAACAGTATGTAATGGAACCTACGAGGGAACAATCGGTCCTAGACCTTGTCCTGTGTAATGAGACAGGATTGATTCATGATCTCATAGTTAGGGATCCTCTCGGAAGGAGCGATCACAATATGGTGGAATTTAAAAGATGGAGGGTGAGAAGGTAAAATCAAATACTAGTGTTTTGTGTTTAAACAAAGGAGATTACAATGGGATGAGAGAAGAACTAGCTAAGGTAGACTGGGAACAAAGACTTTATGGTGGAACAGTTGAGGAACAGTGGAGAACCTTCCAAGCGATTTTTCACAGTGTTCAGCAAAGGTTTGTACCAACAAAAATGAAGGAGGTAGAAAGAGGGAAAATCGACCGTGGATATCTAAGGAAATAAGGGAGAGTATCAAATTGAAGGAAAAAGCATACAAAGTGGCAAAGATTGGTGGGAGACTAAAGGACTGGGAAATCTTTAGGGGGCAACAGAAAGCTACTAAAAAAGCTATAAAGAAGAGTAAGATAGAGTATGAGAGTAAACTTGCTCAGAATATAAAAACAGACAGTAAAAGTTTTTACAAATATATAAAACAAAAAGGAGTGGCTAAGGTAAACATTGGTCCTTTAGAAGATGAGAAGGAAGTTTTAATAATGGGAGATGAGGAAATGGCTGAGGAACTGAACAGGTTTTTTGGGTCGGTCTTCACAGTGGAAGACACAAATAACATGCCAGTGACTGATAGAAATGTGGCTATGACAGGTGAGGACCTTGAGAGGATTGGTATCACTAAGGAGGTAGTGATGGGCAAGCTAATGGGGCTAAAGGTAGACAAGTCTCCTGGCCCTGATAGAATGTACCCCAGAGTGCTAAAAGAGATGACTAGGGAAATAGCAGATGCACTAGTGATGATTTACCAAAATTCACTAGACTCTGGGGTGGTCCCGGTGGATTGGAAATTAGCAGACGTGACACCACTGTTTAAAAAAGGAGGTAGGCAGAGAGCGGGAAATTATAGGCCAGTGAGCTTAACTTCGGAAGTAGGGAAGATGCTGGAATCAATCATCAAGGAAGAAATAGCGAGGCATCTGGATAGAAATTGTCCCATTGGGCAGCTTGGGTTCATAAAGGGCAGGTCGTGCCTAATTAATTTAGTGGAATTTTTTTAGGACATTACCAGTGCAGTAGATAACGGGGAGCCGATGGATGTGGTATATCTGGATTTCCAGAAAGCCTTTGACAAGGTGCCACACAAAAGGTTGCTGCATAAGATAAAGATGCATGGCATCAAGGGTAAAGTAGTAGCATGGATAGAGGATTGGTTAATTAATAGAAAGCAAAGAGTGGGGATTAATGGGTGTTTCTCTGGTTGACAATCAGTAGCTAGTGGTGTCCCTCAGGGATCCGTGTTGGGCCCACAATTGTTCACAATTTACATAGATGATTTGGAGTTGGGGACCAAGGGCAATGTGTCCAAGTTTGCAGATGACACTAAGATGAGTGGTAAAGCAAAAAGTGCAGAGGATACTGGAAGTCTGCAGAGGGATTTGGATAGGTTAAGTGAATGGGCTAGGGTCTGGCAGATGGAATACAATGTTGACAAATGTGAGGTTATCCATTTTGGTAGGAATAACAGAAAACGGGATTATTATTTAAACGATAAAATATTAAAGAATGCTGTTGTGCAGAGAGACCTGGGTGTGCTAGTGCATGAGTCACAGAAAGTTGGTTTACAGGTGCAACAGGTGATTAAGAAGGCAAATGGAATTTTGTCCTTCATTGCTAGAGGGGTGGAGTTTAAGACTAGGGAGGTTATGCTGCAATTGTATAAGGTGTTAGTGAGGCCACACCTGGAGTATTGTGTTCAGTTTTGATCTCCTTACTTGAGAAAGGACGTACTGGCACTGGAGGGTGTGCAGAGGAGATTCACTAGGTTAATCCCAGAGCTAAAGGGGTTGGATTACGAGGAGAGGTTGAGTAGACTGGGACTGTACTCGTTGGAATTTAGAAGGATGAGGGGGGATCTTATAGAAACATATAAAATTATGAAAGGAATAGATGGGATAGATGTGGGCAGGTTGTTTCCACTGGCGGGTGAAAGCAGAACTAGGGGGCATAGCCTCAAAATAAGGGGAAGTAGATTTAGGACTGAGTTTAGGAGGAACTTCTTCACCCAAAGGGTTGTAAATCTATGGAATTCCCTGCCCAGTGAAGCAGTTGAGGCTCCTTCATTAAATGTTTTTAAGGTAAAGATAGATAGTTTTTTGAAGAATAAAGGGATTAAAGGTTATGGTGTTCGGGCTGGAAAGTGGAGCTGAGTCCACAAAAGATCAGCCATGATCTCATTGAATGGTGGAGCAGGCTCGAGGGGCCAGATGGCCTACTCCTGCTCCTAGTTCTTATGTTCTTATGCACTGGGGAGTGGGGGCGCAATTAAAGAGTCAACCAGCTGAACTGTGCATTCCCAATTGAGGAGGGAAGCACAGCTGGGACATGTTAGGAGCTTTTCAATGATAATACAGGGAATGAGGAAAGTGATGCAATGATGCCCATTCATGCGAGACTAATTCTGCAAAATGGCATGAGTCGTTCTCCTTGTTTTAGCTCCTTTTTGCAGCATTAAAATAACAAACTAATATAACAAAATAACAATTGGGCAACAGGATAAGCTTCAGAAGGCTGTTAAAATTTTGTCGTTGGATGGCTCACAGAAGTGAAGGCTCAGGCCCCTCTCAAATAAACGTAATAAAATTTGCAATGAACAAACTTCGATCTCCAGAGGGAGAAGTAGAACCTTTAAAAACAAGAGCCAGCTGGGTTTCCTGCAGACACAAGACCTAGAGTCTACCAAACTTTCCTATCTTATCTGTAGGTGGGTGTGAACCAGTGTTGCCAATGGTTCTGCAAGTCCTGGAATCTGGCTACTCAGGGCCGGGATTCTCCGATTCCGCAGCCAAGTTCTGACGCCGGCGTCAAAAGCAGTACGAGCCACTCCGGCGTCAACAGGCCTCCAGGCTCAGGTATTCAGCCTTTCCTAGGGGGCTAGTACGGGGCCAGAGTGGTGTCCGCTGCTCCGGCGCTCGAAACTCGGCACGCCACGGCCGCACGAGTCCGCGCATGCGCACGATGCAAAACGATCTGCGAGATGTTGCGATGTAAAATCACTTTTTGACAAATCTGCATATTAAAGCGAGGCAGCTAGTCTCACTCTAATGTGCCGTTCCCGAGGTACCTGAAGCTTTGGGATTGCCTTGGAGACCTTGGGTGAGTGCAGTTTGGTACAGGTCTCCCAGGTGGGGACCAGACCCGGGGTCTCCCAGGGGAATAGAGGCCTCAAGCTGCATGCCCCTTGGGCAGAGTTATGCCCTGGAGCTGCTGATGCTGTGTGGGCATCTTGGCAGTGCCAACCTGGTACCCAGGCAGTGCCATCTGGGAGCTAGCCTGGCACTGCCCAGGTGCCACTGACAGAGCATGTGGCTAAATATGCTTGGTATGGGACTTTGTTCCTAATGAGTTGAATCACAGCCTATGCGTGTTCTGCCATCCAGCGCTCTCAGTTTGGGATCCTCATCTTAATGTGATTATGGACCATTGGAACATGACAATGTCAAATACTTGCCTGCCACACATTAAAGTGCCCCCTCTTTAACACAGACATTGCGCCCTCATGGTCATCCCTGTCCCTTGAAAAGTCCAAAATGCTCAAGACACCATGAAGCTCTCAAGGGCACACCTCATTGCTGAGAAAGAGCACACAACAGTTTAAGTACATCGCACTCCTATCCCATTAGACCCCTCCACGTTGGTCCAAAGCAATTATACGAAGTTCCAGATTTTGCTCAAAGGCTGAATTGCCCGCCAGAAATCACCATTTGGAATTCGCTTCAGCGACCTCGACGAGTGCTTAGGTGAGGGGGGACACACAGCGCTACATTCCTAGTTTGAGACAAGAGCCTTGTCCCCACAATGGACATAACTACAGAGTGAGAGATGCTGAAAACTGGATGTTTGAGCGCCAGAACAATAAGGTGGCTGAGCTTCAGCACCTTGAGGTGGCAATGTGCTCTCACATTTTGGTGAGTTAAGCAGGTGTAAACTCTGAAAGTCAAAAATGCAGTTGGCTAACAGCAGTGCACACAAGCCCCGAGTGTGAAAATCCTGCTGAGAAGCCGAGAACATGTAGAATTGCACAATATATCCATGCATGGTCACATCTCTCCTTGTACACTACAACTTCATCTTTGAAGAATACAGGCAAAACCTGGTGTTCCTTCCGGCTTTCCTCTGAACGCTTCCCCTGCCAGATGAATGTGTAAGGTTTCTCTTTCAGTGATCTACTCTCTGCGAGTCTAATCTCTGTAGGGAAGCTATATCGCTGTTCAGTCCATCAAGTTCCATGTCTTGCACATATTACCTACCAGCTGCAAGTTGCTGCCAGTCCCATGCGCATAGTCCTGATGTTATAGCTTGCCAATCAAACAGTTGGCATTTTCTTTCTTTTTGTTTGTTTATCTAGTGCAGTGGATTCTGTCTATTAGTTGAGCTCAGACCCCTTGAAGCAGAAGGACCGTGGTTGGTCTACCCAACTTAAGGTGGGTAGTGGACATGACGGTCTCTCCCGCTGGAGGAGACACCCTGTAACTTCTATGTCTATGCCAATCAAATTCGGCTGATCACTCATAACTGCTGACTCCCATGTTGTGTTCACGCTCTACAGCAAAAGTGAAGTGGTCTCTCCAGGCCGCAAGCCTGGAAAAGATGTATGGCTTCCCGGGCTGCCCAGATATCAGGATCCCCCTCTTGAAAGCACTATGTTTGATATTGGTTTGGTTGCAGGACTTGTCAGAAAGAATACGTATTTAAACATCAGTCTGTCTTTGGGTTCCATCCAAAGTTTTAGTCAGATTTTACTCGTTTACAGCTGGGAGATTGGTTCATGAATGCTAGGATGTGTCGACATTCCAGTGGGCCTGCATACTACACGTCTGGGGGGCCATGCTTCCTTTGAGATCCTCTGAAGCTTTAGTCTGGGGCTGTGAGGGATGCAGGTTCTTTGTATCATCATGAGGAGTTACAGCTGAGCATTTGCCAATGGAGAAGCTGTATACTGACAGGGAGAGACCTACACATTTGGCTCTCTATTGCATTCTTGATGGCCAGCAGTGTGGGCAGAAAATGAAAAGCAAATTGGCACATAAAAGCAGATAACATGCAAACTCTCATTGTCAAACACTAGACACATCATATCGACCTGTTGGGCGGACATGAATATATTATGAATACTGGAATACAATACAATCATGAACTGCATGTTTTCCATTTGATAAATGGAAGAATCTGTAACTGGGAGGTAGTACATTTGCAGGGTTCCTTTGTTCTTGGAAGCATTAATACTGTCCGTGTAAAATTCTTGAATAATTTCACTAATAATTTGGAAGAGTGATTCAAGTTTTAAAAATTACTCTAGCAATGATTATAGGACCAGCATATTAAATTATGCAAATTGAAACTGTTGTGCAAATGCAAATTGGATTAATTAGCAAATAGCCTTTCCCAAGTACCTAAAATCAAAATTTGATTTTTATTCATCATGAAGATTGTATTCACACTGCTAAACTGGAGAATTTATTTCAAAGCATGATAATTAGTTATAATTTGCAGTTATATAAAGACATTATTCTGTCACTGTGCCAGAGGCGTGAGCTCCAAGCAGGCACAAACATTACTTTTTGGTTACTTTTAAAGACTTTTTTCAGTAGCTGAAAGGCTTGTTACAGAGCCAAGTACTGTGATATTACATAATTTTATGCAATGCAGAACATTATGTTGCATTGACTATACTAATGATGGTTTGGTATGGTACCCTTTAAATCTTTGTTTTCATCACTTAATTGGTGCCAGTAATTATGGAGATTATGCTGAATCATATTTATTTGGTCTGTATTTCCTTGTTTTCTCCCTTCCTTCTTTTTAAATAGTGGAGTTACATTTTCCACCCTCCAAGCTGCCAGGACTGCTCCAGAATCTACCGAGTTTTGGACGATGGCAACAAACGCATCCACTATTTCTAATTTTTCACAATTTTTCTATTTTTATTGCAGTATCAGCATCAAACATATCTTGATCCAGACACTAAGCAAACCTTCCTCTATTCTGTTTCAACAATAGGTTTTAAGTCAACACCTCAGAGCAACCCCCAAACTACGCAGGAGTATTTTTTTTTCTGTTTCAAACAAATCAATTCACAAAGTTTTGCGACGGAGGTAATGGGATTTTTACTCTCACAGTAAGGAAAATGGAGCTGGGTGTACAAAAAGCTACTGTTCCAATATTGGCCATTTTGAACCATTGCAGCAAGTTGAAATGACTCTCTTCCGGGCAGTCAATTCTGAGGGATGACTTCCAAATCTGCACTTCATAAACGCAAGAAAAATCCCCTTCCCCCTAACCTCATCATTGTTAGTTTGTGTAGGATTGGGAGCTGCGTTTGGGTTCCTCACTCTACCTTCCTGCTGGGTTCTGACAACACCAGCACGGTTCTGAAGGAACATTCTGTATATCTGGGCTACATTTGAACCAATATGTTCGAGATAAAAAGGGACTGGGATCTGACCACTGCATCATGGAAATCTTACAAACAACAGTCTCCTTTGAATTTAAATTGTTTTATACCTTACAATAAAACCACATTTTTTTCTTTTAAGGTGAAATGTAAGAGGTTAAAAATTTCCTGTCGATTTGTGCATGTAATGGCCCATGTTGCAGGTGGCTTCTTATGGAAAGCCAACAAATATCAGAGAATCATGGACACATATTGTAATTTTTCTGTCCATTAATGTGCTGCTAGCATATGAGGTACCTGGGCAATGTGAGGTCTTGCAAATGTACCCTTTAGTATAAAGGCAATGACAAGGACATTACTGTAGAATGTTTGCCACAATCATGGGCTGAAGAGAAGAGGCGTTTTATACTCCATCATTGCAAAGGGGTTATAAGGGAAAGAGCCGAGAGTCAGTGAACAAGAAAGAAGATAATGAAGGAGATGGAATAGTCAGTGGAACAAAGAAGGGATTTGAGAGAACAAAAGCAGGACAGATGGTACAAGATGAAGAAAAGGGGCAACAAAACAGTGGAAACAAATAAATGATAATAAAATGAAAGCATTTGGAAGATGTAGCAAGGAGGGGAATAACAAAGGGAAAGGAACAGTACAAGGAGAGAGAAGGGGGTGCAAAGAAGGATGAGTGCCTGAAAGGAGTGGGCATGGTGAGGGGATATAACAGAGTGGATGAGGGAGAGAAGGAGAGAGATAGAGAAGAGAGCAGGGTGATGAGAATGAACACACAAAAGAAGAAAGATAGAATGAGGTAAGAAAAAAGTGGAGATTTTTTCATAGAATTTACAGTGCAGAAGGAGGCCATTCGGCCCATCGAGTCTGCACCGGCTCTTGGAAAGACCACCCTACCCAAGGTCAACACATCCACCCTATCCCAATAACCCAGTAACCCCACCCAACACTAAGGGCAATTTTGGACACTAAGGGCAATTTAGCATGGCCAATCCACCTAACCTGCACATCTTTGGACTGTGGGAGGAAACCGGAGCACCCGGAGGAAACCCACGCACACACGGGGAGGATGTGCAGACTCCGCACAGACAGTGACCCAAGCCACATTCGAACCTGGGACCCTGGAGCTGTGAAGCCATTGTGCTATCCACAATGCTACTGTGCTGCCCTCATCGCGTTTTCATGAGCTTTGGCTCTGCTCATCTTTTAAACTTTATTTAACCCGAGGGAACATTTCATAATTATACTGCACTATGTCCCTGGTTAATCCTGATGGGAGTTTTGCAATGAGAAGCCGAGATGAAGGAGAGAACGAAAGATGAAGCAGCAACAGGATGAAGAGTTCTGAAAGTAGTTAAAGTACACTTGCATGGCATCTTGCCTATTCAAGACCCGATTTGTTCGGAGCAAAAGCCTCAGCTTCATTCCCTTACCTCCCCCATCTCCACCTGAATGAATTTTGAGCTCCGCAGAATGCTGAGCTCTGCTTCCCTCACCTTCACCTCTGTGTCCATTTTTCTGGCCAGGAGTTCACCCTTTGCCCCGTGGACCCTTTTACCCATCACCAGTATCCTCGGTCTACCTAAACACCTCCTTTTTCCCTCTTATGCTCTCCAGATTGTGTCATTTGATGTTGCTGGCATGACTTTGGTTGTTTCAATTTCTCTGCACCTTCATTCACTCTAACCTATCTCCTAAACTTACTGCACTCAGGTACAACCCCAACATTATCATCAACCCTACTGATGAGGAGGGGTCACATGATGTGAGCGACTGCGTTTTCATGAGCTTTGGCTCTGCTCATCTTTTAAACCTTTATTTTATCCGAGGGAACATTTCATAATTATACTGCACTATGTCCCTGGTTAATCCTGATTGGAGTTTTGCGATGAGAAGCCGAGTTAAAGCGTAGATAATTCTCTGTTTGACCATGGTGGTTGGAGTGGACTGGGTGGGGTCCAGCTTGCAGTGTGTTGTTACTGGTGAGTGGGTCTTCGCCTCAATGGTGCCGCTTACATCAGGATAATGACGTCATTGAGAATATTATACTGGATGAGGATCTCAGCTCCATAGGACAGGTCTTTGGGCTCACTTTGAGGAATAGCAAGGTATCCTTGGGAGAATGGTGGAGGGGCAGGAGAGAATCCTTGTATTTAATAGAGGATTCACCTTCAATTTATTGAGATCCTGCTGCATGGTGTGTCATCTCTCCTGATAGGTTTGGGTGGTAGGGGCTGGACAAGGAGTGTCTATGAGCCTGTTCCCTGGAGAGAAGTGGGAGGCAAGTTCCTGATTGAGTTTGAAAATTAGCTGCCATGCATTAATAATCTTGATCCAGAGGTTGGGCGTACACAGTGTCTTTGAGGCTGAGGGTCATTTGCCCACCCCGATCACTGGCTCTATATTATCTATATTAAGCAAAGTATCATACACACCCCTGTCTGCATCAATGATGCCAAGATGGTGATGGTTGACAGCTTCAAATTCCTAGGTATGCACATCACCAACAATCTGTCCTGGTCTACCCACGTCGACATCAACCCTTGACTAATTTGTTAAAGAGAGAGATTGTTTGCCGTGCCTCTACATGATTAGAGCCCATCCCTCATGTGTGGGTAGGTTTGATGGGGGAGTTAAGAGCCCTTCTTCAAGTGGTCTTATAAAGTGGTTTCCTGAGTCTCCTTCTCATAGTAGTTGGAATTTCCACGTGGAAGCAGGGTTTGTTTCTTTGTTGTGGCAGCACTGTTCCTCCCTTAGTACCCTTCTTCTAATGAGCAGGCAGTGCATGGGGCTGGTTAATATTCCTAGGTCAGCTCAGGCATTCTTCCCTTTGGGGATTTCTTTCCATTTTCTCTTCATCTGGGTGAGTAGTATGCTATCTTAAACCCTGGTCCGGTCCAGTGGTCTGTGGGAGGTTCCCCTTGTTGTACTAGGGGGAGCGGGGATTTGCACCCCCCCTCCCCCCCAATTATTGGGTGTCTTGATGATTCTTCTATTCAGTTTTAGGATCTCCCCAGTTGAGGCTGGCGTAATTTCTTTTATTTGGTGTTTCGTGATGCACTGCCCTGGCTGTGGTGGGTGAGGTGTAGGATCGGCTGGGGTGTAGGTTTTGGGATGTGCTGCGGCTACTGATTCTTGTGTCAGAATGTGCAGGGCTAGGCCAAGTTCAGTGCTGTGTTTGGTATCCTTTTGCTCCCCAGATGTCCCTTCTCAAAGGCACTTAATGGGGACATCCTGAGAGGCTTCTTCTGAACATTAAGTCTGGGGTTGAGCTGAGGCTTCTACTTTGGTTGATATTCTGTTGCCCCCCCCCATAATGGCTAGGATGAGCAGCTTGCCCATTTCTTCATTGATGGGTGATGGGTGTGCGCCAGGAGAATTTGGCTCCATGATGAGGTCCTGATCCTTTGTTATCCCGTGATCTATTCTTGGTAGTTCTAGTTTTCCTTCCCTTTTGTTTTTCTTGGGAGGTGTTGGCGGCACTGATCATAATCCCAGCATGCTGCTGCTGGTCCTCTCTGCATAAATGTATGGAATGATGTTGGTTCTGAACTGGGCCTGAGACTGGAGTCATGTTGTGCTATGTGATATATATGTAACACCATTTTAGAAAGGGGGTTCTCATGTATTTTTGTTGTATGTTTCTTTTTTAAGAAGTGGGTTTAAAGTATTTGTGTATGGTTCCTGCATTGGTGTAGATGGGTCTAGTATCTGAGGAGCGACGGTTGTGGTGTATCATTGGTGCCTCTGGCATTGCTGAAGTAGAGGGAGATGTGCAGGTTAGGTGGATCGGCCACGATAAATGCCCCTTAGAATCCAAAGAAATGCAGGTTAGGTGGGATTATGGGAATAGGGTGGGACAGTTGGCCTGGGTATGATGCCCTTTCTAAGGGTCAACGGGCTAAATGGCCTCCTTCTGCACTCCAGGGATTCTATGGATTTCGTAGATTGTTCAAAAAGTATTCCTATTGAAATTTTTAATATTTTAACATTTAAGACACAAAGTAAGACCAACACAAAACCCCAATCCCCCACCCCCCCAACACCCTAACCAACCTCCCCACCTCATCCCCTTCCCTCCCCCCGAGCAGTTGACGGTAAACGGGTCTTTGAAATGTAGTGTAAACAAACCCCATCTCTTATGGACCCCCTCACGCCCTACCTAAGGGCAAATTTGACCCTTTCCAAGCACAAGGGGCTAGATTCTCCGATTTTGAGGCTATGTACGGAGCATGTGTCTGGTCTTACGACCACAAATTCAGCGATGCTCCTGCACCAATGCTCCATCCGGTAGGGGGCTAGTAGCTGCACCATGTAAAGCCCCCAGCTTTACCTGCAGATATGAATGGAGAATTGCCAGGTCTGTGACCGTTCATGCGCATGGCGGCAACCGCGCCGTACAACATGGCGCCGGCCACATGGTGAGCCGGCCTGCCAGATAGTGCCCCTCTGTAACACCGCTAGCCTCCCCCGGACCATCCCCTACCAGTCCCCCTGGGCTCCACCGAAGACCCGCCCCCGGCCAACGGAACGGCTCCCCCTTCCCGACTGTGGCGCCGCTGGACACAGTCCGCAGCCGCCACGTGAGGTCACTGAAAACTGTGAACACACACGCCCTACGCCTTCGGGAAGTCGGCCCATCGGGGGCGGAGCTTCGGGGAGGGCTTCAGGCGTTCGGTGTACTCAGTTGTCAGGGACGGAGATGGGGGCCACCTTGGATGGGCCAATACAGTGTGAAATTAGAAAGGGCAGAGCCGAAAGGGAAGGATGGCAGACGGTGAAGAGGATTGGAGGCCTACACCCCCGGCAAGGCTTATAACATGGAACATGCAAGGACTCAATGGACCGATGAAAAGATCTCGGGTTTTTGCGCATCTCAGGAGTTTAAAGGCAGAGGTGGTCTTTCTGCAGAAGATGCACCTTCACATGAAAGACCAGGTTAGGTTGAGAAAGGGATGGGTGGGTCAGGTATTCCCCTCGGGGTTTGACTTGAAGTCGTGGGACATGGCATCTTGATGAGCAAGAAGATGGGGTTTGTGAGTGCGAAGGCAGTGAGGGACCCGGGCGGGAGAAATGTGAGGGTGAGCATGGTATTGGAGGGGACTCTGGTGGTGTGGGTGAATGTCTATGCACCAAATTTGAATGATGTAGGGTTTATTGGGGGATTGTTGGCTGTGGTCTCGGACTTGGTTGCATACCAGTTGATCATGGAAGGAGATTTCAATTGTGTTCTAGACCCAAGAGTAGATAGGTTGCCACCCAGGTCAATGGGAAAGATATGAATGGCAAAGGAGCTGGGAGGGTTCATGGAAAAGATGGGTATGATGGACCCATTGTGGTGAATCACATTCCGCGTAATTCACACTGTTGTTATATGATGTGCTGTATTCATGTTAGCTTGGTATATGAGCAGTTGCGTGGTTCTGCCCATAGGGGGAGATGAGGAGTTTGTACTGGGCTCCACCCTTGGCTCCGCCCATGGCTCCTCCCACTAACCAGAAGTATAAAGCTTTGCAGTCGTGAGCCTGCCTGCCAGTTCATCACGTTGCAGGCAGGCTCTTTTGTAAGAACATTAAAACCACTGTTCACTTCCAATCACATGTCTTGCGAATTGATGGTCACATCACCCATGGCGCTTCAAGAACCCAGGGGGAACTCTTTTTCATAGATCACAGAAAAAAGGTACAGAAGGAGGCCATTCGGTCCATCAAATCTGCACCGGCCCCTGGAAAGAGAATCCTATCTAAGTCGTCACCTCCACACTATCCCCAAACCCAGTAACCCCACTCCTTTTTGGACACTAAGGGCAGTTTAGCACGGCCAATCCACCTAACCTTCACATCTTTGGACTGTGGGAGGAAACCGGAGCATCCGGAGGAAATCCACGTAGACACGGGGAGAACATGCAGACTCCGCACAGACAGTGAACCAAGGTGGAAATCGAACCTGGGATCCTTGAGCTGTGAAGCAACTGTGCTAACCACTGTGATACCATGCGCCCACTTTTCTCACATGTTTGTTGGGTATATTCAAGAATCAACATTTTTATGGTGAGCCGGGAATTGTTGGTTGGAGTGGAGGAGGCACAGTACGCGGGGATAGTAATTTCGGACCTCGCGCCCCACTGGCTGGAGATTCGGCTGAGATTGGGATGGGAACAGAGGCCTGGATGGAGCTCAATTCGGAGTGTTGCCAGATAGAGGGTTTTGTGACAAAGGGCGGGATGTGATTAAAGATTAAGTAGAATTTAAGCAGAATGGGGAGGTTTCGGTGGCCACATTTTGGGAGGCACTGAAGGCAGTGGTCCTAGGGAAGATTTTCTCGTTCAAGGCACATGAGGATAGGAGAAGGAGGGAGGAGTATGAGTACTTAATGAACAAGATAGTTGAAGTACATAGGGAGTACTCGAGGGTGCCCACCACGGAGGGATTGGCGAGAGGGAAAATGTTGCAGGGGCAATTTGATAGGTTGATGATGGGGAGGGCAGTAGGACAGCTGCACAGGACAAGGGGGGTGCAGTACGAGTATGGGGAGAAGGCAAACTGAATGCTAGCACACCAATTCAGAGGCAGGCCCTGTCCAGGGAAATATTGAGGACACAGACAGAGATAGTGGAGGTGGTGATGGAGCCAGGGAGGATAAATGAGACATTTAGGGAATACTGTAATGAGCTGTACAAGGCGGACGTAGGGGGTGAAGAAGGGGACATGGGGCAGTTTTTGGATGGGCTGGAGTTTCCGCAGCTGGAAGAGAAGTGGCAGGTGCTAGGGGGGCCTTCGGGCCTGAGGAAAGTATTGGATAGTATAAGGGGTATGAAGTTGGGGAAGGCTCCTGGGGCCCGATGGTTACTCAGTGGAATTTTGTAAGGAGCTTGCAACGGAACTGGCATCCCATCTGTTGGGGACGTTTGGTGATGCGTTGGACAAGGGGGAGCTACTGGTGACGATCATGCAGGCAACTATCACATTATACTAGAGAAGGGGAATGTGGGTCATACAGGCCCATATCGTTGTTAAACACAGCTGTAAAAGTGCTGGCTAAACTGCTGGCGGGGAGGATGAAAGGGGTGGTCGCGGAGGACCAGACAGGCTTTGTAATGGGCAGGCAGCTTTCTCGTAATATAAGGAAGCTAATAATTGTGATCATGACCACGTCAAGAGGTTGTGTATCGAAGGTAGGAGCCAGGAAGGACCTAAAAAGAGAGCTAAGAGCCAGGAGGGGACATGAGAAGCCCTTGGAAGGTAGGATCAAGGAAAACCCTGAAGTTTTCCATACGTATGTCAGGAATAAAAGAGTGACTGGGGTAAGAGTAGGGCCGGTCAAGGACAGTAGTGGGAAGTTGTGCGTGGAGTCCGAGGAGATAGGAGAGGCATTAAATGAATGTTTTTCATCAGTATTCACACAGGAAAAAGACAATGTTGTCGAGGAGGATAATGAGATACAGGCTACTAGACTAGACGGGATTGAGGTTCATAAGGAGGAAGTGTTAGCAATTCTGGAAAGTGTGAAAATAGACAAGTCCCCTGGGCCAGATGGGATTTATCCTAGGATTCTCTGGGAAGCTAGGGAGTAGATTGCAGAGCCTTTGGCTTTGATCTTTATGTCATCATTGTCTATGAGAATAGTGCCAGAGGATGATAGCAAATGTTGTCCCCTTGTTCAAGAAGGGGAGTAGAGGCAACCCCGGTAACTATAGACCAGTGAGCCTTATTTCTGTTGTTGGCAAAGTCTTGGAAAGGATTATAAGTGATAGGATTTATAATAATCTAGAAAGGAATAATTTGATTAGGGGTAGTCAACACGGTTTTGTGAAGGGTAGGTCGTGCCTCACAAGCCTTATTGAGTTCTTTTAGAAGGTGACCAAACAAGGGACGAGGGTAAAGCAGTTGATGTGGTGTATATGGATTTCAGTAAAGCGTTTGATAAAGTTCCCCACGGTAGGCTATTGCAGAAAATACGGTGGCATGGGATTGAGGGTGATTTAGCAGTTTGGATCAGAAATTGGCGAGCTGTAAGAAGACAGAGGGTGGTGGTTGATGGGAAATGTTCAGCCTAGAGTTCAGTTACTAGTGGTGTACCACAAGGATTTGTTTTGGGGCCACTGCTGTTTGTTATTTTTATAAATGACCTGGAAAGGGTGTTGAAGGATGGGTGAGTAAATTTGCGGATGACATTAAAGTCGGTGGAGTTGTGGACAGTGCAGAAGGATGTTGCAGGTTACAGAGGGACATAGATAAGCTGCAGAGCTGGGCTGAGAAGTGGCAAATTGAGTTTAATGCAGAAGAGTGTGAGGTGATTCATTTTGGAAGGAGTAACAGGAATAGAGAGTACTGGGCTAATGGTAAGATTCTTGATAGTGTGGATGAGCAGAGAGATCTCGGTGTCCATGTACATTGATCCCTGAAAGTTGCCACTCAGGTTGGTAGGGTTGTTAAGAAGGCGTACGGTGTGTTAGCTTTTATTGGTAGAGGGATTGAGTTTCGGAGCCATGAGGTCATGTTGCAGCAATGGCCCTTAGCGGGTCGGCAGAGTGGCAAGGGATTACGGGTGGGAGTAGGGAGCATCAGGTGTCGCTATATGCGGATGACCTGTTATTGTATGTGCCGGACTTGCTGGAAAGCATGAGGAGGATTATGGGCCTATTAGGGAAGCTCAGGGCATTCTCAGGGTACATGTCGACCAGAGGGAAAAGTAGAGTGTTCCCAGTGAATGAACTGTGTTGGGGAGCCAACTTAAGGGGGAGTAGCCAGGGATAGATTTAGATATCAGGGGATTCAGGTAACGGGAGAGTGGACGACGCTGCATAAATGGAATTTAACAAAGCTGGTGGAGGAGGTGAAGGAGGATCTGAAGAGGTGGGACATGCTGCATCTTGGTCTGGCAGGGAGGGTCCACGTGGTGAAGATGAACGTCCTGCCAAGGTTTTTATTCATAATCCAGACACTTCCGATCTTTGTACCAAAGGCCTGTTTCTGGAAGGTGAGGGATCTGTACCTGAAGGAGAGGTTTGCCAATATAGAGGAACTGAAGGAGAGGGTAGAGGTCCTGAGAGGAAGTGAGTTCAGATACTTGCAGGTAAGGGACTTTGCACGGTAAGTTTGGAATGACTTTCCCAAGCTACCAAAGTGTGCACTCCTGGAGTGACTGCTACTTCTGGACGTGAAAGGGGAAGGCATGATCAGAGATATGTATGGGTGGTTGGGAGTGCAGGGAGGCGAGCAGGTGCTGAAGATTAAGGAGAAGTGGGAGGGAGAGCTGGGAGGGGAGATAAACTGGGGGTGTGGAGTGATATGCTATGCAGGGTAAATGCGACTGCCTCGTGCGCAAGGTGGTACATAGGGTGCATATGACTCGGGCAACAATGAGTGGGTTCTTCCAGGGAATGGCAGACGAGTGTGAGAAGTGTGGGCGTGGACCAACAAACCATGCACATATGTTCTGGGGTTGTGACGGAGATTGGGCCGGAGCCTTTGGTGATGATATTTGGGATATCGGAGAAGCCAGAGCTGTTGGAGGTAAGGAAGGCCGAGGTCGTGGCCTTCACCTCTCTGGTTGCCAGTGAAAGATCTTACTGGAATGGCGGTCGGCAACGCCGCCGGGGGTGGCAGCCTGGCTGGGAGACTTATACGACTTTCTGCATCTGGAAAAGATCAAATATGAGCTGAGAGGTTCAATGGAGGGCTTTTTGAGGCAAGGTGAGGGATGTTCATGGCCACATATGAGGAGTTGTTCATCATGGGGGGGGTGGGGGTGCGAAATTGGAAACAATTGATTCAGCTGCCCATGAACATCTTTCTTTTCTGCCCATTCAAGCTGATGGAAATGCGAAGCTGGAGATATGTGCCGGAATTCTCCAGCCATTGGGAATATCTGTCCTCGCCGGCAATCTCACCCACGGTGCAGGGAGGCTTCAATGTGAAATCCCATTGACAAGCAACGGGAGTAGAGAATCCCGCCGAGAAACATGCAGCTGGAAGACCGGAAAACTCAGCCCATGTTTGGATACTTTCCATATTAAACTCACCAATGTCAAAATGAATCCAAATGGGTCATTTGGTTTTGCAGGTAATTTGTTGACTTTGCGCTCTTGACAAAGAGGGCTGGATTCTCCGGTCGGCAGCGCCAAAATCGCGTTCAGTGAACAGCCGGAGAATCATATTTCCTGAGCGAATCAGGGGGCGGTGCTGCTTTCGCGATTCTCCGCCCCCTCCAAGTACACCGTGCCATGTATTGACAGCCTCAGGCCATTGCCTGACGCCCATCCCCTGATGCTCAGTCCCCGACCGGCACAGGACACGTGTGGTTTCACACGTCGGGAACTCGGGGTGGTGGTTGTGGACTCAGTCCGATCCGCGCGGCAGTGGGGGGGGGGGGGGGGGATTTTTCGGGGCTGGGGGCACTGTGGTGGGCCCCCCTTTGGCGAGCCGGCCAATGGGGGGGGACTATTTCACGGGCCGGATCCGCTGGCTGCGTCCACCATGAAACGTGGCGTGGCCACTGCAGGCCACCGCCATGCGCATGCGTGGCCATGGATCCGGCAATTCTCCAGAGTGTATCGGCAGCTAGAGCCAGGTGATTGACGCTGCCGTCCTGCTAGCCCCCAGCAAAATGGGGAATCGGTGACCGTTTTGCGCCGGTTTTCCCACCATTCGCATGCCGGCGTGCGAACATAGTCTCCAAATCAGAGAATCCAGCCCAGAGTCTCACCTCCAAAAGTACGTATTAGAATTGAGCATGCATTTCCAAGTGCAAAGCCAATCATTTTGGCTTACAGTGTTGTCCAATGCACTTGCCACTGACCAAATCAGCCACAGACATGTGATGAATTGATGCAGTTCACTTTTAGAGCCACAGAATACTACACCGGCTTGCCAAATTGCTCACTGGCAACCACACCTAAAATGTTTCACAAAATTTGCTAACTACTAACTAAACTAAACCAAAAGAAATGAAAAGAAACCTGCTTTTGCAGAGCAGTCCTGCAGATCTAAATGTATCATTTTGAGGCACCGAGAGAGAACAATGCTGAGTTGTGTTAACATTGCAACTTTATGTGCATGTGTATGATGTCAGTTGCAAGACTGCTCTTTGCCATTTGTCTCTTTTTGAGCAAGGAGGAATCAACCATATTGCTGGTCGGAGTCACATAGCGGTCATACTGAAACTGTGTTTATCAGATTCCAGCCCCAGTTGTTGGGTTTCCAATGACCTGAAACCTGAATGAAACAAGAATAGTCTGTATTTCTTATCTTCTTTGTTTGTTCTTTTGTAATTATGAACATTTCTTTCTTTGAAATAAACTAGGGCAGACTGTCAGAAAGAGAACACTTCAGTCAATAGATTGCCAACACCCTTTGAGTGTGTGTACAGCAGGCTTAATTTGCAAAACTGTTGGATTGCAAAACCCTTTTAAAACTGCACACCTGGCTCTTACAGTGAGTGTATTGGTCTTGATTGTTGACGGTTCAAATCAACTTTATTTTCAAAGGCGTGTGCATTGTTTTATTGTGTATGTTTCGGATCATAAGGCGAATATGGTGACCTCATTGCCACAAGCTTGAGGAACGTCAAAATGGACAGCACTGTTGTCATGCAAAAGAGCTTTAAGTGCAGTTGGAGAAAAACTAAGAGGTCATGAATAACCTATTTCCAAATACTCATGGATCTTCTGTGCACTTACAGTAATTCCTGTGTTTCATATTTCCAGCTTTCATTTTAATTTATGGACATTCTTTCTGATGTCTATGTAATAATGCAAACAGCTGAATTTTCTCAGACTATTACCAATTGTTTAATGTGTGATTTAGTTGTTGCAGAAGCCTTTCTCTCTCCCAAGCTGCAAAGTGCAGTCCTGCAAAGCTAGAAAAGCCAGCAAGAGCACCGAGACCAAAGGACTGCAAAGAAAGTCTCTCTCAGAAGAAAATCCAACAACCACTTTGCAGGCAGCATGACAGAAACCAAGTCAGGGCGGCTTACCCTCAGGGGCTTTTACCAGACAGCTATACTTCACCAGGAGTGGTTTCCCTGCCAGCCATAACTACCAAGGTGATGCAATCACCAGTTGTAACGGTCAAACCAGAACCGACTGACAACATTGCTGAGTAAAGGCAAGAGAGACTCTGAATTCCTCTGACCCTCTCAGAGGAGTTTAATAATTCACAATCCCACAGGATGAGACACCCAAGCTACTGAAAGGCAACTTTACAAATGAAGCATTATTGTCGCAACAGGAGATAACTGAGAAACTGCGATAATCACATTTCAGTGCTGATGCATTAAAAGAATGAGCAATGACTTACTTGTGGCATTCTTTCCTCTGTTAGAACAAATCATTAGTTTATAAAAACCCAATGGAATATAACAGTTAGCTGCAGAACAGAGGCTGGGAGGTCAAATCCATCCTGCATGCTGTGGACGAATTGGGTTGCCATCCGTTCAATTTTAGATTTTGAGAAAGATGATTAATAAAAATCATGGCCCCCCCACCACTATTTCCCTGATTAAAAACCAGGATTTATGGACAACAAGCAACACCTATATGAGTAATGTACCACAATGATGTGTCACACACTTCATTTAACAGCTAACAGCTCAGTCTTACCTAATCACAATACAATTTTTCAGGCAAACATTCATCACATTGGTTCTTTGTCGCCCATCCTTGCAACACAGATTGGGGCCTGCAAGCCTCAATTTCTATCTTCTCAACAGCTACAGCAAATTAAGGACAAATTATTATAAACAAATATGAAACAAAACTAAGCAATGCCAAATTGGGTAAAGTTTGAACGTTTTAGGCATTTCTTACACTCGATGTGTTTATATGGGCGCATTGGCACAGCCAACATTTAGCTATCTCTAAATGACATTGAGCTATGGTGAATTGAACTGCTGCAGTCCATGTGTTGAAGATGCTCCTACAGTGCTGTAGGATTGTGTTTTTAATCCATCGATAATAAAACTCTGGTGATATATTTCCAAGTTCAAGTCCAAGAAAGTGGAGGGTGGTGGATGGGGTACTGATCAAGAAACTGTTTTATCCTGAATGGTGTTGAACTTCTTGAGTTTGGTTGGAATTGAACTCATCCAGGCAAGTGGAGGGCATTCCATCACATTCCCGACTGTTGCCTAGTAGAAGGTGGACAGGCTTTGGTGAATTATCAGGTTAGTTACTCACCACAGGGCAGCACAGTAGCACAGTGGTTAGCACTGTTGCTTCACAGTGCCAGGGTCCCAGATTCGATTCCCAGCTTGAGTCACTGTCTGCGCGCAGTCTGCACGTTCTCCGTGGCTGCATGGTTTTCCTCCGGGTGCTCCAGTTTCCTCCCACAAGTCCCAAAAGACATGCTTGTTAGGTGAATTGGACATTCTGAATTCTCCCTCTGTGTACCCGAACAGACGCCGGAATGTGGTGACTAGGGGCTTTTCACAGTAACTTAATTGCAGTGTTAATGTAAACCTACTTGTGACAATAAAAGATTATTATTATTAACTCGCAACATCTGAACCGTTCTTGTAGCCACAATGTTAACCTGGCTAGTCCAATTAAGTTTCTGGCACTGGTGATGCCCAGAATGTTGATGATAGAGGATTCAGTGATGGTAATGCCCTTGAATATCAAGGGAAGGTGGTTCGATTCCTTCTTGTTGGAGATGATCATTGCCTGGCACCTGTGTGATGTGAACATTAGTTGCCACTTATCAGCCCAAGTCTGAGTGATGTCAGGATCTTTCAGCCATGCAATACAGACAGCTTTGATATCTGAAGAGTTATGAATGGTATTGAACATCATGCAATCATTTGTCAACATCCCCATTTCTGACATTACATTGAAAGGAGGATCATTGGTGAAGCAGCTGAAGACAGTTTGGCTGGGACACTGCCCTGAGAAACTCCTGTAGTGATATCTCCAGGATCGAATTATTGGCCTCCAACAACCACAATCAGCTTCCTTTGTTCTTGGTTTGACAATTGTCATTGATGTCATTTATGTGTGCTTCTTTGATGCATAATCAGTCAAACGCTGGATCTCAGGATGCAATGAAGAGTCATCCAGACTCGAAAAGTTTGTTCTCTTCTCTTTCCATAGATGCTATTAGACCTGCTGAGATTTTCCAGTATTTTCTATTTCAGTCAAATGCTGACTTGATGTCAAGGAAGTCATTCTCACCTCACCTCTAGAATTCAATTCTTATTTCATCCATGTTTGGAGCAAGAATGAGCTCTGGAATTCAGTGGCCCTGGAGGAACCCAAAGCATTTGAGGATTGCTGGAGTCTATAATTAAGGATGGGGGTGACTGAAAATCTAAACCTGAACAGAGAGAGTAGTTGTAAAGTATTGGTCATGCCTGATGAATCCGACTGCATTTTTTGAAGAGGTGACTGCAGGATTGGAAAAAGGAAGCATCTGGATGTTATTTATTTGAACTTCCTGAGCATTGATAAGCAGTTTATTGCTGCTTAGGTGCCACTTGGTAGCATTGTTGATGACACCTTCCATCACTTTTTTGATGATTAAAGAGGAAGCTGATGGGGCAGTAATTGACTGGATGGATTTGTCATGTTTTTTAAGGACAGAACTTACCTGGATAGTTTTACACATTGCCAGGTAGATGTCAGTGTTTTGGCTGTACTGGAACTTGTGGAGTACAAGCTTCAGTATTACAGCCAGAATGTTGTCATGGCCAATAGCCACTGCCATATCCAGTGCCTCAACCATTCCTAGACATCGCGTGGATTGAATTGAATTGGCTTAAGACTAGCAGCTGTGATACTGGGGACTTGAGGAAGAGGCTGAGATGGATCACCCATTTGACACATCTGACTGAAGATTGTTGCGGGCTCCCCATCATTGAGGATTGGGGTGTTTAATTGATTAGTTGTTTAATTGTCCACCACCATTCACGGCCAGATATTCATAACTTCTGTTCCTGATCTTTGGTTATGAAATCGCTTAACTTTGTCTATATTGCCCTGTGTTGTAGCTTCACCAAGCTGGCATTTCATTTTTAATATGCTTTGTGATGTTCATGGCATCTTCTACATTCCTCATTGAACTAGGGTTGATCCCCTGGCTTGATGATCATGGTAGAGTGAGGGATATGCAGGCCATGATGTTATAGACAGTGGTTGAATTCAATGTTGTTGATGATGATGATCCCACAGTGCCTCATGGATGCCCAATTTTGGGTTTCCAGTTGTATTCTCAATCTATCTGATTTAGCATGATGGTGGTAACCTGCCATGTGAAGATGGTACTTGGTCTGCATAACGAACACTAGTTGTTTCCTTCGTGTTGGTTCTCTCACCATTTCCAGCAGGCCCAGTGTGGCAGATATGTTCTTTGAAAACTTGGTCAATAGTGGCACTATGATGGACATTGAAGTGCCCCACCCAGAATACATGTTGTGCCCCAAAGCCTTAATTTTAAAATGATCATACTTGTATTAAAAGCCCTGCATGGTTTTGTCCCTTGCTATCTGTAACTTGTCCCCACACCTCGAACCCGCTCAAATTTTTCCATTCTTCCCCATTAATCTCAATTTCAATTTCCTTCAAGCCATCATTAGCGGTTGAGCCTTCAGCCATCTAGGTCTTAATTCTACAGTTTGATCCCTCAACTCCCCTGAAATTCTTTTCAGACTTTAGTTAAAACTTACCTCTTTGACCAAGCATCTAGTCGCCTATCTTCTTGCCTCTGTCTTTGGCACATTGTCAGTTATCTGATTATGCTCCTGTAAAATGGGAACATTTCTTCCACTTCCACTTTAACTCACAAGTCACCCAAACTTTGGACATATGTCACCAGTCGCGCATTGTCAGTCAGTCAATATCCTCGAACCCCCTACCTAACACCTCTATGGAAACAACATAGCCACAAGGACAACAGTGCCCCAAAGGGAAGGCCAACCACTACTACCTTCTGACTAGCGAGGGGTGGGAAATATGGCCCAACTCCTGAAAGAACATTTTTTTAAGTAAGGTGAGCATTTGAAAAAGGGAGGACGAGCTAGCCTAACATCTGTTGTTCGAGAATTGCTGAAGTCTACAATTAAGGATGGGGGTGACTGAAAATCTAAACCTGATCAGAGAGAGTAGTAGTAAAGTATTGGTCATGCCTGATGAATCCGACTGAATTTTTTGAAGAGGTGACTGCAGGATTGGAAAAAGGAATGTTTCTGGATGTTATTTATTTGAACTTCCTGAAGGCATTTTATAAAGTTTCTCATAAGTGGCTGCTAGCTAAACTTGAAACCCTTGAAATTAAAAGCAAATTGTTGACGTGGTTAGAAATTGCCTAATCGAAAAGAGACAGCAATGTGTAGGCCTCCTAATTGGTGTCAGTCCTCTAATTGGTAAGATGTCCTGCATGGACCTGGGTTGCGGTCCTAACTATTCACCATTTTTATTGAGGACTTGAATGATGATAGAAAATTTATTGATGACACTAAGATAATTGGCATTGTAAATATGTAGATGGAAACATGATATTACTCAGAGATATTGATAGATTAAGTTAATTGGCAAAACTGTGGGAAATGGATTTCAATGTCGGCAAATGTGAGGTCATCCACTTTAGACCAAGAAAGGACAGAAGAGGATACTTTGTAAAGGGTGCTGCTGGAACTGCCCGCCACCGCACTTAGTCTCAAAAATGGAGAAACCTGCTCCATATCAAAGGCAGAAATCTATTATTACAACATCTTGAAACCATGCTGCCTCCTTTGGGAAGGTCCACTGGTATTACGTGCTAATCAGGCAGCTGAGAGGTCACCTTCCACTAGATCAGGACCCCAGAGAAGTTCCAGCCGCTGCGAGCTGCTGGCCGTTCAGAGGCTGCCAGCTTTTCTCCACAGCAGTACCGTCGGGGAAGCGTTCAATGGATGCTATGGGAAATACACTCAATGAAGGGGTAAAAATCACTGAGCGAGCTGAGGACAGAAGTATGTAATGGTAGAAAAGGTTTCGCTGGTGGGGGATCACAGGGAGAGGAATGTAGGCGGGTCGATAGCAAAGGCTCTCAGCGTTACTTCATCCCAATGTCAAACCTGCCGATCAGGTACTGATTGAGTGAAACAATTCCAACGCCCAAGGAGACCTCAGGCAATGCCACACGTTTGCCTGTCATGCTTCCTGCGTGGTAACAGGCACACCTGCTGCTGGGGTAACACCAGTGGAGACAGGATAGGCCCTTAATTGGGCATTAATTATCCCTTGAGGGACTCAATTGGCCATGGGATGGGGGGGGTCATCCATGGGCCTTCCCACCATTAACTGAATTGGACTGGAGGTGGAAACCTGGCATACTCTCCATTTGTCATCATGCTGTCCAATGAAATACCCTCCTTGCTTCCAAACCCACCACAGGGAGAGAGTTAAAACTTCTGACCCAATTGTGCTGAATTCCATTAGCAATTGAAATGCAGTCAAGCATTGATAATGGTCACAGCTGTCCAAATGATAGACTGCTCTCTGAGAAGTCACTGCTCAATTTCAAAGCAGTGTGCCTGTCAATCATTGAAAGTGAGCAAGTGATTCAATTTTTTTCCAAGTGTCAAAACAGATTTTTTAAAAATCAGCTTGAACAATTTAAATCACAGTTGAAACAATGACAGCACAGGCTAGCAGAACATTTTGATCGATTTCCATTGCATTGAGGTGCTTTTTTATTGGAAACATACTGCAATACATGTAAACAAATATGCAAGGCTGGTTCATGTACGGGTCAGTTTACCTTTAAACGACAGACTCCTTTGATGAATCATTGTGTTAAAAAGCACATCTGCATGACACTGCAGCACCTAATAGTGACATTTGAAGGCATGAAAGCAATTTACGCTGACCTTTCAGAATGTTCTGAACTTGTCAGCAGACTCTCCTTTTTCTTCACGACTTCTTAAACCTGGCATGTTTTAAACGAATTTCCAAAACATGCCTCACCAGACGAAAATGTTGAGTGGGAGAAATCTGATTTTTGCTCCCTGACCTCTGTGGGCAGGTGTGCATTTTGCACAGTAGGGCCAAGCATTTCACTTCCAGGTCGTGAGCACAGAGCCAAGACAGCTCCAGGGGAAAGTGCCTTGGAAGTTGGAATTTCTGTACTGGGGGTGGAACCATTCTCTGAAACTCGGGCAGAGCGACTCCGGAATGATTACAGAGGCCGTCAGGCAGAAAGCCGGCCCCATTCCATTGGCACTTTGACAAAGACTTTTTAAAAGGCATTTATTTTTAAAATCATTTTGTTCTCCATATTTTCATCCAACAAACAGCAAAAGAAAAACAAACAACGCAACAATCCGAAAAAAACAGTCCCCTCAATATACAATCGGATACATCAACTCGTACATTCCTAAAAAATACAAGTGAACAACAAAACAGAGAAAACTGAACCAGCCCCCCTTCCCCCCTAGTGTTCAATGGCAGCCAGTTCCCGAAAGTGCACAATAAACAATCCCCACAAATTGTAGAACCCCTCCTTCACCCCCTTAGCTCAAACTTCACTTTGTCCACGGTCAAGTCTTCCAGTAGATCCCCCCCTCCCAAGCTGAGGCACAGGATAGAGAAGCTGACCTCCATCCCAGCAGGACCCACCTCCGGGCAATCAGTGAGTCTAAGGCCAAAACATCTGCCCCTGCAGCCGCCTGCAGCTCAGGCCAGTCTGACACCCTGAAAATAGCCTCTGAGTGACCCGGTTCCAAGTCCACATGTAGTACCCCCGAGATGATGCTAAAGACCTTCCTCCAATACCTCTCCAACTTTGTAAGAAGTCTTACAAACACCAGGTTAAAGTTCAACAAGTTTGTTTCAAATCACCAACTTTCGGAGCATTGCTCCTTCCTCAGGTGAATGAAGGAGCTTCATTTCCAGGAGCAGGAGAGAGAGAGGGAGCCGGAGTACAGCTTGGGAATCAGGTAGGTTCTTAAACTTACCCCCAGGTTCCAGCAGCCTTCATTTCTGGGAGCAAGAGAGAGAGGGAGCCGGAGTGCAGCTTGGGAATCAGGTAGGTTCTTAAACTTACCCCCAGGTTCCAGCGGCCTTCATTTCCAGGAGCGGGAGAGAGAGAGGGAGCCGGAGTGCAGCTTGGGAATCAGGTAGGTGCTGAAGTGTTTTATTTTTACCTGTATGGTTACTAAACCCGAGACACTACACTTGTAGTGTCCCCGACCCTTCCATCTCTTCTAACCTAAGGGGATGAGTGAATATCAGGTATGCTCTTTCTTTCTTTTCTTTTATCCGCAAGTTATCTAGAGGGAATGGCAGGGAAGGCAGTGCAATGTTCCTCCTGCAGAATGTTTGAGGTGAGGGACGCCATCAGTGTCTCTGCTGATTTCACCTGTGAGAAGTGCAGCCATCTCCAGCTCCTCAGAAACCGCATTAGGGAACTGGAGCTGGAGCTGGAGCTGGATGAACTTTGGATCATTCGGCAGGCAGAGGTGGTCATAGATAGTAGCTTCAGGGATGTAGTTACTCCGAAGAATGTAGATAGATGGGTGATGGTGAGAGGGGCTGGGAGGAAGCAGTCAGTACAGAGATCCCCTGTAGTCATTCCCCTCAGTAACAAGTATACCGCTTTGGATACTGTTGAGGGGGACGACCTACCAGGGGTAAGCCACGGTGACCAGATCTCCAGCACTGAGTCCATCCCTGTGGCTCAGAAGGGAAGGGGGGAGAGCAGGAGAGCAATACTTATTGGGGACTTGATAGTTAGAGGGAAAGATAGACGGTTCTGTGGCAACGAAAGAGACTCAGGGATGATATGTTGCCTCCTGGGTGCCAGGGTCCGTGATGTCTCGGACCGTGTTTTCAGAGTCCTTAAGGGAGAGGGGAACAGTCACAAGTCGTGGTACACATTGGTACCAACGACATAGGTAAGAAAAGGGACGGGGATTTAAACAGGAATTTAGGGAGCTAGGGTGGAAGCTGAGAGCCAGGACAAACCATGTTGTCATCTCTGGTTTGTTGCCGGTGCCACGTGCTAGTGAGGTGAGGAACAGGGAGAGAGTGCAGATAAACACGTGGCTGCAGGAATGGTATAGGAGGGAGGGTTTCAGTTACGTGGATAATTGGAGCACATTCTGGGGAAGGAGGGACCTGAACAGACAGGGCGGTTTGCACCTGAACCAGAGGGGCACCAATATCCTGGGAGGGAAATTTGCCATGGCTCTTCGGGGGTGGGGTTTAAACTAATTTGTCTGGGGGGATGGGAAAACAAGCTGTAATCCAGAAGCCAGTGTTGATAGTAGTGAGGTATTGAGGAGGGTATCAAGGTCGCAGGAGTGTATCGGCAGACAGGAAGGTGGTTTGAAGTGTGTCTACTTCAATGCAAGGAGCATCCGGAATAAGGTAGGTGAACTTGGAGCGTGGATTGGTACTTGGGACTACGATGTTGTGGCCATTACAGAGACATGGTTAGAACAGGAATGGTTGTTGGAAGTTCAGGGGTATAGATGTTTCAGTAAGAGTAGGGAAGGTGGTAATAGAGGTGGAGGGGTAGCATTATTAATCAAGGATAGTTTAACTGCTGCAGAAAGGCAGTTCAAGGGGCATCTACCTACTGAGGTAATATGGGCTGAAGTTAGAAATAGGAAAGGAGCGGTCACATTGTTCGGAGTTTTCTATAGACCCCCAAATAGTAATGAGAGATGTGGAGGAAGAAATTGCAAAACAGATTATGGATAGGTGTGGAGATCTCAGGGTAGTTGTCATGGGTGACTTTAACTTTCCAAATATTGATTGGAACGTCTGTAGGTCGAACAGTTCGGATGGGGCAGTTTTTGTACAGTGTGTGCAGGAGGGTTTCCTGACACAATATCTGGATAGGCTGACAAGAGGAGGGGCCACATTGGATTTGGTACTGGGTAATGAACCGGGCCAAGTGTTAGATTTGTTTGTGGGAGAGCACTTTGGAGATAGTGACCACAATTCGGTGTCTTTCATTTGCAATGGAGAGGGATAGGGCCATACAGCAGGGCAAGGTTTATAATTGGGGGAGGGGTAATTGTGATGTGATTAAGCAAGAATTAGGAAGCATAAGATGGGAACAGAAACTGTCAGGGAAAGGCAAAAATGAAAAGTGGAGCTTGTTCAAGGAACAAATACTGCATATCCTTGATAGATATGTTTGATATCCTTGATAGATCCTTGATAGATCCTTGATAGATAGAGATAGATAGGGGGCCTCACGATAGCATGGTGGTTAGCATCAATGCTTCACAGCTCCAGGGTCCCAGGTTCGATTCCCGGCTGGGTCAATGTCTGTGTGGAGTCTGCACGTCCTCCCCGTGTGTGCGTGGGTTTCCTCCCACAGTCCAAAGATGTGCGGGTTAGGTGGATTGGCCATGCTAAATTGCCCGTAGTGTAAGGTTAATGGGGGGATTGTTGGGTTACGGGTTACGTGGGTTTAAGTAGGGTGATCATTGCTCGGCACAACATCGAGGGCCGAAGGGCCTGTTCTGTGCTGTACTGTTCTATGTTCTATGTTCTATGTCCCTGTCAGGCAGGGAGGAAATGGCCGTGTGAGGGAACCATGGTTCACAAAAGAGGTTGAATGTCTTGTCAAGAGGAAAAAGGAGGTGTATGTAAGGATGAGAAAACAAGGTTCAGTTGGGTCCCTTGAGGGTTACAAGGTAGCAAGGAATGAGCTAAAAAAAAAAGGGCTTAGGAGAGCTAGGGCATGAGAATTCCTTGGTGGGTCAGATCAAGGAAAACCCCAAGGCTTTTTACTCTTATGTGAGAAATAAAAGAATGACCAGGGTGAGGTTAGGGCCGGTCAAAGACAGTAGTGGGAACTTGTGCATGGAGTCTGAAGAGATAGGAGAGGTGTTGAATGAATACTTTTCTTCAGTGTTCACCAAGGAGAGAGGCCATGTTTTTGAGGATGAGTGTGTGATACAGGCAGGTAGGCTGGAGGAGGTAGATGTTCTGAGGGAGGATGTATTAGCAATTTTGAAAAACCTTAGGGTCGACATGTCCCCTGGGCCGGATGGGGTACATCCTATGATTCTTTGGGAGGCAAGGGATGAGATTGTAGAGCCTTTGGCTTTGATCTTTGGGTCCTCACTGTCCACAGGGATAGTGCCAGAGGACTGGAGAGTGGCGAATGTTGTTCCTCTGTTCAAGAAAGGGAATAGGAATGACCCTGGTAATTATAGGCCGGTTAGTCTTACTTTGGTGGTCGGTAAGTTAATGGAAAAGATTCTGAAGGTTCGGATTTATGACCATTTGGAAAGATGCAGCTTAATCCGGGATAGTCAACATGGGTTCGTGAAGGGTAAATCTTGCCTTACAAATTTGATTGAATTCTTTGAGGAGGTAACTAAGCGTGTAGATGAAGGTAAAGAACAAAAGAACAAAGCAAATTACAGCACAGGAACAGGCCCTTCAGCCCTCCCAGCCTGTTCCGATGCAGATCCTTTATCTAAACCTGTTGTCTATTTTCCAAGGATCTACTTCCTTCTGTTCCCCACCCGTTCATATATCTGTCCAGATGCATCTTAAATGATGCTATCGTGCCCGCCTCTACCACCTCTGCTGGCAAAGAGTTCCAGGCACCCACCACCCTCTGCGTAAAAAACTTTCCACGCACATCTCCCTTAAACTTTCCCCCGCTCACCTTGAAATCGTGACCCCTTGAAATTGACACCCCCACTCTTGGAAAAAGCTTGTTGCTATCCACCCTGTCCATACCTCTCATAATTTTGTAGACCTCAATCAGTTCCCCCACTCAACCTCCGTCTTTCCAACGAAAACAATCCTAACCTACTCAACCCTGAAAGTTGCCACCCAGGTTAATAGGGCTGTTAAGAAGGCATATGGTGTGCTAGCCTTTATCAGTAGGGGGATTGAGTTTCGGAGCCACAAGGTCATGTTGCAGCTGTACATAACTCTGGTGTAGCCGCTCCTGGAGTACTGCGTGCAGTTCTGGTCACCACATTATAAGAAGGATGTGGAAGCTTTGGAAAGGGTTCAGAGGAGATTTACTAGGATGTTGCCTGGTATGGAGGGAAGGTCTTACGAGGAAAGGCTCAGGGACTTGAGGTTGTTTTTGTTAGAGAGGAGAAGGCTGAGAGGTGACTTAATAGAGACATATAAGACAGTCAGAGGGTTAGATAGGGTGGACAGTGAGAGTCTCTTTCCTCGGATGGTGATGACCAACACGAGGCGACATAGCTTTAAATTGAGGGGTGGTATATATAGGTCAGATGTCAGAGGCAGTTTCTTTACTCAGAGGAGTAGGGGTGTGGAATGCCCTGCCTGCAACAGTAGTAGACTCGCCAACTTTAAGGGCATTTAAGTGGTCACTGGATAGACATATGGATGAAAATGGAATAGTGTAGGTCAGATAGGCTTCAGATGGTTTCACAGGCCGGCGCAACATCGAGGGCCGAAGGGCCCGTACTGTGCTGTAATGTTCTATTTTCTATGTTCTTTCTTCATAGCTAGCACCCTCCATACCAGGCAACATCCTGGTGAACCTCCTCTGCACCCTCTCTAAAACATCCACATCCTTCTGATAATGTGGCGACCAGAACTGCACGCAGTATTCCAAATGTGGCCTTAGCAAAGTCCTATACAACTGTAACATGACCTGCTGACTCTTGTACTCAATACCCTGTCCGATGAAGGCAAGAATGCTGTTTGCCTTCTTGACCACTCTATCAACCTGCGTTGCCACCTTCAGGGTACAATGGAGCTGAACTCCCAGATCCCTCTGTACATCAATTTTCCCCAGGACTCTTCCATTGACCATATTGTCTACTCTTGAATTAGATCTTCCAAAATGCATCACCTTGCATTTGCCTGGATTGAACTCCATCTTCCATTTCTCTGCCCAACTCTCCAATCTATCTATATTTTGCTGTATTCTCTGACAGTCCTCCTCGCTATCTGCAACTCCACCAATCTTAGTATCATCTGCAAACTTGCTCATCAGACCACCTATACCTTCGTCCAGATCATTTATGTATATCACAAACAACAGTGGTCCGAGCACGGATCCCTGTGGAACACCACTAGTCACCTTTCTCCATTTTGAGACACTCCCTTCCACCACTACTCTCTGTCTCCTGTTGCTCAGCCAGTTCTTTATCCATCTAGCTAGTACACCCTGAACCCCATACGACTTCACTTTTTCCATCAACCTGCCACAGGAAACTTTATCAAACACCTTACTGAAGTCCATGTATATGACATCTACAACCCTTCCCTCGTCAATGAACTTTGTCACTTCAGTTGATGTCGTATACATGGACTTCAATAAGGCATTTGATAAGGTTCCCCATGAAGGCTCATGAAGAAAGTAAGGAGGTGTGGGATAGAGGGAAATTTGGCCAATTGGATAAGTAACTGGCTATCACATAGAAGACAGAGGGTGGTGGTGGATGGAAAATTTTCAGACTGGAGACCAGTTACCAGCAGTTTACCACAGGGATCAGAGCTGGGTCCTCTGCTATTTGTGATTTTTATCAATGACTTGGAGGAGGGGGCTGAAGGGTGGGTCAGTAAATTTGTTGATGACACCAAGATTGGTGGAGTAGTGGATGAGGTGGAGGGCTATTGTAGGCTGCAAAGAGACAATGATAGGATGCAGAGCTGGGCCGAAAAATGGCAGATGGAGTTTAACCCTGATAAATGCAAGGTGATTCATTTTGGTAGGAAAGATTTGAATGCGGATTACAGGGTCAACGGCCGGGTTCTGAGGAATGTGGAGGAACAGAGAGATCTTGGGGTTCATGTCCACAGATCTCTGAAGGTTGCTACTCAAGTGGATAGAGCCGTGAAGAAGGCCTATAGTGTGTTAATGTTTATTAACAGGGGGCTTGAGTTTAAGAGCCGTGGGGTTAAGTTGCAACTGTACATGACCCTGGTGAGACCACATTTGGAGTATTGTGTGCAGTTCTGGTCACCTCACTATAGGAAGGATGTGGAAGCATTGGAAAGGGTGCAAAGGAAATTTACCAGGATGCTGCCTGGTTTGGAGGGTAGGTCTCATGAGGAAAGGTTGAGGGAGTTAGGGCTTTTCTCTTTGGAGCGGAGGTGGATGAGAGGCGACTTAATAGAGGTTTATAAGATGATGAGGGGGATAGATAGAGTGGACGTTCAGAGACTATTTCCTCGGGGGGATGTAGCTGTTACAAGGGGCATAACTATAAGGTTCGGGGTGGGAGATATAGGAAGGATGTCGGAGGTAGGTTCTTTACTCAGAGAGTGGTTAGGGTGTGGAATGGACTGCCTGCTGTGATTGTGGAGTCAGATACTTTCAAGCGGTCATTGGATAGGCACATGGTGCACACCACAATGACAGGGAGTGGATAGCTTGATCTTGGTTTCGGACAAAGCTCGGCACAACATCAAGGGCTGAAGGGTCTGTTCTGTGCTGTACTATTCTATTTTCTATGTTCTATGAGCAGTGCTGCGAAAGCTAGTGATTTGAAACAAACCTGTTGGACTTTAACATGGTGTTGTAAGACATCTTATTTTGCTCACCCTAGTCCAACGCCGGCATCTCCACATCCTGTCTCCAACTTTGGGCAGGGCCAAAACATAGAACATAGAACAGTATAGCACAGAACAGGCCCTTCGGCCCTCGATGTTGTGCCGAACAATGATCACTTTAAACCCACGTAACCCGTATACCCGTAACCCAACAATCCCCCCATTAACCTTACACTACGGGCAATTTAGCATGGCCAATCCACCTAACCCGCACATCTTTGGACTGTGGGAGGAAACCGGAGCACCCGGAGGAAACCCACGCACACACGGGGAGGACGTGCAGACTCCTCACAGACAGTGACCCTGCCGGGAATCGAACCTGGGACCCTGGAGCTGTGAAGCATTGATGCTAACCACCATGCTACCGTGAGGCCCCAAACATATGTACATGGTTTGCAGGGCCCTTCCTGCACCACTCACAAACATCCTCCACTCCCTCAAAGAGTCGGTTCATCCTCGCTTTTGTGAGGTGCACCCTATACACAACCTTCAATAATTGTATCAGTTCCAACCTTGCGCATGCGGTTGAGGCATTCACTCTTCACAGTATCCACACCACAGACCTTCCATTGCCTCCCCAACTCTTCTTCCCACTTGGCTTAATCCCTTCCATGGACACCCTGTCCTCCAGAATCTTCCCGTAAATCACCGACACCACCCCTTCTCCAATCCCCCTGCCGACAGTACTTCCTCCAACAACGAGGGGGCCGATGCAATCGAGAATCTCGGAAATTCCTTCCTTGCAAAGTCTTGGAGCTGCAGGTATCAAAGCTTTCCCATTGCACCAGTCCATACTTCTCCCCCAACTCCTCCAACCTTGCAAAACATCCCCCTGTGCTCAGGTCTTTTATTACCTTGATCCCCCTTTCCTCCCACCTCCAAAACCTCCCGTCCAACCTCCCCTGCTCAAAACTATGATTCCCCCTAATCAGGATCTCCCTAGACCGAACCCCCAACTTAAAGTGCTGCCTGAACTGCCACCACAACTGTACTCCCAGAGTACTTGCCTGGCGCAATCGTTGGCAGCGCCTTCAACTCTGACCCCGTACACAAACCTTGCTCTATCCTAACCCACTGGAACTTACCCCCCCACCCACCCACTCCCAATGGCCCACCTCCTCTCCTTCTCCGCGTTGGCCACCTAATAGTAATATAATAAATTTGGGAGGCCAAGCCACCCTCCCCTGCCACCCTCTCTGCAGGACCACCTTCCTGACCCTGGCTACCTTTCCCCTCTGAGATGAGCGAGGTGACCACTTTGTCCACTTTCTTAACAGTTGACTTGGGTAAAAACACCGGCAGGCCCGGAATTAAAAAATAAATCACAGCAGAGCTTTCATTTTACTCACCTGCACCCGAGCCACCAATGTCAGAGGGAGATTGTACAACCTTGCCAATCGGCCTTCACCCTCTCCACCAAGCTAGTGAAATTGTACCTACGGAGGCCCCCCAAATCCCACGCCACCTGCACCCCCAGATACCTGAAGTGGGTTGCTGACCTGCAAAATGGCAGCCCTCCCACTTCTGCCCCCACTCCTGGCTGGGACACCATAAAATACTCACTCTTCTCTCAACTCAGTTCATACCCTGAAAACGACTTAAATCTTTGGAGAAGTCCCATTATGTTCTGCAGCGACGAACACGGCTCTGAAATATACAACAATAGATAATCCGTGTACAAGGATACCCTATGTTCCATCCCCCCTCGCACTATCCTCTTCCAGAGTCCCGAACTCCTTAAATCGATGGCCAATGGCTCTATTGCTAATAAAAATAGCCTGGGGATGGGGGGGGGGGGGGGGGGGGGGCCTTAGGACTGTGTTGTTCTCTGCCTTGCTCTAACCAGATGGCTTTGATGTGTACTGTTGATCAGAGAACAGCAAGTCTTGTAAACTAACAAAACTAGTTATTTAATACTACAATTGGATTCAACATTCATCCCTAAGAACTAACAGTTGATTAAACACACGTAAACTGTATTCATCAAACATCTAACTCACTAACTGATTAACTACTCTCTTGCTCTCTCACTATCTACGGTACTCCTAGCCAGCTCCTGCTCCTACCACTTACCTTCTGTCCCACAAGGCTCAGCATCATCCCTTATATACCTCTAGGATTAGCTCCCTCTAGTGGCTGTCTGTATCCATTTCATTAACCCTTACATTACCTTCATGTATGATAATACTACAAGGGCACCCCTGCCTGGAACTCCAGTGCAGAGCAAAATGCCCCAAGTTTATATTACTTGTGCGGACAATATCCATACCCACTCCGTAAACCTCGGCCCAATCCCAAATCTCTCTCGGATGCCAACACGTACCTCCACTGTACCCAATCAAATGCCTTTTTCCGCATCAAGGCCACCACCACTTCCATCTAATTTCCCTCGGCCAGCGCCATGATCACATTTAATAACCTTTTGACATTCGAGATTAGCTGCCGTCCTCTCACAAACTATGTCTGGTCCTCCCCATAGCCTTGGGAGGCACCCTTCCAGCCTAGTCGGCAGCACCTTCGCAGTAGCTTGGCATCTACATTTAATAACAATATGAAATGAAATGAAATGAAAATCACTTATTGTCACAAGTAGGCTTCAAATGAAGTTACTGTGAAAAGCCCCTAGTCGCCACATTCCAGTGCCTGTTCGGGGAGGCTGGTACGGGAATTGAACCGTGCTGCTGGCCTGCCTTGGTCTGCTTTCAAAGCCAGCAGACTCCATGGGCTGAATCGCTTCCTTCTACACTGATTCGACAAACAAAAATTTTAAAAATCCGATGTTACAAGGACATTGGCAGCAAAAAGCCCTGGGGGGCTTTTAAAATCTTATGATCAGAATCTAAATTCAAACATCCGAGCATTTTTAAGCATGCCACACGTAAAGTTGTATAATAACATGGTGCAGATTTAAACAGTTTCACAGATTTAAGACAAATAACCAAACCCATGTTCACTTCTAAATAATCACCTTCAATCATAAAAAAAATTACTTTAAAAGAATCATCATCAACAGTAATGCCTGTTTAAAAGAAAGAGCGAAAAAAGCTGTTAAAAAAAACTTCTACATACCTTTAAAACACTTGTTAAAATAGTTACCTTTTTTTTCAATATAAATCTACTGTTTAAATGCCTGCCCTCAATGGGTGTTCCTAAACTGGCTGCATCATCGGGGGCAGGGCTGCACTCCTACGCCACGCTGGAGCCAGCACAGACTGGGGCGTTGGAGACCTGAGGCTGCCACAGATAAAGGAAAATTGGACGCATCATCGGAGCACAGGCAAATGCGTACATTTCCCTATTAAAATTGGCAGCCAGTGGCTTCCCACCGATAGCTGGAAGTTACCGGCCATTAAATCTTTATCCATGAGGAATTTGTTGGAAGACTGATGGGCGGTGACCAAATCGTCTGCCACGCTGTGACCTCACTGCTGCTTCGAACCAGGTGCCATATTTAAAGAGAAATCGCATACACCAGGGCAGGTACACAGCAAGAAGATGGCCGCAAAACCAAAGAAGACTGCTGCCCCCAAGTTCAGTGACACCTCCCTGGACCACCTGCTGCTCTGGTTGCAGATCCGCCAACCACGCCACTCCGGCTTAGGGGGCAATGATAATGTTAGTGAGTGAAAGAGGATGAATGATCTCATCTATGCCACCAGAGTAGGTCTATCATGTCTTTGCTCCTGCCTCATGGACTCCACAGCCTGTCACATTCATCTTACATACTGTCACCTCAAGGGACATTAGTATTCACTCTCAAAACACAACATCCATCTCCATTAGTCTTATATCTGCTCAAGCTCGCATCCTCCTCTTGTCCATGGCTCCACTAACCACACTCAAATGCCAAGGATCCATATCATCTGCCTTGGCATGCGTTCTGGTCAAACTCCCTCCTTCTGCCTTTATGCAGGAAAAACGTGCACAAGACAACAGGGAGAGATACCAGATTGCAGTGTTATGGACCCCGCTGATGGTAAAGGGTATCCCAAAACCCTGAAGGATAACTTGGAACAATGGTTCGTAGTGGTCTATATGTTTTTCTTTGATATAATTTCATGAGCCGTCCTTAGAATTTCTTTCCTCTATTGATGTATTTATGCCCATTTAACATCGGCAGAACACGTGTGAGACGCCTTTTTAACCCTTTCAAATTCAGTATAAGTCTGTCCTGACTGTTTCAAAACTTTTGGCAGACCTGGCCACCTTAACCTGGTTGTGGTTTCTCTGTGCTGAGGCCGCACTCAGAGCGATTTCCTGCTGGCGAGCTGATCTCACCAGCAGGATCGGCTGTCCGCAAATCGGGGTGCCATATTGATCGGCAGTCCCAATCTTTCCCACACCTCCTTCTGGCCCTACCCCCCACTGTATCAGCCCTCCCTCCCCCCCCCCCCCCCCCCCCCAACTTTCTGCAGGCCCTGGTGACACTCCTCATCCCCTCCTCCAAGAGGCAACACCCTGCCCTGGGCCTGATCCCTGACAGTGCCAACTTGGCACCTGGGCACCTTGGCACTGCCAGCAGTGTCCCCACGTGGACCCAATGGATATGGAAAAGGTGACAGCGAAGTTCTGAATAATGAGTGGAATCAGCAACCATAATAAGCATTCTCAGATTTGGCATATAATCCAGGCTGACAATTCAGTGCAGTATTCAGGGAGTGCTGCATTGTTGAAGGTACCATCTTCTACATGATCCATTAAACCCATCTGTCTGCTTGAATGGATGTAAAATATCAATTAAGGGAACAGTGAGTTATTCCGGTAGCGAGGGAATGGATGGGGCTTCATAAGTGGAACGTAACGAAGCTGGTGCAGGAGGCCAGGGAGGATCTTAAGAGGTGGGATACACTGCAGCACTTAACATTGGCGGGGAGGGTCCAAGTGGTGAAAATTAATATTTGCCGAGGTTCTTGTTTATCTTTCAGGCTCTCCCGATCTTTATACTAAAGGTCTTTTTCGGAAACTGGACACGATAATATTGGACTTCGTATGGGCGGAAAGGTGTCGACGGTGGGAGGACCCTGCTACAGAGGCAGGGGCAGCAGGGGTGGTTGGTGTTGCCAAATCTGCTTCATTATTATTGGGTGGTGAATGTGGACAAGGTGCGGCTGTGGTGGGAATGAGAAGGGGTTGAGTGGGTTAGGATGGAGGAGGGATCTTGTAAGGGGTCTAGTTTGAGGGCTATGGTGATGGCAGCAATGCCAATGATTCTGAGTAGGTATTCAGGGAGCCCAGTGGTACAGTCCACAGTGAAGGTATGGAATCAGCTGAGGAGGCATTTTAGGGTGGAAGGGATGTTGGTGCTAACGTCGCTGTGTGAGAATCACGGGTTCTCAAGGGAGAGGGACGAGCTGCCGAGGGGGAGTGAGTTTAGGTATCTGCAGGTTAGGAGCTTTGCACGAAAGGTCTGTCGGGGGTTCGCTAGGTTGCCGGGATACACCCTGCTGGAGTGACTGCTGCTTCCGGATGTGGAAGGGGAGGGAAGAATTGGGGATATACTGTATACAAGTGGCTGGGGGAAGAGGGAGGCAAGCGGGTGGTGAATATCAAGGAGAAATGGGAAGCGGAGTTGGGAATGGAGATCAATTGTGCAGTATGGAGTGAGGCACTGTGAAGGGTAAACGGGACCTCCTCTTGTGCAAGGATGAGCCTGATAGGTGGTGCACAGGGTGCATATGACTCGGGCGAGAATGAGTGGGTTCTTTCAGGCGGCAGCAGATGAGTGTGAGAGCTGTGGGCGGGGTAGCGAATCACACGCACATGTTTTGTGGGTTGCGAAAAATTGGGAAGATTCTGGGCAGGAGTGTTCACGGTCTTAGCCAGGATAGTAGAGGAGGAAGTGGACCTGGACCCTTTGGTGGCGATAGGGGTCTCAGGGAAGCCGGAGCTCATGGAGAGGAGGAAGCCGATGTCGTGGCCTTCGCCTCTCTGCTTGCACGGCGATTAATTTTGCTGGAGTGGTGGTCGGCATCGCCACCGGGGGTAGCAGCTTGGTTGGGTGACTGTAACGGATTCCTGCGATTAGAGAAGATAAAGTATGAGTTAAGGGTCTCAGCAGGGGAGTTTGAGAAAAGGTGGGGGATGTTTGTGACTGTGTTTGAGGAACTGTTCGTCTCAGCGGGGGTGCGGGGGGGGGGGGGGGCATGGGGGGGCATAGGGGGCGGGGGGGCATGAAATTGGGGGGAAATCTGTACAGACTGTATAGTTGATTATATATTGCTGAAACCTGCTTTGATACATGTTTGTAATAAAATACATTTTTTTAAAAAGAGAGCAGTGAGTTCTCCTCGTGTCCGGCTCCTTCAATAACCTATAACATGAAAAATCGATTATTGATCTCATTGCTGTTTTTGAGGCATATAATTTCCAATTTGCTTAGCTGGTTTCATTAAGTTTGCAGCAGGAACTGGAAACTAATCTAGTTATTGTCCTGCAACAGGACGGTGTCACAGTGGTTAGCACTGCTACCTCATAGTGCCAGAGACCCAGGTTCAATTCCAGCCTTGGATGACTGCCTGTGTGGAGGTTGCACGTTCTCCCCATGTCTGCATGGGTTTCCTCAGGGTGCTCCGGTTTCCTCCCACAGTCCAAAGGTGTGCAGGTTAGGCGGATTGGCTATGCTCTGTTTCCCCTTCGTGCCCACAGGTTGGGTGGGGTTACAGGGAGAGGGCTAGGGAGTGGGTCGAGGTAGGGTGCTATTTCAGAGGGTCGGTGCAGACTCGGGCCGAATGACCTCTTTCTGCATTGTACAGATTGGTAGGTATAGCATCAGCCTTGGTCTGAGATGCATTGTGAGCTGATCCCTGCACTTACTCCAACTTTTGCAATACAGAGATCAATACCAGAGGCCCACAATCCAATATTGTCCTGGCATACAATTTAAACATATTTCACAATTACATACTAAAAAAAGCCCAGAAGAAAATCTCATTGCCAATCAAAACAGTACAGACACAATTCCTTCCGTCTGCAATTATATCATCATGCTATACAAACAAATCCACCATTGCTTCACAATGATACTGTACAGGTGACCACAATTGCTAAATGATTGATGTTACTGAAAGTCGAGAGGGAAATGGTAACGGGTGCTTTGCAATTAAAAGCCTTTTGTACCAGCACAATGCTATCCTTATTACAGTAGTTTTCTCTTTAATAAAGTGCTACAACTGATAAGAAATGCTGATTTGTAAGCCCACGCATATTGTGTTTAGAGGTCACCCAAAGAAAATCTGCAACCGATACAAACCACATCTGTTATTGCTTGGCTGGAGTTTAAAGCAACAGTACAGCATACAGTGCTTTCAGAGCTCCCTCAGTGGGCACCATTTAATAATAATAATAATAATCTTTATTGTCACAAATAGGCTTACGTTAATATTGCAATGAAGTTACGGCGAAAAGCCCCTAGTCGCCACATTGTGGACACTGAGGGAGAATTCAATCAGCATCAATTGTATCCCTCGAGGGTGTGAAATAATAACATGCAAGTGCCCTGCAAATCATTCACAGGAATTTTACAATATAAAAATCGAATAGAAAGAAGCAAGAACTTTGACTTGAAGTTGCCATACCCATGGCTAGAGGGATATTTGTCCGGTTTAGGGCACATTTTTGCGTGCAGACTCCATTCTTATTCAGAACCACTGTTAAGTCGTCTTGCCCAACTGCCACTTTCTGGTCTTCCAGGGGAGTCGCAAGGGACTCCAGTTGCTTCCCAGTTGGGAAAAGCTCTTTTATTGAATCCTTCTCATCCAACCGAATATGATAGTAATCCCTCTTAAAGCCCATACAAATGAAGTCCTCACACCAAGCCACAGATATGGGAACATTAGGAACACTGAAATCTGCCTGTGTTTCATGAATTTCCATTTGGTATATCTTTGCAGAGCATATAAACCATATGATCGCAGAGTTTGGAAGATATACTTGTCAGAAAGACTGAATAGATTGGATCACTTTTATCCAGAAAAGAGACCTAACCGAGGTCTTTAAAATTACATTAAAATGTTTCCACTTGTCAGGAGACCAGGGGCGCGATTCTCCGCACTCACGACAGGGCGGAGAATAGCGGGCGGCGTAAATTTTTACGGCCACGCTGGTCCGACGCCCTCCCGCTATTCTCCCCCCCCCCCCCCCACGCCCGCCTCCCGACACGAATCGCTGCCCGCCGTTTTTTTACGGCGAGCTGCGATTCACCCCTGGACAATGGGCTGATTTCCAAGGCCTTTACGACCGTTTTTATGAACGTAAAACACACCTGGTCTGACCGTTCGTAAAAACGGCCGTAAAGTCCCGATCTGGGGAACCATGATTAGCACTGCCGTACCACGGCCGTGCCAAGGGTGCCATGGGCCCGCGATCGGTGGGCACCGATCGCGGGCAGCGGGTACTTACCCCGCGCACTCTTTCTCCCTCCGCCGCCCCGCTGTATCCATTCGCGGGGCAGCTGAGGGGCATACCGGCCCGCGCATGCGCGGGTTTCACGCATATGCGTGATGATGTCATCCGCGCATACGCGGGTTGGAGTCGTCCAATCCGCGCATGCGCGGCTGACGTCATCTGACGCGTCAGCTGTCGCTAACTCTGGCTAGCGGGCTTAACGAAATTCGTTAAGCCCGCTATGCCGGAGTTCACGGCCGCGTGATGCTAGCCCCGACCGGGGAGCAGAATCGGTTCCCGGTCGGGGGGGCGGAGGCTGGCATCAAACCCGCCCGTTTTTGACGCCAGCTTCCCGAGTCTTCGTGACTCGGGAGAATCACGCCCCAGAATTAGGGACCATGAATTTAAGATGGTCGACAATACAACAGGACGTTCAGGAGAAACCTCTTTATCCAGAATGTGGTTAAGATTTGAACTTTGCTACCGTATGGGGTAGTAGAGGTGAAAATCATAGATCTACTTCAGGGAAAGCTCGACATCTACACGAGGAAGAATGCATCAGAAGGCTATACTGAGTGAGTTAGGTAAATGTGGTGGGATGGGACTCACAGTATAAACACTGTCGTGTGTCTGTTGATTTGACTGGCTTGTTTCTGTGCTGCAGGCTCTATGGTGTTATGGTGGCCAGGAAGGACAAAGGGGAATTGTCAATAGGTCTCCCCGGGACTTTGTGGAGCATGAATTCCCCTATTCAGCGGACGGTAGCTCAACCAATAGGAAATGAATAGCTGGAGCTTAAAACCCACTGTTCCAAGCAGGATTTGCATCTCAATAGGTTCCAAGGTTTAGACTTGTGTTGTAAGCTGCAGCAGTGACCCTTTTTGTTATTGCAATAAAGGGGTTTGTTATCAGAAGACTGGTCTTGGTGAAGTTAGTACATTGGTGACGAGGAATAAAAACAAGTTTTTCCAAACAACCTTCAGAGTCGGAAACAAGCAGCTAATTTGGTAACAAGCAAAATGCCTCTCTTCGGTGAACTCAAGCTCTATGAGGTTAACGGAGAAGACTAGGCCCAATACATGGATTGCATGTGTTACTTCTTCCAGGCTTATAACATTGTGGAAAATGAGAAGCAAAATGTGATCCTGCTGACAGTATGCAGGGCCCTGATATTCTGCCCGATAAGAAGCTTGACCAGCCCAGGTGGCCGACTCAAAACCTTTTAACGAACTCATAGATCTAGTGTGAAATAACTATGACGCAAAGTCTTCTATCATCCGCCAGAGATACTGCTTTAACATGGCAGGGAGCCCCTGGGGGAACCCGGCACTGAAGGTTTGACCCGATTGCAGAAACTGGCAGATCATTGCAAATTCGGACTATCCCTAACCAAGACAGATTGATGTGCGAAATAAACAATATGACAACTCAAAAAAAGTTACTGGGAGAGCCCAATCTGGATCTAAAAAAACGCCATTGAGATAACCCTATCACTAGAGATCGCAGAAAAAGGGGCATCGAAGACAGCAATGTCCTCCAGTTAGGGTGAGGGGCCTCATGCAATTGTGACCATTCCTCAACTGAAGGAGGCTGTGTAAATAGTTCATCACCAAATCGGAGCTCAGTTCGTGTCACCCGGCAGTCAAGGAAATATTATGACAGCCCTAAGAAAGCTAGGAACCTGGCTTACTATTGTAAGCACTGCCACAGGCACAGCCAAGGCAAAGATATAGGAATAGGCAATATGTGTGCTACCCAGGGAAGAAGCCAAGGTCAGCACAGGTCCATACTATACAGGTATACCCACACCCAGATACAGAGACAATGCAATGAAACCGTATCATCACTACCAAGGTCGCCCCAATAATGACAGAACTGCTGGTAAACGGTCATCCGTTGGAAATGGAGGTAGACAGGGGCGGGGGAGCTGTTGTCTCTGTTAATAGACAACAGACATTTGATTGCATCCAAACTGGGATCCAACCCTTGAGTCTAGAAGACACGAGGGCAAGACATGCCACCTACACGGCGGAACCTTTGTGGATTAAGGGCATCACATCGAATCCGATGACCGACAACAGGCAGCATAGAAACATAGAAAATAGGAGCAGGAGGAGGCCATTCTGTCCTTTGAGCCCGCTCCGCCATTCATTATGATTATGGCTGATCATCCAACTCAATAGCCTAAACCAATCCTCCCCCATATCCTTGGATCCCCTTTGCACCAAGTGCGATATCTAACTGTTTCTTGAAACCATATTGGGTGGGATTCTCCATTTGGGAGACTCAGCGGAATTCTCCATTCCTGTGACTAAGGGCGGGATTCTCCGTCTCGGTGCGGCGCACCCCACCGGCAGCGGGATTTTCCACCCCACCAGTCAGCCAATGGGGTTTCCCATTGAAGGAAGCTCCACGCCGTCGGGAAATTCCCGGACGTGGGTCTGCTGCCAGCGTAACAGAGAATCCTGCCAGCCGGGAGAATCCAGCCCTTGAGTTGATTCTGGGCAGGATTCACAGAGTTCTATGACAGCAAAACTGATGCTGCACCTGGACTGATTCAACGACCATAATAATAATCGCTTCTTGTCACAAGTAGGCTTCAATGAAGTTACTGTAAAAAGCCCCTAGTCGCCACATTCCAGTATCTGTTCGGGGAGACCGGTACGGGAATTGAACCCGCGCTGCTGGCATTGTTCTGCATTACAAGCTAGCTATTTAGCCCACTGTGCTAAACCAGCCCCTAGGATTAGCACTGGTGCCACATGGAACACAATCAATTCCAATGAGAAACCGCGCCAGATTCGCCAGGTTTGTGATTGACACTCCGGAGGCTTACTAGCTGCAGCCACATATATACACTTCACCCCCACACACACCATCCCAGCCAACAAGGTGGCAGCAAGGAGAGTAGCAGCCTGTTTTACGGATACCGAGCTCGAGACCCTGTTGGATGCCGTGGAGGAAAGGCGGGTGATCCTGTACCCTGGCCCGGGAAGGAGGCTGCCAGCCGCCACCACTCACCATGCCCAGGTGCAGGTTCCAGAGGCCATCAGTGCCGTGAGCAACACCATCTGGACCAGCCAGCAGTGTAGAAAGAAACTGCGTGACCCCATCAAGGCGGCCAAGGTGAGTAGGCAGCATTGGCATCAACCCCATGCCATAGCAGCGGGCGCTGGACGTGGTCGGTGGTGTGCCCAAGGAAAGGGAAGTCGCCGGGGTGGAGCTTGGCATTGAGTTAGGAAGTGAAACCCCGCTGAGTTGCGGTTCCCCATGACATGTGTATCACCGCACCCCAAACCACCCTCACCCCCACACCACCCTCAACCTCACACCACCCCCACACCCCTGCTCCACCACCACCCCTATTCTCCCCTCGCCAACACACGCCCTCTTCAATACCCCCCCACCCTCTCCCACCCCCTCCCGTGGTCTAATCATGCGTCTTGTCTTGTGTCTTGTCCCCTGCCCCCAACCCCAGCCAGGGCCAGAACCCCAGGTGCTGACCAGCGACGATGACACCGACACGGGCACGAGCGATAGACCGGAGACTCTGGCGTGCAGAGTGGAACTTATTCACACCGCCCGTGGGGGAATTGAAGTATGGCGTGCCTATTCCGATTTTGCCCCAACACCCGATCCATTGGTGAAGGTATTCCGGGCATCTCAGGGATAGAGAATCCCGCCCTGAATTTTTTAGCCTCAACTACTTTCTGTGGTAACAAATTCCAGAGGCTCATCACTCTTTGGGTGAAGAAATTTCTCCTCATCTCTGTCCTAAATGGTCTACCCCGTATCCTCAGACTGTGCCCCCTGGTTCTGGACACACCCACCATCGGGACCATCCTTCCTGCATCTACCCTGTCTCGTCCTGTTAGAATTTTATAGGTTTCTATGAAATCCCCCCTCATCCTTCTAAACTCCAGCAATCCTAACTGATTCAATCTCTCCTCATACGTCAGTCACGCCATCCCTGGGATCAGTCTGGTAAACCTTCGCTGCCTCCAGAGCAAGAACATCTTTCCTCAGATAAGGAGACCAAATAGCACACAATATTACAGGTGTGGCCTCACCAATATAATTTCAGCAAGACATCCCTGCTCCCGTACTTGAATCCTCTCACTGGGAAGGTCAACATACCATTTGTCTTCTTTACCGCCTGCTGTATCTGCATGCTTACCTTCAGCAACTGGTCTATTGGGATGCCCAGGTTTCGTTGCACATTTCTCTCTCTTAATTTATGCTATTCAAATAACAGCCTGCCTTTCCATTTCTCCAAATTATACCGTATCTGCCATTCATTTGCCCGCTCATTCAACTTGTCCAAATCACACTGAAGGTTCTCACAGCTCACCTTCCTACCCAACTTTGTGTCATCTTCAAATTTGGAGATATTACATTTTGTTCCCTCATCTAAATTATTCATATGTATTGTGAATAGCTGGGATCCTAACACCGATTCCTTTGGTACTCCACAAGTCACGGTCAGCCAATCGGAAAAATCCCGTTAATTCCGACTCTTTGTTTCCTATCTGCCGACCGGTTTTCTGTCCATTTCAATACACTACCCCTCACCCAATGCATTTAATTTTACACACAATCAGCCTGACTTCACTCATTGTTGTGCGGGACAGGGACCATCTCTTATGGAGAGAGATTGGCACCAGTGGATCAAGCTGAACTGACTGGAGATTTTCAGGCTTGGTGTGGGAAGACTGTATGAAGTCACCAGCAAATACCCTGAAGTCATCCAGGAGGGCTTTGGAAAAATAAAAGGAGCCAGAGCCAGAATTTATATCGACCTCTATGCTACACCCAAATATTTTCGAGCAGGACCAGTTTCGTATTCCCTGTTGGAGAAGGTAGAGGCCGAACCTGGGTGCCTGGAAAATCTAGGTACAATAAGAACTGCGCAATTCACCGAGTGGGCAGTGTTTGTCATCCCTGTCCTTAAGCCCGACAAATTGGTCCGCCTCTGCCAAATTGGTCTCGACTCAGACATCACGAACTTTGGTAAGACAGTGCGATCTGTGCCAGGAGAATGAGAAACTCCCTCCTTCGGACTCCTGACACCCATGGGAGTGGCCAGACAGGCCATGGATGTGAGTGCACGTGGACTTTGCTGGGCCTTTTATGGGTTCCATGTTTTTGATCCTGGTAGATGCACACTCCAACTGGTTGGAGGTATACCACATGAGCTCCATGACCTCCTCCCACGCTACGATCGAGCAATTACAACAGAGTTTTGCACACAAGACATACCGGAGTCCTGGGCCAGGATTTTCCGATCCCCCGCCGGGTCGGAGAATCGCCGGGGGGGGGGGGCCGCGAGAATTGCGCCACGCTGCTCCGATGCCAGCCTGCCGATTCACCGGCGCCGATTCTCGGTCGCCTGCGGGATTGCCGCCACGCCATTTGGGAGCCGTTGAAAGCGACCTCCTCGGCAATTCTCCGTGCCTCGACGGGCCGAGTGCCCGCCGAGTTCGGCTGAGTCCCACCGGCGTAGGTTACATATGGTCCTACCCGGCAGGACCTTGGAGTTCTGGCTGTGTGGGCCGTCCTAGTGGGTGTGGGGCGGGGGGATCCGACTCTGGGGGGTGGCCTCCACGGTGGCCTGGCCCGCGATCGGGGCCTACCGATCGGCAGGCGGGCTATTTCCTTGGGGGGCCTATGTTCCTCGCCGCCGGGCCATATTGCCCGGGGGCCGGTGTGAAGACGGGAACCCAACTGCATGCGCGAACCTTCGCCGGCCATGGCACACCGGCTGGAGCAGCGGACACCACTCCGGCGCTGTACTAGCTCCCTGGGAGGGGTGAATACCTGGGCCTGGAGGCCCATTCACGCCGGAGTGGCTCGCACCGCTTTTGACGCCGGCGTCAGAACTTGGCCGTGGGATCGGAGAATCCCGGCCCTGGTGTCCGACAATCGCACTGCCTTCACCAAGTAGTTCATGCAAACCAATGGCATCAAACATATTAGAACAGCATCATATCACCCGTCGTCAAATGAGCTGGCAGAACGACGGTGCATACCTTTAAAATCGGCATTGACAAGCAACCGGCAACATCCAATAAGCACGGTTTTTATTTGATTATAGGACCGCTCCTCATACTACGACAAGAACCGCCCCAGCGGAACTGTTAATGGGACGGCGGCTTCGTATGAGATTGTTCCCAAACCTGGCGGAGAGGAAGAAGTCCCAACAAAAAAAAGAGAAAAGACATTATAACTCTGGGACAACTGAAAGAATGTTCAAGCCAGGTGATATGTTCTATGTGAAGAACTTTGGAGATGGCTCCTGCAGGGTCCCTGGAGTCATAATGGAGAAAACGGGGCCAGCAGCCAATAAAGTGATGGTCCAGATCAGGTCGTGAGGAAACACCTGGACCACCACAGATGCAGGGAGTGCATCCCCATGCAACCCTCACTACCAGCCACAGAGGTGGCCACCGCCGCTAGTGTAGAGCGACAGCCCTGAGAGAACCCTGCATACGTCTCCCCTGATAACAAAGACTCGGATTCCAAGATGGAAGCAGAGGAGGCAGGTGTTCCGACTGTAGCAGACACCGAGGAGGGACCTGCATCGGTAACTCTTCAGCGCTTCCTCCAGAAGCTAAGGTCTCCTATTTGATTCATACTTCTTGATACAGATCCACCCTCAACAGACCTTAGACCGATCATGAAGTGGTGGAGCAGACCTCCTCGCCGGGGGATTACTGAGGGAGAAATGGACTTGAGGAGGGAGGAATATTATGATGGTCACAAAGAATATGGAGAATTGTCAACAGGTCTCCTCATAGGCTTTGTGGAATATGAATTCCCCTATTAAGTAGGCAATAGTTCACCCAATGGAAAGTGCATGGCTGGTGCTCAAATCCCACTGTTCCAACCCAAACCGACATCTCCATAGGTCCCCGGGATTAGACACATGTTGTAGGCCATGGCAGTGACCTTTTTCGTCCCTGCAATAAAGGGGTTTGTTATTGGAAGATTGGCCTTGGCGTAGTTATTACATATGGAACACAGAAAATACCAGGTTTTATTCTCAAACTTTAGATTGTCCAATTTTCAATTGACACCTTCTCTCAACCAGTGCATGCAAAGCTCAAGTGAAGAACAACCTGAATTACTGGCACTACTTTCTCCTTCTCCACCAACTGCACTTACTTAGGAACATTGGAATAGAAGAATGCCATTTAGCTGCACCCTCCCCAAGCCTTTTCCACTCTTCTGTTAGCTCATGCCTCATCTGTATCTTAATTCCATCAATCTGCCTTGTTTCTACATCATCTTGCCTAATTGAAGACCATGAGCTCCACCCTTACTGAAACTTTCATCTAATCTCAAGTCTCAACAACTACTCAATAGAGAGCGATCCAGATTTCCAAAACACTTTGTGTGGAAAAAGTGCTTCCTGAGATTACCTCTGAATGCCCGTCCTCTAATTTTAAGTTTGTATCCCTGTTACAGCTGTTACATTTCTGGGTCTAGTAATATGTATCGTTACTAGTTGCTGTTGATGCAGATGGTTTGATGGTGTGATCCTGAAGAAATCACAAGTCTTCACCTTAAAGCAAACTAATTTATTAAAGTAACAATTGATTATATTTGAGTTTGACACTCTACAGAACTATCTCTAGAAATCAAGTAATTAAATATGATTGTATTAACTGATTCACAACTATAAATACTAACTATACTGAGAGCTATCTGCCATACATTACTGTTACTGAACACTGCTGGGTTGAAAGAGACCAAGATCTTTGGAAGCTGATACTTATAGGTGGATTTAGTGGTGCCCTCAAGTGGTTGTGTTACAGCTAGAAGTTATAATTAACCCTTTAGTTATACACACATATACATATCATTACAATACCCTTTTTAACATTTCTTGCTTGGTTGAACAAAGGAAAAATGTAGATCAATAAGTAAACCAAGACATGGTATGTATGACTTTGTACAGAGCAAAATGCATAACAAATACACAAATTGACTGAAACATTTACAAATTAAGTCTATTAGATTTCTTTCTTCTCGTAGATCTTCTTAGAGAACGAGGTGGTGAATCTGATTTCTTGACAGTTCTTTGCATATCAGTGCCACTTTGATTGCATATGGGTGCTGTTTGTCTCCTGATCTTTGCAGGAGGAGATCCTAATTGCATCATCTGGAGATAATGAATCCAAAGTGGTAGCATGCAAATTGTAATAGAATCTTTGTCGATCACATAGTTGTTGCATTTTTTTGTAGGATTTGGAAACTGCAACACAGGTAATGTTGTTCTTAGATCTCTATTCCTTAGCATCTGTGCTGGTGACAGACCTGTTGAAAGTGGAGTTGCTCGGTATGATAGCAATGCAAGATGGATGTTTGACTCAGACTCCAGAGCTTAATTAATCAATTGTTTAACAATATTCACTCCTTTTTCTACTTTCCCGTTTGACTGTGGATAATGTGGACTTGATGTTATGAGTTTGAAATTGTAGAGTCTTGAAAACTCTGTCCAGTCATAGCGATCGAAACATAGGCCGTTGTCTGTCATGACAGTGGTTGGTATGCCATGTTGAGAAAATGTCTCTTTGCTTACTTTTATCACAGACTTGGAGGTCAGATCAGATAGCTTCAATACCCCTGGATAGTTCGAGTAATAGTCGATAATGAGCACATAGTCATGACCATTGGAATAAAATAAGTCAATGCCTACTTTGGCCCAAGGAGAGGTTTCCAACTCATTGTTGCTGTAAAGGCTTCTTGCATTGCTCAGGCTGGAACTTTTGACACGTCACACATCCCAAAGCCATGTCAGTGATGTCCCGGTTTATGCCTGGCCAGTAGACAGCTTGCCTAGCCCGTCTCTTACACTTTTCAATTCCGAGGTGTCCCTCATGAATCTGGCTTAGTATCATGGGCCTGAGACGCAGTGGAATGACTATCCTATCGAGTCTCAGAAGTAGACCATTTATCACCGTTAAGTCTGCTTGGATATTGCCATACTGGGGACATTGCCCTTTCAGCCACCCATTATTGATGGGGTGAATGACACATTGTAGCAATACATCCTTTTTTGTCTCCTCTCTTATTAAGTTGACTTTTTCATCCGATGCTGGAATATTGTCTGCACACATCTGTACCTGAGATTCAATATGTTGAATGAATTCCAGTGGTTCACTTTGTGAAGTGATGGAACGTGTTAACGCATCTGCTATTATCAGATCCTTTCCAGGTGTGTAGATGAGGGCGAAATCATATTGTTGGAGTTTCATAAAAGTTCTTTGGCGTTGTGGAGTCATGCCGTTTTGATCATTTTTAATAATATGCACCAATGGTCTGTGGTCGGTCTCCGCAGTGAAAGTGGGTAGTCCATATACGTAGTCATGGAACTTTAAAATCCTGGTTCGTAGACCCAAACATTCTTTTTCGAGTTGAGAGTAGCGGCATTCTGTTGGTGCCATCGCTCTCGATGCATATGCGACAGGAACCCAAGACGAGCTGTCGTCCTTCTGCAACAAAACTGCTCCAATTCCGTTCTGACTTGCGTCAGTCGAAATCTTTGTCGCCTTACTTGGATCGAAGAATGCTAAAATCGGTGCAGTGGTGAGTTGTGATTTCAAGTCAAGCCACTCTTGTTGATGATCCTTTGTCCATTCAAACGATGTTGATTTCTTAATCAGGTTTCTCAGAGCTGTTGTTCGGTTGGACAAATTAGGGATGAATTTGCCTGGGAAGTTGACAATGCCAAGAAAACAAAGAACTGCCTTTTTGTCCTCGGGGACTTTCATTCCTTGAATGGCTGAGATTTTGTCAATGTCCGGTCGTACCCCTTTTTCTGAAACTTGGTCTCCCAGGAACTTGAGTGTAGAAGCGGCAAAACTACATTTCGTTTAATTTTGCTTGAGGCCATACTCATGTATGCGTTGAAAGACTTGTCTCAGCCACGAGACATGTTCCTCTGGTGTTGATGACCATATAATAATGTCATCTACGTAGACACATATGAAATCTATACCCTCAGTCATCTGTTCCATAATGCGGTGGAATATTTCAGATGCAGAAATTATTCCGAAAGGCATCCTGTTACAGCAAAATCTACCGAAAGGTGTATTAAAGGTACAGAGCTTTCTGCTTGAGTCTTCCAATTGAATTTGTCAAAAACCTTGCGATGCATCTAATTTAGTAAAGATGCGAGTATACACCATTTCGCTTGTAATTTCCTCTCTTTTCGGGATGCGATAGTGTTCCATCATGATGTTCTCATTGAGATCCTTGGGATCGATACATATCCGCAGATCACCTGGTGGTTTCTTCACACAAACATCAAACTGGCCCAGTCAGTCGGTTTAGTGACTCTTGATATTATACCTTGTTGTTGTAGCCTTTCTAATTCAACCTTTCTCTAAGTGGAGCAGAGATTCTACTGGTGGATGTACTGCAGGTTTGGCATCCGTTCAAAGTGAAATCTTGTACTTAAATGGTAGCATGCCCATGCCTTTGAATACATCTGGATATTGATCCAGGACTCTTTTGATATCCTTTTGTAGATCATGATGAGACAAAATTGCAGAATAAATGCGCTGCATTAGGCATAGTTCCTTGCAGGCTTGTGCACCTAAAAGTGATGATTTATCTGACTTGGCAATCTCAGTTCTTAATTTTGTGTCAATATCCTTGTTAGAAACAACTAAATAGCAGGATCCCATTGATAAGCTAGCATTGCCATTATAATCGGTGAGTTTACAGGCAGCAGGAAGAATTTTTGGAGGTCGCTTGAGCCTTGAGAGGTCGAGCTTGTATAACAAGTTAGCTGACACGCCTGTGTCTAGTTTGGCATTCATTTACTTTAAGCACGGTATCCCATTCAGTATCTGAAGTAATAGAATTAATTGGTTTGGTATGCAAAGTTACATCAGTGGAATTTTCATATTTATCAATGATCCCTACAAAGAATGCATTTTCCAGGGAGTAGCTTTCTGAATCTGTCAAAAATTTTTGCTCTCACTCTTCTTCTTTGGATTGCACACTTCTCACATTAATCGGTCTTGAAATCGGTTTTGAAGATTTGAATGCGAGTGTTGTTCTGCACTGTGCAGCATAATGATTGAACCTGTCACATTGTGAGCATTGTTTTCCTCTGGCAGGGCATTTTTTCTGAAAGTGGCAGGTTCCACACCTTGAACACGTCATTGCGTTGACGTTGAGATGCACGATACTTCTTCGCGCTTACGCAGATGAGTTTTCGGGCATCTCGCATTTCTGAGCGAAGTGCGCATGTGTGGGGCTGGAATGCGTCCATGCAAGATGGCTGCCATCCGAAACGTGCACCTTCTTCTTCTGCAACACTGTCTTTACACACTCTGCCTCGTGGGGAATTTTCACTCCCTTTTCACGGAGAAAATAATCTTGGTACTCGTTTTTCGACTGTTGATGGACTAAAGACATTTCTATTGCGATTTCTAAAGTCAATTCTTTTTGCCTTCGTAATCTTTGCCTTAAGGGTTCAAAGACGATTTGGTCACAAATCATTGAATCATTAAGTTCAGAAAACCTGCATGATTGTGCTAGTAGTCTGAGATCTGTTACAAATCTGTTAAAGGATTCACCTTTTCCTTGCAATCTCTTCTTAAAAATATAGCGCTCAAACATTTCATTAGTTTGAATTTTACAGTGGCTATCAAATTTTTCAAGGATTACTTCATACTTTGTTTTGTCTTGACCCGCAGTGTATTGTAATGAATTGTAGATCTCTATCGCATGTGGACTAGCCATAGTTAGTAATAGTGCTATTTGTCGAGCATCTGTGGCATTATTTAAGTCGGAAGCATCTAAGTAAAGCTGAAATTGCTGTTTAAACAAACACCAGTTTACATTTAAGTTACCGGTGATCCGGAGGTATCGAGGAGCTTGTGTTCTGTCCATCGAGCTGGGAATCGTCAAAGTTTTTCGGAAGGTGCTGCTTCTGTTACCCAATAGCTGCAAAATAGTTTTCTTCTTTTCTAACTTAACTAATATATTCTAGATCGTTTACTGTAGCCATGCCTGGTACCATGTTATATAACTGGGTCTAGAAATATATGTCGTTACTAGTTGCTGTTGATGCAGATGGTCTGGTGGTGTGATACAAAAGAAATCACGAGTCTTCACCTTAAAGCAAACAAATTTATTAAAGAAACGATTGATTATATTTGAGTTCAACACTGCAGAACTATCTCCAGAAATCAAGTTATTAAATATGATTGTATTAACTGATTCACAACTATAAATATTAACTATATGTGAGCTATCCAAATACACTACTGCTTACTAAATACGCCTGGGTCGAAAGAGACCATGATCCTCTGGGAGCTGATACTTCTCGGTGGATCTAGTGGTGCCCTCTCGTGCTAGATGTTATTATTAACCCTTTAATTACATACACATATACATATCATTACAACAACCCCCGCGGAGGTCACGGGTATGGACTATCCGGTTCCCCATGACCTCTACAGAGTCCGAACTTCCCTGGTAATGGGGCAGCACTTCTCCTTTAAAGAGGGGAACCCACAAAGTATAAAAACCCCAGCCAGAGTGTAGGTCAGGGCGGGAGAACCTTCGGCGAGTGGAATAGTAAATGCACAAATCAATCAATCTTTATTTTTGAATCTTACCCTTCATTCCTTGTGATCATTCTGTGAGGAGTTTACAATCCCTTTCTTCTGGAATCTTCCATCTGAGGAAATAGTTTCTCTCCACCTAGCAGCCCATCAAATCCTTTAATCGCCTTAAACACCTCAATTAGATATTGCCTTCATTTACTATATTCAAGGAAACAGAAGCATAATCGAAGCAATCTGTCCTCATATTAATGCTTTTAGCCTCGGTATCATTTTGCAATGCTGCTCCCTATCCAAGTTACTGATATATCGAGTACCTCTCACTGAGTATGGACAATGTCCAGAGAAACGTCGGGATTATGTGGGAATACTTTGTTCATTACTAAAACTAACAGTATGAAAAATATTTGGCCAGGAAGCCATGTACAGTGACATAATAACAAGTCACTTCTGTTTTTAGACTTTCTGATATGTTTTGCAAATCACAGTCCCCTTTAAGAATGTGCTACAATTTGAAAATATCCGTTGGCAGCTTTTAATCACTGACATAATTGCAATTTTCATAAAGTAGCCATTGCAGCAATTAATTTTGATTCTCTTTGAATCATTTTGAAAGGTAGCTGTGGAAACAGTTACCAGTCATCTGACACAGCCTCTCTATTGTAGGTTTTGTGGTGGTGCTTTAGCCTGATCTTTCCATTCAGGTGTGGGTGTCCGACTTGCCACAGCCAAGTTCAGACTGTCTGTCAGCCAGAAAACGTTCTGGGGCAGTTCTCAAAGTTCCAAAGTGTCAGACCAATTTGTTCAATTATTTGTTGGTAATTGGATGTAAATTATCTCTGCTTTGAAATTTTGCAATATTTCAGTTTTACCAAATCAGAGATTATTCTCAAACTTCTGTTATTTTATCATCACGTTGCCTGTGTGTTCACGATGAAGGCTAATGATTCTGAGTACTCAGACAATTGTGAGCTGCAATAAAATAGTCAAATTGTCCTATTTACTTACTTTAGTTGGAGCCCAATTTTTTCAGATCTCGTAATCGGTCGAGTGCTTCAAAATTGAAGTCTAAGGAGGATGTTAAAAACATTACTTGTGGTTTATTTGATAGCTGATACAATGGTGCTGGATTCCTGTTAACGAGCACAAAGCACTTAATTCCAAGCTTTGACGGACAAGACATTTGGTTGATCCTTTGTTTTTTTATATAATCTCTATTGTCACAAGCAGGCATACATTAACACTGCAATGAAGTTACTGTGAAAATCCCCCAGTCGCCACATTCCGACTCCTGTTCGGGTACACTGAGAGAGAATTCACAATGACCTAACAGCACAGCTTTCAGAACTTATGGGAGGAAACCTGTGCACCCGGATGAAACCCACACAGACACGGGGAGAACACGCAGACTCCACACAGACTGTGACCCAAGACGGGAATTGAACCTGGGACCCTGGAGTTGTGAAGCAACAGTGCTAACCACTATGCTACCGTGTTGTCCTGAACATATGCTGAATATTGCTCTTCAATGGATTACAATATCAACGACTCGTATTTAGATAATACCTTTATGGTAGTAAAATGCCCCAAGGTGCTTCAGAAAAGCATTGATCCACATAAAGAGACATTAGGAAATTAACAGCTTAGTCAGAGAGGTACATTTTAATAGGCAATTTCCTGGAATCACAGAATGGTTATGGTACAGTTGGAGGCCATTTAACCCTTTGTGCCCATGGTGGCTCTCTGCAAGATTAGCAACTGAGCTAGCCCTCATAACACTGCCCTTTCCACACAGCGCTGCAATTTTTAAATCATAGAATGTACAGTGCAGAAGGAGGCCTTTCGGCCCATCGAGTCTGCACCGGCCCTTGGAAAGGACACCCAACTTAAGCCCACACCTCCACCCTATCCCCGTATCCCAGTAACCCCACCTAACCATTTTTGACACTAAGGGCAGGTTAGAACGGCCAATTCACCTAACCTGCACATCTTTGTACTATTGGAGGAAACCGGAGAACCCGGATGAAACCCACGCAGACACAGGGAGAACGTGCAGACTCCGCAAAGATAGTGACCCAAGCTGTGAAGCAACAGTGCTAACCACTGTGCTACCATGCCACCTTCAGATAATGATTCAATTCCTTTTTGAAGGTTGCAATTTGAATCTGCCTCCGCCACACACTCAGGCAGAGCATTCCCGTTCCTAACCACTTGCTAATTAAGAGGTTTTCCTCGTGTTTTCTTTGGTTCAATTGCCATTCTCTTTAATTCGGTGTTATTTGGTTCTTCACCCTTCTGCCAATGAGAACAATCTTACTGTGCCCCAATAGATACGCTGCTGCTGACGCCGGCTCCTTTGCCGATATTCAGGAAAAATATTCTTCCCAATCTATGTAATAATGATTAATGAATATAATTAATACATATTGAGGTAAATAAACAAAATACTTGACTATTCAAGTGCACCATAATTGTGTGAGACCCATGTTGTGTTATGCTTCTTTATGTAGCATAAGCTGCTTCCTTGATGCATACTCTGACAAAGGAAGGTTCAGACTCGGAGATAGGTTTAACACCTTTATTGAACAGTTAACAATTCTCCTACTTGAGCTCGACTCTCCTGCTGATCTTACTATAGTAACTCAATCTAACTAACCAGTCTGCTCTAATCCATGCGGTGGGTGTGATGCTTCCTGATCTGCCCCTGTCTCTCTGAGTGTCACCTATGGAAAGAGAAAGAGCATGTGTGCCCTGTCCTTTTATATGGGTAGCTATTTGTGGTAGTGTCACTTGACTGCCCATTGGTCGTGTCCTATCTTAATGACCTATTGGTTGAATGTCTGTGTGTCATGATGTCTCTGGTGCTCCCTCTAGTGTTTATTTAGTCATAGTGTATTTGTATTAACCCCTTGTGTATTTACAGTGATGCATATCACCACAACCCACATGGCGATGTCAATAGAACCAGTTTGACTGGCTTTGTTTTCATTCCAGATTTTCATCACACTACCATAGACAACCGAGCATCTGGTTGGCTTGGCTCTGGAATTCATTGCCTTTTGATGGATTTAAAAATGGCATTTGATAAATTGCTGCACCAGAGCCTTGTGAGCAAATATAGAATTCATAGAATAAAATGGACAGTAGCAATATGGATACGAAATTGGCTGAGTGTTGTGAAACAGCTAATAGGGGCTGGTTTAGCACAGAGGGCTAAACAGCTGGCTTGCAATGCAGAACAAGGCCAGCAGTGCGGGTTCAATTCCCGTACCGGCCTCTCCGAACAGGCGCCAGAATGTGGCGACTAGGGGCTTTTCACAGTAACTTCATTGAAGCCTACTTGTGACAATAAGCAATTATTATGTCCAACAGTTGTTTTTCAGACTGGGAGAAGGTTTGCAGTGAAGTTTCCATGGGCTAATATTATGATGCATGCTCTTCTTTCCTTCAACAACTCAAAAGCAAAATGCTGAGTTTAGTGACCACTGAGGAGTCCACAACGAGAGGCTTAAGGAAAGATGTTTTTATTAATAAGCAACTCTTTACACAGTACAATTCAGCTTGCAGCCGGACACTACTCTACTTGCCTCCCAATTTGGGCAAACATTTATGACCAGAGTCCATTACACGGCTGATGGGCCTCAGCAGGGAAGCTCATGTTTCATGAGGATGAGGGGGAGGCTAATTGGTTCGTTCCCGTAGGTCTCGTGTGGATTATAACACTGTGGATGCTGGAGTCCTTAAACAAAAACAAAACAATGCTGGAAATAATCAGCAGAACGGGCAGCGTCGGAGAGAAACAGTTTATATTTTCAAGTTGATGACTTTTCGTCAGAACGAAAGGAGGATAGAAATGTAAGAGTTTTTAAGCCAGTAGAAGGAGGGGGAGGGGTTAGAAAGAACAAAAGAGAAAGTCTGTGATAGGGTGGAGGGCAGAAAAGATTAAATAATAAAAGATTTCATGATGCAAAAGCCAAAGAGAGTGGAAATGGTATAATAGAGGAAGAAAGATTGTGTGAATGACCAGATAGCAGTCATGTGAATATAACATGAAAGGGTGGAGAAACAAGCCAGCAAGAGCGGGAAAAACACACACACAATAAGATAGAGGCAGAGGTTATGACTGAAAGCTATTGAACTCAATGTTGAGTCCAGAAGGCTGTAAGATGCCAAGAGGAACAATTAGATGCTATTCCTCATGTTGCGCTGCACTGGAACACTGCAAGCAGGCTGTGGACAGAAAGGTCAGAGTGGGAGCAAGGTGGAGACTTCAATGACAAGCAGCAGGGAACTCAGGGATATGGTTGCGAACTGAACAATTATGTTCTGCAAAATAACCCCCAGTCTACTGTTGGTCTCGCCTGTGGAGAAGAGAGCACATCGTGAACAACAAATACAATGAACTAAACTGATATAAACACAAGTAACTCACTGCTTCTCTTGCAAGGAGTGCTCAGGGCCTTGAATAAGGGAAGAGGCGAAAGAAGAGTTGTAGCATCACTTGCAGTTTTGCGAAAGGCGCCCTGGGGAAGTGAGGAGATGTTAGAGTGACTGAGAAGTGAACCGAGGTGAGAGGTCAGTTTCTTCAGAATGCTGAAAGGGGAGTGTAGGGAAAGATGTGTTTGGTGGTGGCATCATGCTAGAACTGACAAAAACAGTGGTGATCTTTCCATCTCCCTATTTCTCTCTCCTCTTGTAAGGTAAAGAAAACAATTCTAAAATATGTACAGAGGGATCTGGGAGTATATGTACTCAAATTATTGAAGGTGACAGGACAAGTTGAGAAAGTGATCAGTAGGATTTACTGGATCCTGGGCTTTAGAAGTCAAAGCGTCGAGTACAAAAACAAGGAAGTTATGGTGAAACTTTATAAAGCACTACTTCAATCTCAGCTGGAATATTGTGTTGAATTCTGGGTACCGCACTTCAGGTTCTATGTAAATGTATGGAAATGGGGAATGTCGTAGATCACATTACATCATTGGCGGGGTGGCGGGAACAATTGCGTCACGCTTTTACTTTGGCATTTAATGCAATTTGGATATCTGTCGCCGATCCCACCAGACGGAAATGGGGTACTCTGCCGACTGGATCAGAGAATCCCTCCACCAGCGAAATGCCGCAGAATTCCAGCCTAAATCTATGGGGCGGGATACTCTGTTAGTTGACGCCGGAATCGGAAAATGAGATTGGGTGGAGAATCAGTTCTGACACCAAAAACGTGGAAGGCGCGGATTTCACACCAAATCGCAATTATCATCGCATCGATAGAGGCGTCAATGCTTTCCAGAACGCACATAGAGTAAACACCGTTTGCATATCATTAGCGGTATTCTCCGGGGCCTCTGAAATTCCCTGCTTTCAAGGGCCCAAATTCCCTGCAGCAAAGTTCACTTGTGCTTTTAAAAATCGAGAAACTGGCGTCGTGGCTGATGAAGGAGAGAGAGGAGGTAGGGCACCGAGGGGGCGGGGCAGGGTGGTGATGGCTGAACGGGTCGTGTGGCCAGTACAGCCCCCTACAGGACTGGGGCAGTGTCCAGGCATAGAGCACCACTGTGCATCCTGCAAGGCAGCCACCTTGCTGCGCACCTCACTGACCACCCACCTTGGCCTTGGTTCTGCAGACTAACACTGGCCCGATGGGTGCCCCCATCCCCCTACCCCAGAACCCCAGCCCCCACCCTCCACCCCACACTCTGCCATACCAACCCCCCCCCTGTTGCCACTCACTGACAGGGCATCACGTGTCCACCCAAGGGCAATGCCCACAGTAGGCCCTACAGGAGGGGTGCCGGATAGGGGCCGTGGAGCATTCCGCAGGAATGGGCAGTGCCAGCTGATGGTACCCCTGGCACCAGGGCCAGAGGCCACCAAGGTGCAGGGCACCAATGGGACCAGAGGTGCAGGGCATGGCCAACCGGGGGCACCAGGTAGCCCATTAGACCTGGTTGGGCACAGGGGTATTCACCATGCTAACATGATGGCCTTTCACCCCCTGCGGACAATGGATATTGGAATTCAACCAGCAATAATGGCCTTCCTCATAGTCGCTACAGTCCTGGTGATGCCCTGTGACTGTACGAGCTGGAGCTGCTCGAGGAGGAGGAGGAAGCTGCAGCAGCAGAGCGGGCAGCAGCGGAGCATGCCACAAAGGAACAGGAGGCAGCTGCTTTGAATGGAGAGCCAGTTGCCCAACAGGCCAGCCAAGGTGAAGGAGGTGCCAAGGAGGCGCCGCATGAGGCCTCGCATGTATTGGCAGGGCCTGTTGTTCGAGGACCTGGCAGACTGGGATGTCGTCAATGACTCCGCCGAGCAGGGAGACAGTGCAACATTTCTGTCGGCTCATGGCACACCTGGCAGAGCGGGATATGGGGAGGACACCCGCGACCTGTGGTCGTCAAGTCGGCACAATACATCCACTTCAATGTGGACTGAGCCCACCAGGCTGCCGGGGCAGCGGGGATCACTGCAATCACCGATTTACCCGGGTCTAGGGGAGAATGTTGCCCTATGAGCACCTGCAGATGAAGACCGACCGTCACAAACCAAAAGGGGTTCCACTCAATGTACATGCAGCTGGTGTGTGATCATCAGATGTGCACCCGAAAACCGGACAGTGTGCACGGCACCTTCATCCTGGCAGACTCGATTATTCCCGATATGGTCGGGATGCCCCCCTGCCGGCGGGGAGTTGGTTCCTGGGTGTCAGGGTTACCTACTGCAGTTGTATTTGATGACTCCTATCCGGAGGCCACAGACCGATGGCGAGACACGCTACAATGCTGCCCATGCCGCAACCAGGGGCATGATCGAGGGTGCTTCAGCATCCTGTAGATGCGGTTCAGGTAGTGGAGGGGCCTACCAGCATGACGCTGAGGGGGTTGCCTGCATCATGGTGGCCTGCTGCATCCTCCACAACATCGCGCAGATGAGGGGTGACATGCGGGAGGAGGATGATGAAGGTCAGGCTTCAACCGATGAGGAGGATGTGGGAGAGGGCGAGGATGGGCAAGATATAGGGCCCGAAGGCTTGGGAGGCCACACAACATATACGTCAGGGCCAACTGGCGTTGATCGCCTCCAGGTTCACTGATTGGGAGGGGGGGGGTGTGGTGATATGCATCACTGTAAATACACAAGGGGATAATGTAAATACATGTAGACTAGCTAGACACTAGAGGGAGCACCAGAGACATGACACACAGCCACTCAACCAATAGATCAGTTAGAAAGGACACGACCAATGGGTATTCACGATACACACTGAGGTGACACCACCACAGGAGGGCATTACACCAACCCATATATAAAGGACACAACACACGTGACCTACCTCTTTCCAGCGGAGACACTTAGTCAGTATAGACACAGGGTTGATCACACCCACCACGTGGATTGTAGCAGACTGGCTTGTCAGTCTGAACAAAATATGCACAAATACATGCCTTAGCCCCAAACTAAACTGTGCCCTGCATCTGTGCGAACTTAACTGGTGCCTAACTTTCTGGTCTTACGGGCCTTAACGCTACGTCTAGGTGCATCCCCAGACAGTACATTGCGAGTGGAGGCGGCCTGCTGTGATTCCCGCCCTGTGACCTGGGTCCCCGTTGGTGGCCGTCTTCTAGGGTGACTGGGCCTGGATGGGCCCGGCTGCTGCTCTGGTGTCCCATGTGGCGTGGTTCTGCCCACTGTCCACTAGATGTGCCAGGGGCAGGAGGGAGGGAGTCTGGAGTGCTGCGGTGTACTGGCAGCTCCTCTGCAGAAGTCACCGGCACAGGCGCCATCACCTCCTCCTTCCTTGGAGTGCCCGATGGTCCCTGGCTAATCTATGTGATAGGGTGCGAGCGGAGCTATCCCCTGAGGCTCCCCCACCACCTGGCGCTGGTAGTTCTGGAGGCCTACTTTGGTCTCGACCAAGGTCTGCATGCTCGCGTCCAAGGAGCACAGGGAGTCGACCATCTCCGTCTGGGACTGCGCCACATCATGCTGCAACTGTTCCACCACCTTCTGGTCTGTAAAGATCAACCAGTGACTGTGCCATCTCCCTCTGGGACTGGGCACCTCACTCTGTGTCTGTCCCAAGTTGGCGAATTCCTGGGCAATGCCGGCGATTTTCTCAGCCATGGCCTGCTGTGACTGGACCAGGCTCAGAAGTGCTGCTGTGATGTCCAAGTGGCTCCGAGACATAACTGCCTGTGAGAGGGTGGCACTGTGTGGTGCGCAGCAGGGTGTCCTAGGAGCCTCTTCACTAAAGCGCCCAATCGAGGTGAGTGTTTCTGGGATGGTGGAGGATGTTGGAGACAGCTCTGACAGGAAATCTGTGTCATCCCCAGACTCAAGAGCTGGGGTGTTTTCAGTCTCGCATCAATGAAATGAAATGAAAATCGCTTATTGTCACGAGTAGGCTTCAATGAAGTTACTGTGAAAAGCCCCTAGTCGCCACATTCCGGCGCCTGTCCGGGGAGGCTGGTACGGGAATCGAACCGTGCTGCTGGCCTGCTTGGTCTGCTTTCAAAGCCAGCGATTTAGCTGAGTGAGCTAAACCAGCCCCGTGCTTCCGTGCGTGCTGTTGTCCTCATCACTGGGGAGAGGGGACAGTTCAGCTGTGGCACTAGCTGGGGGCGGGGACACCAGATGGGCCATCCCATCACCAGCAGGTGCTGCAAGACATAAGACAAGACGCATCATTAGACCGTTGGCCTGGGGCCGGGGGCGGGGTAGCGGGGGGTGGGGGGAGGGTGGGAGGCGCGGGGGGTGTGTGGGGAGAGTGGTGGGTGGTCGGGCTGAGGGTAATGTGGGGTAAGGGCGGTGTGGGGGTGAGGTTGGTGTGGGGGTCAGGGTACTGTGGGGGTCAGGGTGGAGTAGGGGGTGAGGGGGTGGGTATGTGGGTGGGGGTGAGGGTGGTGTGGGGGTGAGGGGGGTGAGGTTGTGGGTGGGGTTGTGTGAAGGTGGGGGTGAGGTGGGAAGGGGTGAGGGTGGTGGGGTCGGTGTTGGGAGGAGGGGAATCGCAATTCAGCAGGGGCCTCACTTCCTCGCCCGCGGCCGACCTCCACCCCGGCGACTTCCTTTACCTCTGGGCTGCCGACCACATCCGTTGCCCTCTGCTGAGCCATGGTCAGCGGCTGCAGGCCCGGCGATCCCCCTCCTGTTTTCTCCCACTCCCGGTGGTAATGGGCGGCCTTCTCCTGGAGGGTGAACAGTATTAGACAGTCTAACGCATGCAGCTCAGGAGGTGGGAAGCTGGTGGCTTCAGTGGCCAGGCCAGGGATCCAGCAATTGGCCAAATTCGCAAAGTTGGAGGGCCTGAGGAAGAGGACGAGTTGCCAAGAGGGAATGGTTTTAGATACCTGTAGTTGTGGGATTTTTGTAAAGATAGAGGTGCTGTCCTTTCCGGGGCTGCTGCCCCTGGGGTTGCAGGATAAGGTGCTGCCGAAGGATGAGGAAGGGAAGGGGGAAGGAGGTGTCCGAGGTCTGCAAAGAGTTGCTGGATTGGAAGGGGTCCCTGGTGGGGGACATGAAGCGTAAGTGGGAGGAGGAGCTGGGAGGGGAGGTGGAGGCCGGGTTGTGGGCTGAGGCCCTGCGGAGGGTGAATGTGTCCTCGTCATGTGTGAGGCTTAGCCTCATTCAGTTTAAGGTACTTCACAGGGCACATTTGGCGGTAGCGCGGATGAGTAGTTTTTTTGAGGGGATAGAGGCCAGGTGTGGGTGGTGCACGGGGTAGCCCGCAAATCACATCCACCTGTTTGGGCATGTTTGATCTGAGGGGGTTTTGGCAGGGGTTTGCGGACGTAATGTCCGAGGTTCTTGGGTAAAGGTGGCCCCGAATCCAGAGGTAACGATATTCAGAGTGCCAGAAGACCCGGGAGTCCAGGGGGCTAGAGAGCCTGATGTTTTGGTCTTTGCCTCCCTGATAGTCTGGAGACGGATGCTGCTCGGGTGGAGAGACTCGGAGCCGTCGAAAGCGGGGCTGTGGGTGAGTGACCTGGCAGCATTCCTGAGACTGCAGAAGGTCACGTTCATCCTGAGGGGTTGTTCAATGGGTTCACTCGGAGGTGGAAGTTGTTTATTGATTTCTTTAAAGAGGATTGATGACTCAACGAGGGGGTGGGGGGTAAGGGGGTGGGAGAAGGGGGCAGTTTTGGGGGAGCAGAGGGGTGTGGATTGTTTACAATGTTGTATCGTTGTTCTTCTGCCTTTGTTTATATGAAAATGCCTTGAATTAAATATTTTTAAATATACTAATAATTAGGAGAGGGGAATGTGCAACGAGACCTATGTGTCCTCATGTACTATTCACTGAAGTGAGGCGGTAAGGAAGGCAAATGGTTCACAGCTAGAGGATTCAAGTACAGGGCAGGGGTGCCCTGCTGCAATTGTACGGTACCTTGGTGAGTCCAGTTGATACGTCTGATTGATTGATACAGTTGATTGTGTGCAGTTTTGGTCTCGGTATCTGAGGAAGGATGTCCTTGCTCTCGAGGGAGTAAAGAGAAGGTTTATAGATTGATTCCTGGGATGGCGGGACAGACTTATGAGGAGAGATTGAGTCGGTTAGGATTATATTCGCTGGAGTTCAGAAGAATGAAGGGGGATAATAAGGGCCCTTCACGTTGATTCCCTTTTTCCCCTTTCTTTATTTTTTGCTGTTTTCATTTTGATTTATAGATACTTAATGGACACATATCTTTAAGTTGAGCAGGGGAATGAGGAACTTGAAAGTTATAGCATAGTATTCAGTGCTAGTTTTGGACAACAGAAATCAGACATTTCGGCACGGGTGTGATCGGTGGGATTTAGTTCGATTGGTTGGCTGCTTACCAATGAATTGGCCAAAAGGCCGCATTCTGCCAGGTCACAGGCAGTGATTGGGGCCTTCCTGAGTGGGATGATTTTCATGGAGATTTTCAGGTCAGCTGTGAGTATCTGTCTGTCTGTCTCTATCTCTCTTGTTCTCTCCAGAAAAGCTGCTGTATTTCTGAAACTGCAGAGACCTGAATGAATCTACAGAGAAAACCATCACAAACTGGAAGCACGAAACCTTGAACTGAAAGCCTGAATTGAAGATAGGCTGCTAGAAACAGCCATATGAAACAATGACCCTTGGGCGCGATTCTCCGCAAATGCGGAGAGTCGTAAAGGCTGCCGTGAAACTGGCCGTGTTTCACGGCAGCCTCCGCGCCCCCTCCCGGGACCCGATTCTCCCCCCCCCCCCCGGGTGGGGCTAGCAGCGCGGCCCTGTGAAGCGACCGTCGCTAAGCCCGCACGCCAAGCGTCACGGCGGCTGACGCGCATGATGACGTCAGCCGCGCATGCGCGGATTGGACGGACCAACCGCGCATGCGCGGATGACGTCATCACGCATATGCGTCAAACCCGCGCATGCACGGGCCGTTATGCCTCTCAGCCGCCCCACGGACTGATCCTGCGGGGCGGCGGAGGAACAAAGAGTGCGCGGGGTTCGGACCCGCTGCCCGCGATCGGTGCCCACTGATCGCGGGCCCAGGCCACCCTTGGCACGGCCGTGGTGCGACCATGCCAATCGGTGCCATGGTGGTCCGGGATGGCACTTTGCGGCCGTTTTCATGAACGGTGAGAGCAGGTGTGTTTGCGTTCGTGAAAACGGCCGTAAAGGCCTGGGAACTCGGCCCATCGGCCAGGGGAGAATCGCTATTCGCCGTAAAAAACGGCGAGCAGCGATTCGTGTCGTGGGGCGGCCGTGGGGGGGGGGGGGGGGGGGGAGAATAGCGGGAGGTCAGGAAAAATATCGGGAAGGCCCTCCCGCTATTCTCCGACCCGTCGTGGGCAGCGGAGAATCGCGCCCAAGAAACTTTCATTGTTATTTTTACATCCCTCTTCTCTCCTCTATGTTTGTCTGTCTTGTGTGTGTGCAGAGGTTTGGGGCGATTTTAAGTAGGGAGGGGGTTCAGGAATTGGATAATGGTTAACCTGTTGTATTTGCTGCATATTTAATTATTGTTATTGTTATTAATAAACTTAATTGTGTTTAAATTTATAAACCTGGTGATTGTAGTTACTGGGCAGCTAAGGGCAAAAGATTTTGGGTATTTTTTTAAGAAATATTTACTAATTTCAATTGAGTTGTGACTCTGGGTCAAGTGGGCTAGACTTCCCTATTTAATAATAATAATCACTTATTGTCACAAGCAGGCTTCAATGAAGTTACTGTGAAAAGCCTCTAGTCACCACAATCCGGCGCCTGTTCGGGGAGGCCGGTACAGGAATTTAACCCTTGCTGCTGGCCTTATTCTGCATTAGAAGCCAGCTGTTTAGCCCACTGTGCTATATTTTATATTCCATGCCCTTCAAAATAAAGGTCAACATTCCATTTGCTTTCCCTCTTACTTCTTGTACTTACACACTAGGTTTTTGTGATTTACGCACGAGAACACCCCTTCGTGCTTCATCTTTCTGCTGTATTTTTCCATTTGATTAATATTCAGCTCCTTTATTCTTCCTGCTAAAGTGCATAACTTCACATTTCCCCACATTATATTCCATCTGCCAAGTTTCTGCCTGTTCGCTTAACCTGTCTGTATCCATCTGTAGACTTTTTGGGCTGAATTCTGCCACCCCGCCCGCAGCAAGATTGCCACGGGCGGGATGGGGATTATGTAAAGGTCCATTGACATCGGCCGAGAATTTATGGTCGTTGAGTGGGAGCGGCTGGAGAATCTCGCCCTTTGTGTTATCCTCACCACTTGCCTTCCAACCTATTTTTGTGTCATCCAGAAACTTGCCAATAATACGTTCACTTCCCTTGTCCAAGTCCAAGTCATTAATATATATTGTAAATAATTGTGGTCCCAGCACTAATCATTGTGACACTCCACTAGTCACAGATTGCCATCCTGAAAACACCCCACTTATCCCTACCCTCTGCCTTCTCTTAGTTAGCCAATCCTCTAGAATCCTCTTAGATTTTTTCTTAATTCTTTCATGGGTTGTGAGTTTTGCTGGCTAGACCAGCATTTTTGTTGCTCAATCAGAATTGCCTTGAGAAGGTGGTGGTGAGTCACCTCCTTGAATCGCCCGTGTTTCTGGTGTAGACAAACCCACAGTGCTGTTTTGGGTGGCACGGTATCACAGTGGCTAGCACTGTTGCTTCACAGCGCCAGGGTCCCAGGTTCAATTCCAGCTTGGGTTACTGTCTGCACATTCTCCCCGTGTCTGCGTGGGTTTCTTCCGGGCGCTCCGGTTTCATCTCACAAATCCCGAAAGACATGTTTGTTAGTTGAATTGAACACTCAGTGTGCCCTATCAGGTGCTGGAATGTGGCGACTAGGAACTTTTCACAGTAACATTTACTGTTTTTTTTACCAAACTCGATTCATCGCAGGGATTGTGACAGCTCAAGCTTGATGAATAAAGTACCAGGTTCTGCACATTCAATACTCCTTTTGGCAGATATTGCTTTATTTGCATACCCTTTGGCATTATATCTGCATCTGAGATATTCTACAGAACTATATGACATATCATTGAGGGCATTGAGGGGATCTGGGTCTATGTAGACGACATTATGGATTGGCCATGATAAATTGCCCTTAGTGTCCAAAATTGCCCTTCGTGTTGGGTGGGGTTACTGGGTTATGGGGATGGGGTGGAAGTGTTGACCTTGGGTGGGGTGCTCTTTCCAAGAGCCGGTGCAGACTCGATGGGCCGAATGGCCTCCTTCTGCACTGTAAATTCTATGATTAGAGGAACACAACAGACTGATCAGGTCTTCCAAAGCATCAGGCAGAATGGGCTGAGGCTCAATAAGGCCAAATGCCAGTTTGGACTGCAGGAGATTACCTTCCTGGGCGACAAGCTTGCTGTTCACGGAATAGAGCCAGATGAAATGAAGATTAATACCATACTGAACACAGATAAAGAAGGAGTACTACGAGTAATGGGCATGATCAACTTCATCGGGAAGTTTAGCTCACAAAGCTAAATCGCTGGCTTTTAAAGCAGACCAAGCAGGCCAGCAGCACGGTTCGATTCCCGTACCAGCCTCCCCGGACAGGCACCGGAATGTGGTGACTAGGGGCTTTTCACAGTAACTTCACTGAAGCCTACTCGTGACAATAAGCGATTTTCATTTCATTATTCCCAATCTCTCAGCCAAAACAGGAAAGTGAATGATTTCACTTGGGCAGAGCATCATGAGCAGGAGTGGCTCCAGCTAAAGAAGCTCTTACACCCACAGCCGTGCTGATGTCCTTTGATCTAACAAAGAACACCAAAATATCTCCTGATGCATCTCAAGTTGATATAGGTGCAGTATTGTTGCAACAAGGAGATGGAAACAATTGGAAACTTGTGGCATGTGCTTCACGGTCAATGATGGAGCCTAAGTGCAGACATGCACAGATTGAAAAGAAAAAAAGATTGCAAAAAAACTGGTCGTTGGCTTGGAAAGATGCCATACACACACACACAATATATATATATATATGTATATAGATGGCCTACTCACATTTACTGTTGAGACAGATCATCGACCACTGGTTGAAATCATTAAAAAGAATCTCAACGAAATGTCTTCACGAATACAGCGTTTCATGATGAAGCTTCAAAGATACGGCTTTGAGTTGATATACACGCTTGGCAAACATATAATGGTAGCAGATACGTCATCCAGAGCTCTAACAGTACACAATGTCAGCTTTACTGGAGAAGATGTACAGTCTCACATAGACATGATCACTGATGCACTGCCAGTATCCGACGCAAAGTTGAAACGAATTGTCGAAGAGACAGCAAAAGATGAGGTGTTGCAGATGGTAATGCAAAACCTTAACAATGGTTGGCCTAAAGGATCATGCACAAAATATCATGAAATCAGATCTGCGCTCAGTGCAGTAAATGAGCTACTATTCAGGCAAGAAAGAATTGTGATTCCGCAGTCTCCACGGAGCGATTTGCTGAAACACATTCATGAGGGTCACCTTGGGATTGAGAAGTGTAAATTGAGAGCCAGAGATACTGTGTATTGGCCTGGTATAAAAAAAAGGATGTACAAGACATGATAGAGAAATGTGAAACATGTCAGAAGTATCAGCACCGGCAAGCGAAAGAACCAATGAACATAGCTGAAATACCATCAGCTCCATGGCAAAAAGTTGTAACGGATTTATTCTACCTCATTGGCAAGGAATATCTGATAGTCCTTGACGATACGGTAGCACAGTGGTTAGCACTGTTTCTTCACAGCACCAGGATCCCAGGTTCGATTCCCAGCTTGGGTCACTCTATGTGCTGAGTCTGCATGTTCTCCCTGTGTCTGTGTGAGTTTCCTCTGGGTGCTCCGGTTTCCTCCCACAAGTCCAGAAAGACGTGCTAATAGGTGATTTTGACATTCTGAATTCTCCCTCAGTGTACCCAGACAGGCACCGGAATGTGGCGACAAGGCGCTTTTCACAGTAACTTCATTGCAGTGCTAATGTAAGCCTACTTGTGACAATAAAGATTATTATTATTCAAACTTTGCAGAAATAGCTCGGCAAGTTGTGTGATAATGCATATGAAATCGATGTTTGTAAGATATGGCATACCTAAAACTGTGGTGAGTGATAATGATCCATGTTTTAATTGCAAAGAATGACAAGAGTCTGTGATGCAATATGATTTTGAACACATTACTTCAAGTCCATTAAACCCACAATCGAATGGTGAAGCGGAGAAGGGAGTTCAAATAATAAAGCAGCTATTAAAAAAGGCTATGAACAGCAAAACTGATCCGTATCTAGCTTTACTGAGTTACAGAAAATTCACCTTTAAGCTGTCACCTGCAGTTACTGATGAATTGCAAGCTACACACCGTGTTGCCATTCCACACACAAGGCAAAATGAAAAGTTAAGACGTAAGCTGGAATCTCAGAAGCAAAAACAAAAGGCATACTATGATAGAACAACCAGGAGCCTTAAACCTTTGTTACTAAGTGATGTTGTAAGGATTAAGAATCCTGATGGATGGTCTAGAAAAGTTACTGTACTGCAAGAGGCAGACCCAACACCATACACAGTAATGACAGAACAAGGACAGAAATTGTCGGGCACTATTGAAAACAAAAGAACCTACTCAAGAACAGCAAGGCGGTGGTGTTACCTGAACCAACACAAACACTGGAAGAGTCAAATTTGAATATACAGATCGACATTCAAAACAGTGGCACAACCTCATCAGATACACCGACAGATGTTCAAAGTAGTGACACAGGTTAACCAAGCATGCCAAGGTTGAGAAGATCAACAAGGAAGAGAAAGAAACCAGAGTGGCTGAATCTCTGATTGGACAATAACATTTGTGAATTGTGTAAAGTACATTGTTACTCATGTCATGTGTATTGTTTACAGAAATGATGTGTAGTATGTTTTAAAAATCTTAAGGAAAGGGGATGTGGTGATATGCAGTAACTGTATATAACAAGTGTATATGGCCTCTGACCACTAGGTGTCATGGAAGAGGAACAGGACACTGGAACCGGACAGAGCCAGTCTTGATCAGAGGTATTAATAGCATGGTGAGAAGATCCACAGTTAGCAATAGTTTAGTCTACCCACAGTTTGGTCAACATTAAATAACTAGTCTTGAACTAGATGTTCTGTTTACGCTGATTCATTTATTATCATAGTACACAAACATAATGGGGAGGAGGTGCGGATGCCAGAGATCTGAGTCCTCACCCGCTATCAGGAATGGGCCCTGGAAATCGCGGGGTTGATCTAGGACAGAGCAGTCACTGACAGCGAGGTTGGCCTCCGCCACAGAGGTGAGGCTCCATTGCCCCTTCACCCAGATGACCTGTTTCAAGTGAGTTGTTCATGTCAGACAAAATGATTCTGCCCTTTCACTGACCACATGTCCATTGTCTCACAGGATCTCCATCTGATGGGACCAGGCCACCTCAGTTGTTCTCCCCCTGCTACCCAAGAGACCACCTCAGGGAAGGGCCCCGTGAAGACCACCAGTGAGTCATCACAGCTATCACCACCAGCTGTAGCCAGCGCAGACACAGACACTCGTTGGTCGACATTAGTGGACAGGCTTCAATGGCACATTCTGGTGAGCATCACATAGTTGCTGATGCACATCAAGTAGAGGCAGGAATATCCAAGGGTGACAGCAGCCCGAGGTCTGCTGGATCCCAGCACTCAGCTGGGTCCCAGTCAGATTCCATGCCTCTGGACAACGTTCTCCCAGAACTGCTGCAGATGACAGGACACAGCCGTGACATTCAGGATGGGGTGACAGTGACATCCAGCAACTCCATACCCAATTGGAGGAGTCCCAAAGGCTTTGGGTGCAGGAGATGGTGCCAACAATGCATGGCACCGAGGCCAACACTGCTAGGGTGGCGAGTGAAGTGGAAAAGCTGGAGCACCATGTCCGTACCTTCAGTGGTGGTGTCCCAGGCATGGCTCAGCCTGTGACGGCCATGGCTTAGGGCCTTGACACCATGTCCTAGTTGCTGAGGGACATGTCCCAGATGCAAATGGACATTGCTGAGGCAGTGCAGAGCATGGCCCAGTCACGAAGGAGAATCGCGGAGGGCATCGACACCATGGTGCAGACAATGGTGAGCCTTCAGGACTCAAAAGCCTTTGGAGCTCACTGCAGCTGGCCCTCTAACCCAGGGCCTGCCACCAAGGATAAGACATCGGTCTCCAGTTCTTCTGAATCCCCCCATCCTGACACCGGCGCATTTCAGGGGCAGCAGGCATGGCAGGGCGATGCTTGTGGCACTGGTAAGTCAGCCAGGGCCCTCCGGCTCCAGGCCCCCCAGAGGACGTCCGCCAAGGGCACCAAAAAGGAAAGCTGCAGGCTGCCTCCACCTCTGATATGCATCCTGGGGACACACCTAGACGTAGCACTAGACCATGAAAGATCAAAAAGAGTGAGAAGCACCAAGTGGGCACTGGGGTGGGGGGGCATTAGGGGGTTTATTATCTATAGCTAGGGAAAATGTTAACCATTAAAACATGTAACACCTCATACAGAAGCCTCTGTCACATTAATCTTCATAGCGGGCTTGCCGGCACCCCCATTCCCTGTTGTCCCACCCTTCCCAACAAACCCTCCCCCTCCCCCAGGCACTGGTCCAAGATCAAAAGTCCCCGATGCAGATCCCATTCAGAGGATGGGTGTGAGCGCGCTGTCAGCAGAAAGGTAGGAGTCAGACTTTTGCCGAAGCTGAGGAACGCCAGGAGCTTGCCTCACAGCGAGTTATCATCGCTCTCCTGCCTTGTATAGTGACCCGCTGACAGTGCCAACACAGGCCCATTACCCTGGTGTGGTATTACGCAGACCCTTGGAAGGTGGAACAGGGTACTCGGGGAGGGGGGCGGGGAATGAGGGGGCAAGGAAATGGGGGGTCGGGGGAGATTGGGGGGGCAGGAGGGAAATGAGGGAAGAAGAAAGGAGGGATTGGGAGGGGGGGAAAGGAGGGTGGTTTGAGCCGACAGACACAGTCCTGTCCCTTGAGAATCTGAAGACGATGAGGGCATCCATGGTCCTCCTAGCATGTCAGACCCTTGACTCCACCGCCTGTCCTCCAACCTTGCGCTCCTCCTCAGACTCGTCCTCCAACCCCTCCTCGCCTGCCTCATCAGACGAGGCCACACATCCCACTTCCTCCTCCTGTTCCTCCAGCATGTTGACCCACTGCAGTGCCAGGGGTGGAGGGCACAGCAGACCAGCACAAAGCGGGAGACCCTCAGGGTCTGCATTTTCAGCAGTCCAGTGCGCCGCTCAGTGACAACACAGGTGGCAACAAGGGCCTCATTATAACGGTTCTCTGCATCTGTGTCTGGCATCCACCCCGGCGTCATCAGCCACTACCTCAGTGGGAATCCCTTGTCCTCCAAGAGCCAAACCATCATTCTGGGGTGGCCCTCGAAGACACCAAGGATCTCCAAGTGCCCCAGGATGTAGCTGTCATACACGCTCCCTGGGTAGCAGGCATGCAAATGCATGATATGGAGGTGGTGATCATATACAATCTGAACATTCAGAGAGTGGAGCCCTTCCTGTTAATGAGGAGCATTCCCTGATTCCCGCAATGAGGAGCATTCCCGCAATAATGGGGAATCCTGCAGCTTGGACATTTAGGTGGGCCTGGTCCAGGATGAAGATGATATAGCTAGATGCCCAGGCATATAGGGCATCGTTGAGCTTCCGGATGCACCTGGGGACTGCAGATTGTGAAATGTCACACAGATCCCCGCTTTAGCCCTGGAATAAACAGGTAGCATAAATGTTGAAAGCTGCAGTGACATTTACGGCCACTGGGAGCAGGTATCCACCTCGTGCACAGAGTGCCATGTCCGCGGGGACGTAGCACAGGTGCCACCCTATCTCTCCACTGAGTCTTCTGCGACACATGCTGTCCGTCATTGATAAGACCATCAATTCACGCGACACGTGGTTAGAAGTGGTTTTAATCGTCTTACAACAGAGCCTGCCTGTGACGAGATGAACTCTAGATGAACTGGCAGGCAGGCTCACAACAGCAACCTTTATACTTCTGGTTAGTGGGAGGAGCCATGGGCGGAGCCATGGGCAGAGCCAAGGGTGGAGCCCAGTACAAGCTCCTCATCTCCCCCTATGGGTAGAGCCACGCAACTACACATGATCTAGTACAAGGTACAGGCTCAACACATGTTGTACAATACAGTGTGAATTATTAGTGTTTATAATTCACCACATTCACCCCCTGTGAAAAAATCAAGTCTGGCGGGGGTGATGGCTTACAAATTGAGTCTGTCCCGTGGTCAAGTTGTCCGTTGTGATCGGCGGAGCACCGGGGTTGCAGCATCTTCTGGTGGCTGGACGATCACGGTTGGTTGGGGTACGATAGCGGACTCCGAGGGGTGATTCTGTCCGAGCTTCGTACCCGTCTGGTTCGACTGAGGGCGCTGGAAGCTTGTGGGCGCGGGTGCGCGGAACATGTGTAGCGACCCGGTAGGCGCGGGGGTGTGGGGCGCGGCGAGTTGTGTGGGGTATAGTGTGAGGGGTACCTCGGCGGTGGTAGTGGTGGGATTCGATCCTGACGGCGCTAGGTCCCGGAGGGATACAGTGTCCTGACGGCCATCAGGGAACTCTATGAAGGCATATTGGGGGTTCGAGTGTAGTAGAAGCACTTTCTCTACGAGTGGGTCAGTTTTGTGTGCCCTGACGTGATTCCGGAGGAGTACCGGGCCCGGTGTCTTCAGCCATGCTGGGAGCGAAGCCCCCGTGGTAGTGCCCCTGGAAAAAACAAAGCCGCTCGTGAGGGGTCTGGTTGCTGGCGGTACATAGGAGGGACCTAATAGCGTGGAGCGCGTCGGGGAGGACTTCCTGCCAATGGGAAACCGGGAGAATCCTGGACCGGAGGGTCAGTAGGACAGTCTTCCAGACTGTCGCATTCTCCCTCTCCACCTGCCCGTTCCCCCGGGATTGTAGCTGGTAGTCCTGCTCGAGGCGATGCCCTTGTCGAGCAGGTACTGATGCAGCTCGTCGCTCATGAAGGACGAACCCCGGTCGCTGTGTACGTAGCTGGGGAAACCAAACAGGGTGAAGATGCTATGCAGGGCCCTAATGACTGTGTGGGAGGTCATATCGGGGCACGGGATAGCAAATGGAAAACGGGAGAACTCGTCGATGACATTCAGGAAGTACACATTAAGATTATTTGAGGGAAGTGGCCCTTTGAAATCGATGGCGAGGCGTTCAAAGGACCAAGAAGCCTTGACCAGGTGGGCCCTGTCTGGTCTATAGAAGTGCGGTTTGCACTCCGCACAGATCGGGCAATCCCCGGTGATGGCTTTTACCTCCTCAGTGGAGAAAGGTAGATTTCGGGCTTTGATGTGGTGGGCTCGCCGGGTGACCCCCGGGTGGCAGAGGTCATTGCAGATGGCTTTCAGGCAGTCGCTCTGCGTGCTGGCGCACGTGCCGCGGGACAGGGCATCTGGGGGCTCGTTGAGCTTCCCCGGTCGATACATGATACCATATTTGTCAGTGGAGAGTTCAATCCTCCACCTCAGGATTTTATCATTTTTAATTTTGCCCCTTTGCGAGTTATCAAACATGAAGGCAACCGAATTTGGTCGGTTATGAGGGTGAACCTTCTACCTGCGAGGTAGTGCCTCCAGTGACGTACAGCCTCCACAATGACTTGTGCTTCCTTTTCGACTGAGGAGTGTCGAAGTTCTGAAGCGGAGAGGGTTCGGGAGAAAAATGCGACTGGTCTCCCTGCCTGATTTAGAGTGGCGGCGAGAGCGACCTCTGAGGCATCACTCTCAACCTGAAAAGGGACGGATTCATCCACCGCCCGCATGGCCGCTTTGGCGATGTCCTCCTTGATGCAGTTGAAGGCCTGGCGAACCTCAGCTGACAGGGAGAAAAGTGTGGCCTTAAATAGTGGACGGGCTTTGTCCGCATATTGAGGGACCCACTGGGCGTAGTATGAAAAGAATCCCAGGCACCGTTTGAGGGCCCTGGGACAATGAGGGAGAGGGAGTTCTAAGAGGGGACGCATACGGTCCGGGTCGGGTCCAGGACTCCGTTTTCCACAACATAGCCGAGGATGGCTAGCCTGGTCGTGCGGAAAATGCATTTCTCCATGTTGTAAGTGAGGTTGAGTTTCTGGGCCGTCTGGAGAAATCGATGGAGGTTGGCATCGTGGTCCTGCTGGTCATAGCCGCAGATGGTGACGTTATCCAAGTACGGAAACGTGGCCCACAGCCCGTACTGGTCCACCATTCGGTCCATTGCTCGTTGCAACACCGAGACCCCGTTCGTGACGCCAAAGGGAACCCGGAGGAAATGGAAGAGGCGGCCATCGGCCTCGAATGCCGTGTAGTGGCGGTCCTCCGGGCGGATTGGGAGCTGGTGGTATGCAGACTTCAGATCCACCGTGGAGAAAATACGATACTGGGCGATCTGATTCACCATGTCTGCAATCCTGGGTAGGGGGTACGCATCGAGGAGCGTGAACCGATTAATGGTCTGACTATAGTCCATGACCATGCTGAATTTTTCCCCGGTCTTGACGACCACCACCTAAGCTCTCCAGGGGCTGTTACTGGCCTCTATGATCGCCTCACATAGGAGCCTCCGGACCTCGGTTCTGATAAACACCCTGTCCTGCAGGCTGTACCGCCTGCTGCGGGTGGCTACGGGTTTACAGTCCGGAGTGAGATTGGCAAAGAGAGGAGGGGGGGGATTTGCAGCGTGGCTAGGCTGCAGATAGTGAGTGGGGGTAGGGGTCCGCCGAAGCTGAGGGTGAGACTTTTGAGGTTACACTGGAAGTCGAGTCCCAGTAAGAGTGGGGCGCAGAGTTCGGGCAGGACGTATAGTTGAAAATTAGAGTAGCTAGCGCCTTGGATTGTTAGGGTCGCGACGGTGCGCCCTTGGAGGTGAACAGAGTGGGAGCCCGAAGCGCGGGAGATAGTTTGCCGTGCAGGGAAAATAGGGAGCGAACAGCGTCTTACCAAATCTAGGTACAAAGATTTCGGTGCTCCCGGAGTCGAAGAGGCACAGTGTACTCTACGCATTGATTTTAACGGTCATCATCGAGTTGCGGAGGTTTTTCGAACGCGACAGGTCCAACGTGACCGCGCTGAGTTGTGGGTAGTCGGCGGCTCGATCAGCTGTGCTGGAGTGGCCCCGTGATGAATGCCCGCTGAGGTCACAGTTTTCGATCTGGGTTGCTGAGTTTGGAGAGGATGGAGCCCAAGATGGCCGCCCCCGTGGATCGCATGTGGTGGGCGGCGAGGAAGATGGCGTCCAAGATGGCGGCCCCCGTGAGGCGCACGTGGCCGGCCGCGTGGTGGGGGTTTGCCAAGATGGGTCGCACGTGGTGGGTGGGGGCGGAGTCAGAGTACAGGCCGCGGCGTTACGGGTCCTGCGGGCCTGCAAATTCAGGGAGCGAGTGCTCTGGGCTGCGGGAGGGTTTGAGGCTGGAGCTTTCTTCGCCAGACATACTCTGGCATAGTGTCCTTTGCGACCGCAGCTGCTGCAGGTCGCGTTGCGGGCCGGGCAGTGCTGCCGTGGGTGCTGGGGCTGGCCACAAAAGTGGCAGGCTGGAGTAGCATAGTGGCTGGGTGGCCGCGCGGCGCAGGCCTGGGGTAGTCGCTGGTCGGGGGCCCGTGACGGCGTCGTGGAGTCCGCGGGAACGAGGTGAAGCTGCGGAACGAGACCGCCATAGTAGTGGCGAGTTCTACAGTGTCTTCTAAGTTTTGGGCCCCCTTCTCAAGCAACCGCTGGCGCACGTAATTGGATCTGAGGCCACCAACAAATACATCGCGGACAGCGAGTTCCCTATGTCCTGCAGCATTTACAGCTTGGTAATTACAGTCCCGGGATAAGGTTTTTAAGTCTCTTAGGAATTCTTCTAGCGATTCTGTGGGGCGCTGGCAGCGAGTAGTAAAAACGTGGCGCGCGTAGACCTCATTGACCGGCCTCTCGTACATCTTGTCGAGTAGGGCCAGGGCCTCTGTACATGAGCCGGTACAATTAAGATGAGCAGATATACGATGGCTCACCCTTGCGTGCAGTAGGCTGAGTTTCTGCTCCTCCATAGTTTCTGTAGTGCTGGCTACAGCCAGGTAGGCCTTAAAACATTGGAGCCAGTGTGAAAAGATTTATTTCGCCTCTGCATCCTGTGGGTCGAGTTCCAGTTGATCAGGTTTGAGGGCTGATTCCATGGTCATTCCTTACTGTTTCTTAAAACGATTAAATTGATGAGACCATCAATTCACGCGACACTTGGTTAGAAGCGAACACTCGTTTTAATCGTCTTACAACAGAGCCTGCCTGTGATGAGATGAACCCTAGATGCACTGGCAGGCAGGCTCACAACAGCAACCTTTATACTTCTGGTTAGGGGGAGGAGCCATGGGCGGAGCCAAGGGTGGAGCCCAGTACAAGCTCTTCATCTCCCCCTGTGGGTAGAGCCGCGCAACTACACATGATCTAGTACAAGGTACAGGCTCAACACATGTTGTACAATACAATGTGGATTATTAGTGTTTATAATTCACCACAGTCATCCCATTGAATGACCAATGCCACCTGTACATCTTGGGCCGTCGCTGGCCTCCCCTTCTGTTTCCCTTCCAATCCTGATGGGTGGCCATATCTTCAGGGTGTGCGGCAGCCCCTGCAAATGGGGTGCCGCCTCCAGCCTGCATCATCACTGCTGCCTTCTCCAGCATCTGGCCAGCTCGGCTGCCACCTGCAAAGCGAGGGCAGCTGCCTCGGAATCAATACCAGCAAACATTGTTTGATCTGGAAGGAATTGGAGAAGAAGAAAGACCGACAATCAGTTAGGGCTTCCATCCTGGGTCCCTCAAATCCCTCACGTCTCCCCCACCATTTTGTGTCCAGCTTTCTCTCAAAGTGCCATCCAGTGAGCCAGACGGGCTGGCAAACCTTCCGGAGCACACTCACACCCAGCCGCCATCAGGAGCCCCTAGACTGTAGACCTCAGACATCTGCTGGGAGAATTAGGGAGGTTGTGCTCAGGTGACCTCCTTGATCAACACACTTACGCTTTGGTCGTGAGAGGCTCCCCTGTGGTGAAGCCCTTCTCATTAGTGTTTCATTGTTGGCAGCTGCCTCTATGTTGCTGATGCATCTAGAGGTCAGGCACACTGTTCAGGCACCAATGTTCAGGCACCAATGTTCAGGCACCAATGTTCAGGCACCAATGTTCAGGCACCAATGTTCAGGCACACTGTTCAGGCACCAATGTTCAGACACACTGTTCAGGCACCAATGTTCAGGCACACTGTTCAGGCACCAATGTTCAGACACACTGTTCAGGCACCAATGTTCAGGCACCAATGTTCAGACACACTGTTCAGGCACCAATGTTCAGACACACTGTTCAGGCACCAATGTTCAGACACACTGTTCAGGCACCAATGTTCAGGCACCAATGTTCAGGCACCAATGCTCAGGCACCAATGTTCAGACACCAATGTTCAGGCACCAATGCTCAGGCACCAATGTTCAGACACACTGTTCAGGTACCAATGTTCAGGCACCAATGTTCAGGCACCAATGCTCAGGCACCAATGTTCAGGCACACTGTTCAGGCACCAATGTTCAGGCACCAATGTTCAGGCACACTGTTCAGGCACCAATGTTCAGGCACCAATGTTCAGGCACACTGTTCAGGTACCAATGTTCAGGCACCAATGTTCAGGCACCAATGTTCAGGCACCAATGCTCAGGCACCAATGTTCAGACACACTGTTCAGGCACCAATGTTCAGGCACCAATGTTCAGGCACCAATGTTCAGACACACTGTTCAGGCACCAATGTTCAGGCACCAATGTTCAGGCACCAATGTTCAGGCACCAATGTTCAGGCACCAATGTTCAGACACACTGTTCAGGCACCAATGTTCAGGCACCAATGTTCAGACACACTGTTCAGGCACCAATGTTCAGGCACCAATGTTCAGGCACCAATGTTCAGGCACCAATGTTCAGACACACTGTTCAGGCACCAATGTTCAGGCACCAATGTTCAGGCACCAATGTTCAGACACACTGTTCAGGCACCAATGTTCAGGCACCAATGTTCAGACACACTGTTCAGGCACCAATGTTCAGGCACCAATGCTCAGGCACCAATGTTCAGACACACTGTTTAGGCACCAATGTTCAGGCACCAATGTTCAGACACACTGTTCAGGCACCAATGTTCAGGCACCAATGTTCAGACACACTGTTCAGGCACCAATGTTCAGGCACCAATGTTCAGACACACTGTTCAGGCACACTGTTCAGGCACCAATGTTCAGGCACCAATGTTCAGGCACCAATGTTCAGGCACCAATGTTCAGGCACCAATGTTCAGGCACCAATGTTCAGACACACTGTTCAGGCACCAATGTTCAGGCACCAATGTTCAGACACACTGTTCAGGCACCAATGTTCAGGCACCAATGTTCAGGCACCAATGTTCAGGCACCAATGTTCAGGCACCAATGTTCAGGCACCAATGTTCAGACACACTGTTCAGGCACCAATGTTCAGGCACCAATGTTCAGGCACCAATGTTCAGGCACCAATGTTCAGGCACCAATGTTCAGGCACCAATGTTCAGACACACTGTTCAGGCACCAATGTTCAGGCACCAATGTTCAGGCACCAATGTTCAGGCACCAATGTTCAGGTACAATGTTCAGGCACCAATGTTCAGACACACTGTTCAGGCACCAATGTTCAGACACACTGTTCAGGCACCAATGTTCAGGCACCAATGTTCAGACACACTGTTCAGGCACCAATGTTCAGGCACCAATGTACCAAGGCACCAGGAAGTAGATGAGGCCTCGGTGGAGGAGCTGAAGGGTAAATGGGAAGAGGAGCTGGGTGAGGAGATTGAGGAGGGGACATGGGCGGATGCCCTGGAAAGAGTGAATTCCTCCTCTTCTTGTGCGATGCTTAGCCTCATACAGTTCAAGGTGCTACATAGGGCTCATATGACCAGTACGAGGATGAGCAGGTTCTTTGGGGGCAAAGACAGGTGTGCTAGGTGCTCGGGGAGCCCAGCGAACCATGCCCATATGTTCTGGGCATGCCCAGCGCTGGGGGTATTTTGGAAGGGGTTAGCGAACACGGTGTCGAGGGTGGTAGGATCCAGGGTCTAGCCAGGTATTTGGGGTATTTGGGGTAGCAGTGGAGCCGGGAGTGCAGGAGGCGAAAGAGGCCGGTGTTCTGGCCTTTGTGTTCCCTAGTAGCCCGGGGGAGGAATTTGCTTCAGTGGAAGGATGCAAGGCCCCCAGGCGTGGAGGCCTGGATTAATGATATGGCGGGATTCATCAAATTGGTGAGGGTGAAATTCGCCCTGAGGGGATCAGTACAGGGGTTTTTTAGGCGGTGGCAGCCTTTCCTTGACTTCCTGGCAGAACGGTAGGAAAATAGGCCGGCAGCAGCAGCAACCCGGGGGGGCGGGGGGAGGGGGGTTGTTTCGGTGGAGGGGAGAAATGTGTACATGTATGTGTTTGTTCAATATACCGGGTGCTAATCTATTTCTTCTTTTTGTAGTTACTGGGGGGGGGGTCGGTTTTGGGTGTTTTTTTTCTTTATTTGTTGTTAATACTGTTTTCTTGTTGATATTTTCTGTTTTTGATATTTTGTGAAAATCTCAATAAAAATTAAAAAAATATATATATATATACCATATCCCTATTTGTGTGTGGAATGATACCTGGAGCAAAATATCCTTTCCTCATGGTATTAAATAAAATATTGGGGTGTCTGTCTGGTATCCTAGCAACTGTTGGGTTCTGCTCCTTAACATCATAACTGGCATACTCTTGTGAATGTGTTCAGCAAATGGCCTGCATGGTCTCTAAACAAACAGAGTTAGGAGACTGGATTCTCCGATTTTGGAGCTTTGTCCGGAGAATCCATGGCGTTTTACATGGGAAAACTCGGCGGGTCTCCAGCAACGCTCTTCTGACCGGTGATGGACTAGCAGCCACACCACATAAAATGCACGGCCTTCCCGACATAAACGCCTGGAGAATTGCTGGGACCTGACCTGCCACCCCTGGACCACACCCCCAGCAGTCCTCCCGGACCTCACCGAAGAACCCCCCTCCCGGCCAGCAGCATGGCTCCTGCCTGACTGTTGGCAGCGCTGGGCACAGTCCGCAGTCGCCACACCGGGTTCCCGACCATGAGTCAACTGCGCGATTGGAAACTCGGCCTATCGGGGCTGGAGCATCGGTGGAGGGCCTTCAGCTGCCATCCTGAGGCCGTCCCAATGGTGTGCGACGTAGTCCTCAATCACGCTGTTTTGGAGAGGGTGGAGCATCTGAAAACAGGCGCCGTCCCCGATTGGGTCGTAAAAAGGGATTGTCTGCGTGGTCGCCAATTACGAAATCAGCGTCGGCAAGCAGAGAATCCCGCCCAGCATCTATCAAGCCAGATTTCACTCTGGGATCTATTGTCCCATATTAAAATCAGCTGGCATCAGAACAAATGCATTGCCAAACGGAGAATTTATAACCAGACTTATGTTAATATATTCGCACAGAAATCTGACCATGACTTCACCTCAGTAAAACTGCTGTAGTATCCAGTGCGTTTTGAATGCAATCTCAGCACAAACTCCAGGCTAATAGATTATGTTAGGAATGCAGTCCACTGTCTCTCAATCCCACATATCCCAGTCATGCAAGCTTTTATATCCAGGAGTACCATTTATAAGAATAAAATTGGATATTTTATTGAGCCTTCCATTGATTCAGGCTATTATGTGTTACTGTTTATGGGTTTAATCTGCAGTGTGCACAGTTGACCTTGCTGTTCATTGTGAAGATCTGCCACTTCACAACACAATCTTTTTAACATAACTTACTGACTCAGTAATACAGGCAAGTCATAATAGAACCTTGTGACACTCAGCTGTCTCAGCAGATCTCTTGGATTTATTTCCCAATATACTGATCGAAGAGAATAGCCCAAATACTTAGGGCAGTCAGAAAACATTAACTATTTCTACTTTTTTCGATTCATTCATGGGATATTATGGTGGTACGGTGGCACAGTGGTTAGCACTGCTACCTCACAGTGCCAGGGACTGGGGTTCGATTCCGGCCTTGGGTGACTGACTGGGCAGAGTCTGCACATTCTCCCCGTGTCTGCGTGGGTTTCCTCCGGGTGCTCGGGTTTTCTCCCACAGTCTAAAGACGTGCAGGTTAGGTGGATTGGCCATGCTAAATTACCACTTACTGTCGTAGTGTGCACTTCAGGTTATGGGGATAGGGAAGTGTACCAGGGAGAGCGCTTCTTCAGAAGGTTGGTGCAGACTAGATGGGCCAAACAGCTTCCTTCTCTATGATAGGACTATATGATCTGTGTCAGTGGCAAGACCAGGCCTGCTCCTAATTGCCCATGAGAAGGTGATGGTGATCTGCCTTCTTGAACCGCTGCAGTAAGGACAAAAGTGCTGAATGCCAAAGGTGATGTGAGACTGACTGCCCTTGACATCAAGGCAGCATTTGACCGAATATAGCATCAAGGAGCCCTAGCTAAACTGGAATCAGTGAGAATCAGGGGGAGAACTCTCCATTGGTTAGAGTCATACCTGGCACGAAGGAAGATGGTTGTGGTGGTAGGAGATCAATCATCTCAGCTCCAGGACATCACTGCAGGAGTTCTTCAGGGTAGTATTCAAGGCCCACCCATCTTCAGCTGCTTCATCAATGACCTTCCACCCATCATAAAGTCAGAAGTGGGGCTGTTTGCAGATGACTGTACAATGTTCAGCACCATTCACAACACCTCAGATTATAAGAACATAAGAACTAGGAGCAGGAGTAGGCCATCTGGCCCCTCGCGCCTGCTCCGCCATTCAATGAGATCATGGCTGATCTTTTGTGGACTCAGCTCCACTTTCCGGCCCGAACACCATAACCCTTAATCCCTTTATTCTTCAAAAAACTATCTATCTTTACCTTGAAAACATGTAATGAAGGAGCCTCAACAGCTTCACTGGGCAAGGAATTCCATAGATTCACAACCCTTTGGGTGACGAAGTTCCTCCTAAACTCAGTCCTAAATCTACTTCCACTTATTTTGAGGCTATGTCCCCTAGTTCTGCTTTCACCCGCCAGTGGAAACAACCTGCCCGCATCTATCCTATCTATTCCCTTCATAATTTTAAATGTTTCTATAAGATCCCCCCTCATCCTTCTAAATTCCAACGAGTACAGTCCCAGTCTACTCAACCTCTCCTCATAATCCAACCCCTTCAGCTCTGGGATTAACCTAGTGAATCTCCTCTGCACACCCTCCAGTGCCAGTACGTCCTTTCTCAAGTAAGGAGACCAAAACTGAACACAATACTCCAGGTGTGGCCTCCCTAACACCTTATACAATTGCAACATAACCTCCCTAGTCTTAAACTCCATCCCTCTAGCAATGAAGGACAAAATTCCATTTGCCTTCTTAATCACCTGTTGCACCTGTAAACCAACCTTCTGTGACTCATGCACTAGCACACCCACGTCTCTCTGCACAGCGGCATGCTTTAATATTTTATCGTTTAAATAATAATCCCGTTTGCTGTTATTCCTACCAAAATGGATAACCTCACATTTGTCAACATTGTATTCCATCTGCCAGACCCTAGCCCATTCACTTAACCTATCCAAATCCCACTGCAGACTTCCAGTATCCTCTGCACTTTTCGCTTTACCACTCATCTTAGTGTCATCTGCAAACTTGGACACATTGCCCTTGGTCCCCAACTCCAAATCATCTATGTAAATTGTGAACAATTGTGGGCCCAACACGGATCCCTGAGGGACACCACTAGCTACTGATTGCCAACCAGAGAAACACCCATTAATCCCTACTCTTTGCTTTCTATTCATTAACCAATCCTCTGTCCATGCTACTACTTTACCCATAATGCCATGCATCTTTATCTTATGCAGCAACCTTTTGTGTAGCACCTTGTCAAAGGCTTTCTGGAAATCCAGATATACCACATCCATTGGCTCCCCGTTATCTACTGCACTGGTAATGTCCTCAAAAAATTCCACTAAATTAGTTAGGCATGACCTGCCCTTTTGTGAACCCATGCTGCGTCTGCCCAATGGGACAATTTCTATCCAGATGCCTCACTATTTTTTCCTTGATGATAGATTCCAGCATCTTCCCTACTACCAAAGTTAAGCTCACTGGCCTATAATTTCCTGCTTTCTGCCTACCTCCTTTTTTAAACAGTGGTGTCACGTTTGCTAATTTCCAATCCACCGGGACCACCCCAGAGTCTAGTGAATTTCGGTAAATTATCACCAGTGCATCTGCAATTTCCCTAGCCATCTCTTTTAGCACTCTGGGATGCATTCCATCAGGGCCAGGAGACTTGTCTACCTTTAGCCCCATTAGCTTGCCCATCACTACCTCCTTAGTGATAACAATCCTCTCAAGGTCCTCACCTGTCATAGCCTCATTTCTATCAGTCACTGGCATGTTATTTGTGTCTTCTACTGTGAAGACCGACCCAAAAAACCTGTTCAGTTCCTCAGCCATTTCCTCATTTCCTATTATTAAAACTCCCTTCTCATCCTCTAAAGGACCAATATTTACCTTAGCCACTCTTTTTTGTTTTATATATTTGTAAAAACTTTTACTGTCTGTTTTTATATTCTGAGCAAGTTTACACTCATACTCTATCTTACTCTTCTTTATAGCTTTTTTAGTAAAGCAGTCCATGTCCTAGGCTTGGACTGGCAGGTGATAAGTTATATTTGTGCCAGGCAATGACCATTTCTGACAAGAGAGGACCTAACCAGCACCCATTGACATTCAATGGCATTACTATCGCTGATTCCCCCACAATCAACATCCTGGGGGTTACTATTGATCAGAAACTGAACAGTTATATTAATACTGTCATATTAATACTGTGGCTACCAGAGCAGGTTTAAGGCTAGGAATCCTATGGCGAGTAACCCAATTCCTGACCTCCCAAAGCCTGTCCACCATCGACAAGGCACAAGTCAGGAGTGTAATGGAATATCTCCACTTTCCTGGATAAGTGCAGCTCCAACAACACTAAAGAAGCTCAACACAATCCAGGACAAAGCACCCCGCTTGATTGCTCCTCCTTCCACAAACATTAAATCCTCCACCATTGATGAACAGTGGCTGCCATGTGTACCATCTACAAGATGCACTGCAGTAACTCACCAAGGTTCTGAGGCAGCAGTTTCCAAACCGACGACCACTATCATCTAATAGGACAAGGGCAGCAGATACCTGGGAACCCCATCATCTGGAGATTCCCCTGCAAGTCACTCACCACCCGAGCTTGGAAATATATCGCCATTCCTTCACTGTCGCTGAAGCAACATCCTGGAACTCCCTCCCTAACAGCACAGTGGGCGTACCTACACTTCAAGGAGAGCAGCGGTTCAAGAAGGCAACTCACCAACATCTTCTGAAGGGCAACGAGGGATGGGAAATAACTGCTGGCTTAATGAGCAACGCCCACATCTCGTAAATGAATAAATAAAAAAGTCAATATGATGTAAGTACACCCACAGAGCAGATAGGAAGGGAATTACAGGATTTTGACCCAGTGACGGCAAATTGACAGTGACATATTTCCAAGTCAGGATGAAGTATGCCTTGGGGAAGGAATTTGCAGCTGGTCGTGTTCCCATGTATTTGTTGCCCTTGTTTTTCTCAGGTTGGGAGCGGCTGTTGAAGAAATCTTGGTGAATTGCATCAGTGCATCATAGAGATGGTACACACTAAATCTATGGTGTGCCGATGGTGCAGAATCTGAATGTTTAAATGAGTTGAGTGGGAATACAATGAAACAGGCTGAATTTTCCTGGATGCTGTTGAGGTACCTAATTGTTGTAGGAGCAACACAGAGTGGAGCATTCCAAAGCAATGCTGACTTGTGCTTTGTAGATGGTAAAAAGATTTTGGGATGAATGAAAAGTGAGTTGATCACTAAAGAACATTCACCTTCTGACTTACTTTTGAAACCACAGTAATTATATGGCTTGGTCAGTTAGGTTTCTGGACAATTGTAAACCCCCCCTCTCCTCCCCCTCGGGATGTTGACATGAAGAATTCAGTAATGGGAATGCCATTGACTATCAATGGGAAGTGGTTGAGTTCTCACTTGTGGGAGATGCTCATTCCCTGGCACTCCCATGGGACAAATGTTACTTGTCACTTACCAGTCCGAACCTGAATGTTGCTCTGGTCTAGTTGCATGCTGGCATCGGCTGCTCCATTATCTGAAATTGAACACTGTGCTTTCATCAGTGATTATCCCCACTTCTGATTTTATGATGGAGGGAAGTTCATTAATGAAGAAGCTGAAGGTGGCCACGAGAGACTAATGTTCAGTTTTAGTGGCTGACTTTCAATTTCAGATGGCTTGGAGGAAGATCTCAACCAGTTCCGAAGCTTGAGGTCCTAGTTTGTGACAACCCACCTGAGGGTTGTCAGCAGCAGCCTGGATTGGCTGGTTGACAGGTCCATGTTGGTGCCAATATCAAAGGTAGAAAGAGGGATGAGATCCTGCAGACAAATCTTTGTAAGCAAGCAAAGAAATTTAAAAAGCAGAACCTTAATATTAGCAATCTCTCGATTACTCTCAGTGCCACACACAACAGAAATATCGAGTGACGGTGAATGTAAGGGTTGGAAAGGTGGGGCAGGCAGGAGCACCTTCAGTTCCAGGGCCATTGGGGCTGGGCGTGGGGCAGATAGAAACTGCACAAGCCTAACATATTGCTCTTCAACAGAGCTGGGAACATTATTAATGCAGGCGGGTGCTGTTGGGGAGGGATGAGACCAGCTTGGTGGAGGAAGCTGGAGAGAAGCAAAGCTGACAATGGAAAGCAGGAAATTAATAAGAATGTAGGAAAGGCAGATAATTCAAAGGCTAGAAAATAGACGACAAAGGAGTTGTTCAGTGATTAATGGTATAGTCTAGTAAATAAGGCAAATAAACTGAGGGACAGATAGGCACTTGGAAATGTGATAACAAAGCTATTACTCGAGCATGGCTTGAGGAATAGCAGGAATGGCAGATCACATTCCTCAGTTACAGTCTTATCAGATGGAGAAAGAGGAGGATTTATAAGGCAGAGGTTTGCAAGTTTGGTTAAAGAAACAATCACAGTTGTGACGAGTGATGATTTTCCAGACGGATCACCACATGAATGCAATTGGGTTGAACTGGAGAACAAAACAGAGACAATCATCCTGCTGGGAATATACTATAGACTCCCATACAGTCAGAAGGAGATAGACCAGCCAATATCCTAGCTAATTGTTGAGTTGTACATTAAATATTGGGCAGTATTAGTGGAGGAATTCAGCTAAAGCTTCTTCACAATTTACATCAATAAAAACAAAGGATGGTTGCCATGGGATTGGGCCATTCAGGGTACATATTAAATAATTATTTAGCTTTGGCATTTACTATAGAGTTAGAACAGGTGGATAAGACCCTGAATTATGAGATGGGTATTGAGGAAGTGCATTTAAAATGATAACAAGTGAAATATAAATAGTACATACTTCCACCACATTAGTATTGGGAGATAAGGTGAATTTACTTTTTTTTAGAATATTGTGTGTTGTTTTATTTAGAAAATTGATGATGATTTTAAAACATTGTGGACTGGTGCCTCTGGCATGCTTGGCATTGATAGCCTGACACCATGTCAGTGCCACCCAGGGTTCCCAGATGGCACAACCAGGGCTTTAGGGCCATTGCCAGTGACCAAAAAAGCTTTGAGGAGCATAAAAGGGGGAGGGAAAGGCAGTGGCTGGATTCATCATTTCAGTCGCTAGGTGCTGGCTCAAACAGAGGATTCGCTGGCATTTTCCGATGACAAATTGGCGCTGAAGCCACACTGATTCCGGGACCGGTGAGGGGCTCGCAGCGGTGCTGGGTGAAAGTCTCGGCTCACGCACCGAAAGTGGCCGGAGAATGTCTGTGTCCCTGGCCTCGCCATACAACATGGCGCCAACCATGCGCAGACCCGACACGTCATCCGAGACCCCACAGGCCATCCCCTGGCCACCTCCCACCAGACCCCCAGCCCACACAGATGTCCCCCCCCCCCCCTCCCCGGGCCAGTGGCACGCATCCCGACTGAGTGTGGCTGCGCTGAACACAGTCCGCAGCCGTCAGATCGTGTTCCGACCACCGAGACTGCACGCCAACCACGCGGTCAGGAACTCAGCCCATCGGGGACGGAGCATCAGAGGGGGGCCTGCCGATGTCACGCCACCGTTGTTATAACGGCGGGTGGTGCGCGATGCGATTATGCCACTTCTGAGGGGGCGGAGCATGGCTGACCAGCATCAAACCGGCGCCGGCCCCGATTTGGGCGTCGGAGTTGTTTCTCCACCTGATCACTGATTACGATATCAGCGTCGGGTAACGGAGAATCCCGCCCAGTGGCTGCCATTCAAAATGCCTTAATCTGCGAACAACTGTTGAGATCAGCACACGATTAGGAAATCTCTCTGAGTGTGACCTAGGAGGGGAGAAACTCCCCGAGACCAAAGAAAATGGCAAAGTGCCATTGACTGGGGTAATTCTGGGCACTGCAGCACCGAGAAACACCCCACCAAATCTGAGAGTGGGACATGTCCTGTAGAACCTCATCAAGGTCAGCCTAGTGCTGGGTGACATCCCCAGCGAGGCAGACATTCTGCCCAGACCATCAGCCATGGCCGTCACCGACTGCATGATGCCTTGGACATCTTCACTAATGGTGTCGACATCATGCACCATGCTGTCCACTGCAGTCGCCACCCTTGCAGTGTTGGCCTCAGTACCACACATTGTTGCCGACATTTCCTCCACCTGTAGCCTCTGGGACTATTCCAATCAGCTATCAACTTGCTGGAGTGTCACATGACATCTCTCTCTGAATGTGCTGGATGTTCCCCGTCATCTCCAACAGCTTTTGGTAACTCTGTTCCAGAGGCTCAGCATCAGTCTAGGACCCAGATGGGTGCTTACCAGATTGTGTCGTCGAACCTGCGCACTGACATGTCCCACAGAGGTGTGCGTATCTGTGCTGGTGAAGGGTGGGGTGACAGCTGTGTCGTGACTATAATGGTGGCATCTTCAGACTTCTCCACCTTAACGGAGTCAGGGGAAGGGGCCACCCGGGATGGGGCGGTACCGTTGGCTGGAGGACCTGCGGGAGAATGGACATGTGGTCAGTCAGTAAGGAAATATGAACTCACGTTGGACAGGTCTTCTGAGTAGAGCCTGGTGGTTCCTCACCTCTGCAGCGTCCGCCAGCCGCTGTCTGGATGACCGGTCAGTCCTCGGCCACACCGGTCACCTTCAGGGCATGCTCCCTGAAGGTGGCGAGGATTCGTAAGTTTGGCACCTCTCCGCCGGTCTGGGCCTTCTCCCGACGATTATGGGAGAGATTATCCTGAGGAGACAAGAGGGGGCATTGTTAGCCACACGCGCAGTTCATGGTGGTGGGAAGAGGGATGTGAAGCGAGGGTTATGGGGGAGTTGAATGAGGGGGTGTCAAGGGAGGGTTGGGGGTCGCATGGAGTGTTGGTGGGTGGTCGAAGCTTCCTTGGAGGGAATGGGGCGTTGGTGCCTACTCACTTGTGCTGCCTGGTGCAGGTCATTGACCTTTTTTGGCACTGCAGGCCAGTCCTCCTGGTCACACCTCCTGAGCTGCCAGCTGCTGCCACCTCGTCCCAGGCAGCACTGGCTGCCCTATGGCTCACCCTCTGGGACCCTTGGGAAACAGGACAACCCTCCTGGCCTCCACTGCGTCTCGAAGCATCCCAGGTCAGCATCCCAAAATCTTGAGGCTGGTCTCCTGGGTGCCATTGTTGTGAACTGGCTGGGGTTGGCTGAGCATGTGCAGCTTAAGTGCTGCTCAACTTTGTTAGTGGGGGTTGAGGTGGGGGTTGGGTTTGGGGGGGGGGGGGGCGGTGAGCCGGGGGTCCTGATGTCCGTGGAAGGGAGCCTTTACTTAGACTTAGTGAATGGGGCACCCTTTAAAAATGACGTCCCAATCTCTGTGGAACCAGGCTTTTCAGGTCTACCAGAATGATGGTGCAAAACAAGCCTCCTGTCAGAAGATCAGGTGATGGCTTGGTTGTATTACTGGGGCAAAGCACGCCGGTCTTTCGTCTGAACCTAACACTTTGCCATTTTTAAAGAAAATTTTGCTCTTTATCTAACTCCCCAGACCCGACTACTACCTCACCAACCTGCCACCCTACCCACTTAGCACCCCAACCATCTCACCCATCCTGCCCACCTGTCCACTTACCTCACCCACCCTGCCACCCTATCCACCTCTCCATTCATTCATCCATTCACTGACATTCAAACTGGATTTTTAAACTTACCTGATTACAGCTAGTTCCATAAAAAGAGGGGACATGTCCAGTCTACTCTCCAACTCTACCCTGCTTCAGCAGAGCTCTCCCAGGGGCACTGCACTGTGCATTTTTGGGAAAGTGGGGCTCGCAAGGTCCTGGAATAAATGAGGAGCAATGTCAAGTCGGAGGAATGTTTGAGCAGAAGGTCAGACCAATGATCAATGACGTTACTCGGAAGAGCAACTCTACTGCCCTCTTCATTTGTTAATAATGTGTTAGGAATAGATGCGGTGCTGGACGACTAGCAGATAGCAAACATAAATCCGACATTTAAGAAGGTGACAGAATATGTCCAGGGAATTATAAATCAATCAGCTTAACATAAGTGGTGGGAAAATAATGGAATCCTTATGAAAGAAGTGAATCGAAGAATAGTTAACAGCAAGAAATATACTGAGGGCAATTTTCAGACCACAATCGCCATCAGAAAGAACAGCGACGCGGGCAGAAAATCCGGAGAGGAGCAGGAAATGCGGTTCTCTTCGGACAGATCACATTTCTCGATTTTCTCTGCCCCTTGCCGGTGACTTCACAAGGTTCATGTTCACAAATGGAGAGAACCTCATTTTAGTGGATTCCACTTTCTCCCCCCTCGCTGACAATTCAAACTTCACCAACGTGATGTCATCGGCAAGGTTTACAACAGCTTTTTAAAAACAAGATTCAGTTGAAGGAATCCCTCCAAGGGTGCAAAGATAGTTATAGGCCCCCGGGGAAGAGGGACATTCCCAGGCAGTTCCCTGGTGCTCCCCCTGGCACAGGTTGGCACAGTGGCAACCTAACATTTGTAAAGGTCCCTCCTTTTTGTTCCAAGTTTATTCCCTTAGGTTATTCCCTTAGTGCCCTTTTTATTTTGCTGGTGCATTTTTGAGCCATGGCTGATTAAAGGCAAAGCAGCCTGACAGTGGTCTGTGATTTTAAACGAAGCAGAGGATTGCAGCAGCGGGAGAGATCAGTGATGAGTCGGATTGATTGATGTGGCTGCTGGCCAATGAATTGGTCCAAAAGGCAGTGCTCTGTCCGGTAACAGATGGTGATTGGATCTGTTCCCACTAAAATGGTTCAGAGACCCGCGACACTTCAGTTTCACTTTGGCAGCTAAGGGTGAAAACCTTTCTTTCACCCACTTCCCAGAAGAAAACAGCTCATTCTTACCAAAAGGTCACTGTTGGAACCAACTGTCTCTGCAGAAAAGGCTGATGCAAGCTGAGACCAGAATTGGTTAAGTCTCTCTGCCGGTCAGGCTGATGTGAATCCTGGGGTCTCTCCTGGAAAAGCTGTGAGTAAGATATTGCTAACTTCCAGGAAGGTCAGAGCAGACTGTAAACCAGAGACTTTAATCCACAGTAATACTGTGAAGAAATTGCACTAAAGAACTCATCATCTGAAGCAAAGACTCCTCTTTTGACCTTAATCCTTATTATTTTTATCCCTTTCCACCATCTGTGTCTGTCTGTCTTGTATGTGTGGGTATGGGGTGGGCTGGCTAAAGGGGGAATCAGGTGTTAGCTTGTCTTCAAGCAGCTGTGTGTACTGTGTAATTCATATTTGTCCTTGTCACAAATTAACAGTAATTATGTTGAAACTTATGAACCTGGTGACTGTAATTATTGGACAGCCAAGGGCCAAAGGTTTTGGGTATTTTTATAAAACGTTTTGTTTAATTCACTTGTGTTGTGAGTCCGGGACGAGTCGGGCTGGAATTGACCGCGCACTTGCCATGGTGGCATAACAGAGTGCGAACCTGTGCCATGGTGCAGTGTCATGATTCAGGGCCAGGGGGCAGTGCTAGGGGTGAGCTCCTGTGGGACCCAGGTGTGGGAGGGATTTCCAGTTACGTGTTGTTGTGGGAGGCAGAGTGGGCACTGGGGTGGGGGGGGGAGGGGAATGCCAGCGATACCTCCATAGTGGTGGTGGGGAGCCCCCAATAATTGTCACCGGGAGGGGGATAATTGTCTGGGGTGAGCCCTTCATACCTCTGTGGGTGTGGGGGGGGGGGGGGGGGGGGGGGAGGAGTGACGTTCCACTTCACCCTTTAAAGGTGGCGCCCTGATCTCTGTGTAGCTGGATGCCTTTTCTATCATGTTCCTACCCGCCAGAGTGATGGCGTAAACCACCCCCACTCTTTTGTTCTCACAGATGCTCAAGATCTGCAGTGATAGCTGGTTTGCGTAGCAGGAGAGTTCCACGCCAGTTGTCAGTCTGAGCCTGACAGTTTAATAAATATAAGATTTTCCCCACTATAATGAATAGTCAGCATGGAATTCAAAAGGGAACTTTTTTCTTGACCTATCTACTACATTTTTTTGTGGCGGTAGCAGAGAAAGCAGAAATTTGCAGTCTGGATTTTCAAAATGCCTTCAATAAGGGGCCCAATAATAGACTAATCCAGAAAATCCGGGATTGTGGAATCAGGGGACAAATAGCAGAATGGGTACAGATGAGGCCTATAAGGATATTTCCTTGACCAGAGAATTTCTGCTGTGAGGAAAGGTTGGATAGGCTGGGATTGTTTTCTTTGGCATTGAGGGGGTTGAAGGGGGATTTAATTGCGATGCATAAAATGGGCGACATGGTGGCACAGTGGCTGGAAAGGGCATTCAGCCTCTGATCTCCTGGTAAGCGTTCTCCAAGGCGGTCTTCAGGACACGTGACAACGCAGAATTGCCGAGCAAAAATTTATAGCTAAGTTCCACACGCATGAGTGCGGCCTCAACAGGGATCTTGGATTCATGTCGCATCACATCTGCCCCCCACCATCTGGCCTGGACTTGCAAAATCCCACCAACTGTTCTGGCTTGAGACAATTCACACCTCTTTAACCTGTGATTATCCCTCTCCCTGGATCTGTAATGATTTGATTACCTGCAAATGCTTGCATTCCAAGCATTGTCCAGCATCTCTGACTTTGTCTATATAAATGTTTCTGGAATATACCTCGCCATTCACCTGAGGAAGGAGCTGCGCTCCGAAAGCTCGTGTTTGAAACAAACCTGTTGGATTTAACCTGGTGTTGTAAGACTGTGCTCACCCCAGTCCAACGCCGGCATCTCCACATCATGGCCGTAAATGCAGTCCTCGCAGACCCAGCTTACCCAACACATCAAGCTGCTCAGGTGAACAATGCCCTCATTAACCTCTGTGGCTGTCTGCTTCAATTCCCTTCTGGCTCCATGTGGATAGATGACATTTTTCCTCCTGATTGGCTCCTCTATATCTCCGGCACGGGGCCACAGGTGCTGAATTTGAAAACCTGGGAGTCAGCTCTTCCCCCCATGTTGTACCATTCTTCAATGTTTTCCAGAATGAAGCTACTCCCTACACCATACAGTATCTGCGTACTGCTGCGGCCATAATCTACCTCCCCTTCAATGGGTACAGGCTGGCTTTAAATGATGCTTGAGGCCCTGATGAGTGTGCAGCCAGCCAGAAGCTCATTCAACACTGTATCGTGTACCTTAGCAGGCTGCCTGGGCCACTTTCCACAAGTGTGGGTTAAGCACATATTAAAATCTATGCACCCATTTTCAGGCCTTATCAAATTTTTAGCTCCAGATGTTGCAACAAACAGAAGTGATCATTTAGCATGTGACAATAGAGCTCTGAAGTACACCAGATCCACCAATAGAGGGCAGTGGAGGGCTCTACCTCCCAAAGTCAGCAAAGGAAATGAAATTTTAAAATGATACAATTTTAGCATGTGATCTGGATTCATTTCCTTCGATAAATTAAATGGAAGGAACAGAAATCTTAATATGAATGTACACAAGTATTTGGGGGAGCCAGGAGAAGTTGATAATGTTGTTAAGAAGGCGTTATGGGCCCCGTGTGTGTGTGGGTTTCCTCCGGGTGCTCCAGTTTCCTCCCACAGTCCAAAGATGTGCAAGTTAGGTGGATTGGCCATGATAAATCATCCTTAGTGTCCAAAATTGCCCTTAGTGTTGGGTGGTGTTACTGGGTTATGGGGAAAAGGTGGAGGTGTTGACCTTGGGTAGGGTGCTCTTTCCAAGAGCCGGTGCAGACTCGATGGGCCAAATGGCCTCCTTCTGCACTGTAAATTCTATTGGCTTTGCAAACAGAACACAAAAGCAAGAAAGTTATGCTAAACCTGTAAAAAACAATGTTCAGCTATCAGCTTTTTAATCCAACTCTGGGTATCACATTTATGGAAGGATGTCAAGATCTTAGAGAAGGCATACAGGGGATTTACCAGGGATCAAATACATGCGTTTTGTGAAGAGACCGGAGAATTAGTCCTTGGAGCATTGTAGGTTACGGGGAGATTTGGTGGAGATGTTCAAAATCATTGAGTAAATAGAGATAAACTTTTTCCATCAGAAATAGGGTCAATAACACAGTTTCAAGATAATTATTGGTAAAAGAACCAGTGAGAAGACGAGAAAATAAAATGCAGTGAGTTCTGATCTGGGATACACTGTCGGAGCACATTCAATAATTACATTCCAAAAAGGAGGTTGTGTGTTTGAAGTGGAAAAACTGCAGGGCCACGAGGAAAGAACAGGGAGTGGGGCAAATAGGGTGGCACTTTTCAAAGTGCTGACATCAGTCCAATGGGCTATTCTCCTTTTGTGCTTTGTGATTCGATGATTCCAAGGGACAGAATGGAACTACACATCACAGGTAGATGTAGATGAAGAAGCATTTGTCTTATAGCATCTGTCCAGAAAACATTACACCAGCTGTTTCCTATTGCTTATAACAGAGTACCTCTTCACATGTAGGAGGGTGCCAACATAAGGAATAATGACCCTGTAATCATGTATAAAGTTACTAAAGGTTAAAAACTGCCATATGTGTGCATTCTGTTGTTTGTTGTTTTGAAACAAACACCAATTAAACACGGCTACCCAAAAAGACATCAAGGACGAGATTCTCTGGTCTCCTCGTGACGTGTTTCCCAGTGGTGGAAGGCGGCCTGCCATTGGCCAGCAGCAGGAACTCCCGGTCCCCTCACTGTTAATGAGATTCCCATTGAATCCACCCCACATCGCCTGAAAACCCGCTGCGGGGATGCGCCGTCAGCGGGACCGGAAGATTTCACCCTCAAGTGTTGAAGAATTAAATGTTTTACTTCAGTAGGCTACGAGAACACTATGTGAATTAACATTGCTAGGGTTTCCTCAGGCACACCTCACTTGACCAGCAGAACATGTTAATTTGCATCTCCACTGCCTGAATAAGCACTTGCTGGCACTTACATTCATTAGCTTTGGCAAAACAATTGTTTAGAGGTGTGCTCCAAATCCTAGTGTTTATTATATTGTTGCAATATAATGGAAGTTTTGTACTGGTGTATAGGTCAATATCTCCAACTCTAGCCAAATTAATGTTGGTGAGGAATAATCCCCACCCATAGCAACCTCACACACAGTCATTTGTTTGCGGGTTTCACTGCTAAGGATGTAGTATCAGTCTGCATGCCTGGTAAAAGACATGTCTGAGATTAGATCCTGAGGTGATTTTCTCATTTGTGATCGAGACTCAGGCAAAGACAAATGTGCAAATGTCCTTGCTTGAAATGCTATGATACGGTATAATTGCATGGAGTGGAGTGGGCTCCTTTCATCATTTTCCACACGTTCCCTTGATTTGACTTTCCTCCAACCATGAGGGAAGGACATGCCAACTGAAAGTTGACCAAATTCCCACAACGCAATCAAATAAACATGAAACATCACTTTCTATTCATAGCTTATCTTTACCTCGTGAGAAAGACAGAATTGTGGTGGTCTTTGGTTTGAAAAGAACATTGGGACAAGAATTAGAAACAGGAGGACACCAGGCTCTTCAAGCCTCAATTCCTTTTCTGTGCCATTTCCTCAGAGCCCTCTATTCCTCGACCTATCAAATATTTATCCATCTCACGTTAAATACTTCTCATGATCGAGCCTCCACCACCCTCGGAGGCAGAGAATTCCAGAGATTCACCACCCACTGTGAGAAGAAATGTCTACGCATCTCAGTTTTAAATGGCTGGCCCTTTATCTTGTAGCTATGTCCCCTTGTTCGAGACTCTCCCACGGGGGAAAACATCTCACCATCTACCCTTTAAAGCTTCTCAGGATCTTATATGTTTGAATAAGGTCACTCCTTACTCTTCTAAGCTTCAAGGCATATAGACACAGACTATTTAGTCTCTCTTGATAGGACAACTCTCTCATCCTAGGAATTAACCTGGTGAATCTCCTTTGGACTTCCTCCAATGCTATCATATCCTTTTTTAGGTACGGGGACCAAAACTGTATGTGGTATTCCAGGTGAGGCCTCACCAATACCCTGTACAATTGCAACAAAACCTCCCTAGTTTTAAACTCCAATCACTTTGCAATGTAGGTCAAAAAACCATTTGCCTTCTTAACTACGTCTTGGACCTACCTGCTAGCTTTTTCTGATTCATGGACTAGAAAACCTAGATCTCTCTGTGCTTCACTCACCTGCAATCGTTCCCCATTTAGATAATAATCTGCATTTTGTTTCCTCCTACCGAAGTGCATGACCTCACACTTCTCCACATTAAACTCTATTTGCCAGGTTTTCACCCAGTCACCCAATCTACCTACATCCCATTGCAGCATCACAATAGCCTCATCACAACATGCCCTTTCATCTATTTTCGTATCGTCGGCAAATTTGGAAACTTTACATTCTGTTCCTTCCCCCAAGTCATTCATGTAAATAGTGAACAATTGCAGGTCAAGAACTGATCCCTGCAGTACTCCACTAGTTACATCTTTCCACTCTGAAAAGGACCCATTTATTCCAACTCTCTGCGTTCTATGTGACAGTCAGTTTTCAGTCCATGCAAACACACTTCCCCCAATTATAGGGGCTTTTACTTTATGCTTTAAGAGCAGGTAATGTCCAACATGTCTTCCTTCAGTCAGAGCTCTTGGCCTTTCCTAGGAGTGAGAGGCTGATATACTCTTTTGACCGCCCTGCAGCCAATGCCACTCTCACCTACCCCTCTACCCTACCCTCCAGAAAATTCTGCTTCATTCTCTGACCAGCCAGTGGGATGTTAACGCTGAGTTGAGGAAGATGATCAAGAGTGCAAAGAAATATGGCTCTTCAACAATGCAGATTTCGTGACAACCACTGCTTCATTGCAAGAAGGGTAAAGGGCAAAGTCCAACAGGTGAAAATTGGAATATAGATTTTAAATAGCAGTAGAGATTTGATTTGTTTATAGCAGTCTTGTGCAGTGTCCTTATTTACTGTTTATGTAAAGGTTAATAACAAGGTTTGGGGGCATTGCTTAAGCAAAACACTACCTTGTTCATTAAGTCGTCACTCTAACCTGTTTTTGAATCTTTTGCAACCTTTGCACTGAATTCACAAACCATTCCCCCGACAACAAGACCTCCTAGAATGCAAATCGTTCCACACTGCTCCTCCCATCACAGTCAGCTTACTCCTTCAACTCTTTGGTTTGACCTTTTGTGCTGCCTTCATGCTCTTAGTTGTTGAATTGGTTCAAGAAAGTCACAAGACAGTATGGTTCACAGTTTATTTAACTTTGTTTATATTAAATTAAAAATATATTTTTGACAGATTCATGTAACAAAAACGAAGAACAGTCTTCCAATTGTACAGCATAGATGATGCCTAAGCTGTAAGATGCTGCATTATATCCTCGCTAGTTTGACAGCATGTAACCCAAGCACTCAAACGAATAGCTTAGGAAGCAGGTTTCCACTGTGAATGAGCACAGAAATATCAGTAGCTGAAAATGAACATTACCATTTAAAAGAAAATAGCTTAAAAGGCTAAACTAGTCACTGAAGAGAATTTTAGCTTTAAAGTTAGTTATTGGTATTACGATGGTGCGAAATACAATTGTTTGTTTTAAGCTGGATTTCCAAAAGTTAATTAACAAGACACCACACACGGAGCTAAGGCTTCCTATAGCTAGAGCCAAATGCAGAAGTTAAAGCACATCACATTAACTAGTGCTGTACACATAATCATCAGCAGTTCTACAATGCTGTGAATTAAAAAAAACTCCACATTCGAAATACGTATATACAAAACAACCCTAAAGGGACAAGTATGCCTCAAAGAAAACAATTCCACAAATTAAAAGCAACAGTCCCCCTTTTTATTTACAAATGCATCTAGCCATTTCTTTAACAATCTATAAAAAATACTATTCACATTTTCCGTGTAATGCAGCGATTGCTCAGTATCAACAATTACTCAGAATTTCATTAGTCCACTCTTTAAGCTGCAGCAGTAGTGCAGGCTGAGGGATCGAATAGTGCCTTTATCAAAAGGGAAAACCTTCACTTTACGCAGGGTACCCCAAGTGTGATTTTGCGATTCTGTGGCCATCCCAAAAAATATATTTGTCTTTAGAATTTGTCGTTCAGTTTCTCATTTATCCACCAAACCTCCATATGGGACTTGATTGCTCAAATAAAGGGACAGACATTGCAGATCAGGTTAGCGATTATCACCCAGCGTTCCCCACTGGAAAATGGTCAACAGATTGACGATTGACATGGTGGGAGCTACAGTAGGGCTTACAGAGGAGCCTATTTTACAGCGAACAGTGTCTATTTAAACAGAATCCCTATGCATTCTTGCAAACAGGGTTAATTTAAATAGCGTCTCTACGAATTGCAACAAATGGAACTCATGACGGAAACTACAGCAAAGTCACCCAATAATAGCAAGATTATTTCTCCACCTAAAAGAAGTGAGTGGGGGATAACGCCATGATGAAATTATGTTTGTAAAACCAATCCCTGTCACTTACAACTGTACTCCAAGCCCCAACATCCTTATATTGGCTGTCACTTGTGAGCCCCAACATTTAAGTAGGCCCTCAAGAAAGCCTGGGAAGGGCAAGCAATTTCAGATGGGAGTGGACAGCCTGCAAAAAAGAATGACATGATGCCGGAATTCTCCTGTCGTTGTGATTCACTTTTCCCACCGGCAGCGTATCCCCACCCACGGATTTCCTGTGATGTGGGGTAGTTTCAATGGGAAATCCCATTGACAAACAGCGGGAAGATAGAATCCCACCACCAGAAAATGGCGCACTGCCGAGAAACACATGGCTGGAGAACCGGAGAATCCCACTGGATGTCTTTTGAAGTTTTTCAGTAGGTTTCATGCCCAGTAGATGGGCTGACTGACAGAGCAGCTGACTGTTGGGTAGGAAAGCTGCCAGAGAGTGGATGTCAGGTACGTATGAGATTGCTGGCAGCACAGTGGCACACTGGTTAGTATAGCTGCCTCATGGCACGGAGAACCTGGGATCAATCCTCCACTGTCCGTGTGGAGTTTGCACATTCTCCCCATGTTTGCATGGGTCTCACCCCCCGCAACCCAAAGATGTGCAGAGTGGGTGGATTGGCCACGCTAAATTGGCCCTTAACTGGAAAAAAATAATTGGGTACTTTAAATTTATTTTAAAAAGTAGGAGATTGCAAATGGGGATAGGATTGGGGGGGGGGGGGGGAGATCAGGGGGTGTGGTATGTCAGAGATTGTGGTGCATGGGGAGGGTGGCAAAGATCCTGACATATATAACCAGGTTAGAACATAGAGTGCAGAGGGAGGTCATTCGGCCCATCGAGTCTGCACCGACCCACTTAAGCCCTCACTTCCACCCTATCCCCATAACCCAATAACCCCTCCAAACCTTTTTGGACACTCTGCACGTCATTGGACTGTGGGAGGAAACCAGAGCACCCAGAGGAAACCCAAGTAGACATGGCGAGAACGTGCAGACTCCGCACAGACAGTGACCCAGTGGGGAATCGAACCTGAGATCCTGGCGCTGTGAAGCCACAGTGCTATCCACTAAGCTTCTGTGCTGCCCGTTAGCTTGTTGGGCCTGGGGAAAACATGAGCTGTGATGAAAATACACTTAAATCATGGAGCTAACCCTTCTCACCTCCATTTACCAGCTGCAAATTCCTAACCGTGGGAAACCCAAACTCCAAACTTGAAAAATAATTCTGTTCAAGTGGAGCCTCCTGTAAGGTTTTTGTACTGACTGACTCCCCTTCTGAAAATGATCGGTCGGCTTTGTCAAAACTGAAAGTGGGCAGGTTGGTATTTGGTTTGCGATTTATCATTCAACCCTCGTCTACCTGGTGTCACTGTACACAAACCTATATTTAAACAAGGACCTGAAGGGCCTTAGACAGGAGCCTAAAATGGTGAGGCCATTTTCCTGATTTTCCGCATATGCTCCTGACCAGGATTTCCAGGTGGGTGAACATCCCGATGAGTAGTTTTAAACTGGAGTGACTGAGGGAAGTTAAGAAACAAAACATTTAAAATTGGGATGTGTCTACTCAATCATTCATTTCCATTGTCTGCCAATTAAAATAGAACAGTTAACCTTTCCAATAAAAATAGTGAGCAGAGTTTCAATTGGGCACATTTGTGAAATAATATAAAATAATATATTTAACCCAAATACAACTATTGGAACCAATAATATAACATCTTAGGATAGTATTAGGAGTTGTGCTGTCGAGGGACTAATCCACCTATACTGGTGTGGGAGTGGACTAAGTTTCAAAATAATCTAAATTCATTGAGAATTACCATGTTGACAACATCTCTGAACACATTTCTAACAACAGCAGAAATGTTCAAGTCTGTTCTTAGTTCTGCTAAGGACACTGTTATTTTCTATTTTCAGCCTGAAGCTACTTTAATGAGAGTGTCACTGAGCATGCTTCATGCAAAACAGTGGGTACATCAGTGTCTGACTTTTCCTGATGCCCAGTTAGATGCAGGAAGCCTCTGTGAAGTCAACTAATCAGTCACTTCATTGATTGTGGAGCGTAGAATTATCACTTCATGATCAATCTGTTTCCTGCCATCAGTGCACTTACTGAATCCGTGGCCCTCATACTCTTCAACTCTAGACGGAAGGTTTCTGGCTGGGAGTTGTGCACTTACACTTTAAATCCCAGTAATGGTGGTGGAAGGGAAGGGTGTGTATGTGTGATGGATGGAGGCAGGTCTGAAGCTCTAGCTCACTCCCTTCTCTGAACCCTATATCAAGGGGACTGTGCCTCAGGACGTTCCAAGCTGCCCTGGGAAATTCCTACCCTACAGGCTGAGAGCAAGAGTGAGCTTCCTTTTAAGAAGTCCCCAAAACTTTACTTGAAATTTATTGCCTTCCTCCCAACGTCTGATTGCTCCATTGGAGGCAGATGAATAAAGCTTTCTTCAAACCCTTGCCAGTCAAACAGCTTTGATGTTGTGCTGACACTCTGGCAGCGGGTGCCAGAGAGGTGCCCTTGCGTATGCACACAACCTACCCACCTTGCCCGTGGAAGTAATCCCATCACTGCAATCGAGGCCAGGGTTCGGCCAACAGGCACGGTCCGGTGGGGCATTTGTGGCCCCAAGCTTGGACTAGTGGCAGAAAATCACAGGGGCGCTGGACAATCTGATTAAGCCAATCTGATTGCCAGTCAACATAACTGCTGGCAGCTACCATTTTGATTGGCAGCCACTTTAAAATGGAAAAAAAACCTGAAGAAATTAGGCTTTCATTGTAAAACAGCAAAATTCCCCCTGGATTTCTGGAACAATATTTAGCAAGTACCAAATGATATCTTTCAAACAGTCATAATATTGCACACCCAATCTATTTAAGTTGGTGCACAATCACTATTAATAAAAATGTAAAAACACAGAAAGGCAGAAAATGTTAAAACTGAACCAAATGTAAAGCTATAAAGTAATTGTACAAATTACACAGGACAGTTCCAAGAGCTGTTTCCAGACAGTCAAACCATTGATGTATTCTTCATAATTGCATAGGCTGAGCAATAGAATGGTTCCTTGGTGCGATAGGCTGAATACGCAGTCTAGTGGTTAGCTCACTTACATCACTGAAACCCTCTGTGCTAAGTGACCTTCCAAAAATACATACAACGGGCCCTGCCTTCAGGATTGGTTTGCTTGCTCATTAGTGCACTGAGCACCAGTACTGCTTCCAGGTGACTAATGATCAAACAGCTTAAATTTAAAATTCTCATCCTTGTGTTTAAATCTCTCCCAGGCCTCTCCACTACCGATCTCTGTAATGTCCTTCAGCCCTACAAGCCTCTGCGATCTCTGTATTCCTCCAATTCTGAGAATTAATCACCCTTCTGTTGGTGGCAGTTCTAACAGATGTTTAAGTCCTTAATCCCTGGAAATCCCTCCTAAACCTCATCATCTCACTCTCTCCTTTTAAGTTCCTTCTAAAAACGCACTCTTTGACTGAATCTTTGGTCGCATATTCCCATATCACCTGTTGTGGCTCAGCGTCAATCTTTGTCTGATAAATGGTCCTGAAAAGGGCCTTGTAATGGGAAAAAAACATTCAGCAGTTGCTGTTTTTCTGAATAAACCATTATCAATCATGTGGCCTCAAAGGAGAGGTTGAAGTCTCATCATAGAATTTACTGTGCAGAAGGAGGCCATTCGGCCCATCGAGTCTACATCGACCCTTGGAAAGAGTACCCCACCCAAGCCCACACTTTTTGAACACTAAGGGCAATTTAGCACAGCCAATCCACCTAACCTGCACGTCTTTGGACTGTGGGAGGAAACCGGAGCACCCGGAGGAAACCCACGCACACACGGGGAGAAGATGCAGACTCCTCACAGACAGTGACCCAAGCCGGGAACTGAACCACTGTGCTAGCACACCGCCCCTCATGGAAAATAATATTTGCCAGGGCTATTACCCTAAATGAACAGTAATCAGTTTTCCATCAACAAAATATGTCCTATTACTTGACCACTAATTCCTTCCTCTTACAGATCTGGAGACTAACTGCGACCCTGACAAATGACAAATAAGGGGGAATTTTAACCAGTTGGGTGGGTGCAGGAAGCTTGAGTCAGGGAGGCCTGAATGCTGATGTGATTGGATGATGATTTGCAAATGGCAATGCAAAATTTCCACCACCTCTGGGTGTGTGCTTTCGATGCTTGCCCAAGTTAAAAGCAGCATCAGTGAAAAGTGGGAGAGCAGTTGGTGGGTAACTCGCAGGCATTTGAACTGTCCACCCACTCAGCTAAAATGGTGGGTAATAATACAATCACTCCTACAGGTATCTACGCTGCTAATAAAGTGTAGGAAGAAAATTAGAGGGTAATTTTGGAGAAAGAGTGAAAACTAACACTAGGTTATGCTAATGAGACGTTTCTCTTGGTGACTACTTCAAGGTTGCCAATATGATAGACTAGCACCATGTTTTTTAGGTGAAGTCCTCAAAGAAATTTTAGGATAAATGTTGATGGAATGTTGGTGAAGACCTGATAAACTGTCACGGAAAATCTCCTAAATGTGCTTCAAAGATTTTCTTCAAACCTCCAGCAGTTAAGTGAATTGTAAACGATGAGTTTGTGGCAACATCATTGAGATACCCTCAATCACTACACAGGAGAGAAGATAGATGATTCAAAGGCTTTAATCATCTGCGAACTATACAGCAGCCGAGAAGTGTGCTCATCACATGTTGCCTGAGAGAGCCTTATTTTATATACCGCTTCCTGGGGGCGGAGCCAGAGGCGGAGTCCCCCAGGGTTCCAAGCCCAGTCTTAAAGGGCCAATGCATTAAAGATAAGGTACTGTTACAGCAGCTACTGATAACATTCATCACAATCATGCTGTTTAGAGATGATATTAGATCAAGTGTTATCCATTCATTTCCCTTCAACCTTGTTAACAAGAGTGAGCAGGCAGTTTATGTGGCATAAACACCTTACTTGTCATCTAGAGAAAGCATCAATTTCTTTAGCAAGGTGGTGGGCGGGATACTCCGCTCCCAGCCGCTAAGATCAGGGGCTGGATTCTCCGGTCCCCCAGCCGTGTGTTTCTCGGTGGCACACCTTCACTGGCAGAGGGATTCTCCACTCCCATCACTTGTCAATGGGATTTCCCATTGAAACCACCCCACACCGCCAGAAAACCCGCAAACGGAGGCGTGCTGTCGGTGGGATCAGAAAATCCTAACAGTCCGGAAATGCCAATTGGACAGAAATCCTGCATCAGTCCAAAATCAGGATTGTGCTGGGCGGCAGACCCGTCCCCTGTCTCCGATTCCGCCCCACCGCCCATAGTGGGCTTCCCACCCGGCATCAGCAGGAACATACAAACGGCTGATATAAATTAATTTGAATGCGATTAACTGCCTGGAAGCCTGAACCTCCATCCCACTGTTCTGCTTCGACCTCCCCCAGCAGGAATTCCACCGGGCAGGCTTTGGTACAATTGTGGCCAAACACAGTCCGGTGTGATGGACTCCGAGTGTGGTCAAGGAGGTCAGTCCATTGCTCATGGTCCCTTTTTATCAAGCATTGTGAGCTATCTGGGAAAACTTTAAAAGCATACGAGTGAGGGAGCAGATGTGAGGAAATGGAAAGTCTTTAATCTTCAATGAACTGTGTGATCTGCTCTGCCAGGCAGAGCAATTCAGAGTGTGAAGTTTAAACAGGTCAGACAAATTATTATTTTGAACAGAGGGTTTCCAGAGATCACTATTCCAAGACTGATCTTCAGGTTGCCCACGCCTACAGGGGGCAGTCCAGACATGCGACTCCCATCCTGGGGGAAGGTCCCCGGGTCAACCCCTTACCCACAGCTCGAGTCCACCCAATCTCCAAGGCTCTTTTGGGACCCTCCCTCCCTCTGCAGCCTGAAGGTGGCAGAGGGGCAAATGAGCAATGGGCTAACATCACTTGACCCTCCCCTTGGGGTCTAGTGGTTCAGGCTCGGGTGTCACTGCCAGAATGTCAGTGCCATGATGCCAAGGGCAGCGTACTGTTTGCAGTGCCATGGGGTGAGGTCAGAAAGGGGACCTGAAGGGGGATGGTTGAGTGGGGGGGTGGCTGGGAGTGTGGAGCTGGGGGTGCTGGTTGAGGGTGTTGGGTGGCCGGAGGGGGGGGGGGGAGGGGGGGGGGGGCAGGTCACCCTCATGTGTGTGTGGTGTGGGGTGTACCTTTTATTCCTATGGTGGGGGGAGGATGCCCCTCCTTGATGAGGGGTTGGAGTGCTCCCCTTGTCAATGGGACGGGGTTAACATTTACGATGTGTGGGGAGGAGGGCCTGTCTCTGGATGCTGGGATCGGGGCGCCTGTTCAAAATGGCAGCCTAATACCAGTAGGTACAGGGACACTGGAGTGCTCACGCTACGCATTATTTTGCATAGCAGAGGTCTGTGAATACCATCCTCGACAATGCTCCTAGTGCCAGTTGGACACAATCCTGATTCTCCGCTGGCTGGAACATTTTGTCACTGGAACAGAAAATCCCGCCTGGTGTCATACATGAAGCCTTGTTTAAACTAATGTTCCAACTGAAGAACCAATCTTGGTCACCACGGAATGCTGAAAGGAGCTGTGATAATCACACAATAATACTTTGCATTTCTCTTGCACTTGAGATCATCCTGGGAACATCCCAAAGTGCATCACAATCACATACAGGTACGGTGACCTCAATCAAATGATCTTTCGGCCAGATCTGCAGACAGATATTTGTTTGTTGAAGGCAGCAATTACTTGAAAGGACAGGTGAAAGCATGAGTAATACACATGAAACCTTCTCTGTAGATCAATGACAATACTCTCTGAAATTGCAAGTACCTCCCGTAAATTGAATTTAAGGAACTGCAATATATTTGGGGTAAACAGTACATAAACCAAGGTCACAGTCATCAAAACATTTCCAAACTCAGACCAGTGTGACTGATTATTAATAGTTCCAGTGAATTCTCAATTCCTTTAGGTTGCCGTTCAAAAGAAAGGAAAGTCAAAGTGCATCTTTCTGAAGTGATTGTGATGAAAGTCCAATGAGGGTTGGGGGAAATGTCATTCAGAATTTGAAGATAACATGGCCAATATTCAGTTTATGTCCAGTACCTGCACACTGAGACTTTGCTCACTTCCTCAGTGATTCCATTGCATACTTTTATACCTGGCCAACTTAACAAAGGCTTAACCCCTCAGTAATGGCAATGATAGCGTCGCAATGACATTTCTTGACTATTAACCTCTACTCAGAAGAAAAAGGTCAAAGCTCACGGTGCAGGGTTCTGCTGGAATTAAAACAAATTGAGATTGGAAGAAGGGGTGAATCGAATCACAGCAGTCTAAAATAGCAACTAGGATGGTCTTTGAATTTTCAGCAACCTCTAAAATGAAGAAAGGCTTGAATGCATTATGCAATCTTGAGGTCCTGACAAAGAAGGTGCTGGATAAGGTGATGTGATAAGTCATGGCTTCAGTACACTGAGGATTCAATACACTGGGGTGGACAAGAGTGTAAGACGTGTGGTACCTCGAGGTTTAGGAAACAATGGAAGAAAAGCTGAGTGTGAGAAGATACTCTTATATTTAGTAGCGTTGCCACAAATGGTAACTTCTGCCACATTTCACTCAGGTAAGATCCCTTTGGACACTTGGAATCTTACAGCATACAAGGCCATTTGGCCCATCATGCCTCTGATAGTGCTATCCAATGGGCCTCACTTCCTCAGCGCTTTCTCCATAACCCTGCAACCTGTTCCAAACTTCAAATTCGAACTAGGTTATGATCTGTTTTCAGCTGGTCAGGTCATTGCTGTTGTGTGGTCAGAACATCCATTGATTGCTATTAATTTCTCCTCACCCTAAATGATAGATTTCTACCCTGTTTGTTATGTCTTCAATGGTGGCTTGGAAAAGAGAGAGATGAGACAGATATTTTTCTAACTACCCTAGGCCCAAATTGTTGTCAGTAGTTTTACATCTGAATTTAAAGACCATGACAAGAAACACGTGGCCAGAATTCTCCAGCTGTTGCGATTCACTGTTCCCGCTGGCAGTACATCCCTGCCCACGGATTTCCCAGTGGCATGGAGTGGCTTCAATGGGAAATTCCATTGATAAGCGGCGTAAGTAGTGAATCCCACCACCAGGGAACGGCGCGCCTTTGAGAAACTTGGGGCTGGGGGACCGGAGAGTCCAATCCACCATTAACGTTGCGTGAAGCTGACAGAAATCTACCCTGAGGGACAGTCAACTAAAACTGTTGGATGTGATCAATTGTCTTTATACTGATCACTGGCAGCACTGGGTACGGACAATTAGCTAATTCCCTTAACTTTTCCCCTACAGGCTATATATGCCAAGTGATTCAATAACCAAGGATATATGACAGGACCCATAGGCATTCAATGTAGCTACGAGCAATGAGGATGACTCCAGCCTTGTGGTAGCAAATCCTAAATCCTATCATTTTCATATATGATTTGAACATCAGTAAATCTCATTCCCAATCCCATATTTCCTCATTAACCAAAACCATAGGGTGGATACGTGGGTTTGAGTAGGGTGATCATGGCTCGGCACAACATCGAGGGCCGAAGGGCCTGTTCTGTGCTGTAGTGTTCTATGTTCTATCCATGGACAGAAATCTCCCAGTCCTGACCATCTTTTGGGTGCAGGAGGCATTTCTGTGCCCTGGAGAGGCTGTTCCTTGTTTAGCACAAATCAGAGGCTATAATGTCCAGATCGATTAAGCAAATTATCTGGATCCAGGAATACAAAATGGGCTTTTGAAAGTTAGCATTACAGTCCGGACAAAAATGGACAATTTGAAGTACAGGAACATAAATTGTTGACTGGAGTCGACTGACCCAGATTGTAAATAGATGTTGCATTCCTTTCTACAGTACTGCAGTCTAGCCTTTGGGAAGACTTGTAATGTATCATTTTTAGACAGCAATGCTACAGAGCCAAGTGGTAATCATTCATTGGGTTTCCGATTAACCTCATGGCTTAGGTAAAGAGCAAGTGACGATCCTAACACTGTAGGAAGGACACATTGAGATTCCAGCACTCTGTCATCTTCAGTTAGAGATAAGAATGGTCTCGGAAGCTGAATTCAGACTCCCATTCCTCCACAGCTTTTCTATTAGGATATATAAGCCTCAGTTCTGGTGTCAAACATTGAAAGATGCAGTTGCCTGAACCAGCCAGCATACGTCGCCTGAGCTCCAGATTGGCCCAGGCTAGTGTTTGAATGAGTGCAAATACATTCTAAGTTTCTTCTGTATCGGTATATGTGGAATCTGTGGCCTCTCTGTGGCCCCATCCCTCCTCCATCCCCGCGACAAGATACCATCTTCCCCTTTTCAAAATGTCTTGTCGCAACACAAAAAAGATGATTGTACCTATTTAAGCAGTGTCGGTAGAGGATTCACATGAACGCTGGAGCTACCACCTGTCATTTGAGGGCTGTTCTGTAAAAGTCACATTGAAGCAATGCAGGATGACGGCTGTACAAAGCAGCGCTATCATAGATATTTATCGTATCAATCCCAGTAATAAACAGAATTGGCAGTGCTGATATGTGCTTATCAAAGACAACATGAATCCTCCCATTAAGGTCTTAGTTATAAAAGAGTTTCCCCAATCTATTCTTTAGAATTAAGAACGCATCTATTTGTTTTCCAATACTTCAAAAGTTATCTGTTATTAAAGCATATTTAAGTACAAGAAAGAATGACGAGATCTGCTACATATCAACTGCAGCTTCAAAATGAAACTTGTTGCAGACATCACTGTTCAATTATACAGCTAACAACTATATGGCAATAAAAGGTCAATCAAAGGGCTTGTGACAGGTTAGTCAGATCAGGCCAGGCCAGGCCTGGCTTACCTCCATTGCATCTTGCACCCAGTTTTATTCTGACAGACAGGCTAACAGGATTCAACACTGTCCCCAGTGTGGTCCATTGTTGAAGAAGCTCCAGGCATTAGGTGCCAGCCAATTCAGCACGATGCATTTTATATCCTGAAACTAATCCAATATATTTGTGGTGCATCAAATATAGAAGCTGTAGTGCAATCTTAAACAAAACAGATTCATATTTTTGTTCAGATGGTTTGACCAGATCTGTGGGTGTGTGTGCTGACTAGTGGGTTATATTTTGCTGGATAATCTTTTTCTAAGAGTTACTAGAATGTTGGCCCATCGATGTTATTTTCTTAAATTTAGAGTACCCAATTCATTTTTTCCAATTAAGGGGCAATTTAGCATGGCCAATCCACCTAGCCTGCACATCTTTGGGTTGTGGGGGCAAATCCCATGCAAACACGGGGAGAATGTGCAAACTCCACACGGACAGTGACCCAGAGGCGGGATAGAACCTGGGACCTCAGCGCCGTGAGGCAGCAGGGCTAACGCACTGCGCCACCGTGCTGCCCTGGCCCATTGATGTTATGAACTCCTGGTTTCTTCTACACCCTCTTCCCCTCCCCCAGCGACAGTAAAGATTCAGAGTTACAATTAGCCTCATGACCACAAACGTCCAGAGCATCTTGTTGAAGATCAATCCCAAAGAGCTACATTTTTGGCATTTCCACAGGAATCCTTCATTTTGCTGGTTGTAACCATATTGCTTTTAAGCGGGTGCCGGTTAGGAAAAGTCCAAACGGACCAGGACTCAATTCTAACGACTAGAACTTTCCTTCCATTCAGACACGCTTTGCCAGTACTATTGCCTCAGACATACTCCTTCTAGTCAATATTGAGGATACAAGTTTGTAGTTTGATTAGGAAATCCAGCAGAACCGGAATTCCGAGTGTTGCGAAGGTTACACCACCGTATTCCGCTGTCCATATGAAGGCAGTACAGTCCCTGGCTTTAGTGAGAACTCTGAAAGATACTCAGGGTTCTCTGCTACAATAGGCTTGATGCGTCCATTCTGCTTGTAAAAAAACTTTGTACCATATTCCTGCAGGTACTCAGGGTTGTGCATGGCGGTTTTGGGTGGGTAACTGTGGTTCCAGTAGTCAGGATTGTCAAAGGCCTTGTCAACGTTTTCTGATATGGCGATCTTATCCTGCAGGTATTCTGGGTTTTCAACCACATTGACAAAAGTGTTGAGATAGAGGGGTTCATTCACATACTCCTCCTCTGTGGTCTGTTGCCCCTCTGGGACATTGTGGTACTCTGGGTTGTCCAAAGCATGGACGTCGCCATTTTTCCGAAGAGTAACAAATGGGTTCTCCTCCACTGGGTTCAGATATTCTGTAAAAAGATCAATGAAATCATTACAACTCTGCACCTTACCTATCCGCTACATATCCCAAAGTTCATTACAGCCAATGAAACCTCTGAAGTATGCTCACTGTTGTAATGTTGGAAATGTGGCTGCTAATTTGCACTCAGCAAGTTCCCACAAACCACAATGAGGTAATGACCAGATATTTTGGTTTAGTTGCTCGGGGGATAAATATTGAACAGGATTTCAGAAAGTACTTCCCTGTTTTCCTTTGAAACAGTGCCATGTGATCATTCACATCCTCCTGAGAGGGTAGATGGGTTCTCAGTCTAATGCCCCACCTGAAAGATCACACAATGGACAGTGTAACGATTTCCTCAATAATGCCCTGGACTGCCAGGCTTCCCTTTCACGTTAATGCACTCAGTCTGAATCTTCTTCAATCACTGCAATCTTGTGATGAATATGTTAATCTGTTTGTACACTATTTTTAGTTAGGAGTTAATAGCTTCATCCATTTGGAAGCAAGAAGAGTTTGAATCCCAGTTGAAGTCAGGTTGTCCCTCTGAGAATTGAACTATGATCCACCTACAGTCACATTACTGGCAAGCTTCCAAATAAATATTGATTTGACAGCACCCTTTAATGTTAAGGCACTGTGGCCAATTCAGAGCATGAAAGTGCACATCGACTTTCCATAGAATTTACAGCATGGAAACGGGCCATTTAACAACAACAACTTACATTTACACAGCACCTTAACGTAGTTAAACATAACAGGTTTATTCAGGAGATGGACCAGAGAGGAGTGCATTAGAAAACTCAAGTCTAAATGTAACAGAGGTACGGATAAAGGTTTCAGCAGCAGATGTGCTGAGGTGGGTTGAGTTGGGCAATGCAACTAAGATGGAAATAGGCAGTCTTAATTATGGCCTGGATATGTGGTCAGAAGCTGATTTGGTGACAAGCACGACACCGAGCTTATACAGTCTGGCTAAACCTCATACAGTAGTCAGGGAGAGGGTTGGAGTTGGTGGTTCAGGAACAGATGTTGTGGCTGTCAGAGCACCCTCTTGGGGCCATTTGTGCATGTGTGTATATAACCAAACTGGAATAAACAAGTTCAGTGAGTATTTCACTTTCAAGTGACACAGTCGCTTTTGTTCTCCAGAGATACTGTAGCAATGAGGAGGGATTCTGAATTCCCTGGCTGAAAACAAATTGGTTTGGAGAAGCTTCCAGCAAACCAGCAGAGGAATTGTGAAATTTTCTTTTGCTTAGAAATTGGCTTAAAAATCCACTTTTCGGGAAAAGATTGTTTGTACATTAAGGTAGAGTAACCTATGAAGATGAGTGCATCAACATGTACATCTGGGAGCATAAAGAATTTATCGAGTCTTTTGGTGGAGTAGCTCAAGAGGTTTTTCACTGCTAATAACATGCTCAATGTTGCAGCTGCTAATCAGGTAGTGGGGAAAGGAAATGGGCAAAAATTTTGATGGAAGCAGGCCTAGAAGTGTATGAAATGCTCAAGAATTTATTTGCCCCAGTAAAGCAAAAAGACACGCCACTGTCAGACATTTTGAGTAAACTTTTTTATTTTTTTATTTTTAAAATTTAGATTACCCAATTATTTTTTCCAATTAAGGGACAATTTAGCGTGTCCAATCCACCTACCTTGCACATTTTTGGGTTGTGGGGGCGAAACCCACGCTGACACGGGGAGAATGTGCAAACTCCACACGGACAGAGCCCCAGAGCCGGGATCGAACCTGGGACCTCAGCGCCGTGAGACGGTTGTGCTAACCACTAGGCCACCGTGCTGCCCTCATTTTGAGTAAACTTGAGCAGCACAACAATCCCAAGCTGTTGGTGATTGCTGAAAGCTATCAAAGTTGTAAAAAGGTTGCCCTTTTTATCAGTTGCCCAGGGAGGACGTTGGAGAGTATATGGTGGCTTTGAAAAAGCTGTCCGTCCATTGTAACTTTTGAGGACTTCAAAAGAGAGCATTGCAAGGCAAATCCATGTGCGATTTTAAAAATGAAAGCATTCGCAGTTTGTTGTTGCTATTGCCATAGTTAACTTTTGACATTTGTCAAACAGCATTTTTGTTAACATGGCAGAACATGATTCGAGAGAAATTAGAGTTAACAATCAGCAGTCTGATAAAGATAATAAGATGCAACTGGGCCAGCATAAGCCCTCTTGACAGCAGTTAGTAATGGCTGGGGTACTAAGGTGTCCTTTACCAGTGCTTAAGCCAACATAGGGCACAGAATTGTCAATTTGTGAAGGCAGAATATTACAGTAAGGCAATAAGGAATGTTATCGTGCCAAAGCATGTCGAAAGAATGTAAACAGAGAAAATCCTGGCTGAAGGAAGTGGCAGTTACTGTATACAGTTGTTAAACAGCATCAGGTCAATGAAGGGTCAGTTGAGACCTATATAATCTCACGCACTAGTGAAAATACACAGGGTATCATAGTCCAAGTACCATTAATTGGACAAAGCTCGAGGAAACTGTCATAATATCCACTCATGTATATAATGAGATGCAGACAGGCAGTGATTGACACATAGGATGACCAATGAACACACAACACAGAACAACCAATCACCAGACAAGACACCACCACTATAAAGCTCACAGGGCATTAAGACTCCCGCTCTTTTCGGGACCCAGACATCGAGACAGTCAGAGTGGACATTACTGCCATGTGGTAGCTAGTAAGTCTGGTCGAACCAGTAAGAGGTCGTCAGTAGGATTAGTAGAGTGTCAACCCACAGCTGAACATGTACAGCCGTTCATAGTTGAAATAAAACTGTGTCAGATCATCTCTGGTGTTAGACGTTTGTTTCTAGCTTCCCTGCATCCAGTTGCAGTCAATGTCAAACCAACCCGCCTAACACATCAGAAACATGGAGGTTAATAAGGGGGCATCAGATAGTGTGGCTTCTGAATCACTAGTTTGAAAAGTTGAGTCAACATCAACTGGAGTGATCACACATAGAATTACAAAGTTATGGGGGAAAAAAAAATCTCATAATGGGAAGTGAGTCCTTCTGTCACATACAAAGAGCAATGTGCAAAATTGCTCATCCTTGAAGAGTGAAAAACCAGCCTCATCAGAAGAAACTGGTTAACAGCACTGAAGGTAAATTGGAATGAACTTCTTTGTGTAGAAAAAAAATTGATAACTCAGAATGACGCAATCATCAAGTACCCTGATGTGTTTACAGAAACTGGTAAAATGATTTGAGGACATAAGGCCAATGTACAGGTTGAGATATTGTACTGCAGACCTCAACCTGAGGGAGAAAGTAGAGCAAGGGCTGAAGATACTTGAGACTGAGAATATTGGCTGGAATTCTCCAGTCATCAGGATTCACTTTTCCCTTTGGCAGCACTCCTGCCAGCCGGGGTGCAGTGGTTTCAATGGGAAATGCTACCGACAAGCAATTGAAGGATAGAATCCTGCCGGCAGCGAACGGTGTGTGGCCGACAAACATGGGGCTGGGGGACCGGAGAACCCTGCCCATTATCTCTAAAATAAAACAGAATAATTGGGCTGCTCCCATACTGGTATCAAAATCAGATGGTGGTATAAGAATAAGTGGGGATTATAAGGTAACTGTAAATTAGGGGCAGGGTTCTCCGCTCCCTCAGTTATGTGTTTCTAGGCGACGTGCCGTTCACTGGCAACGGGATTCTCTACTTCCACGCCTGTCAATGGGATTTCCCATTGAAACCGCACCAAGAAGCTGGGAATCACGTGGGCGAGGGTGCGCTGGCACGGGAAAAGGGAATCCCAGTGGCTGGAGAATTCCGCCGAGGTGTCAGAAGGTAATCCACCCAATACTGTGCCAAAACTTGAGTCAACATCAACTGGAGTGATGTTCACAATGTTGTGAGGAGGCCAGATCTTTTCAAAGTTCGATCTTAAAAATACCAATCTGCACCATGGGCTAAAAGACAAGTCTAAGACATACACACATGGCTGTACTTCAGTTTCATAGGCTGCCATTTGCTGGTTCTTTAGACCTCAGAATTTGTCAAGGGGTAATGAAGGTAATTTTCAAGGAATTCGGGGAGTCTTGGACTGTTTGGATGACATATATATATTTCAGCTCCAAACAGGCAGACCCACGATGACAGGCTGTGTACTTGCTCCAACATTTGGATGTGATGCGTCTCCATGCAGACTAGATGCTGTGTTCTCTCATGCATTGGATAATAATGACAGCACTTGCCTCATGTCACAGAAGGTTGGTTTACAAGTGCAACAGGTGATTAAGAAGGCAAATGGAATTTTGTCCTTCATTGCTAGAGGGATGGAGTTTAAGACTAGGGAGGTTATGTTGCAATTGTATAAGGTGTTAGTGCGGCCACACCTGGAGTATTGTGTTCAGTTTTGGTCTCCTTACTTGAGAAAGGACGTACTGGCGCTGGAGGGTGTGCAGAGGAGATTCACTAGGTTAATCCCAGAGCTGAAGGGGTTGGATTATGAGGAGAGGTTGAGTAGACTGGGACTGTACTCGTTGGAATTTAGAAGGATGAGGGGGGATCTTATAGAAACATTTAAAATTATGAAGGGAATAGATAGGATAGATGCGGGCAGGTTGTTTCCACTGGCGGGTGACAGCAGAACTAGGGGGCATAGCCTCAAAATAAGGGGAAGTAGATTTAGGACTGAGTTTAGGAGGAACTTCGTCACCCAAAGGGTTGTGAATCTATGGAATTCCTTGCCCAGTGAAGCAGTTGAGGCTCCTTCATTACATGTTTTTAAGGTAAAGATAGATAGTTTTTTGAAGAATAAAGGGATTAAGGGTTATGGTGTTCGGGCCGGAAAGTGGAGCTGAGTCCACAAAAGATCAGCCATGATCTAATTGAATGGCGGAGCAGGCTCGAGGGGCCAGATGGCCTACTCCTGCTCCTAGTTCTTATGTTCTTATGTTCTTATGTACCCTCAGTGCCAGTGAGCTAAATTATGTTCAGACAGAATGTGAAGCCGAGGGCGGAATTCTCCCAAATGCCCAACGCCGTTGTGAAACCCGGAGAGGTTCACGGCGGCATTGGAGGCCTCTCCTGGCCCCCTATTCTCCCCCCGCCGGGGGGCTAGGATGGCCATGCCGGGAAACACGGCCGCGGGGCCTTGTCACTGGCGTCAAGGCCTGGCGCGCCGAGAATGAGGCGGGCGACGCGCCTATTGATGTCAGCCGCGCATGCGCAGGTTAGCCGACTCCAACCCGCGCATGCGCAGTTGCCGTCTTCCCCTCCACCGCCCCGCAAGACGTGGCGGCTTGATCTTGCGGGGTGGCGGAGGGGAAAGAGTGCGTCCCATTGAGACGCCGGCCCGACGATCGGTGGGCACCGATCCCGGGCCTGTCCCGTCCCGAGCACAGTCGTGGTGCTCAGTCCCCCACAAGCCCCAAACGGGCATTTCACGCCGTGGACACGACGGCAATGACCAGTTGTGGTTGCCACCATCGTGAAACGGTCGCGAACGGCAGGCCGCTCGGCACATCCGGGTCGGAGAATCGTGGGCCATCATGTAAAACGGCGAGCGGCGATTCATCCGAGCGGCGTGTCGCGTTTGGTGGGATGGGAGAATTGCGGGAGGTGCGCGATTCTCCCACGCGGCGTGGGGAACGGAGAATAACGTCCCTTGGGCAGAATTCTCCGCTTCCGGGAAAAATCGGGAGGGCCGACGTGAACTCGGTCAAGTTTCACGACGGCCTCGGAGGCTGCTCCTCGTTCCCTGTTCTCCCCTCCCGGCGGGGCTAGGAGCGGTGCTCCGTAAATCTTGGCCGCGGGGGCGTCGCGCCAAGAATGACGCGAGTGGCGCGCCTAATGACGTCAGCCGCGCATGCGCAGGTTGGCCGGCTCCAACCCGCGCATGCGCGGCTGAGGTCACGCCGCTGACGGCTCGAAACCGCGCATGCGCGGTGTCCATCTTTCCCCTCAGCTGCCCCGCATGGCGTGGCGGCTTGATCTTGCGGGGCGGCAGAGGGGAAATAGTGCGTCCGATTGGGACGCCGGCCCGACAATCGGTGGGCACCGATCGCGGGCCTGTCCCCTCTCGAGCAGTCGTGGTGCTCTTTCCCCAAAAGGCCACCTACAAGCCCCTATCGGGCATCTCCACACCCATTTCAGGACGGCAGTGACCAGGTGTGGTTGCCGCCATCGCGAATGGCAGGCAGATCAGGTCAGAGAATCGCCTGTCACCGTGAACAACGGCAAGCGACGATTCTTCTGAGCCAGTGGGGTGGGGGGGGGGGGGGGGGGGGGGGGGGGGGTGGGGGGGCACGAGGGGGCGTGAAATTTTTTGGGGGGCCCCTCCCGCGATTCTCCCACACGACGTGGGGAGCGGAGAATCGCGCCCCTTGTCTTTGATTTTTGGAGTCAGAAGATTTCACAAATACTTGGATAGCTTCACAATCAGAACTGATCATGATCCACTGATGGCTCTGTTAAATCTAAAGTCTCCAGTATCCATTTCCCTGATGCCTGAATGTAGATATGGGCTTTGACTTTTGTCTGCTGATCAACATGATATTGTGCAGTGATGATCAGAGGATCATTGTGAGGACAATGGAATATGAAATGAAAAATGAAATGAATGAAATGAAAATCGCTTATTGTCACAAGTAGGCTTCAATGAAGTTACTGTCAAAAGCCCCTCGTCGCCACATTCCGGCGCCTGTTCGGGGAGGCTGTTAAGGGAATCAGGCTGCTGGCCTGCCTTGGTCTGCTTTCAAAGACAGCGATTTAGCCTAGTGTGCTAAACAGCCTCTGTAGAATACCATCCCTATCTGAGGGACAGCCAAACAGGGAAGATGCATTCTTCTTTTCGTACATAGATGATTTGCCAGTCACAGCAGATGCCATTGGAGAACCAATGATAGAGACTCTGTATTGGCAAGAATATATGATTATATTACAAATGGGTGGCTAGCACAGATATTGCATTTAGAAATCAGGCCATTTTTTATGTGTAAGAATGAGTTGTCAGTTGATAAGATTGTGTTGTACAGGGACCTAGGGTTGTAGAGATTACAGTTGCTATGTGATTTTTATGATCAACACTGAGGGATGAGCTTGACAAGGATTCTTGCGAGAAGCTACATTTGGTAGTCAAGATTAGAAAATAACATAAAAAGACACAGCAAAACAGTGTAGAGCATGCCAAGCAGTAGAAAAGAAGCTGTCATTACTACTTTTGCAAGCATGGAAACGGTGACCTAAAATGTGGCAGAGGCTTCTCATAGATTTCGTAGAATTTGAAAGGTAATAGCTATTTATTGCGATGGATAGCCATTCAAAGTGGGTTGAGGGGTTTCCAACGAATCAAACAACAACTCGCAAAATTCAAATATTTTACATTCTTTGTTTGCTGCTTATGGGCTCCCAGAGAAAGTTGTGCCCAATAACGGGCCTATTTTGTTCTAAAGAGTGTGTAAAATTCATGAAAATGAATGGGATAAAATGCACTTGAGTTCCATTCTATCATCTTGCTTTAAATAGAGCAGCAGAGTGCGCAGTCGAAATTGTTAAGCATACTCTTGTTAACCAAATGGTCATTACAAATTGGAAGAAACAGCAGTTGTCATTGAATCACAAGTTGCCGAATATTTTATTTATTTACCATTACATACCTTACACTATTGCTGGGAGACATCAATCGAATTGTTCCATAAAAGACAGCCTAGACTGAGGTTTTCATTGCTGAAGCCACATTTAGCACAATCAGAGCAACAAACCAGTCAGAAAGAGAGACATGATAGGTTCAGAGTGAGAGAAAGAAGTCTGAAGTTGAACCAGAAGGTCAAGGTGAAAGATCACCATCATAAGTGGTTAAAGTGCTAACCAGGGAGTTGTGAAAATATATGGCTCTCACACATATTTGCTCAAGGCGTTGGTAGTGGAAAGGTAAAGCTTTTTCATGTGGAGCAGAAAGTAGTGGAGGCTGGATCATTGAATGAATTCAAGGAAGAGTTTGACAGATTTTTGATCGAGAAGGGAAGCCAGGGTTATTGGGGTAGACGGCAAGGTGGAGTTTTTCTGGCGTGAAACTCCACAGTTTTGACGCCGGCATGGGGACATAATCCTAAAAACATAGAATCCAGCCCCATGCCTCTCATTTCTGTTCTCACCCTTGTAAAGCTTTATTGCAACTTTTCTGATGTCTCTCTCCTTCTCTCAATATGAAAACCTGAGCTACTTCAAGTTTAACCAAGTTTAAGAATACGTTTATGATAACTTCTCTGCTTTTGGATTCTATTTCTCTCGCAATAAACTCGAGAGCATTACATTTTGCATAGCCCTGTTAAACTGGGTAGCTCCAATTAATGATTGGTGAATTTGTAGCCCTTTTAGGTTACTGTATCAGTAATGAACATGACGGTAACACTGTTATTGTCACTTCGGGGCTATTTTGGAAAGTTCTGTATTCTTAAATAACACAATCTAGAGTCAACATAACTTCAGGGGAAAACTGAAAGGACAATACAATGGCAAATCACAAAATAGAATATTCACTGACCTGCACGTGATAGTTTGACTTTGGCATCTGTCTTAGGTGGTCTTGCAAGTGTTCGATCCTCCTGGGCTGTACCCACTCGTTCACTAACCCCTAGGAGAATGTTAAGAATATTATTATTTATATACTTTTTTTTAAATTTAGAGTACCCAATTCATTTTTTTTTCCAATTAAGGGGCAATTTAGCATTGCCAATCCATCTACCCTGCACATTTTTGGGTTGTGGGGGCGAAACCCACGCAAACACGGGGAGAATGTGCAAACTCCACATGGACAGTGACCCAGAGCCGGGATCGAACCTGGGACCTTGGCGCCGTAAGACCACAGTGCTAATCCACTGCACCACCATGCTGCCTATTATTTATATACATGTGAGCTGTGACAATTATCTTCTTCCTGTTTAATTTACTCCATCACTGTCTATTTCTGACTAAGCCTTGGGCCCAGATTTAATCAGACAGCAACACCACCTTACATTGAGAGAGCACTTTTATTGCAGTAACCCATCCCCACTCGCATTTTATATGGTGCTTTTGAAGTAGTAAAATCACCATAGGGGGCACTTCATGGGAGAGTTAGCAGACAAAATTTGACACTGAACCAAGGAGGCGGTATTAGGACAGATAACCAAAAAACCTATAGAGGTTTAAGGAAGAACAATCAGAATGTGTGGCCTTGAGACCTGAAGGCACGACTGGCAACAGAAGGGTGGCAGAGATGGGGAGCATAGTGTGGTGAAACTAATTAGAGATTGACTGAGCTTCATTTCCATTGAAACATAGCTGTGCTGTTTTGGCTTGTTCAAACTGTGGAAACAGTGGAAACAGTGGGCGAGATTCTCCCAAAACGGGAGAAATCGTAAAGCTGCCGTAAAACCCGGGCGGGTTTTACGGCACGCGCCCCTTCCCGACCGGGGACCGATTCTGGTCCCCGGTCGGGGCTAGCAGCCCGACGCCGTAGGCTCCGGCAAGACGGGCTTAACGAAAATCGTTAAGCCCGCTTGCCGGAGTTAGCGCCGGCTGACGCGTCATATGACGTCAGCCGCGCATGCGCAGTTTGGAAGACTCCAACCCGCGCATGCGCGGGCAACGTCATCGCGTTTTTGCGCGAAACCCGCGCATGCGCGGGCCGGGTTGCCCCTCAGCCGCCCCGCGAATGGATACTGCGGGGCGGCGGAAGGACAAGTAGTGCGCGGGCATCGGGCCCGCTGCCCGCGATCGGTGCCCACCGATCGCGGGCCCATGGCACCCTTGGCACGGCCGTGGTACTGCCGTGCCAATCGGTGCCATGGTTATAAAAAGCGAGTTTGTGACGCTGTTTTTACGAACGGCAAGACCAGGTGTGTTTGCCATTCGTAAAAACGGCGGAAAGGGCTGGGACTTCGGCCCATCTAACAGCTGAGAATCGCTGCCGGCCGTAAAAAAACGGCGGCAGCGATTCGGGTCGGGACTTCGGCGGGGGGGTGGGAGAATAGCGGGAGGGCGGCAAAAATGTCGGCAAGGCCCTCCCGCTATTCTCCCACCCGTCGTGGGGGGCGGAGAATTTCGCCCAGTGTACTGAAAAAACAATAGAAACACAGAGGGAACATCCCTATCCCAGTTAGTGTGAGAGTGTAAACACAATGGGAATATTCCCTCTGTCACTGTGTCAGTTACAGTGTAAATACACCTGGAAGTTTCACGCTCTCAATGTTTGTGTGTCAGGGGGCTAGGACCTCACTCTATACTTTTATAAAATATATACCGTATATTTCTTTCTGACTAATCCAGACAATTATTTTTTTTAACTAGGCAAAGGCTATTAACTGACTGAAGCCATGACTGGCTATGACTCACACAAAAGGAATTTTTGGCTGTCAGAACAGCAGCAATCTCGTTATCCCTCAAGATGCGTTCATGCCCCTATGACTGGAGAGATCAAATCCCAAGGAATAGTACAAAGCCGCTTTACATTTCCAATCCAAGACCCAGGCAAATGGAGGTGATCCAGCTGCGAGGACAAAGAGACTGCTGAATTTATTAATGGGTGAAGCATTAGCCACCTCAAGAATCCAGACAAGGAATATAGGGCGAAATTCTCCGCCCCCCACGACGGGTCGGAGAATAGCGGGAGGGCCTTCCCGACATTTTTCCCGCCCTCCCGCTATTCTCCTCCCCCCCCCCCGTTTTTTTACGGCCGGCAGCGATTCACAGCTGTTCGATGGGCCGAAGTCCCAGCCCTTTACGCCGTTTTTACGAACGGCAAACACACCTGGTCTGGCCGTTCGTAGAAACGGCGTCACAAACTCGCTTTTCATAACCATGGCACCGATTGGCACGGCAGTACCACGGCCGTGCCAAGGGTGCCATGGGCCCGCGATCGGTGGGTACCGATCGCGGGCAGCGGGCCCGATGCCCGCGCACTATTTGTCCTTCCGCCGCCCCGCAGTATCCATTCGCGGGGCGGCTGAGGGGCATCCCGGCCCGCGTATGCGCGGGTTTCGCGCAAATACGCGATGACGTCATCCGCGCATGCGCGGATTGGAGTCTTCCAATCCGCGCATGCGCGGCTGACGTCATATGACGCGTCAGCCGGCGCTAACTCCGGCAAGCGGGCTTAACGAAATTCGTTAAGCCCGTGATGCCGGAGCTTGCGGCGTCGGGCTGCTAGCCCCGACCGGGGACCAGAATCGGTTCCCGGTCGGGAAGGGGCGCGCTGGCGTCAAACCCGCCCGGGTTTGACGCCAGCCTTACAATTTGGGAGAATCGCGCCCATACATCCTTTGTCTGAACCAAAGTGGAGATGTGGGAGTAATGTCACCTGACTATCCTTCCTCCACACTCACCTCCCAAGCTGCTAGAACCTGTAATACTGTATTGCCTTGTAGAGCTGAAAGAGGTAGACTGCCATTTCCATCTAGCAGGCAGCAGTAGAAAAGGGCTCTACCTAGGTTTTTGAATACCGGCTCCTCACCTATATTGTTTCTACTGGAACATATGTACCAGAGCCTACGAGATTGATTTATCTCTACGTGCCTCTCCCATCGTGGAAGTCAGCACTACTGAAAAAGTGAATTGCCCAGCATCAGCTTCAGCCAGCTTTCCTCTGTGAAGGAATATACCACTGGACTTTTGATTCACAACTCTAGACTCATGAGCAACAATAATTCTTATCTTCTCTGTGGTCTTTACCTAGTAATCCTTTCTTTCCCTTATCCCTCTCTTATTGCATGCATGTACTGGGGGGCTACTTATTGACACTTCCTCCTGCATTTAGAGTATGTATAAAATAGACTAACTCTTTTAGCTTGCCCTGTCTCGAGTTTGCTGAGGGGTTATTAATAGAAATTGGGTCACACCAAAACTGGGCGGTTGGGATAAACTCAACCGCTTATAAAAGGAGGGATGAAAAATGGGAAAACAGCTTTCTGTTTACAGGCGGAGAAATCAGGGCTGTTTGAATTAAAGCCCCTCTTGTCCGTGACACAGTGTAAACACAGTGGGAAGGTTCCCTCTCTCACTCTGTGTATGACTTTGAAGGAATATGTTATTGCTGTGCGTAGGGAGATGCTGCAAATCAGGTTACTTCCATTTGAGAGTTGAGCTGACTCTGCTTATTAGATCTCCCTCCCTCCTTGTCAGTAATATATTCCTCGCCTTATTTGATTGTGCTGCCCACTTTAAAATTGAACAGTTATCGTGTTACTGCAGCCTGGAGAAAGAAAGCTTAAATGTAAAAATGCCTTTCATCGCATCGGATCATCTCAAAGCACTTCAGTGTTTTTGAAGTGTAGTCAGTTGAGGAAGTGCGACACCAAATTTGAATGCAACAAGGCCCCCAAAATAGCAATGTGATAATGGTCATGCAATTGGTTTTTAGGTGTTGTTTGAAGTATAAATATTCCTGACCAGAAGGGGGACAATGCAGAATTTCCCCTCTCACCAACACAAGTAAGTGGCTGGGATTGTTTTTATACACATTATTTAAATTATGTAGGGAAGATGGTGGTGTATCAGTGGAGGTGGTGGAGTAGTGGCAATATGACTCGACTACAGTAGTAATCCAGAGGCTCTGAGGAACAAGGATTCAAATCCCACCCAGCAGCTGGTGGAATTTAAAAACTTATAATCTGGAATTGAGGCGTTCGTCTTAGTAATAGTGCCCATGAAACCATTGTTAATTGTCATAAAAACCCATATGGATCACTAATGTCCTTAAGGGAAGGGAATCTGGTGTTCTTACCTGGTCTGGCATACATATTATGATGGGATGCGATTTGTGTTGGTTATGATGCACTGGGAAATGTTACTTAAAGCAATGATAGTGGATAAGCAATGGCAAATATTCAGAGGGTGCATGGGTGAATTGCAACATCTGTTCATTCCTGTCTGGTACAAAAATAAAACAGGGAAAGTGGCCAAACCATGGCTTACAAGGGAAATTAGAAATAATCTTAAATATAAAGAGGAGACATAAAAATTGGCCAGAAAAAAAAAGAAGACCTGAGGATTGGGAACAGTTTAGAATTCAGAAAAGTAGGGGAAAATAGAGTACGAGAGTAAGCTTGTGGGGAACATAAAAACTGAGTGTAAAAGCTTATAGGTATGTCAAGAGAAAAAGATTGGTGAAGACAAATGTCCCTTACAGTCAGAAACAGGGTAATTTATGGGGAACAAAGAAATTTCTGATCAACTAAATTCATACGTTGGTTCTGTCTTCACAAAGGAGGATATAAATAATGTACCAGGGATGTTGGGGAACACAGGGTTTAGTGAGAGGTGCGAACTGAAGGAAATCAATATTAGTAGGGAAATGTTGGGGAAATTGATGGGATTGAAGGCCAATAAATCCCCAGGGCCTGTTAATCTACATCCCAGAGTACTTAAAGAAGTGGCCCTCGGTAAGGGACCTAGTCTAATGTACGCCGGCAGGACTGGCAAAGAAACAGCGGGACTTCGGCCCATCGTCAGCCGAAGAATGGCCGATTGGCGCGGCGCAATTCTTGCCCCCGCTGAATCTCCGATGCCGGAGAATTCGGCGGCCGGCGGGGGCGGGATTCACGCCCTCCCCCTCCCACCTCCCGACGATTCTCCGACCCAGCGGGGGGGGGAGGTCGGAGAATCCCGCCCCACACCTGACATATTGTGAGCAGTTTTGGTGTCCTTTTCTGAGGAAGGATGCCCTTGCTATACAGTAGTGAGAGTGCAGCTAAGGTTTACCAGACTGATAGTGACTGACAGATGAGGAGAGATTGAGTCGGTTGGGATTACATTCGCTGGAGTTTAGAAGAATGAGAGCAGAATACATCGAAACTTAGAAAATTTTAGACAGGGTAAATGCAGGAAGGATGTTCCTGATGGTGGAGGAGACCAGAACCAGGGTCACAGGCCAAGAATATGGAGTAAACCATTTAGGACTGAGATGAAAAGAAACCTTTTCACCCAGAGAGGAGTGGTCTGTGGAATTCTCCACCCCGAAAGTAGTTGCGACCAAAACATTTTTAAGAAGGCGTTAGATATATCCTTTGGGGTGAAGGGGATCAAAGGATATGGGGGAGGGAGCAGGATCAGGCCGTTGAGTAAGATGATCATGCTTGAAGGGCTGAATGGCCTACTCCTACTTTCTATGTTTTCATGTTATCATTCTCCATGCACATCATTTCACTAGATTAATAACCCTGCTGTTATCAGGAGACTTTGCAGTAGCTTCAGTCATGAGTTCTATTTGCTACAGTTCATAGATCAAATAAACTCTATTTGCTGGATCTCCCACCCTGACTTTGTATCATTGGTTGACAAAGTGATATTGATAATTCTGATTGGCACCTTTTGCCCAGGCTGTTCTCTCGCTCTCTCCCCCTTTCCATTGAACTTACCTGTGGTCTTTTTATCCTGAATGGGAGTCATGTAGCCATCCTCATCCAGCTCACCCCTCTGCCCACGCTCTGACAGGAAGACTGTGGGGTCTGCACTATATCGTTGGGTGGCGCTGTCTTCCCGTGGGCGTGGTGGTTGCTTCCTCAGCGTCCCGTTACAACACGCGTCGTCAAACACGTCCAGTGATGAGGCCGCACCATGATCTTCCAGGCTGGTGGAGCCAGCACAAGTGGGTGGCCGACTGTGCAGGGTCAACCCTTCCTCTGGCCCGAAAATCCCCTCGCGAAACACAAACTGATTCTGTCGCAACAAAGGAAAACAATGTAAGCAGTTTGCATTTATAATGTAGGAAAACATACCATGGAATGACTTGGGTCAAAGCGGGAGGCTTTAAGGAGTGTGTTTGGATGTCATTCGGTCCTTTTACTTGTTTCAATCAGATCATAACTGTTCTATACCAGAATTGCAGGTTCCATAAACCTGAATGTCCATGCCTGACAAAAACCTATCAAATTCTTTTGAAATTTCCAACTACCCCTTAACAGTTTTTTTTCTAGGGGTAGAATTCGAGAGTTCTACTATCCTTTGTGTGGAAAATTGCTTCCTGTCATTAGCCCTGAACTTTAATTCTGTATGTGCCTTGTACCTGCTTCTCTGACCAGAGGAAACATCACAGAATTGTTGCGGTGCAGAAGGAAGCCATTCAGCCCATCGTATCTGCACCTGCGCTCCAAATGCGCATTATGACTTGTTGCCATTCCCCTGCCTTTTCACTGTACCCTTGCACATTTTTCTTTTAAAATAACCATCTAAATAGCCACTTAAATGCCTCCATTGAACGTGTCTTCACCACACCTCTGGGCAAGGCATTCCAGGCCTGAGCTACTTGAGTTAAAAAACATTTTTCTCACATCGCAGTTGTTTCTTTTGCAGATAGTTTCTCTCCAACTACACTTTCAAATATTTTCATCATCTTCAACAGGAGAGAGAGTTGGAAAGGTTTAGGGTGGATTTTTGGACACCTGTGTGAACCATGGCAACCCCATCTAGTCCCTGCAGCCTAAGGAACCTCTGCTCAGAATTGATGAGTTGGAGTCCGAGCTTCAGACACTGAGATGTATCAGGGAGGGGGAAAGTACCTGGACACTTTCAGTGGGATTCTCCGGCCAGCTGCACCCATTTTCCGGTGTGGTGCGCCTCCACCGTCAGCGGGATTCTCCATCCCGGCAGACGGCCAATGGGGTACCCATTGTGGGCATCCTCATGCCGTGGGGAAATCCGTGGGTGTGAGTGCTTCTTCCCTGCGCCGGTCCCGATGCCAAATGATGCAGGGCTACAGGGGCCTGCGTGGAGGGAAGGAGGCCCCCAGCCACAGAGGCTGGCCCGCCGATCGGTGGGCCCTGATCATGGGCCATGCCACTACGGAGGCCCCACCGGGGTCGGGCCCCCCCCCTCCCCTCCACAGGCCGCCCCGGACCCTTCAATGCCGAGGTCCCGCTGGCTCAGAGGATGTTAGAATGCCGCCGGTGGGACTCGGATTTTTTTGGTGACGGCCGCTCGAACCATTCGGGCCGGAGAATCAGCGCGCCGGCCCGTGCCGAATCGGCGCATACGCCGCCCGGCGCCATGCCGACCATGCTCTGCGGGGAATTGCGTCCCGGCGTCAGGGTGGCATGGGGCGGTTCACGTGGCACTGAGCCAATTCTCAGACCCGGCGGGGTGTCGGAGACTTTCGCTCATGGTATATTAAAACAAACTTTATTACTAACACAGTGTTAAAATAGCTTTAACATCACACAAGAAAATAGCGCCAATTACCCCTTAAACAATGCTAATCAGCACAGTGAATATAGTAACTGCTGTGTTCATTTGCACTCAAACAACAAACAAAATCTTAGCTCTCAATCCACTCTTAAATACAGTTAGCTCTCAGGAAACCTGCTTTACAGAGATGTCTGGACACTCTACTTTGAGAAAGAGAGATCTTTTGACTCTGCTTTAAAGAAGATACCTGAATCCTGTCAGAACCATGCAGAAACTCTAGCTGTGTTTCTTCAGAAGTTGCATCAGCTTACTTTCTAATTACATTCTTCTGAAATGCCTGGAAATAAATTGTTAATCCATCTACAAACATATCTTTTAACTGAACGGAGATGCTTGACTTCTATTGACATCGCTCACCTAATACTGCTTTCCTGCCGAATGCCTGATACCTTGCCTCCTCATCATCTCACCAAACTTCAATCTAATTAACGACACAGGGACTCCCCTTAATCCAAACATTAGCCCAGGCTTTTAAAATGGCCTGATTGTACCCCTGGCTCCCAAAATCGTTCATCCCAGGATTCTTTAAAAACAGTTTTAGCTCAGGCTTTTAAACCTTACTGCACCAAATACCTGCAATACAATATATCTGAAATTCCTACATTCATCACAGTGTGGGAGAAATTGGTTTTGATTCATTAGGCACTGGCACCAATACCCAGGAAAGACAGAAAGATGTATCACTGGGACTGTCTTCACTTGAACCATACTGGGTCAAATACCTTGGAAAATCACATAACTAGTGCAGTAGAGAGGCTTCAAACTAAATAGTGTGTGTGTGTGTGTGTGTGTGTGGGGGGGGGGGGGGGGGGGGGGTGGAGAGAGACTTCAAATCAGGAGTTAATGTGGAAAGTTAATGAGAAAGGACAAGGTATAGTGCAGGTTGTAATACGGGGAATAATAACCGGAGTGTGACAGGAAGGGGCAGACTACACAAACAGAAGAGTGAACCAGTAAATAGGGTCAGAGTAAGTAAAAATAGTTAGGAGACATAATTTAAATTTCGTTAGCCAAATGCATGCAGCATTCACAACAAGATGGAAGAATTGATAAGACAAATTGAAATAAATAACAATAAACTATTCTAAATAATTACAGAGAGCAGAACAATGACGCAGAGGTTAGCATTGCTGCCTCACGGCGCCGAGGTCCCAGGTTTGATCCCGTTTTCGGGTCATTGTCCGTGTGGACTTTGCATATTCTCCCTGTGTTTACGTGGGTTTCGCCCCCCCCCCTCCCCCCCCACCCCCCCACCCCCCTCCCAAACCCAAAGACGTGCAGGGTAGGTGGATTGGCCACCCTAAATTGCCCCTTAATTAGAAAAAATGAATTGGACACACTAAATTTTAAAAAATTGTTACAGAGATGTGGTTGCAGGGTGACCAAGGCTGGGCACTAAATACTGAAAAGATTTGGCATTTTGGAAGGCGAAGAGGAAAGGAAAAGGAAGTGGGATCAAATGATGAGTTGAGCACTGGAGTCAGAGATGATTTTGGCAGAGAAGATCAAGGTGTAGAATCATAGAATACCTACAGTGCAGAAGGAGGCAATTCAGCCCATCGAGTCTGCACTAACCCTCCAAAAGAAGACTCACCCAGGCCCACTCCCCTGACCTGTCCCTTATCTCAACTAATCTTTGGACACTAAAAGGTAATTTTCATATAATCATAGAATTTACAATGCAGAAGGAGGTCATTTGGTCCATCGAGTCTGTGTCGGTCTTTGTAAAGAGCACCCTACTTAAGACCACACCTCTACTCTATCCCCCCTATCACCATAACCGAGTAACCCCACCTAACCTTTTGGACTCTGAGGGGCAATTTACCAATCCACCTAACCTGCACATGTTTGGAATGTGGGAGGAAACTGGAGCACCCGGAGGAAACCGCTAACCACTGTGCCATCTTGCTGTAGATGTAGAATCAGTTTGTGTGGAAATCAGAAATAGCAATGGGTAAAACGTCACTGTGGCAGTAGTTTATATGCTTTAGGACTGACTATAAATCAGTAATTAATGGGGGCCTATAAGAAGGTACTGCAATAATCATGGCAATGTAAACCTTCATATAGATTGTACTATCAAATTGGCAAATTAACCTGAGGTTGAGTTGGTAAGAATATATCTGAGAGTTTCTTAGAACCATACATTCTGAAACCAACCACAGAACAAGCTATTTTAGACGTAGTACTGTGTAATGAGACAGGATTAATGAATGAGCTCATAGTAAAAGATCATCCAGGCACGAGTGATCATAATATGACAGAAGTTTACATTAAATTTGGGGGTTAGAAACTTGAGTCTGAAACAGTGGTCATTTACACCAGGATCAGCCAGGATTTTATTGAATGCTAGAGCAGGCTCGAGGGGCCAAATGGCCTACTCTTGCTCTTGTTTTTGTTATGGTCTTATGTTACGAGGAAATCCAGACTTTAGGGCTCAGTCTCTAAGCGAAGGTGCGAGTGCGAATGACGGAGCAATGGTGGTGTGCAAGTGGCTGAAATTGGACAAGCGTAGAGATCTCGAAGGGTGGTAGGGTTAGAGAAGGTTACAATGAAAAGGAAGTTGTACTGATTAAGCAATGCCATTCCTTGACCTCTCTCATGAGAACTATGCTGAGAGTAAAACTGATCACACTGTTCCACATAAAAGCCCAACATTGTGCAAAATCACAAGCATCAAAGTCTTCCCCAGTCCAAAATGCACAATGAATATAATGATGTAACACTTGATTAAAATGGGGCTGTGTACAGCAGCTGTTTTATGGAGCTGGAAGGATCAGCATTGGCAGGGCTGGTGATAAGTGGAGGCAGGTGGGTATAATGTGGTTGGCCGCCCCTTGGTGGAAACAGCCAGAGCCTCTCAGGTTATTGCTGTTGTGATCATTCTCAGCTGATGGAAATTACGCCAAATTCCTTCTCAATTGATGGAATCGCTTCCTCTCATTTTTACATTTTAAACTTAATGAGGACGAAATTGGCCCGGCTACACATACAAACAATTAAATTGAATACCAAATGAGTTTTTAGTTTCTTTCTTCAGATCCTGGGTCGCTGACAAGGACAGCATTCATTGCCCATCTCTAATTGCCCTTGAGAAGGTGATGGTGAGTCACCCTCTTGAACTGCTGCAGCTCAAGCGGTACAGGTACATCCACTGTGCTGTTGAGGGTTGGGGGGTGGTGGAGGGGGGGGGGGAAGGTAGTTCTAGGGTTTTGACCAAGCGATAGTGAAAGAACAACGATATATTTCCCAGACACGATGGTGAATGATTTAGAGGGGAATTTGTGGGTGGTGTTAGGTGAATGGTGGAAGATATAGGGGGATGTCAGAGGTAGGTTCTTTACCCAGAGAGTAGTGGGGGCATGGAATGCACTGACTGTGGAAGTAGTTGAGTTGGAAACATTAGGGATCTTCAAGCGGCGATTGGATAGGTACATGGATTATGGTACAATGATGGGGTGTAGATTAATTTGTTTTTAATCTTGGACAAAGGTTCGGCACAACATCGTGGGCTGAGGGGCCTGATCTGTGCTGTATTTTTCTATGTTCTATCTGCTGCCCTGTCCTTCTTGGTGGTAGAGGTCACAGGTTTGGAAGATGCTGTTGAAGGAGGTTTGGGCAGTCAATACCTCAGCCCATTTTACACCTCCTGACACAGTGGTGGTAAATGGAATGCATCAGAAATAGAGTGAAAGTTGGGATGCAAATGGAAAATGCTGGAAAACTTCAGGAGGCCGAGCAGCATCTGTGGAGAGAGAAAGAGATATTTTGTGTGGAATACGTCTCCTCTTCAGACTCTTCTGAAGAAGTCACATTCGACATGAAACATTGTGCAAGATTCTTTGGCTTCTCCTCAGTGTAGGCAGCACGGTGGCATAGTGGTTAGCACTGCTGCCTCACAGTGCCAGGGATCCAGGTTCAATTCCGGCCTTAGATGACTGTCTGTGTGGAGTTTACACTTTCTCCCCGTGCCTGTGTGGATTTCCTCTGGGGGCTCCGGTTTTTGCCCTCAGTGCAAAGAAATGCAGGTTAGGTGGATTGGCCATGCTAAATTGCCCCTTAGTGTCAAGGTGGGGTGGGGTTATGGGGTTGCAGTGATAGGGTGTAGAAGTGGGCCTAGGTGGGGTGCTCTTTCAGAGTGTTGGTGAGGACTTGATGAGCCGAATAGCCTCCTTCTGCACTGTAGGAATTCTATGGTTCTATTATTTAACACCCTTTAACAAAAACCCTTGAATTCCACATATAAATGTAACAATTATATAATAATCGCTTATTGTCACAAGTAGGCTTCAATTAAGGTACTGTGAAAAGCCCCTAGTTCTAAACTCTAGGCAATACAATCCTAGTTTGCGTAATCACTTTTCATAACCCTTGACGTCCAGGGGGCATTATCCTCCAAAGCCAGTATGCGTTGCCGAAGGGATGACGCCCAAACTGCTCAGTGCCCCTGACGCGATCTAAATACAATGCCCTGTTTAGAGCACATCTGGGGCACAGTGAGAGTATTGTCAGAATAGATGGGGGATGAAAAACAAAGTGATATATTTTGTGAGGAAGAATGAGGGTCAACAATATAAACCAAAAGGTACAGGGTAAAAGGGGTGCATGAACAGAGAGGCCTGTGAACAAAGCATTGAAGATAGAAAGACAGATAAAGAAAGTTGTTAAAAAGGCATACGGAATCCTGGTTTTATAAATACAGGTATGAAGTACAGAAACAAGGAAGTTGGGTGAATCTTTGTACAACATTGGATTGGATTGGATTTGTTTATTGTCATGTGTACCGAGGTATAGTGAAAAGTATTTTTCTGCGAGCTGCTCAGCAGATAATTAAGTATATGAAAAGAAAACGAAATAAAAGAAAATACATAATAGGGAAACACAAGGTACACAATGTAACTACATAAACACCGGCAACAGGTGAAGCATACAGGGTGTTAATCCAATCAGTCCATAAGAGGGTTGTTTAGGAGTCTGGTAACAGCGGAGAAGAAGCTGTTTTTGAGTCTGTTCGTGCGTGTTCTCAGACTTCTGTATCTCCTGCCCAACGGAAGAAGTTGGAAGAGTGAGTAAGCCGGGTGGGTGGGGTCTTTGATTATGCTGCCCGCTTTCCCCAGGCAGCGGGAGGTGTAGATGGAGTCAATGGATGGGAAGCAGGTTTGTGTGATGGACTGGGGTGTGTTCACGACTCTCTGAAGTTTATTGCGGTCTTGGGCCGTGCAGTTGCGATACCAGGCTGTGACAGCCAGATAGGATGCTTTCTGTGGTGCATCTGTAAAAGTTGGTAAGAGTTAATGTGGACAAGCCAAATTTCCTTAGTTTCCTCAGGAGGTATAGTGCTTTCTTGGTGGTAACGTTGACGTGGGTGGACCACGACAGATTTTTGGAGATTTTTGGAGGGTACCCCTAGGAATTTGAAGCTGCTAATCATCTGCATCTTGGCCCCGTTGATGCTGACAGAGGGGTTTACACTACTTTGGATATTGTGTACAGTTCTGGGCACTGCACTTCAGGAAGGATCTGTAGGCTTTAGAGAGAGTACAGGAAAGATCCACAAGAATGGTTCCAGGGATGCAGAACTTCAGTTATGTGGATAAAGTGCAGAAACCATGGTTTGTAAAGGGTTAACAAGCGCATATTAAGCATGTGCAAAAGGGGCTATATCACAGTGATGTCATTCACTGAGAGAAGATGTCTGGGTAGCAGCTCAGAAGACAGCTCCAGATACATGTTAGTCTTATTGAACCTTTGTGAATAGCCAACATACAAATAAATGTTTTGGGAGAAAGACCATTGCTTCCAGTGAGATAATGTCTCGAATAAGAGGCTAATGAATCCCAAAGCAAACCCATGACAACATATTCTCCTTCGAGATTCGATAGAGCCGTTCACAATAATGTGAGAAAGACTGTTCCTATTGGCAGATTCCATCTCAGTTTAGCACCTCATCAACAGCCACCCCCCAACCTGAAGGAGGACACCAGTCACCAGTCATCAGTCAGACTTGGCCCACTGGGGCCAAGCACACACACAAGCTCATGTCAGGAAAGAGTTAGGGCGGGATTCTCCGACTTCCCAGCCGCGTATTTCCTTGCAATGGGGTAGAGCATGTCTTTTACTGGCGGTGGGATTTTCTGCTCCCACCGCTGTCAATGGGAATTCCCATGGAAACCACCCTATGCTGCCGGGAAACCCAAAGGGGGGTGCGCTGCCGGCGGGACCTGAGATTCCTGGTGCCAGCAAACGGCTGGAGAATTCCAGCCAATGCCTTTGAAACAAATCAGATCCTAAGAAGTCCTGACAGGGTGGACGTGGAGAGGATGTTTCTTCTTGTGGTGGAATCTAGGATTGGGATCACTGTTTAAAAATAAGGGGTCGCCTCCGTTTAAAACGGAGATGAGGCAAAAATATTTCTCAGCGGGACATGTCTTTGGAACTCTCTTCCTGAAAACGCAGTGGAAGCAGAATCTTTGCATATTTTTAAGGCAAAGATGGGTGGGGGTTGCAGGCTTGTGGTTCCGATTACATCAGCCATGATCTTATTAAATAGTAGAACAGGCTGGAGGGGCTGATAGGCGTCAATGTTCTCAAAAGGTGGGGGAGGGGTAAAAGTTGGCAGAGAACAGGAAATTATTCAGCCAATTGGAAGTGAATGAGACTGGGAAGTGTTTTAAAGAGAATTTTTAAAAAAAAATTATATAGTGCCTTTCAGATCTTAGGGACAGCCCAAAGTTCTTCACGGCCAACTAAGACCTTTTGAAGTCCAGTTACTGTTATGCTGCAGAAATGTAATCCTTTTAAATTCTCTTTGCCTTTCAAGCACATATTAACCTGATTAGGTAGTACAATGCCGACAATATCGTGTGCTGGGTACAGAAATATTTCTGCAGCTGATGCCATTTTGAAACATTCATCACAAGCAACACTCAACATGAATGCCTGAAAGAAAAAGGCCCTTCTGGTGATGGAAGTTATATTTCAGCAAGAGTGTACAGAACACATCAGTAACCATGTCAGTGCCTCACTGAGACTTCAGATGCACTTCCACTAGCTGTCGTACATGGACTGGTGTCACTGCCCGGGAGAAAAGATCTACTTTTAGCGGTCATATTCTCTTCGTGAACCAACGGATTGGACAGTTGTTTGGCATCCACCTCTGAAAAGCTGTCATTCAGTCAGACTTTATTTCTATGGATCATTAATTGACACATCTAGACTATTTAATTTGGAGGTCCATCTAGTGAGGATGAAAACCACCCTGACATCTGCTCTATGCTTGCTTCCTGAAGCGTTACAAATACACAGCGAGTTAAAGCTTCAAGCCTGCTGATTATCAACCTGAATTCTCTCCTTGTCTCTCTGTATGGTCCCAGCATTGTCACTTTGGGTCACGTCCCTGTGTCATTACCTTTTCAGCTGGTTACAGGATTCAGACTGCATGGACCCTTCAGCAATAGTTTTCAAACACGCGGCATTGCTCTGTTGTTCCAAAACAGAATCTGAGGTGGCAATAGTTTGCCATTAAATATGATGATCGGCAATTGGTTGCTCCTCTCCATGCCAAGCACATTGGCCTCTCACATCATGGCCCAACAACAATGGCTGCCTTATCATAATTCAGGCTTGAAAAGTGAACTCTTTGCCAATGCGTTTGAATTATTTGTGAAATCCAAAACTCCAATCTTGAGTGCAAGGGCAGGGTATGATTGGTGGATGCCCGGTGAGGTACAGTGGACGGCAAGTGGAAAGCAGGAAGTGTGATTTCTTTGACTTTCTTTGGGTTTTAACTCCTGCCAGTGTGAAACCTCTTTGTATAAAATTTAGGAAAGGGACATAATAAATTGGGCATTTAATGTAATATTAACTGTTATCGAAATGTTGATCTATAATAATGTGATTGCATGTGATCCTAACCTAGATTAGTGTTTCAGCTTCCCCTCCATGCTCTGCCCTCCAACTGCAACATTCGCCCCACTCCTCCTTCGCTGCAGCCTTTCCCAGAGCCTTCCGCAACCGACACACAGCCCTGACCTCTGGGAGGTGGGGGAGGGGGGTGGGGGTGGGGGGGGCAGTCATTGTTGTGTCTGTGTGTAGGATTGAATAGTCTGAAATTGATGACAGCTCTGGATCCGTGTTACATAGTCCTACCGGCCTGACATGTGACTGGATTTCTGCACGTGCGTGGGCCAGTGTGCATCTGCAGCCATGTATTGGCCGCCACCTTGCCTGGACCTGTTGCATTGGCAGGATATAATGTCTTATTTTTCGGGAGTTTAATTTTATATTCCTTCTGTAGGACTAACTTTCCTCCACACTTCATAAAGAGTGACAAGGTCCTTGGACCGCCTCCAGTACATCAGGCCTACAATCTATGCCCACTGACCCCTGGGACAACTAAAGAACCCATCTCCTTTGAATTAACAGACCTCATCATTTCAAAATAGCAATCCTCTAACACCATTAGGAGTTCCGTCTCTCTGCTGTTCTTTTTCTTCACTTTAATCACTTTCTGAAACTCTGAACTGACCTTACATTCAAAGCACTTGGTCTCAAGATTTTCAAGCATGTTTTCAGAGACAATAGGTTGACCCCGACAGACAGCAACGCAGTTTCTTATCTCACATTTCTGCCGGGTTTCAATTGGCAGTTGACACCTCTGTCATTTAATTCTTTTTCCGCATAAGTGACACAAGCTGAAGTGACTAAGCATCCCATTATTTCCTGATTTGATTGCATTTACTGGAGTGGCGCCCAATCTGATAATGCCTCAGCTTTTAAATTCACATTCTTATGTTCAAATCCCTCCACGGCCTGTGCCCACCTGAGCTCTGTAACTTCCTCCAGCCCTATGGGCCTTGAAGAACCCTGTGCTCCTCCAATTCTAACCTGTTCTGCATCCGTTTCCCCAGCGTTGATTGTGGTGCCTTCACCGGCCTTGGCTCCAAACTCCGGAATGCCCCCCTCCCAAACCTTTCAGCCTTTCTACTTTTTCTCTCCACCTTGAAGACACTCTTTCAAGCTATTTCTTTGCCAAACAATTTGTCACCTGCCCTAATCTCCTATGTGGCTGCTAAAGTGCCTTGGAATGTTTTACTATGTTAACAGAGCTATATAAATGCATGTTGCTCTGATTTTTGTTGTCATCAGGTGCCTGATATGTCCTGCCTGATGCCTGTCATTGGTGAGCAGATCGTGGAGTAGTATCAGCAAGGAGCAGCTCTTCCTGCTTTTGATATTTTGGGCCAGCTATATGGGCTGAATTGTCCTATTCCGGTCCCGTATGCTCTTTGTTGACATGTCCTGTATCACTCTCCTTGTGGGGTCTGTCAAGGCAAGTCGCTTCCCAGAATCTTCACAACTATCACAGTAATACCAAAATGAGCACAAATGTCCTTTAAAGGTTCGAAGCAGGAGAAACAATCAATTCTTCACAGTTTTATGATCTGGAAATATTTCAAAATGTTGGACTTTGTTGAAAGGTTTTTCTTTTACCTTTGCTGATTCTGTGAGCACATCTTTGGAATGACGGGCACAGGCTGAACTGGAGCAGTGGACAAACGCAACATGGGGACACTGTTAATTTAAACAGAGGGTTCTTTGAATATCATCGCCAAGGGTAAAAGTGATTAACTAAAGAAATTGACAGAGTGAACACTGAGCTTAATCCTAGTACCGCCAAGACGCAGAGCAAACCAGCCCCTCTCTGAACTGTAGCCTATTGTGAGAACGTATGCCTCTTTATCTCACAATGAGGTTGTGGTAGTCACCACTGTTGTATTATATTGTATTGCATGTACGTCATATGAGGTGTATTACGGTAAGGCCCTGTAGTACAGGTACAGGGGTAGATCCCTGCCTGCTGGCTCCGCCCAGTAGGCGGAGTATAAATGTGTGGGCTCTCCGAGCTGCAGCCATTTCGGGAGCAGCTGTAGGAGGCTACACACCACTGCGTAATAAAGCCTCGATTACACTATACTCTTGTCTTGTCGTAATTGATAGTGCATCAATTTGTTAAGCAGAGAATTTAAAACGATGGATCTCTGCATCAAGCCTGATCGCCTGCAGCTGCACCCTCAAGCAGACAACGCCAAGTCGGCCTTCGCACATTGGCTAGCTTGCTTTGAAGCCTACATCGGATCTGCGACGGAACCACCCTCAGGGGCTCAGAAGCTCCAGATCCTTGACACGCGGCTGAGCTCCGACACCTTTCCCCTCATCCGGGACGTGCCTACCTACGCTGAGGCCATGGCGCAACTGAAAGAGAACTACGCTCAGCAGACCAACAAACTCTATGCCAGACACCTCCTCTCCACGCGGCATCAACTCCCCGGAGAGTCTGTGGAAGATTTCTGGCGTGCCCTGCACATCCTGGTGAGAGACAGCGATTTCCAGGCCGTTTCGGCTGTTGAACATTGGGAACATTTAATTTGAGATGCGTTCATCACTGGCATCCGGTCCGCATACATCCGCCAGCACCTCTTTGAAGGGGCTACCCTCGACCTCGCGGCGACCAAGAAGCTAGCGATTTCACTGAAGGTCGCCTCCCGCAATGTTCAGGCATATGCCCCCGATCGTTCGGCCCACCCCTCCTGTGCATTGTGGACCCCGCTAGCGAACACCCCATCGTGGACCCCACCAGTGGCCGCCCCCAGCCAACCCCTGGCCTGCGCCGTGCGGCAGCCAACCAACCCCGGGGTACCCAAGCGCTCCTTCTGCGGACAGACAAAACACCCCGGCAGCGCTGCCCGGCGTGGATTGTGCTCTGCAAGGCCTGCGGGAAGAAAGGACATTTCACTGCTGTGTGCAGGTCCGCACCATCGTTGCTATTATCCCTCCACCCCCCCACGTGCGTTCCCTGGGCGCTGCCATCTTCCTCGCCTCAGACTACATGCGGCCAGTGGGCGCCGCCATCTTGCTCGCCTCACAACACGTGCGGCCCGTGGGTGCCGCCATCTTGCCTCCCTCATGACACATGCGGCCCGTGGGTGCTGCCATCTTTAATGCCGCCCGCCACGGCGCCGTCATCTTCCCGCCTCAGGACCCCTGCTCGTCGGGCATCTCATCTGGCCGATCATCGCCTGCAACCGCCGCTGATCAGCCGCGTCTCGCCTCCATCATGATCGACCAGTCCCGACCACACAACCCGCGACCGCGTCGATGACAGTACAGGTCGACGGCCAGGAGACATCCTGACTTCTGGACTCCGGGAGTACTGAGAGCTTCATCCACCCCGATATGGTAAGGCGCAGCTCCCTCACGGTACACCCCATTAACCAAAAGATCACCGTGGCGATCCGGGGGTACTGTACTGTACCGCCACCCTCACCATCCAGTGCGTAGAGTTCAGCAACTTCCGGCTCTACGTCCTCCCCAACCTCTGTGTTGCCCTGCTACTCGGCCTGGACTTCCAATGCAACCTCCAGAGCCTAACCCTGAAATTTGGGGGGCCCCTACCACCCCTCAGTGTCTGCGGCCTCATGATCCATAAGGTCGACCCGCCTTCCCTATTTGCAAACCTCACCTCGGATTGCAAACCCGTCGCCACCAGGAGCAGACGGTACAGCACCCAGGACAGGACCTTCATCAGGTCTGAGGTCCAGTGGCTGTTGCGGGAACGTATTTTCGAGGCCAGCAACAGCCCCTGGAGAGCCCAAGTGGGAGTTGTGAAAACTGGGGAGAAAAACAGGATGGTCGTTGGCTACAGTCAGACCATCAATCGGTACACTCAGCTCGAGGCGTACCCCCTCCCACGCATATCTGATATGGTCAATCAGATTGCACAGTACCGGGTCTTCTCGACAGTGGACCAGGATCCATTCTCCTCCACAAGGACATGCAACTCCACAAGGCGGACCCGTTGGTTGAGAGGGTACAGCTTCTTCACGCAAACCCGCTATACGCCTATGTAGCGTACCCCGACGGCCACCAAGACACAGTCTCTCTCAGGGACCTGGCACCAGCTGGGTCCCCACGCACACACCCTCCTCTGCCCCGGTGCCAACCTCCCTCCCCCCAGCGCACCCCACCACAGCCCCCACTCCAGGATGATCCATCCTCCCGTTGGTCTCACCCGGGGATGAAGATGAGGTCGACACGCTCCCGGAGTCACCGACGACCGAACCGACGCCTGAATAACCACTGAGACTGCGGCACTCGCAAGGACGGATCAAGGCACCGATCGTCTGAATTTATGAACTGTTCCTAAAATGTTAAATGCCTACATGTAAATAGCATTTCACAACCCCCGCCGGACTCTTTTTTTAACAGGGGGTGAATGTGATCGTCACCATGTTGTATTGTATTGTATGTACCGCATATGAGGTGTATTACGGTAAGGCCCTGTAGTACAGGTACCGGGGTAGATCTCTGCCTGCTGGCTCCGGCCAGTAGGCGGAGTATAAATGTGTGGGCTCTCCGAGCTGCAGCCATTTCAGCAGCTGCTGCTGAAGGCTACACATCTCTGGGTAATAAAGCCTCGATTACACTCTACTCTTGGCTCGTCGTAATTGATAATGCATCAGAGGTTTTAAAGTGTTCCCTTCAAGCAGCCATGCTGTATTCAGAATGGAAACAACACTGCAAGTACATTGAAGTTGTTCAGTGATCTTTGAACAAAGGAGAAAGAACAATACAGGACAGGAACAGTCCCTTTGGCCCTCCAAGCCTGTAATGGTCATGATACCAACCTTGCCCAAAACCCTCAGCATTTCTTTGTGCCGTATCCCTCTACACCCATCCTATCCATATATTTGTCAAGATGCCTTTTGAACAGCGTTAATGTATCTGCTTCCATAACCTCCACTGGCAACGCGTTCCAGGCACTCACCACCCTCTGCGTAAAAAACCTGCCTCGCACATCTCCTCTAAACTTTTCCGCACTGACCTTTAGCCTGTGCCACCTGGTGACTGACCTCTCCATCCTGGGAAAGAGTGCCTGCCCATCCACTCTATCCATGCACCTCATAATCTTGTAGACCTCTATTAGGTTGTCCCTCAACTTCCATCTTTCTAGTAGCCTACATCATTGACGTTCAAGAATATTTCAGCAATTCAACGAAAAGTTTAATTTGGCCAGTGACTGAGCAGCACTTTGGATGGTAATCACTTTGTAAAGTGACTGCACCCTATTATTCACTCCACTATCCCGTCAATCCATTGTCCAAATACTCCACTCTGTAGTTGCCCCATTGTCCAGTTACTCCTCAGTCCAATCACCTCACTGTCCAATTATTCCATTGTCCAGTGACTCCACTGTCTCACGGCCCCAAGGTTGTGCTGCCCCACACACCAATGACCTCTTTTGTGTGCTTTTCCTCATCTCACTGCCCTACCATCTCTACATTGTGACCCCCATTGTCCTGTCACCCCATCACCTAATGTTGCCTAATCATTCCATGATCCAAAAGCCGAGCTGTCCTATCATGCAACTATGCCACCACTACCCAGGGGTGTCACTCTCTCGTGGCCACATTCTTGCATGGGCATTGCTTCATCCTCTTGGGAGATTGCTATTAACACTACGAAGATGCAAGGCAATGTTTTAAAAGTTCCTCGGTCATTGCCACACTGGGTGGAATTTAATGTCCACCTCGAGCTGAGCCTGATAGTGGGGGTATTTAATCAGTGAGTAGGGACCCTGTTTCCTAGCTTCCCTGCCCCAATTAAGTTTCCTGCCCATGCTGCCAATTAATGCCCTTGCCCATTAAGGGCCTTATACCACCACCAACCACCACTGGTATTCGCCCAGCGCGGGCAGAGGGACTCACCATGCAGGAAGTCTTAAAAGTAAACCCTGTTGGGGGTACTTCTCTTTTCCAGGGCAGAGGAGTGGACACTCAGTGCCGGCCCGAAGGACTAGGCATCAGGGAGAGAGGGGGCCCTAAGAGATGCCAAACCCCTCCACTGTGACTCTCTGATTGACTGAGGCTCTTGGTTGGGGGCAGAATTTCCGACCCCAGGGGATTTGATCCCTGGGAAGGCCCACTGCTGCCCAATTAAGTACCGAATTAGCAGTTAGGTCGTTGGGCCTTTCTGAAAAGAGATGTGGCAGGGCTGTCCAGCTGAAGGCCGAGATTCCCATTACCTCCATTAAATACCACCCTCTGGGATTTCCTGTGGTGGTGATGTGCTGAGCGGTCGCTCAAAAAGCAGCTCTCCGTTGGTAACTTCAATTTAGCCTCTTTTAACCTGCAAATTAGATATTAAAATGTCACCCCCCCCCCCCCCCCCCCCCCCGCCCAACCTAAACTAACAACCATCTGAGGGAATGCCCTCAAACCAGTCATGGAGATGGAAAAATAGAAAGAGCAAAAGTCGTGGGAGGAAGATCCAGCCCTCAGAGGGAATAGAGCAGAGCATGGTGGGATTGCCAATGCGAGTCAGAATGCCAACGTGAACGCTAGTCCACCCGCCAACGGAGCAGTTGATGGAGCTTCTTTTACCAGAGCTCCAAAAACACAGGGACCCCATTAAGGAGGACCTCATGTTTGCGATAAGATCAGTCATGGAAATTGCTTTGGCCCCTTTCAAAGAAGCGCTGAAAGAACGGAGCAGAGACTGGTGACCCAGGAGGCAATATTGTGAGACCCGAAGAAAGCGGCGGGAGAAAGCAGAGGTATACAGATGCGAGATGGGAGGCAGGGGTGGGGGGGGAACTAGATGGGTTGAAGGCAGATGGAGCTGCTCCCAAAGCCGGGAGCCACCACATTGGTGAGAAAGCTGGTGTACGGAAGTAAGAGGATGGGGTCCATGGTGCAGTTCCTAAAAGTGAGGGAGCGCCTTTTAGAAGGGGGGGTGCAAAACAATGAACCCGGAGGAAGGGGGGGGGGGGCAAAGGGTAAAGGGGGCAGGTAAGTTGAGTGCAGGAATGAGAGAAGAGGGAATGGTAAGGGTAGAGGGGCTTGGGGGGCGGGTCAGGGATTAGGTAGGGGAAGTCCTGAGGGAGTTTGGAGACTTCTCAAGTCACAAACTCAAACTGAGCAAGAGTGAAATCTTCCCTGTGAACCTGCAGGGTGGAATCAGAGCTGGAGAAGTTGCCATTCAAGCTGGCCCAAACCAAATTCCGGTATCTGGGGATCTAAATAGCCCACAACTGGACACGATCCACAAGTGGAACCTATCAAATCTGGTGGAGGCAGGGAGAGTACAGACAATCAAGATGAACATGTTGCTTAGATTCCTCTTCCTGTTCAGATCCCTTCGATCTTCATCCCCAAGGCCTTCTTCAGCAAAGTAAACAAATTAATCATGGCGCTTGTGTGGGCAGGGGAAGACCCCAAGAATCCGCAAGAGCGTCCTTACAAAGAAGGAGTAATATGGTGGGCCTGGCCCATCTGAACCTCCTATTCTACCCCTGGACAACTAATGCAGAAAGAGTATGGGGGTGAATCGATGAGCTGGGAGTGGAACAGGTAAGATGGAAGGAGAACTCCTGCATGAGAACATCCTGCTGAGCATTGGCCATGGCCCCACATCCATTTCCCCCAGACAGGTACTCAAGAAGCCCAGTGGTAATGGCCATGCTGAGGTCATGGAATCAACTTGATAGGCCAAAGGGCCTCTTCTGCAGTGTAATATTTTGCGAACGCAGACACCACTTCAATCTGGTTGCAATGTCCACCATGGCTTCCATCTACAAAAACCATAGATTCACCCGTAGCCTTTAAAAGGTGGAGACAGGACGGAAGGAGTACTGATGATAGGGGACATCTATGTAGATGGCAGAGTAGCATCCCTGGGGGAACTAACGGACAAACTACCGCTCCCAAAAGGAAACAAGCTCTGGTATATGCAAATAAGGAACTCCCCCGGCTGCCAGGACACTCCCGACTGGACAGACTTCTAACCTCAGGCAAACTAGGGGACGGTAACTGTGCTGACATGTACGATAACTGCTGGAGGAGGTACAGTCAGCGCTAGATGACAAAAGTGGGAGGAAGAGCTCGGCATAGAGATAGGGGAAGGATTCTGGATTGCATAGGGCGAACACAACCTCCTTATGTACAGGGCTGAGCCTAACACAGCTAAAGGTAATGCACTTGACCAGAACACGCATGAGCAGGTTATTCCCAGAGGTGGAGGACAAACATGAACGGTGCCAGGGAGGCACGGGCAATCACATCCACGTATTCTGGTCCAGTCCCAGACTTGTTGGGCACTGGACCACCTTTTTTGACGCTATGTCCAAAGTTGTGGGGGTGAGGGCAGAGCCGTGCCCACTAGCGGAAGTCTTCGGGGTATCGGAACAGCCAGAACTCTTTACGGGGGGAGGGGTGGACGCACTAGCCTTTGCCTCCCTGATTGCCCGCTGGAGACTCCTGCTTGGCTGGCGATCAGCAGCACCACTCAAGGCCGCGACTGGCTGTCCGACTCAGCAGAATTCCTTAAATTGGAAAAAATAGAATTCACCATCTGAGGATTGGAGGAAAGCTTCCACAACACATGGAGGCAAATTACCAGCTTGTTCAAAGACCTGTTTGTGACCAGCAAACAATAAGGGGCGGGGGGAGGGAAGGACTGAAACAGATAATGGAAGAAGAGAAGGGGGGGGGAGGGGGATATGGGAAGGGGAAGTGGGAACACCAACAAGAATACAGGATAAGCAGGGCAGAGGAGCCAGAGGGGACCAATGGCAAGGAAGCACATGTGTGCGACTACAATACCACCAAGGTACATCTGGGTAGCACCAAACATGGCCCTGGTATAAAATTAATACAGTACATTTGTGGTATCCGATCACTGGGAACAGAAAGTTAGGGTCCCCCTATATCTGTATAAATGTTACCTTTGTATGCACGCCTGTTTACTTTTCTTTCGTATTCCCATTTTGTAGATTTCTCTTTATTTTTGTGTGATGCTCGTTGCAATGTTGTTATAAATAAACGCAAATCAATAAAAATATTTTTAAAAAGCACCCCCTGTTTGGAAGCCCCCTAAATGTGCAAGTCACATTTGAGCTTGTCAACCTAACACCATGATACACAATTGGGTTGGATTACTACCAGAGGTATACCACACATTTTCTGTCACTGTGAAGCAAAGATAACTTTCAGTTGATGCAAATTGTGTATTTTGGGGGCGATGGCAAGGGCTTACAAGACTATTTAATGTATTTAAAGAATATTGACAACTAACACTTGGCAATCGACAGTGTACTAAAAGCTCATCCAGGGTGAATGAGCTCAGTAGTTGTGTACCAATTTTCAATTCATGAACGTCCCAGTGTGTTTTCCAGGTCTTCCGCTTTAATCAGTTCTACACCAGCATAAAACATGCTTCAATATTCATTACATTGTGATACCATGCTGGGCAGAAGTAATTGCCTGAAGCGAAACTACCAGTCCATTCATTTGGATTTTGGATGTCTATTTAAACTACCCTGTCAAACAATATATTGTTGGTTTATTTTATTGAAGAACTGTTAGGCCAAAGTAATACAAATCTCAGTTGCTGACCTTTTTTCCTTTACTGTGCCATCAGGTTTTCCTTCCAATACCCTTGTCGAAGGGATGCAGACCTGAACATTATTGGTGGACAAATGGGTTCGACCCCCACCCCAAGATGAACTTCCAATCACATATTCTCTCCATCACAAAGATTCTTTACTTCTTCATCCATAACATTGCCCGACTACACCTCAGCCTCAGCTCACATGCTGCTGAAACCCTCATCCATGACTTACTTCCAGACTTGATTATTCCAGTGCTCTGGACTGCCTCCTGTCTTTCACCCTCCATAAGCTCAACCTTGTCCGAAGCTCTGCTGGCTGCATCCTAAATTATACCAAGACCCACTCACCCATCATTTCAGAATGTGCTGACCTGCATTGGCCCCAGTGGAGCAATACCTCCATTTCAGTTTTCTTCCTTGTTTTCAAATCCCTCCATAGCCTCTTTTATTTCTATATCTGTGACCTCCTTAAATTCTACATTCCTCCAAGATATCTGTGCTCTTCCAATTGTGCCCTCCTGAGCATCAGCTATCGTACATTACTGGACCAGGCTGTCCAATCCCTTCATACTATTGTACTTTTCATCCCAATAGACTTTTTGTATTATCATAGATTTCCTTGCAATAACTTATGGGCGGAGTTTTATGGGACCTCTCCTCTCACTGGTGGGATTTTCTGGTCCAGCTGAAGTGAATGGACTTTTGAATGGCTCGCCGCATTTTATAGCCCCACCCCTGATACGGCGGGGTCATGAGATTCTGCTAATGTATATTATCATTTATTTTCTTTCAAATATCTTGTATAGGTTGTAGAATTATACAGCGCAGAAGTTGGCCTGCCGAAAAAACTATCCAATTAATCCCACTTCACCACTTGTTTTCCTGTAGTCCTGCATATTTTTCCTTCCTTTCCATTTCCACTGCACTTTTGAAAGTTTCTATTGAACGTACTTCTTCTGCACTTGCAGGCTGTGCTTTCCAGATCATAAGTTGCAAAACAAAATATTTCCTCATTGGTTCCTTGGGATTTTTGTCAATGATCATAAACCTCTGTCACCTGAATACTGATCTTCCTGCTCAGTGGAAACAGTTTGGCCTTGTCCATCTGTCATACCATGACAGCAGATCTCCTGGTACAAGTAGCTATAATTCTGTCAAAACCCCCATAAATCACTCCTTAAGCTTCTCTGCTCGGAGGAGAATCGTCCAGTTTCCCCAGCTTTTACACATTACTGAATTCTCTCATCCCTGGTAATATTCTGGTGTATCCCTTGTGAACAATCCCCAGCGCCTTGCCATCCTTTCTGAAGTGGGGGGCACAGAATTAGACACAAAGGGCCCAATTTTAAATCTGTGCAAGTAATGGGATTTGAGGGAGTTAAAATCTTGTCCATACTTCAGTTGAGGTTCAAGCAATGTCTACAAAGGTTTACTATGACCTCCCTTGGTTTGGGCGGCATGGTAGCACAGTGATTAGCATTGTTGCTTCACTGCGCCAGGGTCCCAGGTTCGATTTCCGACTTGGGTCACCGTCTGTGCAGTCTACACATTCTCCTCTTGTCTGCATGGGTTTCATCCGGGTGCTCCGGTTACCTTCCACAAGTCCCGAAAGACATGCTTGTGAGGTGAATTCGACATTCTGAATTCTCCCTCTGTTTACCTCAACAGGCGCCGGAATGTGGCGTCTAGGGGATTTTCACAGTAACTTCATTGCAATGTTAATGTAAACCTACTTGTGACACTCATAATGATTATTATTATTTTGTACTCTATGCTTCGAAGTCAAGGATCCTGTAAGATTTTTTTAACAGAGTTCTCAACTTGTCTGTCATCTTAAAAGATTTCTGTTTGTGAAGATTATAGGACTTCTCCTTTGAATGCCCTCCCTATTTTTTCACAAAGCTTTTCTCAAATCTTTCCCCTCATGGGCCCATGCAATGGGATGGAGAATGATTATACAAGATACAAAAAGGTCAAAAAGGATGTTATCATGCCTTTTATTTTAAAAAATTCTTTAGTCTCCCAGCACAAATGTCCTTGTTTTTGTGAAATCCGTGTTGTTGATGGGCACTTGAAATCTACTGGGATTCTCTTTTCCTGCAGGCAGTGCAGCCCATGGGTTTCCCGGCGGTGTGGGATGGCTTCAATGGGAAATCCCATTGACAAGCGGTGGGATGAGAGAATACCGCCGCCAGTGCACGGCACGCTGCTGAGAGACAGGCAGCTGGGAATCCAACATCTCATGTCTCACCAAGCACTTCCAAATCCAGTACAGCACCGGTTTGATGTAAAGGTCCTTCTACACTGTTCCATCAAACACTCCAAGGGTAGGTACAGTGTGGTTTAGGTACTGTATTGAGCTATACTGCACTCTACAGTACCGGACTGCACTTAGTAGTATTATATCATGTTGTACTGCCCTATACTATATTGCACTGTGCTGTATAACATTGCTTAAGACTATGCAGCACATTCAGTACTATTCAGTCCTGTTTACATCAATACACTGTTTATATTTCATTCCATCAAATGATTATGCACGCAAATAAGGAAACAATGATTTAAGAAAATAAAATTTTAGGTTCCAAATTATTTTCAATCCATTTATCTTCAGAACCAGTTGAATTAAAAATGAATTATCAGGAACGTGAATTACAATTACCCCAGCAGTACACATTTTTTGGATATTCCTTCTTATTTTGATAACTACACTTCATCCCTGTTCCACAGATTCTCCCCTCCCTTTCACCCCTACCCCTGTACCCTGCACTATTTCAGCATAGAGCAGGAGGTCAGGGGTTTCTCCTTTAGAAACTTCCAGCAACCCTCTACAGCAGCTGTTCAGAGCTCTGTGAGATGACCGACCGCCTAAATAATGTTTGCTTCATTGAAATTTGCTTCGTCTCCACTCAGCACCTTATGTGGCAGGTCGGCAGGCATGATTGTGAAGCTCATGGTGAGGGACAGCCCACGTTCTGTGGGACAGTTCCCAGTGCAATGGGCTCATCTATAGTTCCTACAAGTAATAAAGAAAGAGTATCTCTTACTGATTCTGAATGGTTTCTTCGAACACCTCTTATTGACTTGAGTTTATCTGGTACAGGATGTTCAATACTTACTCCTGACATGGGAGTGTAGGCGGGAGGAGGGCTGTGTCCTGTCTGGCTCTGGTGGAAGAATGGAATGATGATTATATGAGTGGTTACAAGAATGGCACAATGGATTCAATGAATGAAAACGAACATCAAAGAAAAAAAAATGCAATGTCTCTGCAAAGTGGAACAAAGGTTATGAAATTTAATGCACTCACTAAGTTAATGAAATGAACAAATGGTCTTTCAGTTACACCAGCTAAGTTGCTCTGTAAGGGATTGCTGTCAACACCCATTTTAGCTGTTTTGAATCTGAAATTTACCAAACCTCATGTTCAACTAATATATGATAGTGAATATATTCCTCACAGATTTTTCTTCCCAATTTTCTGCCTCCACTTCTTCTTGTGGTGTGGAATGGTGTGGCAAGGACCCATCCTCATGACCCTGACCAATCTTCAGCCATGAATACAACCAGCGAAGGCAAGGCAAATTCTGTTAATTTCCAACATGTACAGACAAATGTAACCACACAGGCAGAGGCACAGTCACACACATACAAAGACACACACAATCAAGCATGTATGCAAACACTGGGAACTGCACTCACAAACATGCACGCTCATGTGTCATTGATGGTCACAAGCACACACACACTGGTCAATTGTAATACTTTCAAACGCACCAGCTGAAAGTAGCAAATTCAAGGCCTCAAGTACTGACCCTAGATGGGTCCTCCTCAGTCTATTTATCCCATAGTGCTCTATCTATTGCAATAAACCCCTCAGATATGGGGCAGTTCCTCATTCACATAACTATTTTGTCAATCATAAGAGTTTATGGCAAGGCCTGGTATGAGTTGGTTCCCAACCACATTTACAATCATTTCAACATGGCTTATGTCACTAATGAAGCTTTTCCCATCAATACAGATTATTGTTCCCCTTGCCATTACGAATGATCACTATTTTTGTGCCAATTGCCTCACTTCCTCCTCCTACTCCATGAATATGTTGTTGGGAGTTGGCGCCTCCTGTGCCTCCTCAAAGTGGCCACTCTTACTGTCTGTGAAAGTGCTTTTTTTAAGGGGTAATTTAGTGTGACCAATCCACCTACCCTGGGTTGCGGGCGTGAAACCCACGCAAACACGGGGAAAATGTGCAAACTCCACATGGACAGTGATCCAGAGCCAGAATCGAACCTGGGATCTCGGCGCCGTGAGGCAGCAGTGCTAACCACTGCATCACCGTGCTGGCCTTCTGCTAAAGTGCTTATTCAATCACTGGATCTTCATGGCTGAGTCTAAGATCCACGCATATACACTTTCACCAAAGATTATTGTTAGACAGTGATCGAGGAACTCTTGCTGATATTTGTTTTATTGTGATCAACTGTAACACACTCCTGCTTCCCTGGATGAGATCAGTTTACTGAACACAGATCAGGAATCCAATCAACCAGTTTTTTGATCTGTAAGACTCAGCTACTAGCTGAAAGAAACTGGCTGTGCCATCAAAGGACCAACATCAGGATATTTAGATGATATGTGCAGCAGAAGTATTTCCAATGGTGTTGTGTAAATAGAACATGAAATAAATCCAAACTGTGTACATCAGCTTTTCTTTTTTGGATATTTTTAAAATGGACTTTTCCTAAGGCAGTAATGTCACCTCCTTATTCCAGGCTGGGTTCCACCTTTAGCACACAGCACAGTTCTGAGGTTATGGAGCTGGGTTCTCCGCTCCTCCAGCCGTGTGTTTCTCAGTGGCATGCTGTTCACTGGCGGTAGGATTCTATCCTCCCTCCGCTTGTCAATGGGATTTCCCATTCAAGCCACCCCAAGCTGCTGGGAAACCTGTGGGTGGGGTGTGCTGAGAATTCGGGCCAGTAGCCCAATGAACAGAAACTTAAAGGTGTTTCAACCACTTATGCATTTAAATCTGTTGGCAATAGCCAATGATGTGATTTGGCAAAGCATCAAACATCATGGTGGGGGACGGCAGTGTAGTGGTACTGTCACTGGTCTAATAATCCAGAGGCCCAGCTAAATCTGGAAGTGAAAGCTATCCTCAGTCATTGCGACCATGAAAACTATCATTGATTGTTGTGAAGAAAATCCACCAGGAAAGGAAATCTGTATCCTTCCCTGGTCTGGCCTATATGTGACTCCAGCTCCAAAGCAATGTGGTTGACTATTTAAGTGCCCACTCATTTTAAGGGCAATTAGGGATGGCTAACAAATGCTGGCCTTGTTATCGGTGCCCACATACCAATAAATCTTCAGCTGCATGGATAGATTTGACAAGTTGGGGCTGTTCTCCTTAGGGAAGGGAAGGTTGAGAAGTGATTTGATAGAGGAGTTCAAAGCCGTGAGCAGCCAGGTAGATAGGGAGAGACTGCTCCCATTGGCAGAAGGTCGAGAACCAGAGGACATCAATTTAAGGTGCTTTACTATGCAGCAAGTGGTTAGAATCTGCAATGCACTGACTGAAAGCGTGCATGAGGCAGGTTCAACTTTGGTTTTCTGAGGTGAATTTTACAATTATCAGAACAGAAACAAGCTGCAAGGCTACAGGCAGCAGGACAAGCTGAATAGCTCTCACGCAGAGTTTGCACAGATACGACAGGCCGGATGGCCTCCTTCTGTCCTGTAGCCATTCCATGATTTTATATTGTTTCTCTTTTGTGAATTCATCGTGACTGAGATGAGTTGGGAGAGGAGGGGGGGATGTGTGCAGTGACAAATTGCTGTTTTCTTTGCATACATGGCTGGAATGGCATAAATGATGATATGGACTGGTATAGTAAAGACTGAAATGATATGGATAAAAGTATACACTAGCACCATGCCATTGATAGTAGAGACTGGCATGGTGCGAGTAACCATGCAGATTGTATATTGTCATACCCAGAAGACATGAACCAAAATATCCATGTGTATAGAGTCACAGATTCAGACAGTGCAGAAAAGGCCCTTCAGCTCACCGTGTCTGCCCCAGTCAAAAAACCCCACCTATTACCGACCATGCTCCATACTACGTGGACGTGAGGATGGAGACGGGCCGTGCCCAATGCCTCCCCCCCCCCCCCCCCCCCCTGGAGGTTGGACACGGCCTTGCTTGCCGACAAGGCTTTTTGTGAAAAAATATGACACGTCATAGATCAGTATATTACTAACACCGAAATGGGGAGGTCTCACCGTCCACAAATTGGGTGGTGCGGAAGGCTGTGATCAGGGGTGAAATTATTGCCTACAAAGCACGAAGAGACGGAAGAGAGGGTGGCTAGGCAACGGCAAGTCGATTCCATACTGGAAGTAAACCGCCGATACGCCGAGGCCCTGACCGTAGAGCTCCTGGTGGAGAGGAAAAAGCTACAAATTAACTTTGACCTGCCCTCTATGAGGAAAGCAATGCACCAACTCCGCCAGGTACAGGGAACCCTGTACGAACACGGAGACAAAGCCAGCCTCCTGCTGGCTCACCAGCTGAGAAAGCAGGCAGCCACAAGGGAAATAGCACAGATTAGAGACAGCAGAAACAAACTAGTAGCCGAGCCAGAAAAGCACAATGACACATTCAACGTCTTCTATCGGGGGCTGTGCACCTTCGAACCTCTCCAAGGGGACTTGAGGATGAAGCAGTTCTTCGATGGACTGGACATTCCAGTCGTGGGGAAGAGCAAGAAGCGGGGATTGGAAGCACCAATAGAACTGTGAGAAGTCATAGGGAATATTAATTCCATGCAGGCGGGGAAGACGTCGGGACCAGACGGATTCCTGGCAAGCTAACTTCATGCAAGCAGGGAAGGCGTCTGGACCTGATGGATTCCGGGTCGACTTCTAGAAAGAATTTGCGATGGCACTGGCCCCACACCTTTGGGAAATGTTCACAAACTCTCTGGTGAGATGAACCCTGTTGCCTCCGCGAGCACAAGCCTCAATATGACTGGTACCCAAGAAGGACAGAGACCCAACAGAATGCAGGTCCTACAGACCCATCTCGCTGATCAATGTAGATGCAGAAGTGCTGGCCAAAATCCTAGCCAGGCAACTGGAGCTCTGCACACCAGAGGTGGTTGCAGAAGACCAGATGGACTTTATTAAGGGTAGACACCTAACACCCAACATGAGGCTCCTGCTGAATGTGATAATGACTCCAATGAGAGAAAACGTGAAATAATTATCCCCATGGACACAGAAAGGGTTTAGACAGAATCAAATGGAAGTACCTTATAGAGGTACTGGAGCAGTTCAGGCATGGAGCGAGGTTCACCGCCTGGGTGAAACTCCAGCACAGCGTTCCCATGGTGAGCGTGGGGACAAAACACCAACAGCTCTAAGAACTTCCACCTGCACAGAGACACAAGGCAGGGATGCTCGCTGCCCCCGCTGCTGTTCGGCCTGGCAATCGAGCCACTAGCGATCGCACTCAGAGTGGCAAAGAATTGGAAGGGGATCCGGAGGGGAGACAGAGTGCACAGAGTCTTTCTCTCTGCAGATGATCTGCTCCTCTACGTCGCAGATCCACAAAGCAGCACGGAGGGAATTATGGCACATTTGAATGAGTTGAAGCCTTCACGGGCTATAAACTCAACCTCAGAAGGAGGTGAGAGAGGGAGTAAGTTCCACAGTTTTGATTTTTTGATTCTTCCGGTCCTTCTGAAACAGTCAATTGTGTTGCTTGCCAGCCACGCTGCCAGGGGACCCACCGCATGTGTGGGGAGAGGTTTGGAACCTCTGGGTGTATCGGAACATCCTGCCAGTGGGAAAGTTAGGAAAATCCTGGCCGTTGTCTTTTGGATAAAACATGAACAGATTCTGTGGCACGATTTCAAAGAACAGCAAAGTCTTATCCCCAGTGGCCTGGCTAGTATTTATCCCTCAACTCACATCACTAAAACCTGGTCATTATCGCGTGATTGTTTATAGGACCCAACACTGTGTATATTGCCTGCTGTATTGCCTACAGAACAGTAGTGACAATATTTAATTGGCTCTAAAGTGCCCTGGGATGTCCTGAGGTTATGAATGGTGCTCTATAAATACAAGTCTTTCTTTCTTTCAGGCAGGGTGATGGCCGGATTAAATGTGCTCCCAACACTGGGAGGATGTAAGGAACAGGAAGCGTGTGTAAGACAGGAGATTTGCATAATTTTTTTTAACAAAATGTAAAATAAAACTTAAAGAGATGACTTGTGTAAGTTTTAAATATGGGGAATGTCACATTACCCATCTTAGTCCCTGACCTTATTAAAACGCACATTAAAATACGGTAGGAAATTAGACATTGAACTACATCCGAATGCAGTGTGAGCTGTTTCCTTGGAACACTGTAATTATCATCCTGCCAATCTGCAGGGATAATTGGCTTGTACCCTCTGTGGTGAAGACGTGCCCCTTCAATATAAGAGACTCAGTTTGACAATGATTACATTTGTGAAACGCTCGAGAGATGGAGGATTTCAGGCTGTGTCGGAACTGCTGCCAATAAGACAGCCCAGCAACATTGCAACTGTGCATGTGCTATAGGGGAAGCTATGCTTGGCGCGGCTTCCTTCTCCTGAACATTTCAGTCATTTCTCATCAGTCTGCTCCAGCAATTTAAACAGGGAAAAGGGCAGCCATGAGGAAATTGTGTCACAGGTGGATTTTGTTTCGATTCTCAGAATATTGAACTAGCTTTCAGTCAATGTGGGAGGTTGGGTATTCTGATTGTAAAGTTCACCCTGAGTATTTAATGTACCCATATCATGGTAACAAATTCCCTTTCGACCATTCAAATGAATGTTCATCAATTTTAAAAGGACAAACTAATACCTGTACAAAGCTAACAGCAAATCTAATTTATATAACACCTTGTTGTCTCCTCTATCCTCATCTCCAAGAAAAACAGCGTGGAGCTCCCAGCCTTTACTTGTCCATGAGATCCACTTGCTGATTCCAACTAAACTGCTGACCCCCAGTGCCCCTTCCCAACTCCCATGATGATTGATATTGTTAACAGTTCTCTCTCCTCGTGTATGGCCCCTCTTGCCTTCAAAATGGCCATTGTCACATCCCACCTCAAGAAACTAAACCCCGGCCCTTCCATTCTTATAAATTGCTGCCCGATCTTCAACATCCCTTTCTTCTCCAAAGGCTGTGAGAAGTTTGTCACCTCCCAAGCCTTTGCTTGTTTTTCCAACTCTTGTCTAAATCATCCTGCCCTGGTATCAAAATGATTCTTTTCCGAGTGACAACCTATGCGACTGTGACAAAGGTCAACTACCCCTCTATATCTTTCTCAACCTGGCGGCAGTTTCTTTGAAATGGTTGGCAGCCCCTCCTCCTCTAATGCCCCTCCACCACTGTCCTGCTGCATGGACTACAGTCACCTGCTTCCTTCGTTCCCTTTCCAGTCTTCACTTGGGAATCATTTGCAAACTCTTCTTTTCTTTCTCCGGCACTGTTAGCTTTGGGGTCCCCTGATGATTTACCCTTGTCCCTCACCCTCCTATTTCTCATCTACATTCTTCCCCTTGGATTTGATTTATTGTTACATGTATTAGTATACAGTGAAAAGGACTGTTTCTTGCATGCTGTACAAACAGTGCATACCGTACATAGGGAATGAAGGAGAGGCTGCAGAATATAATGTTACAGTTATAGCTAGGGTGGAGAGAAAAGATCAACTTAATACGAGGTAGGTCCATTCAAAAGTCTGCTGGCAGTAGGGAAGAGGCTGTTCTTGAGTCGGTTGGTACGTGACCTCAAACTTTTGTATCTTTTTCCTGACGGAAGAAGGTGTTAGAGAGTATGTCCTGGGTGCGTGAGTTCCTTAATTATGCTGGCTGCCTTTCCGTGACAGTGGGAATTGTAGACAGAGTCAATGGATGGGAGGTTGGTTTGCATGATGGACTGGGCTACATTCACGGCCTTTTGTAATTCCCTGCGGTCTTGGGCAGAGCAGGCTCCATACCAAGCTGTGATACAACCAGAAAGAATGCTTTCTATGGTGCATCTGTAAAAGTTGGTGAGAGTCGTAGCTGACATGCCAAATTTCCTTCGTCTTCTGAGAAAGTGTAGTCGTTGGTGGGCTTTCTTAACTATAGTGTCGGCATGGGAGGACCAGGACAGTTTGTTGGTGATCTGGCTACCTAAAACTTTGAAGCTCTCGACCCTTCCTACTTCGTTCCCATTGGTGTAGACAGGGGCATGTTCTCCACTACGCTTCCTGAGGTCGATGACGATCTCCTTCATTTTGCTGACATTGAGGGAGAGATTATTGTCATCGCACCAGGTCACCAGATTCTCATTCCTGTACTCTGTCTCGTCATTGTGCCCCTTGGTGACATTCACTGAAGTCAAGCCACACTTAACCTGCAACACCCAACTCTATCCCACCGTCACCTTCCTTGATCACACCACTGTCTCTAAATTATTAGATTGTTTGTTTGGCATCCGGTAATGTATAGGCAGAATTTTCTTCCAATGAAATATTGGAAATTGCAAAGTCACTACCTCTGTTCCCCGTCACCAATTCCATTCCCTAGACTCCAACTCTATTTCCTCTCATTGGCAATTGTCTGTGGTTGAATAAATTGTTCACAACCTTGGGGTCATATCTGACCTCGAGTTGAGCTTCCGACCACATATCCATGCTATCAGTAAGACCAACATATTTCTAACATTGCCGGACTGCTTTAGCTCACATGCTTCTGAGATTCTCACTCATGCCTTTGTTACCTCTGGACATAACTGCTCCAAAGCACTCCTGGCAGGCCTCCTAAGTTCTACCTTCCATCTTTGAGGTCTGTTGATCATGCCCTACATTGACAATGGTTGAGCACTGCCTCAATTTGAAAAGTCTCAACCTTTTCAGATCCCTCTCCCGAGCTCTGCAATCACCACAGGTTTTCCAAAACTTCTTGTGTAGCTCTAAATCTGGCATTGTGATGAATGTAGAAATTGTATATTATATTTCATATTGTTTTGCAGGAATGTTATTAAAAACCCTGGTTTAAAATACGTACAGGCAGTAAGTCAGCTCAAGCTGCAAATAAAGAGTCGTAAAAGGCGAGGTAATTATTGTTTCCAACCACTTGGTTACAGCCAAAGGGCTAATAAAAATAATCATATTTTTATTGCTGGAAATTCCCTGGAGGGTAGGTGATTAATGGAAGACTCAGGTCTGCCTTTAATCTTGCAGATTGTTATAGGATTTTAAGTTGAACTGCAGTTTTTGCCAAGTGCTGTTAGTTTGAGCAGACATGTAGTGGATCTACTCTTGAAAGTAACTCTCGACCAAAGACTGTCCACACCTGGTGTGTCAACTTTGTTTATAAGTAGCATTTGAACTGTGCTGGGTGGCTTAATTGGAATTAGTGGCATGTGTAGATAGCAAGTTACCAAATTTTTATTTTTAAGAACTATTTAACTGATAATTGTAAATCTATTTATTTTATGTTAATGCGGTTAAATCTGTGCTTAAATTAAAGTTTGTTTTCACATGAAATATATCGATTGGTAAGAGTCATCACTCCTGGGTGAACTATCCTTTCTTCACAGTTCAAAACTATTTTAAAAATTGTATTGGATTCTCGTCAGGTATCCTATGTAGCCACCTGGGGTGGCCACATCCCGATTACAAAATGGACACTTTGCAAAGAATGCAGGGAAAATGAACAATGCTGAGAAAGCAAGCAGGTGCAAGGTTTGTCTGTTGATTGGAGCTGTAGCTTCCAGACAAGACCGATACTGTAAAGCCATTACCACACTAATGAGTCATCTCCGGGGACAAAAGAATAACATTTAGGTAAACGATACTAAAGCAGAAACCCCGGCACCAGAGGAGACTAGAACAAAGCAGGCCAACGGCCACCTAGGGCCCGCCCAGCAATCAGGGCACCCACCCCTTTATTGGAGGAAATCGATACCGATGATCAAGATACGGTCCAATTAATTGGGACCAAGTTCAAGGCCCACCTAAAAGCGCGCGAAGCCCCTTTGGGTATACGAAGAAGCCCCCAAGAGAGAATCGCTCTCTTGGCCTTGGCTCTCAGCGAGGAGAGACCTGCCTAGCAGCTGCAACAGAACAAGTAAGTCCAAAGTCAACACATGCTATGAGACAGGCGCTCCTAGCTACTATTCTGTACCAGCTCCACCCCAGCAGCCTCAGAACTGGACAACGGCCATTGTTCCTCTGACTGAGTGGGCACCCGAAGCTAAGTATAGGCTTTAGTAGTAGTGATAGTTTAGTTGATAGAGTTTTGTGCATGAGTATATTTGACTGTGTGTGTAAATAAATGAGCATTGATTTCGAACTTACGAACTGGTGTATCGAGTCTTTGATCAGGATTGGGTTTTGAACCTTGTGGCGGTATCGAAAGATACCTGGCGACTCTTGAGCAAACGTAATTAGAGTTAAGGAAGGCGACCATATTAACCGCCATAAACAGAGCCAATAAAAGAGAGAACACAACGAGCAACACCTAACAAATGTTGGGGTCTGGAATGTGTCCTGATAGCCTCTCGACATTAATCATTCCACCATTGGTGGATGTGTCTTGGGCTACCGAAGGTCTGGAATTCATCCCCATATCTTTCCACTCTTCTTCTCTTTCCTCCTTAAACCTATCTCTTTGACCAAGCTTTTAGTTATCAGCCCTAATATCTCCTCTTGTGGCTTCGTTTCAGATTTTTTTTGCTGAATCTCCTGTGAGGCCTTGGTACGTTTTACAAGGGTAAAGATGCAAATCAATATTGTTGGATAGTTGTAACAATTAAATCCCCCCCCCCCACCGTCCTACAGTTTTAAAAAATTTGTTCATGGGATCATGGGATGTGGGCATCACTGGTTGGGCTAGGATTTATTGGGCTAGGATTTATTGCCCATCCCCGAGGGCATTTAAGAGTCAGCCACATTCTTGTGGATCTGGAGTCACATGTGGCCAGACCAGGTGAGAATAACAGATTACCTTCCCTAACGGACATTAGTGAACCAGGTGGGTTTTTACGACAATCGGCAATGGTTTCAAGGCCATCTTTAGGCTTTCAATTCCAGATTTTCTGAAATAGAATTCAAATTTCGCCGAGCATGAGTCTAAGGCTGGGATTCTCCAAAATCGCGGCTAAGTGTTGACGCCAGCGTAAACACTGGAGTGTTTCATGCCGACGTCAACGGGCATCTTGGCCCAGTGATTCAGTGGTCCACAGAGGGCCAGCACGGCGCCGGAGTGCTCCACGCAGCTCCGGCTGCCTATACGCGGCCCTGCACTGCCGGTGTGGGTCCGCGCATGCGCCTGGTGGCTAATTCCACGCCGGCATATGTGCGTGGTGGCCGCTTCCATGCCGGTACCGTGCAACATGGCGAGGCTACACAGCGGGCCCGTGCGGAAGAAGGTAGGACCCCCCCAGATCTCGCACACCTGCTGATCGGTAGCCCCCGATCATGGGCCTGGCCGTAGTGGAAGCACGCCCACAGTCTGATCCCCCCCCACCAGGATGGCCACTGCAGCCGTGTTCCCGCCGGGTGGTACCATGCGTGAACCACGCCGGCGGGTCTCGGCCGATCGATTGCGGAGAATTGCCGGGGGGGCCTCTTTCAACGGCTCCCGACCGCCGCCGCGTCGACCGCACATGCGCAATTGCCGCCGATTCTCCAGTCATGGGAGAATCGCATCCCGGCGTCGGAGCGGCATGGCAGGAATTTTCGGCATCAACGGCAATTTTCCGGCTCGACGCGGGCTCGGAGAATCCCAGCCCAGGGGCAAAATTCTCTGACCCTCGCCCGGGGCTGCCGAAAATCCCGCAGAAATTCTTCACCACCTGGGAATTGGCGGGGGCAGGAATCGCGCCACGGCGAGCGGAGAGCCCCCTGCGGCGATTCTCCGGCCCGCGATGGGCCGAAGTCCCGCCGCTGGGTGGCCTCTCCCGCCGCCGAGGTTTGAAACACCTCTGGTGGCAGCGGGATCGGCGGCGCGAGCGGGCCCCCAGGGTCCTGGGGGGGCCGCGGGGCGATTGGACCCCGGGGGGTGCCTCCACGGTGGCCAGGCCCGCGATCGGGGTCCACCGATCGGCGGGCGGGCCAGTGCCGTGGGGACACTCTTTCTCTTCCGCCGCCGCCACGGCCTACACAAGGCAGAGGCGGAAGAGAATCCCCCAGTGCGCATGCGCCGGTAGTGACGTCAGCGGCAGCTGCCGCTGACGTCACCACCGGCGCATGCCCGAACCGGCGAAGGGCTTTCGGCCAGCCCTGGCGTCGGGCGTTAAAGGCCGTTGGTGCCAGTTTTGGCGCCAGTCGGCGTGGTGCCAGCCACTCCTGCACGGGCCTAGCCCCTAAAGGTGCGGAGAATTCCGCACCTTTGGGGAGGCCCGACGCCGGACTGGTTGGTGCCACTCCGCTACGCCGGGACCCCCCGCCCTGTCGGGCAGGGGAGAATCCCGCCCCAGGTCTCTGATTACCAGTCCAGAAACAATACCACTACGCCACTGCCTCCCACAAACTGACTGTATCTCGACTAGTAATAATCCAGCCCTCTCACATTTACACTCATTAACTATCTTCCCCCAGTGGTCTATGTTACTGACTGCATCCGACTCAATAACAACCGCACAGTACCCTTCAATACTGACTGTATCTCGGCTCAATAACCCAGCCAGTGCCCTACAATAATGACTGTATCTCGACTCAATAACCCCTCCCAGTGCCCTACAATACTGACTGTATAACGGCTCAATAACCCTCTCAGTGCCCTACAATACTGACTGTATCTCGGCTCAATAACCCAGCCAGTGCCCTACAATACTGACTGTATCTCGTCTCAATAACCCTCTCAGTGCCCTACAATACTGACTGTATCTCGGCTCAATAACCCAGCCAGTGCCCTACATTACTGGCTGTATCTCGGCTCAATAACCCAGCCAGTGCCCTACAATACTGACTGTATAACGACTCAATAACCCAGCCAGTGCCCTACAATACTGACTGTATAACGGCTCAATAACCCAGCCAGTGCCCAACATTACTGGCTGTATCTCGGCTCAATAACCCAGCCAGTGCCCTACAATACTGACTGTATAACGACTCAATAACCCAGCCAGTGCCCTACATTACTGACTGTATCTCGGCTCAATAACCCAGCCAGTGCCCAACATTACTGACTGTATCTCGGCTCAATAACCCAGCCAGTGCCCTACATTACTGACTGTATGACGGCTCAATAACCCTCTCAGTGCCCTACAATACTGACTGTATAATGGCTCAATAACCCCTCCCAGTGCCCTACATTACTGACTGTATCTCGGCTCAATAACCCAGCCAGTGCCCTACAATACTGACTGTATAACGACTCAATAACCCAGCCAGTGCCCTACAATACTGACTGTATAACGACTCAATAACCCAGCCAGTGCCCTACAATACTGACTGTATAACGACTCAATAACCCAGCCAGTGCCCTACAATACTGACTGTATAACGGCTCAATAACCCCCCAGTGCCCTACAATACTGACTGTATAACGGCTCAATAACCCTCTCAGTGCCCTACATTACTGACTGTATAACGACTCAATAACCCCCCAGTGCCCAACATTACTGACTGTATCTCGGCTCAATAACCCAGCCAGTGCCCTACATTACTGACTGTATAACGGCTCAATAACCCAGCCAGTGCCCTACAATACTGACTGTATAACGGCTCAATAACCCTCTCAGTGCCCTACAATACTGACTGTATAACGGCTCAATAACCCTCTCAGTGCCCTACATTACTGACTGTATAACGGCTCAATAACCCTCTCAGTGCCCTACATTACTGACTGTATAACGGCTCAATAACCCAGCCAGTGCCCTACAATACTGACTGTATAACGACTCAATAACCCCCCAGTGCCCAACATTACTGGCTGTATCTCGGCTCAATAACCCAGCCAGTGCCCTACAATACTGACTGTATAACGACTCAATAACCCAGCCAGTGCCCTACATTACTGACTGTATCTCGGCTCAATAACCCAGCCAGTGCCCAACATTACTGACTGTATCTCGGCTCAATAACCCAGCCAGTGCCCTACATTACTGACTGTATGACGGCTCAATAACCCTCTCAGTGCCCTACAATACTGACTGTATAATGGCTCAATAACCCCTCCCAGTGCCCTACATTACTGACTGTATCTCGGCTCAATAACCCAGCCAGTGCCCTACAATACTGACTGTATAACGACTCAATAACCCAGCCAGTGCCCTACAATACTGACTGTATAACGACTCAATAACCCAGCCAGTGCCCTACAATACTGACTGTATAACGACTCAATAACCCAGCCAGTGCCCTACAATACTGACTGTATAACGGCTCAATAACCCCCCAGTGCCCTACAATACTGACTGTATAACGGCTCAATAACCCTCTCAGTGCCCTACATTACTGACTGTATAACGACTCAATAACCCCCCAGTGCCCAACATTACTGACTGTATCTCGGCTCAATAACCCAGCCAGTGCCCTACATTACTGACTGTATAACGGCTCAATAACCCAGCCAGTGCCCTACAATACTGACTGTATAACGGCTCAATAACCCTCTCAGTGCCCTACAATACTGACTGTATAACGGCTCAATAACCCTCTCAGTGCCCTACATTACTGACTGTATAACGGCTCAATAACCCTCTCAGTGCCCTACATTACTGACTGTATAACGGCTCAATAACCCAGCCAGTGCCCTACAATACTGACTGTATAACGACTCAATAACCCCCCAGTGCCCAACATTACTGACTGTATCTCGGCTCAATAACCCAGCCAGTGCCCTACATTACTGACTGTATCTCGGCTCAATAACCCAGCCAGTGCCCTACAATACTGACTGTATAACGACTCAATAACCCCCCAGTGCCCAACATTACTGACTGTATCTCGGCTCAATAACCCAGCCAGTGCCCTACATTACTGACTGTATCTCGGCTCAATAACCCAGCCAGTGCCCTACATTACTGACTGTATAACGGCTCAATAACCCAGCCAGTGCCCTACAATACTGACTGTATAACGGCTCAATAACCCAACCAGTGCCCTACAATACTGACTGTATAACGGCTCAATAACCCAGCCAGTGCCCTACAATACTGACTGTATAACGGCTCAATAACCCAGCCAGTGCCCTACAATACTGACTGTATAACGGCTCAATAACCCAGCCAGTGCCCTACAATACTGACTGTATAACGGCTCAATAACCCCTCAGTGCCCAACATTACTGACTGTATCTCGGCTCAATAACCCAGCCAGTGCCCTACAATACTGACTGTATAACGACTCAATAACCCCCCCAGTGTCCTACATTACTGACTGTATCTCGACTCAATAACCCTCCCCGTGCCCTACATTACTGGCTGTATCTCGACTCAATAATTCACCCAGTGCCCTACATTACTGACTGTATGTCGACTCAATAATTCACCCAGTGCCCTACATTACTGATTGTATCTCGACTCAATAGCCCTCCCCCGTGCCCTACATTACTGACTATATCTTGACTGAAAAATTCCCCCAGTACCCTAGATTACTGACTATCTCGAATCCATAACCGCGCACCCCCCCCCCCCCCCCCACCCCCGGTGCCCTACATTTACTGACTGTACCTCGGCTCAATATCTCCCCCTCCCCCCCGTGCCCTACACAGAAGACAGAGGGTGGCAGTGGAAGGGTGTTTTTCTGAATGGAGGTCTGTAACTAGTGGTGTTTCGCAGGGATCAGTATTGGACCTCTGCTCTTTATAATTTATATAAATGCAAGTTTGCAGATGATACCAGGGTGGCATTTGGCGCAGTGGTTAGCACTGGGACTACGGCGCTGAGGACCCGGGTTTGAATCCTGGCCCTGAGTCACTGTCCGTGAGGAGTTTGCACATTCTCCCATGTCTGCGTGTGTTTCACCCCCACAGCCCAAAGGTTTGCAGGTTAGGCGGATTGGCCACGCTAAATTGCCCCTTAATTGAAACTAAAAATAATTGGGTGCTCTAAATTTAACCAAAAAAAAGCTTGCGGATGATACTAAGATTGGACAGCATGGTAGCACAAGTGGATAGCACTGTGGCTTCACAGCGCCAGGGTCCAGGTTCGACTCCTCGCTGGGTCACTGTCTGTGCGGAGTCTGCACGTTCTCCCCGTGTCTGCGTGGGTGTCCTCCGGGTGCTCCGGTTTCCTCCCACAGTCCAAAGACGTGCAGGCTCGGTGGCTTGGCCATGCTAAATTGTCCTTGGTGTGCAAAAAAATGGTTAGGAGGTTTTATTGAGTTACGGGGATAGGGTGGAAGTGAGGGCTTAAGTGGGTCGGTGCAGACTCGATGGGCCGAATGGCCTCCTTCTGCACTGTATGTTCTATGTTCTGTGTATTGGAGGAGTTGCGGAAAGCGATGAAGATTGTCAGAGAGTACAACAGGGTATTGATAGGCTGCAAAATTGGGCAGAGGAAATGCAGATGGAATTTAACCTGGACAAATGCGAGGTGATGCATTTCGGTAGATCCAATTCAGGTAGGTAGGAGCTATAAAATAAATGGCAGAACCATCAGGAGCATAGAGACACAGAGAGATCTGGGCATGCAGGTCCACAGATCCTTAAAAGTGGCAGCACAGGTGGAAATGGTGGTAAAGAAAGCACATGGCATGCTTGCCTTCATAGAACGGGGTATCGAGTATAAAAGCTCGAAAATTATGTTACAGTTATGTAGAACGTTGGTCAGGCCACACTTGGAATGCCGTGTCCAATTCTAGTCACCGCTCTACCAAAAGGAGGTGGAGGCTTTGGAGAGGGTACAGAAAAGGTTTACCGGGATGTTGCCTGGTATGGAGGGTATTAGCTGTGAGGAGAGATTGAATAAACTGGGATTGTTCTCCCTAGAGAGACGGAGGCTGAGGGGCGACCTGATAGAAGTTTATAAAATTATTAGGGGTACAGATAGGGTGAACAGTTGGAGGCTTTTTCCCAGGGCGGAATTGAAAATTACAAGGGGGTACAAATTCAAGGTGAGAGAGGACAGGTTTCGTGGAGATCTGCGGGGTAAGTTTTTTACACAGAGGGTGGTGGTGGCCTGGAATGCACTGCCAAGTGAGGTGGTTGGGGCAGATATGTTAGCGACCTTTAAGACTTATCTGGATAAGAACATGAACAGATGAGGTATAGAAGGATATAGGCGGTTGGTCTAGACAGGACACGTGATCGGCGTAGGCTTGGAGGGACAAAGGGCCTGTTCCTGTGCTGTACTGTTTCTTATTCTTTGTATTACTGACTGTATCTTGACTCAATAACCCCCCCCCCCCCCCCCCCCCCCCCAGAGCCCTACATTACTGACTGTATCTCAATAACCCAACCTGGCCACTTAGCTACATTACTCACTATCTTGACTCAATAACTCAATAACCCACCTCACTAATCAGAGGCCTACATTACTGACTGTACCTCGACTAGTGATAATCCAGGTCCCTCACATTGTCACTCAGTATAGCCCCTCACCCAACATTTGGTCTTTCTGACTGTATCTCAACTGATTAACTCTTGGATGCCAATTCTCTACATACCATCAACCCTTGTTGTAAATTGATATTATATTTTAGAGGTGGCCAAACTATTTCCTGATTGCTTTGAAGTGGTTATTAAGCCTAGAAGTGGAAACATTTGTGAACTTGCATTTCTGAATCGTGATATGTTTTGCCTGCAATCATGAGTGCAAAATTGAAAATAAATGCTTTGAGTGTGTGGCATAATGAAGGGTTTGAGTGCTAATCAAGCATTGGTTTTCTACACTTTAACCATATTACTGCTGTATTTGTTACTGCGGTTACTTTGAGGAGCTTGGTACTAATCATTCAAAATGGCAACAACTATCCCATCAAGCAGCATCATGCCTTGAGTCCAAATGTCTTAATGAGACAGGGCAGCAGCAGAGAAGGAAAGAAAAGGAATAGAACCGCACACTCCAGATTCCACTACCTCATCTGCCCAACGGTTGGGTATCGGCCCATCTGGTCACATGAAGACCAATAGCAGAAGGTCGTCACCATCTTGAGAAGACGGGTCATCGAGGTCAGCCGATGAGTTTGAGTCTGCCAGGAAGTTGTTTACTGCACTCCTGTGGAAGCATAGGTTTTCTTTATGAGTGCCCTCCTCCTCCACCCCCCCCCCCCCCCCCCCCCCCCCGGCTGAAAATCCTGTTGTCCATCATCCCTTGGAGTTCCTCGGCCCCTTTCACAGAGTTCTCCAAAGATTTTGCTAATTCTCCAGCCATTTTTGAGGTCTTTATTTTTGTATCACAACATTATTGATCCCACACAATCGAGCTGGTCATGTAAAATCTTGGACAAGGATGGGCCAAACGCGCAGTGTTCGGCCATCTTCCTTAATCTTGCCAGGAATTGAAATGGGTTCCCAAAGGATCCTCCCAGCCATGTTGCATTGGTAATGCTGGAGGATTACAGATGGTTTTGAGTAGTAATGGCTCTTTATTAGATCCACAAGCTTGTTGAACGTTTTAGTGTCAGGGGTTGCAGGATAAGTTAAACTCTTAATGTTGAATGTTGGGGCCTCGCATGCTACCGAAAGGATCATCTTATGTCTGTCCATCTCCTTCTATGCCGTTGGCGAGGAAGACGTAGTGCATGCGTTCGGCATACTGGGGATAGTCCTCCGCATCTGCATAATAAGGCTCGAGCTTCCCAAAGAAGGGCATTTCTGGTGTTTTCTATTTTGCTTTGTTTCTTACCAGAAGTTTTGTCGAGGAGACTCGATAAAGCTACTCAGAATCCCATGCTTGATCTTCGTCACCAATGTAATAATTCCAGGAGGTGTGGAGTGAAAGGCCAAACTAGTTTATTTTAAACTGAAAATGAAGTCGCTACCGTGGGGAACAAAACAAACGACCCCGCCCAGGGCTATTGGGAGTTGTGGATCCAGATCTAGGAACCACATTTGAAGGACCCGCTAACATACCCTAGCTGGGTGGGCCTTCGCCGTTCACCATGGAAACTCAAATTCGACAAAGTCCGTGGGGACATCAATCAGTGATCCTCCGTGTTCCTCGTGAGGGTTATCACACAATAGAACCCGTAAGAATCTCGACAGTACAGGAGGAGGCCATTCAGCTCATTGAGTCTGCACCAACTCTCCAAAATAGCATCCCACCTAGGCACACTCCCCCACCCTATCCACATAACAGCGCACTGATCATGGCTAATCCACCTAACATGCACATCTTTGGACTGTGGGAGGAAACCGGAACACCTGGCGGAAACCTTTGCAGACACAGGGAGTTCGTGCAAACTCTACACAGTCACCCAAGTCACCTACACAGAATCGAACCCGGGTCCCTGGTGCCGTGAGGCAACAATGCTAACCACTGTGCCTCAGTGCTGCCCCTAAAACGAGGCTCCATTGCCTCTCACGTGAAAGCAAAAGGTCCTATATATCACACATTTTGAAGAAAAGGGGAGTATTCCCTGATGTCCATACCAATATTTTCTCTTCAACTGAAGACAGATTGGCTGAACATTAGCAATGCTGTTTGTGGGAGCTTGCTGTGCAGAAGTTGGCAACAGTGAATATCTCTTGAAAAAATTCTCAACAAGTTGTAAAATGCTTGGACCGGTCCTGAGACCTTGAAAGGTTCAATAAAGATAGAAGTCCTTCTTTCTTCTTAATGGGAAATTCATCCTTCTCTTACATGTTATCATTTGAAATCACTTTGTGACTGCTTCTGACTCATTCACAACCACCCGTGTCTCAGTTCACTGGAGAAAGTACACACATCAGCCAGTGTTGTATTAAAGATATGTTTCACCCATGGGAATTTACATGGGCAGGCCTGGTGACTCTAATTGACAACAGCCATGGTTTCTATCAGGCCTGAAGGGACTTGCGGCTTGTTCAATTTGGAGGCATTTCACCGTAACCTATTCTACCCTGAAATTCCTAAACGACACTAAATTAGATGGAGCTTAGCTTGAAGCTTTTGCTGTTGGTTGCTGGTACTATATTGTCGAACTGCTTATTTTAAATGAGCTGATCAAATTCAGGGCTTGCAGAGAATTGACAGATCATTCTTTTCATCTGCTATTCTCCAGATACAGGTGAAAATGCTATTGTTTGATCTCTTCCATGTGCCGAGGACAAGAGCAGGGGATTTAAAAGCAATTTGGAAAAGGGGAACCATTTGAAAGCTTCATAACAACAAAAAATGGTGTGTCTGTGAACAGTAAACGCTGCATTTCACTTCTGTTTGAGCAAATGGACTGTGCTTGATTTTAACAAACAGCTCTTCGAGACGACAGAAGCAACATTATTAGCACTCCGATTATTTGTATTAAAAGAGGAAATAAAAGAAGTAATGATACAGCAATCAGAACAGGAGCCACTGCAGGGAAACAAATCACTTTGAAGCTTCAGAGACATTTATGCTGGTAAAAAAAACTCAATCATAAAATGTCAATTATAGTCACTTTCCAGGCCTTTTCACTGAGATTGTGAAGGTAGCACTGTGAGGCTGATTACACCCAGTCATTACTGCCTGCTGAGTTTTAGCTACAGCTCTGCATTATTAGCCAAGATAAGTTGTTTTTCTAATTTTATTTTTTATTTCCCCTGCTCCAATTTTCTCCCCCTCAGCTCCAGATGGCACCAACTCAAACTTGGTGACACATACCTTTTGTGGGCATCGATTACTCGACAATGCCTTACCTTAAGTTCACCTCCTGCATGTCAACTGTGACTCAGGCAGCAGCAGTGGTGCTTCTGAGTTGGGCTGAAGTGAGACAGGAGGAAAGTGAAAAGAATGTATGGGCGTCTCATTCCTCATAATGACTTCAGTGGTGAACCAGCCACTGAGCCACCGTGATGCCACTGATACCACCTGCACTGGGCCAGATATCATCGACATTGACTGTGTGCGATATTATCGAATCGCAGAATTTACAGTGCAGAAGGAGGCCAGTCGGCCCATCGAGTCTGCACCGTCCCTTGGAAAGGGCACCCTACTTAAGACCACACCTCCACCCTAACCCCGCAACCCAGTAACCCCACCAAACCTTTTTCGACATTAAGGGCAATTTATCATGGCCAATCCACCTAACCTGCACATCTTTGGATTGTGGGAGGAAACCGGAGCACCCGGGGGAAACCCACGCAGACACGGGGAGAACGTGCAGACTCCGCACAGACAGTGACCCAAGCCGGGAATCGAACCTGGGACTCTGGAGCTGTGAAGCAACAGTGCCAATCACTTTGCTACCCTAACCCTCCTACCACGACTAATAGTTCTGATTAATTTTTTTATCCCGCAGATGAGCCATCCACCGTGACCCTCCAGCAACACCGGAGCAGGTGCCAATGGATGATGCACCCGCACGTGACACACCTTCTCTCAGCACCAAATACCAGTGCAGATACTAACATGTCGGTGGGCAAAAGCACGTCAGCTCAATTCGTCGTGCAAAGTAGTGAGGGCACTCACTGGAGCAGATGCTGGAGGCAGGGAGTGCCCAGAGTGCTGGCAGTTGGAGGATGCTGGAGACAAGGACCATGCTGAGTCCGAGGAAGATTATAACTCTCTGGACTTGTCTATTAGGCGACAAATACTGGATATCCAGCTGGATGGGCGAAGGGATCTGGCGGAGATCCCTGAGGGCCTGCGTGTCCTGGTCTCTTTCAAGTAGGAGTCCCTGTGCAATGTTAGTGCTGTATTGACCCGAGCTACAAGTGCACAGCCTCATCCATTGAGAGAATGGTGACTCTCATGGAGAGGCAACTCCAGAAACAGAGTGAGGGGTTCCTGGGGTTGTGTTCGGACCTGCAGGCTCTCAAACATACACTGATCTCAGGAGGTCACTACCAGTGATGGAGAAGGATGCAGAACCCAGTATCTCAGATGGGTACCCATCCTTCAGTAGTTACGACACACCTCACAATGGCGGACATGCTGGCTGTAGTCTCTGCGGGTTCCTCCCATGGAGCCCCGGATGAGGGCAGCAGCTTCTCTTTCTCTCCACGAGTCAACCTGAGAAATGCCCGGCCATGTCGCTGAGTGCACCCTCTAAGGCGGAGTCTGCTCAAGCCCCGCCAGCCAGACAATGACTGTCAAGGCCAATTATGCCAACAGGACACCACAGTCAACAATCTGCCTCTAATGCCACTGTCAGCAGGGTACGCGGAAGAAGCAATGGCTCCCGCAAACTAATGTCCTTCAGGGAAGGAAATCTTCCATCCTTACCTGGTCTGGCTCACATGTGACTCCAGACCCACAGCAATGAGGCCCAGCAAGCCACTCAGTTGTATTGAACTACTACGAAAACACAAAAAAGGAATGAAACCAGAAGGGCCATCCAGCATCAAACCTGGCACCAGAAACAACAATGGCAAACCCAGCCCTGTCGACCCTGCAAAGGCCTCCATACTAACATCTGGGGGCTTATGCCAAAGTTGGGAGAGCTGTCTCACAGACTAACTAAGCAACAGCCTGACATTGTCATACTCACAGAATCATAACTTACAGACCACTATCATCATTCCTGGGTATGTCCTGTCTCACCGGCAGAGGTGGCTGCACAGTGGTATACAGTCAGGAGGGAGTTGACCTGGGAGTCGTCAACATTAACTCTGGTCCACAATGCTTCACGTTAAACATGGACAAGGAAACCTCCTGTTGATTACCACGTACCAGCCATCATCAGCTGATGAAATCTGTACTCCTCCATGTTGGACACCGCGTGAAGGAAGCACTGAGGGTGGCAAGGGCACTGAATATGTTTTGGATGAGGGACTTCAATGTCCATCACCAAGAGTGGCTCGAGCTGGCCGGGTCCTAAAGGACTCAGCTGCTAGACTGGAATTGCAGCAGGTGGTGAGGGAACCAACAAGAGGGAAAAACATACTTGACCCCATTCTCACCAATCTGCCTGCTGCAGATGCATCTGTCCATGACAGTACTGGTGGAAGTGACCACCGCACAGTCCTTGAGACAAAGTCCAGTCTTCACATTGAGGATACCCTCCATTGTGTTGTGTGGCACTGCCACTGTGCAAAGTAGATAGACTTCAAACAGATCTAGCAACTCTAGACTGGGCATCCATGAGATGCTGTGGGCCATCAGCAGCAGCAGAACTGTATTCCATCACAATCTGCAACCTAATGGCCTGGCATATCCCCCACTCTACCATTACCATCAAGCCAAGGGATCACCCCTGGTTCCATGTAGAGTGCAGGAGAGTATGTCAGGAGCAACATCAGGCAGACCAAAAAATGAGGTGTCAACCTGGTGAAACTATAACACAGGACTACTTGTATGCCAAACAGCATAAGCTGCAAGTAATAGACAGAGCTAAGCGATTGCACAACGAACGCATCAGATCTGTAGATCTGATAGATCTAAGTTCTGTAGCCCTGCCACATCCAGCTGTGAATGGTGGTGGACAATTAAGCAACTCACTGGAAGGGGAGGCTGCACAAATACCCCTATCCTCAACAAAGGAGGAGCCCAGCACATATGTGCAAAAGACAAGGCTGAGGCATTCGCAACAATCTTCAGCCAGAAGTTGGATGATCCACCTCGGTTTCCTCTGGAGGTCCCTAGCATCACAGATGTCATTCTTCAGCCAATACGATTCACTCCATGTGATATCCAGTAACAGCTGAAAGCACAGGATAGTACAAAGGCTATGGGCCTGACAATATCCCTGCAATAGTACTGAAGACTTGTGCTCCAGAACTTGCTGATGATGGAGAGTAGACTGATTGGCTGGGTTGGATTTGTCCTGTTTCTTGCGTACAGGACTTGCTGCACCCCTAGCCAAGCTGTTCCAGTACAGCTACAACACTAGCATCTACCCGGCAACGTGGAACATTGCCCAGGTGATTCCTGTACGCAAGAAACAGGAAAAATCCAACCCAGCCAATCAGTCTACTCTCCATCATCAGCAAAGTGATAGAAAGAGTCATCAGCAGTGCTATCAAGCGGCACTTACTCAGCAATAACCTGCTTACAGACGCTCAGTTTGGGTTCCCCCAGGGTCACTCAGCTCCTGACCTCAGTACAGCCGTGGTTCAAACATGGACAAAAGAGCTGAATGCCAGAACACAGAACATACAGTGCAGAAGGAGGCCATTTGGCCCATCGAGTCTGCACCGACCCCCCTTAAGCCGTCACTTCCCCCGATCCCCGTAACCCAATAACCCCTCCTAACCTTTTTGGTCACGAAGGGCAATTTATCATGGCCAATCCACCTAACCTGCACTTGTTTGGACTGTGGGAGGAAACCGGAGCACCCGCATGAAACCCACGCAGAACGTGCAGACTCCGCGGGAAATCGAACCTGGGACCCTGGCGCCGTGAAGCCACAGTGCTGTCTACTTGTGTTCCCGTGCACCTCAGGAGAGAGGTGAAAGTGACTGCCCTTGACATCAAGGCAGCATTTGACCGAGTACAGCATCAAGGAGCCCTAGCTAAACTGGAGTCAATGGGAATCAGGGGGAAATCTCTCCATTGGTTGGAGTCATACCTGGCACAAAGGAAGATGGTTGTGGTGGTTGGAGGTCAATCATCTCAGCTCCAGGACATCACTATAGGAGTTCCTCAGAGTAGTGTCCTAGGCCCAACCATCTTCAGCTGCTTCATCAATGATCTCCATTCCATCAGAAGGTCAGAAGTGGGATTTTTTGCAGATGACTGCACAATGTTCAGCACCATTTGCGACTCCTCAGATAATGAAGCAGTCCATGCCCAAATGCAGCAAGACATGGACAATATCCAGGCTTGAGCTGACAAGTGGCAAGTTACATTTGCACCACACAAGTGCCAGGCAATGACCATCTCCTAAAGAGAGGATAAAACGACCGCCCCTTGACATTCAATGGCATTACCATTGCTGAATCCCCCACAATCAACATCCTGGGGTTACCATTGATCAGAAACTGAACTAGACTAACCACATTAATACTGTGGCTACCAGGGCAAGTCTAAGGCTAGGAATCCTATGGCAATTAACTCAGCTCCTGACCCCCCAAGGCACAAGTCTGAACTTGACTGGATGACTGCTGTTCCAACAATACTCAAGAAGCTTGACACCATCCAGGACAAAGCAGCCTGCTTGATTGCTCCCCCTTCCACAAACATTCAAACCCTCCACCGCCGCCGAACAGTGGCAGCCATGTGTACCATATACAAGAAGCACTGCAGTAACTCACCAAGCAGTTTCCAAACTCATGACCACTACTATCTAGAAGGACAAGAGCAGCAGATACCTGGGAACCCGACCACCTGGAGGTTCTCGTCCAAGTCACTCACACCCTGACTTGGAAATATATCGCTGTTCCTTCACTGTCGCTGGGGCAGCATCCTGGAACTCCCTCCCAACAGCACAGTGGGTATACCTACACCTCATGGACTGCAACGGTTCAAGAAGGCAACTCACCACCACCTTCTGAAGGGCAACTAAGGATGGACAATACATGCTGGCCTAACTAGTGATGCCCACATCGCAAAAATGAATAATAAATAAATAATCTTCAGGCACAGTGAGCACAGCCATGGGTTTACACTGGTGGTTTACATTGTTTTGTAACTATCATATGTGTTTAATTCAGTTCTTTTTGGAAGTTCTCTGTTATTTTCACTTCAATATTAGAAAGTGAAATGAATTATTTTCTCACAAGCCCTGAGTGTCCTGGGGTGTATTCGATGGACATTTGCCTCATCAGTTCCTGTTGAAAGATGTTTGGGGCAGCAAACCTTATTACTGAGGCAGTGATGTGACATTGGGCTCTCAGCAGGGTTAGGAGTGAGATGTCTGGGAAGGAGGTGGTCTCCATGGTCTCAGATGGAAGGTGAGTCTTTGCAGCGTGGTTGAAGGTTCCTCATTTCAGTCTCTTCCCCCTTGCCATCTGCTTGCCAGGGCTCTGCATCCAAGTCTTCATTGAATCCTGTCTCAGTGTCCTCCTGGTCTAGTGGTCCCTTGAAAGAGCAAGGTTATGAAGAAAGAGCACAGCAGACAATGACAATGAGCAACATTCGCTCTGATGGAAGTTGCCAAGCACACCCAGAGCGGTCCAGGCATCGAAACCTCATTTTCAGCAGATCTATTGTCCTCTCCACCACCACCTCTGTGGGGACTGGCAGCGATTGTATCTCTTCTCAGCCTCATGTGCCTGAGAGCGTCATCAGCCATCTTTTCATTGGATGTCCCTTGTCACCAGGCAGCCATTGGTCGAGAAGAGCTGGAGCAATGAACAACCTTGGCACCTGAGTGGTGTAGTCTGTAGGCATCGTAGGAGCTGCCAGGGTGCCTCGCACAGACCTGTAGAATCTGAGTCCTGTGGTCATAAACTATCTTAACATTTATGGAGTGAAACCTCTTCCCATTGAAAGGTGCAATCAATGGCACCCTGGATGCAGGGGAAGCATGCAATTACAGCGAGGTCTCTGGTCCACTCAGCCTGTCTGACTTGATCCATCCTAAAATGGATGAATGTTCTCACCCGCTAGAAGAGAACATCAGTCATCAGCTTGATACAGCTGTGCGCAGCTGACTGCAAGACTCGGCAAAGATCACAGTGAGCTCTGGAAAAACCCAGAGGCATAAAAGTTAATTGTGAACAGTGAGCTTGAGAGCCACGGGCATTGGGTGTCCACCCACACAATTGGAGACAACCTCTAGCCCAATCATCTGGCAGATGGTCGTGGCAGCTTCCCTTGATATCTGAAGCCTCCTGCACCACTGAATATCTGTCATGTTAAGATAGTTGGGTTGCTGCCTGTATACCCTGGCAGCTGGGTAGTGGTGTCTTCTGGGGGGACATCCTCCCTGCCGGCCCTGAGCACCCTGTGCCTCTGCTCGGAGGTGATGCTTTCGACCACCTGGCCTCCTATCTTATTGTCCCTTGTCTTCCTCCTCAGAGGAGATGCTCTCTGCTGAGTAGATTATACCCATCTGCAGAGATGAAAATAGGGCTGACCCATACACAGAGAGTGCCAGAGGGATGCAAATTTCACATGTCACAATTGAAGATGTCCTGAAAGCTCCAGACTAGGTGCACAAACCTTCAAATAAAGCAGTGAAAATGTTCACAATAATCCAAACCAAACCCTTATTCGCACGGGCAACGTAACATTCTGGTCACAAAGCATCTCTACTCCTCTAAATGAGCTCCTGTATGTCGGCACGCGTGCATCCAATCAGTGCTTGCGCCCGACACCCAAAATAACGCAGAGTGCGCAATGACGTAGGAAGGCACGCCCAACATTTTCTCGCGCGATTTCATGCGCTTCCAGATGGGGGCAAGCCCACTGGGGCAGCGTAAAATTCTGCCCACTTTGTGGGAAAATATTGCCAAGGGGCAGAATGCCAATGAGAATATGAAGGTGTTTGAGAAATAACTTGGGGGGGGGGGGGGGGGGGGGGGACTTCAGAGCTAATGGTGGGGGTATAGGAAAACAAACCTTTGGAGGTGGTTCCTGTCTTCAATTTAATAGATCAAAATGGAATCAACGACAGTTCCAGTCAGTTGGACATTGGAGGAAATGTTGCACAAGGAAAGTGTGGTGAACTGCGTTGAAGACTGCAGGCAGGTTAAGAATGATGAGAAGAGATAATTTATCACGGTCACAGTCATAAAGGATGCCATTTATCACTTTAATTAGAGCTGTTTGGGTGCTGTGGCAGGATGAGAAACCTGTTTGGAGGTATCACTGGTCTGAATACACCTCATTAAGTGACCTCAGTCGATTCATTTTATCCAGTTGACTTGAAACTGGCTGATGGCCATTATGTATTCAGTATATCACTAACTGTGGAGAGTTTCCACATTCATTAAAACACTGTATGTTGAATAAACAGATGCACCTGGATGGGAGGTTCATTCATAGACCACAATTCAATCTCAGCATTTTAATGGCAAGTGGCTTCGATGCAAAGTACATAAATTGTAAAATCAAATCTCATTACTGCAAACTCACGCGGGCAAACAAACTGGTGTTCCTGACAGGGGACCACAATGTCAAGGTTTCAGTCCCCTTACTGACAGTGCTGCTGCTTCTCTCATTATTCCTGAGACTGTCGTAACATAGGAACGTAGCATAATATGTATGCAAATTAATACATTCACAACATTTCCAGTTCAAACGTCCAGTGGGAACGATGCCAATTTTCTGGACAAATTCCTAAATGATTGATCAGAGGTACGGAACCAGACAATTTGTAGCAAAAGCTGAGTTTGTATTCCTTCTCAAAGTTGAGGATCAAAGAGCATTCATTCTGAAAGAAAAACAGTCACTGCCTAAGTAAGCTAATGTCCATGGATCACTGAACTTCCAGCCTTTTGTCATGAGAAGTTTACCAAGAAATAATTTGAGAATTACACATAATATGCAGAACAGAGGGGCAGGAAAAGTGAGTGAAGGGGCATAATATGGCGAGATTTTTATAATATCGCGGTGCTACCTTAGAAATGAAGCTAGTGCCTCACCATTTTCTCTTCAACAAGATTCTCTTTGAAAATATGCCTTAACCCTGGGCAACAGTCTCCAAAAGGTCAGGATTTCAATGCAAAATAACAGCTGGCTCTCCCACTACTGTACTGAGGGAGTGCTGCATTGTTAGAGGTGGCACCTTTTAATATGACGTTAAACTGAAACCCATGCCTGAATCATCTCGGTCCCATGTTGGCTGGACATGGAGGCAGGAAAGTTGGGAGGGGGGGTGGAACTGGGAAAATGGGGGAGAGCCACATAGGTATGGCTCCTTTACACACCCTGGGAATGTTTCCATGGATGGTCAAGGACCTGGATTGGCTACTGGCACCACAGAGGTGGGCAGCAATTGAGTCAAATCTGGACCCAAGTACGTCTGATTTTGCAGATGTGCTAGCATCCCGCCAGCAGGTGATGGTCTCCTTTCCGCATGCACAGGCTGCAGTTACAATGGCCAGAATTTTACAGCCATTCACGCTGGCAGGATCTTCCGGTCTTGCCGATGGCTCACTTCCAGCGCAGGTTTCCCGGCAGCGATGGGTGTAATCAATGGGAAACTCCCTTGACAACGGCGGAGCCAGATGATCCTGCTGCCAGCCAATGGCGGGCTGCCTCTAGCTTCCGGGAAACATGCGGCGGGTGGGTTGAGCGGATAAAGTCTATCCGTAGACGGGGGCAGCACGGTAGCATGGTGGTTAGCATAAATGCTTCACAGCTCCAGGGTCCCAGGTTCGATTCCCGGCTGGGTCACTGTCTGTGCGGAATCTGCACGTCCTCCCCGTGTGTGCGTGGGTTTCCTCCGGGTGCTCCGGTTTCCTCCCACAGTCCAAAGATGTGCGGGTTAGGTGGATTGGCCATGCTAAATTGCCCGTAGTGTCCTCAAAAGTAAGGTTAAGGGGGGGTTGTTGGGTTACGGGTATAGGGTGGATACGTGGGTTTGAGTGGGGTGATCATTGCTCGGCACAACATCGAGGGCTGAAGGGCCTGTTCTGTGCTGTACTGTTCTATGTTCTATGTTCTAAATGGAGGTGAGTGCCACAGCCAGGAAAGTCCACACCCATAACCTGAACCATCCTGTTGGTGCAATTTTTCTCTGCTCATTATCACAGTATTGTTTGTGGGAACTTGATGAGCACAAATTGGTTGCTGCATTTTTGACATTACAAAAACGAGATCTTGGCGAGGAATTGCAATCTGGATCCTACCCACAATGAGCAGCATCCAGATTTGGGTAGTTTAGGGATAGGGATAGTCAGCATGGTTTTGTGAAGGGTAGGTCATGCCTCACAAACCTTATCGAGTTCTTTGAGAAGGTGACTGAACAGGTAGATGAGGGTAGAGCAGTTGATGTGGTATATATGGATTTCAGTAAAGCGTTTGATAAGGTTCGGTCGGCTATTGCAGAAAATACGGAGGCTGGGGATTGAGGGTGATTTAGAGATGTGGATCAGAAATTGGCTAGTTGAAAGAAGACAGAGAGTGGTAGTTGATGGGAAATGTTCAGAATGGAGTTCAGTTACGAGTGGCGTACCACAAGGATCTGTTCTGGGGCCGTTGCTGTTTGTCATTTTTATAAATGACCTAGAGGAGGGCGCAGAAGGATGGGTGAGTAAATTTGCAGACGACACTAAAGTCGGTGGAGTTGTAGACCGTGCGGAAGGATGTTGCAGGTTACAGAGGGACATAGATAAGCTGCAGAGCTGGGCTGAGAGGTGGCAAATGGAGTTTAATGTGGAGAAGTGTGAGGTGATTCATTTTGGAAAGAATAACAGGAATGCGGAATATTTGGCTAATGGTAAAATTCTTGGTGGTGTGGATGAGCAGAGGGATCTTGGTGTCCATGTACATAGATCCCTGAAAGTTGCCACCCAGGTTGATAGGGTTGTGAAGAAGGCCTATGGTGTGTTGGCCTTTATTGGTAGAGGGATTGAGTTCCGGAGCCATGAGGTCATGTTGTAGTTGTACAAAACTCTAGTACGGCCGCATTTGGAGTATTGCGTACAGTTCTGGTCGCCTCATTATAGGAAGGACGTGGAAGCTTTGGAACGGGTGCAGAGGAGATTTACCAGGATGTTGCCTGGTATGGAGGGAAAATCTTATGAGGAAAGGCTGATGGACTTGAGGTTGTTTTCGTTAGAGAGAAGAAGGTTAAGAGGTGACTTAATAGAGGCATACAAAATGATCAGAGGGTTAGATAGGGTGGACAGCGAGAGCCTTCTCCCGCGGATAGAGGTGGCTAGCACGAGGGGACATAGCCTTAAATTGAGGGGTAATAGATATAGGACAGAGGTCAGAGGTGGGTTTTTTACGCAAAGAGTGGTGAGGCCGTGGAATGCCCTACCTGCAACAGTAGTGAACTCGCCAACATTGAGGGCATTTAAAAGTTTATTGGATAAGCATATGGATGATAAGGGCATAGTGTAGGTTAGATGGCCTTTAGTTTTTTTCCATGTCGGTGCAACATCGAGGGCCGAAGGGCCTGTACTGCGCTGTATCATTCTATGTTCTATGTTCTAAGTGTGCAGTTAGGCACACTTAACTATGTCTACACCAGAACTAACCAGCCCCTGGGAGACATAAATAATAATAATAATAATGTTTATTAGTGTCACAAGTAGGCTTACATTAACACTGCAATGAAGTTACTGTGAAAAGCCCAGAAGCAGGAGGTGGCCTTTTGGCCCTTCGAGCCTGTCCACCATTCATTCTGATCATGGCTGATCATCAAGTTCAATACCCTGATCCCACCCACTCCCCATATCCCTTGATCCCATTAGCCCAAGCGTTATATGTAATTCTTTCTTGAAGTTACACAATGTTGTGACCTTGACTACTTCTGTGGGACAAATGTCACAGATTCACCACTCTCTGGGTGAAGAAATCCCAGGATGGCACTTTGGGGGGGGGGGGGGGAGGGGTGTCTTCCAGGCAATTGGAAGTCCCCAGGTGGCCGACCTCCCAGCATGGTGGCATCCTGGTACTGTTGATGCCACCCATGCACCTTGGCTCTGCCAGCCTGACACTGGCAGGAGCACTGTCAGAATCTCAGGCCGGCAGTGCCAAGTGTCCAGGTGGCATTTTGCCTGCACCGGGGATCGGGCTCGGGGTGCCCTACCCTTATGAGGTGGGTAGTGGGAGGGCTTGAGGACCTCCAACAGGTGCGTTAGGGCATGGGGATGGGGTCTGGGGGTCGCATCGGGGATCGAGAGTTCAGGGCGCCAACCGATCTCTTTCTTCAATGACTAGTGGAGCACCTCAGTGCAGGATATGGTGCTAAGTGTGACCTCAGGAGGGCATTCCCCACCGAGGCTCCAAAAAATAACTGAGTCCTGTTCGATAGCGGGGTAGCGCCAGGACGCTGCGAACCCGCCCAAAACGGGACTCTTTTCTTTCCATTAAATCGCGTAATCTTTGTATTTAATTGGTTCTAAAGCACTTTTGACATCTTTAGGTTGTGTAAGGTTTTGTATAAATGCAAGCTCTTTATTTTTATTTTGCCATGTTAGAAAAAACATTCTGCCTCACAGCACACTGTCAGGATGTGCTAGAGTGGAATAAGTTGGCCAAATGTAGAGTAGGTCAGGTCCATTTGCAGCATTTTGACAGATTTCTGGACATATTTCAGTCTCAGTGGATCGGCGCTGTGGGTCCACCAACTAACAATTCTTGCTGACTCGCATTCCAAAGGGTCACGCAGGCTGAGATCCCTGAAATATTCTATGAATAAAAAGCAGCAAAAGACCCCCCTCCCGCCACCCGCAGGAACAAACAACAGAACAAATCTATCAAGCTTGTGCAAACATCGGTCACATTTAAAAGAACACAGTGCAATCTTCAGCTGATCAGTGAGAAATTAAGAGACAGATTGGAATCTGCCACTGGGGAAATCGTGCCTTGTGACCCCAGCTCTTGGCTCACAGTCATATCATCGACATTTCGTCTCCATCAGCTTTTCATTTCTAAGGCTGCTTTGCACCACACTTAAAGCAACACGCTTAATTAAACCAAATATTCCAAAGTGTCGCGCTTAAGAAATATACAAGAATAAGAGAACCTGATCTTGGATAGACATGACAATCACAATTGCATTTTAAAAGTGATTAAAGGGCAATGGGTCTTGGAAATCTAGAACTCTCTCCCCAAAATGCTGTTGAGGCTGGGGGTTAATTGAAAATTCCAAAATTGAGAACAATCAGATTTCTGTTAAGAACAAAGGCAGAAAAATTGAGTTAATATTCAGATCAACCATGATCTAACTGAATGGGCTACCTGGCTTCCTCCTGATCCAATACAGGGATAGCTCCCATTTTACCCTGAGCTCATCTTTAAGCAATATCCTCCAATACTTTCTGACTCATGCTGCATTTTGGGTATTGGGTTATGTATGTTGCTCTATAAATGCCAATTATACCCTGACGGGCTATGGGTGCTCAATTATGGGTGCTGGGGTATGTGTGCTTGATTGTAGGTGCTGGGTAAGGCTTTTGAGTTCTAGGCATTTGAGGCTTCAAGTAGTCACACTTAATCTTGACCTCATCATACAGACACTTTCTCTCAAAGTTTTATTTCAATATTTTTCTATAGCTCTTCTCCCTTGGAATTTTCCTGTGGCTAATGGAGTGCCCGCTGGCAGCACGGGTCGTCCATAGAGGCAGGCACCTTTGCTCTCCACACTAACAACCTTGCGGGCCCTGATGAGCTGACCTCGAGAAAGCCACCACAGTTACCTGTTTCACAGGGTCTTAATATTTGTTCCTTGGCTTGGGTCTCCTCCAGTTCTGGAAGTGGCCCCCACCCCTGATGGTATTGCTGGCCTCCGAAACCCCGACGACGGGAAGTGAAGTGCCTGATTGTGTTGTTCCTCGTGCCTTAATAAAGCTCATAGTTTCAAAGTTGGAGAAGATGCTTTATTGTGAATTTGTTCTGTCTTCCGAGCTTAACTTACAGCTACCTCAAATGCTGCCTGCCTGTGTGTCTTGCTCCCAGTTCTCCCTTCTGTGAAGTGTGTGCTCACTTCCTGTCCCTCTGTATTTATAGCTCTCCCGTGCTCCCTCTAGTGCTTGCTCAGTTGTATTGCGTCTACACTGATACACAATCACCACATCCCCCCTTTTTTCTTTACATATTTTCTGTACATCGTTAAAGAAAATTGTACAAAACAGTTAGATTACTTACGATATGTGTATCTATACAAGTGATGGTGCTATTGCATATTTTACAAAGCCAATTTATATTTATGAGTCCAATCGTAATAAAAACATTTATGAGTCCAAACTTATGAATTTGTTCATTGAGTTTTTTTCTTTTTTGTTGTTGACGTGGTGATATTGATATTGCAACTCCATTGTGAATGTTGTCGGTGTTCTTTTATTTTAAGTAACCAATACGTCATCCCATTGTGTTTGCATGGTCGAACCACTGATGTTGACTGATATGGACTTTTTTCTGTGCTTGTGGTATCGATTTAGTATGTCATCTGCCTTGAAAGCTGGTGTGCTTGCTTGTTCTGGAGCAGATGTGAGTTTGTGCGATTCGTTGCCATCCCATGGCATGTTTGTAGTCTTGTCATTGTTTTGCAGTGTGCTGTGGCATTGTCCTTCATGTGCAGAGTTGTACCATTTTGTACAAGTCATTGGTTCATTGCTGTTGTTTCTGTCGTTCCTGTCTTTGTTGTTTTCGTTATCGTTCTTGTTGCTGTTTTTGTCGTTTCTGTCTTTGTTGTTGTCGCTATCTTTGTTATGCTTCTTGTTGGTTTTGTTGTTCTTCTTGTAGTCTTTGTGCTTGTAGTTTTTGTTGTTGCTGTTGTTGTTCTTGTTTCCGCAGTGCTTCTTGTGATTTTTGTTGTTCTTATCGCGCTTCATGTTGCTTTTGTTCTTGTTGTGCTCAATGAGTGTCCCGTGTGGATAATTTGAGTCATTGTCACAGTTATTGGTGCGAGTGTCCTTTGTGGTGTCTGTTACATTGAACGTTTCGTCTAGAGAAGGGTGAGAATGATCTGATGTTGCATTGATGCTGGTGACATCAGTCATTTGTGGTGGATTTGCTTCCTCTTCCTTGCTGCTCCTCTTCTAGAGTAATTTGTGGTGGATTTAATTCATCTCCTTTGCTTTCTTGGTGCTCATCTTCTGGAGTCAAGTTCTTCACGATTTAATTTTCTTGTTGGTCTTGGTGCTCCTCTTCTGGAGACAAAATCTTCACGATTTCTATTGACGCGGTCTCTCTGGACTCTTGGTGCTCCTCTTCTGGAGTCAAAATCTTCATGATTTCTATTGACGTTGTCTCTCTGGACTCTTGGTGCTCCTCTTCTGGAGTCAAAACCTTCATGGTTTCTATTGATGTGGTCTCTCTGGACTCTTGGGTGGCCCTACTCTGTGCTTCTGTACAGATGAGCTGAGAACTGTCAGTCTCACTGTGATCCTGTACCTCCTGTATGTCGAGTGTGATCACCTTGTCACCGTTTTCGTATGCAGTGGGTAGATTTACATCGTCTTCTTCTTGATTATGTGAGCTTGGTAGACTTTCATAGTCTGCTTGCGGTTGCTCAGTTACGGCGGGTTGACGTTCATGGTCTTAGCCCCCACCCCTGATGGTATTGCTGGCCTCCGAAACCCCGATGACGGGAAGTGAAGTGCCTGATTAGGATTTAATCCCATTGGGGCTCCCAGAAATGGCTGTCCTGGGGATGCCATTGGCTCTCCAGGCAGTGGAGGGAGCCACCATCATGGCCATTACTTTCGGCCCACTGCGTCTGCTTTCTTCTCAAGGAATTCTATAAGGTTTGTCAAAAATAATTTGCCTACTTTAAGACCCATGTTAGCCATAGGAGCAATGTTATGGTGTCAAATTGCAATAGGCATAGGCCATTCGACACTCGAGTCTATTCTGCCGTTCTATTAGATCATGACTGATTTGGAACCTCAATGTCATCTACCGACACTTGCTTCACATCCCCGATACCCTTATCCAATAAAAATCTATCCATCTGAGTCTTCAAAGCTTATATAGACCCAACATCTCCAGCCTTTTGGGCAAGAGAGTTTGAGATTTCTGCTATCTTTGTGTGAAAAAGTGCTGCATAGACCCAGATTAATAATAATATAATAATAATTAGATGGACCAGACAGCGAGGATCTCTGTCACAATGGAAATCCAAGAAATGGACAGAAATTCTAAATCCCATCCACCAAACACTGCATTTCCCATCTTTGCAGACTGGGATTGGGTTGGGTTACAGTTTGTACATGCACAATTTCTGGAGGCAGCTGGCATTTAAATCACTGGTTGCCTCGAATGAAGAGGGATTTTGGAAGGCCAGGAGTCTGGCCTCTGGTGTGTGCAGATTAAAACAGGTAAGAGGAGGTCTGAACTCGATTGATTTGTTTGGGCAGCCATAGTGCCCCTTTGGAATGGTAAGTTGCCCCTTTGGATAGGGTTCTGAGACGGCTGGGGTAGAGGTAAGGCATCCCTAGGGAGAGGTAAGGTACTCTTTTGGAGAGATAAGGTACCCTTCGGGCTTTTTAAAACTGAACATAATTCTGCACTTTTTATGCACAAACATATTGAAACTATCAAGCTGTAAAAAAGCTGTCCAGTTGTCAAGGAACAGTCCAGCTATCAAGGAACAGTCCAAGGATACTAGCTGAGTTGGCATGAAGTCACACCCTGCACCATGTAAAGACTCCATCCCTTTTTCTCAGCTCTTTCTTCTCTGTCACATTTGTTCTGATGATGCCACTTTCCAAAATGGTGCTTCGAGAATGTGTTCCTTCTTCCTCAAACATGATTTCCCACCTACAGTTGTTGACAGGGCCCTCAACAGTGTGCAGTCCATCTCACACAGAACACACCCAGAACACAGAACAAGGATAGAGTCCCCCTCATTCTCACATTTCACCCCACCAGCCTCCGTATGCAAAGCATAATCCTCCGCCATTTTCGCCAACTCCAGCGTGATGCCACCACCAAACACATCTTCCCTTCACTCCCTCTGTCAGCATTCCGCAGAGACCGTTCCCTCCGAGACAATCTAGTCCACTTCTCCACCATACCCAACCCCTCTCCCATCACCCATGGCACCTTCCCATGCAATCGTAGAAGGTGTAACACCTGCTCCTTTACCTCTTCCATGCTTAACATCCCAGACCCAAACCACTCATTCCAGGTTAAGCAGTGTTTCACTTGCATCTCTTCCAATTTGGTCTAGTGCATTCTCTGCTCCCAATGTGGTCTCCTCTATATCAGAGAGACCAAACGCAGACTGGGTGATCGCTTTGCTGAGCACCTTCGGTCTGTGCGCATTCAGGATCCTGACCTTCCTGTTGCTTGCCATTTTAACACTGCTCCTATGCACACATTCTGTCCTTGGCCTGCTGCAATGTTCCAGTGAAGCTCAACGCAAACTGGAGGAACAACATCTCATCTTCCGGTTCGGCATGCTCGAGCCTTCCGGTCTCAACATCAAATTCAACAACTTCAGATGATCAGCTCTCCCCCACCTAAATATTTCCCTTTTTCTCTGTCTTTAGCTTTGACAAAGGGTCATCTGGACTCGAAACTCGAGTAGATCACTGCAGTAGATCACGGGGAGCCAATGGATGTGGTATATCTGGATTTCCAGAAAGCCTTTGACAAGTGCCACACAAAAGGTTGCTGCATAAGATAAAGATGCATGGCATCAAGGGTAAAGTAGTAGCATGGATAGAGGATTGGTTAATTAATAGAAAGCAAAGAGTGGGGATTAATGGGTGTTTCTCTGGTTGGCAATCAGTAGCTAGTGGTGTCCCTCAGGGATCAGTGTTGGGCCCACAATTATTCACAATTTACATAGATGATTTGGAGTTGGGGACCAAGGGCAATGTGTTCAAGTTTGCAGATGACACTAAGATGAGTGGTAAAGCAAAAAGTGCAGAGGATACTGGAAGTCTGCAGAGGGATTTGGACAGGTTAAGTGAATGGGCTAGGGTCTGGCAGATGGAATACAATGTTGACAAATGTGAGGTTATCCATTTTGGTAGGAATAACAGCAAACGGGATTATTATTTAAATGATAAAATATTAAAATATGCTGCTGTGCAGAGAGACGTGGGTGTGCTAGTGCATGAGTCGCAAAAAGTTGGTTTACAGGTGCAAAAGGTGATTAAGAAGGCGAATGGAATTTTGTCCTTCATTGCCAGAAGGGATGGAGTTTAAGACTAGGGAGATTATGCTGCAATTGTATAAGGTGTTAGTGAGGCCACACCTGGAGTATTGTGTTCAGTTTTGGTCTCCTTACTTGAGAAAGGACGTATTGGCACTGGAGGGTGTGCAGAGGAGATTCACGAGGTTAATCCCAGAGCTGAAGGGGTTGGATTACGAGGAGAGGTTGAGTAGACTGGGACTGTACTCATTTGAATTTAGAAGGTTGAGAGGGGATCTTATAGAAACATATAAAATTATGAAGGGAATAGATAGGATAGATGCGGGCAGGTTGTTTCCACTGGCGGGTGAAAGCAGAATTAGGGGGCATAGCCTCAAAATAAGGGGAAGTAGATTTAGGACTGAGTTTAGGAGGAACTTCTTCACCCAAAGGGTTGTGAATCTATGGAATTCCTTGCCCAGTGAAGCAGTAGAGGCTCCTTCAATAAATGTTTTTAAGATAAAGATAGATTGTTTATTGAAGAATAAAGAGATTAAGGGTTATGGTGTTCGGGCCGGAAAGTGGAGCTGAGTCCACAAAGATCAGCCATGATCTCATTGAATGGCGGAGCAGGCTCGAGGGGCCAGATGGCCTACTCCTGCTCCTAGTTCTGATGTTCTTATGAAACATTAGCTCTTTTCGCTCCCTACAGATGCTGCCAGACCTGCTGAGATTTTCCAGCATTCTCTTTTTGGTTTTAATATTAGATCCCTTTGTTCTTGATTCTGCCATCAGGGGATATTGCTTCTCACTATCTATACAAGCATATCCTTTTAAAGCTTTAAACACCTCCATCAGAGTGTCCTTCAAGCTTCTATACCCAGCGGAAAAAGAGGCAAATTCATTCAAAATTCTGATAACATGGCTGAGTTCAGAATGAAACATGACAGCAATATATTGCACATGACGTGGATGGAGGAACCCAATGTAATGTTTGCTAACAATACAAAGCTAGATAGAAACACGTATGCCGGGATTCTCCATTGCACGTCTGCCTCACTATTGTCGCTAGCGAGGCCAGTGAATCTTTGCGCAACATTCGATGATGGCAGGATCCACTATTCCCGCCACTTGTCAATGGGATTGCCCATTGAAATCACTCCATGCCGCCAGGAAACCCGTGGGCGGAGGTGTGCTGCCGGCAGGACCCACTGCCAGCGAATGAATGGAGAATCCCACCCGTAAGCTGTGAGGAGGATGCAAAGATGTTGCAATGGAAGCTGATGGTTCAGTGATTCAGCAAGAAGGTGGCAGATGGGTTACAATGCGGAGAAATGTGAGGTTATCCACTTTGGCAGAAATAATTGAAAAGTAGAATATGTTTTCAAGGGTGAGTGATTAATAAATATTGGTATTCATCAGAATGAGATTGTTCTTGTACAGGAATGACAGAGGGTTAACATGCAGTCACAACAAGCAAGTGTGGCATGCTTGGCTTTCTTGTATAGGAATGACAGAGGGTTAACATGCAGTCACAACAAGCAAGTGTGGCATGCTTGGCTTTATTGCTCGATTGGAGATTGGAATATAAAAATAGGAAAATCTGCCACAATCCTTTTCTAAGGGGTGGTGCAGTGAAGATTCACTCTATTGAATCCTGGGTTATGTGGGTTATTTATAACACCAATGTTCTCTGGAATTTCGAAAAATGAGAGGTGATCGCGTCAAAAGTGTAAAAATCCTCAGGCACAGTAGATGCAGGGAGGGTGTTCTTCCTGACTGGCTACTCTGGAATCAAGAGTCAAAGTCTCAGAATAAAGGGTTAGAGGACTGTGAATCTTTTGAATTCTCTATCTTAGAGGATGTGGTGCTTAGTAGTTGAGCACATTCACAGAATCCATGGAATTCCCTACAGTGCAAAAAGGTGCCATTTGGCCCATCGAGTCTGCACCAACCCTCCAAAAGAGCACTCTAACCAGGCCCACTCCCCTGCCCTATCCCTGTAACCCCGTGCAGTGATTGTGGTGATGTGCATCACTGTAACTACACAAGGGGTTAATATAAATACATGTAGACTAGCTAGACACTAGCGGGAGCACCAGAGATATGGCACACAGACATTCAACCAATAGATCAGTTAGATAGGACACGACCAATAGGCATTCACGATACACACAGCGGTGACACGACCACAGGAGGGCATTACACCAACCCATATATAAAGGACACCACACCAGGATCTCCCTCTTTCCAGTGGAGACAGTCAGTGAGTACAGACACAGGGTTGATTCAATATCACTCCCACCATGTGGATTGTAGCAGACTGGTTAGTCAGTCTGGGTAGCTATAGAAGGATTAACAGTACTGGCGAACCAGAGTAGGAGAAGTGTAAATAGTTTAATAAACGTGTTGAAGTTATCTCCATGCCTGAACCTTCCTTTGTCAAGTGCACCACAAGGAGGCCGCTTATGCTACACCTAGAGCATAACAAGACAGTGATCATGGCTAATTCACCTAACCTGCACATTTTTGGACTGTGGGAGAGAACTGGAACACCCGGAAGAAACCCTGGGTTTCTTTTCAGGAGTGGGTCAGCTCACCCATCCTGACTGGTGATAGCAATGATCTCACTGAATGGCAGAGTAAGCTCGAGATACTGTACGGTTTACTCATGCTCTTATTTCTTATGTTCTCATGGTGTACTACTGCAGTCACAAAGTGAGCTGTTATAAGAGAATAGATGGTGTTGTTACGATACCAGGCGCTGTTGGAATGAAACAGTAATTCCATCACACTTAACATGCAGTGTTACCATCCGACCTTCCAAACAGCAGTGAGTTTTGTTGTCTATGCGCAATTCCACATGGATATCAATCAGCAGCCAGGAATTCTCCTCCGGCCCTGGTTAACTCAGCACAAAGTAGATTCCAAATGGAGCCATCCCTGATCTGCACGGATTGAGCCATTGGGACGGTCAATTAGGCAAATATTGAACACATTTATTTGCAGCAAGTGGCTGCTTCCTCTGCTGAATTTCAGGTGCCGCTTTTTTATTTTACTTTCAATGTTTCTTGATAAGATCTGTGGGGAGACCTTGGAAAATGCAATGCGGGTATTCACATCGTCAGGGTTGGTGCTTGACATTCCTGGGGATGTCTGTGGTTTGAATTCCACACTGCACTGTTTTCATACTTGGCCAGGGCCGAGGGGAATTATAACTGACAAGCAAACACTGTCTCTTCTGTTTCAGTTTCTACCACATGCGATTCCCCAATGAAGCTGTGATCATTAATCCTTGACAGCAAGGCTTGTCATGACACTGTCTGCCTGTGTCCCTGTGTGCAATGATGTACACCTTCCACATCGTTTAAAAACTGACTAGGAACTGTCCAATGTAGCTTTATGAACAGGAGATGGAGTCAGAAGGAAATGACAGTTTCTTCCCATTTTTTGCTACAATCACACAGTCAAAGAAGGCATTGAACTGTGAGGCAAGATGTTTTGGAGCTCCAGGAATTCACAAGACACCACGTTGTGTGACTGGGCATTTATCTCTGACCCAGCATCTTGCAGATGGATCAGTTTCCTGTTGCACTGCATCATTCACAATTGTCAGTATATTGCACATTTATTAATGGCTATTACAAGGAAAGGCCTCTATAGATAGATATAAATACACTGTAGCCCCTCATCAATACCTGTGATTAGGAACACTGGAGTCTTTATTTCTCCAAGAGATGGAGTCCTATTGCGGAGTGAAAGTTCTCCATTTTTTCCTTTCTTATATATTTTTGTTTTTCTGAACATGGGCGGGATTCTCCCCTACCCGGCAGGGCGGGGTGTCCCGGCATAGCAGAGTGGCGCCAACCACTCCGGCTTCGGGCCTCCCCAAAGGTGCGGAATTCTCTGCACCTTTGGGGGCTAGGCCCGCACCGGAGCAGTTGCCACCACGCCAACTGGCGCCAAAACCGGCACCAGCGGCCATTGACGCCCGCCGCCCGGCGCTGGGGCTGGCCGAAAGGCCTTCGCCGGTTCACCACCGGCGCATGCACGCTGGGGGATTCCCTTCCGCCTCCGCCATGGTGGAGGTAGTGGCGGCGGCAGAAGAAAAAGAGTGCCCCCATGGCACTGGCCCGCCGGCCGATCGGTGGGCCCCGATCGCGGGCCTGGCCACCATGGGGGCACCCCCCGGGGTCCGATCGCCCCGCGCCCCCCCAGGACCCCAGGGCCCGCTTGCGCCGCCAATCCCGCTGCCACCAGAGGTGGTTCAAACCTCGGCGGCGGGAGAGGCCTCCCAGCGGCGGGACTTTGGGCCATCACGGGCCGGAGAATCACCACAGGGGGCTCTCCGACTGGCGTGGGGTGATTCCCGTCCCCACCAATACCCGGGTGGCGGAGAATTTCTGCCACGGCGGGGGCAGGATTTCTGGCGGCCTCAGGCGATAGGGTCGGAGAATTTCGCCCTATGTGCGCGTGTGTTTTTAAAATATATTTTGTGTTGGAAGGAGGGTAAAGCAGGCAAAGCCAAATGAATTGCCCATTCTTTATTGCCCTGAGAGTATGTCGAATCAACCACTCACTGTGGGACTGGAGCCACACGGAAAGCAGATTGTGTAATGGTGGCAGGGTTTCTCCCCGAAGGACAAAAAGCCACCTTCTCAGAATAATTTGGGACAGGAATTAAATGCCAGAATCCCCACAAGTTGTGAATGAAATGTGGCAATAAAATGCCGGTTGCTGAAGCATAGACCAGAATTGCTGAGTTCAGACCCTGGTCCCTTTTGCGTTACGTGGGCATAGCTGGCAAGGCCAGCATTAGGTACCCATCCCCAAATGTCCGAAAGCCTAGTGGCTTGCTGGGGACATTTAAGAGTTAATCACATTGCCGTCTAGGCCAGACAAGGATGGCAAGTTTCTTTCTCTAAAGGACATGAGAGAGCGGGGGATCAGGATCGGGAGAGGATCCTGCGGTGGCCAAGACAGACATAGGTGAACAACTGGGAAGGACATAAAATTCAGGTCTATCAGGACACTGGGGCCGACCTGGCAAAGCACAGGGCCAAATTCAGTCAGGCAAAATAGGCCCTGTACAAGAGCAGAGTTATGTTTGGAATGTTGCTCCCAGCCAGGCTCTGGGTCATGTTCCAAAATAAAGAACATTATTTCAACAACTCGGCAGAGGCAGACGGGTTTGTGCGAACGAGTGGCCTGGACAAGGGACAGGCGAGATAGCTCTGAGGGCAAAACAGAGGAAGGAAAAAGGAGAAAGAAAAAGAACTATGATGGACTTGGACCATGTTTGCGCGGGACAGTACTGTCATGTTCTGTAGACTGGCCGTTATGAATGATGCACTACAGAACATCTGGTTTAAATAATTTATTATGAAGCAACTGTGTGGTAAAGCTAACTGGAATAAATAAATAACAAACTACTAACACTAACTAACCACTATAGAGCTACTGCAAAATACGTCTATCCACCAACACGACTTACTTCCAACTCCCCCAGGCACAGAAACACATGGTACACTTCCACTGCTACACTGCCGCCTGCTGGTCGGTGGTCATGTACAATATTATATACAGAATGGCGTTATGCACATCGTCACAGCGAGTACATCACTAACAACCAGAATGGGGAAGTCTCACCTTCCACGTTCTGGGAGGCACTGAGGGTGGTGATTAGGGGAGAGATTATAGCCCATAAAGCATGTCGAGACAGGGAAGAGAGGACAGCCAAGCAGAAACCGATCAACTCCATCCTACTCTGAGACCCTGACCGTGGAGCTTCTGGCAGAGAGAAACAAGCTACAAATGGACCTTAACATACTATCCACCAGGAAGGCAGTGCACCAACTCCGCCAGATATGGGGGACCTTTTATGAGCATGGGGAGAAGGCTAGCCACCTGTTGCCTCACCAGCTGAGAAAGCAGCAGCCATGAGAGAGATACCAAAGGTGAAAGATAGCAGAAGCAGACTGATAGCCGAACCAAAAAAGGTCAACCAATCGTTTGAGGTCTTCTACCGGGGACTGTACACCTCTGAGACCCCGACGGGGACTCGGAGATGAAACGGTTCCTCAACAGACTGGTCATGCAGGTCGTGGGGGACGATAGATGCCCAGCGACTTCTATAAAAATTCTCACCTCCCCTGGCCCGGCACCTACAGGATATGTTTGTAGATTCGCTAGCGAGGGGCATCCTGCCTCCAACGCTAACACAGGCCACTATACTGCTGATGCCCCAGAAAGACAAGACCCGATGGAATGCGGATCATACAGACCTATTTCGCTGCTTAACATAGACGCAAAAATGCTCATGAAAGTCCTGGCGAAGAGACCTCAGAACTGCGTACCAGAAGTGGTTGAGAGGACCACTTTGTCAAGAGTAGACAGCTAGCTACGAACATCAGACGGCTGCTGAATGTGATACTGGCCCCATCAGGTGATGATCTCTCTGGCCGCAGAGAAGGCCATCGACAAAGTCAATTGGAAGTACCTCATCGAGGTATTGGTTTGGTCTGGGGACAGGGTTCACCTTGTGAGTGAAACTCCTGTACAACACCCCAAAGGTGAGCATTTGGACCAACACCACGAGATCTGAATACTTCCACAGAGGCGCCAGGCAGGGATGCCCACTGGCCCAGCTCCTGTTTGCCCTGGCAATTGAAACCCTGGCGATTGCTCTGGGAGACGTGAAAGGCTGGAAGGGCATTCAAACGGGAAGCAGAGAGTACAGAGTCTCACTCGATGCGGATGACCTGCTCCTCTACATCGCAGACTCACAGAATAGCCTGAAAGTAATTATGAAGCTCCTGGAAGGGTTTGGGGCTCTTCTCAGGCTACAAACTCAACCTGGGGACAAGAGAGGCATTCCCGGTGAACCTTAACGGGGGAGGGACAGAGCTGGAGGGCCTAACATTCAAACTAGCCCAAAGCAAATTCTGCGACCTGGGAATCCAGATAACTGTGACTGAACACGGATCCACAAGTGGAATCCGACCAGTCTGGCGGAGAAAGTTTTTAAAAACATTTCGAGTACCCAATTATTTTTCTTTTCCAATTAAGGGGCAATTTAGCGTGGCCAATCCACCTAACATGCACATCTTTAGGTTGTGGGGGTGAAACCCACGTGGACATGGGGAGAATGTGCAAACTCCACATGGACAATGACTCAGGGCTGGGATTCAAACCCGGGTCCTCAGCGCCGCAGTCCCATTGCTAACCACTGCACCACCTGATGGGGGATGTTAAAAAGGACCTGCAGAGATGGGATGCACTTGCGCTCCCTGGCAGGGAGGATGTAGATGATCAAGGTGAACGTACTGCCAATGGTCCTCTTCCTGTTTAGATCCATATCGATGTTCATCCCCAAGACCTTTTCCCAAGGAATAGACAAAGTGAACATGCCGGTTGTGCGTGGGTCTGTGTGTGTGTGTGTGTGTGTGTGTGTGCGTGGGGGAGTGGAGGGGGGGGGGGGGGGTGTTAGAATCCAAGAATCCCCAAGATTGATGTGTTGGGTAAACTGGGTCTGCGAGGACTGCGTTTACTGCAGTGGTGAGAGAGACAGGCTTCCAACACTTGAAGAAAGGCAACTCGATTTTATTGAACACTTAACTATAATACTTTGTTCTTTGTTCGTAATACATGCTTTAACTGTGGGTTGACACTATGCTGAGTTAACTGGAGACCTAAGGCTAACCTGACCAGACTAACTGACTACCACATGGTGTTTGTTCTAGTTGCTGCTCACGAGCTCTGACTGTCTCAGAGGCTGGATCCCAAGAGAGCGGGAAAACTGGTGCCCTCTGGCTTTATAGTGGTCGTGTCCTGTCTGTTGATTGGCTGCTGTGTTCTGTGTGTTCACTGGTCATCCTGTGTGTCAATCACTGCCCGTCTGCACACCATCATATACATGGATGTATGTTATGACAAAGATTACACTGCAGAGGAGCAGAAACATGGACGGCCTGGCCCTTTCGAACTCACAATACTACCACTGGACATCCACAGCCGAGAGAGTGAGGGGATGGGTGAGGGAATCAATATGAAATGGGTGAGGCTGGAGGAGTCCTCCTGTAAGGGAACAACCTTCCGAGCCCTCACCACGGCAGCGCTCCCATCCCTCCCCGGAAAATGCACGTGCAGCTCATTGATGGTCGCCGCATTGAAAACATGGAACCAGAGACAACACTTTGGCTTAATCGAGATGGCCCCCATCTGCGATAACCACAAATTCCCACCAGCCACGCTGGTCATCACTTTTACAAAGTGGATTCAGGACGTGGGGATGCTAGCGGTTAGGCACTTTTACATGGGGGACAGACACACAACCCTAGACGAGCCAACGGAGAGACTGGAGCTACCAAACGGATTGGAGCTCCGACACTTACAAATCAAAAACTTTCTCCGCAAGGAGACGATGAGGTACCCTCGGGCGCCGAGAGGCACATTGCTGGAGGAACTGCTGGGCGTGGACTGTAAGGAGAAAGGGAACTGTGGGGACATGTATGCACGACTTTCAGGAAGGGCGAGAACTTCATTAGATGGAGCAAGACAGAAATGGGAGGACGGACTTGGGATGGAAGTAGGGTGGGGACTCTGGAGCGAAGCACCAAACAGGGTCAACTCCACCTCCTCCTGCGCAAGGCTAAGCCTCATGCAAAGTGATGCAGGAGCGCATCTAACCAGAACCCGATGAACAAGTTCTTCCCGGAGGTGGAGGATAAATGTGAACGCTGCCAGGGAGGCCCAGTCAACCATGCCCACATGTTCTGGGCCTGCCCCAGTCTTGTCGGGTTCTGGACAACCTTCTTCCCTAAGACTGTGAGAGTGAGGGTGGAGCCATGCCCGAGAGTGGCAGTCTTCGGGGTGTTGTACCAGCTAGAACTGCACATGGGAAAGAGGGCCTATGCTCTTGCTCGGCTGGCGATTGGCAACACCACCCACTGCTGCAGACTGGCTGGCATTCTCCACCTGGAGAAGATCAAAAAACCATTGCGGGTCGTACAAGGGCTTCCACAAAGCATGGGGACCATTCATCAGCCTGCTCCAAGACCTGTTCGAAGCCAATAGTGATGAGGAAAAAAGGGGGCAGGGTGGCCAATGAGGGCAGACAAGATTGTACAGAACAGAGAGGAACAAGGGGGGGTGGGGGGGGGGGGGGGGGGGGACAGCGCCATGAAGGAACACAGGGAAGTTTCATTCCTCTCCCCCCCCCCCCCAACAAAGCCACAGGGGTAACAGCAAGAATCACAAAATGAAAGAAAGAATATAACAACACAACACCCATGCCGGAAGAAGGGGCCAGGATGGAGCCTGACTATCAATGGAGGAAGTGGGAGCAAGGAAAGGGGGAGGACCGATGAAAGGGAGACATGTAAATTGTACATAAGAAACATCTTATTCTGTAAATATTGTGTGTTTTATCTGTCGAATTGTTAAATTATTAAAATTGAAAAATTCTAATAAAAAATATTTTTTTTAAACGTCTGTGGGGGGCACAGTTACATTAAAGTAAATAAAAATTGCATCACATGTCGCCTGTACTTCTATCTGCTGCCAGTAAATTAAATTAATGTAGCAACTTTTAACAATAGCAGAATTTTACAGATGCTGGACATCTGAGATAATAATAGAAAATTCTGGACATGCTCGACTAGTCAGGTAGCAGTAGAGAGAGAAACAGGGTACTTCAGGTCAATGAACTTGAGGTACCTGACCTAAAATGTTAACTCTGTGAGCGTGATTCTCCGGCCTCTTTGCGCTCTTGCTCAAGCGTAATGAGGCCAATGAATAGCGGGAGAGGCCAAAAACGAGATCCGCAGCGGGAACCAAACACTTGCGATGCAACCATCCCGCTCCCTTGGGCGAAACCACTTCAGCCCCATTTTCATAAAATTAACGAGAGCGACCCGATATCTAACGGCCTCCTGTTATTCAGCGGCTTCCCCAGCAAATGGTCAGGCTTCCGTCGATTAGTACTCTTTTTGAAAAACGTGAAGGGCTTCTGTGGAGAGTCAAGGAGGTGAATCGCCATCGTTGCTCACAGACAAAGAGCCCGGGGGCGCTGGGATTGCTGCCCCAGTGCATCCTCCGCAGGAGTGGGCTCCCATGGGGGGGACCACCATGCTAATCCTGCATCATGTTCACCCATTCCTGGGGCAACACTTGTCCCTGCCTGTCTGCCCCACTGACCACTCAAAACTCCCACTGACTGCTGAGACTGGCTGCGCGACTGAAGGCTATTGCTGATAGGGAATCGTCAACCATAGTTAAGTGAGCACTTCACAGATGCTAAATGGATTCCCGTGGGTGAGTGGGCCATGTAACATGTGGGAGTCATTGACTAGCATCCCAACCACACTTTGATGCATGGACACTGTGCTTGAACACTGCGGGAGGCAACACCACACAAGCAGCATCCGAACACCCGGAAGATGGTACACAGCTCCGGAGATATGCCCACAGCTGGAGGGTGGATGAGTGCCACTGGGGGTGGGGGAGGTTTGGGATGCCTGCATTGATGGACAAAGGGTCCGTGGGTCAGCTTGCATTGCAGAAGAAAGTGACAGAGGCATCATAATGGTTGTGCAAAAAGGAGTTTAATGTGCTGTACAGTACCCCACTCCCAGTGGTGTCACCCTCCCCCGATGCCCTTAGTGATCCTCGATGTGCGTGGCCCTCCTAGCTCTACCACTACATCCAGGTGTCTCCCAAGGATGCACATATGAGGTGGAGGCAGCCAACTGCCTACCTCATCCCGTGGCCTCTAGCGGGCGTCTTCTGGGGGCTCTGGGCACTTGAGGGCCCCGACTCACTTGTCGGCGGCCATTCCACCCTGTCCTGTGTGCTGGCCTCGGGATGCGGCCTTATCAGAGGGTTGGAACTCAGGGGAGCTGCTGCCATGGGACGGGTCTGGGTTGCCACTCAGAGACCCCTCCTCCCGGTCGGCACCCTAAGGGCCCTGGGGTTCACCTTGCGACAGAGGGCAGCTGGTTCGAGACCCGGTGCAGATGCTGTCTGGTCTACTCCACATTTTCTATTTTTAGTTAATTAGCTATACCGAATGTTGTCATTATTCAAGTCATAGCTAGTCAGTTTACCAGAAAACTGGATGTGTGAAGGAGATATTCCCATGTTATGCCCCTTAATCCTGGATTAAGCTACCAGAGAACAACGCATTGGTCATTGATGGCAAACTGTTGAACAGAAGTCATTGGGTTCATTGTGGAAATGTCCAATATTGCAGAGCCTTTGGGACTACCTGCAGCAAATGCAGAATCTGTAACATCCAGTGAATTCCTGTTAAAAATGGGCTTAATTTGCCAGAAATATACTCCTTTACATCAGTGATGGCTGCTATCACGAACTGACCTTTTCAGTGTTCCTAACTGACTGGATACATAGTGATCAATAGCTTCACTGACACATGTTTTGTAAGTTGAGATAACTGCTAGGCAGGCTCTAGACAGCGCTTCTGTAAACCCAATAGCAGAATGTGTCAGTCAGTTAGCAATCAAAACACCTTGTTTTAGACTATTTAAACTTCCACACCATCAGTCTGCGTGTACAATGTTAATTCTCTAGCATTAAGTAATCCAGTGCTTTGTGCTACTGACTATCTATCTATATGTAATATAGTATTTAATAGGGAATAAAGGAGGAATTTCTTTACTTGGAAAGTGGTTAGAACAGTGATGGGCAACCGAGGCTAATGAGTGGTCTGCAAGATTGAAATTGGGCTTGTTCTCTCACCATGACCTCATGAATAAGATTAAATACATTTAATACATGCCGAATATTTCATAGCGAGTTATAGAAGATGCTTAATCATTTATATATGAACAGAACTATCAACTTCAAATGATAAAAACAGAATAAATATTTATATTTTGGATGCAAAGGGAGTGAATGGCTCTCACAGTCAATGTTGTGAGCAATAAAAGGATGGTTCAAAGTCAACCGCATTGCTGTGTCTCTGCAGTTACGTGTAGGTCAGGCCAGGTAAGGATGGCAGATTTCCTTCCCTTCAGGAAATTCATAAACAGATGTGTTTTTACAACAATTGATTAGAGCTGGCACGGTCACCATTACTGAGACTAGCTTTATATTCCAGATTCGTTAACTGGAGCTTGTGCCTTGATCTCTGGATTACTAGTCCAGCGCGATCAACATCTGCCTCACTTCACTGACCCTTGCTTTACGTGCCTTTCTCTTCAGTCATACTGGTAGGGAAAAAAAACCGACATGGACGGAAATTAGCGGAATGTGGCAACCCTATGGTCAATAAAATGTCTCATGGGCCGTACTCAGATCCTAGATGGGCCGTATGTGGCCCCCACTGGGTTAAAATGCAGAACTCACTCTCCCATGGAATGTTTGGGGCAAATGTCTTAGATACTTTCAAAGGAAAACTAGATGCATACGTAGCATAAACGGAGCTCTTTACTAAGCCAAGTAACTGGAATATTATTCTGCCCACGCTAATAACATGGTTGGCATGGGCACACAAGTGGGAATGACCAGTCATTTTTTTTCAGGCCAAGTTGAAAAAGGCAGGAAGGAGGATCATTTTGGAGATGCCTTGGGTGCACTTTGCCCCAAATTGTCACCACCCCTCCCCCTCAACTTCTTCTAAACTCTGGGAATTTGGATTAGCCTACTCATTTGACAATCCCCTTATCCCAGGAACCAGACTGAGAATCTCAGTTGCACTCCCTCTGCAGCAAGTATGTCCTTGCTGAGACAAGGAGACCAAAATTGCGTACTATACTCCAGGTGTGGTCTCAATGCTGCCCAAGCATGGATTACATTTAGACCCGCACACATACGCATGCACAGACGGACACACACACACACACAGAACACTATATATTGATCTGGTCTCTATTTCATAGACAGTATATAGGCACTGCTGACAGGCTCTTTTCTCTCAAAAAGCCATGACTGAGGATGGACCTTTTCTTTACAACCATGAAAGATTTTGATAGGGTAGATGCAGAGGTATTTCTTGTGGGTGAGCCCATCTCTAATCGTCCTTGAGAAGGTTAGCACTGAGGTGCAGTGGTTAGCACAGTTGCCTTGTGGCACTGAGGACTGTGGTTCGATCCTGGCCCTGGGTCACTGTCCGTGTGATGTTTGCACATTCTACCCCTGTCTGCGTGGGTCTTACACCCACAACCCAAAAGAGATGTGCAGGCCTGATGGATTGGCCACCCTAAATTGCCCCTAAATTGGGAAAAAAAAATAATTGTGTCCTCTAAATTTATTTTAAAAAGAGAAGCTAATTTTGGGTTTGAATCGCTGCAGTCCATGTGGTGTAGGTACAGTGATAGGGAGGGAGTTCCCGAATGTTGACCCAGAGACAGTGAAAGAATGATGAAACAGTTCCAAATCAGGATGATGTGCAACTTGGAGGGGAACTTCCAGATGGTGGTGCTCACATACGCCAGTTGCCCTTGACCATCTAGGTGGTAGAGTTCATGGATTTGGAAGGTGCTCTTGAAGAAGCCTTCTCGAGTTCCTGCAGTACATTTTGTAGATCGTACACTCTGCTGCCATTGTGCATTGGTAATGGAGGGAGTGAATGTTTGTGGAAGGGGTACCAATCAAGTGGCTGCTTTGAACTGGATGGTGTTGAGTCCCTGGTGTTGCCTGAGCTGTGCTCATCCAGGTATTCCATTTCATTCCTGAGTTGTACTTTGTAGATGGTAGACAGGCTTTGAGGTGTCTGAAGGTGTGTTGCCCTGAGTAATAATTCCCAGCCTCTGATCTGCTTTGCAGCCACAGTGTTTATATGGCTGGTTCAGTTCAGTTTCTGGTCAATGATAATTCCCAGGATGTTGATGGTAGGGGATTTAGCATTGATAATACACTTAGAGAGTTCAAGATGGAGATGGTTAGACACTCTCTTGTTGGAGATGGTCATTGCCTGGCACTTTAGTGGCACTAATATTATGTGCCACTTTTCAGCCCAAGCCTGAACGTCACCCAGGTCTTGCTGCAGATGAACATCACTACTTCAGCACTTGAACAGTTCGAATAGTATTGAATGTTGTGCAATTATTAGCTGTCCTTATTGTAGAGGGAAGACCATTGGTGAAGCATCTGAAGATGGTTGGTCCACCTTGATGTCCTGAGGCTGAGATGATTGGCCTCCAACAGTCACAACCATCTTTCTTCATGCTGGGTATGACTCCAATCATCAGGGGCAGATCCCCCCCCCCCTCACACACACACCGCCCCCCCCCCCCCCGCCCCCCCTTCGATTCCCATTGACACTAGGCCAAATGCGGACTTGATGTCAAGGGCAGTCACTCTCAACTCACCGCTACAATTTAACTCTTTAATTCCATGTTTGGGGCAAGGCTGTAATGAGGCCAGGAGCTGGGTGGCCCCAGCAGAACCCAGACACAGTAATAACAGAGAATTCCTGGGCTGTGTGGCTTGATCACTGAGCCAGTCATCAGATCCTATTTTACACCACCAACCTATCTTTATTGCAGCCATATTTCATCCTCTGACCCCCATCCCCTCACTAGAGCGCAGAAGAGAAGACACAGGGAACTCTTTAACACCTTTCCTTTTGAAGTATCGAGTGCTTTCCTTCACTCAGAGTCTGGTGATTCTGAACCCTCTACTGCACTAAACAATACCTGTTGCACGTCCTGATATTTTTGAAATGAAAATATTGTAAAATGTGATTAATGCTGACATTTGCAGATGTCCTATTAGTTGTGTCTCACGCGGGCAGCATAATCAAGCATCCCTCCCACCCGGCTTACTCACTTTTCCAACTTCTTCCATTGGGCAGGAGATACAGAAGTCTGAGAACACACACAAACAGACTCAAAAACAGCTTCTTCCCCACTGTCACCAGACTCCTAAATGGCCCTCTTATTGACTGACCTCATTAACACTACACTCTGTATGCTTCAACCGATGCCAATGCTTATGTAGTTACATTGTATATCTTGTGTTGCCCTATTATGTATTCTCATGTATTTTCTTGTACTTTCTTGAATTTTGTTTAATTCCCTTTTCTTCCATATACTGAATGATCTGTTGAGCTGCTTGCAGAAAAATACTTTTCACTGTACTTCGGTACACGTGACAATAAACAAATCCAATCCAATCCAATCCAAACAGTTAGCAGAGCGCTTGTTTCCAGCCTTGCCTGATATAGTTTTGATGGCAAAATATTTTTTGCTGTTCTGTTCATTTATGGAAGGCTCTCATTAGGAATCTTGCTGAAGGATTAGCCCGAGCAAGATTGGAAACAGATCCAGTCTCTCTCTGCCTCTGTGTTATGGGAGCGGCGTTTTCAGAACCCCAAAATGTATCATGGAGTTCAACCAACCTCTCCCTTTAATGGATTGTTGCTTTTGAAGCACACGGCTTGGTCTCCGGGTGTGGTATTACAATTATGGACACGTGGGTTTTTAAACACAAAACAATGTTTATTCCATGAATTCAACTTAATCTTTTTAAATAAACATTGGATCCCTAACACCCCTTACTTCAAAGATAACCCCGAAAATAATACAACACTAAATAATCCCTCAAAATGTTCCTTCAAACCTCCAAAAGACTTAACACCTTTAAACAGACATACATCAGGTTAAAGACATTGCTATTATAAGTTTAAATCACCCAAATGATTCAGAGATAGTCTTTCATGGCAGAGATCACCACAGATCCAGCTCACTGCAAACACAGACACACGTAAGCTCTCTTTCTTCATGTAGCTCTCAGCAAACCAGCCAGACACTTTTCAGCTGCTCTCTCAAACTGAAACTAAAAGCCCCAAAAAGCAGAAGTGAGCTCAACGCAGCTACCCCCACCCTCTGACATCACTTCAGTAATAGGAGCTGGCTCATTTCTTAAAGGTACATTGCTTAAACATCCATTTCTTAAAGGTCCTCTCACATGACACTCCGGAATTTACAACAGGCTTTAGCATTATCCTCAGATGCTGCAGTGAAACTTGAGGAAAGTTTCCAAAGAATACATAGGCTGAAAGTTGAATGTGGGAAATGGCTGGTGGGTAATTAGTGGCAAGGTCTTCCTATTATAAAATCATAGAATAATACGGCACACAAGGAAGACATTCTGTCCTATGCCATCTCTTTGGACAGCTATCTAATTAATTGCACTCAACTGTTCTCCCCATCGTCCTGCAAATTTTCCTTTTCAAGTATTTATCAAGTCCCCTTTGACAGTTATTATTGAATCTGCTTCTGTCATGCTTTCAGAAGTGCATTCTTGATCATAATAATTCATTCACTGCTTTAAAAAGGTCTTCTCATCTTGCTTCTGGTTCTTACTCCAATTATCTAATTCTGTGTTTCTCTGGTTACCAATCCTTTTACCGCTGAAAACATTTAATTTCCTTGATCACAATCCTTTAAGATTTTGAATACCTCAGTTAACTCTTCCCTTAATCTTCTCTGCTCACGGTGGCACAAGTGATTAGCACTGAGGCTTCACAGCGCCAGGGTCCCAGGTTCGATTCCCTGCTGGGTCACTGTCTGTGCGGAGTCTGCACGTTCTCCCCGTGTCTGCGTGGGTTTCCTCCGGGTGCTCCAGTTTCCTCCCACAGTCCAAAGATGTGCAGGTTAGGTGGATTGGCCATGGTAAATTTCCCTTAGTTACCAAAAAAGGTTAGGATGGGTTATTGGGTTACGGGGATAGGGTGGAAGTGAGGGCTTATGTGGCTCGGTGCAGACTCGTTGGGCCGAATAACCTTCTTCTGCACTGCATGTTCTATGTATGTTCTACATTCAAAGGAGAATAATACCAACTCCTCTCGTCTCGCTACATAATTTAAGTCCTGCATCCCCGGTACCATTTGAACCCTTGCTCGGATCAGTACACAGGTTCAGAGACTAGTACATAACAGGATGTCATCATTCAGCTCACTGAGTTTACACTGGCTCTTTCAAAAAGCAATCCAGCTTTTCTCATTTTCCTATTCATTCCTATACCCCTATATTTTTTTCTCCTTCAAATAGGGGCCTCACGGTAGCATGGTGGTTAGCATCAATGCTTCACAGCTCCAGGGTCCCAGGTTCGATTCCCGGCTGGGTCACTGTCTGTGTGGAGTCTGCACGTCCTCCCCGTGTGCGCGTGGGTTTTCTCCGGGTGCTCCGGTTTCCTCCCACAGTCCAAAGATGTGCGGGTTAGGTGGATTGGCCATGCTAAATTGCCCGTAGTGTAGGGTTAATGGGGGGATTGTTGGGTTACGGGTATACCGGTTACGTGGGTTAGGTAGGGTGATCATTGCTCGGCACAACATCGAGGGCCGAAGGGCCTGTTCTGTGCTGTACTGTTCTATGTTCTATGTTCTAAATATGTAGTCAATTCCCTTTTGAAGGTGACAATTGAATCTGCACCCACCACTCTGTCGAGCTATGCAGCCCAAATTCTTTTAAAAATAAATTTAGAGAACCCAATTCATTTTTTCCAATTAAGGGGCAATTTAGTGTGGCCAATCCATGTACCCTGCAAATCTTTGGGTTGTGGGGCTGAAACCCACGCAAACACGGGGAGAATGTGCAAACTCCACACGGACAGTGACCCAGAGCCAGGATCGAACCTGGGACCTCGGCACCGGGAGGCAGCAGGGCTAACCCACTGTGCCGCCCTGTGCAACCCAAATCCTAACCACTCATTGGGCAGAATTGTTTTTCCTCATGTCACTTCTGGGTACCGATCTTACAGCCATTGGAAACAGTTTTATTGCATTTATTCCAGCTAAATCCTTCATAACTTTGGGCATCACTATCAAATTTCCTCTGAGCCTTTTCTGCTGTAACGAGAACAATGCTAGATTCTCCAAACTATCTATGTAACTCCAATCCCTTAAATCATGATAATAAATATCTGCAGGGCAGCACGGTGGCGTAGTGGTTAGTCCTGCTGCCTACGGCGCTGAGGACCCGGGTTCAATCCTGGCCCCAGGTCACTGTCCGTGTGAAGTTTGCACATTCTCCCCGTGTCTGCGTGAGTTGCACCCGCAAAACCCAAAGACGTGTAGTTTAGCTGGATTGGCCATATTCAATTGCCCCTTAATTGGAAAAAAGTAATTGGGTACTCTAAATTTATAAAATAAATAAATAAATATATGTATCCTCTCCAAAGTTGTCACATCTTTCCGAATAAGTGGGACTCAGAATTGGGCACTCTACACTGGATGGGACTAAAATACTGTCACATTTTATATCGGTTTAGCATCATTTCAGGATCTTTTACTTAATATCTGTTTCTAATATATCCAGGATCCCATGTGCTTTATTCTTCTTCACCAGGTGGCATCCTCGATTATTCGAGGGTCACTAAACCCCATTTTGTGCCATGATTTTATTATGAGGGAGGTGACGAGAAGGCAGGCCCCAAATTTACCTCAGCTGGAATGGGGACCAAACTCTGCACTGTTGGTGATATTCTGAACCACACATTAGCCATATCTATTCAGGGCAGCACGGTGGTGCAGTGGTTAGCACTGTTGCCTCACAACACCGAGGTCCCAGGTTCGATCCCAGCTCTGGGTCATTGTCCGTGTGGAGTTTGCACATTCTCCCCATGTTTGCGTGGGTTTCGCTCCCACAACCCAAAGATGTGCAGGGTAGTTGATTGGCCATGCTAAATTATCCCTTAATTGAAAAAAATGAATTGGGTTGTAGCCACCTGGATTGGCCACTTCCCGACTTTAAAATGGAGATTCGCTAAGAACGCACGGAAAAATGGACAGATACAGGGAAGCAAGCAGAATGCAAAGCTTCCTGTATATTAAGATTCGCAGAAAGCAGACAGCACTGAAACTGACGACCATCTGCATATCGATGAGAGATCCCCGGGAACAATAGCAACAGTTAAGATAATCGAGGCAAAGGCAGACTCCTCGGCGCCAGCAGGAGCCAAAAAAGAAGCCAACGGACACTTAGGAACCGCCCAGCAATCAGGGAACAGCCCCAGTATTGGGGAAATCAAACCAATTGATTGGGAACGTGGTCCAATCAATTGGAACCAGGCACAGGGTCCGCCCAAAAGGGCGTGAAGCCCCTGGGGACTATAAATTAGAGTCCCCAAGTTCAATTCGGTCTTCTTGGCAGGGTCTCCCAGCAGCTCGAAACAACCCTTGACAGAGACCTGCCTAGCAGCTGCACCAACTATAAGTGTCCAGTCAACGCACGCTACGAGATAGGCACTCCTAACCATTAGTCCATACCAGCTGGAAGCCTGCAGTCTCAGGATCGAACGAGAGGCCAATTGTTCCCCTGACCTAGTGGGTCCCTTTTCCAAAGCTAAGTATTGGCCTGTTGGTGTTAGAAATAGCTTAGTGAATAGTATTTTATGCATGAGTAGCGATTGACTGTGTATATAATAAATGTGTTTTGATTTGAACCTTACTAACTGGTGTATCGAGTTATTGATCAGCACTTGATCTTGAACCTCGTGGTGGTATCATAAAGATACCTGGCGACTCTAGAGCAAGGTTATAAAACAGAGTAAATTAAGTGTAAAGCACACTTAACAAAACAAGCAACATTCAATGGCGACTCTGGTGGGACTCGACTTAGAAGTGCCCCCCCCCCCCCCCCCCACCACTCTGAGAGATCCCAGAAATTTGAAATTAGAATCCAATTGGGAACAGAAATAACCACAAGTGTTCAAGCAGTTCTGATCAATCCTCATAATTCGGAAGTGTGTTTATGCATGCGTAACTAACAGGATTATAAGGTAAAACTGATAGATTTTGTAGTGAAAAACTTTCGGGAGTTTGTATTCCGGAAAATAGCGAAAGCCGTACCAGTGTCTACAGTACCGCCTTAGTACCCCTCGTTCCAAATTTTAAAAGAGAGCATTAAGATAGGAAAAATGGCCATGCAGGCAATGGAATGCCTCATGAACCCTCAAGAATTTGTGATCGCAGCGACCAGCAGCAGAGTAGGTCAGTGTCCCGTTTGGGAAGTTGAGTTGAGAAAGTACCTCAAAGGGAAGGGATGGCCCCTTTGGAGTGACTTTTGTTCAAGTGAGGAAACAGGTCCTGGGAGTATAGGACATACTTGGTGGGAGAACTTAAGCGAAATACATAAGAAGAGCTTATGGAAAGCTCGTAAGCCGATGGCAATCGTGTCCTGTCTGGCACAATTGCGAGGCACAGAGGAGGTCGTTTGGACGCTCAGCTAAGAGTTAGAAGAGAGAAATCGAATGAGCAAGGTTGACGTTAGTGAGATAGAGAGAGAGAATATAGAATTGAGAAGGAAGTTAGCAGCAAAGAACCAGACCCACAGAATGTAGGAGGAGGCACCCTTGCAGAGATGCACACGGCCATCCTAGGCACGATCGGTTACAATAGAGGTGACCCAGTAGAAGGCCTGAATAAGTGCAGGCAGAAGAAAACTGAACACCCCACAGCATTTACTGGACGCCTGTGGCTCCAATTTACAGCCGTTTTTGGAAACTTAGACCGCGCCCATTTGTCCCCAGACAACATGGCCTAATGGACCCGCACCCTTATCTCCCATGCCACAGAGGCAGGACAAAGAGCTTGTATTAATTATGACCCCTCAGAGGAAGCACATAACGAGAAATGGGTTTTCAAAAGGTTGTCCCGCGCTTGGGAGCAAACTGTCCATAATAAACCCGCGATTAGAAAACCCGAGGAAGCACAGGCAGAGGCAGATATTCAAGCAGTTAGAGCGCACCAGACCCTCACATGGGTGAACGAAGGCAGGAACAGCCCCCCACAGAAACCACAGGAGTGTTATAACTGTAGACAATTAGGTCACTTTGCACGAGAGTGCAATGCCCCACAGAAAGCACAGAGAGCCCAACAGACAGGCACTCTAAATAGGAATAGGGCAAAGCCCAGTCACAGTGTTGGCACCCGTTCAGACCAGACATACATGAATGGAACAGACTGACGGTGTTCGGGCTCCCCATACTTGGGTCTGCGACACCCTTTGGGATAGGTCCGGCCGACCGGTTGTTGCAGCAAAAATACGGGGACAGCCCATTGAATTTCTCTGGGATACAGGAGGGTCCCGCACCACAATTAATTCCTCCAACATGTTCCAAAAAGACACATGGCTCACTGCAGCCACAATCATCCTCAGCGGCTTCACAGGCCACTCACAGCGGGGACACATCACAGCCCCTGTATCCATTCAAATTGGCACCATTACAACAAAACACCCCATAGTTTTAGTCGACCTGCCCCACACAGCAGAACACATTTTGGGCATCTATTTTATGAACTCCCACAACCTGACATTTGACCCAGTAAATCAATGTGTATGGGAAATGGCAAAGTCAGCAAGAGCCCCCGCAACGCTCACAGTAGGTGAGTATGCTAACAAGATTAGCGCAGTCGTCGATTTTTGGTTTGACCCGACCACGATTAGCGCAGACAAACAGGTTAGGGCAATTCTGCAGAAAAACAGGACAGCATTTGCAAGTCATAAACATGACTGTGACAGGATGACTGGTTCGGTTCAAATTACAGGACCTGACCCTAGACCCCAGAAGCAATATGGATTTCCCCAAGAGGCAGAGGGAGAAATCTCAAAAGTAATTGAAAGCTTATTAGAGCAGGGCGTACTTAGATCAGTAGCCTCTACTAATAATGCCCCGATTTGGCCAGTAAGAAAACCCGATGGATCATGGCGACTGACCATCGATTACCGGGAACTCAACAAAATCACCTCACCCCCACTCCACCGGCCGTTAATGATTCACTTCCCCATAGCACCCAGAGCCCAGTGACAACCAACAACACACCATCATGGTGTGATAGGTTTATAACGTGGTACTCCTTTTCTTACGTAATCGAATTCCTTCTAGCATTGACGATACTCTGCAGCATCGTGCAGACTATCCGCATGAGAAAATGGCAAAGGAGAGCCTACCTCTCTTGCGCCCCGGTTTACAGGATAAGATCCCCTATTTTCGGTTTTCACCAGGCCCCCGAACCCCTGGAGATGTAATAAAGAATTTACGTTTTGTTTGTGCATCATTTGTAAATAAAGAAATGTGTTTCGTTTGCGACTATAAGATTGTACAACTCTGTGCTTGACCTCCAAGCCAGAGGAAAATGTGAATGCTGCTATTATGTTTGTACTGTTAGGAAGTTAGTATGATTGGATGTTTAAGTGAGTGTAGTTTATGGAAGATAGTTAGAGGTACAATTTTTGTTTTGTAATGCATGTCCCTTTTATGACATAGCGCCACTTAGAATTGTCAGTTAAAAATTTCTTGCATAGTTATGGTCAGTGTAGAGGCCAGGGAAGGGTGCTCGCTGGGTCAGGGAATGAAGAAAACGCAGTAATGTGATCCTTCACGCTTCGCGTTAGGGATCACAAGGAGGGAGTGTAGCCACCTGGGTTGGCCATATCCCGACTTTAAAATGGAGATTCGCTAAGAATGCATGGAAAAATGGACAGGTAAGGGAAGCAAGCAGAATGCAAAGCTTCCTGTATATCAAGACTCGCAGAAAGCAGACAGCACTGAAACTGACGACCATCTGTATATCGATGAGTGATCCCCGGGAACATAGCAACAGTTAAGATAATCGAGGCAAAGCCAGACTCCTCGGCGCCATCAGGAGCCAAAACAAAAGAAGCCAACGGACACTTAGGAACCACCCAGTGATCAGGGAGCAGCCGCAGTATTGGGGCAATCAAACTATTTGATTGGGAACATGGTTCAATCAATTGGAACCAGGCACGGGGTCCGCCCAAAAGGGCGTGAAGCCCCATGGGACTATAAATTAGAGTCCCCAAGTTCAATTCGGTCTTCTTGGTAGGGTCTCCCAGCAGCTCGAAACAACCCTTGACAGAGACCTGCCTAGCAGCTGCACCAACAAGTAAGTGTCCAGTCAACGCAAGCTACAAGATAGGCGCTCCAACCATTAGTCCATATCAGCTGGAAGCCTGCAGTCTCAGGATAGAATGAGAGGCCAATTGTTCCCCTGACCTAGTGGGTCCCTTTTCCAAAGCTAAATATTGGCCTGTTAGTGTTAGAAATAGCTTAGTGAATAGTATTTTATGCATGAGTGGCGATTGACTGTGTATATAATAAATGTGTTCTGATTTGAACCTTACTAACTGGTGTACTGAGTTATTGATCAACACTTGAACTTGAACCTCGTGGTGGTATCATAAAGATATCTGGCGACTCTAGAGCAAGGTTATAAAACAGAGCAAATTAAGTGTAAAGCACACTTAACAAAACAGCAACATGGTACTCTAAATTTATTTTTAAAAAGCTACATCTAGTCAGCTGGGCTAACCAACCCCTACCCCCCACCTCACATACATTGTTTTTTAAAAAATAAATTTAGAGCAGCCAATTGATTTTTTCCAATTAAAGGGCAATTTAACATGGCCAATCCACTTATCCTGCACATCTTTGGGTTGTGGGGGTGAAAACCACCCAAACACGGGGAGAATGTGCAAACTCCACACAGACAGTGACCCAGTGCGGGATCGAATTCGGAACTTCGGCGCTGTGAGTCAGCAGTGCTAACCACTGCACCAACATGCTGCCCCTCTACATACATTGTTAACCTGTTCTACCACCTTCACAACTACAAACACCCACCGAGTCTCTCTCTTCTTGCACTCCCTAGAAAATCTTTCCTCAACTATGGTGCTCGCCCTTCCTCCAAGGTTTCAGTGAATGCACAACAAGTATGACCCATCTGGAAATTCCATCCCAAAATATATGTTTTGGCTCTTGAGCGGAAGTCTGGCAGGGATCTGATTTCAGATGGTTTATTACAAAGGTAAATGTTACAGTAACTGGAAACCTGAAATGGTGGGTTTGCTCCAATCATGTTTGAGAATTTGCACTTTTCATGTTGTGTAAAAGACCACCATTGCTATCTGTTGGGCCAATCCCTTGGCTACCAAGAACCAGTGCCAAAACCCATATTCCAAAACAATAGTAAGAAACTGTGCTTAGTTCAGGTCCCGGCTTATACAGTGTGGTAGAGAGAGGAGAATTTTATATCAAACCGAAAATGTGATCATAGCCTCATTTGAAGTCAATTATCTGCAGTCTGTCACTAAAGGGGTTAATTGGTGCATCTTCTTAAATCATTCCCCTTTCCTTACTGATGCAGCAATCAAGCCTATTGATACAGTCCATAACCGTCAGCTGGAATCATCTGAATGAGAACCTTTGGGTTCTCATCTGCATCATTAAGAAAAGTGGCATGTATTGGATTGCCCATTGTAAAGATGCTTTCTCCTAAAGATGTGAAGCACAATGTCCTCAGCACCTTGAGACAGCACTGTTTGAATAGGGAGCTAATGATAATGGAGCCTTCCCACAGCTCTTGTCTGAAATGTTCAGACAGTAATTTCTAGTCGTTCTTTTTCAAAATATCTCTCGATTTCTTTATCCAGCACTCTTTTGCTTACAAACCTATCAAACACGCGTTAACTCTTTCATCGCCCGCCTTTTTAGTTGTCATTGTCACACCTGCAACATCTGTGGCTCAGTTGGCTGCACTTTCACCTCCGAGTCAGAAGGTCTTGGGTTCATAACCTCAGTCCAGAGACTGGAGCACAAAATTTAGGCTGACACTCCAGTGTCGTACTGAGAGGGTGCTACACCTTTGGAGGTGCTATCTTTCATATGGGGCATTGTGCACCCTCAGGAAGGTAGAAAATATCCTGGAGGGAATTCTCCAGCCATTACAATTCACTGTTCCCACTGGCTGCGTATCCCTGCCTGTGGGTTTTCTGACAGCGTGGGTGGCTTCAAAGGGAAATCCCATTGACAAGCGGCAGGAGCAGTGAATCTCGCCACCAGGGAACAGCACGCCTCCGAGAAATCCGGGGCCGGGGGACCGGAGAATCCAACCCTCTGTGTCACAATTTTGAGAAGACCAGGGCTATGCACAAATTGGCGACTGTGTTTCTGTCAAGCTCTTGATGGAAAAGGAATGATTAAGAACTGAGCAAAATCCAGATAAAAAAAATAAGATTTAGATAAAATAAAGAAAAGAATGGAATTGATAAGAGTGCATGTGTGTGAAGGGGTTTTTGAAATGTCAATTAGTTTAGCAGCAAATAAACAGATGTTTACCTAAATGACTGGATGGGTGAACAATGGTGTACAAAAAAGATACTAGAATTGTAGAAGAGGTGAGTTCAAACTGGAGAGATAAGAATATAATTAACACCTATATGCTAAAATCTTGATTCAAGAGCTATTGAGATAGAATAACATCAAAGGGAAAAACTCTGGCTGGAATTTTCCGGCAGCACACTGGCAGCAGGATTCTCTGGTCCCTTCGGCAGCACACCACCGCCCACAGGTTTCCCGGCAACGTGGGGTGACTTCAATGGGAATTCCCATTGACAAGCAGTGGGAGTAGAGGGGAGAGAAATTTTTCATCCTAGCTAGCAGCGGCAGCGGGCAGATTCACAGTGGAGAATCCAATATATCCAGAGCAGGGTTAAGTAGAGACAGTAGGAGAGGGGAAGAGAGAAAAACCCTTCCAAAAAGCACAGAACTCCACATAAACCTGCTGGTTTATAGATACGTCTGTGGTGATGTGCATCACTGTAGATACACAAAGGGTTAATGTAAGTACACGTAGACTAACACGAAAAAAGGGGGGTGTGGTGATATGCATCACTGTAAATACACAAGGGGTTAATGTAAGTACATGTAGACTAGCTAGACACTAGAGGGAGCACCAGAGACATGGCAAACAGACACTCAACCGATAGGTCAGTAAGATAGGACACGACCAATGGGCATTCACAATACACACAGAGGTGACACTACCACAGGGGGGCATTACACCAACCCAGTGGAGACATTCAGTGAGTACAGACACAGGGTTGATTCAACATCACACCCACCACGTGGATTGTAGCAGACTGGTTCGTCAGCCTGAGTAGCTATAGAAGGATTAACAGTAGAGTCGAACCCAAGTAGGAGAACTGTAAATAGTTTAATAAACATGTTGAAGTTATCTCCACATCTGAACCTTCCTGTGTCAGAGTAAACATCAAGGAAGCAGCTTATGCTGCGCCAAGAGCATAACAAGCCAACTTCAGAGAACATGAACAAAGGGAAGGCTCTCCCAAACCTAAAGACAACTGGTAGGTGGCAATGATTGGCTGGTTTTAACTCACAGAGTTAAACTGAGTGGGGTGTTGTTTTGCGACAAGGGACATTTCTCAGAAATCAGGCATGTAGATAAACAAGGGGTTAATTTAATGAGATGTGTGTTTATATAGCCATTATTGTAGTTAATATGTAGTGTACTGCATTGCAGTCTTTCTTGTGTGTTGCTTTTAAGGCAATAAATATACTTTTATGATTGGTTGCAACAAGTCTGGACCTTTCCTCACTGGTTTACATAGCTTTTCTCACAGTGTACCAAATTAAAAATATACATCACTAAGAACTGGTGTTCCAAGTTATTCTCCTGGGTTTTGGGATGCCTAACGTCGGCGAGGTTCTAGTGTCCTACATTACTACATGCCTACAGTGAAACAGGTACATGAAACATGTTGTAGGGACCAGTCTGATGCCAGTACCAACATGAACCATATGTGTTGGCCACTGAAATAAAGTCCTCTGATTCTGTGCAAAAAGTATGAGAGGAACGTGCAAGTTTAGCTGGGCTGCAAAATGGCTCATTATACACTGTTCCCAATCTTCCACAGGAAGATGAGGTAGGGCCTATAACCAGCATCTGCATTCCTAACCCATCTGGTCTGTCAAGTTGAATGTCCCATCCACTCTTTCATAGAAAAAGATTGCGGGGAGTGGTTGAAGGAGCGTAAACAGCCATAGAATTACCATTGAATTCCTACAGTGCCGAAGGAGGCCATTTGGCCCATCGCGTCTGCACCAACACTCTGAAAGAGCACCCTACCTAGGCCCACTCTCACGCCCTAACCACATAACCTAACCTGTACATCCATGGACACTAAGTGACAACTCAGAATGGCCAATCCACCTAAACTGCCCATCTTTGGACTGCAGGAGGAAACCGGAGTACCCAAGGAAACCTACGCTGACACGGGGACAGCATGCAAACTCCACACAACATCAGAATTGAACCCGGGTAGGGCAACACGGTGATGCAAGTGGTTAGCATGTTTGCCTCATGGCGCCGAGATCCCAGGTTCGATCCCGGCTCTGAGTCACTGTCCGTGTGGAGTTTGTATATTCTCCCCATGTTTGCGTGGGTTTCGTCCGCACAACCCAAAAGATGTGCAGGGTAGGTGGATTGGCCATGCTAAATTGTCCCTTAATTGGAAAAAGTGAATTATTTAAAAAAAAGAATTGAACCCGGGTCCCTGGCATTGTGGGGCAGCAGTGTTAACCACTGTGCCACCGTGCTGCATGAGGTATAAGGATGTCAGTTGGAGGGGCATGAATAGGGCACAAGGTTGACAGGGTTCAACAAAAGAAAGTATGGGATATTCTTCCCTATGCTACTGGGAGCAATTAGATGATGCCATTTTCCCCACTGTACTCTGTGCAACAGAAAACTTACAGAGAATTCCTACAACTGTGGTACAACAGTCATAGTAAACATGGCAGCATCTGAGGAAGAACACTTGAAGAGCACAATCCCAACAGTTGATGTAAAGTGTTTTTCAAATGGACCTGCCCTTTCAATCCTCATGTTGAAGTGAATCACAGATTGATATTGGGTTGTTAGCCATCCTTGGCTTCAAAGAAAGCACAGTTTGACAAATTTTAACAAGGGCGAAGTGGATGAGTTTGGAATAACATCCAGTTGCTAAACGTTAATAGAGATAGCTCAAATCAGACAATAAAGTGCTGAACAGGTTGTGGGGTCATACTTAATCTAACATGAAGGCAGTAATTGAAAACATGTAGAATTGAACATCGTTTATCAGAGTACAGAAACTCTTGAAAGTTCAGGAAAATCTTTGGCATTCCCACATTGACACATAACAGAGGTCAAAAGATGTGGCTCAGACACCATAGGCCTCTGATCTGGTTGTGCTATATAACTAATATCAATAATTTCAAACCCATTACTAATATCAGTCTGACTTTGGTTTGCTCCTGCTTGAGATTGGCCCATGGATTTTCCTTGACTTTGCAGACAGGAGGCTATGGGTGGTTTTACTCACCCTGTTGGAATCGATCCTCTGCCTTGAGCTGTAGATTGGAGGTGGAATGTTGAAGGCCTGTGGGACCAGGTACTCCTCCGCATCCATCATGTCTTCCAGCTCCTCTTCATCCAGTAGGCTCTGGAAGAACTTGCTGTCATTCGGGCTGGGCAACTTCATATGGTCATCTCCCTGTAACAATGAGGGAGGCCTTTTCATTACATAATGTATTGAGCCTCACAGTCTGTTCAAGAAGAGATGAGCTTCCTGTTTTAAAGGTTCAGCGAGAATACGTCCTGGAAAGGCCTCTCCTGACACAAGAACTTCAATCTATGACCAGGTTGAAAATGACAGACAGATGGCTGGTTGCCCAGCTCAATTACCTGCTACAATTTCAAAACTCAAGTCAAAATAATTTTTTTTCACCGGTACTCTATAACGTGTGGGCCAAGTAAAGGAAACTGTAGAAAATGCTGTATAGTCCAAATTAAAAATATGAAAAATGAAATTTCAACTGCTCAAAGGATCTTAGATTATGTAAGCTATATATCAGGGATATGTGAGTTACTGTTAATAACCTCCGAGTGGGACTTCCGGTTGCGGTGATGCGGAGCTAAGCCGCACGTTTGGCAGCTCCCGCTATCAAAGGACTTTCGGGCCTGTTTCGGGGCCCCAAACGGCGCTGTTTCGACGATTCCCGGTGGGGGAAGGTGCTTGGAGGAACATTCCCCGGAATTTATGGTGCGTACCCGGAGTGGGGCAAAGAAAAAGGCTGCAGCAGCTCCCCTGAAAAAGCGGGGGAAGGAGGACAAAATGGCGGCCGGCGGAGCACCTGAGAATTGGTGGCAGTGGGCGCAGGAGCAGCAAGCTGCTCTTCTGCGCTGTTTTGCAGAGCTGAAGGCTGAGTTGCTGGACTCCCTGAAGGCGACTACCAGCAAGCTGCTTGAGACCCAGACAGTCCAGGGGGCGGCCATTCAGGAGTTGCAGCAGCAGGCCGCTGATCGGGAGGAGGAGGCCGCGGCCCTCGTGGGGAAGGTGGAGATGCACGAGGCACTTCACAAAAAGTGGCAAGACCGCTTGGAGGAGCTGGACTTTCGCACGAGGCAGAAGAATTTGAGGATCCTGGGCCTTGCGGAGGCGCTGGAGGGGTCGGATCTACCGTCCTATGTTGCCACGATGCTGAATTCGTTGGTGGGGACGGGGTCCTTCCATCTGCCCCTGGAGCTTGAGGGAGCCCACAGAGTGCTGGCCAGGAGGCCCAAGGCGAATGAACCCCCGCGGGCGGTGCTGGTGCGGTTCAATCGGTTCAGTGACCGGGAGTGTGTGCTGCGCTGGGCCAAGAAGGAGAGGAGCAGCAAGTGGGAGAACTCAGTAGTGCGAATCTACCAGGACTGGAGTGCAGAGGTGGCTAAGTGGTGGGCCGGGTTTAACCGGACGAAGGCGGTGCTGCATAACAAGCAGGTTAAATTTGGAATGCTGCAGCCTGCGCGTCTGTGGGTAACATATAAGGACCGGCATTACTACTTCGAGTCCCCAGAGGAGGCATGGGCCTTTGTGCAGGCGGAGAAGCTGGACTCGAACTATGGTTTTGGGGCTGCGGGGTCTTGTTACTACGGTTGTTGCTGTTTTTGTTTTTTCTATGCTGGTTCTTGCTCTGTTTCCAGGTGGTTCTGTTGGGTATGGTTTTGTGTTATGTGGGGGATGTTGGGGTTTTCTTTTCTCTGTACGGGACTGGGGGATGGGGTGGAGCTGGAATTTGGGAGATGCGTCAGAAGGGTGTGGTGGGGCAGTGTGAAAGCGCGGGCTTTCCTCTGGTTTCCCATGCTGCGGGGCGTGGCCTCTACTGGTTTTTTCCCACGCTGGAGTGGTGCCAAGGAGGAGTGGCAGGAGGGGGGATGACCCCATGTCGGGAGGGATCGGGTTTTGGCGGGGGTTGCCGGGGTCAGCAGAAGTCAGCTGACTCACGGAAGTACCATGGAGGGTGCGTCGCGGCTAGGAGGGGTCCTAGCCTGGGGGGGTGGGGGAGGGGGGGGGGGGGTGGGGGAACCGGGTTGCTGCTGGAATGGCCAGGAAGGAGCTGGTGTGGGCCGGGGGGTAGAGGAGAGGCGCTATCGTCATGGGAAGCGGGTCGGGCAGGGTGTGCTGGGCTGGGGCGAGCAGTCGATGAGCTATGGCTAGTTGGCGGGGTAGGGGGGCGGGGTGCCCTCTGATCCGGCTGATCACCTGGAACGTGAGGGGGCTGAATGGGCCGGTTAAGTGGGCTAGGGTATTTTCTCATTTGAAGGGGCTGAAGGCGGACGTGGCTATGCTCCAGGAGACCCACCTGAAGGTGGTGGACCAGGTTTGTCTGAGGAAGGGGTCGGTGGGGCAGGTTTTCCATTCAGGATTAGATGCGAAGAACCGGGGGGTGGCGATTCTGGTGGGGAAGAGGGTGGCGTTCGAGGCGTCTGAGGTGGTGGCGGACAAGGAGGGCAGGTTTGTTATGTTGAAGGGTGGGCTGCAGGGAGAGAAGGTGGTGCTGGTAAACGTGTATGCCCCGAATTCGGATGACGCTGGCTTTATGAGGCGTATGTTGGGCCGCATTCCGGACCTGGAGGCAGGGGGCCTGATCATGGGGGGAGACTTTAACACGGTGCTGGATCCCCCACGAGACCGGTCCAGTCAAGGACGGGTAGGAGGCCGGCGGCGGCTGATTTCCATCCGGGACCATGGAAAGGAGTGAGAGGACGGAGAGGGAGAGACTGGTGGGGGGGCTCCTAGATGTGGATAGGAGGTACGCGGAGGCCCCGGAGGAGGGATTGTTGGGGGAACAGCGTAGCTTGCAGGCCAAGTTCGACTTGCTGACCACCAGAAAGGCAGAGACACAGTGGAGGAAGGCGCAAGGCGCGGTTTATGAGTATGGGGAGAAGGCGAGCAGGGTGCTGGCGCATCAGCTCCGCAGGCGGGATGCAGCTAGGGAAATTGGTGGAGTGATGGATAAGGGTGGAAATGTGTTGCGGAAGGAGGCAGAGATGAACGGGGTCTTTAGGGACTTTTATAAAAAGTATGCGGACCTGTTGGAGCGGGCCATCAATGAGGCATGGGAGGGGGGCTCTGCCCCCGACGATGTCACGGGCGCTGATTTCTTTGATACTGAAGCGAGATAAGCACCCCCTGCAGTGTGGATCATACAGACCAATCTCACTCCTCAATGTGGATGCTAAGTTGCTGGCGAAGATCCTGGCCACCAGGATAGAGGACTGTGTGCCAGGGGTGATACATGAGGATCAGACAGGATTTGTCAAGGGAAGACAGCTTAACACGAATGTGCGGAGGTTGTTAAATGTTATTATGATGCCGGCGGTTGAGGGGGAGGCGGATATAGTGGTGGCGCTGGATGCAGAGAAGGCGTTTGATAGAGTTGAGTGGGGGTACCTGTGGGAGGTGTTGGAGAGGTTTGGATTTGGGGAGGGGTTCATCAAATGGGTGAGGTTGCTTTATGAGGCCCCGATGGCGAGTGTAGCTACTAATGGAAGGAGGTCAGAGTACTTCAGGCTCTGCGGTAGGACCAGGCAGGGGTGTCCCCTGTCCCCCTTGCTTTTTGCACTGGCAATTGAACCTCTGGCTATGGCGTCGAGGGAGTCGGGGAGGTGGAGGGGTCTGGTGTGGGGTGGGGAGGAACATCGGGTATCGCTGTATGCGGACGGCCTGCTGCTGTATGTGGCGGACCCAGTGGGGGAATGCCGGGGGTGATGGAGCTGTTGGCTGAGTTTGGGGGCTTCTCGGGCTATAAACTGAATCTGGGCAAGAGCGAGGTGTTTGTAGTGCACCCGGGTGATCAGGAGGAGGGAATTGGGAGACTCACATTTAAGAGGGCAGTGAAGAGTTTCAGATACCTGTGGGTGCAGGTTGCCAGGAGTTGGGGGACTCTCCACAAGCTTAATTTTACCAGGCTTGTGGAGCAGATGGAAAAGGAATTTAAAAGGTGGGACATGGTGCTGCTATCGCTGGCGGGTAGAGTGCAGTCCGTCAAAATGACGGTTCTCCCGAGGTTCTTGTTCCTTTTTCAGTGTTTGCCCATCTTTATCCCTAGGGCCTTTTTTAGGAGGGTGACTAGCAGCATCATGAGCTTTGTTTGGGCGCATGGGACCCCGAGGGTGAAGAGGGTCTTCTTGGAGCGGAGTAGAGATGGGGGGGGGGCTGGCGTTACCCAACCTCTCGGGGTATTATTGGGCGGCCAATGTATTGATGGTGCGCAAGTGGGTGATGGAGGGGGAGGGGGCAGCGTGGAAAAGGTTGGAGATGGTGTCCTGTGGAGGCACAAGCCTGGGGGCCCTGGTAATGGCGCCGTTGCCGCTCCCTCCTACGAGGTATACCACGAGTCCAGTGGTGGCGGCTATCCTCAAGATTTGGGGGCAGTGGAGGCGACATAGGGGGAAGTGGGGGGCTCGATGGAGGCTCCGCTAAGGGGGAACCATCGGTTTGTCCCGGGGAAAATTGATGGGGGGTTCCTGGGGTGGCACAGAGCGGGCATCAGAAAGCTGAGGGACCTGTTCATTGATGGGAGGTTTTCCAGCCTGGGAGAGTTGGAGGAGAAATTTGAGCTCCCCTCGGGGAACATGTTCAGGTACCTGCAGATAAAGGCGTTTGCTAGGCAGCAGGTGGAGGGATTCCCTTTTGCTGCCCACGAGGGGGGGTGAGGGACAGGGTGCTTTCGGGGTCTGGGTCGGGGATGGGAAGATATCTGATATCTACAAGGTAATGCAGGAGGTGGAGGAGGCGTCAGTAGAGGAGCTAAAGGCTAAGTGGGAGGGGGAGCTGGGGGAGCAGATCGAGGATGGGACATGGGCGGATGCACTGGAGAGGGTTAACTCTTCCTCCTCATGTGCGCGGCTCAGCCTCATCCAATTCAAGGTGCTGCACCGGGCCCACATGACTGGGACTAGGATGAGTAGGTTCTTTGGGGGCGTAGACAGGTGTGTCAGGTGTTCGGGGATTCCAGCGAACCATGCCCATATATTCTGGGCATGCCCGACACTGGAGGAGTTCTGGAAGGGGATGGCGAGGACGGTGTCGAGGGTGGTAGGATCCAGGGTCAAGCCAGGCTGGTGACTCGCGATTTTTGGGGTTGCAGTGGAGCCGGGAGTGCAGGTGGCGAGAGAGGCCGGTGTTTTGGCCTTTGCTTCCCTAGTAGCCCGGCGGAGGATCTTGCTACAGTGGAAGGATGCGAGACCCCCAAGCGTGGAGACTTGGATCAATGACATGGCGGGTTTTATTAAGCTGGAGAAGGTCAAATTCGCCCTGAGAGGATCGGTACAAGGGTTCTTTAGGTGGTGGCAGCCTTTCCTCGACCTTCTGGCTCAGCGATAGGGAACTAGGTCAGCAGCAGCAGCAACCCGGGGGGGGGGTGGTGTTGACTATGTTTATTTAATTAAATTTATTTTCAAGTTCTCTTGTTGTTTACCGGTGTTGGCGGGGTGGGGGGGGGCTCGATATATGCATTGCTACGGTCTTGGGTGTGTTATGCTTATTATGTTGTTTTATTGCTGTTTATTACTGTTTGTTGTTATATATTTTGTAAAAAATTTTCAATAAAAATTATTTAAAAAAAAAAACCTCAGAGTGGGCACACAGTTCACCAATTAATCCAGTAACCTTCCCCAGGGATAATGACCCGTCTTTCACATACACAACAGATGTGCACCCATTCAGCCATGTTTGTCAAACTTTAGATTATCTCACGTCAGATGAGCACTAGTTTTGGACACATTGGCATTTTGAAATTGGAGTTCAGAGGGAGATTACTAAAGATAATTTCGTAAGAGTTTTAATTCACGTCCAGCACCTTAGCACGTCTTGCAACACTTCACACACAATGTATTATTTTGAGGTGTGGTTAGTGTTGTTGCAGTAGCTACTTGCGCACAGGAGGATCGCAGAGGACGCTATGGTAGCTAATCTGTTGTTGCCGGTAATGGTTAAGAGGCTAATATTGGTCAAGGCACCGTACTCTTATTTGGCCTCTTTAACATCCGTCTGAATAGGTGGAGAGGACTTTAGATGAACACCTTCACTCGAAGGCAAAATCTCAAACTAATCCAAGAGCAAGCTGCTGCTCCAGCCCTCAAACCCACAGCCTTTTATTCCAAAGGTGCTAACGACTCCAGGAAACTACTGCAACTGTCACACACAAATGCACCCCATCATTAGAAATGATGGCCTGGAGGTTTCATCTGACTGTGCGTGGATTTTTTCCCCGTCACATTTCACCCCAAATTGCTGTAACTTGTGGAAAAGCTGCAGGATTTTAAGTGCACATTATTTTAAGTGTGATTTGAGTTTTGAGCCACTTGAAAAAAACTGCACTGAAAGCTGACAAAACCGGCTGTGCCCTCAGGATTAATTAATCACCATTGGGAGTTTCTGCTAATTGCTCTCGTTTACTGATCCTCCTGGAGGCTCTTTAAAGTAAACTGGATCTTTTGCGTGCAAGGACACTAACAGGTATTGTGTTAAAGGCTTTTGAAAACCATTTTCCCTAATTTACTAAGAAACGGGTTACTGGACAGCAATAGCAATTGTATTTTTTTTAGGATTCATTTTTTAGTTATTGAAAATCAGGTGGTGGATTGCCACTGTCATTAAAAATGCTTATTGTTTCATTATAAATCCACATCTGTCTTCATAACAGCTACCAATGCATCAAGAAATATTTTTTAAAGCCCCGTTAGCTGGATCTTTTGGTCCCGCCAAAGGCGATCCCCATGGCAGTTTCCCCAGTGGTGGCACGGGCGAACCACAAGAAACGGAATATATTGCCAGCAGCCAATGGTGAGCCAGCACCAATGCTCAAAACGCCATTAGAGGGCCGGAAAATCTCACCCAGAAGTTCACATTTGACAATCTGCAAATGGGTTTGGGTGGAAATGTTTAAAAAAACACTTCTCTCAAACCAGGCACAATTTTGGGCAACTTCCAAAGCGTAAACGCCACCCTGTCAGGGAGGACCCTTCAGTTCCGCGACAAACCTTTTGTTAATTTTCCATGAAAGTTCCCAGCGTGGTTGTGACCAGAAAATCCCACCTCTGATCTTTTAGTGCTCGATGTTGGAAGGCCTTTTACTGTTTCCCTGATGCAAGCACATTGCAATCACAGCATGGTTGATCATGGCAGCAGTATTTTGTATACATATATGTGCCAACCTCATGTACTGTCATGTGACCTGCCATTGAACACTTTCTGCTGGCATCATCCTTGGTTATAGTCAGTGCGATGGGTTCAGCTTCTAAGTGTCCAGGGTGGAACTGTGATGTGCAGACTTGGAGGAGGGGGGGCGGGGGGGGGGGGGGGGGGGGGGGGGCTCAGGTTCAGTCAGTGTGGTACCAGACGCACTAAAATGGACCTCAGCACCTGTAGGACTGAGGAAAGAAAATAACCAAGGTACACAATCCAGGAAACTCCCTTCAGGGAGCTAGGTTTCAGGCAACAAAATAATGGGGCATTTTTCTGGCTGCGTTGTGCCTGGCGCACCTCCCGCTATTTCCCAGAGAATAGCGAAACAGCCCATAAACAGGATTCATGCAAGATTCCGAACGGAGGGTGCTGCCCCCGGCCCGCAGTACCTGGCACAATCTGATTCACACCCACTCTGTGGCAGAAAGGTGGACCGCCTGAGAAAGAAGTTGGATCGCCAGGAACACTTGAGGCTGGACGATGGACGACCTCTGGGACACCAAATCTGGAAGATCCAACTGGAGATGCTCCCCCACCCACCCTATCCTCGTAACCCCACCTAACCTTTGGACACTAAGGGGCAATATGACATGGCCAATCCACCTAACCTGCACATCTTTGGGCTGGGGGAGGAAACCGGAGCACACGGAGTAAACCCACGCACAGAGAGAATGTGCAAATTCCACAGTTTGGAATCAAACCCGGGTCCCTGGCGCTGTGAGGCAGCAGTGCTAATCACTGTGCCACCCTAGATCATAGATCACCCATGATCGAGTTAAATGCGGGGATAGGCTGAAGGAGCTGAATGGAATGGCCTCCCACTGTGTAATAGCAAGAGCAGGCAGATAGGCTGAAATTGGTCCTGCTGAACCGCCTTGTGATTCCAACCTGATAGTGCCAGCGCTATCAATAGAACAGATGAAGGGAGCAGCCACAATTGCTGATCATCGGTGTGATGTTTAACATTGATAATCCAAAGGACTTCCTTTTGCAGTTTTTAATCATACAATTATTCCAACTGAGAAGCTGAAATCAAATTAAACTGACCTGAATTACCAAGTATCTCTGTGGATCTCGAGCCATCCGAGAAAATTCTGCTGCCAATTCTTTGAACTTGGGCCTGCTGTCAGCATCAATCATCCAGCCTAAGGGCAAGGGACAAAGAAAGTAGCAGCTTACAGGACAGTGCCGGCCTCACAGGGTCATCCATGACCAGTTAAATACATCCAGTAATGAACACAAACCCACACAAAAAAATGACACTGCTTCTGAACCTGCGGGTATTTAAGAATCACAAAAACAAGGACAGAAAAAAGCTGTAAAACTAAAATTTCACAATTTCTACCCTGCATATCCAGCTAAACTGGATGATGTTTTGTTTTCAATTTAGTGTCAGCCTGTATCTTCAAGTCCTGGCCTCCTCATGCCTTCAGCTGCCTGAGTCCTGAGCTTTGGGACTCCCTCTCTTAATCTCTTTGTGTTTCTCCCTCTAAGCTTTCACTATGATAGGATCCCTACAGTGCAGAAGGAGGCCATTTGGCCCATCAAGTCTGCACCAACCCTCTGAAATAGCACCCTACCTTGGCCCACGCCCCCACCCTATCCCCGTAATCTAGCAACCCCACTTAACCTTTTAGACGCTAAGGGAAATTTAGCATGGCCAATCCACCTAACCTGCACGTCTTTGGACTATGTTGAAGATGCTATGCTATGTTAAAGGTCCTTCAAAAACAAAATGTAATAAAATGTTTATATTGCGTTAAATCAGCTTTAAATCTCGAGTTATATCGTCAGTACCCCTGTTAGATTGATTTAGCCACCTTATTACCTATTCCAAGGTTTAGATTTGCACAAAATCCCCAATGTTAACTTATGGTGAGAGTTTGGCGTGATGGATTGGATGGGGCTGTGTGGACGCGCGGAGTGGGGCTGGCACTCTGGTGAGTGGCTGGATGTCTTGGAGGGCAGGTTGGGATGGGGCAATAAGCTCCCAAAATGCCTGCAGCACAAGGCCCAGGTCACTTATACAGCCTCACTTTTTGCTGCATTATAGAACAAACCTAAGCTCAAAGGGAACGACAAGATGACTGTGGGTTGCAAACAGGATTTCACACGGCTTGAAATTGTTGCTGGCAAGCTGAGGAAACAGTTCGCAGCACTGAAATACAGGCCCAGGGTGGAGAGGTGGGGAGCTTGTGGGAAGGGCACGAAGTCAGGGGAGAAGGGCATGATACCTGGGGAGAAGGGTAGGGAGCTTGGGAGAAGGGGCGCGAAGCCTGGAAGAACAGTTTGGACGCCAGGAGGAAGGAGTGGGAAGGCTGGAGGAAGTGGTGGGAAGCCAGGGGAAAGAGGGAAGCCCATGGGATGGGAAGATTCAGGAAAGGGTAAGGGCAAAAACATTAAGGGTAATGTTAAGGGTGTGGTGCAAGCAGCAATTTGGATAAAAATCAGCAGTGAGTCTGGAAGGGAGCGGCAGCTGAACAAACATAATCGGGTTACATCAGGGAAAAACTAAAATGTGAAAGCTAAGGGCAGAGTATTTGAAAGCATGACACATTCTCAACCAAGATAAATAAATTAATAGCACAGTCGGATGTTAATGAGTTTTATCTAATAATTATTACAGATGTTGCAGAGTGCCCAAGGTTGGGTATTAAATATTCCGAGATAATTGACTAAAACACAGGGTGGAGGGGTAAAATAGAAAGGGTGGAGGGGTAGCTCTGCTAATACAGAATGGGATAAAGCAGAGAGAAAGGATCACAGCACAGAAAATCAAGCTGGAGAATCAGATCGAGTAGGGCTGAGAAACAAGACGCAGAAAACCTTGGTATGGATAGTTTATAAACCTCTTAGTTTTAGCAAAGATCATAAATCAGTAAATCAGGTGAATGCAACAATAATTATGGGAGACTTTAATAATTACATAGGCTGCAGTAATAGGAACATAGGAACAGAGGATCAAGAGTAGTCCATTCAGCCCTTTCAACCTGCTTTATTCTTCAACTGAATCATGGCTGATAATCTACCTCAACACCATTTTCCCACACTATCCCATATCCCTTCGTGCCATTAGTATCTTTGAATCTATCTTGAATATACTTAATGACTGAGCTCCCACAGCCCATGGGATAGAGAACTCCAAAGATTCATGACCCAATGACTGAAGAAATTCCACAGAACCATAGAATTGTTACAGTGCTGTAGGAGGCCATTCGGCCCATTTTGCCTACACCAACTCTCCCATAGAGCACCCTACCTAGACCAGCTACCCACTCCCCCTTCTGGCCACCATCCCCGAACCCCACATAACCTACATATCTTTGAACACTAAGGGTCAATTTAGCATGGCCAATCCACCTAACCACATCTTTGAATTGTGGGAGGAAACCGGAGCACCCGGAGGAAATCCACTCAGATGCGGGGAGAATGTGCAAACTTTACACAGTCATCCAAGGCCAGAATTGAACCTGGCTGTGAGGCAGCAGTGCTAACCACTGTGCCACTGATTCCACCTCATCTTGGTCCTAAATGTGTTGCCAAATATTCTGACTGCGTCCCATGGTTCTGGACCATCCAGACAGAAGAAACATCCTTTCTGCATCTACCTTGTCTAGTCTCAATAAGATCATCTCTTATTCTTCTAAACTCCAAAGAATACAGGCTCAATATTCTTAATTTCTCCTCATAATAGTGTAATGATAATAATAATAATTTTTATTAGTATCAAACTAGGCTTACATTAACACTGAAATGAAGTTACTGTGAAAATCCCCTCGTTGCCACACTCTGGTGTCTGTTCGTATACACTGAGCGAGAATTCAGAATGTCCAATTCACCCAACAAGCATGTCTTTTGGGACTAGTGGGAGGAAACCGGAGCACCCAGAGGAAACCCACGCAGACACGGGGAGAACGTGCAGACTCCGCACAGACAGTGACCCAAGCCGGGAATCAAACCTGGGACCCTGGAGCTGTGAAGCAAGTGTGGAGATGGTGTTCACGGAATACATTCAAGATAGTTTCCTCGATTAGTATGTTGAGGAACCAAGTAGAGAGCAGGATATTTTAGATCTCGTATCATGCAACACAAATTGGGGAAGAATTATCATGTGGTATTGAACTGCAGACTGATTTAGTTAAGTCTGAAACTAGAGTCTCAAATCAGAACAAAGACATCTTAAGTATGACGGGTGCTATGGCCATGATAAATTAGGAAACTAGATCAGGTAATGTGCCAGTAGATAAGCAATGGAAAATGTTAAGGACTTCAGTCACAATTCACAACAGTTATACATTCCTTAAGGGATAAAAATCCCACAGGAAAAGTAGTCCAAATGTGGCTAACAAAGGGAAGTTAAAATAGTATTTGCTTAAGAAAAGAAGCTTATAATGTTGGCAGAAAGAGCATGACACCTGAGAATTATAAAGATTTTAGCATTCAGCAAAGGATAATTGAGAAATTGATAAAGAAACAGAAAGTAGACTATGAGGGGAAATAAGGAAGGGTCTAAAAAAACAATATAATGCATTTTATGGCAGCATAGTGGTGCAGTGGTTAGCACTGCTGCCTCACGGCGCCAAGGTCCTACGTTCGATCCTGGCCCTGGATCATTGTGTGGAGTTTGCACATTCTCCCCATGTTTGCGTGGGTTTCACCCCCACAACCCAAAGATGTGTGGGGTAGGTGAATTGGCCACGCTAAATTGCCCCTTAATTGGAAAAAATGAATTGGGTACTCTAAATTTATTTTTAACAAGTAAATGCGCCTATAGGTGTGTAAAAAGGAAGACAAAAATATTCTGGAAATAATGGAGAACCAAGGGTTTAGTGAAAATGAGAAACTTAAAGAAATTATTATTCCTAAAGAAGTAGTACTGGAGAAATGAATGGAACAAAAGTCAACTAAATCCCCCAGATCTGGCGGCCCACATTCGAGAGTTTTAAAAGAGGTGGTGGTAGGGCAGCACGGTGGCACAGTGGTTAGCACAGCTGCCTCACGGCGCTGAGGTCCCAGGTTCGATCCCGGCTCTGGGTCACTGTCCGTGTGGAGTTTGCACATTCTCCCCGTGTCTGCGTGGGTTTCGCCCCCACAACCCAAAGATGTGCAGAGTTGGTGGATTGGCCATACTAAATTGCCCCTTAATTGGAAAAAATAATTGGGTTCTCTAAATTTATTTAAAAAAAAGAGGTGGTGGCTACAGGGATAGTGGGTGCATTGGATTTGATTTTCCAGAATTCCTTAGATTCTGGAACAGTCTCTGTGAATTGGAAGGTAGAAGGGAAACACTGCTATTCAAGAAAGGTGGGAGGAATGAACACAGGGCACGATAGGTCAGGTTACCTGACATCAGTAGTATGGAAAGGCCTAGAATCACTTAGAAACACTTAGAAAACCCTGTTTTAACAGGGCAGAGTCAACACAGACTTATGAAAGGGAACTGGCTGACAAATCGTTTGAGGTTACAACGAGTAGAACAAGGCAAGAAGCAATCAATGTATGCAGTGTAGTTGGATTTTCAAAAAGCATTGGATAATGAAATGAAATGAAAATCGCTTATTGTCACAAGTAGGCTACAATGAAGTTACTGTGAAAAGATCCTCGGCGCCACATTCCGGCGCCTGTCCGGGGAGGCTGGTACGGGAATTGAATCCGCGCTGTTGGCCTGCCTTGATCTGCTATAAAAGCCAGTTATTTAGCCCAGTGTGCTAAACCAGCCCATACACGATGCCACACAAGAGCTTATTATACAAAGATAGGGCTCATCGGATTGGGGTTGGGGGAGCAGCGGGAATATGAACATGGATTGAGGATTGGATAATGAAAACAGACGGGAGTAAACAGGTCATTTTTGGGTTTATAGGCTACAACTAATGGGCTGCCATAAGGATGAGTGCTTGGGGCCTCAGCTATTTACAATCTACAGGCAGGATTTTCCAAGCCAACTGCAGTGTGTCTTCCGATGGCGGGAGGTGGGATTTCAAATTGCATCCCCTCCACAACGTCGTCGGGAGATGTTGATACTGGAAGGAAAGTGAAGCCCAACGAATGAATAGAGAAGTTTGGCGAAGGATTAAAAAGCCCAGAGAATGGGCAAGAAAACCTGGAGAGGGCAGTTTGGGGAGGTAACTTAGTGGTAACCAGTGACATTGATTTCTTCTGGCTCTCAAGAAAATCTGACAAATATTAAATATTGAAATTGCTTGAACCACCTCTCTGTGGAGTTTGCACTTTCTCCCCGTGTCTGCGTGGGTTTCCTCCGGGTGCTCTGGTTTCCTCCCACAGTCCAAAGATGTACAGGTTAGGTGGATAGGCCATTCTAAGTTGTCCCCTAGTTTGCAAAGGTTAGGAGGGGTTACGGGGATAGGGCAGGGGAGTGGGCCGAGGTAGGGCGCTCTTTCAGAGGGTTGGTATAGAATCGATGGGCCAAATGGCCTCCTTCTGCACTGTATGGATTCCATGTTTCTCCAGCTGTAATGCTCGTCAACATAAGGGTGCAGTTTGAGATATTTTGGCATAGTTTGTGTCCTGTATTATAGGAAGCCTGGAAGACCACAAACCATGGTCAGCTTGTGAGTACAAGTGCTCACAAACACCTTAGTTAAAGCTTCTCCCATCTTTTATTCATCATCTGCTGCTGAGGAACTAGCATATCTTCCTATCAGCATGGTAAAAACAGAACATTAGTCAAGCAGGCAGCTCCAGACTAGATGGTGAAAATAAATAATTTTGCAAAGACTGCAGGGCACAATGGAGCTTTCAATTATAAAGGATATAATTTAAATTATAATATTTTGCCTGAACGCTGACATGCATATGGAGTGTTGAACTATGCCATATTGGTGCAAAATGTATTGAAATGGATTCTTCACTTCAGGGAAAGTAAAGGCTGAATATTAAAAAGAAATGGCAAAGACTGTGATGAATTAGAATTCATGCAGAATAAAGAGGGGAGGCTTCAGAGAACAAGATGCAGTTCCATTGATGGGATTGTTATGTAAAGGGTTTATTTGCTGAACCTGAGCAGCATCTTATTTGCCTGTAGTTGATAGCCCTCATATAACCCAGGTTGGATATTCTAGTCATTGCTGGTTTGTTTCATACAGTGTGATATTGATTCACGCTGAACAGGCTTTCCTGATATGCACTGAGCCGCCTATACACAATCACAGTGTTAGTCAGGGTTCAGCTGTTGGCTACAGTGGGGGAAACATGACAGGATTCTGCTCCCACTGACACCAGGACAGTTACCAGAGTATACCGATTTAAACTAACTGGCAAAAACATCCAGGGATGAAATAAGGAGGATTTTTCACTAATTCGGTTGGGTGTTATGATCCAGAATGCACCGCCTGAAAAGACAGAGGAGGCAGATTCAATAGCAACTTTGAAAAGAACTTGGATAAATAAATGGGTGGCACGGTGACTAACACTGCTGGCTCACAGCGCCAGGGGCCTGGATTAAATTCCGGCCTTAGGTTGCAGTCTGTGTAGAGTTTGCACACTCTCCCCGTGTCCTGATGTACCATCAATTACCACGAGACGAGAATGGTGAAACAATCAAGGCTTTATTGCACAAGATGTTGTGCCTCCTGCAGCTGGAACCAGAATGGCAGTAGTGCAGGAGAGCATACACTTTTATACAGCGCCTGCTGGGAGGGGCCAGCAGGCTGGGATTTACTGTGGTACCTGTAATACAGTGGCAGTACCGTAATACATGTAATGTGTTACTAGTGGTGTCTACCACATTCACCCCTGTTTAAAAAGAGTCCGGCGAGGGTGAAGAAAAATATTACAGATTGAGACTGTCGGGGGATCTGACCCTCCGCTGCGAATGCCTCAGACCTGGTGGTGGTGTGGGCGCCGATGCGGTCACCTGCGACTCTGGGAGCATGTTGTCCTCATCTTCATCACCCCTTAGTGGATCCAGTGGGAGGACGAATCCTGCTGGGATGGGGGCTGCGGTGAGGTTCGGTGGCGGGAGGGTGGGCGGCGCAGGGGTGAATTAGGCAACTGGGGGGGGGGAGAAGCGGTATCAGGTCGGGGGTTGTGGGTGGGGACCCAGTGGGTACCAGGTCCCGGAGGGAGATTGTGTCCTGTCGCCCCGTCGGGGTGTGCCACGTAGGCGTACTGCGGGTTTGCATGGAGGACGTGGACTTTTTCAACCAAGGGATTCGATTTATGGCTCCGCACATGCTTCCGGAGGAGGACGGGTCTAGGAACTGTCAGCCATGTTGGGAGCGAGATCCCGGAGGTGGACTGCCTAGGGAAGGCAAACACCCGTTCGTGAGGGGTCTAATTAGTCGCCGTGCATAGGAGCAACCGGATAGAGTGGAACGCGTCGGGGAGGACCTCCTGCCAGCGGGAGACCGAGAGATTTCTAGGCCGAAGGGCCAGCAGGACGGCCTTCCAGACTGTCCAATTCTCCCTCTACAGCTGCCCGTTTCCCCGGTGGTTGTAGCTGGTTGTCCTACTCGAGGCGATGCCCTTGCTGAGCAGTAACTGACGCAGCTCATTACTCATGAAGGAGGATCTCCGATCACTATGAATATAGGTGGGGAAACCGAACAGAGTGAAGATGCTGTGCAAGGCTTTGATTACCGTGGCAGAAGTCATGTCGGGCCATGGGATGGCGAAAGGGAACCGTGAGTACTCATTAATTACTTTGAGGAAGTACACGTTGCAGTCAATGGAGGGGAGGGGCCCTTTGAAGTCCATGCTGAGACGCTCAAAGGGGCGGGAGGTGCGCTCTATCTGGCCGGTAGAAGTGCGGCTTGCACTCCGCGCAGACTTGGCAGTCTCTGGTTACGGTCCTGACCTCCTCAATGGAGTAGGGCAGGTTGCAGGCCTTAACAAAATGGAAGAACCAGGTGACCCCTGGGTGGCAGAGGTCATAATGGAGAGCCCGGAGTCGGTCCACTTGTGCGCTGGCACATGTACCACAGGATAGGGCATCAGGGGGCTCACTGAGCTTCCCCGGGTGATACAAGATCTCATAGTTATAGGTGGAGAGCTCGATCCTCCACCTCAAGATCTTGTCATTCTTGATCTTGCCCTGCTGCGTATTGTTAAACATGAAGGCAACAGACCGTTGGTCAGTGAGGAGAGTGAATCTCCTGCCAGCCAGGTAATGCCGCCAATGTAGCACTGCTTCTACAATGGCTTGGGCCTCCTTTTCAACAGAGGAGTGCCGGATTTCAGAGGCATGGAGGGTGCGGGAAAAGAAAGCCACGGGTCTGCCCGCCTGGTTGAGGGTGGCGGCCAGAGCTACGTCTGATGTCTCGTCGACTGCGTGCATTGTGGCCTTTGTGATGTCCGCCTTGATGTGGTTGAAGGCCTGGTGGGCCTCAGCCATCAGGGGAAAAACTGTGGACTTGATGAATGGGCGGGCCTTGTCCGCATAATTAGGGACCCACTGGGCGTAATACAAGAAAAACCCCAGGTATCGTTTCAAGGCCTTGGGGCAGTGTGGGAGAGGGAGTTCCAGGAGGGGGCGCATGCGGTCGGGGTCGGGCCCTAGGACTCCATCTTCCACTACATAGCCAAGGATGGCTAAGCGGTTGGTGCGGAACACGCATTTCTCCTTATTGAAGATGACGTAAGGAGTCTGGCGGAATGGAGGAAGTTTGGAGGTTTGCATCGTGGTCCTGCTGATCGTGGCCGCATATGGTGACATTATCTAGGTACGGGAAGGTGGCCCGCAGACCGTACTGGTCAACCATTCGGTCCATTTCTCGCTGGAAGATCGAGACCCCATTGGTGACGCCGAAGGGAACTCTAAGGTAATGATAGAGGCAGCCATCTGCTTCGAAGGCAATGTATTGGCTGTCCTCCGGGCGGATGGTGGTAGGCGGACTTCAAGTCTACTGTGGAGAAGACTCGAAACTGCGCAATCTGATTGACCATGTCAGATATGCATGGGAGGGGGTACACGTCGAGCTGCGTGTACCGGTTGATGGTCTGACTGTAGTCAATGACCATCCTGTGCTTCTCCCAGTCTTCAGTACCACCACTTGAGCCCTCCAGGGGCTGTTACTGGCCTCAATGATCCCCTCCCGCAGAAGCCGTTGGACCTCCGACTTGATAAAGGTCCTGTCCTGTGCACTGTACCGACTGTTCCTAATGGCGATGGGCTTGCAGTCCAGGGTGAGGTTTGCAAACAATGAAGGTGGATCGACCATAAGGGTCGTGAGGCCGCAGACGGTGAGGGGGTCAGCGGTCCACCGAATTTCAAAGTAAGGCTTTGGAGGTGGCATTGAAAATCAAGGCCTAGTAACAGGGCAGCGCAGAGATGGGGGAGGACGTAGAGCCTGAAGTTGCTGAACTCTACACCCTGAACGGTGAGGGTTGCGACACAGTACCCCCGGATTTCCACAGAATGAGATCCGGAGGCCAGGGAGATTTTCTGGGTGACGGGGTGTACCGGGAGGGAGCAGCGCCTTATCGTAGCAGGGTGGATGAAACTCTCTGTGCTCCCGGAGTCAAAGAGGCAGGTTGTCTCGTGCCTGTTGATCTTTAGTATCGCCGTAGCAAGGTTGTGGGGCCGAGACTGAACCAGGGTGATGGAGGCGAGCTGCGGAAGATGTTGGGAGGTCCCGGGCTGATCAGCAGTGGCGGAGGTATCAGTAGGCAGCGAACGGCCCGACGAGCAGGGGCCCGAGGCACGGTCCAAAATGGCGCCGAAGATGGCGGCGCCCACAGCGCGCACATGGTGGGCGGCATCAAATATGGTGGCGCCCACGAGCCGCACATGGCTTATAGTGGAGAAGATGGTGGCACCCCTGGATTGCATGTGGGGGCTGTAGCAATGCCGGGCCTGGAAACAGCGGCGACCGCCGGGCCTGGCAAACGGAAACAAAGTGGCCCTTCTTCCCGCACCCGTTGCAAGTCACGCTCCGCGCTGGGCAGCTCTGCCTAGGATGTTTGCCCTGGCTGCAAAAATAACATCTGTGCCCTCCGGAGTTGACTGGCTGCCGCGCGGCGCAGGCTTGCGGTGTACTTGAGTCGGCAGCTGGTGGAGCCCACGATGCCCACGAGGGTGCCGCACAGTCGGAAGTGTAGGCCTCCAGATTACGGGAGGCCACTTCCAGGGAATTGGCAAGCTGCAAGATCGAGCGTACCCCCTTCCAATAGCCTCTGGCGAATGTACGTAGACTTAACAAACATGATATAAGCATCTCTGATTAGTTGTTCGGTGTGTTGGACTGCCGAAACTGCCTGGCAGTCACAATTCCAACCGAGAATCTGTAGAGCCCGCAGGAAATCATCCAGAGTTCCCCCCAGGAGTTGCTGCCTCGTGACCAAGAGGTGCCTGGCGTACACTTGATTCACTGACTTAATGTACTGTCCCTTTAGTAGCGTCATCGCTTCTGTGTAGGTGGGCGCATCCCGGATGAGGGGAAAAATTTGAAGGCTCACCCGTGAGTAGAGGACTTGGAGCTTCTGTGGGTCTGAGTGTTCTTCAGTGGCTGCTCCGAGGGAACCTTCAAAGCAGGCTAGCCAGTGCTCAAAGGTGGACGTGGTGTTGGCTGCGTGAGGGCTCAGCTGCAGGCGATCAGGCTTGATTAGGAAGTCCATCTTTTAAAATCTTGTGCAATAAATTTATGTACCATCAATTACCACGAGATGAGAATGGTGAAACAATCGAGGCTTTGTAGCAAAAGATGTTGTGCCTGCTGCAGCTGAAACCAGAATGGCAGTAGTGCAGGAGAGTATACACTTTTATACACCGCCTGCTGGGAGGAGCCAGAAGGCTGGGATTTACTGTGTTAACTGTAATACAGTGGCAGTACCGTAATACATGTAATGTGTTACTAGTGGTGTTTGCTGTGTTGGGTACTTTGGATCCGTGAAGTAGACATAGGCCACCAACACTGAAGATGGTTCAACACTATTTTATTGACTCGTATAAAATGCGAAACATACTGGGCGGAATTCTCCGCTCCTGGGAAAAATCGGGAGGGCCGTCGTGAACTCGGCTGAGTTTCACGACGGCCTTGGAGGCCGCTCCTCGCCCCCTATTCTCCCCTCCCAGCGGGGCTAGGAGCGGCGCTCCATAACTCTTGGCCACGGGGGCATCGTGCCAAGAATGACGCGGCCAGTATGCCTAATGACGTCAGCCGCGCATGCGCAGGTTGGCCGGCTCCAACCCGCGCATACGCGGCTGACGTCATGACGCTGTCGGCACGAACCCGCGCATGCGCGGTGGCCGTCTTTCCCCTCAGCCACCCCTCAAGACGTGGCGGCTTGATCTTGCGGGGCGGCGGAGGGGAAATAGTGCGTCCGATTTGGATGCCGGCCTGATGATCGGTGGGCACCGATCGTGGGCCTGTCCCCTCCCGAGCACAGTCGTGGTGCTCTTTCCTTGCTAGGCCACCTACAAGCCCCAAACGCGCTTCTCACTCCCGTTTCACGGCGGCAGCGACCAGGTGTATTTGCCGCTGTTGTGAAACGGCCGCGAACGGCAGGCCGCTTGGCCCATCTGGGTCGGAGAATCGCCGTTCACTGTGAAAAACAGCGAGCGCCGATTCTTCCGAGCGGTGGGGGGATGTGGGGGGCGGGGGGGGGAAGAATCGCGGCGGGCGCCAGGGGGGCCTGAAATTTGTCGGGGGGCCCTCCCGCGATTCTCCCACCCGGCGTGGGGAGCGGAGCATCGCGCCCACTATTAGAACATAGAACATAGAACGATACAGCGCAGTACAGGCCCTTCGGCCCACGATGTTGCACCGACATGGGAAGTCAAAAACTAAAGGCCATCTAACCTACACTATGCCATTATCATCCATATGCTTATCCAATAAACTTTTAAATGCCCTCAATGTTGGCGAGTTCACTACTGTTGCAGGTAGGGCATTCCACGGCCTCACCACTCTTTGCGTAAAAAACCCACCTCTGACCTCTGTCCTATATCTATTACCCCTCAATTTAAGGCTATGTCCCCTCGTGCTAGCCACCTCCATCCGCGGGAGAAGGCTCTCACTGTCCACCCTACCTAACCCTCTGATCATTTTGTATGCCTCTATTAAGTCACCTCTTAACCTTCTTCTCTCTAACGAAAACAACCTCAAGTCCATCAGCCTTTCCTCATAAGATTTTCCCTCCATACCAGGCAACATCCTGGTAAATCTCCTCTGCACCCGTTCCAAAGCTTCCACGTCCTTCCGATAATGAGGCGACCAGAACTGCATGCAATACTCCAAATGCGGCCGTACCAGAGTTTTGTACAGCTGCAACATGACCTCATGGCTCCGAAACTCAATCCCTCTACCAATAAAGGCCAACACACCATAGGCCTTCTTCACAACCCTATCAACCTGGGTGGCAACTTTCAGGGATCTATGTACATGGACACCGAGATCCCTCTGCTCATCCACACTACCAAGAATTTTACCATTAGCCAAATATTCCGCATTCCTGTTATTCTTTCCAAAGTGAATCACCTCACACTTCTCTACATTAAACTCCATTTGCCACCTCTCAGCCCAGCTCTGCAGCTTATCTATGTCCCTCTGTAACCTGCAACATCCTTCCGCACTGTCTACAACTCCACCGACTTTAGTGTCGTCTGCAAATTTACTCACCCAACCTTCTGCGCCCTCCTCTAGGTCATTTATAAAAATGACAAACAGCAACGGCCCCAGAACAGATCCTTGTGGTACGCCACTCGTAACTGAACTCCATTCTGAACATTTGCCATCAACCACCACCCTCTGTCTTCTTTCAACTAGCCAATTTCTGATCCACATCTCTAAATCACCTTCAATCCCCAGCCTCCGTATTTTCTGCCATAGCCGACCGTGGGGAACCTTATTACTGTGGGTTTACACGATGCTAGTTTAACTAGAGACCTGTGCCTGTCCGAACCAGTTGAATCTCTCAGCACGTGGTGTGAGCCTGTACTATACTTGATGTGCTCTTGTGCATCTGAGAGGCAGCACCCAGGATGAGCGGGAAAAGTGATGCCCTCTGTCTTTATAGTGCGTGTGTTCTAACTGGTGATTGGCTGTGGTGTTAGTGCATGTTGATTGGTCCTAGTGTCTGTCCATCAGTGTGTGTCTGCAACATGATACACTTGTGTATATTATGACAGTGTTTACCACATGTTCGCTCCAGTTTCCTCCCAAAATCCAAAGATCTGCAAGTTAGGTGGGGTTACAGGGATAAGGTAGAGGAATGGGCTGAGGTAGGGTGCTCTTTTGGAGGGTTGGTGCAGACTCAATGGCCGAATGGCCTCCTTCTGCACTGTGGGGATTCTATGTTCAATGATTCTATGAAATACTTGAATCAAAAATGATTTGCAGGGAACACAGCAGGGGAGTGGATAACTTGGATAACTTTCAAAGAGCTGGCACCGTAAGATGGGCTGAATGACCCCCTCACACTGTATCATTCTAAGATTGTCACGAGCTGCCATTCCTTATCATACATACAAAGAAGGAAAGTGGATATTGGGTTCGGGAAAGCTTGCGTCAGGGTGTGGAATTTAATGCTACATTTTCCTTCTCGGTTGTTCTGACTTTTAATAATTAAAAGGGAGGCATAATCAGTGCCATATACATGAATGCAATTCTGCCAATGAATCCAGGAAAGCTGACAAGCAACAAGCTCTCATGTCACCGAATATTTCAGATATTTCTACTAGTGGAACAGTAAGACTCAGTGTCAGCAGGTGAAGGTGTTCTTGGCAGGATTCAGGAAGGAGATTGAAGGAGCATAAACAATGATTTTTTTAAAAATGTGGTTTTAAAAGAGAATTTTATAGGTTTGGAGGTTGAACGGCAAACAGTGCCCTTTTAACCTGCAGAGCAACAGCAAAAGTAAATAACTTTAAGCCATACCACTTGAGAAATATACACACAAATGGATAGAATGCAAGGGTTATTTTGGGAGGTTGGGGTAGGTCAAGTGAGAGACTCTGAGCTATACCCCAAAATATTAAATTAGATGTGGACTTCAAAACTGGATGAGTAAATGTTGAAAATGAATTCCCCTCTGAGCATCTACTGCTTTCACCCCTTGTACAGAAAGGACCCTTCAAACATTGGGAGACATGGCATGGTCTTGTCATTCTACTTGTAGTTTACAGCACCATCTGAGTACTTTGTTATATTACCCTCTCTGCTACCCTCCCTGTTGGGGAGCTGTAAATAATGTTAGTTCATTCACGGCTGAATGCAACTGAGCATGCATTGCCCTTGGTCCGTGCAATACACATTAAAAAGATGGTAACGCGACTCGGATGGACTTTTATGTTTCATTTGAGAAGTTAAGGACTGAACTGGTGATCCACTTTGGAACTCATAAAGTTGATTTGAGGAAATATTAGCAATTTCCAAGATTGTTGTGTGCACACAGTGAGTCAGCAGAGTATGTAATTGAACAAAATGACACTGAAGTTGTTTATGGGGATGTTGGGGAAATTCAACCCGAACAACGAGGGCTGATATAATTAGGAACAGTTAACATACTTGGTTGAAACAAAAATAAAATAGGAGAAGAGGGTGAAGTAAGTATTTTCCTCACCCTGATGGGGGTGCACCTGAGGTGTATGTCTAACCAATGTTGTCCCCGAAACCCCAGGATTATGGACTATTCAGAAAATAATGAGATTCTGGACTCATACTGGCCTGCATGCTCCATTCTGGAGACTAAGGGCCGGATTCTCCGATTCTGAGGCTATGTTCGCAGCATGTGTCTAGTCTTACGACGGAAAAGATAGCGCTGCCCCCGCACCAATCCTCCACCTGGTGGGGGACTAGCAGCCGCGCCACATAAACCCCTGGCATTCCCTGCAGATACGGATTGAGAATTGCCAGATCGCACCATATTTTTTTCCTTTATGTTTTTATTCAGTTTTCATATTTTATATTGAACAAATTACAAATTGTTAGGAGAGAAAAAAAAAAACAAAAAAAACAAACAAACACGCAAAAATTAACATACATATTTACAGGTAAGCATCTTCGTAGTAGTAACTGCGCCCGCCCGCCCCCCCCCCCCCCCCCCCCCCCCCCCCCCTCAACATGTTTATTTAGTTTGGTTTTGGGCCTTAGCTAGCCATCGAACCCCCGTACCGAACCTGTAGCCCCCCCCCCCCTCCCACTACCTTCCCCCGACTATTCTTCCTCTTGTACATTGGCCACAAATAGGTCCCGGAACAGTTGCATGAATGGCTCCCACGTTCTGTGGAAGCCGTCGTCCGAACCTCGGATGGCAAATTTGATTTCTCCATTTGGAGAGATTCCGAGAGGTCGGACAGCCAGTCCGCAGCTCTGGGCGGTGCTGCTGACCGCCAGCCAAACAGGATTCTACGGCGGGCGATCAGGGAGGCAAAGGCAAGGGCGTCCGCCCTCCTCCCCAGGAATAGATCTGGCTGTTCTGAAACCCCGAAGACCGCCACTATCGGGCATGGCTCCACCCTCACTCCCACCACTTTGGACATAACCTCGAAGAAGGCTGTCCAGTACTCCACGAGTCTGGGGCAAGACCAGAACATGTGGGCGTGGTTGGCCGGGCCTCTTTGGCACCGTTCACATCTGTCTTCCACCTCCGGGAAGAACCTACTCATACGGGTTCTTGTTAAGTGGGCTCTATGTACCACTTTTAGTTGCGTCAGGCTGAGCCTTGCGCACGTGGAGGTGGAGTTGACAAAGTGCAGTGCTTCGCTCCAGAGTCCCCACCCTATCTCCATCCCCAGGTCGTCCTCCCATTTCCTTCTTGTTGCGTCCAGTACGGTGTCGTCCCTATCTACCAGTCGGTCATACATGTCACTACAGTTCCCTTTCTCTAGGATACTTGCGTCCAGTAGGTCTTCCAGTAGTGTCTGTCGTGGCGGTTGTGGGTACGTCCTTGTCTCCTTTCGTAGGAAGTTTTTGAGCTGCAGGTACCGTAGCTCGTTCCCCCCAGCTAGCTGAAATTTCTCTGTCAGTTCGTCCAGTGTTGCGATCCTGTCGTCCGTGTATAGGTCCCTGACTGTCAGTGTCCCCCCGTCCTGCCTCCACCTTTTGAAGGTGGCGTCAGTCAGTGCTGGTGTGAACCTATGGTTGTTGCAGATGGGAGCCCTGTTCGACATTTTGGTCAGGCCAAGTTGCTGCCGCAGTTGGTTCCAGGATTGGAGGGTGGCTGTCACCACTGGGCTGCTGGAGTGTTTTTTGGGTGGGGATGGGAGTGCTGCCGTGGCGAGGGCCCGGAGGGAGGTTCCCATGCAGGAGGCCTCCTCCGCACGCACCCACTCAGCTTCTGGCTCCTGGATCCATCCCCTTACTCGCTCAGCTGTTGCTGCCCAGTGGTAGAATTGTAGATTCGGGAGGGCTAGCCCTCCCCTGGTTTTTGTTTTTTGTAAGACCTTCTTTGGGATCCTAGCATTTTTACCCCCCCATACGAACGCCATGATGAGTTTGTCCAGCGCTTTGAAAAAGGCCTTGGGGATGTAGATCGGAATGGATCTAAACAGGAAGAGGAACCTGGGCAGTACGTTCATTTTGATCGTCTGAACTCTCCCCGCGAGGGAGAGCGGGAGTGTGTTCCATCTTTGCAGGTCCTTTTTAACTTCCTCCGTCAGGCTGGTGAGGTTCCATTTGTGGATCCCTTTCCAGTCATGGGCTATTTGGATCCCCAGGTAGCGGAATTTATGTCGGGCTTGATTGAACGGCAGCCCCTTTAGTGCTGCCCCCCCCCCCCCCTTGCGGGTGTACTGGGAAGATCTCACTTTTGCTCATGTTGAGTTTGTAGCCCGAGAAGGCTCCAAACTCTTTCAGGAGCGCGATGATTCCGTCCATGCTGCTTTGTGGGTCCGAGATATAGAGGAGCAGATCATCCGCATAGAGTGAGACTCTGTGCTCTCTACCTCCCCTTCGGATCCCCCTCCAATTTTTTGCTGCCCTGAGCGCGATTGCTAGCGGTTCAATTGCTAGTGCGAACAGCAGCGGGGACAGTGGGCATCCTTGTCTGGTGCCCCTGTGCAGCTGGAAGTATTGGGAGTTGGTATTGTTGGTCTGTACACTCGCCATGGGAGCGTTGAGATCGCACCATATAACATGGCGCCGGCCACGCACGGTCGCGGCCTGCCATATAGTGCCCCCCTGTAACCCCCCTCGCCACCCCGAGACAATCACCCCCACCAGTCTCCCCAGCCCCCAGTGAAGCACCCCCCCCCCCCCCCCCCCCCCCGCCCCGGCCAGCGGAATGGCTTCCCCCTGACTGAGGCTGCGCTCGACACAGTCCACAGTCACCACGGGAGGTTCAAGAAAACCCAGAATATAAGTGATCCACGCAGTCGGGAAGTGGGTCCATCGGGGGCGAAGCATTGGGAAGGGCCTTCAGGTGACATCCTGAGGCCGTCCCAATGGCGTGTGGCGTACTCACCAATGATGCCGTTTTGGAGGGGGCAGAGCATCTGAAAACAGGCGCCAATTTCGGCGTCAAAAGGGTTTCTCTCCCCAATCGCGGAACGCAATTTCGCCGTCGGCAATCGGAGAATCTCGCCCATAGTGTTCCTGCCATAGGAGAATCAATTGGTCTCCACTGGAGCCAGGCCCAGGTGCGAATCTCTCTTCTTAACCATGCAAATATATGCATGGTGGAGAGCTCACTGGATTCCATCGGAATCCACATATTGGGGTGCGATTTTGAGCGGGCAACCCACCCCTGAGGTCCGGTGGCTGGTCCCCCACTTCTCACAAACCTAATCCTGTCCCCCCTTGTTCAAAAGGAGAGGATCCCCCCCCCACACCCCCAAAGCACACGCGGAAAGACCCCATAGGCCTCCCTTCAGATCCTCCATCAGTTCCCCCGATCAGAGACCTCTATCTGTCAGCCCTCTCTGAAAGCTGAAGAGCAGTCCAGGCAGTACAGTGAAAATGCCGTGATCTTCCACTGTGCTGCCTGGACTGTTGCTGGATTAGTGATCCGGAGACGCATGGGAATGCTCTGGGAATCTAGGTTCGAATCCCATCATGACAGATGGTGAAATTTAAATTCCATAAAAACCTTGAATTAAAAGCCTAATGACCATGAAACCATTGGCGATTGTAGTAAAACCCATCTGGTTCACTCATGTCCTTTAGGAACGGATTTCGATCATCCTTACATGGTCTAGCATACATGTGAGTCCAGACCCACAACGTGGTTGAATCTTAAATGCCCTCAGGAATGGGTAATAAGCACAGTGGGCTAAGACAGCCGGCTTGTAATGCAGAACAAGACCAGCAGCGCGGGTTCAATTCCCATTCCAGCCTCCCCGAACAGGTGCCGGAATGTGGCGACGAGGGGCTTTTCACAGTAACTTAATTGTAGCCTATTTGTGACAATAAGTGATTATTATTATTATTATTAAATGCTGGCCCAACCAGCACTGCCCACATCCCATGAACAAATAAAAAAATCCAACTTGTTAAATTTTCAGGTGTTGTTGATATTAGCTTCGTCAAATAATATTCCGGGAACCTATGTTCAGATACCATTTTACATTTTGACATATAAGTTTTTATTAAGTGGGGAGGTAGTGTGATATACTTTAAGATCTTAGAATTTTATCATACTGTTGGAGTTCATAATAGCTGCCTACAGCTGAGGATGCATTTTTCTTGTGCAATGCACAATACTATTTTATGCAGCTCCAGCCAAGTCCATGCTTGAACAATCTTCAGAGTCACTCTTCGCTGCTGTAAGGAGGGTCACTTACATTTCACCATCACCATGTAGACATCAATAGTACAGATTGGAGGTTGCGGAAGACGCTCTCCTTTTTCCAAGATGTCCGGTATTTCGCGGGCTGGGATCCCGTCGTACGGCTTCCCACCAAAAGTCATCAATTCCCAGATAGTGACACCTGTAAGAAATAAACCAATATAAAATGCACTCGTCACCCACTGCATGCTTGAACCAGAGAATAGATTCAGAAACAGCCAGCGGAATCTGAGAATGGGAAAGGCCTGTGTGCCTTACCCAGCACGCTGCTGATTCCTCCATAAACATGCAGTGTTTAGAGTCGAGAACCTACCATAGCTCCACACGTCACTTTGATGGGTGAACTTCCGATAGTGAATACATTCCAAAGCCATCCACTTAATCGGCATCTGCAAGAATATGGCAGAGTATATACGAGTGAAATGTTTCCAACTGTTCTTATATGATGAACATATAGAAATTATAATAATAACAATCTTTATTGTCACAAGTAGGCTAACAATAACACTGCAATGAAGTTACTGTGAAACGCCCCTAGTCGCCACATTCCGGCGCCTGTTCGGGTACACAGAGGGGGAATTCAGAATGCCAAATTACCTAAGGGGGTGGCACCATCGGGAGAGTGGGGAATTGTTCGACACCTGTAACATATTAGAATGCCTTGAGCATAACCAGTATAATGCCTCTGTAACTTTCTTCCACTATGCAGGCTGACTTCCGAACTGTTGGACCATCTCTCCAGGCACCCACCGGGCACACCGCGTGCAGGTGATGGGTGTGAGCCAGTACTCAGCAGACAGACAGGGGTCAGACTATGGCATAAATTGAGGATCATAGGCGCACACGTCCATGTCCTCGACAGTGACCCGCTGATGGTGCCGACGGAGTGATGTGACACAGACCCTGGGAGGGTGGGAGATTGGGGTGGGGTTTGGTCAGGTATCAATGATGGACCAGGCCATGTCCTAAATGAAGTGAGCCAATATGAGAGCCACCCTGGCCCTCCGGGCTTGCCGGACCCTCGCACCTGCCGTCTGCCCTGCAGCCTCTGGCTGATCCTCGGGTTCATCCCCAGGTCGTCCTTCAGACCTTGCTGGTCAAGCACTGTCACATCATCCTCGTCCTCGGAGGTGGCCACATGTTCCTAATCCCCAATCTCCAGCACGTCATCCTGGTGCTGGGCCAGATTGGAGAGGACACAACAGACCACTGCAAAGCAGGCGATCCCCCGGGCAGTGTACTGGAGTGCACCACCGGAGCAGTCAAGGCATCGGAACCACGTTTTATGCTGTCCGATGCACCGCTCAATGTCGGCTCAGGTAGCCACATGGGCCTCTTAGATTGGGTCTCCGCATTGAACTCCGGCCTCCATAGTAGCAGTATTAGCCATGTTCCCAGCGGGTACCCCCTTATCCTCCAAGAGCCAACTGCTCATCCTGGCGTGGTCCTCGAAGAGGCCGGGAATGTCTGACTGACCCAGGATGTAGCTGTTGTGCACACTCCCCAGGTATCGTGCACACATGTGTATGATCTGCATGTGGTGGTCACACATGAACTGAATATTCAGGGAGTGGATCCCCTTCCTGTTAATGTAAGGCACTCCCAGATGGCCGGCGAGTGCAATGCAACATGCGTGCAGTCTATCAGCCCCAGGACCTGCGGCATCCTGGCGATGGCGGAGAATCCTGCTGCCCGGGAATCTTGTTGGGCTTCATCAATGTCAAAGTTTATACAGTTCTCCGCCTAGGCAAACAGGGCATCTGTGATCTGTCGGATGCAGCTGTGGGCTGTGGCCTGTGAGATGTCACACAGGTCCCCGCTCGAGCTCTTGAAGGGTCCTGAGGCGTAAAGGTTCAGGGCTGGAGTGCCCTTGACGGCCACAGGGTGGAGGTATCCTCCTCCTTCACATAGTGCTAAATCTGTGTGGACATGGCACAGGTGGCGCATGTCTCCTTGTTGAGGCGGAGCCTCCTGCGGCATGCACAACGACCAGCGGTGCCTGTACACCCTGGGCCTGCTAGAGTCTGCCTCTCTCGGCCCCGACCTGGCCTGATGCCAGCCAGGACCTCAGGGTGTGTGGCTGGGTCTGGCACATGGGCCGCCGCCTCTTGCATCTGCAGACACTGCTGCTGCCGCCGTCTCAAGCGTCTGGCCACCCAGCCTAGCAGCAGCACCACGAGGGCAAGTTCTGGGGGGGGGTCTAAAATACGGTCCTCTACCATTCAATATCTGTAAGGAATTGGGAGAGGGTGTCAGATTGACAAACAGCGGTGGCTCCCACCCCCGGATGCTCCATTCCCCAATTGTCCTCCCCCCCCACTTTCCGGAACACCCTGTCCACGTACTCCTGGCCAAAGCGGGATCCCCTCCGGACCCCTGATCCTAGAACTCAGACACCTGATAACTTCACCTGGACCAGGTGCCGGTCTCCTCCTCGTGCACTCGCCCACCCTCCGGCCATGGACACGTCTCCGGAGCTGTGTCCCATCCCCTGAGTATTCGGATGTTGGCTGCTAGGTGTGTGGAATTGCCTCCTGCAGTGTTCAAACAAAGTGCCTGGGCATCACGGTCTGATCGGGATGCTAGGTACTGATTCCCACATGCTGCATGGCCCGCCCTCTCACGGGAATCTACTTGGGATGTGTAAAGTGCTCACTTAACCACAATTGCCAATTCCCTATTAGCAATAGCCTTTAGCCGCATGGCCAGAGGCCTCATCAGTCAGTGGGGGTAATGGGTGTTCGGAGGGGCAGACGGCCAGGCACAAGGGTTGCCCCTGAAGTGCGTGCACATGATGCAGGGGTTTGCATGGTGGTGCCACATGCAGTTCCCCCCCTCACCCTCCTATGGCTGCCCACTCTTGCAGAGGGTCTCCCCCTCCACAGCAGTCGGGGATCCCCTACCGATCACTGGGGTGGCAGACCCAGCATCCTGGGCACTTTGTCAGGAAAGATGGCTACTCACCTCTTCGGCTCCCTGTAGAAGCCCTTCTGCCAGGTTCACGTTTTTTAAAAGGAGTACCAATCGGTGTCAGCGTGATCACTTGCTGGGGAGGCCAATGAATCATGGGAGGCCTTTGGATAGCAGAGGTGGGATTCTCCGACCCCCTGCTGGGTCGGAGAATCCTCGAGTGGCGGCGTGAATCCCGTCCCGCCGCTCTGACGCCGGTTGCCGTATTCTCTGGCGCCGGTTTTCGGGCGGGGTTTATGCCGGTCGGGGGCCGTTGGCAGCTGCCCCCCCAGCAATTCTCCGGGCCCCGATGGGCCGAGCGGCCGTCGGTTTCCGGCCAGTACCGCCAGCGTGGATTGGACATGGTCCCACAAGGCGGGACCTGGCTGGCAGGCCGGCTGGTGTGGTCCTCGGGGTGGGTGCGGGGGTTCCGGCCGGGGGGGCACCCGACGGTGGCCTGGCCCATGATTGGGGCCCACTGATCTGCAGGCGGGTCTGTGCCATGGGGGCACCCCCTGCGCGTTCGGCAGAATATGCCGGCCGCTCTGCCGGAACCACGCCGACGGTTCTGCGCATGCGCTAACTCGCGCCGGTCCTTAGGCGCCCACGGGTGCAACGCCAACCCCTCTGGCGCCAGCCTAGCCCCAGGTAGTGCGGAGAATTTGTTCATGGGAAGTGAGCTTCGCAGGCTGTTCCAGTATTTATTGCCCATTCCAAATTGCCCTTGAAGGACTCACTTGATGAAGGAGCTGTGCTCCGAAAACTAGTGATTGAAACAAACCTGTTGGATATCACCCAGGTGTTGTAAGACTTCTTATTGTGCTCACCCCAGTCCAACGCTGGCATCTTCACATCATGCCCTTGAAGTGGCAGTTAAGAGTCAACCACATTACTGTGGATCTGGAGTCACATGTAGGCCAGACCGGGTAAGGACGGCAGATTCCCTTCCCTAAAGGGCATTAGTGAACCAGATAGGTTTTACAACAATCGACAATAGTTTCATGGTCATCATTAGATTTTTTTTTCATTCCAGCTTTTTATTGAACTCAAATTTCACCATCTGAAGTGGCATTACTCTGGGTTTCTGGTTTACCAGTCCAGTGACAAGACCACTACACCAACGCCTGCCCACGGTTTTTAAGTTGCAGAAAAGATTCAAGGGATTGAATCTAGGGATGAGAACCTTCACTTACACGGATAGATTGGAGAAGCTGGGTATGTTCAGCTTGGAAAAGAGAAAGTTAAAAGTAGATTTGATAGAGATGTTCAAAATCATAAGGGGTCGAGACAGAGTAGATTGAGAGAAACTGTTCCCATTGGGAGAAGAGTCGAGAACCAGAGGATACCGATTTAATGTAATTGCCAAAAGAAACAAAGGTGACATGAAGAAAATAATTTTTACATAGTAGAGTTTTGGGTGCACCATCTGAGTGTGTGGTGGAGCCTTTCAATTGAAGCTTTCTAAAGGGAACTGGATTATGATATGAAGAAAAGACAATTTGATTAGCTGCAGGGAAAAGGCAGGGATTTGAATCCAGATGAGTTTCCCTTGCAGAAAACCAATACAGATACGATGGGTCAAACAGCCTCTTTATGAGGTGTAGCCATTCTCAGACTCTAAGAGTTGCCTTCTGCTACATTTGTCCAAATGGCCATCTTTCATGACTGGACTGTGATGGGTGAGTGGCAGTATGTTATCCATTTTGGTAGGAATAACAGCAAACGGGATTATTATTTAAACGATAAAATATTAAAGCATGCCGCTGTGCAGAGAGACCTGGGTGTGCTAGTGCATGAGTCACAGAAAGTTGGTTTGCAGGTGCAACAGGTGATTAAGAAGGCAAATGGAATTTTGTCCTTCATTGCTAGCGGGATGGAGTTTAAGACTAGGGAGGTTATGTTGCAATTGTATAAGGTGTTAGTGAGGCCACACCTGGAGTATTATGTTCAGTTTTGGTCTCCTTACTTGAGAAAGGACATACTGGCACTGGAGGGTGTGCAGAGGAGATTTACTAGGTTAATCCCAGAGTTGAAGGGGTTGGATTATGAGGAGAGGTTGAGTAGACTGGGACTGTACTCGTTGGAATTTAGAAGGACGAGGGGGGATCTTATATAAACATTTAAAATTATGAAGGGAATAGATAGGATAGATGCGGGCAGGTTGTTTCCCCTGGCGGGTGAAAGCAGAACTAGGGGACATAGCCTCAAAATAAGGGGAAGTAGATTTAGGACTGAGTTTAGGAGGAACTTCTTCACCCAAAGGGTTGTGAATCTATGGAATTCCTTGCCCAGTGAAGCAGTTGAGGCTCCTTCATTAAATGTTTTTAAGATAAAGATAGATAGTTTTTTGAAGAATAAAGGGATTAAGGGTTATGGTGTTCGGGCCGGAAAGTGGAGCTGAGTTCACAAAAGATGAGCCATGATCTCATTGAATGGCGGAGCAGGCTCGATGGGCCAGATGGCCTACTGCTGCTCCCAGTTCTTATGTTCTTATGTTCTATGTCACTTAGCCACTGACTTCCAATCCTGTCCTCACTGGAATCCAGCCTGACATCAGCACTTCCAGCAGCGGGTGAAGGGCACAACAAATGGGGTATGGAGCGGGAGCCTAGACTGATTTTCTCTGCCTTAACCGAGGAGGACTACACCTCCCATATTGCAGTCGGTTAATCTAGTGAAGGATATCCTATTTTGTATGGCAGAGCGAAATGCGATAAACACACTGGGCTTTGTAGGTGTTGGGGAGAGAGGGGAAGGGAAAGGACTCTCCTAACACCATCAGCAAATATTTTCTTGGCTGTTCACCATAATAGCAACATCAACGCAAGAAAGGGGCAGCTTCTTATTTTGATGATTTGTTTAGCAAAGGAAACCAGAGTGAAATAGAAAATGCATTTCTATTCTCCCATGATTTACTGAATACCTAATATCTTGTTTAAATTTCTTAGATCCCAATGGCTAATTGGAGGATTGTCTGGGAATATGTCTCAGATCACAAGTCTCTGCCTGTTTCTTCACATTGACTATATTCCCATAGTTCAATTTGTGGTCTTCCTTGGGCCAACTTGCTGCTGCCATGAATTCGAGACGTGCCATGAATTTAGGTAATTTTGAGCTGGCTACATTCCTGCAGTGGCCAGGGGTGAATCCTTTAGCTGTTGAACTCAAGGCCGGTGTGCCTTGCAAAATGCCATTTGCAGGATGACAAGCACAGTTGGCACTGTGCCACCGTTGCTCTTGATTGACTGGGGTGGCAGTAATTTCAATAAAGTACCCAGATATCCTCAGAAAGTGTGAGAGAAAAGAAACTGTATGACTATAGTATCTGTTGTGAAGTGGGCAATGTTGGGTATTGTATCATAGAAGCCCTCCAGTGCAGAAGGAGGCCATTTGGCCCATTGAGTTTGCAGCAACCCTCCGAAAGTACATCCTACCTAGGCCCTCTCCCCCACTCTATTCCCATAACCCACCTAACCTTTTGAACACCAAGGGGCAATTGGCATGGCCAATCCGCCTAACCTGCACATCTTTGGACTGTGGGAGGAAACCACAGCACTCGGAGTGTTGTGTTAGGTACACTGGTATAACACTAGTTGCAACTGGATGTAGCACAGACCTAAAAGATACTCCAGATCTTGAAGTTAGTTCAATCAGGTTTATTGAACTAATAGCACAGTTAGCACAGTTCTCTGTGAGTTCGACTCTCTGCTAACTTAAGTGTGGTTACTCTGTCTGACTGAACCAGAATAGCTCTTAGCCACGTGGTGGGGGTGTGAGATTGTAACAACACCCTTGACTGACTCTAGATGTTCATCAGTGGAAAAAGGCAGAGTGTGAGTGCCTCGTGTCTTTTATAGTCAGATCCCACCCCTGAGTGTCCTGCCTGCTTATTGGTCATATCCTGTTCTCTGTGTCCATTAGCTGTTTGTCTGTATATCATTATGTGTGTGTCGCATATCATGAAACAGAGGAAACCCATGCAGACACAGGGAGAACATGCAAACCTGGACTTGCAGGATATAGGAAAGGAATTACTGATGCGCGTGGGTTGAACACAATAATACACAAAGGTTTATTAGATGGTTGTTAACTGTAGAAAAGTTTGGTCTGGACTGACTCGAAGCCCGCTGTGAATCACGCGTATGGTTAACGGTGCCCTCTCTTATCTCCTCAGGAAAAGCTCCTCAGGGACCAGACCGCGGAAGGGTGCCAGACATAAGAATCCTCACCTCCTTTCAGGAGCGAGCCCTGGAGGTGACTGGTGTAGCCGAGGACAGATCAGTCAACCACGCGGAGGCTGGCAGATGCCACAGAGGTGAGGAACCACCGGGCTCCACCCGGAGGACCTGTGAAACATGAGTCGCTATTGCTTTACTGACTGACCCATCCCTCCCACTGACCACATGTCCATTGTCCTGAAGCTCCACTGGTCGACGGAGCCGGCCCATCCTGGGCGGCACCCGCTCCTGACTCCGAGGAGAACTCCTTGGAGGAGTGCTCCGAGGATGCAACCCTAGTCACGATAAAACCGTTACCCCCACCCCACACCAGCACAGATACACACACCTCAGTGCGACATGTTAGTGGACAGGCTTCTGGGGCACAATCTGGTGAGCATCTCACTGCTGCTGATGCACATCAGGTGGAGGCAGGAACCCCCAGGCAAGACAGCAGTCGGAGGCCTGCTGGATGCCAGCACCTAGTTGGGTCCAAGTCTGATGCTGAACCTGTGGAACAGAGTTACACGGAGATGATAGGGACCAACCTGGGCGTTCAGAGGGAGATGTTTGCATCACTCCAGCAGATCCATAGCCACTTGGAGGTGTCCCAGAGGCTAGGGGCACAGGGGATGGTGCTGGCTAAGAGTGGGAGTGGCACCGAGGTCAACACTGCTAAGGTGGCAATCGCAGTAAAGAGCCTGATGCACAGCGTCAGCACCATTAGTGGAGGTGTCCAAGGCATCGCGCAGTCGGTGACGGCCATGGCTGAGGGTCTCGGCAGGATGTCTGACTCATTGGGGGATGTCACCCAGAACCAGGCTGACCTTGATGAAGTTCTGCGGGACATGTCCTGCTCTCAAATGGGCATGGTTGAGGCATTGTGGAGCTTGTCCCAGTCACAGGTGGGCATCGCTGACGCACAGTTGGGAGTGGGCTTTGTCCAGCACATTAAACACCTTTTCGCAAAACCATTATGATGCCTCTGTCACTTTTTTCTGCAATGCGGGCTGAGCCCCTGACCCTTTGCCCACGTCCCCCCCCCCCCTCTCCCCCCCACCACCATGGCGGTCCACCCCAGTGGAGGGTCCCCCACCCCCCCACTGAGGACTGGGGTGGCAAGCCTAGCACCCCTGGACTCTTTGTCTACTCACTTTGGCTACTCACCTCGGCTCCCCACAGAAGCCCTTCCCACTAGGTTTACGTTTACAAAAAGGAGTACTAATCGGCGCCAGCGTGAGCATTTGCTATGGAGGCCGCTGAATGACTGGAGGCTGTTGGATATGGGGTTGCTCTCATGAATTGCCTGGAAATGGGGCTGAAGTGGTGATAATTAGTTTCCCGCCACGCTACGGCAAGAACCAGATTTCACCTACAGAAGCGGACCGGTTGCATCGCAAACTGTTTGGCGCCTGGCGCGGATCTCATTTTTGGCCTCTTCCGCTATTCACCGGCGTCGTTACGCTTGAGTAAGAGCGCAACAAGGCTGGAGAATTGAGACTATGGCATTGAGAGGCAGGAATCCAGTGAAGATCATTGAGGCCAAAGTTGATGACCATGAGGGACTTTGTGCAAGGCAGGCAATGAGCAGCTGGGAGTTTACAGAAAATTGAGGATGCAGGCAGTTCAGCCACGAAGGTGTTGGAGTAATCAGGCCTCAAGGGGCCAAAGTGGGAATAGGACTTTCAGCTGTGAAGTGGCTGGGGTAGAATAAAGGACTTGGTCTCAGCCAGTAACTCTCTTGCCTCTGGGCCAGAGAGGAATGAGTTGAAGCCACACAGCAGACCAAGCAATCCAACCTGACAATCCAATGCATTACTGAGGGGGTGCTGTGCCTTCCTTTGAATATGAAATAAAGCTGAAGACCTACCTAATTTTCAGATGTTTGCTAATTTGAAAAAAAAAATGGAAACAGCAAGTTCTCATGGTATCTAATCCAACAATTCAGAACTGAGATTGACAGCTTTTCTTCAGGTCAGGATATGAAGGCAAATGGTATCAAGGTGAGCAAATAGAGTTGCGATATAAATCAGCCTTGATCTAATTGACTAGTGGAAAAGGCTGGAGGTGTTGAATGGTCTCCTCCTGCTCTTATCTTCCATCCCTTTTTAACCAGCAGCATACCAAGCAGGTTAATTGCTGTCTGAGAAACGTGACTGGCATGATATCTATAAGAAGGTACGAATTCCAAGCAGGACTAAGCTATGCAACCTCGAGCCTGTCCAACATTCAGTAAGGTCATGGCTGAACCTCTGCCTCAACAACAGCACTTAGAGATGCTTTGATATGATAAAGCACTATTTATTTTTATGACAAATGGGGTTCAGTGTGAGGAAGGTTATGAGCAGCTGAGTTCGGAGTTTAACCGTTGAAACAGCTCACATTTCCAAGCTGACTTTCATCGCATTTTATCGCACTGTAACGGGCCATTTAACCCACTGATCCACACTGGCGTTTATGCTCCACACAAATCACTTTCTGTCCTATTTCATCTCACCTTCTCATTCTGTCCTTCTATACTTTTCACCCTCGGGTTCTTACTTCATCTTTAAATGCATCTATGAAAAAGCTGCTACAATATTTTTGAGGTTTTCAAGTCAGCTGAAGTTCCAGTTGTTTGAGTACATTGAGATGGTAAAAGGCAGAACATTATGATGATCTTTAGCATCGAGAGCAGCAATTCCTTTCAGAATGACACTAAAACCATTCTATTCAGTAGCGTAGCAAGATATTAGAAAGCTCCTGGTGAATGTGTAATCACCAGCCCTGCACATTCCTGTCTGTAATCAGCCACTAGACTGCCCAGCAAGAATGGTCACATAAATTCCTATAAAGGCTTTGATTCACTTGAATGCTGAAAATTATGACTAAAATATCCACATATATACATATATAGTCCAACAAATTTCTGTCTTCCAGAAATCCAGTGAATTTGAATATGATTTCCCCTTACTGCAGAGAATGCCGAGTGCCAGAGAATGATTATAATACGGTAATGCCATTGAAAAGTTGAGATTATCTGGAGAGCAAATTTTGAGCATTAGATGGAGCCTGAAATGGCATTACAGCCTCAAAATCATTGGAAGATATGACTTACTTTTTATGATATATATATATATATTATATATATAAAATTCACTTCAGTTTTCTCTGCTTTTATTATTCTGTTGCTGTGAAGTCACCAGCTGTCAGTACAGATGGTTAAACTATCAGCCCACTCCATGCCCCTGATATCTAGTCATGTCCGCACAAGAGGAGAAACAATTGTGACTTAATTTTTTTGCCTTTATTGGGAAATAATGTCTGGTTGATTACTGGAGAATGCTATGCCAAATGCCCATTACGGAATGGAACCGTTTCCCAAGTACGGCACTTAAGGCATGTGTCCCAGACCGCTCATGTCCTGGGCTCTGCTGACATAGCTGACCCTAGTGAGGGCAGTGGTAATGGTACACTAGGCTAATTTAGTGTTTTCCAATAGTAATCACTGGCTATCCACAAGTGTGGCTACAGTGGCACTGAATCAGGCACTCATATTCGTAGAAAATGTCATACATCCACTAAGACAATGCAGGTACTTCATGTGTGTGTGTTTACTCAACAATCAGTTTGTTACTGCCAAACTGTTGATTTATCACCATTCAGTAGCTAAGAATATGAAGTATACACAATGATGGAAACGTTCACGCTCTAGTTTTACCAACACATAAAAAGTTAAAGCTCAAATGTATATGCTGTATAAATGAGTATCATAAAATGCCGAATGATTGCCTATTGCTTTTTTTTAAACTAATAAGGCATATAATTAACTACATCTGGATTCCTAATTAGCTACATGTGGTTCGTGGCTAACATATTGGATGTGACCAGTGGGAGGGTGAGTATTGCAGGGATATCTTGCCCTTTGCGGGAGTTTGCTGGAGTAAATTGGTGGCTGCATTTGCTATATTAAAAAGTGACCACACTTCGAAAAACAATTGTTTCATTGGCTAGAAAATGCTTTGGGATGTCCTGAGGCCATGAAAGATGATTTACAAATGCAAATCATTTTTGCTGAACAATATCCAGAGGTACCTGTAGACATACTTGCCATTATTTCACTTTCCTAAATTAGTAACTGGTTAATTAATTAAATAATGAAATAACGTTCGACAGACATGGCAGGGCAGTTGCTGTCCTGCGACTGCTATGTGTAGGGGTTTGTGGAAAACACTGTGATCCTGGACCCCCAGCTGTGTGCTTCTCAGCAGTGCACCAGTCACTGGAGGTGGGATTCTCTCTTCCTGCTGCTTGCCAATGGGATTTCCCGCTGAAGCCACCCCATGCTGCCAGGAAACCAGGTGCGTTGCCAGCAGGAAAAGAGAATGCTGGAGAACTCCGGCCCAGATCTGCGTTAAGTGTCCGCAGCACGAGCAACTTTGGCTTAGAGGTGTTGAACTGCAGTCCGAGGTGCAGACAGGGAATCAAGGAAGAGAAGAGAAGGGATACCTGGACACTTTGGCTGAAATTCCCCCGTCAGCGGGTTGATCTTTTTCCACTGGCAGTGTACCCCCCCCCCCCGGTGGCATTTGCGGTCGCATAGGGGGGTTTCAATGGGAAGTGGCGGGAGGATAGAATCTCTCCACCAGCGAACGGCGCGTGGCCAACAAACACCTCTGGGCAGCACGGTAGCACTGTGGATAGCACAATTGCTTCACAGCTCCAGGGTCCCAGGTTCGACACCCGGCTTGGGTCACTGTCAGTGTGGAGTCTGCACGTTCTCACCGTGTATGCGTGGGTTTTCCCCAGATGCTCCGGTTTCCTCCCACAGTTCAAAGATGTGCAGGTTAGGTGGATTGGTCATGGTAAATTGTCCTTAGTGTCCAAAATTGCCCTTCGTGTTGGGTGGGGTAACTGGGTTATGGGGATAGGGTGGAGGTATAGGCTTGGGTTGGGTTCTCTTTCCTAGAGCCGGTGCAGACTCGATGGGCCGAATGGCCTCCTTCTACACTGTATGTTCTATGACCTGGTTTGGGGGAACCAGAGAATTCTGCCCTTTCTTCCAGGCAAGTCACACCACCTTAGGTTAAGTAGAACTTTAGAGTTGGTCAGTGGTCAAGGACAGGAGGGTCTAACTGTGAATCAGATATGTATAGAAATCGATGATGTAGTGATCAAAGTCACTGACTTTGACCAACAGGTAGCAGGTACTTGCTTCTGGCATTGATAAGGACAAGGAATACAGGATAGATGATCAGAGCACCATGGTGCAGGAAACCATCTAGTGAGGACAGTGTAAAGGACTGCAGTCATGTGATAGGGAATAAGCCATTTCCTCACAGCGGGATATGCAGGGATCCAGTTTCATTGGCCATGCAGGAACAAATGATGCAATAGAACTAGCAATGATGTTCTGCTGACAGAGTTTGAGGAGACAGGGTCCAAATTAAAATGCAGAACTTAAAAATAATAATCTCTGGATTGTTATCTGAACCACATATCAACTGGCATAGGATCAAGTAGGTTATATAATTAAACACGTGACCCAAAGAGTGGTGCAGGAAGAAGGGGTTTCGATTCATTTGCATCAGTGAATAAGGACCACACAGAATTAGTAAAAAATAATCACCTGAAAGTGCCAAAAATTTATCATAAGAAGATAAACTAATGGTACAAATGGAGATAAATGGTTTAGATCTAACCACCCTTCCAATAATATGCTTAGAAGGTAACCAGGGTTAGGAAATAAACCTTCCAAGATACTCAACATGCGAAAAGACAGAAAGAATGGAAGAGGTTGTCGGGGCACCCTGGGTGGTATAGGATGACATAAATAAATAATTGAGAAAGTACCTTGGCTCAGAAACTCAGCAAGTAGAACTAGTATGGGTGGAGATCAAGAATAACCATGGTCATAAAACATTGTTGGGAGTAGTTTATAGGCTCTCGAACAGTCATTATACCATTGGACAGTGCAATAAGGAGCAAATAATTGGGGTTTGTAACAAAATTAATGCCATAATCATGGATAACCTTAATTTTCATATAGACTGGACAAATCAAATTAGCAAACAAAAACACAAAACACTGGACAATCCCAGCAGGTCTGACAGCATCTGTGGAGAGAAAAGGGAGCTAACGTTTCGTGTCTGGATGACTCTTTGTCAAAGCTGGAGAGAACTGGAAATGTGGTCAGATTTATACTGTGGGGGGGGGGGGGGGGGGGGGGGGGGGGAAAGAGAGCGGGGAGGGGTGGGGCTGGGTAGGGGGCCGGCGATAGGTGGAGTTTGACAAAGCTGTCAAGGACAGAAAGACAAAAGGAATGTAAATGAGGGTGATTAAGGCTAAGGCGGGTGCTGATAGTGGTACATAACGAGATTAGAATGTGTGAATGGCAGAACAAAGGTGAGCAGTGTGTCAAAGGGCAACTGGGAACAGTTGGTCCAAGTGGAGTGGGGGGATGGGAACAATGGTGAGGGGAAAAACAAATCAATGGAAGAAATAAAAACAAATTGATGGAAATAAAAATGGGGTGAAGGTGGAGGAGAGAGTTCACAGTCTGAAGTTGTTGAACTCAACACTAAGACCGGAAGGCTGTCACGTGCCTAATCGGAAGATTAGGTGCGGTTCCTCCAGTTTACGCTGGGCTTCACTGGAACATTACAGAAGGCCAACAATGGGCATATGGACGTGAGGACAGGGCGGTGAGTCGGTCATTCAGACTTTAAATGTTAGCTCCCTTCTCTCTCCACAGATGCTATCAGACCTGCTGAGATTGTCCAGTATTTTCTGTTTTTGTTTCAGATTCCAGCATCCGCTTTTATCAAATTTGCAAAGATAGTCTGAAAGATGAATTTGTAGAATGCTTTGCAATGGTTTCCTGAAAAAAGATGTGGAACCAGCCAGGGGTAAAGTTATTTTAGATCTGGTATTGTGCAAAGAGGCAGGTTTAAAAAGTAATTGTAGATTCGAAGATCTGCTGGGAAACAAAATGATCGAATACAACTGAATTCCATATTAAATTTGGCAGCAACAGTCCCCAGTCCCAAACCAGAGTTATAAACTTAAACTAAGCCAATTACACAGGTATAGAAGGAGGATTGGTCAAAGTTGATTGGGTAAATAGATCAAAAGCAAATAAACAGTGGGAAACATGTTTCAACAACAATATGACCCATTAAACAAAAAGCAAAAATTCAGGAAAAAGATACATCTATGGCTTACTTGGAAAGTTAAGTTTAGTATTAAAATAAACAAAGACGCTTTGGTAGTTGTCTAGTGGCACAGTGGTTAGCACTGCTGCCTCATAGCGCCAGGGACCTGAGTTTGATTCCGAACTTGGGTGACTGCGTGGACTTTGCACGTTCTCCCCGTGACTGTGTAGGTTTCCCCCGGGTAATCTGATTTCCTTCCACAGTCCGAAACATGTGCAGGTTGGGTGGATTGGCCATGCTAAATTGTGACTTTGTGTCCAAAAGGTTAGGTAGGGTTTCAGGCATAGGGTGGGGGTGTGGGCCTCGGAAACGTGCTCTTTCAGAGGGTCGGTGCGGACTCGATAGCCCAAATGGCCTCCTCCTGCACTGTAGGGATTCTATGAGACTTCTGTAATATTGCAAAGGATAGTAATAAAGCCAAATATTGCAAGTGTCCCAAAAACCAACAAAGGGCAACCAAAGTTGATAAACAGAGAAAAAATAGAATGAGAGTAAACTAGCCCGGAATATTTAAAGGAACAGATTATGGGGGCTTTTGTTGGATCCCACTCAAGCACATCAGGTTGATCATCAGCCTATCAATATGACCGATGAAGAGCTGAAGACTCACCTGGTTAGCTATGCTGCAGGGACTGCAGTGGTTCAAGAAGGCAATTACCAGCATCTTCTCAAGGGCAATTAGGGATGGGCAATAAATGCTGGCCAAGCCAGCGATGCCCACATCCTGTAAATTAATTTTTAAAAAGGCAATGGCAAACTCCTGCAGCATTTTGCCAAGTATAATCATAGTTCAATATAAACCAAATGAAAGCCTATGGACGCCAACTCTTAGGGCGATGTCTCTGAAGAGAGAGGGCCATTTACAACTCTATAAAAGGCAAGAAAGTAGCGAAAGTAAATAATGGTGGCCTGTGGGGGAGGAGGGGGGGGTCCGGCCCCGGGGGAGGTGGGGGGGGTCTTGATTTTGGCCTGGTCCGCGATCGAAGCCCACCAATCAGCGGGCCGGCCTCTCAGGCTGGTATCCTCCTTCCTTCCGCGCCAGCTCCTGTAGCCCTACGCCATTTGGCGCCGGGGCTGGCGCGGAGAAGAAAGCCACAGCGCATGCGTGAGTTGCCGCCGGTGCCACTGCGCATGCACGGATCCCGCAGCTCCCGGTTGACGCCGGGGTCAGAAGCTGGAGCGGCCCAAGCCGCTCCAGTGCCGTGCTGGCCTCCGGTGGGCCGGAGATTCGGGCGCCAAAAGACTTGTTGATGCCGGAGTAAAACACTCCCGTTTTTATGCCGGCATCAACACTTGGCCGGCCGATGGGAGAATCCCACCCATCATGTTTCACAAATTGATTATAGTTTTTTGATGATCGAACTAGTAGTGTGGACAAAGGGGAACCAGTAGGTTATGTCACTGGTGTAAATGAGCCATGGACACAGGTGCAACTTAGAAGTTGCTTGTTTTGAAATTTGACTGCCTCTCAAATGGAATGGACCATTCTGTGATAAATTACATTAAGCAAAGTGGCCAAATAAAATGAAACAACTCACAATCCTCCTTCCCCATAGCAATACTGGATGCCAGAGACACCCTTATGCTGAGCGCTGGTACGCCACAGGTCAGGCGAAATATGCCATAAGTTTAACTATGATTTCTGATCTATTCATATTGTGCTTTTCAGAACCACAGAATGTCTGAAAGCTTTACTGCCAATGAGGTACTTTTGAAGTGTAGTCACAGTTATAAAACACAGTAACCAATTTGCACACAGCAAGGTCCCACAAACAGCAGTGTGATAAAGGCCAGACAATCTGTTTCAGCGATGGTGGTTAAGGGGTCAGCATTGGTCAGACCATGAGGGGAAATCATTTTGCTGTTCTTCCAAATTGTGCAGTGCAGTTATTTATATCTACCTGAGAGGGCAGATGGCGTTATATTACTTTGTGTAATATATGTATTACTCTTTTGAACCAGCTGAGTTGTTGAAATGAGCAGTAGTCTTCTTGTAATGATAAACTAATTTATTGAGTAATATGAATAAATACTGTGAGGTCTTTTTACTTAATACTCAACTAGTAAAACAAATAAACAATTGTAGAAATAACTAATTAAATTATACAATACAATACTAATAACTTCTTCTCTCTAGCTTTCCCATGCCTGTTCTCTCTGCACTCCTGATACACACTCCTCTTAGAAAGAGCGGGAAAACTATTTATATAAGTCCTGATAGTGAGACATCTTGTGTTCAATTGCCTGTACTAGCTTTACATAGATTGATCATGTATATTGATATACAGAGATCACTACAGATGGGACCCAGGTTTAACATCCCATCTCCGATGTGCAGCATTCTGACAGCATTGCATTGCAGTGTTGGCCTGGACTCTGCCCTCTTGCCTGGACTGGGACCTGAACCTTATGACTCTGAGGCAGGAGGGCTACTCATTGAGTCACAGCTGACATCTGTGGTGCTGTGTTTAATCTGCACTAATAATACTGTGGTCTGAGTGCCCTCCACCACCTCTACCTTTCAATGGTCAGCATTCAAATGGATGTGAGGAAGGGGATTATTAGGAAATCAACGAGGGGGGCACTGTAGCATAGTGGTTAGCACAGTTGCTTCACAGCTCCAGGGTCCCAGGTTTGATTCTCAGTTTGGGTCACTGTCTGTGCGGAGATTGCACTTTCTCCCCGTGTCTGCTTGGGTTTCCTCCGGGATGCTCCGGTTTGCTCCCACAGTCCAAAGATTTGCAGGTTAGATGGATTGGCCATGCTAAATTGCCCTTCGTGTACAAAAAGGTTGGGTGGGGTTACTGGGTTACAGGGATAGGGTGGTAGTCTGGGCTTCGGTAGGGTGCTCTTTCCAATGGCCGGTGCAGACTCGACGGGTTGAATGGCCTCCTTCTGCACTATTCTATGATTCTATGAACTGTGTAAGCTAAAAGAAAACACCTGCTTTGAAAGATTCACGAAGAGGAGTAGTACTGACTTTCTATTTTGGAAGGCTGCAAAGAGAGGTGATTTACAGATTCGGGATATGCCTTTGTCGAAAGGCATTGACCAAGAGCACAGGGAAGAAGGGAAAAAAAGGAGACTTCGACTTGAAAGCCTGCAGCTGCCTTTGATGCAGTGCAAAGATGTGTGTGTTTGGCATGAGGAATGAGAGGTCATAATCAGGAGCAACAAGAACAACTTGCATTGATATGGTGACCTTAATATAGCATAGGCTCCCAAGGCACCTGACTTCGACATTTGTGGAGATGTGAGAAAAAGTGACCTAATGATTGAGCAAGGAAGTAGGTTTTAAGGAGGCAGGGAGAGCAGTAAAAAGGTGGAGTCGTTTAGGAAGACTTTTCAGAGCTCAGGGTCTAGGTGGCTGAAGGCCAATGTGGGGCAAAGGAAAGTGGGAAATGCAAACAATTGGAGGAATGTAGAAAACTCTGAAGCATTTGGAAACATCTTGAGGGGGTGACAAAAATGTGAAGAAAAATAATCACTTTCTTACAGGGGTAGATTTATTCTACTGGTTAAATGTCGTGAAACTGCGAAGCAGTCGTTCTGAAGATTTTCACTCAAAATTGAGGAAGTCTGTCTCCCCCCCGACCCCCATATTCTGTGGTAAAAGATATAAAAGGTTTAGAATGTCATGAGGGCCTCCCTCACAATGGGGGGGTTCTTTGAGATAAATAACCAAGGAGGCATGTGAGAATTTAAATAGTCCTTCACTTTAATGAGAGCCTTAGTCAGCAACAAAAGCAACACAAAAAGTTCAGTTGTTTGCTATAATTTCACTGAAGGTGATCTTTGCAAATGAAGTAAAGTTTGCGCAATTTGAGATAAAGGCTGACCAAGCACTGTCAACCTCCTATATATTTATGCATTAATACGTGGCATTTGGAAATGTCATTATCTCCCACAACCAACGATCCTTACTCCAGTGAGACACACACAAACACACTCCAGAAAGTGGCATGGGCAAAGATCACAATTAGATAATAAATATATAAATGAGCTGCTCTTAGTTACGGAGCTGAACCTCCCATTTAGCAGCACTGTACAATGTCACATCATGAAAAGGAAATACAGACATTGGAGAAAGTGAAAAACAAGGGGCGGGATTCTCACGTAATTGGCGGGGCGGCCCGGACCGGCGCCAACAGCAGCGTGAACCACTCAGGCATTGGGCCGCCCGGAAGTTGCGGAATCCGGAGGGGTTGGCGCCGCACCAACCAGCGCCGAAGGGCCACCGCGGACCGGTGCGAGTTGGCAGAACTCGCTGAGAGATTATATGAAAGAAGGCTATAAAATTATAATAGGACAAATCCATAGAATCCCTATCATGCAGAAGGAGGCTATTTAGTCCATCAAGTCTGCACCAACCCTCTGAAACAACTTACCTCGGCCCTCTCCCCTGCCACCCTGTCACCCCACCTAGCCTTTGGACACAAAGGGACAATTTTACCATGGCCAATCCACCTAGCCTGCATATCATTGGACTGTGGGAGAAAACCGGAGCACCTGGAAGAAACCAACGAGACACGGGGAGAACGTGCAAACTCCACAAAGACAGTCACCCAAGGTTGGAATCGAACTCGGGTCCCTGGAGCTGTGAAGCAGTAGTGCTAACCACTGTGTCACCGTGCAGCGAAAGGGTTTGGGGGGGGGGGAGGGGAGTCCGAAACTAGGGGGTTATAAACCTAAGACACTAATTAATAAATCCAAAAAGGAATTCAGGAGAAATTTATTTACCCAGAGAAAGGTGAGAATATGGAGTGCACTACCATAGGGAATAAGCGAGGCAAATAACAGATGAATTTAAGGCAAAGCTACATAGACAAATGAGTGAGAAATAAATATAAGGAATATGCAGATTACATTAGATAACGAGAGAAGGGAATATAAACACTGATATCTGAACTACCTCCTTCAATGCTATGTATTATTCCACAAAAACTAATGATTTCACCAACCTTTCCTCCATCTGCGTTGTATTCTTTCTCATCTACATCCAGCAGTCTGGCCAAGCCGAAGTCAGTAATCTTGATGTGATTCGGTGACTTTACCAGCACGTTCCTCGCTGCCAAGTCTCGATGAACCAGGCGTCTCTCCTCCAGGTACATCATTCCCTGCCATCCAAAAATTAGTCTCTATTTTAATTTGCTGGGGGTTTTTTAAAACAAGAAAGCCATAACATGTACAGAAATAAGCAGTGTTTAAATATATTGTAGCAAGGTTTCAATTCTAGTTGCATATGTTCTCAATCATTCCAGTGATTTAGAGGATTTCATGATAGGCAGAGCTCCGAAAATATCCCCCTCTGAATAGCTCATTGATCCGAAGTTTGCTGCTGCCAAAGGTTCAGCAACGAGAGATGTGAACTTCTGTTCAATCTGAAATAGGCATCTCTTGCCCTTATTGTCGATGTACAAAAGAATAGGCTGCCATCCAACATGGGAAGTGGCACAGGCACTGCCCCTTTAAGACATGACTTTATTCATTTGAGGCAAGTGATCATTATTCTTCCATCCCATCCCTCCGCCAGAGCTTTCTTCAGCTCTTTGATGGACAAGACAATTACATTCACATTTACACTGATCACACTTCAAGCACTCTGGGCCAGAGCAAGTTCAGAAGCAGTCCACACATGGAAGCTGAGCAATAGTCAAGGACGGAATCCACCCACATTACACTCGAAGATTTAGATCTCACTTACTGCCAAGTAAAAATAAATTGTGTGAAAGTACTGGAGGTGGGGAAGGATAGGTAGCTGGGATTGATGACACTCATGTGTTATTACGGTATCCTGGAATTTGTCATAACTTGTCATTATTATTATCAGAATTCCCCAGAGTTATCATAAATTGGCCCTGGAATCTTTTTGCCTCTTCTGGGAGATTGAAAAATGTGTGTCCAGAAACAAGGCCAGCATTTATTGGTCATATAAGGCAAGCATCTTTAGTTACCCTTGAAAAGGTGCTAGTAAACAACACAATCTTTGTTTTGAAGGGTGTGTGGGGGCAGTTTCTTTAAGCGCACAGCCTGAGGTAAGTAAGTCACCAGAGTCGCAGATGACCATAGGCTGCTTTCCCCCTTGAGGGGGAGAACTGACTGGTGGTTTAACCTGTCGAACACCAGACCTCAGGCAAGGGGCAAGGTTGAGAAGCCTCAGCCGGTACGGGAACAAGTACACAGGAAGAGGGGACCAACATTAGGCATTTAATAATGGCTAATAATAATAATAATCTTCATTGTCACCAGTAGGCTTACATTAACATTACAATGAAGTTACTGTGAAAAGCCCTGGTCATCACATTCCGGAGCCTGTTCAGCTACACACAGGGTGAATTCAGAATGTCCAAATTACCTAACATCCCGTCTTTTGGGACTTGTGGGAGGAAATCGGAGCACCCGGAGGAAACCAAGGCAGACACGGGGAGAACGTGCAGACTCCGCAGACAGTGACCCAAACCGGGAATCGAACCTGGGACCTTGGCGCTGTGAAGAAACAGTGGTAACCACTGTGCTACCATGCCGCCTTGGTCTTGGGCTTTTCACTTTATCTACCTGCTTTGATTCTCTTACCCTTGATAAAAAGCTATCAACCCCAGTTCTTAAATTTTCAATTGAACCCCAACCTCAACAGCTGTATGAGGGGAACAGTTCCAGATTTCCACCATCCTTAGTGTCAAGAATCGCTTACAAACCCCTTAACGAGCTAATTCCATTTCTAAAGTTATGCCCCCTTGTTCTAGATTCCCCCATCAGAGGACATAAGCAGTAATTTCCCAGCACCCCCCTCCTTCGCGACAGAGGCAGCTTGCCATTGGCCATCACTGGGACCAGACGGTCCCGCTGGTGGGAAGGGGCGAAAAATCCCCGCATAGTTTCTTTTCATCCATCTGATCAAATTCTTTGATCATCCTAAACACCTCAATTAGATCAGCCCTTAATCTTCTATATTTAGTGAATAAATACAAGCCCAAGCTATGCAACCTGTTTTCACTATTTAACTCTTTCAGCCCTGGTAGTACACACTCCAACCACAAGTATCAGGTATGAATGGGACTGCCTTGATCAACCCAATAATCATTACTGTCCACTTTCATTTGTCCAAATAATAATGGAAATTGATATTTTCAGGGCTTTGCTTTGGCAGAAAATTGGATCACAGATATGGCAACACACTTGGTGGGGTTCATTTTCACCATTACTGCCTGGGAGATAATCTGGCAGAGCATATCAATCAGCTAAAGTGTAACAGAAAGAGGCACATTCCTAGATCCATTAAACCATACACAGTGGAGGTTTTGGCAGCTCGAAACAAATAAGCGCCTGAGGTGACGATAATCTTGGTTCCGAGAAGATTGAAAGCAAACTCTAATAAATCAACAAAGTGACATTTTACAAAGAGGACATGTTCTGTAATGGGTAAAACAAAGAAAAGCATGAGTATCATAATCACCTCAAGCAAATAAAGTTCAAGCACAACACTAGGTCATAAATCTTCGATCACTCAGTGTACCAGAGGTGAGCCTGAGAAAGAAACACTTGCATTTGCATAGCGCCTTTCACAACCTCAGGGCATCCCAAAGCACTTTGCAGCTGATGCACTTGCAAAGTGAGGTACCTGTTGCAATTTGCAGCCAATGTATGCATGGCATGGTCCCACAAACAGCAATGTGACAATGAGCAAGTGATCTTTTTATGTGACCTTGGGTTGAGGAATAAATGTTTGGCAGGACACCGGGCAGAGCTCATCCCTGCTTTTCTTTGAAATGTATGCCATGGGATCTTTTATGTCCACCTGCGAGAGCAAACGAGTCCTCAGTTTAACAGCTCATCTGAAAGAAGTATAATTAGTGTCAAAGGGAGTCACCGAGAACCACATGAAACTATGGGCTCAATCGGGTCTGAGACATAAGTTTGCAAAGAGGGCAACGCTGTGTTCTGCTCATCACCATTTCTTGTTTAATGCTGTCGACATTTGTACTCAATTGACCACCTTTGTTGACAGAATTAGACTCAGGTCTGAGGCTGTCAGTGTTGAGGAATTAAAGTTTCCGACTTGTAAACTGTAGAAAATCTTTCTCCCTTAGATTTCCAGCCAAGGGAGGTTGGAAAGATGCTATCAATGTATCTTCAAGCCATAATAAGCTGGGTGATGGACCATTGAATCATCAACTTGGGACATGAACAGAAGGCATGATTCTTGAACCTATAGTCAAACATTGTAGCTTTGAAAGTGGATGTTTTTCAGATTATGAACAGAAGGTCCTCTACTGAAAGGAGGATACCTCCATAATTAAATTGTGCACTCAAGCTCCAAGCTGTCAGATAAAGGCCGTGAAGGAAATCGTGCCATATCTTGGCCTCCATCTGTGTTAGCAGGTCCTGCCTGTATGGTCTGTTTCAAAGCTCAGCTCTAGTAGCCCGTAAAATACAAAGAGAAACATTTCCCTCCCAGACTGACAGGATGTTGAAGACAGCTTCCAACTCTCTTGATTCCTGCAGCTGAATCTTGACAGCCGTTTGTTCTGGAACAATGCCATGACTCTGCTGACACCAGAGCCAAAACCACACTGTGCTTGTACCCAAGATCAAGACTGAGGAACTACATTTATGTAAAACTTCACAGCGTGGTGCTATTGGATCAGTCTGATTGACCATCATGCATTTGTACTTTGAAGTGCAAAGATTTTCGCTCTTAAGATCAGCCTCTTATAAAGGAACAGAACATGGCAGCTGATTATTTAACTGAGATCATGATTGCCATTGCATAGCGTGAAGATAGTGTAAAATGAAGCCTTGTACACGATGAGAAACTGGAAGAATCTTTCTCACAAAATTAATAATTTAAACAATTATGTTTCCATAGGGTCGTGGATTCTTAAACAGATCCCCAACAATATTAACAAATACTGAGGCGCAAAGGAGAGGAGATTTTTCCGGTTTATGTCTGCCCAATATTTGGTGCTATAAGGTTGTATTTTATGTTCCACCACCAGGCTTAAAGGAAGGGATGGGCACTTAAAATCCAATTTGTCGCCATCCTGCTGCTGACCCCCATTCCTGACCTTTCTGAAATGTAATAGGGGGGATGGGGATGCATTGGGCGGCCCACTCACCCGTGGGCTATTGAGGATCTTAAGTTACATTTTGGTTGCGTTTAGCGGGATGTTTCTCAGCACCTGCAGCACTGAGATAAACCCTGCTATCATATGGGACTCTTTATTTTGGCCTCAGTGAGGAATGCCCCGCTGAATTCGCACTTACCTCACTTCCTGCACTGACGAGCTTAAATTAACACAATCGTCAGGAAGGATATTTTGGCAATGTGGAATGTGTATGGGTAGAGTGAGAAACACTAAGGTGCAAAAAATGTTGATGGGAGATATATAGATCCCCAAACTGTAGTGGAGATGTCAGAGGGGATGGCATTAAACAGGAAATTAGAGATGCATATGATAAAAGAACATCTGTAATTATGGGGACTTTAATCTGCATATAGATTGGACAACTTAAATTAGTAACAATACCATAGAGGAGGAATTCCTGGAGTGTGAAAGGGATGGTTTTCTGGGCCAATACGTTAAGGAACCAACTAGAGAATAGGCCATCCTAGACTGGGTATTGTGTAATGAGAAATAAATAATTGGCATTCTAGTTGTGCGATATCCCTTGGGGATGAGCAACGATAACATGATAGAATTCTTCATCAAGATGGAGAGTGATGTAGTTAAATCTGAGACTAGGGTCCTGAATCTAATGAAGGAAACGATGATGGTATGAGGCACGAGTTTGCTATGATGGATTGGAGAACTTTACTTAAAGGGATAATGGTGGATAGGCAATAGCAAACATTGAAAGAATACACGGGTGAACTGCAACAATTGTTCATTCCTCTCTGATGCAAAAATCAAACGGAAACGGTGACCAATCCATGGCTTACAAGGGAAATTAGATATATTAGATCCAAGGAAGATTCATACAAATTGGCCAGAAAAAACAATAGACCTGAGGATTGGGAGCAGTTTAGAATTGAGCAAAGGAGGGATTGATTAAAAAGTGGAAAATAGAGTTCAAGAGTCAACTTGTGGGGAACATAAAAACTGACTGTAAAAGCTTCTCTAGGTACATGAAGAGAAAAAGATTGGCAAAGACGAATAGGTGCCTTACAGTCAGAAGCAAGGTGATTTATCATGGGGAACAAAGAAATGGTTGGCCAACTAAATACTTTGGTTCTATCTTCACAAAGAAGGATGCAAATAATGCACCAGAAATGTTGGGGAACACAGGTTTAATGGGAGGGAAGAACTGAATGAAATCAAATTCATAGGGAAATGGTGTTGGGGAAATTGATTAGATTGATGGCCACTAAATCCCCAGAGCCTCTGGAAATAATAGATGCATTGGTGATCATAATACAAGATTCTATAGACTCTGGAACAGTTCCTACAGATTGAAGGGTAGCTAATGTGGCCCCACTATTTAAAAAGGGAGGTACAGAAAAAACAGGGAATTATAGACCAGTCAGCCTGACATCAGCAGTTGATAAAATGCTGGAGTCCATTATAAAATATTTAATAGCAGAGCACTTTGAAAACAGTGGCAGGAACAGACAGAGTCAGCATGGATTTACAAAAGGGAAATCATGCTTGACAAATCTAGTGAGATTCTTCGAAGATATAACTAGTAGAGTTGAAGAGGGGGAGGCAGTGAATGTAGTTTATTTGGACTTTCAGAAGGCTTTCGACATGGTCTCATTAATAATAACAATAATCTTTATTATCACAAGTCGGCTTACATTAACACTGCAATGAAGTTACTGTGAAAAGTAAGGTCCCACGCTATATTCGCTAGGGTTTAGAAGAATGAGGGAGGTCGACAGCAGAGCCAGGGTGGAGGTTTGACTCGGGGTTGTTGGCGGGTGGAGGTTTTTGTGATAAGGTGCGGTTGGCGATTAGGGATTATGTGGAGTTCAATCAGAATGGGGAGGTGTCGGCGGCCATTTTTTGGGAAGCACTGAAGGCAGTGGTCCGGGGAGGAATTATCTCATTTACAGTTCGTGCGAATAAGGAAAGGAGGGCGGAACATGACTGTCTAGTGAGCGAGATAGTGGAGGTGGACAGGGAATATTCGAGGGTGCCCACCGTGGAGGGATTGGCAAGGAGGAAAAAGTTGCAAGGGCAATTTGACAGGCTGACCACGGGGAGGGCGGTAGGGCAACCACGTAGGGCAAGAGGGGTGCGATACGAGTATGCGGAGAAGGTGAGCTGCATGCTGGCGCACTTGCTGTGGAGGCAGGCTGCAGGGAAATATTGAAGATCCGGACTGGGGCTGGGGATGTGGTGTCAGAGCCAGGGAAGATATATGAGGCACTTAGAGAGTATTACCAGGGACTTCATGAGGCAGACCCAGGAGGAGAGGAGGGGGACATGGGATGGTTTCTGGATGAGCTGGAATTTCCCCAGGTGGAGGAAGCAAAGAGGCAGGCATTGGAGGAGCCCCTGGTGCTGAGGGAGGTGCTGGATAGTATCAGGGGTATGAAGTTGGGGAAGGCCCCTGGGCTGGATGAGTACCCGGTAGAATTTTATAAGGAATTTGCGGCGGACCTGGCACAACATCTGTTGGGGGCGTTTAATGAAGCACTGGAGAAGGTAGAGTTGCCGGAGACGATGAAGCAGGCAGTAATCACACTAATCCCTAAAAAAGGGAAGGATCCAGTGGAATGTGGGTTGTATAGACCCATATCACTATTGAACACGGATGTGAAAGTATTGGCTAAGTTGTTGGTGGGGAGGATGGAGGATTATGACCTAGGGGTGGTTGTAGAAGATCAAACAGGCTTCATGAAGGGCAGGCAGCTCGCGAGTAATATAAGACGGCTGTTGAATGTGGTGATGAATCCGTCGGGGGCTTTGGTACCGGAGGTGGTGGTGCCCATGGACGCGGAGAAAGCATTTTATCGGGTGGAGTGGCGGAACTTGTTTGAAGCTTTGGGAAGGTTTGGGTTTGGGCCGGGATTTGTGGCATGGGTGCGGTTGCTGTATGTGGCACCAAGAGCGAGGGTGAGGATGAATGATATGAGCTCACAAAGCTTTGACTTACACAGGGGTACGAGGCAGGGGTGCCCCATGTCGCCGCTACTGTTTGCGCTGGCCATAGAGCCATTGGCGATGGCTCTCGGGGGGTTGGCAGAGTGGCAAGGGATAATGAGGGAACAGAGGGAGCATCGGGTGTCTCTCTATACCGATGACCTCTTGCTGTATGTTCCGGACCCGTTGGAGAGTATGGGAAAGATTATGGGTCTGTTGGGGAGGTTTGGAGGGTTCTCGGGATACAAGCTGGGGAAGTGGGGGGGAAGTGGGGCTGGTCAAGGTGAGGGATTTGTATTTGGAGGAAGGGTTCACCAGTCTGGAGGAGCTAAGGGAGAGGGTAGAGCTGCCGAGGGGTAGTGAGTTCAGGTATCTACAGGTTAGGGATTTTGCACGAAAGGTCTGGAAGGGGTTCCCTAGGTTGCTGGGATACACCCTGCTGGAGCGACTACTGCTTCCGGATGTGGAAGGGGAGGGAAGAACTGGGGATATATATATAAGTGGCTGGGGGAGCAGGGAGGCGAGCGGGTGGCGTAGATCAAAGAGAAATGGGAAGCGGAGTTGGGACTGGAGATCAATTGGCCAGTATGGAGTGAGGCACTGCGAAGGGTAAACGGGACCTCCTCTTGTGCAAGGATGAGCCTGATACAGTTTAAGGTGGTGCACAGGGTGCATATGACTTGGGCGAGAATGAGTGGTTTCTTTCAGGGGGTAGCCGATGAATGTGAGAGGTATGGGCGGGGGACCAGCCAATCATGCACACATGTTTTGGGGTTGTGAAAAATTGGGAAGATTCTGGGCGGGAGTGTTCGCGGTCTTTCCAGGATAGTGGAGGAGGAGGTGGACCTGGACCGTTTGGTGGCGATATTTGGGGTGTCAGAGAAGCCGGAGCTCATGGAGAGGAGGAAGGCCGATGTCTTGGCCTTCGCCTCTCTGATTGCACGGCGACGGATTTTGCTGGAGTGGCGGTCAACACCGCCACCTGGGGTAGCAGCATGGTTGGGTGACCTGTACGACTTCCTGCGGTTAGAGACGATAAAGTATGGGTTAAGGGGCTCAGCAGGGGAGTTTGAGAAAAGGTGGGGGATGTTGTGACCGTGTTTGAGGAGCTGTTCATCGCAGGCGGGTGGGGGGGGTGGCTGATGGGGAGGGAGGGTGGAAAAGGAGAAAAATATGTACAAATTGTATAGTTAATTGTTGGGAAGAATGTTTCCCGGGGTGTTTATTTGCTGTAATCTACTTTGATACAAGTTTGAATAAAATGCGTTTAAAAAAAAAAAGATATGGCTCTTGGGACGAAAGGGTGTGTGTGGCCCGGGGGGGGGGGGGGGGGGGGGGGGGGGGGGGGGCCAGAGCGGTAACAGGTTACTGAGTTGGATTATCAGTCATGATTATAATGAATGAAGGAGCAGGTTTGAAGGACTGAAGACCCTACTCCTGCTCCTATTTTCTATGGAATAAGTGTGCCACCTGGTTTAGAAAGCCAAGTGCATCAGAAATCTACCAGCAAACCATAATCTTGCAACAAGTGCAACATCTTTGACATCTAACCACATTGAAGAAACCAGCTAGCCTAAATTAAAAAGTATAATCAAAGAACACTAAACCATTATGGAGTGTGTGTGCGTGTATGTGTACATGCGTGTGCGTGCATGTGTTTATGTGCGTTTGTGTGTGTTTGTGCATGCTTGTCCATATGTGTGTGTGTGTGTTTGTACATGTGTGTGCGTGTGATTGCCCTAATGACTGAACGTGCGATATTGTCTTATTATTTTTCTTGGATAGTGGTTAGTAAATTTGCTCTTTGTTTGCCTGGCTCTTTATTAAATAATTCGCTCTTTAACTGAATAATTAAATATATTCTGATTCGGTAAAGGCATATTCTCATAAAAAATAAACTTAAACCTTTGCTGAGCCTGTGAGCAGCCAAGGTGGTTGAATAGAGGGGAGCCAACTTCCCCCCCCCCCCCCCCCCCCCCCCCAGCCCCCCTCATCTGGTCACAACAGTGCTGAGAACCGACTTAAATTAAGGTTTTTTTGAAAAATTGGTTTGGCAACTTGCTCAAACAATGAAGTCTGGACTATTCTGAGCTGTAAGGAGAGATTGAAGAGCTTTCTCTTAATGTAAAGCAAAAAAGGTGGGAGGAGTGAACAGAACAAGAGGTGGAATTTGAGGTAAAGGCACCAGCAGGGGGAAACAAACTCGTGCAGCTGCTGTCAAAGTGGCAGGATTGTCGTGACTTTGCCCATTTCTCTTTGGCTGATGACCTCCCAGCTCGAAGCAGATATGTTCAATTCAGCAACAGGTGAGGCCGGTACGGTGGTGCGGTGGTTAGCACTGCTGCCTCACGGCACTGAAGCCCCGGGTTCAATCTCAGCCCTGGGTCACTGTCCGTGTGGAGTTTGCACATTCCCCACGTGTCTGCGTGGGTCTCACCTTCACAACCCAAAGATGTGCAGGTCAGGTGGATTAGCCACGCTAAATTGCCCCTTAATTGGGAAGAAAAACAATTGGGTCCTCTAAATTTCAAAAAAATTCAGCAACTAGTGTGGTCACCTGAGGCCTCTTTGGAACACAATCACAGTGATAGTTATTTGGACAAACCGTGGCACGATTGTATGGTCACAATTCCACGAACAGAGGGACTACAAACACAGTTGGACATTTATAGCTCCCTAATATTAGGATGGTCATGTCACTGAACTAGGACTCCAATGACCTCGGCTAATGCTCTGGGGACATGGGTTCAAATCCCAGCATGGCAGTGGTGGAATTAATTATTCAATTAATAAATCTGGAATATGAAGTTGGTCTCAGTAATGGTTACCATGAGAGGAATCATTGATTTTGGGTTTTTTTAAACCTATCTGGGTCGCTAATGTTGTTTAGAGAAGGAAAGCTGCCAATTAGTCTTGCCGAGATGTGACTCCAGACCAACAGCAATGTGGTTGACTCTTCGCTACCCCTCTGAAATAGCCGAGCAAAGCCACTCAGTTCAAGGACAATTAGGGATAGACAGCAAATGCTGGCCCAGCCAGTGATGCTCACATCCCATGAAGGGATAAAGAAAAAAATGACTGAATTGAAATTTGGCAACTGGTCACTCATCGATTGTTCTCTCTGGTGCCCCCTCACATGCATCTGCTTATGGCAAATATCCTTTTGTGGCTTTGCTCTAATGACATTCCCATGGCTCCACATCTCAATGTTGCCTGTGCTCACAATTGCCCCCAGTCTGTACAGATTCTACACATCGCGCACTGATTGCCTGGTTACCAGTCTTTACAAAGGCAGCCATGGCAAACTGAAGCCCCATGCCTGTTCCTGTATCGACCTCCTGCGCAATGGGGAATTTGTAAGGGTCTCTTGAGTGGGCCTTGTAATTATTCCCCAGCAGAATGTTTAAGTAGTTGATGCGCTCCGTTGCTATGCAGTTTGAAAAGCAAATGCCACACTTCACTGATCGAAAGGCTTTTTAAGTTTTCAGTCTTCAAATGCTTTGTCCTCTTAACATCTCAAGCTATGCTTCCCGGGGGACTGGGGGTTTGGGGGGGGGGGGGGGGCAGTTTGAGATGGCTGGGAATAGACAGACACACACTGTGCTGCTGAATGTACACAACACTGCTTTTTACATCACTAACTTCCACAGTTTTTTCCCAAAGGAGAACAACCTGAGGTGTGAGAAAATTGCAGATGTGGACCTAGGAGTGTAACCACAAACATGCTGCAGGATTCTTTGTAAACCTGAGCTATTCCAAAACTCTTCTGACCATAGATTAACTCACACCGAGTCCTGGAAATCTATTACCCATGCGCTCACTGACCTACACTGGATCCCAGTCCAGCAATGCTTCAATTTTAAAATGCTCTTCCCCATCGTAGAATGGTTACTGCACAGTAAAAGGCTATTTGGCCCATCATGTTCATGACAGCTCTTTGTAATAGCAACTCAACTGGTTCCACTTGCCTACGGTTTCTATGTAAAAATAAGTTATCTTTATTAGCTTAGCTAATTCACTTTTGTAAGCTGCAATTAAATCTCCAGCACATTCTCAGACAGTGCATTCCAGATCCCAACCACTTACTGTGTAAAAAGCTTTTCCTCTTGTTCTTGTGCCAGTCACCTTAAATCTTCTGGTCCTTGATTCTTCTGCCAATGGGAATAAATTCCCTCCGTCTACTTAGTCCAAACCTCTCACAATTTTTAACATCACTACCGAGTCTCCTCTTAACCTTCTCTTCTCAAAGGAGAACAAGTCCAGCTACTCTGATTCAGTGTTTTTCAAACCTTTTTTCCCGGAACACACTTTTGCCAACAGCCTGACCTTTGCAACTCATGCCACGTCTGTTTACCTTTAATGCCGCAGGCGAGCCTGCTTGGTCCTCATCATCTCACTCCATAGGAGCAGAGGGCAATGTGCATATCAGGTGCAGAGTTTAACCGGTTCCTTTGTGCCATCTTCATCTTTGTGAGAATGGAAAATCCAACCTTGTACATGTAGGTCATCGTGAAGGGCAATAGCAACAAAATGCTTGTTTTACTCAGCACTAGATACTCCTGGGAGATGTTATTCCAGAATGATGACAACCACATGGGCTTCTGGCATGTTTTTAACATGCTGTCACAGGTCAGGTTGAGCAGCGTAGTCTTTTCATTTGGAGTCAGCTGTAAGTTAATAACTGACTCTGGGGTCTCAACCTCAAAAGGAATTTCTCTTTCAAAATCTGAAACTTTACATCTCATTTGCCAGTACTTCCCCACACATGGGCATTGTATCCTTATTTGCATTGACACAGTTAACAAAACCATACCTCAAGAAATCATATTTATATTTCTTTGCTCCTCAGTTAAGTTTCTTCTTTGTAGGCTGCTCACCAGAGGCCCTGGAGCTCTGTACAGAGCTAACACTAACACTGCTCTGTCCTCTGTCCATGGATTTTCCTGCGCAGCTTTCTCCAGCAGATTCAGATGGGAGATGCTGACCATCCCAGGACGTCTCTTCCCTTGTAACAAAATGATCCATCTTCACAGTCCTCTTACCTTAAGTTTCAGTTGGTGATTACTTTGGGAATAGCAATAACAATTCTATAAGTTTTAGAATACTCATGGACAAAGACGAGAGTGGTCCTAAAGGAAGAGTGCTAAATTGGGGAAAGGCCAAGTATAACAAAATTCGGCCGGAGCTAGGGAATGTGGATTGGGAGCAGTTGTTTAAGGGCAAATCCACATTTGTAATGTGGGAGTCTTTTAAGGAAAGGTTGATTAGAGTGCAGGACAGACATGTCCCTGTGAAAATGAGAGATATAAATGGCAAGATTAGGGAACCATGGATGACGGGTGGAATTGTGAGACTAGCTAGGATTAAAAAGGAAGCATACATAAGATCGAGGCGACTCAAAACTGATGAAGCTTTGGAGGAATATCGGGAAAGTAGGACAAATCTCAAACGCGCAATAAAGAGGTCTAAAAGGGGTCATGAAATACCTTTGGCTAACAGGGTTAAGGAAAATCCCAAAGCCTTTTATTCGTATATAAGGAGCAAGAGGGTAACTAGAGAAAGGATTGGCCCACTCAAAGACAAAAGAGGGAATTTATGCGTGGAGTCAGAGGAAATGAGTGAGATTCTTAATGAGTACTTTGCATCGGTATTCACCAAGGAGAGGAACATGACGGATGTTGAGGCTAGAGATGGATGTTTAAATACTCAAGGTCAGGTTGGCATAAGGAAGGGGGAGGTTTTGGGTATTCTAAAAGGCATTAAGGTGGACAAGTCCCCAGGACCCGATGGGATCTATCCCAGGTTACTGCGGGAAATGAGGGACGAAATAGCTGGGGCCTTAACAGATATCTTTGCAGTATCCTTAAGAACGGGTGAGGTCCCGGAGAACTGGAGAATTGCTAATGTTGTCCCTTTGTGTAAGAAGGGTAGCAGGGATAATCCAGGGATTATAGACCTGTGAGCTTGACGTCAGTGGTAGGCAAACTGTTGGAGAAGATACTGAGGGATAGGATCTATTCACATTTGAAAGAAAATAGACTTATCAGTGATAGGCAGCATGGCTTTGTGCAGGGAAGATCATGTCTTACAAACCTAATAGAATTCTTTGAGGAAGTGACAAAGTTAATTGATGAGGGAAGGGCTGTAGATGTCATATACATGGACTTCACTAAGGCGTTTGACAAAGTTTCCCATGGCAGGTTGATGGAAAAAGTGAAGTCGTATGGGTTCAGGGTGTACTAGATAGATGGATAAAGAACTGGCTGGACAACAGGAGACAGAGAGTAGTGGTGGAAGGGAGTGTCTCAAAATGGAAAAAGATGGCTAGTGGTGTTCCACAGGGATCCGTGCTCGGACCACTGTTGTTTGTGATATACATAAATGATCTGGACGAAGGTGTAGGTGGTCTGATGAGCAAGTTTGCAGATGATACTAAGATTGGTGGAGTTGCAGATAGCGAGGAGGACTGTCAGAGAATACAGCAAAATATAGATAGATTGGAGAGTTGGGCAGAGAAATGGCAGATCCAGGAAATCCAGGCAAATGCGAGGTGATGCATTTTGGAAGATCTAATTCAAGAGCGGACTATATGGTCAATGAAAGAGTCCTGGGGAAAATTGATGTACAGAGAGATCTGGGAGTTCAGGTCCATTGTACCCTGAAGGTGGCAACGCAGGTCGATAGAGTGGTCAAGAAGGCATACAGCATGCTTGCTTTCATCGGACGGGGTATTGAGTACAAGAGTCGGCAGGTCATGTTACAGTTGTATAGGACTTTGGTTAGGCCACATTTGGAATACTGCGTTCAGTTCTGGTCGCCACATTACCAGAAGGATGTGGATGCTTTAGAGAGGGTGCAGAGGAGGTTCACCAGGATGTTGCCTGGTATGGAGGGTGCCAGCTATGAAGAAAGGTTGAGTAGATTAGGATTGTTTTCGTTGGAAAGACGGAGGTTGAGGGGGGACCTGATTGAGGTCTACAAAATTATGAGAGGTATGGACAGGGTGGATAGCAACAAGCTTTTTCCAAGAGTGGGGGTGTCAATTACAAGGGGTCACGATTTCAAGGTGAAAGGGGGAAAGTTTAAGGGAGATGTGCGTGGGAAGCTTTTTTACGCAGAGGGTGGTGGGTGCCTGGGACGCTTTGCCAGCGGAAGTGGTAGAGGTGGGCACGATAGCATCATTTAAGATGCATCTGGACAGATATGTGAACAGGCGGGGAACAGAGGGAAGTAGATCCTTGGAAAATAGACAACAGGTTTAGATAAAGGATCTGGATCGGCGCAGGCTGGGAGGGCCGAAGGGCCTGTTCCTGTGCTGTAATTTTCTTTGTTCTTGTTCTTTTTGTACCTTGCTTGCTGGCAGCTAGGAAATGGAAGTGCTCTCCTCCGTAAATTTGCACCAAAAGTACATACATACAGGGTGCTTGACATCAGTGTACGTGTAGAGCATGTTACCTGATCACTGCTGCCACTTATAGACTGCACATAACCTCATTTTGCCGTTGCAGCCACCATTCCCAATTTAAATGCCGGTAGTGGCATTGAGTACCAGTCCTGCGATCTGGACCACCGCGGGAATTCTACGGCTGATCACTCCGCGACCCTCCGGACACCTGCGTGTCACGTGGGTTGCGGCCCGCACTTTGAAAAACACTGCTCCTCATAACTTTATCCCTGGAACCATTCTGATCTGAACTGACTGAACTCTATCTATAGGTCAGTGACCACTCCCTGATTTAGGCAATTGATGGTTACCAAATTCTACAGAATTGTAGCCCAACAAGAGGAGAGAGGCAGGAGATGGATAGGGTGGAGATGGATAGAGCGGAGATGGCTAGGCGACGATGGATAAGGCGGAGATGGATAGGGCAGAGATAGATAGTGAGTGGATGGATAGGAAGGAGATGGGATAGGGAAGAGATGGTGGGGAGGAGATGGCTGCAGAGGAAATCAATAAGACGGAGATGGGTGGGGAGGGAATGGATTGGGAGGAGATTAATAAAGAGGAGATAGATGGGGAGGAGAGGAGAGAACTGAAAACAAATTGAACACTCCCACCCCTGCCTTGAGATTTGCACTGTTCTTTGTACCATCTGGGCTGTTATATGGAAATTTATGTTATGCTTCACAATCTACTTTTAAAAATGACAATAAAGATTGACATTTGAATGGAGAATGAAAGCCTGGGGGAATTATTTCAGTGCAGATCCTCTTCCAAGCATATTATTAAAGATTCAAAATTGAAGTTGATATCTCTTGTGAGAAATAGTCTCAACCTAGTTTCATTTTCATGGAATTTACACTGCAGTTCCAGCCAATGTTGCACTAATAACCTGCATGCTTCCTGGAACAACTTTGTTCACCTTCAGCGTTAATCCCGGAGTCCAATCCAGCTCGGCCCAAAAGTGGGATATTGTGTACTAGTGGGCTAAGGTCTCTGCCTGGTCCCTGACTTGGAAGTGGTCCTGGACTGGTGTGACCCTCCCAGACCTGGATCTGGTCTTGACCGTGGGCAACTGTCCCTGGTCTGGATGTGATCCTGGTCTGGTGCAACAATCTCTGACCATTAAAAGCCGTTCAGAAAAGGTTCACTCGACACATTCCTGGGATGGAATGACGCACAAACATTTTGGGCCTGTTCCCATTGGAGTTCAGAAGAATGAGAGGTGAGTTTATTGTAACCTATCATATCCTGAGCGGACCTGACAATGTGGACGCTGAAAAGATGATTTTCCCATCTGGCAGAAATCAGATTTAGGACACAGTTTAAAAATAAGAAGTATTTCTTTTAAGACAGGGATGAGAAGAATGTTTTTCTCTCAAAGGGCCATTAGTCTGGAATTCTCTCCCCCAGAAAGCAGTGGAGTTTGGGTCATTGAAATTACTCCCAAGGCAGAGTTAGATAGATAAGGGAGTCAAGGATTATAGATAGATTTTGCAGTGCAGAAGGAGGCCATTTGGCCCACCAAGTCTGCACCGGCACTTGGAAAGAGCACCCCACTTAAGCCCACATCCCCACCCTATCCCCGTAACCCAGTAACGCCACCTAACCTTCTTTGGACACTAAGGAACAATTTAGCATGGCCAGTCCACCTAACCTGCACATCTTTGGACTGTGGGAGGAAACTGGAGCACCCGCAGGAAACCCACGAAGACACGAGGAGAACGTGCAGACTTCACGCAGACAGTGACCGAAGCTGGGAATCGAACCTAGGACCCTGGAGCGGTGGAGTAACTGTGCTAACTACTGTGCAGACTCGATGGGCTGAATGGCCTCCTTCTGCACTGTACATTCTATGATATGAAACTAAGGGGCAATTTATCATGGCCAATCCACCCAACCTGCACATCGTTGGACTGTGGGAGGAAACCAGAGCACTTGGAGGAAACTCACGCAGACACAGGGAGAATGTGCAGACTCTGCACAGACAGTGACCCAAGCCAAGAATCGAACCTGGGACCCTAGAGATGTGAAGCAACTGTGATAACCACTGCGCTACCATGCTGCCCCTGTACATCAATGGCTTGAACTCAGAAACTGAAATCAATGGAAAAGAAATTTGAGTATTGCAAGGAAAACTGTGAGATGCACTGCAATACTATAGCCTCCACACTACAAAAAATTATATTGAAGCATTATCAAAAGTGTAGACAAGAGTTACAAGGATGTTGCCACAATTGAGAGAGTTAATTGTTGGAAAAGATTATGAAGATTGAGGTGAAAAAAACTTTAAAATTATGAAGGGATTGAAAAGGGTAAATGTGGAGAAACTGTTTGCAGTTGTGGGTGAGTCCAGAACAAGGGGAGATAAATAGATTTTATCACAAGAGTTACAATATAAAAGCCACAATAAGGCTGTAGAAAGCCTTAGCAAGACCTCAGTCAAGGCAATGTGCATTGTTGGGCTCCAAACCATAGGAAGGATAGTGGGGCTTTAGAAAGGATATAATGCCGATTAACAAGGGGGCTGCTCGGTACAAGGGGATTAAAATATGAAAAACTCGGAAAATTGTGGCTTTTACATTGAAACATTGCAAATTGGAGAGAAAATTGATAGATAAAGTTATGAAAAGAAAAGAGAAACAAGAAGAATAGAATAGGGAACAGGCAGTATTGGTGAAAGTTTTTTTTTCAGACTGGATGGAAACTTACAATGGTAAGTATTAGGACACCTGCATTTTTATGATATATGGTAATGAACCGGTCTTGGGGACCCAGGAAATTATTTCAAAGTTTGCAGCAGATACAAAATTTGGAAATATAGTGAACAGTGAGGAGGTTAGTGAGGAGGTTATTTGGCAGAATTTACAAACAGGTGAAATGGAATGACACAAACCCAGATGGAATTTAATGTGTTAAAGTGTGAAGTGCAAAGTGATGTACTTTGGAAAGAACAATGTGAAACAGGCCATATAAACACAATGGCCCTATTTTAAAGGAGGTTGTGAGACAAAGAAGACCTGGGGGGGGGGGGGGGGGGGGTGGGGGGGGGGGGTCTACATGCACATGGTGGAATTTACCAGCCTTCCTGCCAGTGGGATCTTCCAATCATATTGAGGGTAACCACCCACTACCCCGCTCCTCCCTCCCGCACACCCCCCTCCCCGCCATGGTGGGTTCCTCAGCATTTGGGTCAATGAGCCATGCAAATAGCTGTAGGTCACGATCTACCAGCTGTGCTACACCCGAAAGGCAGCATAGCATGGCTGGTAGATGCCGGGAGGTCCCTCTTCCAGCATCTACCCGGCTCGTCACGCAATGTGAATCCCGTCCATTGTGGGCGGATCACTTATTAGTAAATCAGCATATTGAAGAGAGACTGCTAGTATCTACCCAAGGCTTTGGTATCAACCCCTTCACCTCAGGAGACCTTGGGTGTGCGCCATTCAGTGCTGGTCTTAACAAACGGGGACCAGATGGAATGGCATTCATGGGGGCCTCCCAGGGGATTGGAAGCCCCTTGGTGCTTGCCCTCTAGGCAGGGTGGCACCCTGGCACTGCTGTTGCTACCCGGGGACCTTGGCACTGCCAGCCTTGCAGTACCATTCTTCCTAGGTGACCAGACGATCTTGCCAGCGACCAATAGCTCACCGCCTCTGCCGTAGGAAAACCTGCCATGGGGGGTGGGGAAGAGATCTCCACCACAAATCTTGGGTGGGAGCTGAACAAGTTGAATGGGTTAAAAAAAGCAAGTTAAATCTTTGACTTCATAAATAGATGCATAGATTACCAAAGCAAAGAAATTATGGAAACTATTATCAGACGCTGGTTGGGCCTCAACAGGAGCATTGTTTCCAATCCTTCGCACCACACCTTAGGAAAGGTATCAGGGCCTTGGAGCAGTTGCAGAAGAGATTTACTAGAAATCCCTGAGATATGCAAATATGTGGAGAGTCTAGAGAAGCTGGAGTGATCCTCTTCAAAGTTTCAGGGGAGTTTAATGGAGATGTTCAAAATAACGAAGGGATTTGATACAGTAAATAGGGATAAACTGTTTCCAATGGCAGACTCAATAATTGGAGCAAGGATATTTGACACAGGAAACTACAGAAAAGATGAGGAGAAATTATTTTACACGAGTGTTATGATCTGGAATGCACTGCCTGAAGGAGTATTGAAAGCAAATTCAACAGTAACTTTCAAGAGTTTGGGATATTTACTTGGAAAGGAACATTTGCAAGCTAAGTGGAAAGGACAGGACTAATTGGATTGCTATTTCAAATTTCAAAGATCTGGCATTAGCATAATGGATTAAAATGGCCTCGTTCTTTGTTGTTTGGTTCTCTGATTCTATTCCATAAAGGGACATAGCAGATAGAAATAGACAGTTTCTATTAGTTGAAGGGCTAGGTACAAGGGGGCCAAAGATGCAGGATTAAATCTAAAATATTTTGAATAGAGAGAAAGAGGGATGTGAGGCTGTGGAATCCATTTCTAAAGATAATGGTTGAGGCAGCAATGATGTGAACAATCACAATTAGGCGAGACAGGTAGATAAGGGGAATGGGGAAATGTGATTCAGACTATTTGGTTGCACGGAGGGTAAATGATGAGATGGAATGGTTGGGCAGAATGGAAAGTTTCTGTGCTGTAGTATATTCTGCATCAATGCACAAAGATTTAGGCAATAATTTTGTGAAGATATGAGGTTGGAGGTTCTATGTGCTTGCACTGTTTGTTTTCAGCATAATCTGTCCAAAATCACTGTAGCCATTGCAGCAGATTACAAATTTAAAGTGCAAATTGCCTTCAGTGCAACTTGAGTTTCTGCAATCTATTGCACAAGCTTAAAAAACATTGGGCAAGATTCTCCAGTCCGCCAGCCACGTTTTCCTTGGTGGTGTGCCCTCGCCGGCAGTGGGATTCTCCTTTACCACCGCCTGCCAATGGGATTTCTCTTTGTGGCCATCCCACACCGCCGCAATGGACAATCCTGTCGGTGGAGAATCCAGTTGATTGCGTGGGCCCCAATCCTAAAATTGTCCATTCCCTCTGGATGAATTGAATTGTCCGTGTTTGGAGACGTTTGAGATGTTTTTAAAAATTAAGCTGGAGATTTTGGGCAGTGGCGTCACTAGGCATGTGCCAAAAGTTTTTCAGTGTCATTTACAAAACAGTTTCAGAGAAACTGACCACTATAGGAACTAGCAAAAGATGCTGCAAATTCTATCAAAACTAATTTCCAGTCATTTAAAATCGGGTTATTCACAGGTGGTGGATTGATGCTGTGTTAGGTAAAAGAGCACCAAGTTACCACTCTTAAAAATATCTCGGAATATCATTTTTAAAACGTAAATGTATTGGGACAGAAACTCATTGGGTAAAAAGAACAAGTTGCGCCCGAATCACGATTATGCCCACAGTGGATTTGTTCTCTCTTTCATGTGTTTGTCTGTGGGTGACTGAAGGGGAAGAGGGGCTTAGTTTAGCTGAGGTGTGACAACCAAAATGAAAGTTGGCAGGTTCGCCAGCTACTTAATAGAAGCGGTGATTACAGCAGCGTAGTCATTACGGCAGCCTGAGTAATAGTGCTCTCCAGGGCCACTCTACGCTGGCACCAAATTACTGGAGAGAAACGGAAAATGATATAATTAATACTGCAGCTGACAGCTACTGCCTTTTGCTCATCAATTGACTTCCGAAACTCCACTCAACATATTTACTTGTGTTCTTTGATAACTTTAAAATACCATTAGTTTGCTGTGGATCTGTTCCACAACAATTGCCTCCAGGTTGTATCTGAATGAGTTTTCTTTATTGTGTGTATTTATTAACCGTTTATTTTAATTAGCTGCATATCCTGACTGTGGGGCACTTTCCTCTTTTGCTTTATTGCAGGGCACTGTCATAACATGAACATCGTTAGAAAGCCCCAGGCTTTATTCGAAAGCAGACAACCTGACAGAGGCCGAGTTAGATGCGACTCACTCATAAATCTTTCAGTAATCAAAATTCCACATCCTCTGTTCCTTTAACTAAGTATGTTATGTTTTAAAAAAATTATTATCTTGAATGCATTAAGGTGAGTAATGTTAATATACAGCAATGGAACATTTTCTAATTCAGGCACAGCGTCTCTAATTTTCCGGCTGTTGCGATTCACTATTCCCGTCGGGAACGCACCCCTGCCAGTTTCCCAGTGGCGTGGAGTGGTTTCAATGGGAAATCCCATTGACAAGCAACGGGAAGATAGAAACCCACCGCCAGTGAATGGCGTGCCACCAAGAAATACACGGCTGTGGAACCACAGAATCCAGCTCAGTGTTTTCCTCAAACAATCCCTGGTCAAGTACAACATGGGCTTGATGCAAGTTCCCTCTATGCTGTTTCATCAAACATTCCAGGCTAAATACAGTTTGGGAACTCCCCAGGAGAGTAAAGTTCCTCTCTGCAGTGTCCCTTTATGACTTCCATTGTCAATTAAATATGGATTAAATGTGGAGTAAATCTCCCCGCGAGGGTCTCATCGGCTACATCTGGGGCAGGTACGACATCAGTTGGATAACGTTCTTTCAACACTGACCCAGTAAACATTCAAAGGCAGAAAGAGCACAGAATGGGTACAAATTAAAACTTCCCTATATTGTCCCATCAAACACTCCCAGGCCAAATTCATTATGGAAACTTCCTCTATACTGTCTCGTCAAATCTCCAAGGGCAGATAGAGAATCAATTAGATACAGAATAAAGTTGCCTCAGAATAAAGTTGCCTCTCAAATAAAAGTAAAATACTGCAGATGTTAAAATACCGCAGATGCCAGAAATCTGAAATAAAAACGGAAAAGGCGGGAAAAGCACAGCGGGTCTGGCAGCAGCTACAAAGGGAGAAACAGAGTTAACATTTCGAGTCCAAGGGCTCTTCTTCAGAATTGAAGAGAGGTGGAAATGTGATGTGTTCTATGTTGTTGACAAGGGAGGGATGGAGCAGGTGGAGAAAAATCAGGTCAAGAATAGGTTAGAAGTTAGGAGAGACAAAATGACGAAGATGTCATGGACACAAGACAAAGGGAATGGTAATGAGGATGTTAAGACTAAAGCAGGTGTTAATAGCAACAAAAAGGTTAGATAGCTTAATGTGTTAATTATAGAACAAGAGTCTGTGCTTTCTTTGCCACTTTGTCTTTTGTCATTTTATTTAGCTCCAGCTGCTCCATCCCCCCCTTGTCAATAGCCTAAAACACATTCATTTTCTACCTCTCTTCAGTTCTGAAGAAGAGTTGGACGGACTCGAAACGTGAACTCGGTTCCTCCCTCAGTAGCTGCCGCGAGTGCTGCTGAGCTTTTCCAAAATGTTCTCTATTTATTAATGCTACCGTTACCCTATTCCAATAAACACTCCCAAGGCAGGTACAGCATGGGTTTGATGCACAGTGAAGCTCCCTCCATACTGCCCCCTCAACACTCAACATCAGGGTAGCTACAGCCCTGTCCCATCAAACAGTCACAGTCAGGTACAGCACAAGTTAGATTCAGAGTAAAGCTCCCTCTAGTCAATACTATCAAATAGGCACAGTACAGATACAGCAGTGATTTGATGCAGCATGAAGCTCCCTCTAGCCTATCCCATCAAACAGGTGCAGGGTAGGTACAGCAGAGATTTGATACAGCATCACAGGTCGCCGCAACATCGAGGGCCGAAGGGCCTGTACTGCGCTGTAATGTTTTATGTTCTATGAAGCTCCCTCTAACCCATCCCATCAAACAGGCGCAGGATAGGTACAACAGAGATTTGATGCAGAGTAAAGCTCCCTCTACCCAGTCCCATCAAACAGTCACAGGGAAGTTACAGCAAGGATTATGTTCAGCTTAAATCAATTCAAATCATAAGAATGCATGTAGGAGAAAATCAGAGAATAAAAACAACTTGACAGAGGTACTTGGAAATGATGGTTTTGACTGTGTTCAACTTTGCTCTCAAAGTACCATCTGCAATCTCATCAGCTTCTCACCTGCCAAGATCCAAAGTTAGATATGTTTTGAACTTTGTGTGTCTGATTTATTTGACACTATAGATTTTGACTTGGTTGCCATTAAACGTGTGGGCAGGTTATGGCAGCAACAAAGCACACTCAGAAAAATCTCCCACCAATCAATCAGAAAAGAAGCAGAATCCCCAATAGAAATAGAAAGACGATAATAGTGCAATCGAAGGGAAATCCAATCTTACTGTGGATTATCTGAGACAAACATTAGAAATTTCAGTTTGCATCACGCCAAAAATCCTTTATTCTGCTCGGGGTGCTGACACCCGAAATGGGTGGGAGCAATGTTGCGATTACCAAGTTATCCCAGAATCTTGCAGTTGTCACTTTTAATAGACCAAACACCTTTCAATACATTATCCCCTTTAATACACATGTTTTAGAATGCTGGATACCATTTGCTAGGTCTCAGTGGAGTCTTCATTCTAGGTTAATTTAATGTATTTATTAACTACAAGAGCTATGTACATATTGTTATGGGAGAGGTGTTTTCAGAACCCCAAAATGTATCATGGAGTCCAATCAACCTCCTCCTTTAATGGATTGTTGCTTTTGAAACACACGGCTTGTTCCCTAGGTGTGGTATTACAATTATGGACACAAAGCTTTTAAAACAAAACAATGTTTATTCCATGAACTCAAGTTAACCTTTTAAAATAAACATTGGATCTCTTAACACCCTTTACTTCAAAGATAACCCCGAAAATAATACAACACTACCCAATCCTGCAAACTGTTCTTTTAAACCGCCAAAAGCCTTCAACCCTTCAAAAATAGGAGCACAACAGGTTACATTCAATATATTTATAGTCTTTGGATTTTCAGAAATCACCAGACCAGCTCTTTTCCTTCCTGCAGCTCTCAGCAAACCAGCCAGGCACTTTTCAGCTGCTCTCTCAAACTGAAACTAAAACTTCAAAATGGCTGAGCTAAAAACCCAGCTCCACCCACACTCTGACATCACTGCATTTCTTAAAGGTACATTGCTTAAACATCCATTTCTTAAAGGCACTCTCACATGGCAATATAGACAGTAAAGTGTACAAGCTAGGAGCTGTCTCTATTCTTGTACATCGCTCTATCCAACACTAGAATGAACCCAGGGTGTGGGTCATGTGTTTTCTTACATCACTATATGGGTGATACTGTATTCAGTCTTGCATTAACGCTTTTTGTGCCAGAACCTTATGCTACACCTCCTCCCAGGACTGTATCCAATGTATTTCAAGTTATTCCAGTTTAGCCCATGTATTTATATTCTTATTAATGCCCCCTTCAAGTCTCTCAGTTCATAGGTTCAGAAGGTCTGGGGCCTCCTGGCCCCTCCATATCTCATTCACATTAATGGTGGAGGAGTTGTGGGCTTTGTCACTGCAGCTAAACTTTGCTGATCTGGTGGTTATTCTGACACCTGGGTATCTTTTAAATCTCTTTTTCCATCCCTTGTTATTGAACCGCTCTTTGCAATTCGGCAGCTGCGGTGATGGTGATTGTTGCGCAATCGTAAGGGGAATAGACAGGCGGTTCTGCGGACGCAATCGAGACTCCAGGATGGTATGTTGCCTCCCTGGTGCAAGGGTCAAGGATGTCTTGGAGCGGCTGCAGGACATTCTGGGGGTGGGGTGGGGGGGAGGGGGTGGGGGAGGGTGAACAGCCAGCTGCCGTGGTGCACATAGGCATCAACAATATAGGTAAAAAACTGGACGAGGTCATACAAGCTGAATTCAGGGAGTTAGGAGTTAAACTAAAAAGTAGGACCTCAAAGATAGTAATCTCAGGATAGCTACCTGAGCCACAAGCTAGTCAGAGTAGGAATGTCGGGATAGATAGGATGAATGCATGCCTTGAGAGATGGTGCAAGAGGGAGGGATTCAAATTCCTGGGGAATTGGAACCGGTTTTGGGGGAGGTGGGACCAGTACAAACCGGACGGTCTGCACCTGGGCAGGACTGGAACCGATGTCCTGGGGGGCTGTTTAATAGAGCTGTTGGCGAGGGTTTAAACTAATGTGGCAGGGGGATGGGAACCAATGCAGAAAGTCGGAAGGTAGTAAAACAAAAGGCAGTAAGGGGGCAAGTGTAAGGCAGAGAAGCCATAGTCAAAAATCAAAAAGGGCGACAGTACAAGGTACAGTGACTGAGGGGAGCTCAGTGAATAGGCCTAGTAATACTAAAAGGAATAAAACGGGAAGTAAAAACATAAATGGTAAGCGATGTGGCAGGTTGTTACATGAAGATATGGGTTCAACGACAAGGAAAATTAGGAGAAAAGTTAAGAGGAAATATAATTTAGGAGAGGTTACTGATCGAGGTGTTAAGATTCAAAACAGAGGTATAAAAGCCAACATAAGTGTACTTTACCTGAATGCTCGTAGTATAGGAATAAGGTAAATGAGTTGATGGTGCAAATCATCGTGAATGACTATGATTTAGTGGCCATTACTGAAACATGGTTAAAGAATGGTCACGACTGGGAGTTAAATATCCGAGGGTATCAAACTATTCGGAGGGACAGAGTGGATGGTAAGGGAGCGATGGTATTTAAGGATGACATCCGGGCAATAGTAAGGGATGACATCGGTGGTATGGAGGATAAGGTTGAATCCATTTGGGTGGAAATCAGGAATAGTAAGGCGAAAAAGTCACTGATAGGAGTAGTCTATATGCCACCAAATAGTAACATTATGATGGGGCAGGCAATAAACAAAGAAATAACGGATGCATGTAGAAATAGTACAGCAGTTATCATGGGGGATTTTAATCTACATGTCGATTGGTTTAACCAGGTAGGTCAAGGCAGCCTTGAGGAGGAGTTTATAGAATGTATCCGCGATAGTTTCCCAGAACAGTATGTAATGGAACCTACAAGGGAACAAGCGGTCCTAGATCTGGTCCTGTGTAATGAGACAGGATTGATTCATGATCTCATAGTTAGGGATCCACTTGGAAGGAGCGATCACAATATGGTGGAATTTAAAATACAGATGGAGGGTGAGAAGGTAAAATCAAACACTAGTATTTTGTGCTTAAACAAAGGAGATTACAATGGGTTGAGAGAAGAGCTCGCTAAGGTAGACTGGGAGCAAAGACTTTATGGTGAAACAGTTGAGGAACAGTGGAGAACCTTCCAAGTGATTTTTCACAGTGCTCAGCAAAGGTTTATACCAACAAAAAGGAAGGATGGTAGAAAGAGGGAAAATCGACCGTGGATATCTGAGGAAATATGGGAGAGTATCAACTTCAAGGAAAAAGCATACAAAGTGGCAAAGATTAGTGGGAGACCAGAGGACTGGGAAATATTAAGGGGGCAACAGAAAGTTACTAAAAAAGCTACAAATAAGAGTAAGATAGATTATGAGAGTAAACTTGCTCAGAATATAAAAACAGGATAGTAAAAGTTTCTACAAATATATAAAACAAAAAAGAGTGGCTAAGGTAAATATTGGTCCTTCAGAGGATGAGAAGGGAGATTTAATAATGGGAGATGAGGAAATGGCTGAGGAATTGAACAGATTTTTTGGGTCGGTCTTCACAGTGGAAGACACAAATAACATGCCAGTGACTGATAGAAATGAGGCTATGACAGGTGAGGACCTTGAGATGATTGTTATCACTGAGGAGGTAGTGATGGGCAAGCTAATGGAGCTAAAGGTAGACAAGTCTCCTGGCCCTGACGGAATGCATCCCAGAGTGCTAAAAGAAATGGCTGGGGAAATTGCAAATGCACTAGGGATAATTTACCATAATTCACTAGACCCTGGGGTGGTCCCGGCGTATTGGAAATGAGCAAACATGACACCACTGTTTAAAAAAGGAGGTAGGTAGAAAGCGGGTAATTATAGGCCAGTGAGCTTAACTTTGGTAGTAAGGAAGATGCTGGAATCTATCATCAAGGAAGAAATAGCGAGGCATCTGGATGGAAATTGTCCCATTGGGCAGACGCAGCATGGGTTCATAAAGGGCACGGTGTGCCTAACTAATTTAGTGGAATTTTTTGAGGACATTACCAGAGCAGTAGATAATGGGGAGCCAATGGATGTGGTATATCTCGATTTCCAGAAAGCCTTTGACTAGGTGCCACACAAAAGGTTGCTGCATAACATAAAGATGCGTTGCATTAAGGGTAAAGTAGTAGCATGGATAGAGGATTGGTTAATTAATAGAAACCAAAGAGTGGGGATTAATGGGTGTTTTTCTGGTTGGCAATCAGTAGCTAGTGATGTCCCGCAGGGATCAGTGTTGGGCCCACAATTGTTCACAATTTATACAGATGATTTGGAGTTGGGGACCAAGGGCAATGTGTCCAAGTTTGCAGACGACACTAAGATGAGTGGTAAAGCAAAAGGTGCAGAGGATACCGGAAGTCTGCAGAGGGATTTGGATAGGTTAAGTGAATGGTCTAGGGTCTGGCAGATGGAATACAATGTTAACAAATGTGAGGTTATCCATTTTGGTAGGAATAACAGCAAAAGGGATAATTATTTAAATGATAAAATATTAAAACATGCTGCTGTGCAGAGAGACCTGGGTGTGCTAGTGCATGAGTCGCAAAAAGTTGGTTTACAGGTGCAACAGGTAATTAAGAAGGCGAATAGAATTTTGCCCTTCATTGCTAGGGGCAGCACGGTAGCATGGTGGTTAGCATAAATGCTTCACAGCTCCAGGGTCCCAGGTTCGATTCCCGGCTGGGTCACTGTCTGTGTGGAGTCTGCACGTCCTCCCCGTGAGTGCGTGGGTTTTCTCCGGGTGCTCCGGTTTCCTCCCACAGTCCAAAGATGTGCGGGTTAGGTGGATTGGCCATGCTAAATTTCCCGTAGTGTCCTAATAGTAAGGTTAAGGGGAGGAGTTGTTGGGTTACGGGTATAGGGTGGATACGTAGGTTTGAGTAGGGTGATCATTGCTCGGCACAACATCGAGGGCCGAAGGGCCTGTTCTGTGCTGTACTGTTCTATGTTCTATGTCTATGTTCTATGCTAGAGGGATGGAGTTTAAGACTAGGGAGGTTATGCTGCAATTGTATAAGGTGTTAGTGAGGCCATACCTGGAGTATCGCATTCAGTTTTGTTCTCCTTACTTGAGAAAGGACGTATTGGTGCTGGAGGGTGTGCAGAGGAGATTCACGAGGTTAATCCCAGAGCTGAAGGTGTTGGATTACGAGGAGAGGTTGAGTAGACTGGGACTGTACTCGTTGGAATTTAGAAGGATGAGGGGGGATCTTACAGAAACATATAAAATTATGAAGGGAATAGATAGGATAGATGCGGGCAGGTTGTTTCCACTGGCGGATGAAAGCAAAACTAGGGGGCATAGCCTCAAAATAAGGGGAAGTAGATTTGGGACTGAGTTTAGGAGGAACTTCTTCACCCAAAGGGTTGTGAATCTATGGAATTCCTTGCCCAGTGAAGCAGTTAAGGCTCCTTCATTAAATGTTTTTAAGATAAAGATAGATAGTTTTTTGAAGAATAAAGGGATTAAGGGTTATGGTGTTCGGGCCGGAAAGTGGAGCTGAGTCCACAGAAGATCAGCCATGATCTCATTGAATGGTGGAGCAGGCTCGAGGGGCCAGATGGCCTACTCCTGCTCCTAGTTCTTATGTTCTTTAACCTGTTTCTTGTGGGGTTGGCAGAAGTCGTGCTCATCTCCATGTCATTTTTCCTCTTCTTCTTTCATCATGTGGGCCATTGCAATATCCTCGGTGACAGAGATGGGGTTCCTGTTATGAGGATGTGGTTCCACTAAGCTCATCTTTACGTTTGGCTGTGTGGTGTGCTGTCAGCTGCGGCTTAGTTCCAGCATCGTCTGTCGCACTGTCATACTGACTGGGTTTGCAGCGTTAGCTCTGTGGTCACAGTGTTGACCTCATCAACACTAGTAAAGCCGGAGGTTGAGCCTGTTCTGGTTATAAGTTGCTCTCTTGTCTATCCTCCACTGGACGCGTCATGGTAATCATCTCAGTGGTTGACAGGTTTTCCAGCACCTGTAATAAAAATGGACAAATCTGCTCTTGAAAGAGAAGATAGTTCGGAGCTGAAGTCTCAGTCATGACTGTCTTTCTTGTTGAAGTTCTCGGCAACCTGCCATGCTGTATTATTTACAACAGTGGCTATCTTGACATTTTCATCCATTCTGAAGAGATTCAGGAGTACACAGACACCTCTGCTCAACTGTTGACTACAATGCAAAGATTTGTTTTCCACCGTACCTTAACAGCTCCAGAATCATGACTATGACCAAAGTCGGATTCCTCCGGGCACCCACGGTGGTGTGTCTTTGTTCGAAGCCAGAGATCTCTCAACCATGGTTCTTTGTCCGACTGGCTCCAATGTTCAATTTAAAGTTTGTGAGATGGTCATTAACCAAAATGTCCGTATTCCAAAATTAATTTCCAGGATCTTTGACCTCACCCAAGAAGCATGGATTTGCGTCTTCTTGGTGTGCAATCTCCACCTCATGAATCACGTTAGGGCCTTCTGTGCATTTAGATGTTTGGGCCTTGCACAGTTTGCTGAAGTGACCCATTTTATTACATTAATTGCATTGGGCCGAAGTTGCAGGACATTGATTTTGCCTGTAGGGACACTTTGCTCCACAGGGTTGTCATAATCTCCCCAATGGTCAGTTAGGGTATTACTTCCCTTGGTTTGGAGTGTCCCTGTTTCTATGACGTTTAATTTGTATCACAGTTTACTTTCTTCTCTTAAACTGCACATGTGTTATACATGGAGTTCACCCTGCCGAACAATCTGGATAGCTGGATAGAGGTAGATCTTTCTTCATTGCGACATGTATCATCCTCCACACCAAAAAGTATTCGATCCCATATAAATTCAGATTTTTTAACATATAAATTTAGAGTACCCAATTCATTTTTTCCAATTAAAGGGCAATTTAGCGAGTTCAATCCACCTACCTTTCACATCTTTGGGTTGTGGGGGCGAAACCCACGCAAACACGGGGAGAATGTGCAAACTCCACACGAACAGTGACCCAGAGCCGGGATCGAACCTGGGACCTCGGCGCCGTGAGGCAACAGGGCTAACCACTGTGCCACCGTACTGCCCCATAAATTCAGATATTAGGTCTCCGTATTCGTAGTCTTCAGCCAATCTGTACTCATCTTTAGTGAATGAGTCGACAGATTCTTTGGCTATTGGACACACATATTAAATTTAGCCTCTTCCAGGATTTTGTTACTTTTCAAGTAAAATTAAGCATCAAATGATTTTAGTCCTTCTTCAAAGTTCGAAGATGATTTGTTGATTCCTTGTCCAGCAATAATGTCGTCTGCTATTGGGTCTACTAAATAAATCAGTGTGTTAACTTTTTCAGCTTCTATCTTTTTATCATACTAGAAGCAATTATGTCTCTAAGGAATCTTGTTTTCCAAAGTTTCCAATTATTTGATTGATCTAGGCTTTGGATAAGTCCAAATTGAGCTGGAAGGGTGGATTTCTGATCCATAGGTAAAAATTTCAAGTATAGGTTCAGCTTTAAGAAGTTGCTGAAATTCAAGATGCGCCACTGTTTATTTGAAGAAAAAGGCTCTGCTGCGTTTGCCAGTTTTGGTGTGCTCTCACAGCAAAGGCACTTGCCCTCAGCTTTGAAAAACTTTAAAACAATGGCTGCTTGAATTCATGAGCTGTAAACTTCTCCGTTTCAATGCTATGCTTTAGGGTCACAAAATTATCGAACCCTAACCTTTAAAGTTGATACTTTGGCCATTAATTCACCCAAATTATTATCAGTATTTTTTTGGGCGCGAACACAGATGGCATGTGTTCAGGCGCCAATCAAGAATGTGGGCAGGATTCTCCTATCCCCCCCCCCCCCCCCCCCAGCCCAGCCGTGTGTTTCTCGGCAGCACACCGTTCGCTGGCGCTTGTCAATGGGATTGCCCATTGAAGCTGCCCCACACGCCGGGGTGCACTGCTGGCGGGAAGCAGAATCTCAACAACCGGAGAATTCCAGCCCTGGTTTCTCTGACTGAGTTTTTAGATGGCAACCTCTGACCTCTGAACTACGGAAAAGTGTCTCAGGACTTGATTTTTAAAAATTCATTCATGGGATGTGGGCATCGCCAGTTAGGCCAGCATTTACTGTCCTATTCTAATTGCCCTTATAAGGTGGTGGTGAGCCGCCTTCATGAACCCTTGCTGTCTATTAGGTGTAGGTACACATACTGTGCTGTTAATCCAGGATTTTGACCCAGCGACAAGTGAATGAATGGGAATAAATTTCCAAGTCAGGATGGTGTGTGACTTGGAGGGAAACTTGAAGGTGATGGTGTTCCCACGCATCTGCTGCCCTTGTCCTTCTAGATGGTAATGGCCACGTGTTTGGACGTGCTGTCGATGGAGTCTTGAAGGATGTTTGCAGTGCATTTTGTAAATGGTTGTCATGACAGGGAGATATTAGGAACTTGGGGCGCGATTCTCCGCTGCACACGACGGGTCGGAGAATAGCGGGAGGGCCTTCCCGACAATTTTCACGGCCTCCCGCTATTCTCCCCCCACTCCGGCCGCCCCCCGACATGAATCGCTGCTCGCCGTTTTTTACGGCGAACAATGATTCTCCGCAGGCCGATGGGCCGAATACCGCGGAGTTTACGGCCGTTTTCACGGCCGCGATCACACCTACTTTCAGCGTTCGTGAAAACGGCCGCAAAGTGCCCGTCCCGGACAACCATGGCATGGGCCTGCGATTGGTGGGCACCGATCGCGGGCAGCGGGTCCGATACCCGCGCACTATTTGTTCTTCCGCCGCCCCGCAGGATCAGTCCGCGGGGCGGCTGAGGAGCATGACGGCCCGCGCATGTTTTGACGTGTCTGCGTGATGACGTCATCCGCGCATGCGCAGGTTGGAGCCGTCCAACCCGCGCATGCGCGGCTGACGTCACCATGCGCGTCAGCTGGCGTGACGCTTGGCGCGCGGACTTAGCGACGGTCGCTAAGCCCGCGATGCCGTGCTTCACGGGGCCCCGCTGCTAGCCCCACCCGGGGGGGAGAATCGGGTCCTGGGAGGGGGTGCAGAGGCTGCCGTGAAACACGGCCAGTTTCATGGCAGCCTTTACGACTCGCCGCATTTGTGGAGAATCGCGCCCATGGTTCCAGAAATGGGGTCCAAGATGTAACAGTCAATTTAGGGGTTAAACAGGCTGAGGGAAAAGACTGCTAGCAGCAGAGTCAGAGGAATACGCCCACAGCCTGAGTTACTTTGTCCCATTCACACGTAACCTTGTTTAGTGGGAATACACAGGATGTCCCGGTTCAGCCAGGATGATCCACTCAAGATCCATATCCTTCAGGGCAACCTTGTTTGACAAACCATTACACCACCACAGAGACTGATGATCTCTGTGTCTGTCAATGGAAGGTTAGTTGCAGATGAATGGCATAGCTCTGTTCTTTTGTATAAATACGAGTGGACAATCAGCCAACATAATGATAATCGGTTCAAGTCTGGAAACCCATGAGAATTTTTGTTTGAGGGGCTTGGCAGAGCCGAATGAAAGCGAGCAAGAGTGAGAATGAGAGAGAGAGAGAGAGAGAGGGAGAGAGAGAGAGGAGAAAAATTGCTTCATAAATGTAAGTATTGACTTTGCCTGTTTGTGCAAGTGGAATGAGAGCTGCATATTCATGTAAAGTGTTATTTAAAGGGAACTAGTATGTTAAGGTTAAGAAATAGCATGTAATCTGTTAGTATTAGAGCTGAAGTAAAAGTTTAAATATTGTTTTCTTTTCTTATCTTTTTGTAAAGCTTGTTTATAAAATAACCAAGCCCGATTGCTTACATTATCACTCCTGGAACAAATCTATCTTTCCTCACCACATTAAAACTTCAAAAAGTTATGGCATCTGGTCATTTCTCTTAGCCACTGTTGAAAGTGACCAGGCATCCATAACAATGGTAAACAATGCTGCCACAATGTATTGGTGGTGGAGGGAGTGGATGTTGAAGGTGGCAGATAGAATGCCAATCAGCTGGGCGGCTTCCTCCTGGGTGGTGTCAAGTTTCTTGTGTGTTGTTGGATCTGCATTCATCCAGGCAAGTGGAGAGCATTCCATCCCACTCCGGACATGTGCCTTGTTGATGATACAGGCTTTGGGGAGTCAGGAGGTCTATCCTGAAATTTAAAGATTTTAGATCACCCCTGCTAAGTCTGCACTCTGCCAATTGAAGTTAAGGAGTCTTTGGTTGCTGTGAGGAATTTTAACTTTCTGCCTTCAGCTTCCAAGTCTTTCTTTGGATCTTTTCCTTGGCAGTTTTCTCTGTGTGTCTGCTTCTTGAGCTTTTTTCAGGTTCCTTTCAATATACCTATCCCTTTAATACACACATAATCTTTAATACACCCATCATTTTAATATAGCCTCCCTTTCGTACTGCCACCACCTTTAATAATTATCCCTTTAAGAAACCCATCCCTTTAATACAGCCATCCCTTTCACATACCCTTCACCTTTAATACACCTTTAATACATCGCATTCCATTAATACAGCCACCACCTTTAATACAACAATCCCTTTATTGCACAGACCCTTTTAATACAGCCATTGTCTTTGCTACACCAGTCCCTTTAATATAGCCATCCCTTGAATTCAATCTTCACCTTTAATACAGCCATCACATTAATACACCTACCTGTGGGAGGCACGGTAACACAGTGGTTAGCACTGTTGCTTCACAGCGCCAGGGACCTAGGTTCGATTCCCGGCTGGGTCACTGTCTGTGTGGAGTCTGCATGTTCTCCCCGTGTCTGTGTAGATTTCTTCCGGGTGCTTCAGTTTCCTCCCACAAGTCCCAAAATATGTGCCATGTGTTTGTTAGGTGGATTGGACATTCTAAATTCTCCCTCAGTGTACCCGAAAAGGCACCGTAGTATGGCGACTAGGGGATTTTTACAGCAACTTCATTGCAGTGTTCATGTAAGCCTACTTGTGGCACTAATAAAGATTATTATTATTAATACAGCCATCACCTTTAATACAGCCAGAACCTTTGATACGCCCTTTCCTTTAATATGCCTGTCTCTTTATTACATCCATTCCTTTGATACACCCGTCCCTTTTATACACCCGTCCCTTTAATACACCCATTGTGATGATATGCATAAAGCAATTCTGTATTTAATATTATACATAACCTCTGATCAGCAGGTGGCAGCGTGGCTGTGCAAGTCTACCATGTGGCTCTGTGTCTGGGGCAGTTGGGAGTAAGTTGTGTTGGTGGATAGACGTATTTTGCAGTAGCTCTATATAGTTAGTTAGAGTTAATAGTTTGCTTTTATTTTTTTCAATTATCTTTATCACACAGTTGCTTCATAATAAATACGTTCTGTAGTGCATCATTCATTTTGGCCAGTCTACAGACCATGATGACACCCATCACCTTTAATACAGCCACCACCTTTAATACACACTCATCACCATGAATATGGCTATCCCTTTAATGCACCCATCACCTTTAATACAACCATCACCTTTAATACAGCCATCCCTGTAATACAGCCGTCCTTGTAATACAGTCATCACCTTTGATATAGCTATCCCTTTTAATACAGCCACCACCTTTGATATGCCCTTCCCTTTAATACACCTAACTCTTTAATACAACCGTCTATTTAAAACAGCCGTCCCTTTAATATAGCCGTCCCTTTAATACACCCATCCTTTTAATAAACCCACCCCCTTTCATACATATAGCATCTTGTAACCTTGCCTTGCACCACAGCTGTGTTTGCACCTGGCTGTTTAAATGTTTAACCGTTTCCTGCCTGATTAGAAGTAATAAAGATAGGAATTGGTCCAGGGCACACACGTACAGTATACATCCTGTCAGATGAACCGTTAAGTCAATGCCCTGAAGACTCTTTAAGAAGATGGATATCGATTCTGCCATCTATAGAACCATGAACAGAGAAGGAAAGGAATAATGGAACAGATAGCAAAATAGAATCAGCTGTGCCTTGTTTTGAGGTAAACCTGAAAGAATTTCCGAGGATCTCCAGCAAAACACTTCACTTATTCTTGGTGTTGACAGGACTTCCCACACAGGGACTCAGGCACAGTCTGTCAAGATCAGCAATTGGCTTAACACAGAGGAAAACACAACCCCTTTGGGAACCTGCTCCACTGCTGCTTTCCAAGGCGAATGCTAACCATGTGATTTGAATCTAACACTAGGCATTTTTCAATTTGATTTCAAACGTAAGAATAACACTTGATGGCTACCTCAGTTATTCTGTTCATTGTCTCTTAGGACAGATGAAGAGGGAGAGAGAGAGAAGTGATGGGTGGTGGTGGGGTGGGGAGGAGGTTTGTAAAATAAAAAGCAAGTTTCCCGTCTCGTAAGCCCCAGCCTGCATGGTGTTATCAGAGTGACCTCGACTGAGCCCCTGACAGCACTCCTGAAAGTGCTGCCTTATGCAAGTGCACACACAGGCCTGAGAAAAGCACAGAGCTGTTCCTGCATATAATGAGTGTGAAAGAAGCTGGAAGGTAAACTCATATCTCATCTGGCAGCTCACATGCCAGCCTGCCCGTCACACTCCACTAACTGCTTCAAGGGTCTGCTGCTTTGATTCTGCTGAAGCCAGCTGTGCGGGGCGGGGGGGGGGGGGGGGGGGGGGCGGGGGGGAGCAAATTCCCAAGTTCCGTGTGCCGTATAAATCGTAACAATTGCAGCAGAAAGAGAGGCTATTTAAAGCAAATACCCGCAGACATCTTTGCAGCCCAGTCTCTCAACACTTTGGGCACTTAACAGTTGCCGAACATGGTGACAAATAGGCCAAATAGGCCTTGAAAGCTGGCCAAACACTGCTAACGTCACAAATTAAGGCTTCATTTCACCCTATTTCAGGAAAGCAATGATATAGAATGTTCTGGAAGGGCTTGAAATTGTGTAGCATCACCACCCCTGCCACACACACCCACTCATTATTGTGAACAGCGCAAATGTACACAGCTTGATGAAGTTAAAGCGCGGTTTTATGCAGATTGTGGCCAGTACTGGCACACTGGGCCGAATAGCCACATCTAGCTCGCTAGCACTTTTCCAGGAGACACATCCGGAGTGAGACTCATCCAGAGTGGGGATTGAAACTTGGTAATTTGGTGCAGTGACGTAATTCGGTGCAGAGTGTGAGGAGGTGCTTTTTAACCCTGGTAAGTGACTGGTAAGTAGTCTCTCTTTTTCTTTTCATTGTCTAATTTATTTATTTTTATTTTGAAATTCTAGTTGTTTAAGTTTACCTAGGGTTTAAGACATGGCAGGAGATCCCAGACCCGTGTCATGCTCCACGTGTGCGATGTGGGAGCTCAGGGACACGTCCACTGTCCCTGGCTCCTTCACGTGCAAGAAGTGTGTTCAGTTGTAGCTCTTGTTAGACCGCTTGACGGCTCTGGAGCTGCGGATGGACTCACTTTGGAGCATCCGCGATGCTGAGGAGGTCGTGGATAGCACGTTTAGCGAGTTGGTCACACCGCAGGTGAAGGTTACTGAGGGAGATAGAAAATGGGTGACCAAAAGAAAGAGCAAGAGTAGGAAGGCAGTGCAGGTGTCCCATGCGGTCATCTCCCTGCAAAACAGATATACCGCTTTGGATACTGTTGAGGGAGATGGCTCACCAGGGGAAGGCAGCAGCAGCCAGGTTCATGGCACCGTGGCTGGCTCTGCTGCACAGCAGGGCAGGAAGAAAAATGGCAGGGCTATAGTGATAGGGGACTCGATCATAAGGGGAATAGACAGGCGGTTCTGTGGGCGCAATCGAGACTCCAGGATGGTATGTTGCCTCCCTGGTGCAAGGGTCAAGGATGTCTCGGAGCGGCTGCAGAACATTCTGGGGGGGGGGGGGGGGGGAGGGTGAACAGCCAGCTGTCGTGGTGCACATAGGCACCAACGATATAGGTAAAAAAACGGGATGAGGTCCTACAAGCGGAATTCAGGGAGTTAGGAGTTAAACTAAAAAGTAGGACCACAAAGGTAGTAATCTCAGGATTGCTACCAGTGCCACGAGCTAGTCAGAGTAGAAATGTCAGGATAGATAGGATGAATGCGTGGCTCGAGAGATGGCGCAAAAGGGAGGGATTCAAATTACTGGGGCATTGGGACCGGTTCTGGGGGAGGTGGGACCAGTACAAACCGGACGGTCTGCACCTGGGCAGGACTGGAACCGATGTCCTAGGGGGGGTGTTTTCTAGAGCTGTTGGGGAGGGTTTAAACTAATGTGGCAGGGGGATGGGAACTGATGCAGGAAGTTGGAAGGTAGTAAAACAGGGACAGAAGCAAAAGGAAGTAAGGGGAAAAGTGCAAGGCAGAGAAGACATAGTCAAAAATCTAAAAGGGCGACAGTACAAGGTACAGTGACTGAGGGGAGCTCAGTGAATAGGCCCAGTAATAACAAAAGGAATAAAACTGGAGATGTTAAGATTCAAAACAGAGGTAAAAAAACCAACATAAGTGTACTTTACCTGAATGCTCGTAGTATTCGGAATAAAGTAAATGAGTTGATGGCACAAATCATCGTAAATGACTATGATTTAGTGGCCATTACTGAAACATGGTTAAAGGATGGTAACGACTGGGAGTTAAATATCCGAGGGTATCAAACTATTCGGAAGGACAGAGTGGATGGTAAGGGAGGTGGTGTTGCTCTGTTATTTAAGGATGACATCCGGGCAATAGTAAGGGATGACATTGGTGCTATGGAGGATAAGGTTGAATCCATTTGGGTGGAAATCAGGAATAGTAAGGCGAAAAAGTCACTGATAGGAGTAGTCTATCGGCCACCAAATAGTAACGTTATGGTGGGGCAGGCAAAAAACAAAGAAATAACTGATGCATGTAGAAATGGTACAGCAGTTATCATGGGGGATTTTTTTTTTTATATATAATTTTTATTGGAATTTTTTACAGAAAATATAAAACATAACGGCAAACAATGAAATGCAACAAAATAACCCATAATAACTGTGACACCCCCAGACCGTATCGGCGCATGTATCACATCCCCCCACCCCCCCCAACCCTAATGAACAACAAAAGAACTTAAAAAATATTAAAATTAAATAAACAAACATAGTCATTGTCGGCCCCCCCCTTTTTCCCTCCCCTTTTCCCTCCCCAGGTTGCTGCTGCTGCTGTCCCCGTACCCTATCGTTGAGCCAGAAAGTCGAGAAAAGGCTGCCACCTCCTAAAGAACCCTTGTACCGACCCTCTCAGGGCGAATTTGACCTTCTCTAGCTTAATGAAACCCGCCATGTCATTGATCCAGGTCTCCACGCTTGGGGGCCTCACATCCTTCCACTGTAGCAAGATCCTTCGCCGGGCTACTAGGGATGCAAAGGCCAGCACACCGGCCTCTTTCGCCTCCTGCACTCCCGGCTCCACCCCAACCCCAAAAATCGCGAGTCCCCAACCTGGCTTGACCCTGGATCCCACCACCCTCAACACCGTCCTCGCCACCCCCTTCCAGAACTCCTCCAGTGCCGGGCATGCCCAGAACATATGGGCATGGTTCGCTGGACTCCCCGAGCACCTGACACACCTGTCCTCACCCCCAAAGAACCTACTCATCCTCGTCCCAGTCATGTGGGCCCGGTGCAGCACCTTGAATTGGATGAGGCTAAGCCGCGCACACGAGGAGGAAGAATTAACCCTCTCCAGGGCATCAGCCCATGTCCCGTCTTCGATCTGTTCCCCCAGTTCCCCCTCCCACTTCGTTTTCAGCTCCTCTACTGACGCCTCCTCCGCCTCCTGCATAACCTTGTAGATATCAGATATCTTCCCCTCTCCGACCCAGACCCCCGAAAGCACCCTGTCGCTCACCCCCCTCGCGGGAAGCGAAGGGAATCCCTCCACCTGCCGCCTAGCAAATGCCTTTACCTGCAGATACTTGAACATGTTCCCCGGGGGGAGCCCAAATTTCTCCTCCAACTCCCCCAGGCTCGCAAACCGCCCATCAATAAACAGGTCCCTCAGCTGTCTGATGCCCGCTCTGTGCCAACCCTGAAATCCCCCATCAATGTTCCCCGGGACGAACCTATGGTTCTCCCTTAACGGAGCCTCCATCGAGCCTCCCACTTCTCCCCTATGTCGCCTCCACTGCCCCCAAATCTTGAGGGTAGCCGCCACCACCGGACTTGTGGTATACCTCGTAGGAGGGAACGGCCACGGCGCCGTTACCAGGGCCCCCAGGCTTGTATCGCCACAGGACGCCCTCTCCATCCGTTTCCATGCTGCCCCCTCCCCCTCCATTACCCACTTGCGCACCATCGACACATTGGCCGCCCAATAATACCCCGAGAGATTGGGCAACGCCAGCCCCCCACCATCTCTACCCCGCTCCAAGAAGACCCTCTTCACCCTCGGGGTCCCATGCGCCCAAACAAAGCTCATGATGCTGCTAGTCACCCTCCTAAAAAAGGCCCTAGGGATAAAGATGGGCAAACACTGAAAAAGGAACAAGAACCTCGGGAGAACCGTCATTTTGACGGACTGCACTCTACCCGCCAACGATAGCGGCACCATGTCCCACCTTTTAAATTCCTCTTCCATCTGCTCCACCAGCCTGGTAAAATTAAGCTTATGGAGAGTCCCCCAACTCCTGGCCACCTGCACCCCCAGGTATCTGAAACTCTTCACTGCCCTCTTAAATGGGAGTCTCCCGATTCCCTCCTCCTGATCACCCAGGTGTACTACAAATACCTATCATGGGGGATTTTAATCTACATGTCGGTTTGTTTAACCAGGTCGCCCAAGGCAACATTGAGGAGGAGTTTATAGAATGTATCCGCGATAGTTTCCTCGAACAGTATGTAATGGAACCTACGCGGGAACAAGCAGTCCTAGATCTTGTCCTGTGTAATGAGACAGGATTTATTCATGATCGCATAGTTAGGGATCCTCTCGGAAGGAGCGATCACAATATGGTGGAATTTAAAATACAGGTGGAGGGTGAGAAAGTAAAATCAAATATTAGTGTTCTGTGTTTAAACAAAGGAGATTACAAGGGGATGAGAGAAGAACTAGCTAAGGTAGACTGGGAGCTAAGACTTTATGGTGGAACAGTTGAGGAACAGTGGAGAACCTTCCAAGCGATTTTTCACAGTGCTCAGCAAAGGTTTATACCAACAAAAAGGAAGGACGGAAGAAAGAGGGAAAATCGACCGTGGATATCTAAGGAAATAAGGGAGAGTATCAAATTGAAGGAAAAAAGCATATAAAGTGGCAAAGATTGCTGGGAGATTAGAGGACTGGGAAATCTTTAGGGGGCAACAGTAAGCTACTAAAAAAGCTATAAAGAAGAGTAAGATAGAGTATGAGAGTAAACTTGCTCAGAATATAAAAACAGACAGTAAAAGTTTTTACAAATATATAAGACAAAAAAGAGTGGCTAAGGTAAATATTGGTCCTTTAGAGGATGAGAAGGGAGTTTTAATAATGGGAAATGAGGAAATGGCTGAGGAACTGAACAGGTTTTTTGGGTCGGTCTTCACAGTGGAAGACACAAATAACATGCCAGCGACAGATATAAATGAGGCTATGACAGGTGAGGACCTTGAGAGGATTGTTATCACTAAGGAGGGAGTGATGGGCAAGCTAATGGGGCTAAAGGTAGACAAGTCTCCTGGCCCCGATGGAATGCATCCCAGAGTGCTAAAAGAGATGGCTAGGGAAATTGCAGATGCACTAGTGATAATTTACCGAAATTCACTAGACCCTGGGGTGGTCCCGGTGGATTGGAAATTAGCAAACGTGACGCCACTGTTTCAAAAAGGAGGTAGGCAGAAAGCAGGAAATTATAGGCCAGTGAGCTTAACTTCGGTAGTAGGGAAGATGCTGGAATCTATCATCAAGGAAGAAATTGCGAGGCATCTGGATATAAATTGTCCCATTGGGCAGCGTGGGTTCGTAAAGGGCAGGTCATGCCTAACTAATTTAGTGGAATTTTTTGAGGACATTACCAGTGCAGTAGATAACGGGGAGCCAATGGATGTGGTATATCTGGATTTCCAGAAAGCCTTTGACAAGGTGCCACACAAAAGGTTGCTGCATAAGATAAAGATGCATGGCATTAAGGGTAAAGTAGTAGCATGGATAGAGGATTGGTTAATTAATAGAAAGCAAAGAGTTGGGATAAATGGGTGTTTCTCTGGTTGGCAATCAGTAGCTAGTGGTGTCCCTCAGGGATCCGTGTTGGGCCCACAATTGTTCACAATTTACATAGATGATTTGGAGTTGGGGACCAAGGGCAATGTGTCCAAGTTTGCGGATGACACTAAGATGAGTGGTAAAGCGAAAAGTGCAGAGGATACTGGAAGTCTGCAGAGGGATTTGGATAGGTTAAGTGAATGGGCTAGGGTCTGGCAGATGGAATACAATGTTGACAAATGTGAGGTTATCCATTTTGGTAGGAATAACAGCAAACGGGATTATTATTTAAACGATAAAATATTAAAGCATGCCGCTGTTCAGAGAGACTTGGGTGTGCTAGTGCATGAGTCACAGAAGGTTGGTTTACAGGTGCAACAGCTGATTAAGAAGGCAAATGGAATTTTGTCCTTCATTGCTAGAGGGATGGAGTTTAAGACTAGGGAGGTTATGTTGCAATTGTATAAGGTGTTAGTGCGGCCACACCTGGAGTATTGTGTTCAGTTTTGGTCTCCTTACTTGAGAAAGGACGTACTGGCGCTGAAGGGTGTGCAGAGGGGATTCACTAGGTTAATCCCAGAGCTGAAGGGGTTGGATTATAGGTTGAGTAGACTGGGACTGTACTCATTGGAATTTAGAAGGATGAGGGGGGATCTTATAGAAACATTTAAAATTATGAAGGGAATAGATAGGATAGATGCGGGCAGGTTGTTTCCACTGGCGGGTGACAGCAGAACTAGGGGACATAGCCTCAAAATAAGGGGAAGTAGATTTAGGACTGAGTTTAGGAGGAACTTCTTCACACAAAGGGTTGTGAATCTATGGAATTCCCTTGCCCAGTGAAGCAGTTGAGGCTCCTTCATTACATGTTTTTAAGGTAAAGATAGATAGGCAGGTGGAGAAAGGAGTTGGGTGGCGACAGGAGGGTAAAAAATTAGGCTTGGTGTTTGAGATGACCTTGAACAGACCAGAAGGAAGGAAGGAAGCAAGCAAGGAACAGCCGGTGAGAATCACCTTTACAAAGAGGAACTCGAGGGCCTCAGGGATTGGATCTACAACTTACCAAACCACCTTTGTGGGTACTATAGTCAAAACCTCAGTGTTTCTTGTATGTATAGTGGGTAATTTATGGGTTAACTATATTTAATAAAGTGTGTAAAGATAGATAGTTTTTTGAAGAATAAAGGGATTAAGGGTTATGGTGTTCGGGCCGGAAAGTGGAGCTGAGTCCACAAAAGATCAGCCATAATCTAATTGAATGGCGGAGCAGGCTCGAGGGGCCAGATGGCCTACTCCTGCTCCTCGTTCTTATGTTCTTATCTTGTGCTGCATCAATCCATGATTCCATGATTCACATACAATGCAAACTGTCAGGGTATGTGACTATGGCTACTGACAGTCACCACGCAGAGTGAGTTGCTGCAGAATATTCTAGAGTTCGTCAACAATGGGAATACATCTTTCTTAATGGAGCATCCTCTGTATCCAAATCAGAGTGTAGTGCCTCTTGGAAAAATGAAGTACCAATGACTGAAGTCTAACGTTTGCAGCCAAATTACAAAGTGACAACCTGGGTTGTGTTCAAAGTCATGTGAAAAAACCTGGGTCAGGGAAGGTGATGTCTGATCCCGTCTCTACTCCTCCCTGAAGGCCAGGGTCATAACTGCGAACAATGGAGATCAATTTACGATTTGTTGCACAAGGTGAAAAGAGGAAAGAGGAAAATAAATTCAGTGAGGTGCTGAAAAATAAGTTGCTTTTCAAATCTCTTTGGAAACAGACTGAGATAGATGATACACAACAGAATCATATTAATCCCCCGGTACAGCACGGTCAAGTGGGTTTCTCTGAACCCAAATTCGATTCTGAAGGACTTATTTATCTAGCAAAATAATATGAAAGGAATGCAAATTCTTCGGTGGGAAATGGCAGGGAATAGTGCCCAGCCCAGTGGAGGAGTGCTGAACTGGCTGGCAACTTTGGGTATTGTTCTGCATACAGTCCAGGCAGATCGTTCCATAACTGAAAAATATAGGACATCGCATCTGCTCCACTATTCAATGAGATTATGACATTGGTTTAAAGAAAATAGCCAGTTTTTGGTCCCATGCTGGGAGGTCACTGCTGTTGGAAAGGGGGTAACTTCTCCTGTAAACATGTTCGTAAGGGCTGTAAAGAGATGAAATAAAACTTTAACAGGATATTGTCACTTAATGATTCTTAGAATTTTTGGATAGCCTTGTATATAGATTTACCAGTAACCAGATGTGCTCTTCTTATGCCTTTCAAAGGTCCAGCCAAATAATTTGAGAGTTCTCTGTAGCTGTAGATCTGCGTGATTACATCTCTGCTTCTTTTTCCTCTCCACTTTGCACCTGATTGTATCTGATGGAAAGGCTCGCGAGAAGGACCTTCCTGCCCAGCCAGCAACTGAGACCTGTAATGTCAACTTGAGGGCCTCATCCTGCTTCCACTGGCATTCCACCACTGGCGGGCAGGGGAGGCGCCACGTGGGAAGCCCAAAAAGCAACCTTGTCATATTTGCTGGTGGGTTTCTGGGAGTCCCTCGTTCATTTGGATTTGGATTTGTCACATGTACCGAATTCAGATTGTTCCATACATGAAATATTTAGGACGTTTGGGGCGGAATTCTCCCCTACCCGGTGGGGCGGGGGGGTCCCGGCGTAGCGAAGTGGCGCCAACCACTCTGGCGTCAGGCCTCCCCAAAGGTGCGGAATTCTCCGCACCTTTAGGGGCTAGGCCCACGCCGGGGTGGTTGGCGCCACGCCGACTGGTGCCAAAACCAGCGCCAACGGCCTTTGACGCCAGCCGCCCGGCGTCGGGGCTGGCTCAAAGGCCTTCGCCGGTTCACATATGCACCGGTGCGTCAGCAGCCGCTGACGTCACTACCGGCGCATGCGCGATAGGGGGGTCTCTTCCGCCTCCGCCATGGTGGAGGCCGTGGTGGCGGCGGTAGAAAAAGAGTGCCCCCACGGCACAGGCCCGCCCGCCAATCGGTGGGCCCCGATCGCAGGCCAGGCCACCGTGGGGGCACCCCCCGGGGTCCGATCGCCCTGCTCCCCCCCAGGACCTCGGGGGCCCACTCGCACCACCAATCCCGCTGCCACCAGAGGTGGTTGAAACCATGTCAGCGGGAGAGGCCTGTCAGTGGCGGGACTTCGGCCCATCGTGGGCCGGAGAATCACTGTGGGGGGCACGCCGATCGGCGCGGGGGGCACGCTGATCGGCACGGCGCGATTCCCGCTCCCGCTGGTTCCCGGGGGTCGGAAAATTCCACCCATGATACATACACAATGTAAATACATAGACAGAGACAGAGGGTGAAGCATACGGAGTGTAGTACTAGTCAGTGGAAAAGAAGTGTGAAGAGATCAGTTCTGTCCATAACAGGGTCATTCAGGGGTCTGGTAACAGCAGGGAAGAAGTTGTTTTTGAATCCGTTAGTGTTCTCAGGCTTTTGTATCACCTGCCCAATGGAAGAGGTTGGAAGAGAGAATAAGCTGGGTGGGAGGGGTCTTTGATTATGCTGCCCGCTTTCCCAAGGCAGCGGGAGGTGTAGACAGAGTCAATGGATGTGAGGCAGGTTTGCCTACATGACTGGGCTGTGTTCACGATGCATAATAATAATAATCTTTATTGTCACAAGTAGGCTTACATTAACACTGCAATGAAGTTACTGTGAAAAACCCCGAGTCACCACATTCCGGTACACCACATACCTTTCGGGTACACAGAGGGAGAATTCAGAATGTCCAAATTACCTAACAGCACATTTTTGGGACTTGTGGGTGGAAAACGGAGCACCCGGAGGATACCCATGCAGATGAGGGGAGAACGTGCAGATTCCGCACAAAAGTGACCTAAGCCAGGAATCGAACCTGGGACCCTGAAAATGAAAATTGCTTATTGTCACAAGTTAGCTTCAAACTCAACCCCCAATCCCCTGCAATCTTATTTTCTGGGTCAGTCTTTTATGTGCACCTTGTCAAACACCTGGAGGTCTATATATACGACATCCACAGGTTCCCCATTATCCAACTTGCTGGTTACATCATCAAAGAACTCGGGCAAGTTTGTAAATATGACTTACCCCTCATAAAACAATGCTGACAATAGTGGATTGAGCTTTGTTTTTCCAAATGTTCAGTGATCCCCTCCTTAATGATAGGTTCCAGCAACTTCCCAACTACATGAGATGGGAAGCCAATTTAAATAATTAATTCCCCTATCAGGGTAAGTTTGGGGTTGCCAGCTTTATGCAGCTGTCCAGGCACGCCACTGGAGCAGGAGGATCCATAACCCAAAAAGGGGACTATGAGGAGGCAAGGCATCTACCATGGCCCTGGTGCTCCATCCTGCCAGATTTCCTTTCCTTCCCACTTGGGCATCTCCCTTGGCCATCCAGAATACTTGTAATTTTTAATTTTACAGGATGTGGGAATTGCAGGCGACGCCAGCATTTATTGCCCACTCCTAATTGCGTTTAAACTGAGTGGCTTGCTTGGCCATTTCCGCGGGCAGTTAAGAGTCAACCACATTGGTATGGTCTGGAGTCACATGTCGTCCAGATCACATAAGGATAGAAAATTTTCTTCCCTGAAGGATATTAGCGAACTGTATAAGTTTTCAAGACAATCAGTGACTGTTTCATGGTCACCTCCACTGAGATTAGAATGGAACCTCCTGCTCTCACTGATGGTGAACCTGGAGGCAGGTAAGGCATAAAATTAGGTGGCATTGTGGCATGCCAAACTCCTCTGCCCTCCTGTCCCCACCAAAATCTAGTTTTGTTTTGGGCAGGGAGGCACGTGGTCTGCCGTCCCGACCCTACCTCCCCCACCGGGGAGAGGATCCCTCGATGCCCTTCATCAGGAAGGGCTGACTGGCTTGTGGTTTGATGTGCCTTCCAAAAAAGAGTCATTTGGGATCTCTCGCCAGCTGGCAGGTGCAGCCCCCAAATGCCTCAGCAGGATTCCACGCAATGTTTATTCATTTTTATTTATTTATTTATTTTTAATAAATTTAGAGTACCCAGTTTCTTTATTTCCAATTAAAGGGCAATTTAGCATGGCCAATTCGCCTGCACTGCGCATCTTTTTGAGCTGTGGGGGTGAGACCCACGCAGACATGAGGAGAATGGACAAACGTCACACAGACCAATCTTTCTTTATTTTTATTTTTTTATTTTTATTTTTTTAATTTATCATCTTTATTGTCACAAGTAGGCTCATATTAATACTGCAATGAAGTTACTGATGAAGTTTAAATTTCACCAGCTGCCATGGTGGGAATCAGAACAAAGAACATAGAAAAATACAGCACAGAACAGGCCCTTCGGCCCACGATGTTGCGCCGAATCTTTGTCCTAGATTAATCATAGATTATCATAGAATTTACAGTGCAGGAGGAGGCCACCTGGCCATCGAGTCTGCACCGGCTCCCGGAAAGAGCACCCCACCCAAGGTCAACACCTCCCCTATCCCCATAACCCAGTAACTCCACCCAACACTAAGGGTAATTTTGGACACTAAGGGCAATTTATCATGGCCAATCCACCTAACCTGCACATCTTTGGACTGTGGGAGGAAACCGGAGCACCGGAGGAAACCCACGCACACACGGGGAGGATGTGCAGACTCCGCATAGACAGTGACACAAGCCGGAATCGAACCTGGGACCCTGGAGTTGTGAAGCAATTGTGCTATCCACAATACGACCATGCTGCCCTTAATAACAAATTAATCTACACTCCATCATTCTACCGTAATCCATGTACCTATCCAATAGCCGCTTGAAGGTCCCTAATGTTTCCGACTCAACTACTTCTACAGGCAGTGCATTCCATGCCCCCACTACTCTCTGGGTAAAGAACCTACCTCTGACATCCCCCCTATATCTTCCACCATTCACCTTAAATTTATGTCTCCTTGTAATGGTTTGTTCCACCCGGGGAAAACGTCTCTGACTGTTTACTCTATCTATTCCCCTGATCATCTTATAAACCTCTATCAAGTCGCCCCTCATCCTTCTCCGTTCTAATGAGAAAAGGCCTAGCACCCTCAACCTTTCCTCGTAAGACCTACTCTCCATTCCAGGCAACATCCTGGTAAATCTCCTTTGCACCTTTTCCAAAGCTTCCACATCCTTCCTAAAATGAGGCACCCAGAACTGCACACAGTACTCCAAATGTGGCCTTACCAAGGTTTTGTACAGCTGCATCATCACCTCACGGCTCTTAAATTCAATCCCTCTGCTAATGAATGCTAGCACACCATAGGCCTTCTTCACAGCTCTATCCACTTGAGTGGCAACTTTCAAAGATCTATGAACATAGACCCCAAGATCTCTCTGCTCCTCCACATTGCCAAGAACCCTACCGTTAACCCTGTATTCCGCATTCATATTTGTCCTTCCAAAATGGACAACCTCACACTTTTCAGGGTTAAACTCCATCTGCCACTTCTCAGCCCAGCTCTGCATCCTATCTATGTCTCTTTGCAGCCAACAACAGCCCTCCTCACTATCGACAACTCCACCAATCTTTGTATCATCTGCAAATTTACTGACCCACCCTTTAACTCCCTCATCCAAGTCATTAATGAAAATCACTAACAGCAGAGGACCCAGAACTGATCCCTGTGGTACGCCAATGGTAACTGGGCTCCAGGCTGAATATTTGCCATCCACCACCACTCTCTGACTTCTATCGGTTAGCCAGTTCATTATCCAACTGGCCAAATTTCCCACTATCCCATGCCTCCTTACTTTCTGCATAAGCCTACCATGGGGAACCTTATCAAATGCCTTACTAAAATCCATGTATACTACATCCACTGCTTTACCTTCATCCACATGCTTGGTCACCTCCTTAAAGAATTCAATAAGACTTGTAAGGTAAGACCTACCCCTCACAAATCCGTGCTGACTAGCCCTAATCAAGTAGTGTATTTCCAGATGCTCAGAAATCCTATCCCTCAGTCCCCTTTCCATTACTTTGCCTACCACCGAAGTAAGACTAACTGGCCTGTAATTCCCAGGGTTATCCCTATTCCCTTTTTTGAACAAGGGCACGACATTCACCACTCTCCAAACCCCTGGTACCATCCCAGTTGACAGTGAGGACGAAAAGATCATTGCCAACGGCTCTGCAATTTCATCTCTTGCTTCCCATAGAATCCTTGGATATATCCCGTCAGGCCCGGGGGACTTGTCTATCCTCAAGTTTTCCAAAATGCCCAACACATCTTCCTTCCTAACAAGTATCTCCTCGAGCTTACCAGTCTGTTTCACACTGTCCTCTCCAACAATATGGCCCCTTTCATTTGTAAATACTGAAGAAAAGTACTCGTTCAAGACCTCTCCTATCTCTTCAGACTCAATACACAATCTCCCGCTACTGTCCTTGATCGGACCTACCCTCGCTCTAGTCATTCTCATATTTCTCACATATGTGTAAAAGGCCTTGGAGTTTTCCTCAATCCTACCCGCCAAAGATTTTTCATGCCCTCTCTTAGCTCTCCTAATCCCTTTCTTCAGTTCCCTCCTGACTATCTTGTATCCCTCCAGCGCCCTGTCTGAACCTTGTTTCCTCAGCCTTACATAAGTCTCCTTCTCCCTCTTAACAAGACATTCAACCTCTCTTGTCAACCATGGTTCCCTCACTCGACTATCTCTTCCCTGCCTGACAGGGACATACATATCAAGGACACATAGTATCTGTTCCTTGAACAAGTTCCACATTTCAATTCTATCCTTCCCTGACAGCCTATGTTCCCAACTTATGCACTTCAATTCTTGTCTGACAGCATCGTATTTACCCTTCCCCCAATTGTAAACCTTGCCCTGTTGCAAGCACCTGTCCTTCTCCATTACTAAAGTGAAAGTCACTGAATTGTGGTCACTATCTCCAAAATGCTCCCCCACTAACAAATCTATCACTTGCCCTGGTTCATTACCAAGTACCAAATCCAATATGGCCTCCCCTCTGACAACCTTCGGACAATCTACATACTGTGTTAGAAAAGCTTCCTGGACACACTGCACAAACACCACCCCATCCAAACGATTTGATCTAAAGAGTTTCCACTCAATGTTTGTGAAGTTGAAGTCACCCATGACTACTACCCTGTGACTTCTGCACCTTTCCAAAATCTGTTTCCCAATCTGTTCCTCCACATCTTTGCTGCTATTGGGGGGGGGGGCCTATAGAAAACTCCCAACAAGGTGACTGCTCCTTTCCTATTTCAGACTTCAACCCATACTACCGCAGTAGACAGATCCTCCTCGAACTGCCTTTCTGCAGCTGTTATACTATCTCTAATTAACAATGCCACCCCCCACCTCTTTTACCACCCTCCCTAATCTAATTGAAACATCTATAAACAGGGACCTCCAACAACCATTTCTGCCCCTCTTCTATCCAAGTTTCATTGATAACCACCACATCGTGGCGGCGCAATTCCCGCCCCCGCTGAATCTCGGGGGGCGGAGAATTCAGGACACGGCGGGGGCTGGATTGACGCCAGCCCCGGGCGATTCTCCGACCCCCGGTGTGGGGGGGTCAGAGAATTCCGCCCCCGGTGTCTACATATCGGAAACCCAGTAAAGAGGTGTGAGCAGCTATCATTCATTCCACATTGTATGGAACTGGTTTATGACATTGGATCATTTCAATAATGGAAGTATTGATTCAATGGTCAAATGATTGAGATTGAGATAACAGATCTTATTATTCCAAGGACAGGCCAGAGCAAGTCAGTCTGGGACTACTCAGCACTGAAGGATCATCATCTCCTCAGCAAGAAGGAAGAAATGCTGCTCAGTCAACTCAGGCTTGAGCAGAGGGTATTGTTTGTTTTCACCTGCAAGATTATATATTTGTTGACCAAAGAAACTTGGCGATAACTACGTATGAAAACCAAGAAACTTCCAACTTCCAGTGAGCTTTAAGAACCAGGAGAGAGAAATCCTTCAGGCCTGCGCTGTTTTCATCTTAAAGGACTGAAAGTCTACTTGTGACAATAAAGATTATTATAAAAAAAGTACATGTGGAGACATTATGTGAAATGTTCAGAATGAAATGTTCAGGTTAATGTCATATCCTAATTAACCACTTGATGGAACTAGATGCAAAAATATAAAGCACCAACTCACAGGCTTCTGGGAGAGAAAGTTGGAGAGGAGCAGTGAGAGAGTGTAGAGTACAGTTATAGATAGAGTGTAGAGACTCACAACAGTCACAAAGAACACCACACATGTGTCATCTATAGAATTCACTCCTTCAAATACATAGACACATACACACAAGAAAGGATGAGTGTTTTGTTAAATTTACATTGTGTAGTGTAAATAAACGTTATCCTTTCCTTTGATTTAAACTTATCAGAAAGCATGTTTATGTCTATCCTTTATAGTCACAACAATCAAAAGGTGAAGCATTCCTTCTGAAAAGTATATGTTACTGTGAACAACCAAGAGTTGAGGAAAAAGGAGAAAAGTTATTCCACTACCTCTCCCTGTCTGTAAAACTGCTGTTACTTACCTGGACCCCTTTCTGATCCTAGGCCGAGTGGGTGCATTGCTGGCAGCTTCCTGCAATGAACAGCTTCTGGCCTCTGATTGGAGCTCTCGGGAACGGGAACTCCACTCTGGGAGTCCTTGAGCCTGGAGAAGACACGCGGTGGCTCCTGAAGTGCCTGACTCCATTCGCTCTCTATTTCCTCCAAACTGTTCATGACTCAACAAGACTGTTCTAGGCCTTGCTATCCACCGGATTAGCTTCTGATAACATATCTGTACCACCTGTAAGATGGCCATTTTTCATCTTGGTAACTTTGCCTGATTCTGCTGCTGTCTCAGCGTCTCAAATGCTGAAACTCTCATTCAAGCCTTTGTGTCCTCTCGACGTGACTATTCGAATGTATTCCTGACTGTCCTCCCACGTTTTACTCTCCGTAAACATGAGGTCGTTCAAAGCTCTGCTGCCTTGTTCAAACACGTATCGAGTCCTGTCCACCCATCACCCTGTCCGTGTTGCCCCACTTTGGATTCTGGTTAAGTGACAGCTCAACATTAAAATTCTCATCTCAGATTTCAAACACCTCAGTGACCTCGACCCTCCTCAGCTCTGTAATCTCCCCTTGCCCTACAATCTTTTGGGAGGTCTATGCGCCCTGACTCAAATTGCTATCATTATTGGTGGCTGTGCCTTCGCTGTCTCGGCTCCAAGCTCTAGAATTTCTTTCCTATATGGCTATATTTCTACACCTCTTTCCCCCTTTCAGGCACTCCTTAAAACCCTCCTCTTTCAGCAATTCTGCTCTCATATCGCCTTTTGTGGCACAGTGTCCAACATTGCTTTAGAATGCTCCTGTGAAGTCGTTTGCGACATTTTATTGCATTAAAGGTGCTATATAATTACACAAATTATTGTTGTTATACAACACATTTCATGTAAAATTCCCTGAGCAGTTTTCAAGCATGTAATTGGAGAAATTTGGACTATTAAAGGCACAAAAGGGGTGTACTTTGACAACCCCTGATTTCTCATCTCACAAATTGTCCGTAAACAAATAGGTATTTTCTCCAGTTTTTTAAATGTTAGAGATTAGCCATGATGATATCTGTATATTTTACACAAATACAGGGTGAGGTCTTAGATCCCTGAGAAGACATTAAGCCACTTACGGAGCTATTAGGGAGCTGGTGACCAAAGGTTTGGTCAAGGAGGCAGGCTTTAAGGAGGTGCACAGGTTTTCAAGTGAAATCCAAAGCAGCCAATGATGAAATGGAAGCAATCGAGCATGCACAAGAGAATATAACTGGAAGAGTGTGGAGATCTCAGAGGTTGTAGAGCGGAAGGAGGTTGTAGAAATAGGCTGGTTGTTAACTGATGTTGTGTCAAATACTGTCACATAGAAACATAGAAAATAGAAAATATGAGCAGGAGGAGGCCATTCGGCCCCTTGAGCCTGCTTTCCCATTCATAATGATCATGGCTGACCTTCCAACTCAATAGCCTGATCCCGACTTTCCCCCCACAATATCCTTTGATACCCTTCGCCCCAAGTGCTATGTCTAACAGCTTCTTGAAAACATACAAAATGTTTTGGCCTTAACTGCTTTCTGTGGTAGCAAATTCCACAGGCTGACCACTCTCTGGATGAAGAAACTTTTCCCCATCTCAGTCCTAAATGGTCCACCCCGTATCCTCAGACTGTGGTGGATTAAGTAAGGTCTTAACCTCTTATAAAAGACTAATTATTTCTGAACTGAGTGCCTGTGACTGATCACTTGCTTATGTTTTGAGCCTTGGTACATACTCAGATATGTGTGACCACACTGTGTCCATTGGTCTTGCTGAAGTTCAATGTGGGTTTGCTGGATGTTGGACTGCAACCGATGAACTCCAATGATCAAAATATAATTTATATTTAATGACACCTATTTTGAAGTCTGGTGGGATGCCTATATTTTTTAATTTGCCTTATCCTCGGCAATTGCACTTTTCTTGGTTGCATTGGGTGGGCTGGAACAAGACAGGGTATTTTGGAGAAAAGGGAAGATTGATAAAACAGTCATCCTGCATTCACGACAAGTACGTTCGACCTAGGTAATCAAGCGAAGGTAATCAATGGAAACAATGCAACGCAAATAATGGTGCTCCCTTTCCTTTCATAACAAGCCCAATATCCCCCATCAGAGCTCTGGCTGTTCACTGACCTCTGGGGAGAGAAGTTAAGTCCCAAACTACGATTCAGATGCCAGTGTTGTTTTCCTCTTTCTGTGCTAGAACTCATGTAAATTTAAAACTGGAATGAAATTAATTCTGAAGGATTTATACATGTTCTGTGTGCTGTTATTAATTTTCTCTGCAATGTCAAGGGGCTCATTTGAAAACTGCACTCATTACGTGTGGCCGCATTCATTTTTGATCTACTTATACCCATTTGCATTGCATATTTGTATTGTGTACACCTACTTTCATGATTTATTTTCATAATAATTTTTAAGTGTTTCATAATAAGCTGTGAGAAAACAGAGTAAAACTGCTTGATTACTTCCCACTTGAAAAGGCTGTAATTGTTACTAGGCACTCTCTAAGTGTGCTATTAATGCACTAATATGAGGAGTTAGGAGCATTAATTAGCAACATGTGGATCATGCATTGGCTCACACGCATCCTCATTACTCACGGCAAATCCAAAGGAGGTTTGTCTCTCACCATTGCTAAACTAGTCAATGAGATGTATTTAAATTTTAAAAATCACTTGATTATAGAGTGTTCTTGGGAGCAAATCCAATTAGATTGATATTGAAAATATTCCAGTTGGACATTGCAATTTATATGGCAATGTCGTTGCTGTTTGATGTCCCTTATAGTGTAGATAGACATGCTGCTGAATGTTATCTGAGGCTCAATGGTTAACACCCTCACCTCCGAGTCAAAAGGTTGAAGATTCATCTCCCATCCATGCACAAAATCCGACTGAAGCTCCTGCTGGAAGGAACCATTAGGTGCTGCATTGTTGGAGGTGCCATCGTTTTGATGAAATGCTAAACTGAGGTCCTACCTGTCCTCTCCTGTAGATGTAGAAGATCCCAGGGTGTTCATTCTGAAGGGGGCATTCTCCCTGGGCCATTGTTAATATTCGACCCTCAACAAACATCAGTAAAAAAAAAGCTACCCGGTCATGACAGATTATAGATAGATGCCGTTTGTGGACATTTGCTGTGTGCAAATTGGTTCCTGGAAGGGAATCTGATTCATAAATATCACAACAGTTTGATTCAATCATGACTGAAATAGTTAAGTAAATTGTGTAGTGATGACATCGCCACATAGTTGACAGATTATTTAATGAAAACAGCAAGGCCTCTTCTTGTCGATTGCAGCGATTAGCACACTGGTATTATAATTACATGGTAATTATATTTAAATATGCAGGAGCATTAATTAGCTGAATGAGCAAGCTGACTGACGACGCAGATTTTGATCAATTGCTGACTGCTAGATTTTACTTAGCCGGCTTTGCTACTGGATGTCGAATGCGGTTTCACCTATTTCTCCCAAAGGAAGCAGAAGCCACGCTCTCACCATGTGCAAGCTCTCTGAGCAAGGCGACCCACTTAAGGGTGGAAATGGCCACGACAAGATCAGCGGCTCAAATGTGTATTTGATTGGTATTTTCTTAACTATAATATTAACGGAGGTGGGAGACAATGCTTTTAAAGGTACATTAAACTAGGGCAGAAATGTCCCTGGGAGATGCCAACCATTTGTCTGTCGTTATCACCAGCAGTATTTCAATGTCAAATTAGGGACATGGCAGGGACTAATTATGCCCATTGCCAATAAGAACTGGGCTTTTACAGCCAGCCTGTTAAAGAGATCTTCATGGCATATGTTCGGGCTGGATTCAAACCCACAATGTCAAAGGCTTTGTTTATAACCTGTGATCATATGAAAATATTTATTTTGTTTAGCCATGAAGAACAGGCAGATGTTTCATAATTTTCATATTAAAGCCTAGACTTCCCACTTGAGGATATGCCACAGCTCTCTTCCTGCACAACTTGAATAAATAGAAGTAAAGAAAGTAAAGGAAGAAAGAAAATAGTGATGATCGTGACCACAGGACATCCCAAAGCACTTTACAGCCAATTAAGCACTTTTAAGATGCATTCACTTTTATAATGTTAGAACAGTAGCACATAGCAAGGCTCTACCAAACTTCAGTGAAATTATTACCACATAATTATTTTATTCAGTATTGTTACGCCAAGGAAACCTTGCCTGCTCTTCTTTAAAAAGTGCCACAGCACGGGCAGCACGGTGGCGCAGTGGGTTAGCCCTGATGCCTCACGGCGCCGAGGTCCCAGGTTCGATCCTGGCTCTGGGTCACTGTCCGTGTGGAGTTTGCACATTCTCCCCGTGTTTGCGTGGGTTTCGCCCCCACAACCCAAAGATGTGCAGGGTAGGTGGATTGGCCACGCTAACAAAATTGCCCCTTAATTGGAAAAAATGAATTGGGTACTCTAAATTTTAAAAAAAACAGTGCCACGGCATCCGAAGATACCAGGTTGTCATGTCCCTAATTTGACAACCCGAGATGGAAAACAGGCCTTGGTTTGTTGTTTCATCCAAAATCCAGCATATCCAACAGTATTACGCTGTTAATGCTAGGCTGGATTATGTACTGGAGTCTGTGGATGTGGAACATCCAGAGTTGCCATTCACCAGGAGTTTGGGAAGTTGCAGGCAACAAATATGTATGGCCAAATACGAATACTGTATTTATATTTGTATTTAAATCATGATACTTTCAAAGTGCAACAAGCAAGCTCATGCGAATGACGCGGTGTTACCCATGATGTTCATACTGACTATGCTGAATATTTGCATTCTGGGTGCACCATTCATTCTCTGCTAATGCTTTCAGTTCTCTTGCAAGAGAAGATGAGCATTCGACAGATGTGAGAGGCTGCACACTGGCCCAGAGATTTCAGTCCTTGTTCCATCAGCGAGCCAACAGTAAACATGGCAGAGAAGTCAAAGGCAGCAAAACTGGAGGGAATGGTCAAGCTCTTTATTTGTGCCATTATGTTCACTTAGTTTAACGCTGTCACGAAATATTACATTCGTCTGGGTGCACAGAGTGATTTGAGCACAATTACTGAATGACTGACAGTACAGCAGCAATAAGAATAACAACAAATTGCATTTATACGGTGCCTTTAACACGGCACAATGTCTCTAGGCACTTCACAGGAGTGTAATCAGACAAAAAGAATTGACACCGAGCCAAAGAAGGAGACAGTACAGCGCAACATTAATAGTTTGGTCAAAGAGTTGGTGTCTTAAAGGAGGAGGGAGAGATAGCAGGGTGGAGAGACGGTGATGTTTAGAGAAAGAATTACAAAGCTTAGGGCTTGGACAGCTGAAGGCAAATAATGGGATATGGGAAGTAGGAGGCAATGGTTTAACAGAGCCAGGGATAGACAATGCCATGGAGGTATTTAAACACAAGAAGATTTGAAAAAAAATCAATGTGCTGCTGGACCAGAAGCCAAAGTATGTCAGGGAGCACTGGGATGATAGGTGTATTGGATTTGGTGTGATTTAAGACATCCATTGAAGAGTTATGGAAGAGTTTACGTTTATAGAAGGTGGAAGATGGGATGTCAGCCAGGGGAGCATTGGAATATTCAAGTCTGGATTGAATAAAAGCATGGGCTTGAGTTTCAGCTGAAGCTGAGGTAGCATGGAGAAAGACAGAGGAGGAAGTAGACAGTATTAATACAGAGAGGATATGAGGTCATGAACTCAAGTAGGTCACAAAGATGTGAACTATCTGGTTCACCTGAAACAGTGGCCAAGAAGAGGGATAGAATGAATAGTTGGAGAACACGGACTGGTGCTCATAACCTGCTAACCTATTTTTTCTCTAGACGATTGGAATCCAGTTGAGTTGATGCCATGTCCTTCCCTGTTGACCTCACAAGACTGTCTTCCTTTTCCCCTTTGAGACTCCCCTTGAAACCTAGGGCTGAATTCCGAGTCCCGCCGCACCAGATTTCAAATTCAGCACGCTGGCGGGATGCTCAATTTCTCCGGCTGGTCAATGGGGTTTCCCATTGCAGGGCAGCCACACGCCATCGGGAACCCCCGGGCTGCTGGCAAAAAGGAGCATCCCGAAGGCGGGGAATCTAGCCCATAATATCTCCCTATGTGACTGAGTATCAATAATTTGTTGTTGGCAATGCTATCCACTCAGCCACAGCTCTAAAGGCTGGAACCCCGTGCACCTGAGATTTTCCAATAATCTGCCTGCTGTGTGGCAGGCCCTGCCAACAGCAGGTCACCGAAAACCTTTCGAGTGCTAACACCCACAATTTGTGAGACTACAAAGTGTGGGAAATCTGTCCAAAATATAAAAGTGTCCAGCAGCGATGTACTTTCAAGTTAAGATTGCCGAGAGTTCAAAGCTTAGATTCATGCTTTCAAAAACATGCCCATGCAAGCATAAGTTACCTCCAGGGTCCAAGTGCAACCGTTGAGCTTTGATTGGAATGCCTGATTGGCAGATGTCACACTGCTGCTAACAAGAAGCTGACCCATTCCTGTGCTTTCAAAAACATTTCCAGACTTTTGTCAAAGACCCTACTGGTGAAAACTTGGACCCCTTGCGTGTCTACAAGTCAATAAGCGAAGACTGATAGATTGTTGTTGATTTTTCTTGGCCAACAACAATTATATTGAACCCCTGGCACCTATAAAAGATCATTGTGCTGTAAATTAACTGACGTGTTTCAGTAAGCAAGGAATTCCCCAACACTTCCATCCCTGAGCTCATTCCCTTGTGACCATTTTTAGAACTACTAATGTAGCTTTGATCGTTTGGGGGAAGGTCAACAGGTCTAGACCTGAAAATAATATTTTTTTAAACTATAATTAATCAGCAGTTTCAGTAGATTATATTGTCAAAATTCTGTGAATTATAACTTCTGAATTATAGGGCACAATTCTCCAGAAACATTTTTAAGTGTGGCAGCGAGCAGGAATTGTTGCGAGCTTCCCAGGGCTCGGCCCAGCGAGGCCGGCAATGCAATTCAATGTTCATTGGTCCACTTATCAAGGCCTCACAGGCTTCTCGCCGCAAATGATGGCTCGCCAGCTGATTCGCCAGGACCACGTTAGCCACCCCCCGCTAACAAGGTTGAGCAGCACTTAAGCAACCAACCCCATCCAGCTCGCAATAATGGTGTCGAGGAGACCAGCCCCAAGATTCGGGAACGCTGACCTAGGAAGGCTCCTGGATGCGGTGGAGGCCAGGAGGTATGTACTGTCCCCCTGAGGATCCCGGAGGGTGAGCCGAAAGGCAGCCAGTGCTACTTGGGATGAGGTGGCGGCAGCCGTCAGCTCGTGGGGTGTGACCAGGAGGACTGGCCTCCAGTGCCAAAAAAAGTCAATGACCTACACCGGGCAGCACAACTGAGTAGACACCAACATTCCCCCCCACTTCCCCCACCAAGGGAGAATCCACCCCCCCCCCCCCCCCCACCAGACCACAGGTGACCCCCAGCCCTCCTTCTCCCCTCAACATCCCCACATCTTCCACCGCAGCGAACCAAATGTGTGGCTAACGATGCCCTCTCTGTGTCTCCTCAGGAAAAGCTCTCCCGCAATCAGCGGTGGGGTGCTGGAATCACCCCAGTCACCTCCTTCGAGGAATGGGTCCTGGAGGTGACTGGGGTGGCTGAGGATGGGTAGTGGGGTATTGTAGAGCACATTAAACTTCTTTTTGCACAACCATTATGATGCCTCTGTCACTTTCTTCCGCAATGCGGGTTGACCCTCAGCCCCTTAGTCCATCTTTGCAGGCATCCCCCCTCCTGTGGCACTTAACCACCCTACAGCCGTGGACATGCTCCCAGAGCTGTGTCTCATCCCCTGGGTGTTCAGATGTTGCATATGTGGTGTTGCCCCCACAGTGTTTAAGCACAGTGTCCAAGTATGATTGAGATGCTAGGCAACGACTCCCACATGCTACATGCCCCCACCCCCCCCACCCACAGGAATCCACTTGGCATGTGTGAAGTGCTCACTTAACCATGATTGCCAATTCCCTATCAGCAAAAGCCTTCAGCCGCACTGCCAGCGGCCTCAGCAGTCGGCGGGGGTTATGGGTAATCGGTGTGGCAGACGGGCAAGGACAAGTGTTGCCCCAGGAATGGGTAAACATGATCCAGGGTTGGCATGGAGGTGCTGTGAGCGGTTGCCCCCCCGGTTATGGAGGTGCTGTGAGCGGTTGCCCCCCCAGTTGCCCCCCCCCCCCAGCATCTCCCCCCTACCCCTCTTGGTGGCCCACCCCTGCGGAGGGTTCACATCCCTGCCAAGCACTGGGGTGGCAAACCCAGTGCCCCCAATCTCTTTGCCTGTGAGCAAAGATGGTTACTCGCCTCCTCGGCTCCCCACAGAAGCCCTTCCACCAGGTTCATGTTTTTCAAAAGGCGTACTAATCGGCGCCATCGTGAGCACTTGTTGGGGAGGCCGCTGAATGACAGGAGGCCATTGGATATGGAGTTGTTCTCGTTAATTATATGGAAATGGACTTTAGTGGTGATAAATGATTTCTCGCCACGGTACGACGAAATCCCAATTTCGTCTACGGGAGCAGGCCAGTTGCATCACAAACTGTTTGCCATCCGGCGTGGAACTCGATTTTGGCCTCTCCCGCTATTCACCGGCCTCATTATGTTTGAGTCAGGGCGCAACGAAGCCGGAAAATCTCACCCATAGAATTTAATTTTGAAAATTCACAAATAGGTTAAAGCACAATAGCTGTGGGAGATCAGCTGGACTGTATAACAATTATCGGTTTATCAAATGATTTACAGAAATACATCATTCTAAACTATGCAAATATCCTGAGTTTTATTTCAAAAATTAAAGACACTCCTCGCAGTGAAGTGAAACTTTCCCCTTAGATAGCCACCTGATTAACTGACTGTGTCGGTCACTGATATTGCATTAGCAAAGATCTTGGTGACAGAGCTATTCTTGAGTCAATAAGCAATGTGGATGATGGACACCTACTTAAGATTGGTATTATTTGGAAACAGGAGCTGCTGTTTACCTCCTGTGTGCATTTTGTGGTAGAACACGATAATCACTGTATGACCCGCAGAGTATACGTTCTTGCTGGGTTTGGCCAACTTTGCAAGTGTTTAATGCTCTCTGCAATTGGCCATTTAGTCCTCAAGCTGCCTTTTCGGTACTTATCCTATTCTGAAGGTTTGAGGTAGTTAAACTGACAGATTAAAATATGATAACCATCAAATACAAGCCACTAACATGCAAAGACTAGAATGTATAGGGCTGGGATGTGAAGTCACTCTTGGGTCAGAAGATGTCAATAGATAGACACAAGAGGTTGTTGGTGCCCTTCTGAAGAATCAAACTCTTATCTCTTGAGGCCTTGGGCGCGATTCTCCACACCCCACGCCGGGGGGAGAGAATCGCGGGAGGGCCAGGCGAATCATGCCACGCCACCCTGGCACCCCCCGCGATTCTTCCACGCCCCCCAAAATGGCGCGTCGCGTTTTGCGACAGGCCGCTCGGAGAATCGCCGGTCGCCATGAGAAATGGCGCGGATTCTCCGGCCCGGATGGGCCAAGCGGCTTGCCGGACCCGACCAGTTCACGCCGGCGCCAACCACACCTGGTCGCTGCCGGCGTGAACAGCGCGTGACCGGTGAGTGTGAGGCCTGTGGGGGGCGGAGGGAGGATCGAGCACCACGAGTGTGCTCAGGAGATGTCTGGCCCGCGATCGGTGCCCACCAATCGTCGGGCCGGCATCTCTAAAAGGTGCACTCTTTTCCCTCCGCCGCCCCGCAAGATCAAACCACCATGTCTTGCGGGGCAGCGGAGGGGTAGACGGCCGGCGCGCCGCTTTGACACAAGCGGGGGGAGAATAGGGCCGAGGAGCGTCCTCCGACGCCGGAGTGAAACACTCCGGGTTTCACTCCAGCGTCGGCTGTTTGTCTCCCGATGGGAGAATTCCGCCCCTTATGTGTAAAGTTGCAACAGAACAAACTCGTTTTTTTTAAGCCTTTGTTTCTTTGTAGAATAGAAGTACTGATTAACCAAGCAGTTATTCAGAGTTTGATCTGGTCATTGTTTGATTAAATATTAAGTGACCATTTCCCACTTCAGAATTCAGAAGATGGCCTTAATCCGAAAGGCCAATGAAAATGGCCTTTCATTGCCTACTTTATGGAACTAATCAACGTCAGTTGCTGGGGAGGAGGGATTTGGGAAGGGTGGTGGTGCGAGGTATGGGTTGTGTGGGTTTGTATTCTTTTTTTCAGTATTTTTTCTTGTACTTGTGGATTTGTAAAATTAAAGTTTTTTGTAATATTTGGTAAAATTTTAAACTTTAATAAAATGTTTTTTTGAAATAACAAGTCCTTATCAATTTCAAACTACTCTGATATGATCAACCGACGAGTAGGGAAAGTGAGGGAGTCCTTGTACCATTCTCACTTGGTCATAACATTACCCTCACATGAATGATATTAAAGGGAAGATTTTGGTGTTATGGCCAAGGAGATTTCTTCAAAAAGAAACCTTTATAAGGTGTCTGGATTGACCAGAGGTGAAGGAACACACTGTCTCTAACTTTTTACTGTGTCTCATATATTCGTCATTAACTGTTCTTTGCCAAAAAATAATGACTGAAACTAATAGTTGCAAATCTCTGTAAAAGTCCTCGCTGAAGGTTTTTAAACAGCATGGCACCTGTTAATGATTGTGGCCAGCAGTATCATATAAAGGGCCGTGCCCTCAGGAACATGCATTCAGCTGGAGGCTGGACTAGGCTGGACTGGCTTAAAGAAAAGCCGAATTGTTCATTTTATTTTGTTTTTTATTTTAATTTTTTGAGCTTTTTTCTCAAAAATAAGTAAAGCTAAGGGGTGGCTTGACAGAGATCTTTCAAAGTATGAAAGGCTTTGATAAGCTAGATGTAGGGAAAATTTCTGAGGGAAACCAAGGTGGCACAATGGTTAGCACTGCTGCCTCACAGTGCTAGAGACTAGGGTTAGGTGGATTGGCCATGATGAATGCGTGATTACGTGGATAGGACAGGGGTGTGGGCCTAGATAGAGTGCTCTTTCGGAGGGTCGGTGCAGGCTCGATGGCCCAAATAGCCTCCTTCTGCACTGTAGCGATTCTAAGGAAAGCCCGGGCCAGAAATATAAAATAATCACTCATAAATACAATAAGGAATTGAGACGAAACATCATACTCAGCCAGTGAGCAGAATCTGGAACTGACAAGTATGAAGAGTTGTTGGGGCAAATACTATAGATTTCAGGGGAAGTTAGATAGCCCATGAGGGGGGAAGGAATAGAGGCTATGCTAATAAGGTGAGATAATGTGGGATGACAGGGTGCTCATAAACCTATTACTATGCTATTTGTTCCATATAATATGCAATATGATTATTATGGCAAAGTTATGACTTATTTTGACTATAAACTACAAGCGGTCATAGCAATTAACCAGGGTAGTGAAGGAACAGAAGGGATGAACACATGTCTTACATGTGGAGAGAAAAGCAAAGCACTTCATTGTGAACACTGTCATTAACAGATATTCAGAGGGGGTCAGGCACCATTCTGCACCGTTAAACTCTTCAAGACAGCAGGATTAAGGATATTTGATGGACTGAAGCACTGAACGTACCCTGGCATTAGCAGTGCCTTGCTAAATACGGAAGTAGACTGCCCAAACAAGCAATGGACAGAGGCGGAGAAGGAGGTCTTTATCATCTGAATGCTGGTGTTCAACTGCCACAACCACAAAGACATCTGTAGCTTTACTATAAATTATACTTTGTCAACAGATAGGAGGAATAATTACATCAATACAATAAAGTAGACTCATCACATAGCCGGCCTTCAAATTGTGATTCTTGACCAATTGCAGGAGAGGGATAATAGCTGAACTGCACTATTTAAAAAAATGTACACTGTGTCCAACATCTTTTTTCCAATCGCAAGATTCTTCAAAATGAACCTGTGGAATTCTACAAGTTGCCACAAAATATTCTTTTGCTGGTTTCATTTTTTCAAAATGACAATTGCTGCTCCAAAGTTCTGGTCAATAATTGCTTGACATAGCACTGGGTTAAAATTCCTCGCACGCTATTTCAGCACGATTTGTGAAGTTCCATTTATTTCTAACAGCTCGACAACTCTAGAAAAATGAGACACGAGGGACATTGAACCAAAGATTTAATCAAAATGGCAAGAAGAACTTGCATTTATATAGCACCTCTCACAAACTCAGGCCAGCCTAAAGTATTTTACAGCTACCAAATTATTTTTGAAGTGCCGTCACTGCTGTAATGCAGCAAAGACCGGAGCCAATTTGGCCACAGCAATCTCCCAGACACAGCAATGTGACTATGACCAGATAACAGACAGGATTCTTTGTCCGTTCACTCCAGCAGGATTCTCCATTCCCGCTGCAGCAAATTGAGTTTGGGCTGAGTGCCAAATTCTCTGTTCTTGTTGGGGTGGGATGAATTCAGAAAAGAGAATTCTGGCCAATGTGTTTCAGACATTGACTGAGGTATAAATATTGGCCAGGACACTGGGATAGTTTCTCTGCTCTTTGTGAAATAGTGGTATAGGGTGAAATACGTCCACCTGAGTGGGCAGATGGGGCCTTGGTTTAACCTCAGCTAAGAGAAACCTGAGACCTGCAGTGTAATACTTCAGAACTGCACAGGGAGTGTCAGCCAAGATCTAGTCAGCATGCTAAAAATAATGCAAGGAGCAAAATCAGCACTCCAGGCAGTACTATATTGCAAAGAGATTGGAGTGCAAGAATCAAGAAGTCTTGCTACAATTGTACAGAGATTTGGTGAGACCACATCTGGAATACTATGAGCAGTTTTGGTCTGCATAGCTAAGGAAGGATATACTTGCATTGGAGGCAACAAAAGAAAAGGTTTATTAGATTGGTCCCTGGGAGGAAAGGGTTTTCCTATGGTGAAAGGCTGAATAAATTGGGTTGGTATTCCCTGGAGTTTAGAAGAATGAGAGCTGATCTCCTTTCAGGATTCTGAAGGGATTTGGCTGGCTAGACAAGACAATGGGCCCGATTCTCCCCCAAATATTCAAAGTTAATTTGTGGCAGGTTTGTCAGGGAGTTTCCCGTTGGCTCTGCCAGCCCGTTCCCCACTGTCACTTAGTCACTTTTCTAGGCCCCGGGGAGTTTCTCACTGGTTTAGAATTTTTTTAGCACTGGGGAGCTGAACTCAGAGATCGGGCCGCCATTTTGAAAGGGTGCCCTAATCTCTAAGTGAGCTTGTGGGTCCCCCACACACCCCATCCATGGGCAATGTCACCACCCATACACATTGACACTACCCCACACCCCCCAAGTGAGGATATCCCACTATAGGTCCCCTGACGGTCCCCCCTCTTCAAGCCCCCCTGCAATGAACTCCAATTGGCTTTATTGGTTGGCCAATTGGAGTATGAGCTCCCTCAATGATAGCTCATTGAGGGGGCCCATATAATCACCTGTGTAGGCTTTGTGAGCCAGTCTTAAGTTGACTGGACTGCTAGCAGCACTGTTTGTAGCTGCTCCTGTAATATCGTTATTGTAAATAAATATTGGTGTGGTGACGGAACTCCTGCCTCCCGTGGATTACTACAGTGGCGACGAGGTAAACTACGAATTTTGCGGAGACCAGCTGCCGCACTCGGAGGGTAAGCCTTACCATTTTAAAAATGCTGTTTTTTGGGAGGTTAGAGGCATTCGACCCGGCTATTGAGGATTGGTCCCAGTATGTGGAGAGATTGTGTTACTTCTTCCGGGCAAATGATATACTGACGGACGAAAGGAGTCGGCTTATCCTGCTGTCGGCGTGCGGACCCTCCGCTTTTGCCATTATACGTAGTCTGACTTATCCCGATGCGCCGGACACGAAAACTTTCCAAGAAGTAACGGAATTGGTGAAAGAGCACTACGACCCAAAACCACCCCTCATTTTGCGTAGGTACAGATTCTACATAGTGAAGCGGGAAGACAGGGAGTCAGTCACGAATTTCTTGACCCGCCTGAGAAGGCTGGCGGAAAAATGTGAGTTCGGCCCGATGCTAAATGAAATGCTTCGGGACCGGTTAGTATGTGGTATAAACAACTTCACAATACAGAAACATCTGTTGGCGGAAACGGAGCTAGACTGCAGGCAGGCATTACAGCTCGCACTGTCCCTAGAAAAGGCAGCAAGTGGGGCGCAGGAACTACAGGGCACGCCAATGGAGGTAGATACCTGTGAGAGGGACTACCACAGCGGGTCCTGCTACCAGATAGCCGCACTGAGGAAAAACCTGAGGAATAGAGGGAAAAAGGAAAACCCCAGAACTGCTCCCAAGTCTGCCAGGACTAACTGGAGACAGAGGGAAATACCGGCTGAGGCTCCCCCAACAGAGGAGCGTTTCTGGCACCAGACAGAGTGGGGTAACAACGTCAGAAACCCTAGAAGGAGGTGGGAAAAGAGGAATAGCAGGTGGGGATGCAGGGAAGTACACAGCCTAGACGCCCCATCCTCCTCCGAAGGGGAACAATTATATAATATTACAACAAAGAAAGCAGAACCCATTAGGATTACCCCACGGGTGAACGGGCGGCCGACAATAATGGAAATAGACACGGGTGCGGCCGTATCAGTAATGGGAGTGGCAGCATTTAGAAAAATCAAAGATGGACTCCAGCCACTAACCCTAACAAAAACATCGACGAAACTTAAAACCTACACGGGGGAACCCCTGGAAGTTCTAGGCACGACTCATGTACCTGTGGAATATGAGAAACAATTGCTCAGATTGACGATAGTAGAGGGCTCCGGACCGAGCTTAATTGGACGGGACTGGCTGAAAGACCTAAAATTAGATTGGATGAAAATTTTCCAGAGTGGAAGCGGGCAGTTGAGTGGAGTACTCCAAAAATACCCGGAGGTCTTCCAGAAAGGTTTGGGGGAAATCATAGGCGCCAAAGCAACTTTGCACATGGACTCAGAAGCCCTTCCGAAATTTTGTAAGGCCAGGCCGGTACCTTTTGCATTAAGGAAGAAAGTAGATAACGAAATAGAAAGGTTACGGCGCGACGGCATTATCAGACCAGTACAGTTCTCGGAATGGGCAGCGCCGGTGGTACCAATTTTGAAGCCAGACGGCTCGATACGTCTCTGTGGAGATTTCAAACAGACAGTAAACAAATACGCACTGCTGGACAAATACCCAATCCCGAAAATAGACGACCTATATGCCAAATTGGCAGGTGGGCTTTTGTTCACGAAACTAGACATGAGCCACGCCTACCTGCAGTTAAAACTGGACAAGGGCTCCCAGAAGTTCGCTACGATCAACACCCTGAAGGGTCTTTTTCGTTATACTAGGCTACCTTTTGGAGTGTCATCAGCCTGCGCTATATTCCAGTGTACGATGGAAAATATTCTGCAGGGACTACCGCAGGTGGCGATTTATTTGGACGATGTCTTAATCACGGGTAGGACAAACAGGAAACACTTAAGGAACCTGGAGGAAGTGCTCAGGCGTTTTGCAAAGGCAGGCATACGGCTAAAAAGGGAAAAATGTGTTTTTCTGGCCCCACAAGTGACGTACCTGGGATATAAAGTAGACGAGTCAGGCTAACACCCATTAGAAGACCGAGTAAGGGCAATAAAAGAAGCCCCAGCTCCCACCACGGTCCAGGAGTTACGATCATTTCTAGGGTTGGTAACCTATTATGGAAAATTTATTGAAAATAGGGCGTCCATCCTAGAACCCCTCCACCAGCTACTAAAAAAGGGGCAAGAATGGAAATGGTCCACCCGCCAAAACCGAGCATTTAGGGACATTAAGGAACAGCTGTCATCCGAAAATGTCCTAGAGCATTATGACCCAAGGAAGGAGTTGGTGGTCACTTGTAATGCATCCCCCTATGGGGTAGGGGCCGTCTTAGCCCATAGAGGAAGGAATGGGGAAGAACGGCCAATAGCCTATGCTTCGAGGACCTTGGCGATGGCTGAGAGGAAGTACGCCCAAATCGAGAAGGAAGGACTGGCGATTATATTCGCAGTAAAAAAATTTCACCAGTATCTGTACTGGCGGAAATTCACCATAGTGACGGACCATAAGCCGTTATTAGGGTTATTAAAAGAAGACAAGTCAATACCCCCGATTGCATCAGCTAGAATCCAATGCCAATACTGGCGGCATATAGATACGTTCTGGAGCACAGACCGGGAACGCGAGTAGCAAATGCAGATGCTTTGAGCAGACTTCCCCTCCCGGACACTCCGCCGCAAATACCAAAAGTAGAGGAGGCAGTAATGACTCTAAATGTTTTGGACACCCTACCAGTAGACGCACAACATATTCGGTTGTGGAAGTAAAAAGACCCAGTTTTAGCCAAGATGAAGCATTTACTGCTAACAGGGGAACTGGAAAGACCAGTGGAGCCCCAGATGCACCCATACTGGAGCAGAAGGGACCAAATAACCGTAGAAGATGGTATCCTATTATGGGGAGCCCGGGTAATCGTCCCAGCTCAGGGCCGTCAGGCAATCTTAACTGAGTTACATCACGGAGACCCAGGGGTATCTAAAATGAAGATGCTAGCTTGAAGCTACGTTTGGTGGTCAGGTTTGGACAGAGACATAGCAGCCTTGGTATGTTGGTGCCAGGAGTGCCAACAGGGGCAAAGAGTGCCACCAGCGGCACCATTGCACCCATGGGAATGGCCAGGCAGACCGTGGACCCGCCTGCATAGTGACCACGCCGGCCCTTTCATTGGCTCAATGTTTTTGGTGATAGTGGGCGCCCACTCCAAATGGTTGGACGTCCACCGGGTAAAGACGGCAAGCACAGCATCGACAATTGAAAAGCTTAGGGCTTCGTTTGCAACACATGGACTGCTGGAGGTATTGGTGTCGGACAACGGAACGGCATTCACAAGTGGGGAATTTGGAAAATTCCTGAAGGAAAACGGAGTCCGTCACATCAAAACGGCCCCTTACCATCCAGCGACCAACGGCCTGGCAGAGAGAGCGGTCCAGACACTTAAAGCGGGACTCAAGAAGCAGCCGGCAGCATCAATAGACACAAAGCTCTCCCGCTGGCTGTTTGATTACAGGACAACACCGCATTCCACAACGGGCATACCCATTCTTAACGGGAAGGCGGCTGCAAACGAGGCGGAGTCTCCTTTTCCCAAATTTAACGGGGAAAGTGGAGAAACAACTGGAGGCCCAACGCAGGGGGTATGATAATAGTCGGCAGCAGAGACATTTCCAGTTTGGGTCAAGAATTATGGGAATGGACCAACGTGGGTCAAAGGCACGGTAGAGCCCCAAACAGGGCCCATATCCTATGAGGTTTCAATAGGGGGTAAGGTGCTGAAGAAACACCTAGACCAAATAAGGGCAGCGGAACCACACCTGGAGGCAGGCGAAGCAGGACCGCCTCAAGCTGGGGTAGTCCAGACGGAAAGGATACCCACACCCCAGCCCCGAGCAATTTCTCCAGACCCCGTCATCCAGTCATCAGAGTCGGAGATGGACACACTTGACGAGGCCGCCGCGACACCTCTCCCCGAGGAGGAGGACGAACAACTTCCAAGGAAGTCGTCAAGGAAAAGACAAGCACCTATAAGGTACACTCCGCTCACTTCGGAGAACGACCCGGCGGACGACACAGCGTGACAGACCCAGACATGAGGAGCAGGAAGAAGCTCAGAGGAATGCCAGCTGGCTGGAATTCCTCGGACCTTGGGGGGGAGGGGTGTAATGAACTCCAATTGACTTTATTGGTTGGCCAATTGGAGTATGAGCTCCCTCAATGATAGCTCATTGAAGGGGCCCATATAATCACCTGTGTAGGCTTTGTGAGCCAGTCTTAAGTTGACTGGACTGCTAGCAGCACTGTTTGTAGCTGCTCCTGTAATATCGTTATTGTAAATAAATATTGATGTGGTGATGGAACTCCTGCCTCCCGTGGATTACTACACCCCCCAAGCCCCCTTACAGCCCCCGCTCCCTTCCGGGAACTCCACCCATCACGCTTCCAACCTTCCAGACGCTCCGACTTACCTTTCCTGCACTCTCCAACCCTTCAAACGCCCCCTTAGACCTAATTTCATGGGCAAGGCCCCACTCGCCCCCTGGCCCTTGGCTGTGGCACCCTGGCGCTCAGGCGCTCTTGCACTGCCAGCCTGGCACCCAGGCAGTGCTCCTGCAGGCTTGACAGGGAAGCCAGGCACCTTGGCAGTGTTAGAGTGGCAGCACGAAGGTGTCAGCTGGGCAGTACCAAGGTACCTGCATTCCAGGGCGAGGGCCAGAGAGCCACCCAGCATTTACCCTGACCACCCATGGGTTTCCGATAGCCCAGGAAACCCACCGAGTGCCGTTCCCCTGATCCACATTTGTGTGGGGCAGCACTGATCATCACCCGGCTGCAGCCTCCCTGAAGTGGGCAAAGAATTGAGGGAGGCCGGTGGATCAAAGGTGAGTAAGTCGTAGGTAGGTTTACAACCTACTTCCGAGAGCAGCGTTTGGTCACGCCCATTTGGGGGCGGAGTTTCTACTCCAATGTCTCTCCGGACTTCAGGGAACCTTGCAAGGCACAGAGCCTGTCAGTAGGCTTGCTGGAGGCCTTTCCTGAAATTCTCGGCCGCGCTGTGCTCTGGCTTGAGTGCAACGCGGTTGGAGAGTCCCGCTCATTGTTTCTCCCATTTGGGGAATCTAGAACATGGGGGCATAGTTTTATGATAAGGAGGCGATTGTTTAGGTCAGAGATGAGGAGAAATTTCTTCATTCAAATGTGTGTGACTCTTTGGAATTCTCTACCTCAAGAGGATTGTGGATACATTTAAATCCGAGGTAGAGAGATTGTCGGTTTCTCTGGGAATCAAGGAAAACCACCAGGAAAATAGAGTTGAACCTGAAGATCAACCACGATGATATTGAATGGTGAATCATCTTTTCCTCTGTCTTTTTTCATGTGTGTGCATGTCTTTGTCGGTCTGTGTGCCTGTGTGTGTTGTATTGTGTTTGTAGGTGTGATTTGTGTGTGCATGTGTATGACTGTCTATCTGTGTGCCTGTGTTATTAGTGTTTGTGTGTGTCTGTGTTTCGGCATGTTGTGCGTGGGCATGTTTTGTGTGTGTGTGTGTTTTCACCTCTCTGCAGATTGGGCCAGAAGTTCCAATCCCATTTCAGTGTTTGATGCTCACAGAAGGTGCATTCGCAATGCAGCCAAACGAGTTGATTGTCAGCCTGTAAATCATTCCGATACGCCCAGTGGCAGATGGTCAGAGCAGGAGAGTTCCCTGGTCAGCCATACTGCAGAAGGCAATGGAAAACCACTGCAGTACTCTGCCAAACATGATTGTGGACCAATCCAATGGAAGTCCAAAGCCCACGTCGGACATGGTACTGAACGTGGAGATTGGGGGGGAGCAGGAATGGATGTTCAACCACACCCTCTTCCTATCCAATAGCCGAATGACTCTCCAGGGTAAAATAGCAAAGCAGTGTTGACAGGCTACTGTGATTCTGAGACTCGGGCCTCACTAAGAAGCTACGATATAATGAGGTGTGAGTTGGCTATGATCAATAAGGGAATGTTACTTAAAGGGATTACAGCGGATAGGCAATGACAAACATTCAAAGAGCTCATGGTGGAAATGCAACAATTATTTATTCCTGTCTGGCACAAATGTAAATCGAGAAAGGTGGCCAATCCATGGTTTACAAAGGAAATTAGGGATAGTATTCGATCCAAGGAAGTAGCATACAAATTGGCCAAGAAAAAAAACAGGTCTGAGGATTGGGAGCTGTTTGGAATTCAGCAAAGAAGGACCAAGGGATTGATTAAGGAGGGGGAAATAGAATACAAAAGTAAGTTTGTAGGGAACATAAAAAGTAACTAAAAGTTTCTACAGGTACAGAAAGAGAAAAAGATTGGTGAAAACAAATGTCGGTCCCTTATAGTCAGAAACATGGAATATATTATAGGGGACAAAGAAATGGTTGAGCAACTAACTACATACTTTGGTTCTGTCTTCACAAATGAGGACGGCACAATGGCACAGTGGTTAGCACTGCTGCCTCACAGCTCCAGGATCCCAGGTTCAATTTTGGCCTCGGGTGACTGTATGGAGTTTGCACTTTCACCCTGTGTCTGTGCGGGTTTTCTCCGGGTGCTCCGGTTTACTCTCACAGTCTAAAGGTATGCAGGTTAGGTGGATTGGCTATGCTAAATTGCCCTTAATGTCCAAAAGGTTAGGTGTGGTTACAGAGTGGAAGCATGGGCTTAAGTAGGGTGTCCCTCCCAAGGCCCGGTGCAGATCCAATGGGCCGAATGACCTCCTTCTCCACTGTAGATTCTATGAGGACACGAAAGGTACCAGGAATGTTGGGGAATGCAGGGTTTAGTGAGAGGGAGGAACTGAAGGTGATATCAGTAACAGGTGTTGGGGAAATTGATGGGATTGAAGGCTGATAAATCCCCAGGACCTGATAATCTACATCCCAGGGCACTGAAGAAGATACGAGAAATAGTGGATGCATTGGTGGCCATCTTACAGGATTCTACAGGCTGCGGAACAGTCCCTGCAGATTGGAGGGTTGCTCATGTAACTCCACTATTTTAAAAGGGAGATCGAGAGAAAAAAGGGAATTATAGACCAGTAAGCCTGATGTCAGTTGTGAGGAAAATTCTAGAATCCATTATCAAAGATTTTTTAGCAGAGCACTTAGAAAACAGTGGCAGGATCGGACAGAGTCAGCATGGATTTATGAAGGGGAAATCATGCTGGACAAATCTACTGGAATTCTTCCAGGATGTAACTAGTAGAACTGATGAAGGGGAGCCAGTGGATGTGGTGCATTTGGACTTTCAGAATGCTTTTGGCAAAGTCGTGCATAAAAGATTAGCGTGTAAAATTGAAGCGCATGGGATTGGGGAAGTGTATTGAGGTGGATAGAAAACTGGTTGGCAGACAGGAAAAAAAGAGTAGGAATTAACGGGTCTTTTTCAAATTGGCAGACAGTGACTAGTGGGGTACCGCGGGGATCGGTGCTCGGACCCCAGCTATTCATAATATATATTAATGATTTAGATGAGGGAACAACATGTCATTTCTCCAAATTTGCAGATGACACAAAGTGAGCTGTGAGGAGGATGCAGAGATCCTTCAGTGTGATTTGGACAAGTTGAGTGAGTGGACAAATGAATGGCAGATGCAGTATAATTTGGATAAATGCGAGGTTATCCACTTTGGTCGCAAAGCCAAGAAGCCAGACTATGACCTGAATGGCCATATGTTAGGAGAGGGGAATGCGCAACGAGAGCTGGGTGTCCTCGTACACGAGTCACTGAAGGTAAACATGCAGGTACAGCAGGCAGTAAAGAAGGCAAATGATTGGCCGTCATTGCAAGAGGATTCGAGTACAGCAGCTGGGATGTCTTTCTGCAATTATACATGGCCTTGGTGAGGCCACCCCTGGAATATTGTGTGCAGATTTGGTCTCCTTATCTGAGGAAGGATGCTCTAACTATAGAGGGAGTGCAGCAAAGGTTTATCAGACTGATCCCTGGGATGGCAGTATTGACATACGAGGAGAGATTAAATCGGTTAGGATTGTATTCGCTAGAGTTCAGAAGAATGAGGAGGGTATCTCATAGAAACCTATAAAATTCTAACAGGACTGGACAGGATTGATGCAGGAAGGATGTTCCCGATGGTGGGTGTGTTCAGAACCAGGGGTCATAGTCTAAGGATACCGGGTAGACCATTTAGGACAGAGATGAGGAGAAACTTCTTCACCCCGAGGGTGGTGAGTCTGTGGAATTCGTTACCACAGGAAGAGACCAAAACATTGTGTGGTTTCAAGAGGCAGTTAGATATAGCACAGGGCGAAGGGGATCAAAAGATATGGGGGAAAGCTGCATTAGGCTATTGAGGTGGATGATCAGCCATGATTATAATGAATGGCGGAGTGGGCCTAAAGAACCAAACGGCCTCCTCCTGCTCCTGTTGTTTCTATGTTTTTCTATGATTTTTCTATGTTCTATGTCACCTCAGTGTAACTCCCATGAGATTTAAATAATCCTGCCTGTTTCATACCAAAAACATCCCACTCTGGGAAATGTGCGTCATCTGCAAAAAGGCAGTGTGGCATTCCCCTGGCAGAATTAAGGTGAGGGTGACAGTTCTTGGGTGTCTCCATATATACCGCAGGAGGGGTTGGACAATAAAGGCAACTTGCATTTATGTAGCATTTTTAAGATACTGAGACATCCCAAGGAACTTCACAGGAGTGTTAACAGACAGAAAGCAAAAGAAGCAGACAGCCAGGCAGGTAGTCAAAAGCTTGGTCAAATGAGCATCTTAAAGGAGAAAGATGCAGACTGAAAGGGAGGTTTCGATGGGAATTCCAGAGCTGAGGGCCAAGGCAACTGAGGTATGGGCACGAATGGGGCAGCTATTGGTCCAGATATTATAGCAGGCGGAGTGCAAAGATCTTTTCAATCACATGATTTTATTAGAGTTTTAAACTTTCATAACACAACAATACTTTGTATTACTGTGTACTTTGCATTATTTGTATTGGGCAGCACGGTAGCACTATGGATAGCACAATCGCTTCACAGCTCCAGGGTCCCAGGTTCGATTCCGGCTTGGGTCACTGTCTGTGTGGAGTCTGCACGTCCTCCCCCTGTCTGCGTGGGTTTCCTCCGGGTGCTCCGGTTTCCTCCCACAGTCCAAAGATGTGCGGGTTAGGTGGATTGGCCATGCTAAATTGCCCTTAGTGTCCAAAATTGCCCTTAGTGTTGGGTGAGGTTACTGGGTTATGGGGATAGGGTGGAGGTGTTGACCTCGGGTAGGGTGCTCTTTCCAAGAGCTGGTGCAGACTCGATGGGCCGAATGGCCTCCGCCTGCACTGTAAATTCTATGATCTATGATTACACCACATGACAAGATTAAGATATGTATTTATAATCATTTTACAACCACTATAGATTTAACTATTGTACACAGGATGTATCGTCTCAACCCGCAGGGCCTATCATACATTGTTCAGCGGTTGAGGTCCCAGGGCGATCAAGACAGATATGGAAAGAAATGGTTTATACGCTTGCTCTAATAATGGGAAAAAATTGTAGGCTGGCAAGCACAGCCGAGGATGATGGCTGCCCAAGGCTGCAGCTCGTAGTAGTTTTTACCAGGAATCAGAAAGTACTTGCTATTGCCAAGTAGTTACCTCATGGTGAGCAAGTAACCTTCAAAACACCAAAGAATTTGCTAAGGACAGTATTAGAAACATAGGAGATAGGAGCAGGAGGAGACCATTCAGCCCTTCGTGGCTGATCAGCCAACTCAATAGCCTAATCCTGCTTTCTCCCCATAATCCTTGATCTCATTTGCCTCAAGTGCCATATAGCCACCTCCTGAATGTATTCAATGTCTTTGCCACAACTTCCCGTGGTAATGAATTCCACAGGCTCACCACTCTTTGGGTGAAGAAATGTCTCCTAATCTCTGTCCGAAATGGTCTACCCCAAACTCTCAGACTGTGACCCCTGGTTCTGGACATACCCACCATTAGGACTATCCTCCCTGCATCCACCCTATCTAGTACTGATCGGATTTTATAAGTTTCTATGAGATCCCCCCATATTTATCTGAACTCCAGCAGCGCCGGCTCTAAGGTTGCTGGCGCCCCGGGCAAGCTGAACTTCGGCGCCCTTGGGGAGGGGGGGGGGGGGGGGGGGGGGGGGGGGGGGGGGCGAGGGGGGGGGGGGCGGGGCCGAGGGGGGGGGCGAGGGCGGACCCGAGGGCGGGGCGGGGGGGCGGACCCGAGAGGGGGGCGGACCCGGGGGGCGGACCCGAAGGGGGGGCGGACCCGAGGGTGGGGCAGGGGGGCGGACCCGAGGGCGGGGCGGGGGGCGGACACGCCGGGGGGCGGACCCGAGGGCGGGGCGGGGCGGGGGGGGGCGGACCCGAGAGGGGGGCGGACACGCGGGGGGGCGGACGCGGGGGGCGGTCCCGAAGGGGGGGGCGGACCCGAGGGCGGGGCGGGGCGGGGCGGGGGGGCGGACCCGAGGGGGGTCGGGGGGGACTGAGCGGGGGGGCGGACCGAGCCGGGGGGCCGCCCTGGGGGCGGGCGGCCACCGCGCATGCGCTGGTTGGCACCGGCTCAACTGCGCATGCGCGGGTCCCGAGTCTCTGGCGCCTCCGAACACATGGCGCCCCGGGCGACGGCCCGAGTTGCCGGTGCCTTGAGCCGGCCCTGAACTCCAGAGAGAACAATCCTAACCTAGTCAATCTCTCCTCATACGTCAGTCCCGCCATCCCCAGAATCAGCATGGTGAACTTTCGCTGCACACCCTCGAGAGCAAGAACATTCTTCCTCAGAAAAGGACACCAAAACTGCACACAATATTCTAGGACTGTATAACTGCAACAACTCATTCCTCTCCTACACAAAACCTCTTGCAATAAAAGCCAACACACCATTTTGCCTTCTTTACCGCCTGCTGCACCTGCATGCTTACCTTCAGTGACTGGTGCACAAAGATACCCAGGTCCTGCTACATACTCCCAATTTACAGCCATGTAGGTAGTAATCTGCCTTCTTGTTTTTGCTTCCAAAATGAGTAACCTCACATTTATCCAAATTATACTGCATCTGCCATTGATTTGCCCACTCACCCAACCTGTCCAGATTATGCTGAAGCATTCTCGTCACAGTTCACCCTCCTATCCAACTTGGTATCATTTGCAAACTTTGAGATCTTGGGCGGAATTCTCCCCAAGGCCCGACGCCGTCGTGAAACCTGGAGAGGTTCACAACGGCATCGGAAGCCTCTCCCGGCACCCTATTCTCCCCTACCCGGGGGGATAGGGGGGCCGTACCGGAAAACTCGGCGGCCGGGCCTTGTCCCTGGCTTCAAGGCCCGGCGCGCCAAGAATGACGCTGCGGCGGTGCCTAATGACGTCAGCCGCGCATGCGCGGGTTGGACAGCTCAAACCCGCGCATGCGCGGTTGCCGTCTTTCCCCTCAGACGCCCCGCAAGACGTGGCGGCTTGATCTTGCGGGGCGGCGGAGGGGAAAGAGTGCGTCCCCTTGAGACGCCGGCCCAACGATCGGTGGGCACCGATCGCGGGCCAGTCCCCTCCCAAGCACGGTCGTGGTGCTCGATCCCCGATCCGCCCCCCCCTAGGCCCCACACTTACCTGGCGAGCCATGTTCACGATGGCAGCGACCAGGTGTGGTTGCCGCCGTCGTGAACAGGTCGGGAACGGCAGGCCGCTTGGCCAATCCGGTTCAGAAAACCGGACATGCCATTTTGGGGCGGGGTGTGAGAATAGCGGGAGGTGCGGGAGCGGACCTCCCGCTATTCTCCCACCCATCGGGGTTGCGGAGAATCGCGGCCCTTATGTTTTGTTCCCTCATCCAAATCAATATATATTGTTAATAGCTGGGATCCCAGCACCGATCCCTGTACCACCCCACTAGTTGCTGCCTGCCAATTTGAAAAGGACCCATTAATTCCTACTCTTTGTTTTCATTCTGCCAACCAGTTTTCTATCCACCTCAATACACTTCCCCAATCCCATGCTCTTTAATCTTGCACGATAATCTCTTATAAGGGAGTTTGTCAAATGCTTTCTGAAAGTCCAAATATACCACATCGACTGGCTCCCCCTTGTAAACTCTACGAGTTACATCTTCAAAAAATTTGAATAGATTTGTCAAGCATGATTTCCCATTCATAAATCCGTGCTGGCTCCGCTATGAAGTCCTTGATAATGGATTCGAGAATTTTCCACACTATATCTTGCATTCTCCAACATTTCTGGTATCTGATTTGTGTCCACTTTTGTGAAGACAGAACCAAAGTATGTATTGAGTTGCTCAGCCATTTCTTTGTTCCCTATTATACACTCACCCATTTCTGACTGTAGGGGACCTATATTCGTCTTCACCAATCTCTTTCTCTTCACGTACTTATAGAAACTCTTCGTGTCAGTCTTTATGTTCCCTGCAAGCTTCCTTTCATACTGTATTTTCTTTTTTTAATAAATATTTTTATTCTTCTTCTTATTCACATTTTCTCCCAAATTTACACCCAACAATAAACAATAATCAGTAACAAATGCAATGTCAATCCCCATATCAATAACAACAATCCTATACTCCCACCAAACCCCAAAACATTAGCCCGCATGTTAACATAAACAAATAACAAAAAGGAATCAGGAATCACCCATAGTCATCATTATCACATACAGTCCGCCTCCTCTAACCCTCCCAGCACCCCCCGTCCCCCGTCCCCCCGCAATTTTTGATGTAATCTAATTCTTGAAAGTGCATGATGAATACCGTCCATGAGGTGTAGAACCCCTCCATCCTTCCCTTCAGTTCAAATTTGACCTTCTCAAGAGTCAAGAATTCCAGCAGGTCCACCCGCCACGACAGATCACAGAGTAGAGAGGTTGATCTCCATCCCAACAGAATCCGCCTTCGGGCGATCAATGAGGCGAAGGCTACAACATCTGCCTCCGCACCCGTTTCCAACTTCGGTTAGTCCGACATCCTGAATATGGCCTCCCAAGAGCCCAGATCCAGTGCACCATTTTAGAAATTACCCTAAAAACCTCCTTCCAGTAATCCTCCAGCTTTGGACAGGACCAAAATATATGAACGTGATTTGCGGGCCCTCCACCCCCCCACAACGCTAACACACATCTTCTACCCCTTCAAAGAGCCGGCTCATCCTCGCCCTTGTAAGGTGCACTCTATATACCACCTTCACCTATATCAGCCCCAACCTCGCACACGAGGTGGAGGCATTCACCCTCCGGAGCACCTCACACCAGAACGCCTCCACCACACCCTCTCCCAACTCTTCCTCCCACCTTCCCTTGAACTCTTCCAGCGGCGCCTTCGCCTCTTCCAAAATAGCCCCATAAACCGCCGATACTACCCCCTTCTCCAGTCCCCCTGTCGTTAGCACCTCCTCCAGCAATGTGAAAGCCGGCTCTACTGGGAAGCTCTGTATCTCCTTTCTGGCAAAGTCTCGAACCTGCATGTATCTAAATATTTCCCTCTGCTCCAGCCCATAGTTCGCTCCCAGCTCCTTCAATCCTGCAAACTGACCCCAACCTTTGCACTGTATTTTCCCCTTCTTAATAAATCCCTTGGTCCTTCTTTGCTGAATTCTGAACTGCTCCCAACCCTCAGACCTATTATTTTTCTTGGCCAATCTGAATGCTTCTTCCTTGGATCAGATACTATCTCCAATTTCCTTTGTAAGCCATGGATTGGCCCTCTTACCCCCTTTGCTTTTGTGCCAGACAGGAATGAACAGTTGTTGCAGTTCCCCCATGCATTCCTTGAATGTTTCCCCATGCGTTCCTTGATATGCCTCATATCTTCATAGTTTCCTTGATTAAGATTCAGCATCCTAGAGTCTGAATCGACTACTTCACTCTCCATCTTGATTTAAAATTCTACATGTTATGGTCGCTCATCCCCAAGGGGTCTCGTACCGTCAGATTGGCAATAATTTCCTTCTCATTACACAGTACCCAGTCTAAGATGGCCTGATCTCCAGTTGGTTCTTCTACATATTGGTCAAGAAAACCATCCCGTATACACTCCAGGAATTCCTCCTGTGGCTAATTTGATTTGCCCAATCTATATCCAGATTAAAATCACCCATGATCACAGATATTCCCTTATCACATGCATCTCTAATTTTGTGTTTAATGCCATTTCCAACATCACCACTGCAGTTTGGGGTCTATATATGATGCCGCCTAGTGATTTTTCCCCTTGGTATTTCTCAGCTCTACCCATACAGACTCCACATTGTCAGAGCTAATACCCTTTCTCACTATTGTGTTAATTTCCTTTTTAACCAACAATGCCACTCCACCACCTTTTCCTTTTTGCCTGTCCTTCCTAAATACTGAATACCCTGGGATTGAGTTGTCATCCCTGGTCATCCTGCAGCCATGTCTCCGTAATCCCAATTATATCATACTTGTTTACATTTACCTGTGCGATTAGTTCATCCACTTTATTGCAAATGCTCTGCACATTAAGGCACAGAGCCTTTAAGCTTGTCTTTTTAACATTGTTTGTCTTGCTCCCAATACTTTTCGCTACAACCCTGTTTGAATTTTGTCCTTGGTTTCTCTGCCTATCACTGTTCTTACTCCCCTTTCTACCTTTCGTTTTTGTCCTTATTCCCTCCCCAACCGCAGCATCCCCCGAGGACATCAGCCCCGGTCCTGCCTTGGTGCCACCTCCCCCAGAACCTATCCCAATGCCCCAGAAATCTGAACCCCTCCCCTGACACCATCTCTTCATCCACATATTCATCCAATATATCCTGTCATTTCTACTCTGACTAGCACGTGGCATTGGTAGGGATGCTGAGATCACTACCTTGGAGGTCCGATTTCTTAACTTTCTTCCTAGCCCCCTGTATTCTGCATTTAGGACCTCATCCCTTTTCTTTACCTTTGTACAAATGTGTACCACGACTACTGGCTGTTCACCCTCTCCCTCCAGGACGTCCTGTACCCGCTTTGTGATATCCTTGACTCTAGCACCAGGAGCGCAACATATCATCATGGAGTCTCATTTGCCACAGAAACACCTGCCTATTCCCCTGACAATCGAGTCCGCTATAACTATTGCACTGTCACACTTTACCTCTCCTCTCTGCAGCAGAACCAACTGTGGTGCAACCTGTTTGGCTGCCGCCGCTTTCCCCTGAGAGGTCATTCCCCCGAGAAGTATCCAAAACGGTATATCAGCTCTGCAGGGGAATGGCCGCAGGAGATTCCTGTACTGCCTGCCTCGCTCTCTTGCTCTGTCTGGTGGTCACCCATTCCCTTCCTGCCTGCGGAGTCTGAGCCTGTGGTGTGACCACCTCTCTATACGTGCTATCCACGATACTCTCTGCCTCACGGATGCTCCACAGTGTCTCCAGTCGCCGCTCCCGCTCTGAAACTCGAGCTTCCAGGAGCTGTAACTGGAGACACATCCCACACACATGCTGACCTGGGGAACTGGAACTGTCCCCATCCTGCCATATAATAATCAACTAAACAAAATAAAATGATTGTAAAGTGAGACAAACAAATAATCCACGTTTTGCAAGTAAAGATTTGACATTTATGGGTAATAAAGGACAGTGTATATACTTTCATAGAAGTGGAATATAAAATCAAGTCTATTAATTCCATCCCAATAACCTACATTAAGCCCAGGAGAATTAGAGTAAGCAGCACTGGATAAAGTGTCATGAATAGTCTCGGTCTCTGTGCTTTCCTCCTGTCATCATTAGTAGCGTGTCTCTGTAGTACCTCAATTAACCTGCTTTAATATGTGTAAAGAATTATAATTTTATGGCTCCACTGGTGAACATTGAGCTCTTGTAATCTGAACACATTCTACAAAGATTCAAGTGTAGTTCATTCAGCTAAGATGTAAAATTTTAAGCAGAAATCAGAGCAGGTACACTCACTGTGGGACACAGAGTTTGTGGAGAAATGGCAATGTTGCCACATTTTTAAAGAGATATTTCAACCCCAGGACCAGAAACTCACACCAACATGCAGTCACAAATTAGGGGCGGAATTCTCCATCCAGTGACGTCGGAATCACAATACGCGATTGGGTGCAAAATTGAGCATGAGCCGAAAATCGTGTCTGGTGCCAGGTGCCCGATAGAATGCCGGGCTCCCGATAGAATGCCTTGATCCGGTGCCTTGACAGCGGTGTCAATGCATTCTAACGAGCCCAACCCGGTATTCTCTGGGGTTTCTGCAATGCTCTGCTTTTATCAAAAGGAATTAGCGATGGAGAGTTTCACTTGTGGTTTTAAAAATCGGAAACAGGGGCCGTGGCTGCTGAGGAAGAGAGAGGAGCTAGGCCATGTTGCCAGAGATGCGACCATGAGCTGCTGGGGTGCGGTGCAGAAAGGGGATGGCTGGGGTTTGGGTGTGGGGATGGGGGAGTGGAGGGGGGGGACATGCGGGGGCAGAACCTTCAGGCCAGGCCAGGGCCACTTAGCCTGTTGGACCTGATTGGGCACAGGGGTACGCACCATGCTAACATGTCTGCCTTTCACACCTGCAGACAATGGGCTTTGAATCCAACCAGGAATGGTGGCCTACATGCCAGTTGCCATGCCCTGGGAGATGGACTGAGGCTGTATGAGCAGGAGCTACTCTGGAGGGATCCCCCAGCGGCAGAGCCTGCCCCAGAGGAACAGGAGCCAGTCTCTGGGGATGGAGAGCAGGCCATCCAACAGGCTGAGGAGGAGGTGGGGTAGAGGCACCGTATCAGGCCTTGTGTGTTCCGGCAGAACCTGTCATTTGAGGACCTGCCGGACCAGGCATGTCGCCAAAGACTCTGACTGAGCAGAGGGACCGTGCGACATATCTGCAGAATCATGGCGCATCTGGAACTGTCGGGATATGGGGAGGCCAACCACTCCCAGTGGCTGTCAAGGTGACGGTTGCCCTGAACGTTTATGAGATCCTTCCAGGCACTGAGTCAAGGGACTTGCAGACCTTGGTGCTCAGGTGCATCTGCACCGTCATGGAGGCCCTGTACACCCGGTCAGCAAAATATATCAAATTCAATGTGAACCAAGCCCACGAGAACGCCTGGGCAGTGAGGTTTGATGCTATTGCTGGGATGCCGCAGGTCTGGGGGGGGGGGGGGGGGGGGGGTGATCTTTGAGATGCATGTTGCCCTACGAGCACCGGCCCATGACAAGGCAGTCTTCACAAACAGAAAGGGGTTCCACTCGATGAACGTACAGCTGGTGTGTGGCCATGAGCTGCACATCAAGCACGTCTGCATCCGATAACCGTTGTGCACGATGCCCTGATCCTGGCGCCTTCGAGGTGATGGGTTGGCTCCTGGCAACAGTGATTATCCACTGTGGTCGTGGCTGATGACACCTATCTGGAGGCAACAGACCAACATGAAGACCTGCTATAATGGTGTCTATGCCATGATTAGGTGCGTGGCTGAGCAGTGCATTGACATCCTGAAGATGCGGTTCAGATACCTGGACCGCTCTGGAGGGGTCTTCCAGTATAGCACGAAGAGAGTCTCCCACATCGTGGTGGCCTGCTGCGCCCTCCACAACATCACACAGGCAGACATACTGGAGGAGGGGATTGAATGGCAGGCCTCGTCTGACGATGAGGATGTAGAGGAGGGCCAGGACTGGCAAGAAATGGGGCTGGGCAGGCACAGGAGGACGCACATGTGCACCCGGGCCTGCAAACATGGGACGCTCTAATCAGCTCCAGGTTCACCGGATAGGGGGCCTGGCCAACGGCACGAACATCCCATCCCACACCCAGATCCCCACCCTGGCCAACCACCTCTCCCATGACCCCCCTCCCTGCAACACCCTCCATGATTCCTACCTGCCTCACAATTGGGTGCAGGCCCTGGGTTGGTAGTAACAGAGGGTTTGGTCTGTGGAATGGAGGATGATGAAGACCCGCTCTCCGATGACCTCTGGTGCCAACATCTGACTCCTTCCCCCAGTAGCACTGTCCACCTGGGTGATCCCTGGATGTGAGCTGGCCAATCCATCACACGGTACCATCGAACCCTTGGGGGTGGCGGAGGTGGGAACGGGGTATGGAAGGGGGGGTAGGTACCAGGTTAGGGTGTCTGACCTGGGGGCCCGTGCCCACTTCCAATGTCTGCCCATCTCTCCCCCCTGCTGCCCCCTTGCAGCCAGCCCAGCCCATCCCTCACAGGCTTCTGAAAAAGCACCCAGGCAGGTTTAGTTTGAACATAACAGGTGAACCACTCTATAGCGGCTTGTGCCCTAGCTCCTCGCACTATTCTGTTTGCTGCACCCATGCCACGTTACTGGTGCCTACCTTTCTGGTCATACGGGCCCAAACGCTGCATCTAGATTTAGAATTAGATTTATTGATATGTGTACTGAGGTACAATTATTCTGCGTACAATCCAGGCACATCATTCCATGGATTAAAAACATACGACATGCAATAAATACACAATGTATAGACATAGGCATGGACATCGGCTGAAGCTTACCGAATGTAGTGCTACACAGTAAAGACTAGGTGGGTCCCCAGGCGGCACATCAGTGGTGGAAGCAGCCTGCTGCGATTCCTGCCCCGTGGAATGGGTCCCCTCTGGAACGGTTGCTGTGGATGGAACCGGCAGTTGCTTGGGTGTCCAGGTGGCGTGGTGCCACCCCTGTCCTGCCCACTTCCCATCGTGTATGCCAGAGACAGGAGGGGGAGTCCGAGGCACTGTGGTGTTCTAGCACCAACCCTGTGGGAGGCACAGGCCCCATCCCCTCCTCCTCCCTCGGGATGCCCGATGGCCCCCAGGCTACACCTTGGGATGGGGGTGTGACCGGAGCAAACTCCTGGGGCTCCCCGCCACATGGCACTGCTATTCCTGGAGGTCTACTCTCATTTCAACCATAGTCTGCATGCTCCATGGAGCACAGTGACTGTGCCAGCTCCCTCTGGGACTGGCTCAGGTGGGCCAGCACCTGGGCAATGCTGTCGACGCCCTCAGCCATAACCTGCTGGGACTGGGCCAAGCTCTGGAGTGCCACCGCCTGTGACAGGCATCCTGTGCAGGTGTGGGGGGCCCGAGGACCCCTTTATAGGTGAATTTGGGGGTCATTAAAAATGGCAGTGATCTCATCCTGCACTGAGGAATTTGGTGTGCAGAGCTCCTCAAAGTAGAAAATGGGACTAAGTGCAGTCTCGCACGTTGCACCTGTGGGTCCCCAATCTACCCAAATGGCCTTTCGATAATGTGGTGTTTCTCAGAGCTCTGAGCGCCGGGAAACGCCCGACTAATCGCACACACTACAGGACTCTGTTCCCATTCAGGTAGATTGCGCCCATAGAGAATGGCCAAATGGGGTATTTTTAAGTTGGCTGGCTGTGGGGTGCTGCAGGGATCAGTGCTGGGGCCTTAGCTATTTAGGATCTATATCAATGATTTAGGCAAAGAGACTGAAAGCAATGCTTCCGAGTTATCTGACAATACAGAGCTAGGTGGGAACGTAAACTGGGAGGAGGCTGCAAAGAGGAATATTCAGATTAAGTGAGTCAGCAAAAAAATACCAGAAGAACAATGAGGAGGGTAAGTATGCCACTGTAGAAGAATAGAAACGCGGAATAATTTTTAAAGACATGACACTTTAGAATGTGTGTTCAGAGAGACTCGGGCAGCATGGTAGCACAGTGGTTAGCATCATTGCTTCACAGCTCCAGGGTCCCAGGTTCGATTCTGGCTTGGGCCACTGACTGTGCGGAGTTTACACATCCTCTCCGTGTGTGCGTGGGTTTCCTCCGGATGCTCCGGTTTCCTCCCACAGTCCAAAGATGTGCAGGTTAGGTGGATTGGCTATGCTAAATTGTCCTTAGTGTCCAAAATTGCCCTTAATGTTGGGTGGGGTTACTGGGTTATGGGGATAGGGTGGAGGTGTGGGCTTGGGTGGGGTGCTCTTTCCAGAAGCCGGTGCAGACTCGATGGGCCAAATGGCCTTCTTCTGCACTGTAAATTCTATGATCCTATGAACTGGTAGAAGGAACGTAGAAAGTCAGCGTGGAGTCAAAGCAAACAATTTGGAAGGCAAATGGCATGTTGCCCTTTATATCAAGGGGATTGGACTACAAGAAGAAGGAAACCTAATAATAATCCATCATCTTTATTATTGTCACAATTGTATGGGGCTTTGCTGAGACCCTACCTGTGCACAGCGTTGGCCTCCATATCTAAGGAATGGGTGTGCCTTGGAGGTGATGCAGCCAAGGTTCACTTGATGGATTCCAGGAAATGAGAGAGTTGTGCTATGATGAGAGTTAAGTAAATTCTGGAGTTTAGAAGAATTATTACATTGAAATATAAAATTCTGAAGGGGCTTGGCAGGGTCGGCAGTGAGAATCTGTTTCCCCTGACTGGGGAATCTAGAACACAATGGCAAAGGGGTTGATCATTTAGGACTATGGTTGACGAGAAATTTCTTCAATTGGGGCTGTGAATCTTTGGAATTCTTCACTCCCGATGGTTGAGTATATTCAAGATGGAGCTCGATGGATTTTTGGTCTTTCAGGGAATCGAGGGATATGGAGGGGAGAAAAGTATAGTTGAAGCAGCCGTGCTCATGCTGAATGGTCGAATAGGTTTGAGGCGATGTATGGTCAATTCATACTCCTATTGATCACGATCTTTTAGAGATACAGACACATGAATATCCACATACATGTACACAGAAAGACAAACGCTATCACTCACATATATATACTTGCACTTACACATATATACACAGAGACACTCCTGCAAAGTGCCAAGCGGATTATGCATTCTCACACTCCTCCTCCGGCGGTCCCCAGCATCACGGATGTCAGTCTTCAGACAATTCGATTCAGTTCATGTGATTTCAAGAAATAGCTGAAGGCACTGGATGACGCATACTATGGGCCTTGACAATATTGCAGCAACAATACTGAAGACCTGTGCTCCAGAACTTGCCACGCCCCTAGCCAAGCTGTTCCTGCACAGCTATAACACTGGCATGTACCCAGCAATGTGAACAATTGCCGAGGTATGTTCCGTACACAAAAAACAGGACAAATCCAACCCACCCAATTCCCCTCCCATCAGCCTACACTTGATCATCTGTAAAATGAAGGACGGGGGTCATCACACGTGCTATCAAGCAGCACTTACTCAACCATAACCTGCTCATTGACGCTCAGTTTGGTTCCGCAAGGGTCATTCAGCTCCTGACCTCATTACAACCTTTGTTCAAATATGGATCAAACAGCTGAGCTCCAGACGGGAGGTGAGAGTAACTGCATTTGACCAAGTATAGCATCAAAGAGCCCCAGCAAAACTGGAGTCAATGGGAATCAGGGGGGAAACCCTCCACTGGTTGGAGTAATGCCTGGCACAAAGGAAGATGGTTGTGGTGATTGGAGGTCAATCAGCTCAGTTTGAGTATATCACTGCTGTTCCTCAAGATAGTGGCCTAGGCCCAACCATCTTCATCAATGACCTTCCTTCCAGCACAAGGTCAGAAGTTGGAATGTTTGCTGATGACTGCACATTTGAGACTCCTCGGATACTAAAGCAGTCCATGCCCAAGTGCAACAAATTCTGGACAATATCCAGGCTTGGGCTGTGAAGTGGAAAGTTACATTCATGTCATACAAATGCCAGGCAAAGACCATCTCCAACAAGAGAGAATCTAACCATAGCTCCATGGCATTCAATAGCTGAATACCCACAATCAACATTGATCAGAAATCGAACTGGACTAGTCATATAAATACTGGGATACAAGAGCAGGTCAAAGCTCCGGAATTCTGCAGCGAGTAACTCACCTCCTGATTCCCCAAAGCTCGACGGCCATCTACAAGGCACAAGTCAGGAATGTAATGTAATATTCTCCATTTGCCTGGATGAGTGCAGCTCCAACAACGCTCAGAAGCTCAACACCATCCAGGACAAAGTATCCCACTTGATTGGCACCCCTTTCACAAACATTCAAACCCTCCACCACCAGCTGTGTGCATCATCTACAAGATGCACTGTAGGAACTCACCAAGGCTCCTTCGGCAGTACCTTCCAAACCAACAACTGCTACCTTCTAGAAGGACAGGGCAGCAGACACACTATCCCAACTTGGAAATATTTTGCTGTTCCTTCACTTCACGGCTTTCTACCCCCACCAGCAGTGTGGATGTACCTACATCTCAGGGACTGTGGCGGTTCAAGAAGGTAGCTCATCACCACCTTCTCAAGGGCAATTAGGGATGGACAATAAATGTTGGCCTTGCCAGCGACACCCACATCCTGTAAATTAATTTAAACATACAGCCCCTGATACTGCATCAGTTTCCATTAAGTTGACATACTCACTTACAGAGGCCATAGGATAACTTTTCTGATGTTGGGGTTGAGGTTGATTGTGGAGGCAGGGTAGAAGGAGCTTAGCTCACCATGCTCTGCACTGTACTGAATTTAAAACTGCTTGATCTGGCAATGCAGTGGCAACTTTTAACGCTACTTTTATACTTTGTCAGGCAAAATCCGAGGCCATCTATTCTGTTAAATGGCTGTTGAGTATTCATGGTATTTTAGTGTTTCCTCAGTAGCAGTCTTGCAGTGGAACAGGACATGTTAAGAGACCAATCAGTTGATGTCATCAAGTTGACATTGTCAGCTGTTTGTGCTGGCAAATGGGCAGTGTAACAAAGCAGAGTGTAGTGTTAACATTTTCTCAGAAAGCTCTTTGTTTTTTTGAACCCCTGAGGCCTGCAGACTTCAGAAGAAAACAACTTGGAAAGAAGCTCACCACGAATTCTGCCTGAAATGATCACGAACCGTACCGGGAGCACTGTGAGTAGCAAGTATCCTGAAACAACAAATTTGGAGTACGGGGGTGTTGTAAAACACAAAAGGAAAACAGGCTGAACTCCAAATTGCCTTGTTTTGGGGGGGGGGGGGGGTGAGATACCCTCAATTACGACACAGGAGAGAAGATTGGTAATTCAAAGGCTTTAATTACCAGAGAACCAGACAGCTGCCGAGAAGTGTGCTCACAGCACGCTGCCCACTAAGCGTAATCTTATATACAGCTTCCTGGGGGCGGAGCCAGAGGCGGAGTCCCCCAGGGTTCCAAGCCCAGTCTTAAAGGGGCCATCGCATTAAAGGTAAGGTACAGTTATACAGATATCATTCATCACATTCGCCTCCTGTTTTAAAAAATAAACGCATAGTCTGTCGGGGGTGAAGTGGAATTACAAGTTCAGTCTTTTGGGTGGTCTGATTGTCCGTGTTGACCTTCTCAGCTCCGGTGGTGGTGCCGTGGATACAGTCATTCTCGGTGGTGGTATATTTTAAAGAGAGAGATTCAACTATTTTGTTCAAGTGAACCCGTTATCAGCAGATGTGGAAGTCCCAAGTCCGGTACAGGGAAAGCCAAAAACAGAGAGAAATTGTGGAAATATTGCAGGACCACTTTTCGCTGAAACCTTTAGTCACAAGCACAACCAAGAAGAAGGTGAATTGATTACAGTTTGTAGCTACCCTGAAACGACTGGCTGAACACAGCGAATTCAAGGATGTGATAAATTATACCATCAGAGATAGATGGTTTAAGGAACGACGCTATTCACAAGAGGTTGTTAACCAAATGCCCTTTAAGTAAGCTTTGGAAGTTGCTGTATCCATGGAAATTAACTGTCAAAGAAGCTCAACAGTTGAGTTTGAGGATAGGAATTCACAAAAAGAAAGCCAGAACTTGAACACAGATACAGACGTGCACTTGCCCTAGATGTGTGAAAACCAGGGACTCAGCAGCAGATTATTGATGCACAGACATCATGTGCAGGTATTGTGGCAGTAAGGGTCACATACTTGTTGGAAAAAGAAACAAGCTTCAGGCCAAATTTGCAAAAAGCAGGAGCCAAATTAATCATATGGGAAACTGAATAAAGGAAAAAGTGCTCACGTGATACAAAAAGGACACAAGAAGAACCTTGATTCACAATCCAAAGATGAACTGTCATTAAAGGTATAAGCTTTTGCTGGTGAAACAAACTGATACAGAGCCACCCCATTACTGGATGGTCAGCCAGTGGTGATGGAGGTGGACACTGGAGTTGCCTTGTTGGTACCGGAAACCTTTTAACAAGAAAATCTTTCACATATTGCTCTGGAACCCTTGAAAATAGTGTGAAAAACCTACACTGGAGAAGGGGTTCGGTTCAGGGGACTGTACCGATTTAACAGTTTAATTAGATGGACAGACAGCAGATTTGTCCTTGATTGGCCCACACTGATCATACCGTGATGAAATCGCATTTGTGCTGATTTTAAACTCACCATTAATCCTGTACTGTGTTCAGAACAGTAGCCTCTCCCCTTGATTGATGACTTATTTGCTGGGTTTGCTGGAGATCAACACTAGTAAAATTGACCTCAGTCAAGCATAATTTCAAATGAATTTGGATCCAGATTTAGCGAAGTTCGTGACAATTGTGAGACACAAAGGGTTATTTCGATATAAAAGACTACCATTTGGCGTTGCATCACTGCAACCTACTTGCCACACTCGAGATTATAAGATTATAGATTAAGAGTCTGGAAAGACAAATGTGAATTTTTCCAATCTACAATCGAATATCTGGGACATGTCATCGACTCCAAGGGACTATATAAATTGCCTTCAAAGGTCAAAGCCATTACCAAGGCACCTGCATCTCAGAATGTGAACCGTCTTCGAACTTTCTAAGGCATATAAATTATTATGGAAGGTTTATCCCTAAACTGGCTAATATTCTCAAACCCTTCCACAATTTACTGTGTCAAAATAAAAAGTGGACAAGGATGGATCGATGTGAGAGGGCTTTCGTGCAAACCAAAGAGGCGCCATTCAAGTCAAGAGTCCTGACACATTACGGTCCAGATTTACTCCTGCGACTGACATGTGATGCATCACCTTATGGGTTTATAGAATTTACAGTGCAGAAGGAGGCCATTCGGCCCATCGAGTCTGCACCGGCTCCTGGAAAGAGCACCCTACCTTAACACCTCCACCCTATCCCCATAACCCAGTAACCCCACCTAACACTAAGGGCAATTTTGGACACTAAGGGCAATTTATCATGGCCAATCCACCTAACCTGCACATCTTTGGACTGTGGGAGGAAACCGGAGCACCCGGCAGAAACCCACGCACACACGGGGAGGATGTGCAGACTCCGCACAGACAGTGACCCAAGCCGGAATCGAACCTGGGACCTTGGAGCTGTGAAGCGATTGTGCTATCCACAATGCTACCATGCTGCCCTTTTTGGGCTTCCCACAGAATGCCCACAGGTGAAGAGAAATAGATAGCCTTCACGTCCAGGGCCTTGAATAAGGGCATAAGCAAATACCCACAGAGAAAAAGGTGCTAGGAATCATTTTGGGTATAAAATGGTTCTACCAATTCCTGTATGGGGGAAATTCACTTTATTGACGGACCATTGCCCACTAAGTCTTGGACCTCATACTGGGATTCCAACAATGGCAGCGAGTAGAATGCAGAGGTGGGCATTACTCTTGTCAGCACATGCATGCATGATCAAGTATCATCAGTCAAATCTTCATGGGAGTGCAGATGGACTCTCCCGACTACCCTTACCAAATAGTTCTTCGATCAGCAATTTGTGTGGAAATATTTTCTACTTTGAGCAAGTAGATACCATAGATACCACTCCTGCAACCCCAGCATGAGTTAAGAAGCAAAGCAGAAATGATCCAGTCCTGTCAGAGGTCATGGACCTGGTGCTTTGAGGAAAGACTTCAGTAGCAAACCCTAAGTTAAAGCCATATTCCACTCGCAGACTTGAATTATCCATACAGGCAGGTTGTCTCCTTCAGGGACTGATGAAGATGAAAAGATGAAAATCGCTTATTCTGACAAGTAGGCTTCAAATGAAGTTACTGTGAAAAGCCCCTAGTCGCCACATTCCGGCGCCTGTTCAGGGAGGCTTGTACAGGAATTGAACCGTGCTGCTGTGCTAAACCAGCGCATGAGAGTCATCATTTCACCACTTCAAGAAAATGTGTATTAAATTAATGAATGAAGGCTACTGTGGTATTGCAATGATGAAGGAGATAGCCAGAAGCTATTTTTGGTGCCTGACAATGGATGCCGAAAACAAGGAAAAGGCAGGAATGTGTTTGTCATGCTCAAAATTGTAGAACCTGCCATCATTAGGCCCATTACACCCATGGGAACGGCCAGAAGAGGCCTGGCAACAGGTACATACTGATTATGCTGGCCATTTGAAGGATGTATGTTTCTCATTCCAGGCGATGCTCACTCAAAATGGCCTGAAGTTGCCACCATTAAGACAATGTCAGCTGAAGAAATAATTGAGGGATTGGGTCAAATCCTCAGCAGATTCAGTTACCCTGCACAACTCGTGACCAATAATGGGCCTCAGTTCATTTCCAGAATAGGCCACCTAATAGTTCTAGGGATGTAGAGGAAAGGATGGCAAAGATGATTCTGGAAAAGAGCGAAAGTAACAGGCTAGTTGTTATGGGAGACTTTAACTTTCCAAATTTTGATTGGAAAATATATAGTTTGAGTACATTAGATGGGTCGTTCTTTGTACAATGTGTGCAGGAGGGTTTCCTGACACAATATGTTGACAGGCCAAAAAGAGGCGAGGCCACATTGGATTTGGTTTTGGGTAATGAACCAGGCCAGGTGTTAGATCTGGAGGTAGGTGAGCACTTTGGAAACAGTGACCACAATTCGGTGACCTTTACGTTAGTGATGGAAAGAGATAAGTATACCCCGCAGGGCAAGAGTTATAGCTGGGGGAAGGGCAATTATGATGCCATTAGACATGACTTAGGATGTGTAGGTTGGAGAAGTAGGCTGCAAGGGTTGGGCACACTGGATATGTGGAGCTTGTTCAAGGAACAGCTATTGCGTGTTCTTGATAAGTACGTACCAGTCAGGCAGGGAGGAAGGGGTAGAGCGAGGGAACCGTGGTTTACCAAAGAAGTGGAATCTCTTGTTAAGAGGAAGAAGGAGGCCTATGTGAAGATGAGGCATGAAGTTTCAGTTGGGGCGCTTGATAGTTACAAGGAAGCGAGGAAGGATCTAAAGAGAGAGCTAAGACGAGCAAGGAGGGGACATGAGAAGTCTTTGGCAGGTAGGATCAAGGAAAACCCAAAAGCTTTCTATAGGTATGTCAGGAATAAAAGAATGACTAGGGTAAGAGTAGGGCCAGTCAAGGATAGTGGTGGGAAGTTGTGTGTGGAGGCTGAGGTGATAAGCGAGATACTAAATGAATACTTTTCGTCAGTATTCACTCAGGAAAAAGATAATGTTGTGGAGGAGAATGCTGAGACCCAGGCTATTAGAATAGATGGCATTGAGGTGCGTAGGGAAGAAGTGTTGGCAATTTTGGACAAGGTGAAAATAGATAAGTCCCCGGGGCCAGATGGGATTTATCCTAGGATTCTCTGGGAAGCCAGGGAAGAGATTGCTGAGCCTTTGGTTTTGATTTTTATGTCATCATTGGCTACAGGAATAGTGCCAGAGGACTGGAGGGTAGCAAATGTGGTCCCTTTGCTCAAGAAGGGGAGTAGAGATAACCCCGGTAACTATAGGCCGGTGAGCCTCACGTCTGTTGTGGGTAAAGTCTTGGAGAGGATTATAAGAGATACGATTTATAATCATCTAGATAGGAATAATATGATTAGGGATAGTCAGCATGGATTTGTGAAGGGTAGGTCATGCCTCACAAACCTTATCGAGTTCTTTGAGAAGGTGACTGAACAGGTAGACAAGGGTAGAGCAATTGATGTGGTGTATATGGATTTCAGTAAAGCGTTTGATAAGGTTCCCCACGGTCGGCTATTGCAGAAAATACGGAGGCTGGGGATTGAGGGTGATTTAGAGATGTGGATCAGAAATTGGCTAGTTGAAAGAAGACAGTGGTGGTGGTTGATGGCAAATGTTCAGAATGGAGTTCAGTTACGAGTGGCGTACCACAAGGATCTGTTCTGGGGCCGTTGCTGTTTGTCATTTTTATAAATGACCTAGAGGAGGGCACAGAAGGTTGGGTGAGTAAATTTGCAGACAACACTAAAGTCGGTGGAGTTGTAGACAGTGTGGAAGGATGTTGCAGGTTACAGAGGGACATAGATAAGCTGCAGAGCTGGGCTGAGAGGTGGCAAATGGAGTTTAATGTAGAGAAGTGTGAGGTAATTCACTTTGGAAAGAAAAACAGGAATGCGGAATATTTGGCTAATGGTAAAATTCTTGGCAGTGTGGATGAGCAGAGGGATCTCGGTGTCCATGTACATAGATCCCTGAAAGTTGCCACCCAGGTTGATAGGGTTGTGAAGAAGGCCTATGGTGTATTGGCCTTTATTGGTAGAGGTATTGAGTACCGGAGACATGAGGTCATGTTGCAGCTGTACAAAACTCTGGTACGGCCGCATTTGGAGTATTGCGTACAGTTCTGGTCGCCTCATTATAGGAAGGACGTGGAAGCTTTGGAACGGGTGCAGAGGAGATTTACCAGGATGTTGCCTGGTATGGAGGGAAAATCTTATGAGGAAAGGCTGATGGACTTGAGGTTGTTCTCGTTAGAGAGAAGAAGGTTAAGAGGTGACTTAATAGAGGCATACAAAATGATCAGAGGGTTAGATAGGGTGGACAGTGAGAGCCTTCTTCCGCGGATGGAGGTGGCTAGCACGAGGGGACATAGCCTTAAATTGAGGGGTAATAGATATAGGACAGATGTCAGAGGTAGGTTTTTTACGCAAAGAGTGGTGAGGCCGTGGAATGCCCTACCTGCAACAGTAGTGAACTCGCCAACATTGAGGGCATTTAAAAGTTTATTGGATAACAATATGGATGATAATGGCATAGTGTAGGTTAGATGGCCTTTAGTTTTTGACTTCCCATGTCGGTGCAACATCGTGGGCCGAAGGGCCTGTACTGCGCTGTATCGTTCTATTTTCTATGTTCTATGTTCTAGAAGTTCGTACACTATCTGGAGGAGAATGGAATTCAACACGTCCGATTCTGCTCTTTATCATCCTCCCACAAATGCGCTGACAAAAAGTTTTGTACAGGAGATGAAACATTGGTTGAAACTAAGTAGAGAACAAGGTTCATTGTCCAAACGCTTGAGCCAATTCCTGCTCATGTACAGTAATACTGCGCACTTAGTAACCCAAGTTTCTCCACTTTGCTAATGGTCAGACATCAACTATGCACAGCATTCAACAAGCTAAAACTACCCAAGACAAAAGAAAAAGCAGCTGGACCAGGTCATATGGTAGGAGAACAAGGCAAAACGTTGTGTGTTTCGTCAGGGTCAAGAAGTTCTGGCAAGGAACTATACCATAAGTGAAATGTGGATAGTTGCCACCATTTCAGCAGAGACAGGATTGGTCTCCTGCACCCGACCATCCGAGACAATAGAATATGGAGGAGACATGGGGATCAAATTTTGGCAACAAGAATCAATCTGCCAGAGACAGAATCAACAGAGTCCAAATCAAGCTGAGCCAAGAGATGATTTGGACCTTCCTGAGGACCTGACCCAAATCAAACTATTGGGGAAAGCAGTACCTCAGTTGAGAACCAGACTCCAAGTCAACCTCAGACACCATGTCGACTCCAGTTAAGACGACCACGAATGATGTCCAAACCAAGGCAAAGACACCAGAGGTCGCAACAAAAACAAAAAGGCAGACGCCTGCGATCCACCAACAACCACACAGAGAACAGTGGCCTCCAAAGCGTCTGATGTATTGACTGTTGTTTTTAATTGATTGCTAATATTATATTGTTTATTGTGTCAAGGACTTTTGATTTAAAGGGGGGAAAAAATGTTCTGTACTCATGATATTTTTAGTGTTTCCTCACTAGCAGCATTACAATGGGACAGGGCTACTTTAAGTGACCCGATCAAGTGTGTCATTCGCAAGCAGACGGGCAGTGTGACATAGCAACCTGTAGTGTTATCAGCTCATGAATAAAGTTTGTTTGAAACACTGAGGCTTGCAGACGTTATTTTAAAACCACCACAGTGCGTGTTGTAAATTGGCAACAACTCCTAGACAGGTTAGCTGGGTGTGCAAGGTCAGTCATTGGGAGAACCCAGTGTAAAGTGGGGATCCCCAGCCTATGTCAGTCTGACTGTCTGAGCTGGTGGTGAGTGTAGCCCTTAATCAAATGGTTTATCTCTGCATTGGAAACTAGTCTGAGTATACCTGACGCTGACACTGAGTGCCAAGCCAGTGCTAATATCCCTCACCATGACAAGCACTAAAAATAAATCACTTCACTAGATTCCCACAAGCTTTAAGCTAGAAGTGGCATGGAGAAAAAATAGTTTGGAAGTAAGAACTAGGATAATTAGGCTGCCCTGACTCTGAAAGGTACCTGATTGCTTTGAATAGCCTTTTTTCCTCCTTTGCTTCTCTGATTACACAATGTGCAATTTGAGAGATTTCCAACTGAATTGTATTGCTGATTTTCAATGGTTCTATCAGCCTCGATCAGATATTAGAGGCTAGTTTCCCCACGACCATATTTATGTTAATAGAGCAGACCCGTACCAGGTTCCCCCCTACCCTCGCACTGCCCTCCTACGCCAGCACCCCCCCCCCCCCCCCCCCCAGCCCCCCACCAACCCAGGTAGTACTTTTGAATAGAGAGCAAGACCAATTGTTACATGCATGAGTACAGCACAATGAACTGCCTCTGTAGGCCTTCAAAGACAGGAGAACAGAGCACTCGTTTTAAAAACAGGAATTAAGAGTTAGCAGAATGAATAGACATTAGCCAGCAATACAGCAATACCCAATTAATAAGGTCAATCACACAAAGCATACTACAGACCTCCATTCCAAGTGTTTACACTGTGCTCTGAATTAAGCATTTATGTCTACACAGCTAATTGTTCCTTTGATTCTCCAATTTATTGGACGAATTGGACAGTACTCAAGACAAATATTTGAAAGGGAAGCTGTCTTTTCGCTGGATAAAATGTAACAGGGACTTAATCCTGGTGAATTTCTCTGTAATTAACAGGATACACTTTAGTTTTTTTGAAAGAAAAGCTTTAAGAGGCTCAATAAACAAGGGAGCACTAGTCTGAATGGAAAAAGAAGTCCGCCTTTACCTGCCTCATTAATTCGCAAGCACGATTGCAGCATGAAACTTACATTAAACTGATCCCAATCTGGTGCCTAGTAAACATGGTGAAGGTAAAGGTGAAGCAAAGTCGCCATAGTCCTAGGTGGCCATAGGCTGCTTTTCCATTTGAGGGAGAGAGCTGATTGGTGGTGATTTAACCTGAGGCTCACCACACCTCAGGCCAGGGGCAAGATTGAGAAGGCAGGGCCTTTATGAATAACTTTCATGAGTAAACATGGTAATCCTACACCAGCTGCACTGCCCAGTGAAACTGCACAGCGGTCTCAGGAATTGTTCAGAAGATTCCCGAGTGAAAGCCAATTCAAAGGAAGGACATCCTCTGTGCACAAATTAAGCTGAATGAATGCACGCTTATTGGTGAACATGAATCATAATCCAATAAAATCCAACACCCAAAAATATTTCTCATCTCAAAACCAGGTGCAGATCAGGGCAACTAAGCTTGTTTATAAAGGTGATTTGGAAAAAATATATTTATTTATTCATTCATGAGTTGCCGATCAAGTGGGTTGCTTCATCCTGGATGGTGTTGGATCGGCACTCTTCTGGGTAAATGCAGAGTATCATACACACCTGACTTGGGCTTTTTTCAATGGTGGAAAGGCTTTGGGGAGTCAGGAAGCAAGTTACTCTTGGCAGAATATCCAACTTCTGACCTTTTCTTGCAGCCACATTATTTATGAGGCTACCCTATTTGTGGTCGATTGTGAAGCATCAGGATGTTGATTGGGGGATTCAGTGATGGTGCTGCTTGTGAATGTGATAGAATCATAGAATCCCTACAGTGCAGAAGCAGGCCATTCGGCCCTTCAAGTCTGCACCCAGCCTCCGAAGGAGGACCCCACCCGCCCAACCCCTCAACTCCACACAACCTTTGGATACAAAGGGGCAGTTTAGAATGGTCAATCCATCTAAACTGCACATCTTTGAACTGTGGGAGGAAACTGGACCCTCTGGAGGAAACCCATGCAGACACGGGGAGAAAGTGCAAACTTCACAAAGTCACCCAAGGTCGGAACTGAACCTGGGTCCCTGGCGTGGTGAGGCAGCAGTGCTATGTCGCTGTGTCGCTATTCCACCCCATGTCAGGGGTGAAAACTAGTCTTCCTCTTGTTGGAGATGGTTATTGCCTTGTATTTTTTGCTGCAAATGAAATCCTAGCAGAAAACTAAGGGAGCGCTGCTTAAGACCTTTTGAGGAATGTTGCAGGAGCTGGAACTTTGAAGGGAGCCTGTTCAGTTGGGGTTGCTTCTTCTTAAAGCAGAGAAAGCTGAGGGAGAACCTGATTGAGCTGTACAAAATTAGGAGGATGTGGAGATGCCGGCATTGGACTGGGGTGAGCACAGTAAGAAGTCTTAGAACACCAGGTTAAAGTCCAACATGTTTGTTTCAAACACTAGCTTTCGGAGCACTGCTCCTTCCTCAGGTGAATGAAGAGGTATGTTCCAGAAATATATAAAGACAAATTCAAAGATGCCAGACAATGCTTAGAACGCAAGCATTTGCAGGTAATTAAATCTTTACCGATCCAAAATTAGGAGGTAGCTGGTGTAGATAGGAAGGAACTCTGAATGAGCTAGCAACCTTGGCTCCTGAAGATCAGGGCACCCAGAGTTGAAAAAAAATAGAATAAAACAGAAACACCCCACTGAACACTCCCCCCTCCCTTTCCTGCTGCCGCCCAGGGAACATCCCTCTCAACCCTGAACCTGCCCAACAGAAGACTCCCCCTAGGGGTTCAGACCTTTCATGGCGGGAATCCCATCGCATCATGAGTGTGGAGCAGGGACAATCCCTCTGGCATAAAAGCTGTTTTGGGACTGCCATTGGATTCTCCATCTCCTCCAGCCTTTCCGCCTGCCGAAAACAGTGCTGGAAAATCCCACTCAGTGTTATAAACACATAAAATCACTTGGCAACTTATAGTGAGGAAGAAATATCCCATCCACAAATCAACATCTCCGGGTTCACCATTTGGATGAATTGCTGTGTTTGCACAGTAATTCCCATTCATAGCATTTACAGTGCAGAAGGAGGCCCATCGGTCTGCACCGGCCATTGGAAAGAGCCCCCCACCCAAGCCCACAGCTCCACCCTATCTCCGTGACCCAGTAACCCCAACTAACGTTTTTGGACACTAAGGGCAATTTATCATGGCCAATCCACCTAACCTGCACATCTTTGGACTGTGGGAGGAAACCGGAGCATCCGGAGGAAATCCGCACAGGCACGGGGAGAACGTGCAGACTCCGCACAGACAGTGACCCAAGCCGGGAATCGAACCTGGGACCCTGGAGCTGTGAGGCAACTGTGCTAACCACTGTGCTGCCCCAATTTTCAAAAAGAAAATTCTACTGTTTATACACTGCAATGATCCTTTTAATTTTTTTTTTTTTTTTTTTTTATAAATTTAGATTACCCAATTATTTTTTCCAATTAAGGGGCAATTTAGCATGGCCAATCCACCTACTCTGCACATTTTTGGGTTGTGGGGGCGAAACCCACGCAGACACGGGGAGAATGTGCAAACTCCACACGGACAGTGACCCAGAGCCGGGATCGAACCTGGGACCTCAGCGCCGTGAGGCGGTTGTGCAATGATCCTTTTAATGATAATTATTGGTGACTGACAAACTGTTTGCTCAGAAAGTTAACAATTATAAGTGTGAAGTCTAATTTGTTTGCGTTGTGAATTGCTTTAGGAGGCTTTATAAGTGTTCAATTTTTATTTTGAATCTTTTACTTACTTTACAGGTTCTAAGCGCCGATGGTGGGGATCAGCACCAAGTAGTGGAACTGGTCAGCCCGCTGTGGGCTGCTAAGTGCAGGGAGCAGGATCTTTGACAAGCTATGGAGTGGACCCAGATGCCATGAGGCAAGAGAGAAAGCATCAAAGACAAGTCTAGGACTTGTGAGTGGCAGTGTGGAAGAAGCCACGGTTATGGGTAGAGCAGCTTGGAGTCCTCAAGGGTGGATAAAGAGCCTGGAAGGGGAATTGGAGACATAGTCAGACTGAATGGCAGCACCCCTGAGTCTGAGAAGCCTTATTAAGAGAGTGTGGAGCAGGGCTGCAGCCAGGAGCTGAAGGAGCAGTTCAAGACTGGAGAGTCACTGCATTGAGGAGCCGAGGCCATGAGTAGGACAGGTATCTGGAGCAAGCCCAGGAATATTTTCTGTAAATAATTTGTTCCTTGAAGCTAATCTTACCCTTGAGAGTCTATAGAGCTTTAGGTTGGTGGAATAAAGAAACCTTTGTTTTTCTAACTTCTGTGGAATCCATGTGATTAATCCCAGGTTACATTACCTTTCCTTTGTGTCTCTAATTTCTTTCTGCCTCAATCCAATCTTCATTCCCTCCCCATTTCTATTTCTGTATCTGATTTGACATTGAATTTCCTCTGATTCAATATGGTCCCAGATGCCTACTTGCCCTTACTGTGTCAGTTTTCAGCAACTTAAAGGATGAAATGTTTTTGATTTGCAAATTGCAGGAATTAATTGAAAAAGCAGGATGCAGTGTGAGGTGCCTCACCCAAGGAAGCTCTGGGCCTTTAGAATTGCTGCTCCAGTGATTAATGCCAAGTGCCAAAATTGTTATCACACATAGGTCCCTCTCTGCTTCACCTAGTTCCACACTATTCTTATTATATTTGTGACACTGATTTTCCATTGTAGTTATATATTTTTCCTACCAAAAGTGCTACCTGACCGAAAGGTAATAATGCACCAGTTGAACAGTTTGGGATATTATTTACTAGAAGCAGGAAGGTGGCTTTGAGAGCAAAATATAAGGCTTTAGAAAAATAAAGCTCTTGAACAATAACTGATATCTGGTAATGGAACACTCAGACAGCAAACGTGAAGGGTTTTGATGTGGTAGATCGATAGGAAGGTCGGCAACCAGAGGGGACAGCTTGAAAATAATTGGCTAAAGAAGTAGAAGAGAGATGAGGGAAAAACATATTTCACACTGCGAGTTGTTGTAATCTGCAATGCACTACCTAAAAGCGTGGTGGAAGTGAGCTCAATAGCAATCTCCAGGAAGGATTGGGTGTATGCTTGCAAAGAAAGACATTCTATGGGGCTAAAACGTTTGAAATCATTCCACCGGCAGCTTGATGACAGAAGCCAAATGTCAGCCACCTACTCCTCACATAAACAAACAATCGGCATGTGGAAGTCCACAGGGGAGTCTGATAGCCATTTGCCCAAAATGATGCAAGTTTCAAGCACACCTTTAAATGGGTGCACTGCAAATTCATCTAAAAGATGCAGGGATGCTTTTTAACTCGGATTGGGACTCTCAACAAGAAATAGGTGGGTCGTGCACAACACATGCCAATCCCACTCACTCCTGGAGTCAAAAGACCTGATCCCCTTGTGACCTCACCTCTCCCTACCTCCTATGGCCCTACGAGCGACTATGATTGCTGAGCTCCTCCAATTCTGATCTCTTGCACATTCCTGATTTTTATTGCTCCACATGCCTTCAGCTGTCCAGATCCTCAGAGCTACAATTCTCCTCAGCCTAATAACCTTTCTTTCCTCCTTCAAGCCATTCCTTAAAGCTTACTTTTTTGATGAAGCTTTTGGACATTTGTCCTAAAAGCTCCTTTGGTGGCTCAATGTTAAATCCTGCCCTCTGGAGCACCTTGGGGTGTTCTCATGTGGTAAAAATCTTATTTAGATACAAGTAGATATCGTTACACTCGCTGTAATGCACTCTCCCAAAGCTAAGTATTGGGAGTAGGTTTTTGCTCCTCCTTAACCCCCACTCCTTTCCACAACAAGTCACTTTGCTCCAGAAGTAACTGACATGTTGGATTCCATGGCTTGTCGCAACAGTGTTAGTAGCCTAATTCCGAAAGTGGTTGGGACTTTGTGATGGTGGAACTGGGTAGGTACTGGAGGCATGCCACCAATATCACTTCAATTTGGTGCCCAACTGTGATGCATCTCTTGCCTCATCCCACCCCGTACATTGTAAAGGGAAAGCTGGATGAATCATATGGCCTCTCACATCTGTAAAGAAGCCTTGCATTTCTACATTGCTTTTCTCAACATCAGGATGTCCCAAACCACCATATGGCCAAATAAATATTTCTGATATACTGAAGTCACTGTTGTTATGTAGGATGTGTGGCAGCCATGTTGTGCACAGCAAGATCCCACAGGCAGCAATGAGATATCGGCTGGTTAACCTTTCCCCATGATGTCAGTTGATGCACAAATACAGCAAGTGTAACAACAACTACTTGTATCTAAATAGGATTTTGTATTAAAGGCCACATTACAGTTGGGCAATTCTTACATCCACAGAGCAGGGCAGGGTTCACTGCCAATGCTGCCTCAATGCTGCACTTAAATGTGCAAGTCCCTGAAGTGGGGCCTGAACCCACAACCTGCTGGCTCAGAGACAGGCAACTGAGTGTTTTGTTCTTATCTTTAAGACTGTCACAGAATTAAAACACATCCTGTGTTTGGTGGCGTTGAGACAGGCTGTGTGGGTGATGTTCTTTTGTGATCCAGTTAGGGTATGCGCTTCTAATATTCAGTTAATCTATTTATCACAACCTCCTCAAAATGAACAGGAACATGATATTATTGAAGCAAATGCAGAAAGTGTATCTTATAGTTAATCTGATAACTGATTAAAAATAACATATTATACAATAAAATGGTTCAGGATGATAGTGGTAGACTTTTAACATATTAATTTTAAATATTAAAGATAAACAAAAACAAGAAGCATTCTTCACCTCATGAAATGTCAGGACATTTTTGTACTATCCAGCCATTCTGACTATGCTTTTCTCATGGAACGGAAATTGGGAGCTTTGATATGAGATTCATTATAGTACAAAAGGTCCTTTATTACTTTGCTAAGTAAATCACATTGACTTTTCAAAAATATTAGGTCCAATCATTTCTCTAACTTGATGCACCTCATGCATTTACCGTTGCCAGTCCTCATTTCGGCTGACTGTCACACTGCAGGGTGATATGTTCCATCACATAATGTATAGGCTTTTGTGCGAAGGAAAACTATCATCATAGATTATAAATATGTCCTGGTTTTATAATGAAGTCAAAGATGTGACTGCAAATTACTTTGTGTGGAACATATTGCCCATCCTTGCAATCTTTCAGGCTCTAAATGACTAAATTAATTCCTACATATCTCAGCATCTGTGCATGCTATTGCAGAGCACAATGATGAATTAAGGAGATTGTTCGAAAATATTTTTTTTAAATTCTGTGTTGTCAGGGAGCTTAATCTGATGCGAGGTTGTCTTAATTTTTTTTGCTGTAGGTCGGAAAACAATGTTTGGATCAGACAAACAGAAATCTCTCTGGATGATCGCTGACTGCATCTTGCTCCCTGAGGAAATTGTCTCAGGTTTTCAGCAGCTGTTTCAGCGACCAAGCCTGCGAGTAATCATATTTAATATGGATAAAATCCGATAGCATACCAATCAAAGAGGCCTGATGTCCTTGTCGGGTGAGATTAGACTCATCTGAATTTAAAAATATCTTCCATTAAATTCATGTGAGTGCTATTCATATTGATTTGCTAACTGGCTAAAACACACCAGATCGCTCCTGATTGGCAATGCAATCTGGAATATCAGCTCCTTTCTTCCTTTCCATCATTTCCTTCCCTCGCATGGTGAGTGCTCTTCTTATCCTGGTCTTATTGTAACAAAGACGTTTGGTAACCCGCTGCTGGAACACTGTGAGTTCTTTCACATCTGGTGCTGATTCTGCCTTTGAGATCTGACAAGGCAGGTTTGCTGCTGATTCCCTTCCTCCATGGTTCATTTGGGGGACGATAGGTTAACAGGGAGCTTGTTACTGGAGGTATTATTTAATATGCATTTTATGGAGAACATTGACTGAAGGGCTATATCAACAGTTTTTATTTATTCCTTCACGGGACATGGGCATCGCTGGCTAGGCCAATATTTTTATTGCTACTCCCTAATTGCCTTGAGAAGGTGATGGTGAGTCATCTCCTTGAACTGCTGCCTGTATGGTGTAGGTACAGCCACAGTGCTGTTAAGGAGAGTTCCATGTTTTTGACCCAACAATAGCGAAGCAACGGCAATATAGTTCCAAGTCAGGATGGTGCGTGACGTAGAGGGGAACTTGAAGATGGTGCTGTTCCCATATATCTGCTGCCCTCGTCTTTCTAAATGGTGGAGGTCAAGGGTGGAGCGTGATATTCAACATTCAGCCATTAAATCTAAAGCGCATAAGGTTCCTGCATCACTGAGGAGAAATCTTTGGGAAACAAACTTCACAATGCCAGCGACCTGGGTTCAATTCCAGTCTTGTGTGACTGTGGAATTTGCAAGTTCTCCCCGCATCTGCGTGGGTTTCCTCCAGGTGTCCCGGTTTCCTCCCATAGGCCTGTACAGGCTCGGTGGGTTGGCCATGCTAAAAGTGCCCCTTCGTGTCCAAAGATATGCAGGTCAGATCGGGTTGTGGGGCTAGTATGGAAGAGTGGGCCTGGGTAGGGTGTTCTTTCGGAGATTTGATAGGCCAAAAGGCCTTCTGCACTCCAGGGATTCAATAGCTTACCAAGCTATTGTTCATCCAACAGAAAATGATGAAAAACTCAACTGGTCTGGCAGAATCTGTGGAGAAAGAAACTGATGGTGGAATTTTGTCAGTTGTTTTGGCAAAGTGTCTTCCGGGCGTAAAAAGTGGAGGGTAGCCTGCCAATGGCTTTTCTAGGTTACCCCGTCGCATTTTTTAACTCTTTGCCAAGTAAGAGTGAAGAGGTGGGTCCCAAGATAACACGCTGATGGGGTGGACTCTGAATGATCCCGGCCCACCAGAATATTAGGATTTTTAAAGATCAGTGCACCCTTTAAAAAGGGTGCCGCAATATTAAAAAATTTAAATAGAGACACGTCGCCTTCCCTTCACATTTCTCCCTCTCTTTAGTTCTGAAGGAGACTCATACAGTCTGTTTCACTCTCTACAGATGCTGCCAACCTGCTGAGTTTTTCCAGTTTTTATTTCAGATTTCCAGCATCCACAGTATTTTACTTTTATTTGTTCAGCCAATCCTGCACGTTCTCCCCGTGTCTGCGTGGGTTTCCTCCGGGTGCTCCGGTTTCCTCCCACAGTCCAAAGACATGCAGGTTAGGTGGATTGGTCATGCTAAATTGCCATTAGTGTCCAAAAGGTTAGGAGGGGTTATTGGGTTCGGGGGATAGGGTGTAAGTGAGGGCTTAAGTGGGTTGGTGCAGACTCGATGGGCTGAATGGCCTCCTTCTGCACTGGATGTTCTATGTGTACAAGTTGTGTGCGGGATCTTTATATGGTGAGAAATAGAAATAAGGTTGAAGAGGTCCAAAAATACAATTCTACATGAATCAGTATGAGAAATAAACCAGTGTCCACATCCTTGATCAAAGATTTGCAATTTGTATGAAGGAAAGCTACTTCAAAGGGGAAAGAAAAATAGACTGACCACGTTCTATAAAATATGGAATAGGCAGAAACATGTACCTGCTGCGCTCTGGTGATAAAACCTGAGGTAGTCATCCACTACAAAAGACTATGGGCGAAATTCTCCGACCCCCACGACGGGTCGGAGAATAGCGGGAGGGCCTTCCCGACATTTTTGCCGCCCTCCCGCTATTCTCCTCCCCCCCTCCCGCCGAAGTCCCGACCCGAATCGCTGCCGCCGTTTTTTTACGGCCGGCAGCGATTCTCAGCTGTTAGATGGGCCGAAGTCCCAGCCCTTTACGCCGTTTTCACGAACGGCAAACACACCTGGTCTTGCCGTTCGTGAAAACGGCGTCACAAACTCGCTATTAATAACCATGGCATCGATTGGCACGGCAGTACCACGGCCGTGCCAAGGGTGCCATGGGCCCGCGATCGGTGGGCACCGATCGCGGGCAGTGGGCCCGATGCCCGCGCACTACTTGTCCTTCCGCCGCCCCGCAGTATCCATTCGCGGGGCGGCTGAGGGGCAACCCGGCCCGCGCATGCATGGGTTTCGCGCAAAAACGCGATGACGTCACCCGCGCATGCGCGGTTTGGAGTCTTCCAAACTGCGCATGCGCGGCTGACGTCATATGACGCGTCAGCCGGCGCTAACTCCGGCAAGCGGGCTTAACGATTTTCGTTAAGCCCGTCTTGCCGGAGCCTACGGCGTCGGGCTGCTAGCCCCGACCGGGGACCAGAATCGGTCCCCCGTCGGGAAGGGGCGCGCTGCCGTAAAACCCGCCCTGGTTTTACGGCAGCTTTACGATTTCTCCCGTTTTGGGAGAATCTCGCCCTATGTGTTTCCAAAACAGTGTGTCAACAATCTTCCTTCGTAAGAACAATCCCACAATTTAACAAGCTCAAAGGAAATAGTTACAGCCCTATCACGTGAAATCTTCAAGATGCATCTTTAGATTATTCCATCTGGAAGTTTTCATCATCACGAGTACCATCTCAGCAGCTCATGCCTGGTTTAACTGGCGCTACTCATATGAATGTTGGCTTGGCAGAATTAGTCTGTGTTGCAACTAAGGCAGAAGCAAATGTACTTTTTATTACACAGAGGATAGTGGGTGCCTGGAACTCACTGCCGGAGGAGGTCGGAGGAGGAGAACGATGGAAGCAGGGACGTTTAACGTTTAAGGGGCATCTTGACAAATGCATGAATTGGATAGGAATGGAGGGATATGGACCCGGAAGTGTAGAAGATTTTAGTTTAGATGGACAGCATGGTCGGCGCAGGCTTGGAGGCCGAAGGGCATGTTCCTGTGCTGTACTTTTCTTTGTTCTTTGCTCTTTCTTCTACTATTTCAAACAACTAACGTTTGAATATTGCATGTTATCTGCAAGCCTCCAGAGTCTGTCACAATCTCTCTTGCCTCTCTCTGTTTTAGTGATGCTACTAAAGTCAGTGATCCTCTGACTTTGTTCCACTTGCTCCGACAAACTCCAAGCATGTGAGACAACACACTTTCCCATGTCCTTCACCTCACTTGAATTTAACAAGGGCTCTTCTCATTGTCCCTTGCGAAAACACAGTCGTTCCCAGGAGCAGGAAATGATGGAAGAAGGATGTGGTTTCAAATCCCACTCCAGAGGCTTGATCATATAATCCAGGCTGGCACAATCAGCACAGTACCGAGGACATGCTGCACTTTAAGTGGTATCATCTTTTGGATGAAGCATTAAATTGAAGTTTCATTTGTGCACCGGGTAGATGCACAAGATATCAGGCCATTATTTCTATGAAGAGCCTGGGAGGTGGATGGAAGGGGTGGAGAGAGTGGGGGAAACTGGCTGAGAGGGGGTGGGGGATGGGTATTGAGTCAGCGGGGCTGAGACCTTCCAGGTGTCCTGGATGATATTTATCCCTTAAGTAGCATCACTAAAACAGATTATTTGGTAATTTTCACATAGTTGGTTCTGGGAGATTGCTGGGTGCAAATGGGCTGCTAAATTCCCACATTACAATCATGACAATAGTTCAAAAGTGCCTCAAAGGCGATCTTCAGACATTCTGAATTTGTAAAAGTACATTTGCCCATTTTTTCTCTTTCATTCTTTCTCTTCTGCAATCTATCGGATTTTAAGGGTGAAGCTTTGGGTAGTGGCTGCCTGGAACTCGCTGCCGGAGGAGGTGATGGAAGCAGGGACGATAGTGACATTTAAGGGGCATCTTGACAAATACATGAATAGGATGGAAATAGAGGGATACGGACCCAGGAAGTGTAGAAGATTGTAGTTTAGTCAAGCAGTATGGTCAGCACGGGCTTGGAGGGCCGAAGGGCCTGTTCCTGTGCTGTACTTTTCTTTGTTCTTTGTCACCTCTTCACGGTGTCTTAGTTTCTCTTTTCTACCTTGGACCTTGTTTAAGAACAGGGACAAAAAGTGAAGTTGAGCTATGTAAGTATTACCCAAAGTATGGTTTACAGGTCTGTCTGATTCAACAACTATTACCTCCCAGATCAACATGCTATTTTTGTTCCAGGATTTGGAGTCTTTATCACAGAACAACTGTCCACTGGTGTCATGTCAGGCTGCCTGAGAGGGTGAAGTGAGATGAGGGGCTGAAATGCAAGGTCAGAGTTGAGTATTGAGTGTTAATATCCAATCGCGGCATCTGCATTGCTGGATTGACACTCTCTGCACTATAAGCAGGTAAATGCAATACGCTGAGTACGTTTGGATATATTTGCTGAAAATGTTTTTTCTCATCAGCAAGGTCACCAGTAATAAATGGGAGAACATGCAGCCTAGCAAAGAGGAACACTTAGGGTGAAGAGATGCTTAAAACTGGTGAGTTGCATAATACTCCACGATTCTTTAATGTGGATTCAATCTCTACAGTAAACAATCCCAATTTCACAGCTCTCTTTGCTATTCTATTATTCCTCTGTCAAGGGACTGTGGAGCAGAGCTGAGACTCAAGTGCTCGGACTGCTTTACTCGAAGAACTTCTCCAGATTCTCTCCTCAGCTCATACCCGGTTGTTAAGTCAGCATTTTCCATTTCATGAAGCTATTCAGCAATATTAATAGCTCCAAGGACTATTCTCACTGAACTGGGAATATGATCACGTCTGCTTTTGAAGTAAAGCAGTCCCTGCAGGCATTGAGCAGACAGGAAAAGTCCAGTCATTCTGGGGACCCCTGGTTAAGAGGAAAAAGTTACAGGGTTAACCTTTAATTGCAGCATAAATGGAATGCTTTGAGCAGCAACTATCACAAAATGTATTGGAGCAGCAGGGAAACTGTATCTATATATACATATTTATTTATTTTTATATATGTGTACATTGATTATTATTTTAACACTCATTCTAGGGATTTGGACATTACCAGCAAGGCCAGTATATAGTGATCATCCCTTGATATCCTGTGAAGGGGAAATAGCACCTTCTTAACCACTGCAGTAGCAGTTTGATACAACTGAATGGTTTGCTCGGCTACTTCAGAGGGCAGTTATAAATCAACCATACTGATGTGGGGCTGGAGGTACACAAAGTAAGAGCAGCAGGTTTCCATCCCTAAAGGGTATTAGTGAACCAGTTGGCTTTTTTATGACAATGCAACAGCCTCCTCGTCACTTACCACATACCAGCCTTTTTCATTTCCAGAATTCTTTACAAACTGAATTGAACTTCTCAAACTGCCACGGTGATATTAAAATTCAGAGTTGTCTGAATGATTAGCCCAGGTTTTCTGGATTACAAATCTAGTAGCATAATCACTACATTATCCCTTTATAATTGGATGCTCCGTGCCACCATGCCATTCCAACATTACAATTAGGTACACTCACACATATGTCTTCAGTGGTTTAATGTTCTCTTAATCATTTGGGGAGATAACAGCAGGTTCAGCGTTTTAACCATTTTGTCCTATTGCAGTTCACAGTAACTCTAAATATGCCACATAATAGTAACCGTGATATAAACCTATACCCGGTTATATAGGCCCATCACCATAGACCTGGTGATGGGCATATAATGGGAAACACATTATGACATATTGATTTACTTCTAATTACAACAGAGTTGCCCATGTTTGGAGAAAGTTATCTACACACCCTCAATGTCTCTTCTGCTGGGATTGTTTACTGGGACGGTTTGTATTTATTCATTCATGGGACGTGGGCGACCCTGGGCGAGCATTTTTCATTCCCATCCAATAATTTTCATTATCTTCAAAAGGTGATAGTGAGCCACTTTCTTGAACTGCTGCCTATATGGTGTAGGTGCACCCACAGTGCTGTTGAGGAGTAAGTAAAATAGAAGCTATTGGATTCAAATTTGATCATCTACCATGGTGGGATTCGAGCCTGGAACCTTGGAGCACTGCTCTAGATCTGTAGATTGCCAGCTCAGTAGTGATCTATACCACTAAACCACAGAAGGAACCCAATAAAGATTTTTGTTGGGGTAATGTTTCTGCTCGGTTTCAAACCGGGGACCTTACATGTGCAAGGCAAACGTGATAACCACTACACTACAGAAACATCTGAATTGCCTCTCCTTTCTGCCTATGTTACAATGTCACTAAGGAGAAAATATAGCCCTCATGCTTTTCTGATGTAAACTGAATTTCACCCCAGGTAGATAGATCTGTTGAAGCTAAAATCTCGATAATCTCACTAAAAGCTGTAAGTGCCTCATTACGATTTGATAGTCATTGCTTTTAATGTCAATTTAACAGATCGATCCGGAATATGGCAGGAAATTATTTTATCTTTCAAGCTCCTATTTTGCTGGGGACATGTGGTGTTTGCATCATTTGCATACAGCCAAGACACAGAGCTTCTTTAGGACTGTTCTCAATAATGTCAGGAATACAGCACGGCGCATTTCTCGGATCTCTGCCACTTTTTTTGGTCTGATTACATCTTTTGTCCCTGTTCTGCTAAAAACACATTTCAAGATCCCACATTGTCTTTGAAAACCAGTGCTGTCACAATTTATACCACATTTCTTTTGTCAGTGTTAATCTTTCCATAACCTCCCTCCTTCTGACGATACAATGCTGAGTATCTGCTTTATCCTTCCTGATCGAATTTCCCAAACTAGTTTCCCTGCGGTGATGCTCTCAATAGTTAGCGACAGTCCAATCTATTCCTAATATATATTTTTTACACTATAACTACTTCCTTTTTAAACACAAAGAGACAATATTTTCAATGAAAGCAAACAGTTGGTCATGAATACCCTTGGTACATCATCAGAAATTATACCCTCCACATACCACCATTCAATTATCATTCACATAGTCAGCCGGGTTCTTCCTTTGTGACAATTCACGTTCATGGTTGGCTCAAGAATAAATAAGGTATGACAACACAAATGGAGGACCAACATGGAGCTCTTCAATCTCCCCCATGTATTGGGAATTCCTTTGGAGAAAAAATTTGCAACTCCTTCTGTTCAAAGGGAGAGATGGCATGGGTGACGATGTGTCATAACTTGGTCAAGCTTCCAAAGTGGCCCCCCATTTTGCAGCCACTAAATCTAAACTTATTCTTGCTTCCTTGGCTTCAACTCTAATCTGTAATATGCGTATGTTGAACTTTCCAAATACACCACTTCCTAAAGTCAAAGTATGGAAGAGATAATCTTTCCTTCTAAACACCCAAATTGCTACATATTTACTGCAAATTCAGCATAAGTTCAATAAAGAGCTATTTTACTCATTAATCTTATATTCTTCACGAAAATGCCTTTTGAAGGCATGCAAATCCAACAGAGCTAAAATGCACTTGGGCCGCCAGAGGAATGAAATAAAATCAATGAACACATAAACTGAGAAATTTGCTTTTGAAATTAAACTACTGTCAAGAGAAAATTTGTTCTTTTTGATAGTTGCTGATAGATGCCGGTGTCATCATTGTTACACTGAATGATATTGAGATCAGTCAATGTTCAACAGACAGCTATACCAGAGACCGAGCAATAGCGTTAACCCTTTGTAATCAACAGTGTTTCAGATGAACATCATCGGTATTTATTGTGCTTCATTTGTATTCTGCAAGTGCTCCCATTGTTAAGCGCACGACCACCTTACTTATACAGGGCCTATTGAAATGGGAAGGAAACTGAGCACAATAGATACGTTAGCTCGAAATCACGGGCAAAATTCTCCCCTACCCGGCGGGGCGGGGGGTCCCGGCGTAGCGGAGTGGCGCCAACCACTCAGGCGTCGGGCCACCCCAAAGGTGCGGAATTCTCTGCACCTTTAGGGGCTAGGCCCGCGCCGGAATGGCTCCCACTCCGCCGACTGGCACCAAAACTTTGGTGCTAAGACGATCGGCGTCGGGGCTGGCCGAAAGGGCTTCGCCGGTCGGCGTGAGTCCGCTCATGCGATGGAGCGTCAGCGGCCGCTGATGTCACCACTGGCGCATGCGTGGTGGAGGGGGTCTCTTCCACCTCCGCCATGGTGGAGGCTGTGGCGGCGGCGGAAGAAAAAGAGTGCCCCATGGCACAGGCCCGCCCGCCGATTGGTGGGCCCCGATCGGGCCAGGCCACCGTGGGGGCACCCCACGGGATCCGATCACCCCGCGCCCCCCCTCAGGACCCCGGGGGCCCACTTGCACCCCCAATCCCGCCAGCACAGAGGTGGTTTAAACCATGTCGGCAGGAGAGGCCTGACAGCGGCGGGACTTCGGCCCATCATGGGCCGGAGAATCGCCGCGGGGGGGCCCGCCAACTGGCGGGGCGTGATTCCCGCCCCCGCTGATTCCCGGGTGGCGGAGAATTCCGGCCATGGTAGGGGCGGGATTTACGCCGGCCCCGGGCGATTCCCCGGTCCTGCGGGGCGGGGGGGGGGGGGGGGGGGGGGGGGGGGGGGTCGAAGAATTCCGCTCCACATCTAAGATGTGTACAACTTTGCCAGAATTTTCACTGATTTGTTTTCCTATAAATTTAGAGTACCCAATTATATTTTTTTCCAATTAAGGGGCAATTTAGCGTGACCAATCCACCTAGCTAGCACATCTTTGGGTTGTGGGAGTGAAACCCACGGGGAGAATATGCAAACTCCACACGGACAGTGACCCAGGGCCGGGATTACAACCCGGGTCCTCATCGCCGTAGTCTCGGTGCTAACCACTGCGCCATCGTGCTGCCCGAGAACTTTGACTGATCATTCCATAGAGGTAAACGCAGGTTTTTAGGCTGTAGAGGGGGACAGTCGGCCTACGCCCTGAGCCTTCCTGCACCCAAATCCAAGATGATGAGCCTCTTGCAGATGCCAATGACAATGGCTGTCTGTCTTTGCCACTAATGGCACACAGCAGATGGAAGTAATTTGAGAATGTCTGCCCAATTGCATCAACAACTGCATTTATATGGTACCTATGACATAATAAAATACTCAGGCAGCGGATTCCTGAGTATTGGCTTCGGAAATACCAACAGCCTTAACTACCTTCGGATCCAGAGCATGGGAATAATCACCTACAATCATAATGAGAACCACCAATATGTACTGGCTGGGCACAACTTTGCACAAAATAGATTAGGCTCATTTAATTCACACCTAGTGCAGTGAAAATCTGGAACTCCCTCGCCCAGAAGGCTCTGGATGTTAAATCAGTCAAATTTTCAAGTCGAAAAACAGTAGAAATCTAGTTTTTGTCACAGGACAGGACAAGGTACAGATCAGCCATAATCTAAGTGAATGGCGGAACAGGCGCGAGGTGATGAAATGCCTTTGTGTCTCTTTACACCTAGCTCATACGGCCACGAATTTAATTGATTTTTCTGACCAGCTTTCTTCTCATAGTCTGTCCTGAAAGGATTTTAGGAAAACCTCTCATGGTATATCGATGATCAAGAACGTTTGTATGTCAGAATTTTATATCCCTTTCACAAAGAAAAGCTGTAAATTGGATATTCCATCACTGCAATCATGCTAGCTTCTAATGAAGGTGCTTAAAACTGCTATTTAAAAATGACATGAAATGCAGAGAAACTACAGACAAGGCTTATATTTTTGTCACTGTGACATGCAGCAAGAATTTGGCGAACAGCGTGCAGATAGATAAACAAGTGGAAATGATATAATAATGGAGACTCTGGGAAAACGACTTGTCAAAATATGCCTCGCATTTCTTCTGCTATTAATCCATAAAATGGCTGTTGCTATGGTTGTGACTGAACAAAGGAAAGAAACTCATAGAATCTGGCAGGCAGAACAGGGCTCACTTTTGGACGATGCCAGCTGCAACTCCTCTCAGCAGCATTTGTATGAACCATTCTCACTTCAATCCACTCGTGGAGAAGCCCAATAAGGCAGAAAAATTCTACTTCAGTGGGCAAGTGGTGAGCCAACACAGGAGACAACAGTTTGTATTTATTTAGCGCCGTTAAGGTTGTAAAACATCCCAAGGTTCTTCACACTAGCAATCATAAAGCAAGGTTTGACATGGTGCAATATAAAGGAATAATAGGACAGGTGGGAGGAGCTGGTTTAGCTCACTGGGCTAAATTGCTGGCTTTTAAAGCAGACCAAACAGGCCAGCAGCACGGTTTGATTCCCGTACCAGCCTCCCCGGACAGGTGCCGGAATGTGGCGACTAGGGGCTTTTCACAGTAACTTGAAGCCTACTCGTGACAATAAGCGATTTTCATTTTTCAAAGGATTTGTCAAAGAGTTGATATTAAGGAGTAACTTAGGGGAGGAGAGTGGAATAGAAAAGTATAGAGGTTTAGGAAGGGAATTCCAGAGGTTAGCGCCCAAGAACAGCCCTGAAAACCGCAGTGGGGACAATCAGGGCTGTGCAATAGGCCAGATTTAGAGATTGCAGAGGTGTGTAGGGCTGGAGGTGGTTACTGAAATAGGGAGAGGTGAGGCTGTGGAGAAGTTTGCAAGCAAAAACAAGGGCCGGCATTCTACGTCTCTTCACGCAGGCAAGGGTCTCCAGTCCTGCTGCAGGGAATGGAGTTTTGGTTAAGCGCCAAATTCTCCATTCTCGCAGGCAGCGAACTCGGATTGGAGAATCCCAGCTGAGAGTTGTAAAATTGAGGCAATGCTGTAGAGCGATCCAATGTAAGCAGTACTGAATAGTGTGAGGGAGGATATGGGCAGCAGAGCTTCAGATGAACTTAAGTTCACAGGTGATTGAACAGTGGGCAGGAGTGTAATGAAATACCCAAGTCCACGGATGAGGGTTTTAGCAGCAGATGAGCTGAGGCAGGAGTGGAAACAAGTGATGTTATGGAGGTGGAAGCAGGCCGTCTTGATGGTGGAAATGTTTTAGGGTTGGAAGCTCAGTTCAGGATCAGAAAGTCAAGGTTGCAGGTACATTGCTATCCCTGCTGATCTTCCAATTCTGTGCCCAAGAAATCACATCACTTGGTAGTTGAGATCAACTTACACCAATCACAATACCAGCAGTGCAATAGTAGGCTTACATTACCTGTTAAGCTCTGTAGCAAATGAATGGATCCAGGCACAACTCTACTCAATTGAAGGATGATCAATTATGAATGGTCCCAATATCTTTCAAGGATCTAACTTGTGCATTCTGACATCAGTTAAATTGACCATGTAATGGATGAAGCTGTGGAGGAGGTGATACAGTGACCAAACCACAGAATCATGGAATCCCTATAGTGCAGATGGAGCCCACTCGACCCATCAAGTCTGCACAGACCCTCTGAAAGAATGCTATACCCCCTGCCCTATCCCTGTAGCCCCACTTAACCTACACATCTTTAGGCATTGAGGGACAATTGTAGCATGATCAATCTACTTAACCTGCATATCTTTTGGACTGTGGGATGAAACTGGAGCACCCAGAGGAAACCTACGCCTCCTGGGGAGAAGGTATAAACTTCTCTCAGTCAACCAAAGCCAGAATTGAACGCTGGCCCCTGGTGCTGTTCTCACTTAACTCATATGTTGTCCTGATGTGTCATACCTTCCTTCACTGCCAATATCCTGGAATTCCCTACCTAACGCCATCATTGGCATAATTCACCACATGGACTGCAGCTATTAAACTAGAAATTGGGTCATCATCTTCTCAGAGTACGTGATGGGCACCAAATGTGACCTTGGCAGCAGCAACTATTTTTAGGAAGGCCAATAGAGTGCTTCTCAAATGTCTTTTCATTCACGTTGCAAAGAGTTTGGTTCCTGAAGCACAAAGTGGACTCATACCAAAGAGAAACACAATCGATCTGAATAACGGCACAAGTCAGATGCAGTAAGAAATATGGCGAGTAGCAGAAGCTCAAACTCAAATATTATTGGACTGGCAAATGCATTTTATATAGTCAGCAGATCCTACTGCCTCCATCGCATCGCTGCCCCCTCCCATTTCCAATCCTGCTGCTATTAGGACACAGAGTATGTGCCCACCTGTACTGGATTAGAGATTTCTGCTTAAACCCATTTTAAAACTTTGTGTTTGCTTCACTTTGATCATTTGAGTTGGATGGTCCACTATTTCTTGAGGTTATTACTTTTATGGTACATGAATTCAAGTGACATGGGGCACGGAGCAAGGCAACTTGCTTTGTGTGGACATTAATAGCAGAAGAGATATGTTATAAGAAATGAAATCGATCGTGATGTATAGTGGTATGGTACTTAAACTGTCAGTGAGTAAATAACAGTTTAAAGCTCCTGTCAGTTAAATCTCTACAAAGTGGTAATTTGCAGATCACTAAAGTTGAGTGAATACATTGGAAAATGTATTTCCAGAAAGTGCATTTAAATGCGTTGAATTCTACTGTGGCGCTTTCCATCCAGGTATGAAATGGCTAAAATTCATACATAATTTTCACAGGGAAATTAATACACAAACAATATCTATGGAACAACACCAATGAAACAATACAGACCTATATTTGAAAAGATCTTCAAAAGTTATCTGAGTAGGTTTTGAATTGGTCCTGATATACCAATGTAAACATTAGCCGTATGTTTAGTAAGATCTGAAAACGGGTGTGATTAACACATGCCCATTGCTTCCTGTGCAAGCAGCACCCAAACTTTGCCAGTGCAAAGTGCACTGCTGAGTTGGCGCACATCTGAATGGGTGTGTGGGGGTGATGGGGATGGGCAGTGGTGGGAGCGGGGGGGGGGGGGGGGGGGGGAATGTGAGAGGCCAGCACCACTTAAAGTCAGTTTTCACCTCTTAAAGTGAAGGTGGATCACGTGTAAAAGAGAGCGTGTGCAAAAAGAGAATAAAATTATGGCACAACATGCCGACGACAGCCACCAACATTTTCTGACTACCCTGGAGGCTTTGGCTGAGGATATGCGGAGGGAGATGGGATGCTGAAATATAGCAGGTGACGCCAAAACGTGTGTAGTGGCCGCTGGGTGCAGAGGTCAGTTCGATGAAGACCTATCTCTTGTTTAAATAAAACAACAAAAAAATACAACAAACAGCCCTCACCCACCATACACTCCCAATGCTCATCCATGCCAACCCATTCACCTATTGCCCCCATACACCTATGCCAAATTATTTCCTCTCTACCCATCTCCATTTGCTCCCATATCCCCATGTCAATTTAATGTCTACCCATGTTAACCCATACCACATCACTCACAATTCTTTGCCTTTACCCCACAAGCTACCTAATATCTTTGGCCAGTCCCTTGACATCTTTCACATTGACTGGACTGCATTGACACTTCTTGGAAAGGTTTGGCACTTCTGGACAGATTTGACACTTCTGGACAGATTTGACACTTCTGATCAGATTTGACACTTCTGGGTAGATTTGATACTTCCCTGATACCTTTGGCACTTCTGGACAGATTTGACCCTTCCGGACAGATTTGACACTTCTGGAGAGGTTTGACACTCCTGGACAGATGTGACACTTCTGGACAGAAAAGAACACTTCTGGACAGATTTGACACTCCCCTGACAGCTTTGATATCTCCTTAACAATTCCTCGTCAGTCAGGAACAAAGAAAATAGGAGCAGGCGTAGGTCATTTGGCCCTTCAGACCTGGTCTACCATTCAATGCTTTCATAGTTTATCATCTATCTCAACACCACATTCCAAGGCTCGTCCTATACCTCTTGATATTTTTTGAGTCTAGTAATCTATCTAATTCCTTTTTGAATACATTCAGTGTCTTGGCCTCCACAGCTTTCCATGGTAGAGAATTCCAGAGGTGCACAACCCGCTGAATAAAGAGGTTTCTCCTCATCCTAGTCCTAAATGGCCTACCCCATATCCTGAGACTGTGACCCCTTGTTCTAGACCCCCAATGAGAGGAAACAACATCCCTGCATCTAGTCTGCCCAGCTCTGTCAGAACTTCATACATTTCAATTAAATCCCCTCACATTCTTATCAATTCCAGTGAATACAAGGCCAGTCGACTTTACCTCTCCTCATATGACAATCCTACAATCCCAGGAATCAATCAGGTGAACGTTCGCTGCACTCCCTCTGTCACAAGTATATCTTTTTTAGTTCAGGAGACCAAACTGCACACACTACCACAGGTGTGGTCTCACCAAAGCAATGTTCAGCTGCAGTAAGACATTCTTGCCACTATACTCAAGTCCTCTTGTCATGATTTGTCTTCCTAACTGTTTGCTGCACCTAAATGCTTGCTTACAGTAACTGGTGTGCTAGGAGCCTCAGGTACCTTTGTACATCAACATTTTCCAATCTATCACCATTAAAATAACACTCTGGCATTCTGTCTCTCCTTCCGAAATGAATAACTCCATTTGAGTTCCTCGGTTCCCCGAGGACCAACCATCTTCTGCTGCTTCATCAATGACCTCCCTTCCTTCATAAGGTAAGAAATGGGGATGTTTGAAGGTGATTGCACAATGTCCAGCACCATTTGCGACTCATCAGATAATGAAGCAGTCCATGTCCAACTGCAGCAAAACCTGGACAATATCCAGACTTGGGCTGACAAGTGGTACGTAGCATTCGCGCCACACAAGTGACAGGCAATGACCATCTCCTACAAAAGAGGATCTAACCACCACCCATTGACATTCAATGGTATGACCATCACTGAATCCCCCACTCCCCCACAATCAACATCCTGGGGGTTACCATGGATCAGAAACTGAACTAGACTAGCCATATTAATACTGTGGCTACCTGGGCAAGTCAAAGGCGAGGAATCCTATGGTGAGTAACCCATCTCCTGATAAGGGGGGGGGGAGGGAGGAATCGGGGGAGGGGGACACAGGGACAGAGAGGCTAGAAAGAGAACAGCAATTAGGCTAGAAAGTGCCGCAACCAAGGGCTCGGAAGACCGTATGGGGAGAGTCCTGACCGTATGGGGAGAGCAGTAACAGTGGCCATCCTGGATGGCCCCCTAACAAAGGGAAACCACGGAGTGCAGGGGTGCGTACGAAAGGTAAGTATGGTTAATCCCACAAGAACGGGGAGACAGAAGTCCCCCACCAGGATAGTCACCTGGAATGAGTCCTCACCCACCTAAGAAACATGAAAGCCGACATAGTCTTCCTCCAAGAGACACACCTGAGAGAGCAGGACCGACTGTGGGGAAGAAAGGGCTAGGTGGGGCAGACCTACTATTCGTGCTGCGGGACGAGAGCCAGGGTAGTGGCAATACTGATCAGCAAGAGGACAACGTTTAGGGCGACAAAGATGGTTACTTACCCGGGGGACGGTACGTCATGGTCAGCACCGGATGGGGCACCGGTAGTACTAGTTAACATGTGCGTGATGCATGATCAATTGCACAAAGACTTGAGTTGGATACAACTGAGGCTTTATTGTTCTAAGATGTGTGGCCTCCCACAGCAGCTGGCGAAATGGCTGCAGCATGGAGGACACACATATTTATACTTAGGGACTACCAACATACCTGTAGTACAGGTCCTACCATACATCCTCTAATAGAGGTGCAACAGTGGTTGACCACATTCACCCCCTGATAAAATTGAGTCCGGGGGGTGGTGGAGAACTATATACAACAAATCGTTTTTACATTTACAATATTCGATAGAGAGAAGAAAGAAGTGTCTTTTGAAGTCCAGTGGACTCGTTAGAGGTTTAACCGGTCCGGGGCCTTGATGTGCCAATGGGAGCGACGTAGTGGTGGTGGTGATGCTGATGCTGGTCTGATGTCCGGTGACTCCGGGAGCGTGCCGAAATCCTCTTCATCCTCGGACGTGGGTAGGGGGAGAACAAATGGTCCTGGGAGGTTGCTGCTGGGAGCGCCGGGGGAGGGGAGGGTGGCACCAGGCCGGGGGTGTGTGTGGGTGGGGAACCTGCTGGTGCCAGGTCCCTGAGGGAGACAGTATCCTGGCGGCCATCGGGGTATGCCACGTTGGCAAACTGGGGGTTTGCATGGAGCCATTGCACCCTCTCCACCAACGGGTCCGCGTTGTGGAGTCGGACGTGCCTGCGGAGTAGGACGGGTCCTGGAGCTGCGAGCCAAATCGGGAGCGACACCCCGGATGTGGACTCCCTGGGGAAGGCAAAATGACATTCATGGGGTGCATTGTTAGTGGCAGTGCACAGTAGTGACCGAATGGAGTGTAGTGCATCAGGGAGTTGAGAGCGAGTGGCGAGTACGTGCCTGGCGAAGAGCGTATTCGTCTTCTGAGCTTAATTCTCTTTGAGAAGCATTATGGCTTCAGCGTAGTTTGGCGCATCCTGGATTAGCGGAAAGACGCTGGAGCTCAACCTTGAGTACAGGATCTGTATCTTCTGAGCCTCCGAGACCCGCAGGGCTGGGCGCCGAGTTGATGTACGCCTCGAAACAAGCTAGCCAATGTTGAAAGTCCTTTTTGGCGTCGCTTGAATGCGGATCCAGCTGTAGGCGATCTGGCTTGATACGGAGGTCCATCTTTTGAAAATCTTAGAGCAATAAATTGATGCACGATCAATTGCACAAAGACTTGAGTTGGATACAACTGAGGCTTTATTGCTCTAAGATATTTGGCCTCCCACAGCAGCTGGTAAAATGGCTGCAGCATGGAGGACACATATATTTATACTCAGGGACTACCAACGTACCTGTAGTACAGGTCCTACCATACATCCTCTAATAGAGGGGCAACAGTGGTTTACCACAGTGCGTGCCCAACTGGGACAACCTGAACTTCATCAAAAAGACCAAGGCAGAAATCACCGACATAGCGACACACTGACTAATCATGGGGGGGGGGGGGGGGACTTCAACTGTGTACAGGATCCAATGACTGACAGATCAAACCCCAAAACAGGGAAAATCTCAAACATGGGAAAGGAACTCAGTCGCTGTATGGAACAAATGGGAGCGGTGGACCCCTGGAGGTTCACCCAACCAGGGGAGAAGGAGTTTTCCTTCTTCTCCCCAGTGCACAACGTATACACCAGAATTGACTTATTTGCGGTGGGGAAAACAATGCTTCTGGGGCTGGACAAAGCGGAATACTCTGCAATTGTAATATCCAACCATGCTCCACATTACATGGACGCGAAGCTGGAAATGGGCAGGGCCCAACGCTCCACATGGAGGTTGGACACTGCCCTACTAGCAGACAAGGCCTTCAACAAAAAAATATTGCAGGCCATAGCACAGTACACGGAGAACAACCAGAACGTGGAGGTCTCACCCTCCACGTTCTCGAAAGTGCTAAAGGCTGTAATAAGAGGGGAAATTACCACATTCAAAGCGCAAAGAAATAGGGAGGAAAGGGCTGCTAGGCAGCAGCTGGTCAACTCCATACGGGAGGTAGATCGTAAATACTCTGAGGCCCTGACTGTAGAGCTCCTGGCAGGGAGGAAAGAGCTACAATGGAACTTTGATCTGCTCTCCACTAGGAAAGCATTGCACCCTCCGCCAGGCACAGGGGCCCCTATACGAACACGGAGACAAAGCCAGCCGCCTGTTGGCACACCAGCTGAGAAGGCAGGCAGCCACCAGAGAAATTGCACAAATCAGGGATACTAGAGGCACGTTAGAAACAGAACCAGAAAAGATCAACAAAACCTTCAAGGCCTTCTATCAAGGGCTGTACACCTCAGAGGCCCCAACAGGGGAGTCCGGGATGAAACAATTCCTTGATGGACTGGACATGCCAGTCGTGGGGGAGGGCAGAAAATGGGGCCTGAAAGCACCACTAGCACAGGAAGCAGTTTACCTAGCCCACTCCCTTGCCCTATTCCCGTAACCCTATTACCCTATCTAGCCTGCACACCTTCGGAGTGTGGGAGGAAACCGGAGCACCCGGAGGACACCCACGCAAACACGGGAAGAAAGTGCAAACTTCACACAGTCACCGAAGGCTGGAATTGAGCCCAGGTGCCTGGCGCTGTGAGGCAGCCGTGCGAACCACTCCGCCACCATGCCAATCACGCTGAAGGATCTCTGCAACCTCCTCACAGCTTAACCTCCTACCTAACTTTGTATCATCTGCAAATTTGGATATATGAAATTTTGTTCCCTTATCTAAATCATGAATATATATTGTGAATAGCTGGAGTCCTGGCACCAATCCCTGTGGTACCCCGCTAATCATTGCCTGCCAACTGGAAAAAGACATGTTAGTTCCAACTCTTTGTTTCCTGTCTGCCAACCAGTTTTCTATCCATCTCAATACGCTACCCTAGTCCCATGCTCTTTGATTTCACACACTAATCTCTTATCTGAAACTTTGTCAAAAGTCTTCTGAAAGTCCAAATAAATCACATCCACTGGCTCCCCCTCATCAACTCTATGAGTTACATCCTCGGAGAATTCCAGTATATTTGTCTTGCATGATTTCCCCTTCATAAATCCATGCTGACTCTGTCCGATCCTGCCACTGTTTTCTAAGTGCTCTGCTAAAAAATCTTTGATAATGGATTTTAACATTTTTCCCACTACCAACATCAGGCTGAAGATCTATAATTCCTTATTATCTTTCTACCTTACTTTTTAAATAGTAGGGTTACATTAGTATCATGGGAGTGTCCCTTTCAGAAGTGTTTTTGGTCTTATCACATAGCTTCAGTGATGTAATTGTGTGGGTGGAGCTGGGCTGTGTCTCTGTGAGCTGGTTTTGGTTTTGCTTTTACATTTGGCTGCTGTGGACTCAGACAGAGAACAGAAGTTTTTTTTGGCCTGTCTCTCTATCTTCATTTTAAAAGCTGTTCCAGACTGCTTGGTAACTTAAAAAAGATAATTGCTTTCTGGAAGGAATTCAAACCTACTGTTGGAAAGGGGAACAGAGTATCACTAACAAGTCCCGCGTGTATTCCTCAATTTCCCCAACATCATTTCTCCGAAATTGATTGGAGTTCTTTGAAGAAGTAACATGCACTGTGGAGAATGGGGAACTGTACTTGATAAGGTGCCACAATAAAGGTTATTGAGGAAAATAAAAGCTACAGGGATCACTGCCTCAACTGTTTGCAATTTATTTAAATAACTTGGATAAAGGGGCCAATGGTATAGTTGTTCAATTTGCTGATAACACAAAGTTCGATAGGTGAGTAAGTTGTGAAGAGAACATAATGAGGCTACAAAGGGATATAGATTGGTTAAGTGAGTGGGCAAAGATCTAGCAATTGGAGATGTGTGGCAGATTGATTAAAAAAATATTATTTAAATGGTGAGAGATTGCAGGGCTCTGAAGCGCAGAGGTTTTGTTTCATATTCATTGAAGGGATGTGGGCTTCACTGGCTAAGCTTGTTTTTAACTGTCCATCCCGTTTAGCCTGGAGAAGATGGTGTGAGCTCCCTTCTTGAACCGCTGCAGTCCAGGTGGTGTAGGTGCACCCACAGTGCTGTGAGAGAACAAGTTCCAGGTTTTGACCCTGCAACAGTGAAGGGACGGCGTTATATTTCTAAGTCAGAATAGTGCGTAGTTTGGAGGTGGCGGTGTCCCCATGTATCAGCTGTCCTTGTCCTTCAAGGTGGGTTTGGATGGTGCTGCCAAAGGAGCTTTGGTGAGTTCCTGCAGTGTATCTTGCAGATGGTACTCACTGCTGCTACTGTTCATCGACGGTGGAGGGAGTGAATGTTTAAGGTGGTGGATATGGGGCCAATCAAGTAGACTGCTTTATCCTGGCTGGTTACGAGCTTCTTGAGTGTTGATGGAGCTGCACTCATCCAGGCAAGGGGAGAGTATTCAGGTCTTAGTGCATGAATCACAAAAGACTAATTGGAAGTAGAACAAGTAATTAGGAAAGCTAATAGAATGTTATTGTTCATTGTCAGGGGAATTGAACACAAACATATTTCACCCAGATGGTGGTGGGTGTCTGGAACTCACTGCCCGAAAGGTTGCTGGAGGCGGGAACCCTCATAACATTTACGAAGTATTTAGCACTTGAAATGCCTTAGCATACAAGGCTAGGGACCAAGTGCTGGAAAATGGGATGAGGAAAGAGAGGTGCTTAATAGTTAGCACAGGCACGTTGAGCCTAACGGTCTCGCTCTGTGCTGTAAAACCCTATGTCCATGGGTGCAATCTTCCCAAAATTCCAGAGTGTTGGATCAGGCAAGAAAGGCAGTGTGAAATTTTCCGGCTTCAAAGATGCCCTTTCTCACCTGATTTAGCAATAATCTGTGCAATTTCAGAGTGTTGGCAAGAATCACTCAGCCAGCAGGTGGGGCGGGGGCTAAACACTCGGAAACGCTCGGATTCTGTGATTGGGGCACCTTTTTAAAAGGGTGCCCCGATCTCAAAGTCAAATTAAAGGATACCCTCCTCCCGACGATGGACACCGGGACTCCCTCCACCACCACTCCCTCCCAACACAGGCATTAGGACGGCTCCTCATCACTAATACCCCAACCCCTCCTTATCACAAGCTCTGGCCCCTTTCCCTTTCGCTGGCGCCATACCCTCCCCCCCCCAATCACAAGCATGAGTATCCTCCCACCTCCACACACAAGGATAACTCTCCTCAAAGGGCCTGCCCTTGGCACTGCCAGGGCTGATGACCATGTCCCAGACTACCCCAATGCTAGACTTTCCTGTGCACCCCTGGTGTGGTCACCATGGCTGGTTTTCATTTTTGAAAACTGGTAGTAATTTGTGCCGGTGTGATGACATGCTGGGTAGGTGGAAGCAGATGGTGAGGGCAGAAGTAGCAGCGTTAAGCTCGCTAATCATATTTAAATTTATTATGAATTAAATTTATTACCAAATCAGGTCCACACCTTACATGGGTGTGAACCTAATCGCGGCATCAGCGGGGAAGCCGAAGATCGCGCTCAGGATTATTGCCAGTGCAAATCCCAATTTTGTTCTCTCTCAAAATCTAGCAGCCATTACAGGAATTGTGTCTGCGGCTAAATCATGGCCTATGACTTTATGAAAAGAAAGGATGTTGTGCCTCAGTTCTACAGGGCACCGGTGCGGTCACATCTGGATTACTGTGTAAATGCATTGAAAGCAGCTAAGAGAAGATTTATTAAACTAATCCCTTGAATTGGTGGGTTGTCTTATGAGGAAAGGTTGGGCAGGCTACATTTGTATCCGCTGGGGTTTAGAAGAGTTAGAGGTGACTTGATTGAAACATGTCAGGTGGGATTGATCCCCGGCCTGTTTTGTTATGGCAAAGGCGGCCCGCCATTGGCTGGCAGCAGGATCTTCTGGTACCGCTGTTGTCAACCGGATAGCCCATTGTGTGTACCCTCAGCTGCCAGCGAACTCTCAGCAGGGGGTCACAGCCGATGGGACTGGAAGATCCTGTCGGCAGGAAATGGCCAGAAAATCTCACCCATGAGATCCTGAAGGGTCGTGACAGGGTGGATGTGGAAAGAGGATGTTTCCCTTTTTGAAAGAACCGAGAACAAGGGTCACTGTTTAAAAATAAGGGGCTAATTGCCGGCTGAAACGGAGAATTCCCAGGCATATTACGACGCCAAAATTGCTGCCGAACCCTCACTGTTTCCAGGACTGGTGAGGGGCTAGCAGCAGCGCCGGATAAACCGGAGAAACAGCCAGTCCTTATCTGTGCATGCGGAAGGCAACAACCTGCAGCGGTCGCGCCGTATAACATGGTGCTGGCCGTGCATCGACCCCACCTGCCAGATGGTGATCTCCTGGCCAACCCCCCCCCCCCCCCCACCAGTCCCCCCAGCTCTCGCGGAAGCTCCCCAGTGTAGCCATCTAAGATGGACACCAGTAACACAAAATGGAAGACTGCAAAGAGTGCAGAGAAAAACGGACATAGTAAAGAGCAAACAGCTTGCAGAAGCTTTCAGCATTGAGACACTTGCAAAAACCGGTTTCCCGACAGCTGCAGAGTTCAGGCAGCGCTGTAAATGGGAAAACAGTTTACATAGTAATGAGGTGATACCGGGACAATCCCGGGCACAATAGATACACTCAAGTATCAATCAATACTTTCAAAAGCGAAGCAGACACGATGGAGCCAGCGAAACCAGGACAATGAGTCCTAAGAACCGCCCCAGCCATCAAGGAACGACCCTAGGATAGGGGGTTCAAATCATATCGATTGGGGAAAGGCCCAATCGATCCCCAGCAGGTGAGGAAGCCCGCCCCAAGGGGCACGGACCTCCTGGGACCTATAAAAGAAGGTCCCGCACATGGTTCAGTCTCCTGTCTCCGGCCTCTGACTCCAGCCTCCAGACTCCTGTCTTTTACACCAGCCGTCGAGCAGCAGCCATCGATAAGTAAGTGCCAAACGACGATTGCTACCTTGACCCAGGCATTACTTATACCCGTGCCGACCAGTAGTAACAAGAAGTTGCAGACCAGAACGGAACGAAGGCCTTGTTCCCTGACCTTGCCTGTTCCTTCTTAGATAAGTATTAGTCGTTTAAAGGTAGAAGTAAGTTAGTCTTTAGCGTGTGCATGAGTATTTATTATAATTGTTATAATAAACTCTAACTGTTTGGACTTATTAATTGGTGTATAGCTTTATTGCTTTGAACTTGACCTTGATACTTGTGACTGTGTCTCTTACGGCACCTGGCGACTCCAGAGCATAGAAACGAGAAACAGAGCCAAGCGATTGTTAAGCACACTTCCTCTGCTGGAGGAGTGTTAAACACACTTACTCAGAATGAGCAACACCAGCCAGCAGCATGGCTCAGTCCATGGCCGCCACGCTGGGTACCCGACCGCTCAGACCACGTGTCAACCGCGCGGTCGAGAGCTTGGTCCATCAGGGGCGAAGCATCGGGGGAGGGCTTTCCAATGACACGCCAACATAGTTCCAATGCATGCTCGTGCAATGTGAGGATGCCATTTCGGAGGGGGCGGAGACTCAAAAACCGGCATCAAACTGCTGCCGCTCCCGATTTGTGCATCGGAAGGGGTTGTCCAATCGCCGATTACGATATCGGCTTCAGGCAATGGAGAATTACGCCGAGGGGATCGCCTATTTAAGACAGAGAGAACTTCTTTCTCTCACAGGATTGTGAGTTTTTGAAACTCTCTTCCTCAATAGGCTTCAGAACATAAGAACATAAGAACATAAGAACTAGGAGCAGGAGTAGGCCATCTGGCCCCTCGAGCCTGCTCCGCCATTCAATTAGATCATGGCTGATCTTTTGTGGACTCAGCTCCACTTTCCGGCCCGAACACCATAACCCTTAATCCCTTTATTCTTCAAAAAACTATCTATCTTTACCTTAAAAACATGTAATGAAGGAGCCTCAACTGCTTCACTGGGCAAGGAATTCCATAGATTCACAACCCTTTGGGTGAAGAAGTTCCTCCTAAACTCAGTCCTAAATCTACTTCCCCTTATTTTGAGGCTATGCCCCCTAGTTCTGCTGTCACCCGCCAGTGGAAACAACCTGCCCGCATCTATCCTATCTATTCCCTTCATAATTTTAAATGTTTCTATAAGATCCCCCCTCATCCTTCTAAATTCCAACGAGCAGAGTATTTAACTATTTTAAAGGCAGAGGGAGATATTGGTGGTACGGTGGCACAGTGGTTAGCACTGCTGCCTCACAGTGCCGCATCACAGTGCCAGGTACCCGGTTTCAATTTCGACTTTGGGTGATTTCTCTGTGTGGAGTATGCACTTTCTCCCCGTGCCTGCGTGGGTTTCCTCTGGCTGATCCGGTTTCCTCCCACAGTCCAAAGATGTCCAGGATTGGCCATGCTAAATTACTCCTTAGTGCCCAAAAGATTAGACGGGGTTACAGGAATAGGATGGAGCCATGGGGCTTGGTAGGGTTCTCCTTCGGAGTGTTGGTGCAGGTCTGGGCTGGGACTCTCCCCCACCCACGGGCAGGGGATCCCGGCGTGTTGGAGTGGTGTGAACCACACTGGCGTCGGGATGCCCCAAAGATGCGGAATTCCCCGCACCTTTAGGGACCAAGTCCTCACATTGAGGGGCTAGGCCCGCGCCGGAGTGGTTCCCACTCCGCCAGCTGGCGTGAACGGTCTTTGGCGCCACACCAGCCGGGGCCGAAAGTACTTCGCCGGCCGGCGTAAGTCCGCTCATGCGCCGGAGCGTCAGTGGCTGCTGACGTCATACTCTGCGCAGAGGAGGGGGTCTCTTCCATCTCCGCCATGGTGAAGACCATGGCGAAGGCGGAGCAAAAGAGTGCCCCCACGGCACAGACCCGCCCGCCGATCGGTGGGCCCTAATCGCAAGCCTGGCCACTGTGGGGGAACTCCCCGGGGGCAGATTGTGCTGCGCCCCCCCCCCCCCCCCCCCCCAGGACCCTGGAGCCCGCCCTCGTCACCAATCCCGCCGGTCAGGTAGGTGGTTTAATTCACGCCGGCGGGAGAGGCCTGTCAGCGGCGTGATTGTGGCCCATCGCGGGCCGGAGAATCGCCACGGGGGGCCCACCGACAGGTGCGGGAGCCCGCCGACCGGCTCGTCGCGATTCCCGCCCCTGCCGAACCTCGGGAGGTGGAGAATTCGGGACACGGCGGGGTCGGGATTGGCGCCGGCCCCAGCCCCAGGCGATTCTCCGACCCCCCCACCCATGATGTGCAGAATGGCATCCTTCTGTACTGTAGGGAATCTATTCTATGATTCTCAGACTGGCTGACCCACAAAAGACACAGTCGGGATAAATGGGTCTTTTACTGGTTGGCAAGATGTAACTAAGGGTTGCCACAGGGTGAATGACTTAGATATTGGGATAGAAGGTACTATTGTCAAATTTGCAGGTTACACTAAAATAGGTGGGATTAGAGATTCAGATTTATTGTCATGTGTACCGAGGTACAGTGATCCTGGGACTGGTGAGGAGCTAGCAGCTGCGCCGGGTAAAACTCTCGGCTCCCACAACAAAAACGGCTGGAGATTGGTCGGATCCGTGGCCATGCATGCACACGGTGATGCCCTGCAGCAGTCGCGCCGTAAAACATGGCGCAGGCCGTGCGTGGACCTGCCAAATACTGCCACTCTGGCCACCCCAACTAGTCACCCCAGCCCTCGCGGAAGCCCCCCCCGGCCAGCAGCACAGCTCCTGGCTAACTGTGGACACAGTTCACAGATGCCACGCCAGGTTCCCAACCGCTGAGACCTCACTTCTCCCGCGAGATCGGGACTTCAGCGGCAGAGGCTCTGGGGAGGGTCTTCTGATGACGTGCCAACGCCGTTCCAACGGCATGCAGCGTATGACGCGATGGTGCCATTTCGCAGGGGGCAGAGAACAGAAATCTGGCACCGCCCCCCGATTTGGGTGTCGGAAGGGATTCTCCGCTCGATCGCCGATTACAATATTGGTGTCGAACGACAAAGAATCCCGCCCGAGGGGTTTGTTTTATGAAGAGCGATTGAGCAGTTTAGGCCTATACTCACACAAGTTTAGAATAATAAGAGGAGATCTAATTGAGATAAGTAAGATGGTGAAGGGTACTGACAAGGTAGTTGTCTCTTGTGTGGCAATCTGGACCAAGAGGTCATAATTTTGGGATAAGGTGTAGCAGATTTAAATCAGAGATGTGAAGAAATTACTTCTCTCAAAGTGGTGTGAATCTGTGGAATTCACCACCCCAGAGTGAGGTGTATGCTGGGACAGTGAGTAAATTTAAGGAGTAGATAGGCAGATTTTTAATTAGCAATGGGTTGAAAGGCTGTGGAGAACAGGCAGGAAAGTTTAGTTGAGGACAAGATGAGATCAGCCGTGATCGTATTGAATGGCAGCGCAGGCTTGAGGGGCTGAATTGCCGAATCCTGCTCTCCTGCTCCTAGTTCTTATGCTCTTATGTTCTCGAGCATTACTTTCATCAATTCTGGTGCACTTCATCTACCACTTCACCTTTCAGGTGTGAAGGGCAAGAGAGATAAAGACAGATCAAATCAGATGGAATCATTCTTTCTAATTTAGTATTTTCTAACTCTAACAACAGCTTGTGGTGAATGTAATATGATAATTCACACTATGTCTTTGTAAGCGCAGTAGCGTTATCCAACCACTAGGGGGAGTAGCTCTGAGAATGCTCAGGAGATTGTACAGGGCTCCACCCTTGGCTTGGCTCGGCCCGCGACTCCTCCCCCTAGTGCTGCTGTATAAATACCCTTGTCCAGAGTCAGCCTGCAGTTCACTGAGAGTTCATCAACGGGTAACAGGCTGGCTCTGTAGTAAGTTGATTTAAGCCGATATTCATATCGGAAACACGTGTCTGGTGAATTGATGGTTCCATCACAGCTTGTGTTTATATAGTCCCGTTAACATATTAAAATATTCCAAAGTGCTTTGCAGGAGCATTGTCAAAATTTGACAGAGTCACCTAGGAATCTATTTGGACAAGTGACCAAAAACTTTGCCAAAGTGGTAGGTTCTCAGGAGAGTAAGAAAGGGAGAGAGGAGCAGGGGCGGAGAGATTTCGGGAGAGAATTGCAGAGCTAAAGGCCTCGGCAAAGGCTTTTCATTCGGGAATGGATGGGAATTTCATTCGGGAATGGATGGGAATTGGGGGTGTACTGGAGTGTGGGGGTGGGGGTGGGGGCGGTGGGGGGGGGGGGGGGGGGGGAGAGACAGGAGTGAGATCCTGGAGGGTTTCAAGGATATTGGATAGGTAGGGTGGGGTGAGACCATGGAGGAGGTTGAAAACTAGAATGAAAATTTACAGATAGAGGCACTGCTGAAGGAGGAGCCAATGTCAGTCAGTGAGAGTAGCGGTCGTGGGTGACAGGTGGGGTTCACACATTGTTTTCGGATGAGCTCAAGTTTAGTGAGCTAAATTATGTCATTAGTTTAACATTACGTGTTCATCATTCATTCGTGTTATTTTAGCAGAAAATAATATACTCAAGAGGCTCCCCATTGTGGCAAAAATAATGGAAATGACTGCAACTCCCAAGTCCCTGCCCTGAACACAGCACTTCACAGTTCTGCTGGGACACATTACATACGTGTTGTATGAAGGCCGCTTGTTGTTTAAATCACCAGCTGCCTCCATTGAAGTGAGACTTGGTAGGTTAGGAGAATGAAACCCAACGTGTGCAGATTAAACCAGATAATAGTGGAGTTTGCATGTTCTCCCTGTGTCTGCTTGGGTTTCCTCCGGATGCTCTGGCTTTCTCCCACAGTCCAAACATGTGAAGGTTAGGTGGATTGGCCATGTTACATTGCCCCCTTGTGTCCAAAAAAGGAAGTGTAGATTAGGTTAAGAGGTTATTGGGATAGGGTGGGGAGTGAGCTTGCGTGGAGTATTCTTTTAGAGAGTCGATGCAGACTCGATGGGCCGAATGGCCTCCTTCTACACTGTAGGGATCCTATGACTTTCTATGGTTAACAGATGGATGACTGGGGGAAGGGGGGCATAGAATTGTTATGGTGCAGGAAGCCATTCAACCCATCGGGTCTGCACCAACCCTCTGAAAGAGCACCTTCCCTTGGGCCACCCCACCGCCCTATCCCCGTACCCTAACCTGGACATCCTTGCACACTAAGTGGAAATTTTGCATGGACTGTGGGAGGAAACCGGAGCACCCAGAGGAAAACCATGCAGACATGGGGAGAACGTGTAAACTCCACACAGACAGTCACCCAATGCTGGAATTGAACCCGACTCTGTGCCGTAGCAGTGCTAACCACTGTGTCACCGTGTTGCAAATGGGGTATCAAATGGGGTTTCATGGTCCATGGGGGGGGGGGTGGGTGTAGAGGGGCAGAGGGAGAATGTGAATGTGTGCGGGGATTGGGTGATGGCTGAGGGCCAGAAGGCTGTTTTGTTTGCTTTTGTCACTTTTTAATTAAATTTAACAAAGTTCCAGAGCACAGAGGCAGGTGTTCCTCTCAGCCCGTCTCCGAAACCGGCAGCATCCCCACTCATTCTGTGGATGGGGGGGTGGGGGGGGGGGGGGGGGGGGGGGGCACGCCCCCTAATTCAGCCTGCCAAACCAGAACGTATCGGAATTGCAGGTGGCTATTTTTAAAATCAGGCTTGCGGAGCCAGGAATCCTCTTGGTTCTGCACACCCGACCCCGGAGCAGAATCTGGGCCATGCTGAGGTGTCTAAACATGAAATGTCAAAAATTCGAGTCATCCTTGACATTCGAAATGAAAGGATTTACATTCCACGGAGTTGCCATTAGCAAGGCACTGGTCTGCTTGGGAAAACTGGAATAATGTTGACAATAATCCAAGAACACAGAGTTTAAGATGCATTTCCCAAGCCAATTTCAATGCTTTATGCATTAAGCTCAGGTAAAGAACAAGCTTACCCTTCTGGGGTTACATCTCCTAATTTAGATAAATTAATGAGCAGTTGAAACTACAGTTCTATTTCATTTGTCACCTTGCTTGGTAAAAGAAATCTAACTCGTCTTGCAATTTGCAATAACATTGGTCACTAATTAATTCCTTTGCCAGATCAATTATTTACAACGATCCCTGCAAAATACATGGCTGTTTGCGTGAAGGAATGACGGTACTGCTGGTCTTAATGCCAAACCTTTGGCCTTTTCCTATTTTACACAGCGTAGCTCAGAGAGAGCAATGACCACCTACAGTTTACTAAAGGAACATTTCACTTTCTAGTCTGTGCTGAGTTAGAGGGCCTCAGACACAGCAGCAACTGGAACTCTGCCTGAGGGTCTCAAGACCAAGAGCGGGAATTAACAGGCTCATTGAGTAGTATAGATATCTCTGAGTCCGAAGGTTGTGGATTTAAGTCCCACTCCAGAGACTTGAGTTTGAATTCTGTATTGGGGGAATATTGCACTATGGGAGGTGCCAACTTTCATATGGATGTCTGGGGTGGGATGGGGGGTGGCCTGGGGGGGGCACCCATATGACCCATGGCGCTATGTTCCCAGTTGGAATTCAGCAGCGCCTGCAGCCGCATGGTTGTCATGCAGGCTGTGGCAATGGGGTCCATGCCCAGCCATCCCCATCTCCTAGCCACATCCCGCTACTCCGCCCCGGCCCTGGCAGACACTACTATAGTGATGTTGGACACTGTTTGGACCCCTTCCTGCATCCTTAGCAGCCATGGCGCCTGTGTTGCAATTTGAAATATCACAAGTGAATCTCGCCATTGGTACTTCCTCCTGGTGGAGGCGGAGCATCGTGCAAGGCCCAGAAAATGCTGGTTCGGGCCCGTTAATGATATGCCAACAGCCTTTATCGCACAATATGCATGCCCATGCCAGCATACAGGGTATAATGCATTCACGCCGCTGTCAAGGCCGTTTGGCTTCCGGAGCCAACCTCAATTTTCGACGAACGCGAAAAGTGTGAAACACAGCATGTGCAGTTTAGACAAAGTAATAGCTGGTGTGATCTTGGTGGATTTGTTTGGATAGCCAGGGTTTCTCTTTCAGGAGGTAAAATACCCCTTTGAATATAGTTTTGGGACACCTTTAGGGTAGGTGAGGCACCCTTTTTGGATTGTTAAAAATAAACATGATTGTGCATAAAAAATGCATCAACTCTTTGGAACTGTCAAGCCATCAAATAACTGTCAAAGCAGTCAAAGAGTTGCAAAGCTGTCAACGAGGTATCTCAACTCATTGAAACTCTAAAGCGAATTGGAACTGTCAAAGTTGTCAATGGATCGAATTCTGCTGGGCTTTAAATTTAAACAAGAGTTCAACAAAAATATGTGCTTGATATTTCACTGTAGGATTTGTGCTGGAATTACTCAAGAAGCTTGACACCATCCAGAGCCAAGCAGCCCGTTTGACTGGCACCCTTTCCACAAACATTCACTCCCTCCACCACCAACGCATAGTAGCAACAGTGAGTACTATCTATAAGGTGCACTTTGAGAACTCCTCAAGTCTTCTTAGACAGCACCTTCCAAACCTATGACCACTACCATCTAGAAAGACAAAAGTAGCAGGTGCATGGGAACACCATCACTGGAAGTTCTCCACCAAGCCAATTCCAGACTTGGAATTACATCTCTGTTCCTTCACTGACTCCAAGTCAAAATCTTGGAAGTCTCTCTCCAACATCACTATGGGTGTATCTATACCATATGGACTGCAGTGATTTAAGAAGGCAGTTCACCACCACCTTTTTATGGGCAATTAGGGATGGGCAATGCATGCTGGCCTAGCCAGAGAAGCCAAAATCCCTTGAACGCATTAAAAAAGCGAAGTTTGATTGACAGTTCCAAGTGGTTATAGAGTAGAAAGGTTTCTTTTCATAAGATTAAATGAAGAAATATTAATGTACTGAATCATTTTTCACAAATGGAAGTGATTGTTTTTGTTTGAAATAGTGATGTAATCAATAGACACAATTTTCTTTTTAAATCAGCACAATCCTGAGGTTTATTCATGTTGATTACTGGAATTCTCCAGTTTCTGTACATCCAACGTAACAGTGCAAATCTGGGCCTGTATGTCTGGTTTAATGCTGAACTTTCTAACCTTAAATTTGAACACCTCATTTGCTTCCTCGATGGCCTCATGACTCTATTGTGGCCCGTCGACATTTTATCAAAAATGAGGCCCGTGATTCTCCCCTGTGCCACGGTCTCAAGCGTATAATCCTGCAAGCTATGCAAATACCTGGAACCACCCAAACACAAATGCAGTCCCATGATGGACATTTAGTGCACAGAGACCCATTCCCATTATGTGTAAGCAATCTGCACTTTCCATTCCTAACTCCTCCTGTTATCCATAAAAATTTTCATTTGCAAATAGAAATTGTGCTCAAGCTCGTTAACGGCCCACAGCAATGCTTCCAGCTACATAAGTAACTGGATTTTAAACAACCTTGGCCAGGATTTTACAGCCCCATCATGCTGTGTCTCCCAATAGCGGATGCAATGGGCTATTTAAAGTCCTGTTCACTGGAAGAGGATCTTTATATTCGGCCGGGTGGGAGGGCCCCAGAGAAGATTGACAAGCTCGGCACAGATTTTTTTTCAATTTAGCGTACCCAATTAATTTTTTTTCCAATTAAGGGGCAACATAGCGTGACCAATCCACCTAACCTGCTCATCTTTGGGTTGTGGGGGTGAAACCCATGCAAACACTGGGAGAATGTGTAAACTCCACACGGACAGTGACCCAGGGCCGGGATTCGGACCCGGGTCCTCAGCACCGCAGTCCCAGTGCTAACCACTGCGCCGCATGCCCGCCAAAGCTTGGCACAGATGTCAGCATTCCAGATCCTCAGGAAATTCGAAAGGCCAGGAAGCACGATGAACACTAAATCAATGTGTGCACAACTACCCTTTCACTGTTTAAACATTTCTCATGAATTCCCAACAGATTCCCTGTCAGTCCTGTAAAATGATGCCAGGAGTCTAATCGTAGCCTCTTCCCAGACATTTCAACCAGGTTTGGGTGTCTCGTGAATTACTAACAGTGCCATCGACTACGGCATCAGCAAGAGCATGTATAAATGAGTTCCAATAATGGTGTCTTTGAGGCGGTATGGTTGCACAGTGGTTAGCACTGCTGCTTCATGCTGCCAAGGACCAGAGTTCGGATCCCAGCCCCCGGTCACTGTCTGTGTGGAGTTTGCACATTCTCCCCGTGTCTGCTTGGGTCTCATCCCCAACCCGAAGATGCGCAGGGTAAGTGGATTGACCACGCTAAATTGACTCTTAATTGGGAAATAAAAAATATTGGTGTAATTACTAAATAGTCATTTCTCATGGTCTTGTTATCTTTAATGGGCCATCTCGGTAAGGTGCAAGACTGAATTACTCATCCTAACCGTGGAAGATGATCGTCATTTGGAGATATTTTCAGAGTCTAGGGGCAGGATTCTCCCTTCTGGGGATTAAGTCCCCATGCCAGCGGGAAAATCGGCGGCAACTGCTCGGCATCAACAATCCCCGAAAGTGCGGAATTCTCCACATTTTCAGGGGCTAGGTGGACGCTGGAATTATCGCCGTCACTCCAGCCGCCGGTAAAGGGCCGGCGCGAGTTCGCGCATGTGTGGAACGACCGGTGTGATTCCGCGCATGCGCAGACCGGCCGGCGTATTTTTGGCCATGCGCGGGGGGTTCTCTTCTCTGCGCCGGCCCCCGGGCAATATGGCGGAGCCCTATAGGGGCTGGCACGGAAGGAAGGAGTACCCCCATGGCACATGCCCGCCCGTAGATCATAGAATTTACAGCGCAGAAGGAGGCCATTCGGCCCATCGAGTCTGCACCAGCTCCTGGAAAGAGCACCCTACCCAAGGTTAACGCCTCCACCCTATCCCCATAACCCAGTAACCCCACCCAACATTAAGGGCAATTTTGGACACTAAGGGCAATTTATCATGTCCAATCCACCTAACTTGCACATCTTTGGACTGTGGGAGGAAACCGGAGCACCCGGAGGAAACCCACGCACACACGGGGAGGATGTGCAGACTCCGCACAGACAGTGACCCAAGCCAGAATCGAACCTGGGACCCTGGAGCTGTGAAGCAATTGTGCTAACCACTATGCTACCATGCTGCCCGGCCAGACCACCATGGGGGCCCACATTGGGGTCGGTTCCCCCCCCCGTGCCCCCCCAAGGACTGCCCCAGCATACTCATCTGCCAGGTCGTCCTGCCATGTGTGAGGTGAGTAATTCACGCCGGCGGGACTGGCTAAAAATGGACACCCGCTCGGCCCCTTAGGGCCTGGAGCATCGCCGGGGGGGGGGGGGGGGGGGCATTGTCAATGGCCCCCAATCAGCGTGTCAGAAATCCCGCCGCCACCCGAAGAATGGCGCCGGAGAATACGGCAGCTTGTGTTGGGGCGGCGGGGTGGGATTCTTCCCACCCATAGAGTCATAGAGTCATACCGCATAGAAAGGCCCTTCAGCCCATCGGGTCTGCACCAGTCAAAAACAACCACCTAACTATTCTAATCCAATTTTCCAGCACTTGGCCCATAGCCTTTTATGCCCTGGGATCACAAGTACACATCCAAATACTTCTTAAATGTTATGAGGGTCTCTTCCTCCATCACCCTTTCAGGCAGCAAATTCCAAACTCCCACCACCCTCTGGGTAAAAAAGTTTTTCTTCACATCCCACCAATACTCCTGCCCCTTCCCTTAAATCTATACCTCTGGTCATTGATCCCTCCACCAAGGGGAAAGGTTTCTTCCTGTCTACTCTATCTATGCCTCTAATAATTTTATACATCTCAATCGTGTGTCCCTCTGCTCCAAGAAAACAATCCCAGTCTATCCAATCTCTCTCCATAACTACAGGCAACATCCTGGTAAATCTCCTCTGTACCCTTTCCAGTGCTATTACATCCCTCCTATAATGTGGATTCCAGAACTACACACAATGCTCTAGCTGTGGTCCAACCAACGTTTTATATAGTTCCAGCAGAACCTTCCTGCTCTTAACCTCTATGCTTTGGCTAATAAAGGCGAGTATACCAATACAGATTTTGCCATCAGTTTTACATAAATGATAGTGGAGAACTGGCTGTGAAAGAAATTAACAGATTTCAAGTCATTGGGTTCTGACAGCGTATTTCAGAGGCTGATGATAGAACGCCAACACAGCAGAGGCTCAGGCCTCAATTGTGCAGATTATGACATGGAAAGCAACCCGAGGTGCCAACCTTGGCCCAGTGGTAGCCATTTTGCCTGGGAATTAGAAGACCCTGGGTTCAAGCTCCACTTCAGGACTTGAGCATGCACAGTATTTCAGTGAAGTGCTGCAGGAGTGCTGTCTTTCAGGTGTGACTTTAAACCAAGGTCCTATCTGCCCTCTCATTGTACAGGAAAAAACCCACATCACTATTCCAAAGCAGAGTAGGGCAGTTCTTCCAGTCTCCTGTCCAACATTTATCCTTCAACCCACATCATTAAAATTGCTTAATTGGTCATTTATTTGAGTCCCGTTTGGGGAATCTTGTTGCCCGTTTCCCTACATTCTAACAGAGGCTTTAGTTCAAAAGTAATTTACCAACTGAGAAGCACGTTGGAACATCTTGAGGTGATGAAAGGTGCAACAGAAATGAAAGTTCTTACTCCATCTCTCATTCTAATGTAACATGCTTGTTCAAGGAAGAGAGGGGTAACCCATATACCTACAGACCAGTTAACATTACTTGCGAGTAAATGTTGTGAAGCTAAGTTTCAAAATAAAACCTTTAGAAACGTGTGTGTTAATCAGGGGCAACAGCACAATTGTGCAAAAGACAAATCACACTTGAGAGATTATGGATAATAAAAACCAGCGGAAAGGCAGGAGGAACATTTTCGCTGAAGAGAGTAGTAAGTATGTGGAACAGATTACCGGTATGTGTCATGGAAGAAGAAACCTAATAGGTTTCAAGAAGGAACGAGACAGGTTCTTGTCAAAATAAGGGATTCAGAGTTGCATGAAATGCACAAGGGAATACTATGGATAGGTTGGCCAGATAGCTCTCGGCACAGGGAGCTGATGACTCCCTTGCAGATTGCAGATGCAACTTAATGCAGAAAAACGTGAGGGAATACATTTCCAGAGGACAAACAAGGAATGGGGGTATACACTAAATGGAAAGATTTTGAAAGATATATCATAATATACACACAAGTATATGATGGTGGACAGACAGACATTGATTGACACACAGGATGACCAATGAACACACAGAACACAGCAGCCAATCACCAGACAGGACACGGCCACTATAAAGCCAGAGGGCCCCAGTTTTCCCGCTCTCTTGGGATGCAGCCTCTGAGACAGCCAGAGCCTGTGAGCAACAACTCGAACATCCACCATGTGGTAGTAAGATAGTCTGGTCAGGTTAGCCTCAGGTTTCCAGTCAACTCAGCATAGTGTCAACCCACAGTTTAAGTATGTTTAACAGTTGGTAGTTCAATAAAATAGAGTTGCATTTCTCCAAGTGTTGGAAGCCTGTCTCCCTCACTGCATGGTAAACGCAGTCCTCGCAGACCCAGCATATCCAACACATCAGGATATATTGGAAAATTGAGAATGAAGGATTCAAATAGATAATATCCTCAAAATACAAGTACAGATAATTGGAGGTGAGTACGCAGGTCCAGGTGGCGGGGGTGGGATTATAGGATGGGCTCACCTTAGTGATCGAGCAAGAAGGTGGCAGATGGAATATAATGTGGACAAATGTGAGGTTATCCCTTTTTATATGAGGAACAGATTTTGAAGTGGTAAGAAATTAGGAAGTGTAGATGCACAAGGAGACTCTATGTGTCCTCATCAATACTTCACTGAAAACTAACAAGCAGGTGCAGTGAGCAATTAGGAAGGCGACTGGGATGATGGCCCTAATCGCAAGGTTTTGAGTCCAGGAGCACCAGACCATGCCAGGATTACTGTGCGCAGTTACCTTAAGAAGGGTATTATTGTCACAGAAGGAGTGCAACGAGACTGGTTATGGGGATGGTGGGACTGTCCTATGAAGAGCGATTGGGGAAACTGGGCCTGTATTCTCTAGAATTTCGAAGAATGAGAGGTGATCCCATTGAAACGTACAAAATGTGGATAGGCAGGGCAGATGCAGATAAGATGTTTCCCCTGGTTGGAGAGTCTTGAACCAGAGGACACAATTTCAAACTAAGGGGGAATCCATTTGGGACTGAAATGAGGAGAATGAGATGAATCTTTAGAATTCTCTACCCGGGGCACCTATAGGAGCTCAGTAATTGAGTATGTTTAAAGCAGAGACTGACCCATTTCTAACTACCAAAGACATAAAGGGATATGGAGATAGTGCAGCGAAAAAGGAGTTGAAGTGGATGATCAGCCATGATCATATTGAATGACGGAGCAGGCTTGATGGGCTGAATGGCCTACTCCTGCTCCTATGTTTTTAAGCATGGGTATATGGTTCAGAAGCATTGTTCTCAACGCCAACATGTTTAAATTTAATCCCAGCCACCTAACTCTAGGCATGCAGATGATCCGAAAAACCAGGGGCGGGATTCTCTAATAATGGGGCTATGTCCCCATGCCAGCGTCACAATGCGGGCATTTCACTCTGGACTTTCCTTAAGAAAGTCCAGAGTGATTCTCCTACCTGCAGGGGGCTCGCAGGGCCCCGGAGTAGTCCTCGTAGCTCTGGATGCGGATACTGAGCCCTGCAATTCCGGTCGGGAGTCCGCACATGCACATGGCGGAGGCCTACGGCAGCTAACCCGTGTGACATGGCGGACTCACACCAGAGACCATGATGACCGAAGTAGGTCCCTCTGAGATTGTGCGTGCCCGCGGATCGGTGCCGCCAGATCTCTTGCCTGGCCATCTGTGCGGACCCTCCCAACCCCCTCCTCACCCAGTGAAGGATCCCTCCCGGCCCCTACCAGGGCGGCCGCAGACTGAGTCCGCAGCTGCCACCGGCCGTTCCCGACAGGCAAAACGTGGTTAGAACCACGCCGTTGGGAACTCGGCGAGTTTCCCTGGGAGAATCGCCGCGGGGGCCCTCTGTCAAGTGGTCCCTTACCTGCGCCGCCTAGACCGCGATTTTCCAGGGACCGGAGAATCACGGGAGCAGCGCCCGGCCAGATTTTGTCATTGATGCCCATTCTCCGCCCCCGCGTCGATCACAATTTTGGGGCGGAGGGTCGGAGAATCCAGTCCCAGATATTGGCAAAGATTAATCAATTCTGAAGTTTGCTTAAAGGAAAAAGAGTTAGGTAGCCTCTTCATTTGAACAACTTGCACGTTTTAACACAGCCTGCAACAAATGTGTCAGCCTTGGCTCAGTGAGAAGCTCAGAGTCACATGGTTGTGGGTTTATAGTCCCACCCCAGAGACTTGGTCACATAATCCAGCCAATACTACTGTGCAGTGCCAAGAGTCCTATTGCAAGTGGCATATTTTGGATTAGATATTAAACCAGGGCATTGTCTCTTCTCTCCAATGGATTTAAAAGATCCCACGGTATTTTACAGCGAAGAGCATGTGAGTTTTCACTGATGTGCTGCCAATATGCATGCCTCAACCAACGCCATTTAAAAAAAACAGATGAGCAGGACATCATCTCACTGCTCTGACTAGGAGCTTGCTGTCAGTGAATTGGTTGTCACACTTCCCAAATTGTAGCAAGGACTACAATTCAGAAAATGCTTCCTTGTAGTACTTTGGAACACCCTGAGGTTAGGAATAATGCTGTCCAAACACACCTTCTTACTTACTTGCTTAATTCAAATTATCTGACAATTCAATGTTCTAAGTATCAAGAGTGATAGAATTCTCAGGAATAGAGGGCGAAATTCTCCCAAAACGGGAGAAATCGTCAAACTGCCGTAAAACCCGGGCGGGTTTTACGGCATCGCGCCCCTTCCCGACGGGGGACCGATTCTGGTCCCCCGTCGGGGCTAGCAGCCCGACGTCGGAGGCTCCGACAAGTCGGGCTTAACGAAAATCGTTAAGCCCGCTTGTCGGACTTAGCGCCGGCTGACGCGTCATATGACGTCAGCCGCGCATGCGCAGGTGGGAAGACTCCACCCGCGCATGCGCGGGTGACGGCATCGCGTTTTTGCGCGAAACCCGCGCATGCGCGGTCCGGGTTGCCCCTCAGCCGCCCCGCGTATTGATACTGCGGGGCGGCGGAAGGACAAATAGTGCGCGGGCATCGGGCCCGCTGCCCGCGATCGGTGGGCACCGATCGCGGGCCCATGGCACCCTTGGCACGGCCGTGGTACTGCCGTGCCAATCGGTGCCATGGTTATTTTTTTCCAGGTAGTCACGACGTTTTTACGAACGGCAGGACCAGGTGTGTTTGCCGTTCGTAAAAAGGTCGTAAAGGGCTGGGACTTCGGCCCTTCTAACAGCTGAGAATCGCTGCCGGCCGTAAAAAAACGGCGGCAGCGATTCGTGTCGGGATTTCGGCGGGGGGGGGGGGAGAATAGCGGGAGGGCGTCAAAAAAGTCGGGAAGGCCCTCCCGCTATTCTCCCACCCGTCGTGGGGGGCGGAGAATTTCGCCCAGAATATACTGCGCAGAATTGCCTGAAGGTAAATACCAATTTGTGTTGGGTCTCAGCGGGGAACGTGGGGCCAAGGTCACACATAGCCCCGTTTTGTGCACTGAGGAGCTCCGCTCTACAGATCTCCTGGCGTCCCAATCTCTGGAGTCCCCGAAGCAACCCCCGGCCAGCTCCCCCCCCCCCCCCCACCCCGTAAGCCCCAATGCACTAGGGGAGGGTACCTCACCCCAACACCTGCTGAGGGCACCCTCAGCCAGATCGCAACCTTGCAAAAATGCCAGCTAGGCACCTTGGCAGTGCCAACTTGGCAGTGCTCCTGCCAGCTGAAAAGCGCCCACCCATGGTCTCCGAGGTGAAGAAGAAAGATCCCAAGCCTCAGGTACGTCAGGAATCTGCACATTAAAGTGAGATTAGCTGTCTCGCTATAATATGCAGATTTGGCAAACGTGAGATCTCACGAGGCATTGCAAGCCGAGTAGATCCCTGGAGTGGAGTCGTCCGGCTTCTATCAACCATGCTGCGCCACAGCAAGCTGCTTTTCGGGCGCAGCGGGCCGTATAATCGCGCCCCAAATTTCTATCCAAAGCGTTGAAAATAAGGAACCGGGACTTATCCAAGTCCATACTAAGTTGGATGCTGCAAACAAAACTTTTAACCTGTGATAAAAGTTTTATAAATTTTAATATAATAACAATCATAGAGGCATAGGATGATATAACACAGGAGGCCATTCAGCCCATCATGTCTGTGCTGACTCCTTGAAAGAACCAGCCAACAAAGTTCACTCCTCTGCCCTTTTCACCAGAGCCTATATTCTGCCCTTCGAAGATTTCTCCAATTCCCTTTGGAAAGTTGCCACTGAATCTGCTTCCACTGCCCTTTCATTCATTCCGCTTTCTGGAACATAACATCTTGCCATGGAAAACAATGGCTCCATATTTAACGCCTGGTTCTTCCATCCATTATCTTAAATAAAATGTATTGATTTTCTAGGGTCAAGCCAAAGAATCAGAAGAAACGTTTTCTGAGATCTCGAGATAATGCCAGTGAAAAAGCATGATACTATACTCCCAAAATCAATTTGGCTAAGTGAAAATGGTGCTTTTTATCAGTTATTGCTATAGAGAAACCTTAATCAGAACTTAGATTGAAGTCTCTCTTAACCAGCTAAATTCATACAGTACTATTATTTATATTCAACTTTCAAGCAGTTATTGGATAGGCATATGGAGTGCACTAGAATGATTGGGAGTAAGTTGATTTGATCTTAGTTTCAGACGAGTTCGGCACAACTTCGTGGGCCGAAGGGCCTGTACTGTGCTGTGCAGTTCTATGTTCTATATTGAATTTATCATTTATCCTGCAACATAAACTTATCTGTACTGCTTTGCGTGCAACTAATTGTTCAACATGTTTCTGTCTCAGAGAAAGCCTCACAATGCCTTGAGCACATAGCACTGATAAATTGCTCTCATTAGACAAATCCTCTGTCCGGTAAATCTATGATGAAGTGCTGTGCTCCACAACAGACAAGGGCTGCTAGGAAAAGAAAGACCTTGAACTCTTTTGACTGGAGCCAGAAAAAGGACTTCAAACGACTTATTTTCAAAACCACAATCAATCATTCAATGTCCCAGATTGCAGCTGGATTGGTTGTCCGCAATGGACCCTGTTTCACCAATCCAGCCCTGAAGAATTGTGGCATGAATGACCTGCATTCAACCAACCATCAACCTACCACAGGGGAGAATAAACTCTGATAAGCGTTTGAATGAGCAATCCTTTGGCAGCCAATTCTTCATTGCTGAATAAAAAGAGAGTAGTCTTTTCACTGATTACCATCCAACAAAACAATGGGGTCAATTAAATTGTTGGCTCCTATTTGGGTGGTTCCACTTGCCAGTACTAATACAGTTCTCTACACAGAGTCACACCCCTGATTCTGTTATTCCAGTAACCAATATCCATTTACTTACTCTGTTCTCTGTTCTAATTATATCCTCTGCGGCAACAGTTTTATGCACCAATTTGACTTCTTATTTGCAATACATGTACGAATCTGGACCCTGCAATAACTACTTTCCTTTCATATATCCTGCAATAAACTAATGTTGCATTCCCCAATTCTGTGAAAACTATATCGTAATTCTGCATCCCAGATTAACTCTTTGCAAGCATTAACTTAACTAACGCTGTTCCCTGTCGAGTTCAAATACTGGGGGGAGTTCTCTGCCGGAGGGATTCTCCGTTCAGCCGGCAGCAAACCCACGCTTGTGGATTTAGTGGCGGCGTGGGGTGGCCACAATAGGAAATCCCATTGGTCGGTGGCGGGAACGGAGTATCCTGCTGCCGGCAAGAGTGCGTCCTCTAGAAACACGGGGCTGGGGACTGGAAAATCCAGCCCATTATCTGTTCACTTCATTAACTCCTTAATATCTTCCGTCCCCTTATGACCTCTCTGATATCTCTGTTCCCTGCACTAAGTTGTTAATATCTCTGTTCCCCGCTTTAACTCATTAATATTTGTTCCCTGCTCAAGCTCTTTAATATCTTCATTTTCTGCGCAAACTCCTTCATGGCTTTCTTTCCATTTCTAACTTTTCAAAATTTATGTTCGCTCTTCTAACTCGTCAAAAAAGATAGGGGCACAGCATGAGACTGCACTGCAGTTGGAAAAGAAAGTCTTCATCTGGAAAATTCCTTTTAATTGTATCTAACACTTTCAATTAGCTTCCTGCTGCTGCCTGCAAGTTGACCGTCAGCTCACAATAGGAGAAGAAGGTGGTGGAGGAGGGAACATGTTTGGGAGACGTATCTGCTGGCATTTTTATTATTTCGCACCCCGCTCCCCATCCCATCCCACCTCCAAACCGGTCTCCACTGGCCTGGTAAAACCTCCCACCAGTTCTCTCTTTTCTGTCCTAAGTATTTCAGGGGCCACTGTGTTCCTATCTCAGCAGTGAGGAGATAGCGAGAGAGCAGTAGGAGGGATTGTCGCCGTAAAACTGACAAGCTGTGAAGGCTTTGGTCAGTTGCACTGAATAGCTACAGAGATGGACAGGTTGAGAGGCTGCCTTGCACAGCACTGATTGTGCCAGAGAATGCATTGGAGGTGAGGACTTAACAGCCTGGGAGGCACTTCACTTGTCACCCAGACTCAGATGCACCTCCAATCTGCCAGCTTTCTGAGCAATACAGGAGCTATATTGTTTTTGTCAGAACTATATCTTGCACTGTCACTCAATCTAAAACCAAGAACATCCTTCCGAACAGCACTGTGAATGTACCTACTCCAGATGGACTGCAGTTTCTCAAGAAGGTGGCATAGCACCACCTTCTCAATAACAATTAGGGGGATGAAACAAATGCTAGCCCTGCCAGCGAAACAAATAACCTACAAAATATTTTTTTAAATGGAGAAACTTATGCAACTCCATCATTCTCCTCTGCTGAGGGTTCAGGGCAAAGATATTTCCTCTGTTACTGGAGGAGCACCAACACCAGTAGCCTGCTACACAACCACAATACCCCTGCAGAGGGCAGAGACGATACCCAAGTGTGTGCAGATGGAAGGAGGCAGTAGTTTGACAGGCAATGGAGCAGCTATCCTGATGTGTGAACACAAATGCCTCAGGAGACTCAGGTTCTCAGGCCAGCTCACCACTGACATTTTCATCTTCATATTACCAGTCTGCCGTCCCAATGAACCAGGAGGGCACACACTGCCCGTGTCAAACAAGGTGTCCGTCACTGGATGCAAGCCACTGAGATGGGGATGTGAGATGCGAGTGGGAGGAGGAATAGGTTGAGCTGCAGAGATTCCAGCCCCGGGGTGGGGTGTTACTGTGTGAGTCGCAGTGTGGGGATTGACAACTGACAGTGTTACGCCACCAGCTTGCTATGCCTTCCTGCGAACCTGGATCCATCCAGTGCAATTTGCTTCCTGATTAGAGAAGTCCCAATGCCCTTTCTCCACCACCTCCAACTATGTCTATTTAGTTGAAGGAAATATCATCTTCCTCCAGCACTTGTGAAAGTTTACCTCGCTGCCATGCCTTGGCCGCGATTCTCCGCTCCCCACGCCGGGTGGGAGAATCGCGGGAGGGCCGGGCGACTCACGACACGCCGCCCTGGCACCCCCCGCGATTCTCACACCCCCCCGCTCGGAGAATCGCCGTTTTTCACGGCGACCGGCGATTCTCCGGCCCGAATGGGCCGAGCGGCCTGACGTTCCCAACCTGTTCACGCCGGCGGCAACCACACCTGGTCACTGCCGTCGTGAACATGGCGACAAAGATTTGTTTGTGGCTTGTGGGAGGCGGAGAGGGGAGTGAGCACCACGGCCGTGTTCGGGAGGGGACTGACCCGCGATCGGTGCCTACCGATCGTCGGGCAGGCGTCTCCAAGAGATGCACTCTTTCCCCTCCGCTGCCCCGCAAAATCAAGCTGCCACGTCTTGCGGGACAGCGGAGGGGAAGACGGCAACCGCGCATGCGCGGGTTGGAGCCGGCCAACCTGCGCATGTGCGGCTGACGTCACTTAGGCGCCGCCGTCGCGTCATTTCCGGCGGCCGAGATTTACGGAGTGCCGCTCCTAGCCCCCTGGAGGGGGTAATTAGGGTGCGAGGAGCGGCCTCCGAGGCCGTCGTGAAACTCGGCCGAGTTCACAACGGCCTTCCCGATGCCGCGCCGGAGCAGAGAATTCTGCCCCTTAGCTCCCTCAATATGACCTCCATGTAAGAGTGGGAGATCAAGGGCCTGCTTTTCAATGATTCATCACCATTTCCTCTTTAATGCCACCAGTTCCTGAACTAACTGATGAAAAATCACCAATTTCCATTGTAACTCAACCAACTCAACTCAACTGTACCTTGTTCCCAGCACAAACCCTTTAATATCTCTGGTCCATGAACTATGCATTAATATTTCTGCACAATGTATTAACACACAAATATCTATTTGCCCTCTAATAACTCCTGAATGTCTGTTTGCTGCTCAGAATGTTTAATATGTTTCCTGCTCTAATCCTTGGGTACGTACCTTTGATCTCTGCTCTTACTGTTTTATATATTTGTTCCGTACAGTAACACTTTAATATCCCTGTTCCACACACTAATATTTCTGTGCCAAGTATGAACTATTATACATCTTAGTTCCCTGTACTGGGTCCTGAATAGGACTATTCCCAGTCCTAACGCTTCAATATCGATGTTCCCTGTAATAACATGTTAATATTTCAGCTCCATGTACTAATTCTTAATTATCAACATTTCCTGTGGTAATTCTTCTCTGTCTCTACTCCCTGCACTAACATCTTGAATATCTCTGATCCACTCACTGGTTCCTTAGTATGTATTTCATATCCTAACCCATTAAAATCTTGAATACAATCACTCAGCATTCACTGTCTCCATTCCCCTTCCAACTCTTTAATATCTTTCTTCCCGCAGCAACACTTTCACATTTCTGCTCCAAGTGCTGACTCTTAAATAGCTCCCCTGCCTATTGTACATCTTTGTTCCCTGCTTTAACTCTTTAATATATCTGTTCTCTTCTCTAAGTCTTTAACATCTGTTCTCTGTTCTAACTCTTTAATATCTCTGCTCCCCGCTCCAACTCTTTAATATCTCTGTTCTCTGCTCTAAGTCTTTAATATCTCTGTTCTCTGCTCTGAAGTCTTTAATATCTCTGTGGTCTGCACTAACTCTAGAATATCTCTGTGCCACACACTAACTCTTAAATATTTCTGTTCTCTGCATGAACTCTTTAATATCTCTGTTCCCTCCTCTAATTCTTTAATATCTCTGTTCCCATCGCAAATCTTTAATATCTCTGTTCCCTTCACTAACTCTTCAATATCTGTTTTCCCTCCTCTAGCTCTTTAATATCTGTTCCCTTCTCAAACTCTTCAGTATCTCTGTTCCCTGCTCTAACTCTTTAATATCTCTGTTCCCTTCTCTCACTCTTTAATATCTCTGTTCCCTCCTCTAACTCTTTAATATCTCTGTTCCTTTCTCTAACTCTTTAATATCTCTGTTCTCTTCTCTAACTCTTTAATATCTCTGCTCCCTTCTCTAACTCTTTAATATCTCTGTTCCCTCCTCTAACTCTTTAATCTCTCTGTTCCGTGCTCTAACTCTTTAATGTGGAGATGCCGGCGGTGGACTGTGGTGGGCACCATAAGAAGTCTTACAACACCAGGTTAAAGTCCAACAGGATTGTTTCGAATCACTAGCTTTCGGAGCGCAGCTCCTTTACCAGGCTCCCTTACATCTGAACATTGCTGCTGCATACATAAACAATTAAATCTCTTTCATTCCTGTGGTAATTCCGATATGTCTGTATTCCCTGCACTAACTCTTTACTATATCTGTTCTCTTCTCTGACTCTTTCATATCTCTGTTCCCTTCTCTAATTCTTTAATATCTCTGTTCCCTTCTCTAACTCTTGAATGGCTGGGATTATCCGACACTCTGCGCCGAAATCGCGCCTGGTGCGGGGGTGGAGAATAGCCGTTCACGCCGGAAATCCGGCGCGATGGTGCTTCCGCGATTCTCCGCAGACTCGCCAGTCGCACGTGTGCAGACGATGCGGCGCTGGTCGGGGGCAACTGAAAGAGGCCCCGGCGGTGATTCACCGCAGTCGACCGCCCAAACTCCTGCCGGCGTGGTTTTCATCTGGTACCACCCGGCGGGAGCTCGGACCCGCAGCTGCAGTGGCGGTCCTGGTGGGGGGCGGGGGGAATCTGACTCCAGGTGAGGCCTCAGCGGTGGTCAGGCCAGCAATCGGGGGCCACTGATCAGCGGGCCGTCGCGATCTGAAGGGTGACCTATTGTCCTCCACACGGGCCTGCTGTGTGGCTCTGCCATGTCGGTGGCACCTACGCCGAAATGGGACGCCGCGCGCATGTGCGGCCGGGCCGTCTGGACAGCAGGGCCCCACCGGCAGCCAGAGCTGTGGGACGCACGCCGGGGCCCTGCTAGCCCCCTGGAAAATGGAGAATCACTCCAGACTTTCGAGGAAAAAGTCCAGAGTGATTCTCGCCCGTTTTTCAGCGGGCATGGGGACTTTGTCCCCAAAAGGGAGAATCCCGCCCAATATCTCTGTTCCCTTCTCCAACTCTTTAATATCTCTGCATTGACCAGAGCTGCCAACATTGCCCAAGATAAATCAGTAATCCAGATACCAAAAATCAGTATTTTGGCAGTGAAATCGGCATTTTCATTTCAAAGAAAAAATGCCCACCAATCTGAAGTACAGCTTTACACCTTTATTGCAAAATCTAAAACACAAATGGAAAATGCAAATCCAATGCTTTTACACACATGTACAGGAACCTCGATGCAAGACAATGTAAAGGATCACATGGCACGCATGTGGTGTTATAGTGTGCGGGGCGGAGATGAGAGTGGGCGGGCCTCTGCGCAGGGCCCTGTCTTCCAGCAGCCATCGCCAAGGAAACCAATCGAAGCGTTTCAGGAGGAATGCATTCAGCTTGGCAATCAGCTGCTCTTCCCAGTTCCTCCCCCACCCCCCGACCCCACAAAGCCAGCCTGTTCTTTACAGGGAGCTGCCTCTTCATATTTTTTTTCTTCCCCAAAAATCTCCTCTCGTTTCAATACTCTTCCTTCAGTGCGGTGTCAGGTTGGATTTGACCGAGGGCTGCATAGGATTGCACATTTCAACACGATAAATCATATTGCCTTATTCAAGCAGATTATCCGTATGAAATACTAAAGTCCATGCTAGTTGGCAGCGCTGACTGACTCTTTAATATCTGTTCCCCGCACTAACTCAAGATTATCTCCGTTCTCTGCTCTAACTCTTTAATATCTCTGTTCCCCGCACTAACTCTTTAATGTTTCTGTTCTCTTCCCGAACTCTTCAATATCTCTGTTCTAACTCTTTAATATCTGTTCTAACTCTTTAATATCGGTTCTCCACTCCAACTCTAATATTTAATATCTCTGTTTCCCACACTAACTCTTATATCTTTGTTCCCCGCAATAACTCTTTAATATCTGCTCCCTGCACTAACTCTTTAATATCTCTGTTCTCTGCTCTAGCTCTTTAATATCTCTGTTCTCTGCTCTAGCTCTTTAATATCTCTGTTCTCTGCTCCAACTCTTTAATATCTCTGCTTGCCTCTCCAACTCTTTAATATCTCTGTTCTCTGCTCTAGCTCTTTAATATCTCTGTTTTCTGCTCTAGCTCTTTACTATCTCTGCTTGCCTCTCCAACTCTTTAATACTGTATCTCTGTTCTCTGCTCCAACACTTTAATATCTCTGTTCTCTGCTCTAGCTCTTTAATATCTCTGTTCTCAGCTCCAACTCTTTAATATCTCTGTTCTCTGCTCTAGCTCTTTAATATCTCTGATCTCTGCTCTAGCTCTTTAATATCTCTGTTCTCTGCTCTAGCTCTTTAATATCTCTGCTTGCCTCTCCAACTCTTTAATATCTCTGTTCTCTGCTCTAGCTCTTTAATATCTCTGTTCTCTGCTCCAGCTCTTTAAGATCTCAGATCCTGCTCTAAGATGCTAATGGCTGGGTTGGAGAATCCCCGGGGTAGCTTGATTCTGCCCCGACGCCGGACTCCCTATTCTCCGGCGCCGGTTTTCGGGTGCCGGCGGGATTGCCGCCACGCCAGTCGGGGATCGTTGACAGCCCCCACCCTCCCGCCCCCCCCCCCCCCCCCCCCCCCCACCCCCGATTCTCCAGGCCCCAATGGGCCCAGTGGCCGACGGGTTTGGCCCAGTCCCGCCGGCATGGATTACTCACCTCACACACGTGGGGACCTGACAGGTAAGTGTGCGGGGCCGTTTTGGCAGGGGGGCCAGGGGAATCTGACCCCGGGGGCAGGGCCACGGTGCCCTACCGATCGGTGGGCGGAATGGTTCCGTGGGGGTCTACTCTACACCGTGCCGGGCTCCGCCATATTACCAAGGGGCCGGCGCGGGGAAGGGAACCCCCAAGCATGTGCGGAAATATGCCAGCTGTTCCGCGCATGCGCGAGATCACGCTGGCCAGGACACGTGTGGGGCGTTCCCAGCCGCCTGGAGCTGCGGGGAATTCCCCACTTTCGGGGGAAATTGACGCCTGAGTCGATGGCGCCAGTTTTCCTGCCGGCATGGGGACATAGCCCCATTTTTTAGAGAATCCCGCCACTAATAGCTCCATTTCCTGCACCAACGCATTAATATATCTGTTCCCAATTCTCACACTTTCATATTCCTATCCCCTGCACTGCACATTTAATATCCGCATTCCTTGCTATAACCCTTCAACATCTCTGTGTCCACTCTAACTCTTTAATATCTCTGTTCTCTGCTCAAACTCTTTAATATCTCTGTTCAGCGTACTACCTCTTTAATATCTCTCCCCCCTACTCTTGGGATCTGTGTGTGCGGAGGGAGGAGGGAGGGGGGGGTGGGGTTCCCATTCGGCATGGGGCCTGTGGTGGGTCCCCCATTATAAGAGTACCTGTGGAGGTCCCTTTGGACAGGTGGGCACTCAAGAGTGGGAGGGTGACTCCCTATTACATGGGTCCCTGAAAGTCCCCCTATTACAGAGGTTCCTGAGGGGGTCCCTTTGTTCAGGGGGCCCTGGGATGGGGTGGCGGGTTGTCTTCCTATAACAAAGGTCCCTGAGGGGGCCCCCAATTACTGGGGTCCCTGGGAGAGTGGCGGTTTGGTACAGGGAGGATGGGCATGCAGTGCATTGTGGGGACATGGGACTGGCACTCAGTTGGGCTTTAATGGCCTTAACCAGCATGGCCCTGGCATGGTGGTAGGGTAAGGGGGTTACCCCCTTGACCCTCCATGAGGTCCACCACACCAGCTGGTAGAAACCTCATAATTCCAGGCCCCGGGGATTGAATCACGGGGGGCCAGAGCCTTGGGTGCCAGGCCAGCTAAATGAACACAAGTAGGTCATTAAGACCTATTTGCATTATTTTACATGCTCCAACTGGTGCTCGGTCATAGACTACGATTCCATTGCCAGCAGGGGGTCAGAGCATCGTGATTGGATCAGTGCTCAGCGTCGATCCGATTTTGCCCCCTCGTCTGATTCTCTGTCCCATCGGGGTATGTGATCTGGGCATCTGGAATGGAGAATCCCGCTCATCATTCTTAAGCATGCTTTCAATCTCCTTTTGAACCTCAGCCAAATTTAGTGAACACAATATGTATGGTGTTGCTTAATTGAAACAGAACTTTTTACATCTACATCATGTAAAATCACCACTGTACTTCCTAGTTTGTTCCCACATATAGCTCAATGTGACCATAATAACTCTTTCGGGTCACCTGAAGGTAATTCAGTAATTTATCCAATTTTATTATTACTTATTCATCATTTTTCCCGCCGACCGACGATTCTCCGGCCCAGAAGACGGCAACCGCGCATGCATGGGTTGGAGCCGGCCAACCTGCGCATGTGCGGCTGACGTCACTTAGGCGCCGCCGTCCGCGTCATTCTCGGCGCGCCGCATTGACGCAAGCGCAACTGCAAAAGCGCGCCGCATTGACGCAAGTTTCCCGCAACACCGCACCTAGAGGATGTCATTGCTGGGCGGAGCCCAAGAAAACAGAGAAGCAATCCTTTTCTTGGAGAAGCTTTGGAAGAGAGAAGAGCTGAATTCTGATCTGCCTGACCTTGAGTTCACAATTCTCTCACAGTAGGATAGTTATAAAAGAGTAACATCTCTTTTACTTGGGAACAAGGATGAAGCTGAGACACGCCAGGTAAGCCAGCACTTTGAAGACATTCAGCCAGAGTTTTAATAGGTTCTAATAAGAGCCAAATATATTTTATATATCAAGTATTACTCTATGCCATGCAAATTTTAATGTAGATTGAGATCTGTACGTTTATTTTCTTGTTGTTTAATGGGAAATTAAGTAGTTATGCTAAGGGATAACTGCAAGCTGTTCTTTTCAAGTTAAAGTGAAATAAAAAAGTTTAATATTGTATTCATAATAAAGTTTTGTTTTAGAAATACAATGGGCGGAATTCCCCGCTCCCCAAGTGGCGTGGGAGAATTGTGGGAGGGCCTCCCGACATTTTTTACGCCCCCCTGGCGCCCCCAGCGATTCTCTCCCCCCCCCCCCCCCCTTGGAAGAATCGGCGCTCGCCGTTTTTCACGGTGAACGACGATTCTCCGAGCCCGATGGGCCGAGCGACCGGCCCTTCACGCCCGTTTCACCACGGCAGCAACCACACCTGATCGCTGCATTCGTGAAATGGGCGGCGGATGCCCGTTTAGGGCATCCAGGGGCCCGATTGGGACGGGAGCACTGCGACTGTGCTCCGGAGGGGACAGGCCCGCGATCGGTGCCCACCGATCGTCGGGCCTGCGTCCAAAACGGACGCACTCTTTCCCCTCTGCCGCCCGGCAAGATCAAGCCGTCACATCTTGCCGGGCGGCGGTGGAGAAAGACAGCACCACGCATGCGCGGGTTCGCGCCGTCTGCGCGCTGATGTCATCCGCGAAGCGCCGTTCGGGCGTCATTTCCGGCGGCCGAAGTCGCGGCTGGGAACGACGGGGGCCCGCTCCTAGCCCCCCGGGTGGGGGTGAATTAGGTGTGGGAAGCGGGCCCCGAGGCCGTCATGAACCTCGGCCGAGTTCACGACGGCCTCCGCAATTTTTGGAGCTGCCGGAGAATTCCGCCCATAAGCCCTATTTCTCGTGCAATCACTGCTGGAGTCAATCATTATTTCCGCACAGTCTTACAAATAAACTAAAATATCGGGGCTTTGGTCCAGTATCCTAGCTACTGCTGGGATTTGGTCTGGGATCGCTTATCAACCCATCTCTGAACAGGCCGCACACTCTTTGGCACTTTGTCAGCTACAACCATGGTTTCTTTTTGCCACTTTTTGCCAGGGGCTGGTTTAGCACCCTGGGCTAAATCGCTGGCTTTGAAAGCAGACCAAGGCAGGCCAGCAGCACGGTTCAATTCCCACACCAGCCTCCCTGAACAGGCGCTGGAATGTGGCGACTAAGGGCTTTTCACAGTAACTTCATTGAAGCCTACTCGTGACAATAAGCAATTTTCATTTCATTCATTTCATTTCACTTTAATAAAACATCTGTCTTTTCAGTACTTTTCCTATGATACCGACACTCTGACTTTGTGTCCAACTTTATTACAATGCAAACATTTAGGTTTTCTTATCTCTCTTCCACTCTCATAAGTTTCCTTTTTAACGCGAGGCAACATCTCTTCAATATCTCCAACTTATATCTTCCCTTGACCACCTGTGGGTTTCTCATTTCCCCAGTTTCTATCCTTCACAGGCTGAAAATTATGTCAAAAACCAAACCTTGATTCATGAACCAATTCACAATCATCTGCCATTTCTGCTGCCTGTTTAGCAGTTAGAACCCTTTGCTCTTCTACATCTACCACCAATCCTATTTACCCACTTCGCTCTGTGCAAAGTCCTTGGAGAGAACCTTTTAAGAGCTAACTGAATTCTCATTACTGTCGGAAGTGAGTCTTTAAATTCCTCCAGAATAATCATTTCCCCAAGCGCTTCATACGTTAAATCCATTTTTTAATATATAAATTTAGAGGACCCAATTTTTTTTTTCCCAATTAAGGGGCAGTTTAGCATGACCAATTCCCCTATCCTGCTGATCTTTTTGGGTTGTGGGGTTGAGATCCACGCAGACAAGGGGAGAATTTGCAAACTTCACACAGACAGTGACCCGAGGGCAGGATCAAACCCAGGTCCTCAGTGCCGTGAGGCAGCAGTTAACCACTGCGTCACAGTGCCGCCCTTTGTTAAATCCATTTTTAAAGCCTGTATCCACCTATCAAGATTATTTTCTTTGATTATTTCAAATTCTATCTATGTTTGACCTGGTTCTTAACTTAAGTTTCTAAACTTCTGTCTGTAGGCTTCTGGCACGAGGTCATATGCACTTGAAATGGCTTTTCTCACATTATAATCCCTAGATACCTCTGATCATGATGCAGGGGCTGGTTTAGCACAGTGAGTTAAACAGCTGGCTTGTAATGCAGAACAAGACCAGCAGTGCGGGTTCAATTCTTGTACCGGCTTCCCGGAACAGGCACCGGAATGTGGCGACTAGGGGCTTTTCCACAGGAACTTCATTGAAGCCTACTTGCGACAATAAGCTATTATTATTAAACACTTCACTCGCGCTACCTAACGATTTTGATTGAATCAATAATATGCACATGGTTTTAGCCAATTCAATCGTTTAGCTACTTTCTCAAATGAGATTTGTCTGTCTTTGTCAATGCTTAAACATATTTAAACACATTCCCACTAGGATTTGGGCTTGGGGGGGGTTACTCCTCCCACTGAACTTTCCGTAATGTCTGCCTTTAACTCCAACCTTTTCAGTTGATATACTTTATGCCTTTCCGACGCCCTCTTCTTCAGTTCCATTGTTCAAAGTTCAAATTTTCTCTCCTTGTCTTTCTCTCTTTGCCCTCTCTTTTTACTTTTCTTCTGCCATTGATTCTCTTTCCTTTACTTTTGCTTCTACCATTGCTTCTCTCTCCTTATCGTTTTACTTTGCTTCTAATTCAAGCTATCTCATTCCTTTAGCATGCTGTAATTGTTTAATCTGGCCTGGCTCTTAGCTAATTCCAATTATTCTGGCAGTGTCCCTGGCATCTTTTTGAAATTTAAATGCCGAGCTATCGTTTTAATTACCTCTACCTTTCTCACCCCTGAAGATAAAGGCAACTGCAACTTGACTGCCAATTCCACAAGTTTTGAGTTAACCACCTTTTGTCAACCGCCTGGAGTGATTTCCTCAACACCCAAGAAGCTCTTTGCCTCTGAAAGAGCCATTTTACAAGTGACTCCCTATTAAACTAAGTGTATCGACACCTGAAAGAAAGCAACAGCTCCTCACAGTCACTGTCTTTAAATTCAATAATCCCAAGCCAAACAATGAGTTATACTTTTAAAATCCTGGACAAGTCCCCATATTTGTGAGGTTCCTGGATGAGAACCCAACTATCTGCAATTTGTGAAACTTCGATGAAAGGTGACAGCACCATAGGAGTGATAACAGTGACCAATAGGTATATTTTCTGTTGAAACAAACTTTAATTTGAACACAGAATTAACCACATTAACAACAAACAAATAGCTTTATAGTTAACAGCTCTTCAATCAGAGAAGGACCTCTTAACTTACTTCCTAAATCGGTCACTAAATATTCCAATTAAGCAAACCAATATAGTTCAAATACCACTTCGAATAAAGTTTACACCAATCCTATTTACTCACTTCGCTCTGTGCAAAGACCTTGGAGAGAACCTTTTAGGAGCTAACTGAAAGACACTTCTTGTCAGACTAAAATCCTATGGAAAACTGCAACTTCAGACAGTCCTTGCTCCTCTCCTTAATTATGTCATCTGTACCCAAAGCATAAGGTATTCTTCTGTCTCCTCCCACAATACATCACTTGACCTATTTAACCAGGACACATATAATTTCTCTCATAAATTATCAACAACCCAGGGACATCCTAATCAAAACAATATCCCATTAGTGAGCTATCTGCAAACAACAGAATCTCAAATCTATGAGCAGAACACGCTCCCTCAAAACCGTGGACTACCTCACTTTTGCGATGCCTTAATCACAGCTTTAGCAGACACACTGTCTGTATGGATCTTACCCAGGTTTTCAAAATCACATTACTGTAACAAATATAAAAAATAACAATATTTTACATTCATCATACAGCATATAATATACCCACATCCTGTCCCTCTATCAGACAGTGTATAATATACCCACATTCTACCCTTGTAACAGAAAGTGCATAACATACCCACATTCTATCCCTCTAACAAAGTGTATAATATACCCACATCCTGTCCCTCTATCAGACAGTATATAATATACCAACATCCTATTCTTGTGACAGACAGCATATAATATACCCACATCTTGTCCCGCTAACAGAAAGTGTATAATATACCAACATCCTGTCCCTAAGAGACAGTATATAATATACCCACATATTATCCTTGTAACAAACAGTGTATAATATGCCCACATCCTGTCCCTCTAACAGAAAGTGTATAATATACCCACATTCTGTCCCTCTAACAGACGCTGTATAACATAACCACATTTTGTCCCTCTATAAGACAGTGTCTAATATATCTGCATCCTATTTCTGTAACATACAGTGTATAATATACCCACAACCTGTCCCTCTAACAGACCGTGTATAATATACTCACACCCTGTCCCTCTAACATACAGTGTATAATATACCCCTATCCTGTCCCTCTAACATATAGTGTATAATATACCCACACCTTTTCCCTCAAAAAGACGGTGTATAATATACCCACATCCTGTCCCTCTAACAATGTATGAGATACCCACATCCTGTCTCTCCAACAGACAGTGTATTATTTACACACTTCACACTCCTCTCACAAACATCTCATTGCTCAGACAGTGTTGCTGTCTGGTGTGAAGTTTGGAGATACTGCATACGATATTGATGCTATACATGAGCTGACCAGTTTTGATCTTGACCTGCTCGTCTCTAAAAATGAAATATCAGAGGATTGGGTGTCTCTCAAAATTCACAACGTAATAATGGGTATATTGTGAAATATAATCCACACAATTAAAATGAATTACTTATTCATTCTTAACGCTTCCACATTTGTCTCTTGTTCAGATGTTTTTGAAGCAAAGTTGAATTGTAGGAAAGATACACAGAATATTATTGATTTCTTACCCTCCCTTTCGAACACCTCTGTATGAATGGTTCTGGGGCTGTCTCTTACCTTTGCAATCTGGACACACCAGTTCAGAAGCAGCTGAGAGCCAATGTTATCCTTGTGTTCACGGACGTAGTCCAGCAGGCAGCCATGGGGCATCAGCTGAGTGACCAACTGGATCGTGGGACTGAGGCAAACGCCCAACAGGCGGACCAGGTGTGGATGGTCCATACTGGCCATTATCAGGGCCTCCTGCAAGGAGAAACAACAGGAGGAACCATTAAGCAGGAGGATATGTGTTAAACATCATCTTCTCTGAATGAGATGTACACTGTTCATATAATCATTTCATTGGCACCACGTTCACCAATACAACCAGAAACGGCAGGGCTACTTTGCCTCTGGGCCTTGAATCCTGACACCTATCAGATGGAGTCCAATCAACCTGAACCTGCCTGATTTCAGTGGATCAGGTAATTTACCTTCTCCAGATGCTCACCCACTGCCAGCCAGGGTCTATTGTCTGGAAGTAAAAGACAAAAAGTTCATCCTTTTGCCCAGGAGAACACAGCAGCAAGGTCTGAGGAACATAGCAACAGGAAGAGGCCATTCAGCCCTTCAAGGCCATTATTCCATTCAATGAAAAGATAGAAACACTTGCAGAGATATACTTCCCACATCTCAAAGCATTTTACTTTTCAAAGACGTGTCAAAGCATTTTACAACCAATGAAGTACTTTTCTGAAGTGGAACCACTGTTGTAATGCAGGACACGCAGCAAGCTGTGAAAAACAGGGAGGTGATCTTGTGCACATAATCTGTTTTGTGTGATGTTGTTTGAAGGATAAATATTGACCGGGACACCAGGGATAACTCCTCTGCACTTCTCCGAATCAGTGCCGCAAGAACTTTTTTTTCTCACCGAAATAGACAGATGGGGCTTCAATGCCAATTCTGAACCTTGAACTCTGAAAAATGTGATACTAACTAACTTATCTCTTTTCAGGAGTTAAAATGGAATTTTAAGGGCAGTAAACATCCTCAATATCCTCTGATAAGGACTGACAGATTATGCCTCCAAATTCTGCTTCGGTCTGATTCCCAGATTAACCAGACATAGGCAAGAGGCCCAGACCATATTTATCTTAATTTGATCAGCAATCTTCCCATACTCAATGACAGGCAACTCGGCAAATAGGAGGAGCAGAAAATCCATGCCCTCCTTCTCAGAGCTGAGCAGGGAGCAAGGAAAGGAGGGAGGGAGGCAGCAATCATGAATGATATACAGGGAGTAGGATGATTTCTGTGGGTCCAGGAAAAGCTAATCCTGTTCCTATGGCCCCAGAAAAATCAGAGTCACAGCATTTGCCTTGGAATTCTCCCAGAGGAAATTTTTCTTTGCTACGTTGGGCCAACGGTGTGTTTTCCAGCTGCGGAGGCAGCTCACCATTGGTTACTGGCAGGATCTTCCAGTCCGATGGAAGTCGATTACATTTTGTATGGCAACCATCCCCCCCAGACCCCAAGGGAACCCGCTGATTGGCTAGTTATCGTCTTCCAAAGGTCTTGGATTTGGGAACTATACTTTTGGATTGGACAATATCACCCCTTTCACACTTTTTGTCAGTCCAACAAGGGACAGTACTGGATCTAATTGCGGGTAACAAAGCTGGACAGGTGTTTGTGGTGGCAGTGGAGGAGCATTTTAGTGATCGCGACCACAACACAGTGTGATTTAAGTTTGTTATGGTGAAGGAAAAAGATGGTCTGCAAAAAAATGGTTTGGATTGGGGCAAGGCGTATTTTATTAGAATAAGGCAGAATCTGGGCAACGCACACTGGGAGCAGCTTCTTGTGGGGAAATCTTCAGTGGAGCAGTGGAGGATATTCAAAAAGGAAATGGGGGAAACTACGGGCTAACATGTTCCCTATCGGGTGAAATGTAGCAGCAACAAGCCCACAAAACATAGATGTTTAGGAATATTCAGGACTGGATAAGAAAAAACAGAGAGAGGCTTTTAGCAGGTACAAAGGGAACAAATCAGTGGAGGCCTGAGTGAAGTATAGAATGGGAACTTCAGGAAGCAATTAGAAGAGCAAAGAGGGGGCATGGAAAGGCACTGGCGGGTAGAATTAGGAAGAATCCAAACATATTCTACAAGTGTATTAAGGGGAAGAGGATAACCAAGGAAAGAGTAGGGCCAATAGGGAGCAAGGGGGCAATGTGTGTGTGGAGCAGCATTGGTAGAGTGTTAAATGAGTGCTTCATGGGCAGCACAGTTACGCAGTGGTTAGCACCTCCACCTCATTGCGCCGAGGTCCCAAGTTCGATCCCGGCTCTGGGTCACTGTCCGTGTGGAGTTTGCACAATCTCCCCGTGTTTGCGTGGGTTTCTCCCCCACAACCCAAAGATGTGCAGGGTAGGTTGATTGGCCAAGTTAAATTGCCCCTTAATTGGAAAAAATGAATTGGATACTCTAACTTTATTTTTTTTAAATGAGTGCTTCACCCCTGTCTTCACTCGGGAGGAGGAGGATGCAGGTATAGTATCAGGGAGCACCTGGAGGAAATCCACGCAGACGCGGGGAGAACGTGCAGACTCCGCACAGTGACCCAAGCTGGGAATTGAACCTGGGACCCTGGTGCTGTGAAGCAATAGTGCAAACCACTGTGCTATCATGTTGCCCTTTGATGTAGTTTAAAAGGATTTCTGAATGCCCCAATATATTTAATAAGACAAGGTCCCACATGGGAGACTGATAAAGAAGGTAAAATCACATTGGATCAAGAATAAATTGGCAAGTTGAATCCAAAACTGGCTTAGTGTTAGGAGTCAGAGGGTGGTGGTAGAAGACCGTTTGTGTGACTGGAGGCTGGTTTCCAGTGGCGTACCACATGGATCAGTGGTAGCTCTCTTATTGTTTGTGTTATATGTAAATGATATAAATTAGAATGCGTGCGGGGGCTGATAAGTACGTTTTTGGTTGACCTAAAGATTAGCAGGGTGGTTAATAGTGAGCAAAAAGGTCTTTGGTTGCAGGAAGGTATAGATGGGTTGGTCAGATGGGCACATCAGTGGCAGATGAAATGTAACCCTGAAATGTGTGAGGTGATGCACTTTGGAAGGAGTGACAAAACAAGGGAGTGTTCTGTGAATGGCAGGATACGAGGAATCTCAGAGGAACAGAGGATCATGGGGTGCTTATCCACCGATCTCTGAAGGCAGCAGGACAGATCACTAGGGTAATTAAGAAGGCAAATGGGACAATTGCCTTTATCAGTCATGACACAGATTATAAGAGCAGGGTTGAACTGAACAGAACTTTGTTTAGGCCACAGCTGGAGTGCTGTGTCCATTTCTGGTTGCCTCATGATAGGTAGGATGTGATTGCTTGGGAGAGGGTGTATGTTTTGTTCACCAGGGATTTTGCCTGGGATGGAGCATTTGAACTTTGAAGAGAGGCTGGATAGGCTTGGGTTGTTTTTTAGAGCAGAGAATACTGAGGTGGGACCTGAGTGAGTGTATAAGATTATGAAGGGTATGGACAGGGTGGATAGGAAGCAACTGTTCCCTTTAATTGAAGAGTCAATAATAAGGGGGCACAATTTTAAGGTGAAGGACAGGAAGCTTAGAGGGAATTTCAGGAAAAGAAGTTTCACCCAGAGGGTGGTGGGAATCTGGAATGCACTGCCTGAGGGTTAGTATGTAGATGAGTACTTGAAATGTCTTAACATTCAAGGCTATGGGCCAAGTGCTGGAAAGTGGGACTAGTGTAAATTTAGTGTAGTTTTGTCGATGAAGACTCAATGGGCCAAAGGGCCTCTTCTGTCGTGCATGACTCTGTGACATGGCATCTTTAAACAAAGATATTTAAAAGAGAGAGCAAAAAACAAGGAAAGAGTTGTGGAGAAGCTATGCGGGAAATCATCAGGGACGCAGAGTGAATGAACACTTGGACAAGTGTGAGATGATCAAAGAGAGTCAGCATGGGTGTGTGAAGGATTGGCAATTAGAATGAGCAATCTGGAGGAATGAACTAATAGTCCAGAGACGATGAACTCAAATCCCACACAGGCGGTTTCAGAATTTAATTTCAGTTTTAAAAATAAATTGTGTCATCTGTCACCTTGCTATAAAAATCCAACTGGTTGATTAATATCCTTCAGGGAAAGCCTTTATTCAGACTGGTCCATATGTATTTCTGTTCTCACACCAACATGATTGACTGTGAAGTAACTTAGCAAACCAGTCAGTCAGGCCTGCTCACGGTGGCCATTAAATGTGGCCTTGCCAACAATAATAATAATCTTTATTAGTGTCACAAGTAGGCTTACATTATCACTGCAATGTAGTTACTGTGAAAAACCCCTATTCGCCACACTCAGGCACCTGTTCGGGAACACGGAGGAAGAATTCAGAATGTCCAATTCAACTAACAAGCACGTCTTTCAGGGCTTTTGGGAGGAAACCTGAGCACCCGGAGGAAACCCACGCAGATACAGAGAGAACGTGCAGACTCTATACAGACAGTGACCCAAGCCGGGAATCGAACCCGGGATCGTGCCTCCCATAATGCCTACGTCCTGAGGATGAGTAGCTTATGTCAAATTGATCTGACTGAATACTCTGAGGATGTCGCTACAATGGCAAACAGAAGTGTGTCTATCAAAATTCTCCACACAGATTTAAAAAGACTATTTCAACAGTTCCACAAAGATTATTGGCAAAAATAAAAGCTCATGTAATTGGGAGATGAGTTGCTAATTGGTTTGGAAGTAGGAGACAGAGAGGAGGAATTAATAACAATAATAATCTTTATTCGTGTCACAAGTAGGCTTACATTGACACTGCAATGAAATTACTGTGAAAATAGGATGTAAGACCATAAGATGTAGGAGCAGAATTGGGCCATTCGGCCCATCAAGTTTGTTCTGCCATTCAATGAGATCATGACTGGCAATCACTTGAGGCCTGTTGAGGCCTGTTTAGGGGCACATTGTATTCTTCTCTTTGAAGTTAAGGTATTTTTTTGAGTCATCGGTTAGCTGAGGTCTGTATAAAAGACAGAGAGACTGCGCACAGAGTAAGCAAGCACTTTCCAGGAGACTCATCCGGAGTGAGACTCGTACAGAGTGGAGGATTGAAATTTGGTAATTTGGTGCAGTGAGGTAATTCGGTGCAGAGTGTGAGGAGGTGCTTTTTAACCCTGGTAAGTGACTGGTAAGTAGTCTCTCTTTTTCTTTTTCTTTTTCTTTTCATTGTCTAATTTATTTATTTTATTTTGAAATTGTAGTTGTTTAAGTTTACCAAGGGTTTAAGACATGGCAGGAGATCCCAGACCTGTGTCATGCTCCTCGTGTGCGATGTGGGAGCTCAGGGACATGTCCACTGTCCCTGGCTCCTTCACGTGCAAGAAGTGTGTTCAGTTGCAGCTCTTGTTAGACCGCTTGACGGCTCTGGAGCTGCGGACGGACTCACTTTGGAGCATCCGCGATGCTGAGGAGGTCGTGGATAGCACGTTTAGCGAGTTGGTCACACCGCAGGTGAAGGTTACTGAGGGAGATAGAAAATGGGTGACCAAAAGAAAGAGCAAGAGTAGGAAGGCAGTGCAGGTGTCCCCTGCGGTCATCTCCCTGCAAAACAGATATACCGCTTTGGATACTGTTGAGGAAGATGGCTCACCAGGGGAAGGCAGCAGCAGCCAGGTTCATGGCACCGTGGCTGGCTCTGCTGCACAGCAGGGCAGGAAGAAAAATGGCAGGGCTATAGTGATAGGGGACTCGATCGTAAGGGGAATAGACAGGCGGTTCTGTGGACGCAATCGAGACTCCAGGATGGTATGTTGCCTCCCTGGTGCAAGGGTCAAGGATGTCTCGGAGCGGCTGCAGGACATTCTGGGGGGGGAGGGTGAACAGCCAGCTGTCGTGGTGCACATAGGCACCAACGATATAGGTAAAAAACGGGATGAGGTCCTACAAGCGGAATTCAGGGAGTTAGGAGTTAAACTAAAAAGTAGGACCTCAAAGGTAGTAATCTCAGGATTGCTACCAGTGCCACGAGCTAGTCAGAGTAGGAATGTCAGGATAGATAGGATGAATGCGTGGCTTGAGAGATGGTGCAAGAGGGAGGGATTCAAATTCCTGGGGCATTGGGACCGGTTCTGGGGGAGGTGGGACCAGTACAAACCGGACGGTCTGCACTTGGGCAGGACTGGAACCGATGTCCTAGGGGGGGTGTTTTCTAGAGCTGTTGGGGAGGGTTTAAACTAATGTGGCAGGGGGATGGGAACCAATGCTGGAAGTTGGAAGGTAGTAAAACAGGGACAGAAACAAAAGGAAGTAAGGGGAAAAGTGCAAGGCAGAGAAGACATAGTCAGAAATCCATAAGGGCGACAGTACAAGATACAGTGACTGAGGGGAGCACAGTGAATAGGCCCAGTAATAACAAAAGGAATAAAACTGGAGATGTTAAGATTCAAAACAGAGGTAAAAAAACCAACATAAGTGTACTTTACCTGAATGCTCGTAGTATTCGGAATAAAGTAAATGAGTTGGTGGCACAAATCATCGTGAAGGACTATGATTTAGTGGCCATTACTGAAACATGGTTAAAGGATGGTCACGACTGGGAGTTAAATATCCGAGGGTATCAAACTATTCGGAAGGACAGAGTGGATGGTAAGGGAGGTGGTGTTGCTCTGTTATTTAAGGATGACATCCGGGCAATAGTAAGGGATGACATCGGTGCTATGGAGGATAAGGTTGAATCCATTTGGGTGGAAATCAGGAATAGTAAGGCGAAAAAGTCACTGATAGGAGTAGTCTATCGGCCACCAAATAGTAACGAGATGGTGGGGCAGGCAATAAACAAAGAAATAACTGATGCATGTAGAAATGGTACAGCAGTTATCATGGGGGATTTTAATCTACATGTCGATTGGTTTAACCAGGTCGGTCAAGGCAACCGTGAGGAGGAGTTTATAGAATGTATCCGCGATAGTTTCCTAGAACAGTATGTAATGGAACCTACGAGGGAACAAGCGGTCCTAGATCTTGTCCTGTGTAATGAGACAGGATTGATTCATGATCTCATAGTTAGGGATCCTCTCGGAAGGAGCGATCACAATATGGTGGAATTTAAAATACAGATGGAGGGTGAGAAAGTAAAATCAAATACTAGTGTTTTGTGTTTAAACAAAGGAGATTACAAGGGGATGAGAGAAGAACTAGCTAAGGTAGACTGGGAGCTAAGACTTTATGGTGGAACAGTTGAGGAACAGTGGAGAACCTTCCAAGCGATTTTTCACAGTGCTCAGCAAAGGTTTATAACAACAAAAAGGAAGGACGGAAGAAAGAGGGAAAATCGACCGTGGATATCTAAGGAAATAAGGGAGAGTATCAAATTGAAGGAAAAAGCATATAAAGTGGCAAAGATTGCTGGGAGATTAGAGGACTGGGAAATCTTTAGGGGGCAACAGAAAGCTACTAAAAAAGCTATAAAGAAGAGTAAGATAGAGTATGAGAGTAAACTTGCTCAGAATATAAAAACAGATAGTAAAAGTTTCTACAAATATATAAGACAAAAAAGAGTGGCTAAGGTAAATATTGGTCCTTTAGAGGATGAGAAGGGAGTTTTAATAATGGGAAATGAGGAAATGGCTGAGGAACTGAACAGGTTTTTTGGGTCGGTCTTCACAGTGGAAGACACAAATAACATGCCAGTGACTGATAGAAATGAGGCTATGACAGGTGAGGACCTTGAGACGATTGTTATCACTAAGGAGGGAGTGATGGGCAAGCTAATGGGGCTAAAGGTAGACAAGTCTTCTGGCCCTGATGGAATGCATCCCAGAGTGCTAAAAGAGATGGCTAGGGAAATTGCAGATGCACTAGTGATAATTTACCGAAATTCACTAGACTCTGGGGTGGTCCCGGTGGATTGGAAATTAGCAAACGTGACGCCACTGTTTAAAAAAGGAGGTAGGCAGAAAGCAGGAAATTATAGGCCAGTGAGTTTAACGTCGGTAATAGGGAAGATGCTGGAATCTATCATCAAGGAAGAAATTGCGAGGCATCTGGATAGAAATTGTCCCATTGGGCAGACGCAGCATGGGTTCGTAAAAGGCAGGTCGTGCCTAACTAATTTAGTGGAATTTTTTGAGGACATTACCAGTGCAGTAGATAACGGGGAGCCGATGGATGTGGTATATCTGGATTTCCAGAAAGCCTTTGACAAGGTGCCACACAAAAGGTTGCTGCATAAGATAAAGATGCATGGCATTAAGGGTAAAGTAGTAGCATGGATAGAGGATTGGTTAATTAATAGAAAGCAAAGAGTTGGGATAAATGGGTGTTTCTCTGGTTGGCAATCAGTGGCTAGTGGTGTCCCTCAGGGATCCGTGTTGGGCCCACAATTGTTCACAATTTACATTGATGATTTGGAGTTGGGGACCAAGGGCAATGTGTCCAAGTTTGCAGATGACACTAAGATGAGTGGTAAAGCGAAAAGTGCAGAGGATACTGGAAGTCTGCAGAGGGATTTGGATAGGTTAAGTGAATGGGCTCGGGTCTGGCAGATGGAATACAATGTTGACAAATGTGAGGTTATCCATTTTGGTAGGAATAACAGCAAACGGGATTATTATTTAAACGATAAAATATTAAAGCATGCCGCTGTTCAGAGAGACTTGGGTGTGCTAGTGCATGAGTCACAGAAGGTTGGTTTACAAGTGCAACAGGTGATTAAGAAGGCAAATGGAATTTTGTCCTTCATTGCTAGAGGGATGGAGTTTAAGACTAGGGAGGTTATGTTGCAATTGTATAAGGTGTTAGTGTGGCCACACCTGGAGTATTGTGTTCAGTTTTGGTCTCCTTACTTGAGAAAGGACGTACTGGCGATGGAGGGTGTGCAGAGGAGATTCACTAGGTTAATCCCAGAGTTGAAGGGGTTGGATTATGAGGAGAGGTTGAGTAGACTGGGACTGTACTCGTTGGAATTTAGAAGGATGAGGGGGGATCTTATAGAAACATTTAAAATTATGAAGGGAATAGATAGGATAGATGCGGGCAGGTTGTTTCCACTGGCGGGTGACAGCAGAACTAGGGGGCATAGCCTCAAAATAAGGGGAAGTAGATTTAGAACTGAGTTTAGGAGGAACTTCTTCACCCAAAGGGTTGTGAATCTATGGAATTCCTTGCCCAGTGAAGCAGTTGAGGCTCCTTCATTACATGTTTTTAAGGTAAAGATAGATAGTTTTTTGAAGAATAAAGGGATTAAGGGTTATGGTGTTCGGGCCGGAAAGTGGAGCTGAGTCCACAAAAGATCAGCCATGATCTCATTGAATGGCGGAGCAGGCTCGAGGGGCCAGATGGCCTACTCCTGCTCCTAGTTCTTATGACTGATCTGATGTGATAATCTTCAATTCCACTTTCCCGCCTTATCCCCACAACCCCGATTTCCTTACTGATTAAAAATCTATCTGTCTTAGCCATGAATACACCGAATGACCCAGCCTCTAGAACCCTCTGAAGTAAGGAATCCCACAGATTAACTATCCTCTGAGAGAAGAACTTTCTCCTCATCTCTATCTAAAATGGGTGACCTCTTACTCTGAGATTATTCCCTCTCATCCTAGACTCTCCCACAAGGCAAACAAACTCTCAGTATCAACGCTGTCAAGCCCCCGAGAACCCGATGGAGTCACCTTCTAAACTCCAATGAGTACAGGTGCAACCTAGTCAACCTCTCCTCATAAGGATTTATACCCATTCCAAATCCAGGATCAACTCAGTAAACCTTCTCTGGTCTGTCTCCAATGCCAATATATCTTTCCTTAGATAAAGGGGCCAAAACTGTGCTCAGTATTCCAGGTGTGATCTAAGAAATGCCTTTAGCAAGACTTCCTGGGCTAGATTCTCCGAGCCTCCATTTGGTACGGGGCCGGAGAATGGTCGTCAAACTGGAAATTGGGACCGGCGCCGCTCCAGTGATTCTACAGTCCCCGGAGAATCGGGCTCGGGAGTCTCTCACGCGCGAACTACGTGGCACGGGTAGGGGGCCATTGGCAGAGTCCCCCCCCCCCCCCCCCCCTGCGAAACCGAGCTAGTTCTCGATGGCTTGGTTCTAACCACCTATCGGCCATTGGGAAAGTCGGGTGGCGGCTGCGAACTCAGTTCCGTGGCGGGGGGATCGTTCATCGATGGTGGGGGGGGGGGGCCTCATGGACGGCCAGGGGAGCGATCGGGTGTCACGGACCTTTGGGCAGGTGCGATATTGTGAGGGCCTACATTTTTGGTACCGCTTTGCAGTGCGAGTTCGCTATGTCGCAAAGCGATCAGAATAGTGCGCAATTTTCCAAGTGCGCCCTTACCAAGGTTCTATATAACTGTAGAATGACTTGCTAATTTTTATACTTGATGCCCCATCCAATGAAGGCAAACATTCTGTATGCTTTCTTGACTACCTTGTCTACTTGTGTTGCTATTTTTAAAGATCTGTGGACCTGCACATCCAGATCTCTCTGACTTTCTATATTCCAAAGTGTTTTGCCTTTTATGATATATTTCCCCTCTATATTGGACCTAGCAAAATATATTACCTCACATTTGTCCGGATTAAATTCCATTTGCCATTTCTCTGCCCAAATCTCCAACCTATCCATGTCCTGCTGTACCTTCTGACAATCCTCAACACTACTGTATCTGTCACTCCATCAATCTTGGTATCATCTGCAAACTTACTAATCAGATCGACTACATTTTCCTCCAAACCATTTATGTATACTACAAACAACAGAGGCCCCAGCGGAGATCCTTGTGGAACACCATTAGACACAACCTTCCATTCAGAAAAACACCCTTCTATTGCTATCCTTTGCCTTCTGTGACCCAGCCAGTTCTGTATCCATCTTCCCACCTCACCTCTGGCCCCATGTGACTTCACCTTTTGTACCAGTCTGCCATAAGGCATCATGTCAAAGGTTTTACAGAAGTTCATGTAAACAACACCCACCGCCCTCCCCTCATCAATCATCTTTGTCACCTCCTTGATGAAGTTAGTGAGGCATGCCCTCCCCTTCACAAAACCATGCTGTCTACTGCTTATGAGTCCATTTGTTTCCAAATGAGTATAAATCCTGTCCCTGAGAATTCTCTCCAATAATTTACCTACTACCGACGTGAGGCTCACCGGCCTATAGTTTCCTGGATTATTCCTGCTACCTTTCCTAAACAGCGATACCACATTAGCTAGTCTAATGTCCTCTGGGATCTCACCTGGAGCCAATGAGGATACAATGATGTAAGTCAAGGCCCCAGCAATTTTTTCCCTTGCTTCCCTCAGTATTCTGGAATAAATTCCATCCAGCCCAGAAGACTTATCTGCCTTAATGTCTTTTAAAAGACCCAATACCTTCTCCTTTTCGATGTCAACATGACCCAGACTGTCCACACACCCTACCCAAGAATCATCTGCCACAAATTCCTTTTTGTTGATGAACTCTAATGCAAAGTACTTATTCAGTACCTTGCCTATTTCCTCTGGCTCACCACATAGATTCCCCCCACTGTCCTTTCATGTTCCAATCCTTCCCCCGGCCACTCCCTTGCTTTTTACATACAAAGAAAAAGCTTTGGGATTCACCTTAATCCTACTTGTCAAGGACTTTTCATGACCCCCCCAGCCCTCCTAATTTCCCGCTTCAGTACCTTCCTACTTTCTTTATAATCCTCAAGGGTTTGACTGTCCTCACCCTTCTAGATCATACCTCCTTTTTTTGACGAGGTTCTTATCAAACGTGATTTACATTTGTAATATACATAATGTGTATTACATTTTCTGATTCATCTTTATCTATCCTGCTCATTACCCCCTCAAATAATTCTGATAAATTTGTCAAGTATGATTTCCCCTTCATGAAGCCATGCTAACTCTGCTTGGTTATATTATGGATTTCTAAATGCTCTGCTCTTCCATCCTATATAATGGACTCTAACATTTTCGCAACAACAGATGTTCAGCTCACTGGCCTTTAGTTCCTTGTTTTTTGTCTCCCTCACTTTCTGAATAAGGGTGTTACATTGGCAAATTTCCAATCCTCTGGGACTTCTCCAGAATTTAAGGATTCTTGGAATATTACTACGAGAACATCTGCTGTTTCTGTAGCTACTTGCTTTACTATCCTAGGATGCAACCCATCATGCCCAGTGGACTTATTGGCCTTTAATTACATTATTATTTACTGTTTGTTAGTTTTATGAAAGACGTGTTTCCCCACGGATCAGTTCAGCTTTTGAGCATATTTACTAATTACTTGGATGACGGAAATAAAAAGTTTTACATCCACGTTTGCAGTTAACAGTAAGTTAGGAGCCACAGTAAATTGTGGAAGGGGAGGAAGGTGGTTAAAAGGGACATGGGCAAATTAAGTGAATGGGCAAAACCGCGCCAGATGGAATGCAATATAGTGAACAGTGAGTCCATCTATTTTAAATGCAAGAAAGAAAAGTAAGAGTATTTTCTTCATGGTGAGACAGCCAGGACTGTGTGAGGTATTTGGGTATCCTTGTACATAAAACACTAGAAGCTGGTGAGCAGGCACAAAAGTAATCAAAAAAGCTAATGGGCATTTAGCGTTTATCTGAAGTAGTTGGAATGAAAAGGGAAGGGAACTATTCTTCTATTCTCCAGATTCTTGCTCACTCTTCATCTAATAATAATAATCTTTCAAGAGGCACACTCGATTTTGCATACCACACCTCAGGTCAGATCTATTGGTCTTGGAGGTTTAAATGGTTGATATCTGAGATCAGTTTGAATATATTTATCCAGTTGTACCTTGCGTTTGTTAAGCGTTCTGGAGAAAAGGCAGGTAAACTGAATTAGGTTACAGATTAACCATGGGCCTAAATGAAAGGCAGATGGGAGTTTGAGGGGCTGAATGGCCTTCTCCTGTTGCTATGTGCCTTCGAGTTGATGAATACTCATAATAATAATAATAATCGCTTATTGTCACAAGTAGACTTCAATGAAGTTACTGTGAAAAGCCCCTAGTCACCACATTCTGGCGCCTGTTCGGGAAGGCTGGTACGAGAATTGAACCCGTGCTGCTGCCTTGTTCTGCATTACAAGCCAGCTGTTTAGCCCACTGTGCTGAACCAGCCCCTATAATAATCTTTTATTGTCACAAGTATGAAGCTACTGTGAAAAGACCCTAGTCGCCTCATTCCTCCACCTGTTCGGGTAAGCTGGTATGGGAATTGAACCCGCACTGTTGGTCTTGTTCTGCATTACAAACCAGCTGTCTAGCCCACTGAGCTAAACCAGCCCTTCTATCTGGGCAGATAAATGTTCATGTTTCTGGAGTGGGACTGAAACCCACTTTCCTCCAACTCAAACAGGAGAGTGCTGGCACTGAATCAAGTGACCCAGACAATCTTAAGTGTTTGACTTGGATTCCTCTTCACCACTTCTGGCAAACAGGCGATTGAAAAAGAAAACCAGTCAGGCACACTATAGTGAAAAAAACCCATCAGATTGTACCTATGTCTTCTGATTCTCATGTGGCTGGTCTATTTGCAGAGAGGAAGCTCTCAAATTCACCACACAACGTGAAAAAATACCTGAGTTAATTCACTAACTGAACCCCTGAATCAGACACAGTACTGCAACCTTCAGTCTACAACCTGACCACTCTTCAAACATTGTCTTCTCTCTGGAATGTATCACTACATAAAAGATGTTATGGAAATAAGAGCTTTAGTGGTTGAGTGGTTGGAAGGTTAAATTTTGGGAAGGTTCTCCGTAATTCAAACTGTACCAATTCAGCTTGGGCTGGAATGGAAAGTTGAAGCAGAAGGAGCTTATTTTCTGATAGATGCTGCAGTGTCATAAAACTAAAGACCTTTAATCCATAATACAAATCCGGAATTTCAGTTTGACATTAAGATTAAATCGCAATAGTTTAGGAAGGTATTCAAATGCTGATTCTAAGAGGGGTTCTTTTGGTAAATAATCTGACATTCCATTTAAAGCTTGATGGCATCCCTGTGTTTAACCTGATTAAGATCTACTGTACACAAACTGAAGGTCTATCAAATTGCATTTAAATGTAATGTATTCTCAAGTTCACTTATAATTAAAAGTTGCCCTATGTGGTACTCCTCAGTAGGAAAGTTATGGCACTTGCTATATCATTCATTGTTATATTCCTGCCATTGTGGCAAGCCATATGGTGCATGCTCTTGGATAGAATTTCTGCTTTGCAATCTAAATAGCTCAAGAAAGACACGGTAGATAAAGATAAACTATTTCCACTGGTTGGAGATTCTAAAACTAGGGGGTATAGTCTAAAAGTTAGGGCGAAACCAATCAGGAGAGATGTTAGAAAGAACTTCTTCACTCAAACGGTGGTAGAGATTTGGAACTCTCTCCAACAAACAGCAATTGAAGCGAGAAGAGTTGTTAACTTTAAATCTGAGATAGATAGATTTTTGTTAAGCAAAGATATTATGGGATATGGGTCAAAGGCAGTCATATGGAGTTAGGTCACACATAAGCCATGATCTCCATGAATGGCGGGACAGGCTCAAGGGGTTGAATGGCCGACTCATGTTCCGATGTTACTAGTTTCTTTCAAAATGTGAAGTTGTCCAGTAACTCCAGGGAGTGTGTTTTTATCCATGTGTGTGCATTTATGTTTGTGTGAGCTTGCAAAATTATGTGTGTTGGAGAGCTGTTGTACATTGTTTTGAGTGTGTGCATGTTTGTGTTTTCTTAATCTTTAATGGGATTTGGGTGACGTTGACTGGGTCAGCAGTTATTGCCCTTAAACTATTTTCAGAGGGCAGTAAATAGTCAACACATTGCTTTGGGTCTGGAGTCACATGTAGGTCAGACCAGGTAGGATGTCAAATTCCCTTCCTTTCAGCGAACCTGAAAGGTTTTTATAATCAATAATAGATCACCATTACAGAGATACGCTTTATAATTCCAGATTTAATATTCATTGAATTTACATGTCACCAGTTGCCATGGAGGGATTTGAACATATGTCCCTGTATCTGTACCCACAGATCTCTCTTTGTATGAGTATTTTTGTGTGGCTATTAGTGTTTGTGCTTGAGTGTGGGAATGCGTGCAAATGTGTGTGTGAGCATTTGATCTATGTATGAGTGTGTGGGGAATTTTTCTGTCCGAGTGTTTATTTGTGAGTGTGTTTGGGTATTTGTGTCTGAGTGCTTGTGACAGGGAGATTGGGGAATGGAGGCTGGAGAGAGAGGGAGAGATTGGGGAATGGAGTATTTTTGTGAATGAGTGCTGGTATATATGTGCTTGAGTGTTGGTGTAAGTGTGTATGAGCGTGCATATGAGTATTTTGGGGTGAATACTTAGAGTTTCCGGTATCAGGGAGTTATGGGTCTTGGGTAGACTGTACATTTCAAAGTTTGCAGGCAACACAAAATTCTGAAATGTAATATAACAGTGAGGGGAAGAGTAACAGATCTCAGGACACCTTGGACACACTATACTAATGATCTAGACCTTGGTGTGCAGGGGACAATTTCAAAGTTTGTGGTTAACAAAAAACTTACAAATATTATAAACTGTGAGGATGATAGTGTGGAACTTCAAAAGGTTATAGACAAGCTAATGGAGTGGGGGGGGGGGGGGGGGGCGCAGATGTAGTTCAATGCTGAAAGTGTGAGGTGATACACTTTGGTTGGAAGAACATGGAGACACATTATAAAATGAGGGATAAAACTCTTAAGGGAATGTAGGAGCTCAGGGACCTGGATGTAAATGTGTATAGGTCATTGAAGGTGGCAGGTCAGGCAGAGGGAGCAGTTAATAAAGCATACAGTATTCTGGGTTTATTAATAGGGGTCCCGAAACCTGGTACATTGGCGAGACCATGCAGACGCTGCGACAACGGATGAACGGACATCGCGCGACAATCGCCAGGAGGAATATTCCCTTTCAGTCGGGGAACACTTCAGCAGTCAAGGGCATTCAGCCTCTTATCTTCGGGTAAGCGTTTTCCAAGGCGGCCTTCAGGACGCGCAACAACGCAGAATCTCTGAACAGAAACTTATAGCCAAGTTCCGCACACATGCGTACATCTTCAACTGGGATCTTGGATTCATGTTGCATTACATTCACACCCCCCCCCCCCCACCACCATCTGGCCTGGGCTTGTGAAATCCTACCAACTGTCCTGGCTTGAGACAATTCACACCTCTTTAACCTGTGATTATCCCTCTCTCCAGTTGGTCCGTCTGGACCTGTAGACTTAATTACCTGCATTCAAAGTATCATCTTGCATCTTTGACTTTGTCTATATATATGTTTGTGGAACCCACCTCTTCATTCACCTGAGGAAGGAGCAGTGCTCCAAAAGTTAGTGATTCAAAACAAACCTGTTGTCTTTAACTTGGTGTTGTAAGACTTCTTACTGAACTTATACAAGACACTGGTCCTCAGCTGAAATATTGTGTACAGTTCTAGGCACCAGACTATAGAAAGGGAACTGGGAAATGGGGGGTGGGGAGAGAGAAGAAAACTTAGCAGAGGGGGAGAAACTGGAGAATGGGGGCTTGCGGCAGAGAGAACTTCACAGTAACTTCATTGAAGCCTACTTGTGACAATAAGCAATTATTTTGTTTTACTATAAACGGGTAAGTGAAACCCAGAGATCTTACTGTCGTCTGAAAGTGAAAGATTCTTTTTTCACTGGTGGGCAAAGGATAACTAGAAAACAGAGGCAAAGGATAACTGGAAAACAGAGGCCAAGAATTCTCCTTGGAAGTAGCAAGGGGGAAGTGAAAGGCATGATTTAGAACAGAATACTTTGTCACCTGAAGCCATTGCGACAGAGACCAAAGGCCGGACCTTCACCTCGCAATGGAAGTGCCAATTGGGTTGTGAAGTACTGAATGTAGGATTGGATTTTCATGTGGGTTACGGAAAACCCGATCTTTGTATCTTCCAACACCTGCCCTATGTGTGACCTTGCCCAGCATTTTTGTCTTTTCACACTGGATCGGGCAGGCAGTGCATTTTGCAAGCCGCGATGGACTGCATGAGGAATATGTCTGAGGGAGTGGACTGGTTCATAACTCACGGCAGGAATTTCATCTCCGAATGGAGGTGCGAAGTAGGTCTGGAAACGCTGAACTTAATATTTTTTGAGGGTTGGAAAAACAATTTTCCTCTGACTGCCCAACCATACACAGTTGACAGATGACCTTTTCGACGGGCTGGGAAGGCTTTAGCCTCAAAATGCACATACACCTTTTCTGAGGTTGGCTTTCCCCTTGCCACAGGAAAATTGTATTTCCTCCTGAGCACTATCTTCATGCGCTGGTGCAACATCTGTCAGCCCTGAGAAAATGCACTTCCTTGGAGAGTGTGAGACCAATCGGGAAAACCTGCTGAGAAGTTGGGAATATTCTGAAAAGTAAGTGTAAAATATTTTGGCATCTTCAAATATCATTAATAGATCCCATATTTTAACATAGATGAAGTTTTTATGAAGCAATTCATCATAGGGATATGTTCTGCCAACCCTTACATTGACCGGCAATGTGTAACTGTTGTCAAATATCACAGTACTTCTCCAACTTTCAATTTATTAAAAATGGGGGGAAAAGTCCTCTCAGCCTCTGCTGTCATGTGTTGCACTGTGATTTGAATTAACTGACAGCTCTGGCTGCTGAAAATAAATCTACTTTTGATAATTGAAAAAAATCTCTGCATCTCCATTCATTAACAGGCTCTCTTACTTTGAAATTGAATTGGGATACCATTCTGTTCTGTCAACTTCATGAAATGTAGCTGGAAGCTTTTATTATGACAGCTGGAGTCAATATGAGTGCTTGGCTTGGTTTCAAAAGCTTTAGTGACTTCAGCTGAGAAAGGTAGCCCAATGATCCAAGAACAATTGAAATGTTTAAGAGGCTGGAATAACAGAATATTCCTTCTTCTTTATATTCAAACCTAATAGGCACTTAGAGGATCACATTTTTGCAGGGAAATTTTTTTTCTCAGTACCAATATTAGTGTGTTTGAATTCAGGGATTTCTTAGAATTTGTGAGACCCTCCAATATGCGGCATCCACCGATTTGTCCCGGGGAAGATGGATGGCGGGTTTCGAGCGTGGCGGAGGGCGGGGGTGGGAAGGATGGGTGACTTGTTCTTGGAAGGGAGCTTCGTGATCATGAGAGCGCTGGAGGAGAAGTTCAGGCTGGCGAGGGGGAATGACTTTCGGTACTTGCAGGTGCGGGATTTCGTACGTAGACAGGTCCTGTCCTTTCCACGCCTTCCACCAAGGGGGATCCAACACAGGGTAGTTTCCAGGGGTGAGGTAGGAGAGGGGAGAGTCTCGATATTTATAAGGAGCTAATGGGAGCAGAGGACACAGGGACCGAGGAACTGAAACTCAAGTGGGAGGAGGAGGTTGGTGGGGAGTTGGAGGGAGGCGTATGGGCAGACGCTCCGAGGAGGGTAAACGCAACCGCAACATGTGCCAGGCTCGGTCTGATCCAGTTCAAGGTGGTTCACCGGGCCCACATGACGGTGGCCCGGATGAGCAAATTTTTTGGGCTGGAGGACATGTGTGCTAGATGTGGGGGAGGACCAGCGAACCATGTCCACATGTTCTGGGTTTGTCCAAAACTCAGGGGATACTGGCAGGGATTTGCGGACGTCGTATCCCGGGTACTGAAAACAAGGGTGGCGATGAGTCCAGAGGTGGCGATTTTGGGGTGTCAGAAGACCCAGGAGTCCAGGAGGGGCTAGAGGCCAACGTTGTGGCCTTGCTTCCCTGATAGCCCAGCGATGAATACTGTGGGCCTGGAGGGACTCAAAGCCCCCAAAGACCAAAGAATGGCTGTCGGACATGGCAAGCTTTCTCGGCTTGGGAAAAATCAAATTCGACTTACGAGGATCACTATCGGGGTTCGCCCGGAGGTGGCAACCATTCATCGACTTAGTGGTACTGTTATTTGCACTATGTTTTCTGTAACTGGTATCTGCACACTAATGTATATTGTTACTGTTTACAATGCCAAAAATACCTCAATAAAATTGTTTGTTAAAAAAAAAGAATTTTTGAGACCTTTTTTCCAATGTTTTAAAATAATTTCCAATGTGTTTGCCTGGCTCCTGTGTACTGTACATAGTGTTTACTGTGTGAGTGACTATGGAGGGCAGCATGGAGGTAGTATGGGAAATGTGTGGGTGCAGGGGATGGATCTGAGGGGAAATGGGTGGGCTGGGAAGAGGTGAGGGGTGAGGTTCCAGGGGTCTTTGAACAATATTGGGAGCTGGGCTGCTGTGGTGGAGAACCGAGGCAGGCCTTTCAACCAGCCTGCCTCGGCATCCACACTTGTCATACACTCCAACGTGAATCACATAATGCAGTGTGAACATGAGCCCGATGTGAAAAGACAAAAATCCTGGGAAAAGCTTATACTTGGGTCATGTGCATTTTGGAATGCATAAAGTGCACAGGTTGGGTTTGACCAAGCCCACGTGACAATTTGGGCCCAAATTTGGGGTGACACGGATCAGCACTGCTGCCTCACAGTGCCAAGGACCTTGTTTGCTACTGACCTTGGGTGACTGTGTGGAGTTTGCACATTCTCCCTGTTTCTATGTTGGTCCCCTCCAGGGGCCCCAATGTCCTCCCACAGTCCAAAGATGTGCAGGTTAGGTGGACTGTACATGCTAAATTGCCGCATAGTATGAAACGTTAGGTGGCATTACGGGGATATGTTGGTGGGATGGGCCAGATAGGGTGCACCTTTGGAGGCTTGGTGCAGACTCAATGGGCAGAATGGCCCCCTCCTGCAGTGCAGGGATTCTATGGTTCTATGAAAACATAATTTAAAAAGGAATAGGATAAATATTTGTAAAGGTGGAATCTAAAAGTCTCTTTGAGGGATGGGATTACAGGAAAGAGTGCCAACACTGGCTCAAGTTCTGGGGATGAATGCCTCCTTTGCCATTGTTATTTCCATAATTTTATCAAATAAAATTACTTATTGAAACTAAACAGAAGGAATGATTCGCCAATGTTGATACTGAGCTGAATTAAAATTAATTTGCCCTGTGAGCCCAACACTCAGCTTGCTGAACTTGCGTGTTCTTGCAATTTGCTTCAGGCCAGACTGGTTTTGATGTGTCTTTAAGTGTATGTGAAACAATGTGATCTAGGTTTTTGCTCAAAATGGCCAAAAATTCCAAGTTCCATCCCCAAACATGACATACTCTTTGCGGGAGTGGGATTGGAGCCGGTGTTCATGCTTGCATGATTTATGGGGGCAGCTGGCCAATTAAATTACCAGCTTCCTCCACTGAAGTTGGATTCTGGAAGAACATGATTGTGGAATCCAGAGCATGAGGATTAGAACAGGTAAAAGAAGGTCTGAACTTGGTGGATGCACTTGGATAGCCAGAGTACCCATTTGGTGAGATGAGGTACTCCATTGGCTCGGGTCCTGAATCACCTTTGGGAGAGGGAAGGAAACCTTTGGGAAACGATTGTTAAAAATGGACATGATGATGCACTGTTTACACACAATCTCTTTGGAACTGTCAAGCTGTCAAAGAGCTGTCCAGCTGTCAAAGAATTGTCCAGCTGTCAAGAAACTGTTAAAGAGCAATCCAGCTGTTGAACTTGTGTTGCTTGTTTATGTATATGTGTAAAGTGAGTTTGTATATTAGCATGTATGTGCTTGTGTATGTATGTGTGCTTGTGCCTGTGTGAGATTATGTTTGTGAGGGTGTCATTGTGTGTGTGAATATGAATGTGCGGTTGTACATATGATTGTGTGTTTGTATGACTGTGTGTGTTTGTGTAAACATGTGTGTATATGAGTGTGTGAGGTGAGAGCAGAATTGGGCTCGACTACACTGGGCTGCACAATCAACTCTCAGGCTGGAATATTCAGCTGTCTTGGAGAATACTATATCAGGAGCCCACAGCAGAAAGCTTGGCATCCAGACTATCTCATTTGCTGAGCAATGACAGGCTGCACTTCCTGATATCTCCTCCCGCCATACAAGTGCAGCACGATCAGAAAACCCGAGGCTGCCACAACACTCAGCTCCTTTAGTGAAAGAAATGAGGTGGATATTTGGGGAGATTTATGAAGCTGTAGTGAGCACGCTGCCATTCCAGTTATCTTTTAAGCCTCTTTGGCATATGTCTCTGAATTTATTATTTTATATCAGATGATTGGATTGGATTAAGGCCACTTGTAACCAAATTTAATCACAAAAGGACTCAACTTCAAATGCCATAGATTTCTGGGTAAAAGTCGACCTTTGAAAAATCCTTCCAAAAACTTACACACCGTGTATAAAATGCGAATCTCCAGTGTTGGTGTAGGAGGACCAATTTGTCTTCGTTGGCCACCATGTGTACGTCTTAAAATCCCATACACCCTCCTGGAGGCGCCTAGCCTATTAGATCTCATGTGTCAAGGTAGAAGGTGAGTATAACCCTAAACATGTATCTTTGTGCTGAAAAATTGAGGCCAATTCCTAATGTCAGTACAGCCTAAAGATAGGGAGCTTGACTTATATGCTGGGTATAGGCCTAGAATGCATAATGATGCTGAAAAAGTTAAGTTGCCTTATACCCCACAATCTATGATTATGGTTGAAAGATGGGGCATGAACATCACAGGACTATTTATTCAGTTGTCACTTCAAGATCTGAAGAACAATGGTATTTCATTGTGGTCATGTCCATTGGGGATTTATTGAATAGCTCATCAATTTTCTTCTTCTTCACTTCCCTGCCGAAAGACAAATCCGACCCAGGACACCACAACCTCCACCACGGGTAGGTAAGGAGGCAGGTCTGGAATCCACTCCAGCCAGAGCAGGGATCGAACCCTGTGATGTTGACCACAAACTGATCCACACTGGCTGGCTGAGCTAACCACCACCACCAAGATCCAAATTTCTGTGGCAACATACACTTTTACATGCACGTTTAGCCTGAAGCTATGGATAGTGATGGTAGAGGCTCCAATCTCTTTCCATCGCACAGCAGGCCAGGTGTCTCTCCCAATCTTACCCCCTGCCATTGGCATATGGTGGAAGATTTACAAGTTGGTACTCAACCTGTTTGACTGCTGAGAGGCTGTTTCCACTTGACGAAAGGTCGAGAGCCAGAGGGAATAACCTCAGAGTAAGGGACCAGTCATTTAAGACAAGAAGGAGGAGTTTCTTCTCTCAGAGGGTGAATCTGTGCAATTCTTTACCAGAGAGAGCTGTAGAGGCTGGGTACTTAAGTATGTTCAAGGCCGAGATAATCAGATTCTTAATCAGTACAGGAATAAAGGGTTATGGCGATAAGGTAGGGAAGTGGAGTTGAGGATTATAATATCAGATCAATCGTGGTCTCATCGACTCAATGGGCCGAATGGCCTACTTCTGCTTCAAAGTCATAAGATCTTATTGGTGCATTTTGAGCATGCCTTCCTCGGCCAGAATGAGTGGGACTTGAACCTGGAGCTTCTGGCTCAGAGACAAGGAAACTATTCACTGCACCATTCATAGATTTCATAGAATTTACAGTGCAGAAGGAGGCCATTTGGCCCATCGAGTCTGCACCGGTTCTTGGAAAGAGCACCCTACCCAAGCCCACATCCTATCCCCATAACCCAGTAATCCCACCCAACCTTCTTGAACACTAGGGGCAATTTATCATGGCCAATCCACCTAACCTGCACATCTTTGGACTGTGGGAGGAAACCGGAGCACACGGAGGAAACCTACGCACACACAGGGAGAACATGCAGACTCCGCACAGTGACCCAGCCGGGAATCGAACCTGGGACGCTGGAGCTGTGAAGCAATTGTGCTAACCACTATGCTACCGTGCCGTTCCTCTCATCAATTTTACCAATCAATACAGAAAATGAGCCACTCCTGTGCTTCCTTTTCCCCTTATTAATAGGGAATGATCCCTCCCTTTTTCAGCTGTCCTTGAGACATACAAAAATGACAGAGGAAGACACCAGCTGCTCCAATAAACCTGCCCCACACTCATGATAACGTGAGCATCATGACTAGACATTTCCACTACTCTTCCCATTTCTGGCCCTCATTCCTCCCTCACATCGTGCCATACTGCAGCTATGTAATCTCCTGGAAGAGGTTAAAAAAAAAGACAGAATGAGCCAGAGCCAATAAGAAAGAAAGACAGCTTTTCTAAAATATCCTTCATAACTTCAGGATGTCCCACGCATTCTACAGCCAACCAAGTATTTCTGAATAGTGGCCACCGTTGTAGTGTTCTGGAACAGTCTCCTGCAACCCTCTCAGGTGATCACAACCTTTCCAAGGTGATTGCATGGACCATATGTTACCTAAAAGCCCAACTCACCTTCTATTGAGACAATAGGAGCCCCCCCCCCCCCCACCCCCCACCTTCCCTTACCTGTCTTGAATAGCTGAGGAGGGATGCAAGCTTCTTTCACACTTCCATGCATCCTTGAGAATGGGTTCCTGACCTGCTCTCACTATCTACCTTCTAAACACTTTCCCTCTCCTTCTCTGCTGCCCAGGCTATACTTGGGAAGTTGCTGTGCAGGGAGATGCACCTTTAGTTGCCAACCATGGAGCCTCTCCATCATCACAGTTGCCCTTCTGTCACAGGCCCTTGTAGTTTGTCACACCCGTTTAGGAAATGTTTGACAATGGATTCCTGTGCCAAGCATCTCCCTGTAAAATGCATCAATTGCTATTTTCAAGCCACTTGCTCTTTTAATTCCGGGGAGCTATTATATTAAGGAGCGGCGCACACTTGGATTTATGTGAGGCTCAGCTGGAAAATAATAAATTGAGGTGTCTGTGAAGTGAGGTTGTATGTGACAGAGACCGTTACATATTGATTATGTCACATCTGCCGAGACGCTCTAGATTTATTCTGTTTGTTTAAACTCAGGAAATGTTATGGAGTTGCATGAAGAGAGTGAGACTGGAGGAGAGCAGTGGTGATTTGGGGAGGGCAGGGGCAGTAAGCCAGGCTGCGATACAATTAGAAGACATTCCTGAGATGATAGGCTGAGATGGAGAGGGCTGGGAAGAGCTTTGTGTAGATGAGAGCATAAATAGCAGTATTGACCAGTTGGGCCAGATGAATGAAGGGTGTCAAGTAACCTGCTCTAAACCTGCTCGAAATTCTGTTAGCAACAACAGATGACTACGGAAGCTACACTGACTCTGCAAGCCTTCAAAAATGATGGGCAGGACCCGATACGGAAGGTCCATCCCCATTTCTGACAGATCCAAATGCCAGGAGGGAAGGGACTGTGCATGAATGTGCATGAATCATACAAGAGGGAAACCTGAACTCAACAGGGCCACTTGACCTTATTCAAATTAACTATATTTCTGCAGGTCCAAGGGCCTTAACCTGCAGTTTGGGAGTCACACATTGCTGGAGTAGACTGAAACACTCTTGAAGGGCAGATAGGTCTGCTTAAATGCCATGAGCCTTTTAAAAAAAAATTCCTCACTTTTTAAACCTGGAAAAACACGGCTGAAGTTGTCAATGAGAATTAAAACAAAACCTCTGCTAGACTCTGCTGAATCTTTAATTCACAGGCCACCAGATATAGGTTAGACAAAAATTGCCATCTTTTTGTGCTGTTTCACTAGTGGCCTTTGTTTACATTTCCCAAGCATTATGAATACTTGTCTGAGTTTCAAAAGTTACAATTAACATAGCAGAGGGTTCTGAATTCACAATTTAATTGACAGTTTAAAGAGGCTACTGATGGGTTAAATGTCTTTGTTGTGAGATCTGAATAGAAATTCATTTTTACAAGAGATTTACAACCACTTTTTTTATTATTTCTTGGGATGTGAGTGTCGCTGGCATTTATTTGGGCATTCATTTCCAAAATCTGAGGGCATCTAAGAGGCAACCACATTTCTCTGAGTCTGTAGTTACATGTAGGCCAGACCAGGTAAGAATGGCAGATTTCCTTCCCTCCGGGACGTTAGTGAACCAGATAGGTTTTCACAACAATCGACAATGGTTTCATGGTCGACATTAGATTTTCCCATATTTTTATTGAATTTAAAATCCACCAACTGTCCTGTGATATTCAAATCCATGTCCTCAGAGACCTTGGGACTCCAGATTACTAGTCCAGTGATAATACCACTCTGCCACTGCCTTCCCGCGAGGAGATTTAAAAGCTTTGAATAACTTTCAAGAAAAGTATAATGGTGGCAGGAGGATTTTTGTTAATTATGGAAGTGAAATAGGGGATCTTGTGCAAAATAATAAAATACTAGATGGAGTTAGATGCAGAAGTATATAAAGCACTGACTCACAGACTTCTGGGAGAGCTGGAGGAGAGCTAGAGGGAGTAGTGATAGAGAAGACAGTACAGTTATAGATAGAGTGCAGAGACTAGTGTTAGTTGAGTGTAGAGTGTGGATTACTAGATGATTGTTTTACTATAGGAGTAAGTGGTCGAGCTTTAATAAGTAGTGTAAATAAATGTCAGCTTTGTTAATGAACTTAGCTCCTGTGATCTTTGTGAACACTACGACATCCATCCTGATAACACAATCACAAAGAACATCACAATTCAAGTTAGTCAGCAAGAGAGCGAGGGGTGAGATGAGGAGAAACTTCTCTCTCAGAGTTGTTGGGGTTTGGAATGCGCTGTCTGCAAGAGTGGTGGAGGTGGATTCCATCGCAGGTTTCAAAAGAGAGCTGTATATATAGCTGAAAGTGATTAACTTAGAGGGCCACGGAGATAGCGCTGGGGAATGGGACTAGCTAAGTTGCTCTTTTGGGAACCAGAGCAGACATGATGGGTCAAATGGCCTCCTTCTGTGCTGTAAATAACAAATAGCAGAAAAAATAACAAATAGTTTACTTGTTACAGTAAAAGTCTTAAAATTTGAAAACTTGCTGTGTGATCCTTCTCGTCATTCACTGGAGATTTGAATTTCTTTTTAAAGGCTATCTAAGGAGATGGTAATATTTGATACAAGGCAATCTTGTTAAACATAGATTCTACGATGTTAACAGTTTTATTTAAGTGAATGAAGATCTAAGGATCCTATGAGACGTTGAAAAAAAAGTCATTGTTGCAATAACTAATCTGGGTCTTTCACAAAGAGAACATTTACAGAGCGTTTCACAGGCAGTGGAGGATAGAGAGTTGGCAACCATCCAGATTGTCTTTGAGTCTCCAGGGATTAAAGGATAATGAAATGAAAATCGCTTATTGTCACAAGTAGGCTTCAAATGAAGTTACTGTGAAAAGCCCCTAGTCGCCACATTCCGGTGCCTATTCGGGGAGGCTGTTACGGGAATTGAACCGTGCTGCTGGCCTGCCTTGGTCTGCTTTCAAAGCCAGCAATTTAGCCCTGTGCTAAACAGCCCCTGTTTAAACAGGATAATCGTCTGGGCACAACTGTGATCAGAACCCAGGGGGAAAACAATTATAGGGGTATGTGTTTACTGTATTCCATTTTCTTGTGATTATTGTTATAACAGTAATATGATTATTGGAAATGGTGTGGGAGCGGTGGTGGGGCAGGTTGGGGGTGTGGGGGGGGGGGGGGGGGGAGAAAGGATTGCTTAACTGGTCAGGACAAGTGAGGGTGGGTCATCATGTGATGAAACTTCCAGGAATACGTCCAAGCAGAGTTGGCAACTGCCGGAGGAAGGCAGGTGAGAAAGTAACAGAAAACGGTGTGACAGAATGATAGTTGTCAGAAGTCTTACCAACACCAGGTTAAAATCCAACATGTTTGTTTCAAACACTAGCTTTCGCAGCATGCTCCTTCCTCAGGTGAATGATAGTTGTTTAAGAAGCTAGAGAGCGAGAAAGAGAAAGAGGTAGCAGATCACCTCTTGCAATTCTCCACCCCTGAAGTGGAAGGTCAAACATTGGGCATATTCAAAACTAAAGTTGACAGGCTTTTGGAGTGGAAGAGAACCATGTGAAAGGTGATAGTGAGGTTGAGGATTGACCATGGTCGTATTGAATGGCGGAGCAGCCTTGGTATCAGGAGGATTGCTGAAGGTATTAGGCCTATTCCTGCTCTTATTTTTTGATGTTCTTGTGGTTTTATATTCTAAACTTCAAAAGGGAATTCCAAAGGGTGGCAGCTGAAGTTTGGCCTCCAACAAAGAAAGGGGAAGTAAGGGAAGAAGAATAAGCTTGCTGCTAACCAATTCCTTCGATACTATTAATGTGGACATGGATTACGCTGAAGGGGAAGTTTTCATATTTTCTGTCAGGTATTTTTGAGCTGACTTGGAATTTCTGCCCACTTTGTGGATGCGGTCGTCACCCTATCCCAGAATACAAATTGCTAGTCATGCTATTTACAGCAGTAATGGTACAGGCAGTGTGTTGGGGGGGGGTTAACTGACGGGACCACCCACAATGTAGCGGGCTCATATTGCCAAAAGCATGGTCGACCATTCTTATGAAATCAAATTCCACACCTTAATATCCAAATTGTAGCAATCTCCCCCTCACACCAATATCCTGAAACACACAAATCTTCTGCATCCGGCAATCTTGAGCACGAAAGCCACATTACACATTGTATGGTGCTTTTGCCTCACCTGCATAGCTCCTCATTCTCTCTTGTCTCCAGGTTGGAAGGTTGTGGGTTCAAGACCCCTCTAGAGTCATGAACACAAAATCAAGGCTGACATTCCACTGCAATATTCAGTTGGGGAGAAAAGATCCCATGTTGATATTCTGAATTGGAGAGAGGGATTGGTGCCCGGTGTGTGTTTCCCATTATTTATCTGTTCATCCCTTAAATAATAGATGATCATTATCACAGTCCTGTTCAAGGGAGCTTGCTTTGTGTAAACTGACTACCCTATTTCCTACATTGCAATCTTGACTACACTGCAATAGTATTTCACAGGCTGAAAATTACTTTGGGACATCTTACGGTCATCGAAGGAATGATATAAATGCCATGTGTTCTATCGTAATTATATCTGCCAATTTCTGGGATGTCCCCATTTTGACTGAAATTTCTGATGGGGAGCAACTTGAATGGGGATTTAATGTAACTGATCTGCACCCTAGGCCTGCCCTATTATAGCATTCATACAGCTGAGGGTATTCAGAGCCTATCTTTTGTGCAGCATTTATCTACACTATTCTTACAGACTCAGCTCCCCATTATATCAGCTGCTGAACAGTATATTGAAGCCTGAAGAAGAGTCACACGGACTCGAAACGTTAACCCTGTTTTCTCTCTCCACAGATGCTGTCAGACCTGCTGAGTTTGTCCAGCATTTCTTTCAGATTCTAGCATCCGCAGTCTTTTGCCTATATCAAACTCAAACTTAGGGCGAGATTCTCCCAAAACGGGAGAAATCGTAAAGCTGCCGTAAAACCCGGGCGGGTTTTACGGCAGCGCGCCCCTTCCCGACGGGGGACCGATTCTGGTCCCCGGTCGGGGCTAGCAGCCCGACGCCGTAGGGTCCGGCAAGACGAGCTTAACGAAAATCGTTAAGCCCGCTTACCGGAGTTAGCGCCGGCTGACGCGTCATATGACGTCAGCCGCGCATGCGCAGTTTGGAAGACTCCAACCCGCGCATGCGCGGGTGACGTCATTGCGTTTTTGCGCGAAACCCGCGCATGCGCGGGCCGGGTTGCCCCTCAGCCGCCCCGCGAATGGATACTGCGGGGCGGCGGAAGGACAAGTAGTGCGCGGGCATCGGGCCCGCTGCCCGCGATCGGTGCCCACCGATCGCGGGCCCATGGCACCCTTGGCACGGCCGTGGTACTGCCGTGCCAATCGGTGCCATGGTTATAAAAAGCGAGTTGGTGACGCCGTTTTTACGAACGGCAAGACCAGGTGTGTTTGCCGTTCGTGAAAACGGCGGAAAGGGCTGGGACTTCGGCCCATCTAACAGCTGTGAATCGCTGCCGGCCGTAAAAAAACGGCGGCAGCGATTCGGGTCGGGACTTCGGCGGGGGGGTGGGAGAATAGCGGGAGGGCGGGAAAAATGTCGGGAAGGCCCTCCTGCTATTCTCCCACCCGTCGTGGGGGGCGGAGAATTTCGCCCTTAGTGTTTGTACAGTAGACTGGAGGATAACTGGAGCTGCTGTATCGCTGACCGTCAATAAACAGTACCTTTCCCAAATGTGCAACATATACGGCTCACCCTGAATCATTTTTTGAAATAAATTTAGAGTACCCAATTCTTTTCAATTAAGGGGCAATTTAGTACAGCCAATCCACCTACCAGGCACATCATTTGGGTTCTGGGAGAGAACATGGGGAGAATGTGAAAACTCCACATGGACAGTACCCGGGGCCAGGATCGAACCTAGGGTCCTCAGCGCCACAGTGCCGCCCCTGCTCGGGCGGAATTCTCCGACCCCCCAGGGGAATCGGCGGGGGCGGGAATCGCGCTGCGCCGGTCATCTTAGAGCACCGTACCGAGGCACATTCTCCCGCCCTATCCCTGTAACCCCATCGAACCTTTGTACACTAAGGGACAATTTAGCATGGCCAATCCACCTAACCTGCATGTGTTTGAACTGTGGGCGGAAACCGGAGAACCCGGAGGAAACCTACGCAGACAAGGGGAGCAAGTGCAAACTGCACACAGTCACCAAAGGCTGGGATTGAACCCGGGTCCCTGGCTCTGAGGCATTGTGCCTCGGTGCTCCCTTCAATGTTAAGAACTCAGGGCCCTATCCAGTGCCAGGGATGGGGCCACTAAGCTAGCTGGGCGGGCTAGCTCACGGAAGCACAGTGGGGGGTGTGCAGATGTTCGGTTTATCAAAGGGTTTGGGTTACAGAGTGTTGTTACAAGGGGGGGGTAAATGTTCTGCTGATGAGGGAAGGACTTGGGCTAAGGGACAGAGAGGAGGTTGGGGGTGGAGGCTGCCTGGGGCGGGCCGGTGGAGGCGCGGAGCATGGGCTGGAGGTGGGCCCAAAAATGGGGATGGCTGATCGGCGAATGGGAAAGGCAATGAGCTCCCCAACTAGCCTGATCACCTGGAATGTTTGAGGGTTTTATGGGCCGGTCAAGAGGGCACGTGTGTTCGCGCATCTTAGGTTGAGGAAAGGCTGGAGATTTGGGAAGCCGAGGGTGAAGAAGTTCTCCTTCTACTCATACGTGCATAAAGTGTACTCCCGGATTGATTTCTTAATTTTGAGTAGGGCCTTACTGGCAGGGGTAGTGAACATGGGGTACTCGGCGATCACAATCACAAACCATGCTCCGCACTGGGTTGACCTGCAGGGTAGTAAAGACAGTAACCAGCGCCCGCACTGGAGGTTAGATGTGGGACTTGTGGCCTACGAAGAGGTGTGCGAGCGGCTGAGGAAATGTATTCAGAACTACCTGCAGGTCAACAACACGGGGGAAATTTCAACAGCAGTAATCTGGGAAGCACTGAAGGTGGTGGTCAGAGGGGAGCTGATCTCGATACGGGCCCATAGGGAGAAGGTGGACAGGGCAGAGATGGACCGACTGGTAAAGGAGATATTACAGATCGATAGGAGGTATGCGGAGACACCAAAGGCAGGGCTTTTAAGGGAACGGCGGAGGCTACAGGCGGAGTTCGGCTTGTTAACCACAGGGAGGGTGGTGGAGCAGCTGAGAAAGGTGAGGGGGGTGATATATGAGTATGGAGAGAAGGCCAGCAGAATGCTTGCATAGCAGCTTAGGAAGAGGGAGGCAGCCAGAGAGATAGGAAAAGTAAATGACTGAGATGGGAACAAGGCATTTAGGAATTTCTACAGTAGGCTGTATACGTCGGAACCCCCTACGGGGCCGGAGGGGATGAGGCACTTCTTGGAAGGGCTGAATTTCCCAAAGGTGGACGGGGAGCTGGTAGAAAGGCAGGGGCCTGATCGGGCTGGAAGAGATGGTGGAGGGTCTGAAGGCCATGCAGTCGGGTAAAGCCCCGGGGCCGGACGAGTACCCAGTGGAGTTTTATAACAAGTTCTCTGGGATATTGGGGCCAGTGTTGATGAGGATGTTCAATGAAGCAAAAGAAAGAGGGGTGCTGCCCCCGATGTTGTCACAGGCAACAATTTCACTGATTCTGAAGCGGGACAAGAACCCGGAGCTGTGTGGATCCTACAGGCCAATATCCCTGTTAAATGTGGATGCCAAATTGCTGGCCAAACTTTTGTCCTCCAGAATTGAGGATTGTGTTCCGGACGTTATTGGGGAGGACCAGACGGGGTTTGTTAAGGGTAGGCAATGGTGGCCAATGTAAGAAGGTTGTTAAATGTGATCATGATGCCCCCGGAAGGTAGGGAGGTGGAGGTAGTGATCACGATGGACGCAGAAAAGGCTTTTGATCGGGTAGAATGGGATTATCTGTGGGAGATACTGGGATGGTGCGGATTCGGATGGGGCTTTATTGACTGGGTCAGGTTACTGTATCAGGCTCCTGTGGCAAGTGTACGGATGAATAGGACAACATTGGACTATTTTAGACTGCACCAGGGGACGAGACAGGGATGCCCCCGCTCCACACTGCTGTTTGCGCTAGCTATAGAGCCGTTGGCAGGGCGGGGGGAGGGGGGGGGGAGCACAGAGTCTTGCTCGATGCAGAAGACCTGCTTCTGTATGTATCGGACCCAATAGAAGGGATGGAAGAAATTATGAGGATTCTCGGGGAATTTGGCCGGTTTTCGGGATATAAGCTAAATGCAAATGCAAATGCTTATTGTCACAAGTAGGCTTCAAATGAAGTTACTGTGAAAAGCCCCTAGCTTTTGGGGAAATATGGGGAAAAGTGAGATGTTTGCAGTCCAGGCGAGGGGACAGGAGAGGCATTTGGGGGAGCTGCCATTTAGGGTGGTAGGGGAAGCTTCAGGTACCTAGGCATTCAAGTGGCGCGGGAATGGGACCGGCTGCATAAATTAAATCTGGCCCGACTAGTAGACCAAATGAAGGACGATTTCTGAAGGTGGGACACGCTTCCATTGTCACTGGCTGGGAGGGTGCAGACGGTGAAGATGACGGTCCTCCTGAGGTTCCTGTCTTAATGTCTCCCCTTCTTTATTCCGTGGTCCTTTTTAACCGGGTCAACAAAGTGATCACTGGCTTTGTTTGGGCGGGCAAGACCCCGCGAGTAATTTTAGTAACTACTACTGGGCGGCGAATATAGCCATGATCAGGGAGTGGTTGGTGGGGGAGGGGTCAGCATGGGAGCGTATGGAGGCGGCTTCATGCAAGGGCACCCGTCCCGGGGCGTTGGTAACTGCGCCTCTGCCATTCCCGCCGGCACAGTACTCCACCAGCCCCGTGGTGGTGGCAGCTCTGAGAGTCTGGGGTGTATGGAGACGACATGTGGGAGCAGAGGGAGCATCGGTCTGATCCCCAATCTGTAATAATCACCAGTTTGCCCCGGGAAGTATGGATGGGGGGGTTCTGGATCTGGCGGAGAGCAGGGATTGAGAGGATGGGGGATATGTTTATAGAGGGGAGCTTTCCAAGTATGAGGGCGCTGGAGGAGAAGTTTGGGTTGGCGAGGGGGAACAAATTCAGGTATCTGCAGGTGCGGGACTTCCTACGTAAACAGGTGTCAACCTTCTTTCTCCTACCGCTGAGGGGGATTCAGGACAGGGTAGTTTCCAGAGGGTGGGTAGGAGAAGGGAGCGTCTCTGACATTTACAAGGAACTTATGGGGTCAGAAGAGACACAGACCGAGGAGCTGAAGCGCAAGTGGGAGGAGGAGCTGGGAGGTGAGATAGAGGATGGTCTATGGGCGGACACGTTGAGTAGAATCAACGCGTCTGCAACATGTGCCAGGCTCATCCTGATACAATTCAAGGTCGTTCATCGGATTCATATGACAGTGGCCCGGATGAGCAGATTCTTTGGGGTGAAAGACAGGTGTGCAAAATGTGCGGGAGACCCAGCGAACCATGTCCACATGTTCTGGACATGTCCGAAACTTAGGGGATTTTGGCAGGGGTTTGCAGATGTCATGTCCACGGTGTTAAAAACCAGGGTGGCGCTGAGTCAAGAGGTACCGATTTTCGGGGTGTTGGAAGACCTGGAAATCCAGGAGGAGAAAGAGGCAGACGTTCTGGCCTTTGCTTGCCTGGTAGCCCGGAGACGGATACTATTAGCTTAGAGGGACTCAAAGCCCCCGAAGTCGGAGACCTGGCTATCTGACATGGCTAGCTTTCTCTGTTTGGAGAAAATCAAGTTTGCCTTGAGAGGGTCAATGTTAGGGTTCGCCCTGAGATGCAACAGTTCGTCAACTTATTGTCAGCAGAAGGGAGGGAGTGGTTAGTTTAGCTTAGAATCGGGAGTTAATAAAGGTGGGACCAGTATGGGAGGGTGATGACTTTTGCACTATGTGTATTGTTTCATGTACATTGTTTATTTTGTTGTTGTTCAAATAGCAAAAATACCTCAACAAAATGTTTATTAAAAAAAAAGAACTCCAGGGCCTCTCTCTCCCAATTGTATAGCACTGTGCTGCCACCTCTGGTGGATCTGTCTTCCTGGTGGAACAGAACATACTCACAGGTGGAGATGATGGTGCTGGGGCATGGGGTTGTAAGGCATGACCCCGTGAGTATAATCATGTCAGTCTATTGCATGACTAGTCTGTGAGACAACTCTCCTGATTTTGGCACAAGCGTCTGGATATTAATGAGGAGGCACTTGCCCAGTCAAAGGCACTGTTGCCTTTGTCATATCTGAATCCGGTACTTCTTTTTAAAACAATTTAGCGTACCCAATTCATTTTTTCCAATTAAGGGGCAATTTAGTGTGGCCAATCCACCTACCCTGCACATCTTTGGGTTGTGGAAGTGAAACCCACGCAAACACGGGGTGAATGTGCAAACTCCAAATGGACAGTGACCCAGAGCCGGGATCGAACCTGGGACCTCGGCGCCGTGAGGCTGCAATGTTACCACTGCACCACCGTGCTGGCCCTTGAATCCGGTACTTAACTTGATTCTTAGTTTGATTCTTATTACACACGATCTTAGTGATTTGTAACAGCTCAGAAATTTTATAGGCCATTTGAAAGAGTACTTAAGAGTCAACCACATTGTAGTAGGTCTAGAGTCACATACAGGCCAGCCAAGGACGGCAAGTTTCCGTACCTTCAGGGTATCGGTGAAGCAAATAGATTTTTATTATATGGTCACTACGAGCTTATAATTCAATAATTATTTGGCTCACTGAAAAATAAATTCCCCACATGCTGGGGTATAATTCAACCCATGTCTTCACATAGTCTATCTAGTCGCCAGGATGACTTGTGCAGTAACATAACCATTTTTGCCACGGTTCCAGTAAAAAACTAATTCTTTAATCTTCTCAAACATCTCAATTTGATCACCTTTTAATCTCTTATACTCAAGGGAATACAAGACTGGTCTATGCAAGCTATCCTCATAATAAATACTTCCAGCCCCATTGCCAGCCTTATGAACCTTTGCAGATGTATCCATTCCAAAGGCAAAATATCCTTTGAGGTACGGTGCCCAGTACAGGCCTGTTAATCCAGACTGCAATTAATTTTAAAATGCTGGTTTTTAACCTGAGGTACAAGTTGTGCAAAATGTGACATGTTCCTTCACAGGCAGAATGAAGAAAATAAATAATGGTAAGAACAGTTGTTTCTGATCAGCAGTTTTGCAGGGTTTCATTCCTCCCAAGTCGGCATTTCCACTTTCTCAGCTGCTGGCTATTATTAACCTGTTTCCTTTGATAATATTACCATCAGCTGACTATATATAATCTATCACCCTCGTCAAGCACAATAAACATTTTAGAGTTCGAGGTACCCTAAACACTTTGACAAGTGGCTTACAAAGCTGTTCCTGAAGCTAAGAGTGCCTTCCAGTCACTGAAATAACTCCATTTACCCACTTGCTCACAACAATGCTCCAACGCCCCATACTCCCAAATGTTTGTTATGCTTGTCAGTCCACTTTGATGCTTTATATTTTACTACCTGACAACTGCTTCTGACCAAAGCAGTAAATATCCCCGCAAAGCGCAGGATGCGGGATTAAATGTTCAGTGCCAGGTTATGCTCCATCATACCAATATGCAGCCTCTGTGAACTTCAGCTCATCCAGAACTCTATTTCCTAACTTGTTCAACTCATTACTCATTACCACAGAAATGCCTCCGTTTTACACTCTCGTCCTTGTGTTTGAATCTTTCCACCTCCTCCTGATCTCAATAGCAAGTCCTACAAACTTATAGCTCTCCAGGATCTCTGCACTCCCTTGTGTATTTCTGATTTGTTTCAATCATCGCCCTCTGTGCCTCGCCACCTCTCTCTTCTCCTTTGAGATGCTTCTGAAACTCCACCTCTTTAACCAAACATTTGGGCCAGAATTTTGCAGTCATTGGGATTCTCTGTTCCTGTCGGAGGCCCACGTCAGCCTTCCCCGCAGATTTCTCTGCCGGCATTGGGCAGCGGAGAATCCAGCCTCTAATGTTGAAAATGTAACTTTCATCATAAGATTTTTCTAAATGTACTTTATTCCAAACGTGTGTGAAAACAGCAACATATAAAAAGCACTGCATACATAGCCCTCAGTGTGTACAGTTTCCCCCCTTTTTTCCGATCCCCTCCCCCTCCACCCACCCCCTTCCCCTTGTGACAAAGAATTTATCAAACAGCATTATGAACAACCCCCAACGCATCTCAAAGCTCTCTGCTGACCCCCTCAACTCGAACTTAATCTTCTCCAACCGGAGAAAGTCATACAAGTCCCCCAGCCAGGCCACCACCCCCGGCAGCGTATCCAACCTCCAATTTAACAGAATCCTTCGCCAGGCAATTAGTGAGACGAATGCCACAACATTGGCCTCCTTCCCCTCCAGCAGCTCCGGCACTTCTGATACCCTAAAAATCACCACCATTGGGTCTGGCTTGACCTCCACCTCCATGATCTTAGATAGCATCCTGAACACTACCTCCCAGTATCTCTCCAGCTTCTTGCAACACCAGAATATATACGTATGATTCACCAAACCCACGCTTCTCGCACTCATTGGCCACCCCATGGAAGAACCCGCTCATCCTCGCCTGAGTCAAATGTACCCTATGCACCACCTTGAACTGAATTAAGCTTATCCTCACGCAGGAGGAGGTTGCGTTCACATTCAGCATCGCCTTACAGCACAGTCCCCAGCCTACTTACCCCCACCCCACTCCCCCTCCCATTTGTTCTTGATCCTCACCACTTCTGCCCCCCCCCCCCCCGCCCCCCAGCCATCCGTATGTATCTACAATCCCACCCTTCCACAACTTACCCAGGAGCAGCAATTGCTCCAATAAAGTGTACTCAGGCAACCTGGGAAACGCCCTACCTTCCATAGGTTACGTTCATTGAAGTTTCAAAGTGTGCCTTCAAGGATTTCAAAATTTCCGAAGTCTGTTTTTTCTATTCTTCAAAGAGATTTAGGGTGGAATACAAGTTGCAGCAGTCCCTCCACAACAGTGTTGAAAGTGTTACTACTCGTACTGACTACGTCTTATTCATTAAATTTGTCGCAACCTTGGTAGTTTTGCCATTGCGAGTGGAAAACCTGCCAGTTCAGCCACATATTGCCATTAATTTCGACAGAAGTCGACAGAGGGAAATTCACTGTGGCCGGTTTCTTTTGTTGCCTTTTCCTTTTCAGTGGCATGTTTAGCCAGCTTTAGCAGTTCTGAGCTTTTCTGTACTCCTCTTTTAGTAACTGTGCTTCTCGAGAGCTCTTCAAAATTCAGTCTCAGCTCCACCTCTGACACCATGTGACAAGCTCAAATGCCTTCCTGTCGTCTCTGCCGTTATTAGAACAGAGGTCATATAACTGCAGCAAGCCAGGTAATACCTTTAATAGATGACTACATTTCAATCCAAACAGCCCACTCTACCTCAGTGAATACTCCCCACCCAAACCCAAGTTCACTTGTGATCAACTCCCAGGTTTACTTTTCCTTTCATCCTTCTGTATATTTAATAGCGGTTGGGGCGGAATATTTGTCAAATGCCTTCTGAGGATCTCGTACAAATTGTCATATGGGTAATGAGAGACAACTTGGGATGTAATTTGCTCAAATAAATCAGGGAGATTGGTCAGGCAGGACCTAATCCTTCTGAATCCATATTGATGACGCTAATTAAGTTATTAGCATAGACATAGTCCTCATGTTTGCATCTGAAAATTGATTCAATTAATTTACAGTGGCTGGAGGACTAATAGGTCTATATTTGCCTGAATGCTCCTTTTTGAATAAGGGTATCATATTGGCCTGTTTCCAATTTACTGAAACCTCCCCAGTGTCCATGACTCCTCCGTAATGATTCTCAGTGTCTCTGGTCTCCTTCAGAAATCTAGGATAGACACCATTTAATCCTTTGGATTTATTTGTTTTGAGCCATTCTAGCCCACCATAAGGCTTCCATCTCAGTTATAATCAAACTCATTAATTTTGTCGTGTTGCTGGTGTTTTCTCTTGTGCCTACCTGGAGAAAGTAGTCATCCAGGGTGTTTACTGTGCTGTGCTTATCTTCTGTTTCAAGTCTATTTGCATCTTTTACAGTACTTGCTTCGGCTTTGACTGCCCTCGTGCTATTGAAATGCTGAACATAGTTTATTCCTGAGTCCCTCAGCAAGCAATTAGTATGGTGAATTGTACGTTGGCTTTTAATGCAAGGGGCTTGGAGGCAATATTCCCTGTCAGCTGGGCGGCTGCATACCAAAAGCCTTCACAGAGGCCATGGCACCAGCCAGTCCCTTTAAGATAGCGAGTGCAGCCATGATAAAAAAAATTAAAAGGGCTACGCACCTAAATAAACCATCCTCACACTTGAAAATAAATTAGGGGGAGCACTGGTTGGATGATAAGGGTGAGGAAGACTTGCTGCAGTCGTACAGGGTTTTGGTGAACCACAATTGGAGTACTGCGTACAGTCTTGCCATCCTTATCTAAGTATAGATACACTTGCCCGAGAAACTGATTGACTCCTATGAGGAGAGATTGAGCAGTTTGTGCGATGTTCGCTTGAGTTACGAAGAATAAGAGGTGATGGGATTGAAATCTCTAAGATTCTGAGGGGCATTGATAGGGTTGATGCTGAGAGAAGATCTGGAACATTGGAACACTAGAGTGGATTTTCAATCTCATGGCGAGGAGCTGGATTCGGGGCAATTCCCGGCTTGACCTGCCCACCTCAGGAAAAAGTTCCCACAACAATAAGATCTTCATTGCCAGTGGTTGCCAGGGTTTGGAGGCAGCACAGTGGGTGCCGGCTGCCAAGGCAGTCTGTTTAAAAGCTCCACAGTGCTATGGGACTTCATCCCAGTTAAAATAAAAACAGGAAAGTCCTCCAACCCTCAGCTCCCACAAACATCCCATGCATACCACCTCATGCTCACTGCCCACACCATGACACACCTCATGTCCCCAATGCCATGGTATGCTCTTCCACCTGCCCACCAATACCCTCCACGTCCCTATGCCAAGATATGTCCACATGGTCCCTCATGCTCCCCATGCCAAGTCATGCCCCTCATCCAACTACCATGGCTCCTCATTCCCCTATGCCAATCTATGGCATCCCCACCCCCCGTGGACCCTCATGTCTCGATTGCCAATCAATGATACTTCCAAACCTATTGACCTATGCCCATTCTATACACTTTATAGAATCACTGGGTGGAATTTTCCCATTATCTGTCAGAGTGCCAGGCTCTGGCTGAAAACACACGTGTAGCTCTCCAGCTGCACAGCCGGGTTTTTAGGCCAGGGCTGGAATTCTCCGATCGTAACTATTCATTTTTCATGCCGGCTGCCCAACCCTGCCCGGCAGCGTGGAGTGGCTTCAATGGGAAGTCCCATTGACAAGCAATGAGAATACAGAATCCCACCAGTAGCGAAAGGCTCGCGCCGTCTAGAAACGTGGCTGGGGGTCTGTAGAATCCAGCACCAGATCTTCTGACACTCTGAGAGAAAAACAATTTATGCATAGTTTATACCTGTAGGGGGCATGGAATGAGAGAGCCAGAAAGATAGGCTCCACAGAGATTGTGATGCAATCTTTAAAGGTCACCCCAATCTGAACTAAAAATATACTCCCCATAGCCCCACCCCACAGATACAGAGGACACCCCCTCCACCCTCCACCAACAAGCATTAGGGCCTCTCTCTCTCTCTTACCCCCTCCCCCCACCACCCAACACTGCACAAGCATCAGGGGCTCTTCCTGCCAGGGAGTTGTGCGAACTTGTGTCAGGGGGCAATGCCAAGGCACTGCCTCGGCGTGTCCCTCTCCCCCTGGAGGATATACTTACTTGGTGGCCCAGTGGGAGAGGGACATGCCCAGGGCCCCTCAATCGATTCTCGTTTTTATATATCTGTTCTAAATCTTACTACGGCAGGGTATAAATATTAAGTGAGGGGGGATAATGTGGTTGGGGGGGGGGGCTCATTAATTATATAAACATTTATTTTAATGCTTTACAATGATGTTATTGCCCTTTGTGGGCAGGAACCTTGCTCCGTCACTGGTGAGGGGCGGAGAAAACCGGGAAACAAAATCTTGTCAGCAAGATTTTGTTCCCCTGTCGCCATTTGCACTCATGACCGACAAAGGCACAACATTGCCCCCAATGAACGCTGTAGTGACAGTAGGTTATGTAAAAAAAATGTTTTTGAAGTGTTTCATTCATTATTTACTACTATGTTAAACAATGCTTTACGAAAGGGTCATTCATCATATCCTTTAAACTATCAATAACAGAAACCATAAGACCTCAAAATCAATTAACATTTGGAAATACCTATTGTGAAATTGACAGCACAAATCAGAGAGTCGGAGCTGTCAATCAAGCAATGTTTTCTCTGGCGTTCAAGTGTTTTCAAACTCAAAAGGATGTCTGGGATCTCAGCTATACATACATAATTGTGAATCCTTGAAATTCTCTCCCACAAAGGGCTGTGTGGACACTCAGGCACTAAGTTCAAGACTAAGATAGTTAGATTTCTGGACTCAGGGGTACTGATACGTGCAGGTATATGGAATTGAAGTGGAAGATCAACCACAATTTTACGGAATGGCAATGCAGGTTCGAGGGACATATGGTGTTCTGCTGTTATTTCTTTTACCTTCATGTTACACATTCTTATTCTGGTGGTTGACCAACCCAAACCAGCCCTCTCTGCCATAGCAGTAGTTTTTACTGACACAGTATGCAATGCACTGGCAGCTCATAATGAATGTGCACTTTCTGGTTGTCATATTAAAGGATCTGAATTCCCTTTAGTGACCGAACAGCAGGAAGCTGAATTTCCCAGCCACACATCTTTACTGATGAAGGTGCAGGAAAAATAGACGATAAAAAGGGAAATGTATGATTGGATTTATACAAAGAACTTTAAGTATAACATGTAGTATGTCGGTTAGGAGCATTATGGGAAGGACTTTCAAGTCAAGGGAGAGGTTCAATGGCGATTCATTGGGAAGATTCAAGAAATTAAAGATTCCGGTTATGAAAAAATGGAATAGACAAAATTAATGGGGACCAATAGAGGGTTTCAAAGCAATTCCAAAGAGCAAATGGGACTGTTAGTAGAGATGGAAGATTGTGCACCACAGTGGGGTATTGCGGCAGAGACTGTCACTCAATTGAGAACTGGTTATGTATTGGAAATAAAAAATATAAAGGGATAAAGAAAATGGTCAGGAAATTAGAGCAGCTCGCTCCATTCAGAGAGCTGGTAATGGGCAGCCCATTTCTCAACTCATTGCTCTGCAATTCTTTTCATTGCAGATAAATGTCCAATTTCTTCTTGAAAGTTATTATTGAATCGGTTTCCACCAGTTTTTCAGCCAGTGGATTCCAGATTATAACAACTCACTGAACTATAAAGCAAACAAACTCACATTCTCTCAATTTCTTTTGTTTTTAATCTCAGCAATTCTCCTGTCAGTTAACATTTTTCATGAAATAAAAATCACTTATTGTCACAAGTAGGCTTCAAATGAAGTTACTGTGAAAAGCCCCTCGTCACCACATTCCGGCGCCTGTTCGGGGAGGCTGATACAGGAATTGAACCTGCGCTGCTGGCCTGCCTGGGTCTGCTTTAAAAGCCAGTGATTTAGCTCACGGTGCTTTAGCTACTCAAGCTTACGATGGTATCCATTTAACCTTAGCAGCTAATGTCTGCCCGGGCCAATGTGAGCACTGGTTAACCAAAGGTGTCAGTTCTGGCTCGGCTGGTGGTACTTTTGATTCAGGATATCGGGTTCAAGTCTCGGATTATGGCTCGAATGTATCAATCTAGGCTGCTACTCCAGTTGGGTACTGAGAGAGCACTGCACCGGTCTTTAGGATGAGATGCTGGACCAAGACCCCACCTTCCCTCTGCCGTGGATGGAAGAGATACCATGCCACTATTCTGAAGAACAGCAGGAGAGTTGCCCTCGATGTATTGGCCAATACGTATCCCTCAACCAACATCTCAAAAGCAGGTTATCTAGTCATTAGTGTGAGATTGCTGCGCACAAATCGAGGGCTATGATGCCAACATTATGACAGTGCCTATGCTTGAACAGTACTTCATTGGCTGTAAAGTTCTGAGAGATGCCCAAAGCACGACACAAATGCCAATCTTTGTTTTTCATTCTTCACCATCTGTTGCCATGGTAGAACATGGCAAGCAGCCATTCTTTCTCATTTTCATCTGCTGTATTAGTACATAATTAATAGGCTATTGGGGAGCATATATACTGTATGATGCAGCATGATGACATGCCGTGTAAATCTATAGATCTTTACAATATATGACAGTGTTCAGCTCTCATCACTCAGGCAGTTGCCACTTATGACTGCAAGTTTAACAGGTACAGTAGTGGATTTCCAATGAGGGCTTGGTATTTTACACCCCTGTGTGTCCCACGTATGCAGTGAGACAGTTAAATTTCCATTCAGTCTGTCGAGGCCATAATACCCCACTGGCCAGGAGGTTCAGTAGAACCCTGGACCACCTTTCCAGCCCTCTCCTGTCTTGTTTAGTCAAAAGGGTGCAGTATGATCTGCAATGATCTTACCCTTTAATAACAGAAAATTTGATGAAGCTAAAAGTATGTAAGATAGTTATTGCTAATTGAACATTTTGTAAATGGTGCCTGATTACAATGAACATGCACTGCCCAGATGTAATGCAATCGAGACAAGCTGAAGTGTGGTGCTGTTTTATTTTGTGCCTGTTGTACTGTAAACTCAGCTGGCATCTTTGAATAGATTCCACATTAGCGGGATGTTGTCGTGCTTAGCTTAATTACACCTTTGCCAAACTATCTGTGAAAACCGTATCATCCGATTATATTCATTAGTAATACATTATCCTCAGTTAGGAGCCTGCTCCCACAATGATGTGACTGGAGCCTGTGTGTAGCGAGGCTCCATTTGCTAGCATGGCACTTTAATCATTTTCAACTAGGAGCTAAATGAACCTCCAGCTAAGTGCTCCAACTTCATTTGAAACACCACATTCCTTTGTTTCATTGACACCTCCAGCACAATCAATAACTGTCACCTCCCTTGTTTCCATTACTGTACTCACAAAATTAATCAGGAGCTACATGCCATCGACTTACATCCATGAATTCTACATTCGCCTTGGGACCTGTTCTCTCACGGAGGATCTTAATGGCCACGGGAATCTTCACCGTCTCCCCCTCTGGGACCCAGATACCCTGATGAAGATAGAAAACATCATCACAGAGAAACACTTCTGCACAAACAAACTGCTCCTACCACAAATAGCTCTGGCTGGTGGAGCTCTTCCTTAGCTGTCAGAAGTTGACAACAACAAAAAAAATCTACGAGATGAATAGATTTAGACAGATAAGTCCATATTAAGAAGAATTGACCATGTGTGCGGCACTTAGGTCTTGCATCATAATTTTAGGAGGTAGCTTGAGGCAAAGGGAATTGCAAAGTCGCGGGAAATGGTTGACACTTACAGATAGGAGCTAATGCTCTGAGTTATTATGATGGAGCACAACAGCACTACTCACTTTGTAGACCGTCCCAAATGCACCGGAACCAAGAATCTTGATTCGTTTCAGTTCAGTCTCTTTGAGGATCCTAAGCTGTGCCTGATTAGGTGCAGCACCACTGGGAGTTAGAGGCTCCACCAGCTGAAGACAAAAGGAAAGGAAAACAGAAATTGCTCGAGGGAGTAAGTGGTACATTCAACAACCCTGCCCACTGTAACTCGAGTTCCAACCCTGCTCCAGACCAATGTGATGTACCTTCGATGGCAGCCTCATGCCCTACATTTTGTGAGGTGAACCATCTCAATTTAACAGCAGAGGGAGTGGTGTAAATGTAAGCATTGTCTATTCTAAAGCACAACGGGCCGAACTCCACAAGGCAGAGGTAATAACTTACCTTCGTATTGTGCCTTTCACAAAGAAAAACACAAAAGTAGAATGTTCCAGGGTTCTGAGGAGAGAATGGACACTGATCCATAGAAAGTGATATTGGGAGGGTGGCAGAAAGCTTGGCCAGCAGAGATTGTTTTAAGGAAAGTCTTAAAGGACGCTGCAAAAGTAAATTGGGAAGGAATTCCAGAGCATGGGATGTACAGGGTCTAGCCCGAGGCAACAGAAGATGTGGCTGTCAAATGTGGGATGAGGACAAAGTGAATGTTGGGAGTATTATGTGTGGGTAATAATGTTGTACAGATTATAGAAATGGGAAGGTAGATTCAGGACAAGCAGCAAATCTGAATGGGTTTGAATTATTCGACAACATCATTTAAATACTAAATAACAAATGCTACCCAGTTAGGATCGATGGGCACAAAAACAAAATATTGCTGGTGTTGGCAATCTAAAATCAAATCAAAAAATGAGGGAAATACGCAGTAGGTCAGGCATCATCCATGGAGAGAGAAACAGTGCAAATGTTTCAGTGTTGTGACCTTCTGTCAGAACTGGGAAAAGTTAGAAATGTAATAGGTTTGGAGCAAGAGAAAAAGGGGGAAGGTGGGAAGTTGTACAAAAAGGAAGGACTCTCATTGGGTGGAAGACAGGACAGATAGAATGACACAAATGTTGATGATGTAAAGCCAAAAAGGAATGATAATGGAACAAGTGAAGACAAAAGATATGCGAAGAGAAGGTGTGAATGGCACGATCGTCTGGAAGCAAGAAAAGGAAATGAGAGAAACAAGAAAGTAAAAAGACTAAACCAGAAAAAGAACAATCTAACAGGATGGGGACAGCAGTTACAAACTAAGCTTGCTGAACTCAATGTTGATTGAAGCCCCTCAGGAGGCCAAGTTTAGTAAGGTCAGGGTGGGAGAGAGGTGAAAAATTAACATGACAGGCATCTGGAAGCTTGGAGCCATGCTTGTCAACTGAGGGAGGTGCTCCACAAAGTTCTCTGCATTTGCTATTGACATTGTAGAGGAGACTACATTGTGAGCAGTGAATACAGTATGCTAACTTGGAAGAAATACATCTAAATTTCTGTCTCATTTGAAAGCTGTGTTTGGGGACCTAAACGATGAGAAGGGAGGAGATACAAGATTAGGGGTCAGATTCTCCGCCGGCTTGATTCTCCATTTTGCCGGCGCCCAGGGGTTTCCAACGGCGTGGGGCTGCCCCACAATGGGAAACCCCATTGACTGGCCGGCGTAACGGAGAATTCCGCCAGCGTGTCGGGGCAGAAATGTGGCGCAACGGTGGGGGGGGGGGGGGGGGGGGGGAGAGAATCCCGTCCCAGGTGTTGTACCTCCTGTGCTTGTATGGAAAGGGGTCATAAAAAAGAGAATGGACGGTGGTGTTGGAGAGACTGGTTCCTTCAAAATGCTACAAGGAGAGATAGGAAATGTGTTTGGTGGTGGCATCGTGCTGGAGACAGCAGAAATTGTTGAATATGAAGCCTGGTGTTGTACAAGGTGAGGACCAGGGGAACTCTATCGAACAGACTCCGGAATGTGGCGACCAAGGGCTTTTCACAGTAACTTCACTGCAGTGTGAATGTAAATCTACTTGTGACTGTAAAGATTATTATTATTATCTTCATTCTGGGAGGGAGGGGAAGGGGTGAATGCAGAGTATGTGAAATAGAACAGACATGGTTGAGGGTCCTACAAACACGGTGGGTGGTGGAGGGGAATCTTTGGCTGTGGAAAAGGCAAGACATATTAGAAGTGCTAAGATGGAATAGTGTATCACCATCAAAACAGATATGAAAGAGATGAAGACACTGGGAAAATGAAATAGAATCGTTACAGGAAGTAGCTTGTGAGAAAGTGTAGTCAAAGTCAGAGTCATGGTTACAATTGTTGATAAACAATCCCAGAAAAGTGAAGAAAGGGAAGGGACAGGAAGAGTTGGCAATTGACCACGGAAATGTGAGAGAAGGGGGAGTTGATTACATTTTCCAGTTCAGGGTGAGAGCAGGAAGTGGCACCTGTAAAGTCATCAATGTGCTGGAAAAGAGATGAGAGAGGGTGCCTGAGTGGCACTGGAACAATGAATGTTCCACATAGCCCACAAAAAGACAGGTAGAGCTCGGACCTTTGGGGATTCCCATAATAACACCTTTATTAACAACACCTTTATTTGGAGGACATGAGTGGAGTCAAATTAGAAGTTGTTCAATGTGAGAACAAGTTCTGCCACACAGAATAGGATGATAGCAGATGGAGGCGGGTCGGGCCTTTGTTTTGGAAGAAATGGACTGTCCTGGCGGGGGGTATAAAGATTGGACATCCATGGCAAAGAGGAGACCGTTAGGATCAAGAAAATTGAAAATTCAAGAGATGGGAGGGCATCGGAAGAATCACAAATATAAATGGGGAGAGGCAGTATAAGGGAGAATAATGGATGTTATTTGTGGTATTGCATTATCAATTAATACATCATAATACAAGCTACAATAAACTGTGTCTTTCTAAATAGGCTGAGAGCACTATGCATAACACTACCTCTCTCACAATTGTAGCCATGATATGCTGTACTGGCTTAACTGCAATGGCAAGAGATTGGGCGGGATTCTCCATTTTCCCAGCGCCCGGGGGTTTCCCGACGGCGTGGGGCTGCCCCACAATGGGAAACCCCATTGACAGGCCGGCGTAACAGAGAATCCCACCGGTGGGTCGAGGCAGGAAAATGGCGCAGCGGGGCAGAGAATCCAGCCGAATGGGTTCAAATTAATTCCTTGCTGACATATTTAAGTATGAGCAATCTGGGGTAGGGACCAAGAGCAGATGGTTCTTTGTTGACACTGTGTAAATTCTGAAGCTGAGGTGGGGGGTGTCATGGGCTCACTGTCTACCTGTTATTGCTCTCTACATCATGAAGATGAAGTTGATATAGAAATGGCATGCCTTCATGACCTAAGCAACCAAGGAGGAGTGAACATTGCTGTTTCCTAATTATCTGATGTACATTTTGCAGTTATGAATGAGCTGTTTTAACATTAAGATTTGCAATTGTAAGGATCTGGGGTTTTGACTCATTGATCATAATGCCCATTGAGTAACCCACTACAAACTTAAGTTGAGCTCAGCTGACCGACAAAGCCTTGGGTTGTTGGCTGAGCTTGAGGGACAGAATGGAAGATGCGATGCATGAGACCAAAGTGAATTTTGTAACTCTCAAAACTGGCCAAAAGGCTTCCGTTTGTCAGACAAAGTTTTTTTCAATATTTCATTGTTTATGTTGGCCATTAAAAAAATGCATTAGGAGAATATACAGTTTCCCTCTTTCAAAACAAAATAGCTTGCGCAAAATAGATTTTATTCCATTTTACCTCCGTTTCCAAAAACCGTCGCATGGCCCGTTTCTTCTTGATGCGCTTCCTCCTCACGTACACAGCAAACACCAGGGCCAGAATGACCATAATGAAGAGCCCGCCAATCACGCCAGCAGCAATCAGAGGAGTCCTGCCAATCAAAATGACAGAATGGGGGAATGGCAAGGGTCAACAGGGCAGTAACAGTTAGGGTAAAACATGTTTGAAGTGTTGACAAAAAGAGAACTGAAAGCGCATCCAGTCACCTCAACCAGTCACACCAGGCCGAAAACTGAATCAACTGCATGAAGGAACCTGTAGGAATCAGATGGAAGTACCCTGAGGGACTGACTCCATGATCAATTTTATGTGAATAGCCATCAGGAGGCATTAGAATTCCCAGCATGGAAGGGGCGCAGCAATTATCTTGTTAAAACCCTTTGACCACGGTAAAAAAAATCCAGAAAATGTCAGCTGGTGTATTTTAATTCCATTTATCTATCACGAAAGATGCTTTAATTGTTAAGTTTTGATCACAGTTTTCCTTCATGGCTGAATTATATAATTTCTTCAAAATGCAATCTCACACACACAAAGTAAGTACTAAAGGCAGTGAACTTTCAAGGTTGTGGGTTCGTGTCTCTGCACTTGGGAGTGGAGGGAAATGTTGGATTTGAGACAAGACTTATAACGCATTTTTGCAATTATGACCGAACAGGGCTTGCAAAGGCAGAGAGAGAAAGCAGCACAGCATATTTGTGTCTTGACAAATGAACAGTAATTATAATGAATGCTTCAACTCTTTCTGAAGGGTCTTCCTTCGATCTAAGAGCCCCTTGAGAAATCTGTGTTAGGTAGATGAAGCAGGGCTGGTGTGAAATAGGGCTGTGAAGGAATGTACCACCTCCAGCCATGCAAATCCCACTCGCTCACAAAATCAAGCTCATCACATCCTGTTTTTAATTAGAAATATCCATCATTGTAATCCAATTTTATTACCAGGACAGGCAAAGAAGGAAAGCATCCAAACTCAGACAACAAGAACAACAACAGCAGCAGGGATCAAAGCACCTACTACAAATGGCGCGTCAACAATTCGCAAAGAGCACTGTAAAAATTGAGATTCGAAACAGAAATCCAATTAATATTTTTCTTTGCAATTCAAACTATACATATTGACAAATTGCAAGCAGTTTTCAGACCAGGCCCCTTCCTTTACAATGCATTCACTTTGGAGGGCAGAAAATGAGAAGCATTTCCAATATCTAATTCTGGTGTAGAAATTAGGAAGATGTGACAGGATGCAGATTGCTGTGTTTCCAGTCAAAACAGAGGGAGAGTGGGCTGTGAGAGATTGAGGGGAGGGGTAAAGATGACACTAAAGAGTTGATGCAGCATCATAGTTATTCCATTTTCAAAATTATAATGCTTACCACCATTTAAACATATTGTTAAATGAGGAATAATCAATTGCATGTCCACATATTCTTCCCTACCTTTGGCTACTTCACATTATATTAACTCTCTAGTTGTTAAAATGCATTTTACCATTTATGCACAGGTACACACAACGTAGATTAGAAGCATTCGTCCACAGAGAGGATGATTAATACACTGGCCTGACTGCACGATGGATCGCTAATAGACTGGTCTGTCTGGAAGGAGGTTCATTAATAGGTTGGTCTGGACAGAGTCTGGACAGAGGATCATTATAGACTGGTCTATCTGGAGAGCGGATCACCACGAGACTGGCCAGTCTGGATAGAGGATCATTAATGGACTGGTATGACTGGATGTGATATCATTAATAGACTGGCCTGTCTGCAGGAAGAATCATTAATAGACTGGCCTGTCTGCAGGAAGAATCATTAATAGACTGGCCTGTCTGGACAGTAAATCATTAATAGATTGGTCTCACTGGACAGAGGATCATTACTGTAATAGACTGGTCTGCCTGGAAGGAGGTTCATTAATAGGTTGGTCTGTCTGGACGCAGGATCATTATAGATTGGTCTATCTGGAGAGCAGATCACTACTAGACTGGCCAGTCTAAATAGAGGATCATTAATAGACTGGTATATCTGGAGGTGATATCATTAATACACTTTTAAGTCTGCTAAAACAGCTAATTCATCTTCCTTCCCAATGCTAATTTGTTCAGTTATGTCACATTCCCCCTTCCTGCTTTGTACATCTACATCATCTTTCTCCATAGGAATACAGATGCTAAAAACGCATTTAAAACCTCACGTACATCTTCGGGCTGCACACACAGATGACCATGTTGGTCTCTAATGGACCCTACTGTTTCCTGGTAACCCTCTTGCTCTTAATTTACTTATAAAATACCTTGGAAGTTTCCTTTATTTTCCCAACAGTGTTTCAGCATGCTCCCTCTTTCTCTCCTCTCCTGATATATCGTTTTTAAGTACCCCCTGCAATTGCTATACTCTTCACCAATTTCCATTCTTTTGATGCCCTTGTATCTTCCTTAAGCATCTCTCTTTTTCTTTATCAAATCCTGCATATCCCCTGACATCCAGAGTTCTCTGAACTTGTTAGCCTCACCCTTGACCTTTATGGGAACATGTTGGCCCTGTACTCTCTTTCTTTTTTCAATGATTCCCACTGTTCTGATGTGTTTCCTACAAGTAGCGGCTCTCAAACCGGTTTAGCCAGATGGTGTCTAATTTCATTAAAATTGGATTTCCATCAAATCAGAACTTTTACTTTTGTTCCATCTTTGTCTTTTCCCATAATTACCTTAAATCTGATCATGTTATGGTCACTATCACCAAAATACTCCCTCATTCACTCTTCAACCACTTGCCTGGTATCATGCCCTTAAATTAGGTCCAGTGCCCAGTCCTTTTTTTAGGACATTCTGCAGGCTGGCTCAAAAAGGTGATTAATTCACCAGTCTGTTCGGACATAAGGGCCGGGATTCTCCAATCCTGCGGCCAAGTTCTGACGCCGGTGTGAAAAGCGGCGCCGACCACTCCAGCATTAATGGTCCCCGATATTGAGGAATGATCCTCTTCCTAGGGGGCTAGGTTAGCGCCGGAGTGGTCCCCGCAGCTCCAGCTGGCGCAGAACGGCCGGCGCGAGTTCGCGCATGCGTGCTACGGCCAGCATGATTCCACAAATGCGCAGAACGGCCAGCACGAGTTCGCGCATGCTCAGAATGGCCGGCATTATTCCGCGCATGTGCATGGATTCCCGTCTCCGCTCGGCCCCCGGGCAATATGGCAGAGCCCATTCAGGGGCCCGGTGCGGAGGAACGTAAGCCCCCACGGAACGAGTCCACCCGCCGATCTGTAGGCCCCGATTGCGGGCCAGACCACCGTGGGCGCCCCCCTGCCCCGCACCCTCCTGGATGGCCCCCGCAGACACACCTTCAAGGTCCCGCCGCATTGGACCATATGTGACCCATGCCGGTGGGATTCGGCCAAACTCGCCAGCTACTCAGCCCATCAGGTCCCGGAGAATTGGCGGGAGGGCCGCATTCAAGGGCCCCTGACCGCGGGTGCCCAAGGATCTGTGCCGGAGAATAGGTAAGCCGGTGTCGGGGCAGCGGGGCGCGATTCTTTTGTCCCCCCAGGATTCTCCCACCCAGTGCGGGTTCAGAGAATCCCGGCCAGGATCATTAATAGACTAGTCTGTCTGGTCAGGAGATCATTAATAGACTAGCCTGTCTGGACATAAGATCATAATAAACTTGTCTGTTTGGTTAGGGGATCATTAATTGACTAGCCTCTCTGGACAGAGCATAATTAATACCTGTCTGGACATAAGGGGCGGGATTCTGCCGTAATCGGCGGCGCGGGCAACTCTGGCAGTAAGGAGTGGCGTGAACCACTCCGGCATTGGGCCGTCCCAAAGGTGCAGACTCCTCCGCAGCTTCAGGCGCAAGGCCGGCCCCGGAGTGGTTTGCACCGCGCCTGCAGGCAGGGAAGGGGCTTTGCGCCACGCCAATCCGTGCCAAAGACAAAGAGCCTCCACCGGCCAGCTCGAGTTGGCGCATGCGCGGGAGCGCCAGCGTGTGCTGGTGTCATCCCAGCGCATGCGCAGAGGGATTCGTGTTCGCACCGGCAATGGCAGACCGCTACAGCCGCCGGTGCAGAAGAATACAGTTGCCCCATGGCACAGGCCCGCCCACAGATCGGTGGGCCCCGATTGTGGGCCAGGCCACCTTGGGGGTACCTCCCGGGGCCAGATCCCCCCGCGTCCCCCCCCTCCGATAACCCCGAAGGCTGCCCTCGTTGCCGGTAAGGACCTACTCTAATTTATGCTAGCGGGACCAGCAAAAAACGGATGGCCACTCGGCCCATCACGGGCCGGAGTATCGCGGGGGTGGCCGCCGACCAGCGCTGCGTTATTCCCGCCCCCGCAAAATCGCCGGTGCTGGAGAATTCGGCAGCCGGCAGGGACAGGTTTCACTCCGCACCGCCCCCCCCCCCCCCCCCCCCCCCCCCCCCGGCGATTCTCCGACACGGCGGAGGTTCGGAGAATCCCGCCCAAGATCATGAATAAACCTATGTCTGGACAGAGGATCATTAATAGACCGGCCTGTCTCACAGGGAGATCATTAACAGGGAAGGCAATGGCAGAGTGGTATTATCGCTGGATTAGTAATCCAGAGACCCAAAGTCACACTCTGGAAACCTGCGTTCGAATCCCGCCATGGCAAATGCTGAAATTTGAATTCAATAAGAATCTGGAATTAAAAGTCTAAAAGGTGACCATGGAACCATTGTTGGTTGTCACAAAAACCCATCTGGTTCACTGATGTCCTTTGGGAAGGAAATTTGTCATCCTTCCCTGGTCTGACCTAAGTGTGACTCTGACTCCAGATCAACAGCAACATGGTTGTCTCTTAAATACCCTCAGGGATGGACAATGAATGCTGGTCCAGCCAGTGACATCCTCATCCCGTGAATGAATTTGAAACATTTAAAAAAATAAAAGGCTGTCCTGCCTGAAAAGAGATTCATTAATAAATTGGTCTGTTTGGACAGATGATCATTAAGATGGTGATCATCGGGAGCACAGTGGTTAGCAGAATTGCTTCACAGCTCCAGGTCCCAGGTTCAATTCCCGACTTGGGTCACTGTCTGTGTGGAGTCTGCACATGTCTATGTGGATTTCGTCTAGGTGCTCCGGTTTCCTCCCACAGTTCAAAAATGTGCAGCCATGCTAAATTGCCGTATGTCCAAAGAGGTTAGGTGGGGTTACTGGATAACAGGGATAGGATGGAGGCTCTTTCCAAGGGCCGGTGCAGGCTCGATGGGTCAAATAGCCTCCTTCTGCACTGTAAATTCTATGATTCTATGAATAGACTAGGCTGTCTGGCAGGGAGATCATTAACAGACTGGCCTGTCTCGATAGTGGATCATTAATAGATTGGTCTGACTGCACTGCGGATGATTACTAGATCAGTCTGTCTAGCAGCTGGCCTCGGGTGGCATGGTGCAGCTGCCTCATGACACTCAGGATCGGGGTTTGATCCCTGCCTCAGGTCACTGTCTGTGTGGAGTTTGCACATTCTCCCTGTGTCTGCGTGGGTCTCACCCCCACAACCCAAAAAGATGTGCAGGGTGTTGAATTGGTCACTCTTTTGAAGTCTACCAACAAAATAGAAGAAAGGAAACAAACTGAGTGATAAAGCAAAAAAAGCTCCTGTTAGGGGCACTGCCCGAACATAACAATGATCAACGGAAATTTAAAAACATCAAATAAGAGTGCAATTAAAAGGGTCAATGAAGCACCCCAACCCCTGCGGTGCCCACTGGGTACAGAAGGCTTTGATGGTGACCGTGTGCACCGCGTGCTCCGTTTCCAGGGACACCCGGCCGCGAATGTAGCTGTGGAAGAGGGCCACACAGTCTGGCCGTACGAGCATCTCGGTTGCTAGCTGCCTGGACATGTAAATGGCATGCTTCGTCAGGGCCAGGAGCAGGTTCACAAGGAGGTCTATGTGGATTGGCTAAGCAAAACTGCCTATTAATTGGAAAAAAAGTAATTGGTACTCTAAAAATTTTTTAAATTACTAGGCTGGCCTGACTGGACAGTGAATCATTGATAGACTGGCCTGCATAGATAGAGGGTCAATAATAGACAAGCCTGTCTCGATGTAGGATCATTCATCGACTGGCCTACCTGAATGGAGGATCTGTAATATTCTGGCCTGCCTGGAGGGTCTGGTCATTAATAGTGTGGCCTGTCTGAAGGTGGGTCACTAATAGTCTGGCCTGTCTGGACAGAGGGTCATTAATACACTGGCCTGTTTGGACAGAGGACCATTAATAGACTGGCCTGTTTGGACAGAGGACCATTAATAGACTGGCCTGTCTGGACAGAGGACCATTAATAGACTGGCCTGTTTGGACAGAGGACCATTAATAGTCTGGCCTGTCTGGACAGAGGGTCAGTAATACACTGGCCTGTCTGCACAAAGGATAATTAATAGACAGACCTGTCTGGAGGGTGGGTCATTATTGCACTGGCCTGTCTGGGGGATGGGTCATTAATACACTGGCCTGTCTGCACAAGGATCACTAATAGTCTAGCCTGTCTGGATGGTGGGTCATTAATAGACTGGCCTGTTTGGACAGAGGACCATTAATAGACTGGCCTACCTGAATGGAGGATCTGTAATAGTCTGGCCTGCCTGGAGGGTCTGGTCATTAATAGTGTGGCCTGTCTGAAGGTGGGTCACTAAAATCTGGCCTGCCTGGACAGAGGACCATTAATAGACTGGCCTGCCTGGAGGGTCTGGTCATTAATAGTGTGGCCTGTCTGAAGGTGGGTCACTAATAGTCTGGCCTGCCTGGACAGAGGACCATTAATAGACTGGCCTGCCTGGACAGAGGACCATTAATAGACTGGCCTGTCTGCACAGAGTGTAATTAATAGACTGGCCTGTTTGGTGGATGAGTCATTAATAGACTGGCCTGTTTGCACCAAGGGCCTTTAGTAGACTGGCCTGTCTAGACAGATGGTCATTAATAGACTGGCCTGTCTGCACCGAGGGTCGTCTTTAGTAGACTGGCCTGTCTGGACAGAGGGTCATTAATAGAAAGGCCTGTCTGGAGGATGTGTCATTAATAGACAGCACTATCTGCATAGCGGATCATTAATACACTGGTCTGTCTGCACAGAGGATCATTAATAGACAGCCCTGTCTGGACCGAGGAATATTAATAGACTTGTCCATCTGGACAGAGGATCATTGGTAGACTGGCCCGTCTGCACAGAGGGGCATTAATAGGCTGGCCTGTCTGCACAGAGTGTAATTAATAGACTGGCCTGTTTGGTGGATGAGTCATTAATAGACTGGCCTGTTTGCACCAAGGGCCTTTAGTAGACTGGCCTGTCTAGACAGATGGTCATTAATAGACTGGCCTGTCTGCACCGAGGGTCGTCTTTAGTAGACTGGCCTGTCTGGACAGAGGGTCATTAATAGAAAGGCCTGTCTGGAGGATGTGTCATTAATAGACAGCACTATCTGCATAGCGGATCATTAATACACTGGTCTGTCTGCACAGAGGATCATTAATAGACAGCCCTGTCTGGACCGAGGAATATTAATAGACTTGTCCATCTGGACAGAGGATCATTGGTAGACTGGCCCGTCTGCACAGAGGGGCATTAATAGGCTGGCCTGTCTGGTGGGTGGATCATTGTAAGAGTGGCCATATGGACAGAGGATGATAAATAGTCTGGCCTATCTGCAGAGTGGGTCATTAATAATCTGGCCTGTCTGGACAGAGGATTATTAATAAACTGGCCTGTCTAAACAAATGGCTATTAATAGACTGGTTTGCCTGGTCACAGGATCATTAATAGAGTAGCCTGTCTGGATGCAGGATCATTAACAAACAGGCTTGTCAGGTCAGAGGATTATTAATAGATTAGCCTGTCTGGCCAGAGGATCATTAATAGACTGGCCTTTCTGGACAGAATGTCACAGCAGACTGCTCTGGCTGGGCAAAAGGTCATTAGTAGACTGTCCTGTCTGGATGCAGGATCATTAACATACTGGCCTGTCTGGACAGAGGATCATTAATAGACTGGCCTATATGAACAGAGGATGATTAATAGATCGTCCTGTCTGGACAGAGGATTATTAATAGCCTGGTCTATCTGTAGAGTGAGTTGATAACAGACATCTCTTTCTGCATCAAGGATCATTAAGAGACTGGCCTGTCTAGACAGAGGATCATTGACAGAAGGGCTGTCTGGAGGGTGGATCAATAATAGACAGCAATGTCTGCATAGAGGATCAGTAACTGACTGACCTGTCTGGCAGAAGGATCATTAACAGATTGGCAGAGGCAGCATGTGGTGCAGTGTTTAGCACTGGGACTGTGGCGCTGAGGACCCGGGTTTGAATCCCAGCCCTGGGTCGCTGTCCGTGTGGAGTTTCCACATTCTCCCCATGTCTGCGTGGGTTTCACCCCCACAACCCACAGATGTGCTGGATATGGGTTCGAATCCCGGCCCTAGGTCACTGTCTGTGAGGAGTTTACACATTCTCCCCGTGTCTGCGTGGGTTTCGCCCCCACAACCCAAAGATGTGCAGGCTAGGTGGATTGGCCACGTTAAATTGCCCCTTAATTGGAAAAAATGAATTGGGTACTCTAAATTTAAAAAAAAAGATGTGCTGGATAAGTGGATTGGCCATGCTAAATTGCCCCTTAATTGAAAAAGAAAAATTATTGGCTACACTAAATTTATTTAAAAAAAGTTAAGACTGGCATGTCTGGACAGAGGATCATTAATCAACGGGCCTGTCAAGATGGTGAAACGTTAATGGACTGGTCTGTTTGGAAGGTGGTTCAATATTAGGCACCCTTTTCTGCACAGAGGATCATTGCAGGAGTGGCTTGTCTGGATGGAGGATCATTAAATACTAGCCTGTCTGGATACAGGATAGTTAATAGACTGGCCCGTCTGGATACAGGATAGTTAATAGACTGGCCTGTCTGGATACAGGATTGTTAATAGACTGGCCCGTCTGGATACAGGATAGTTAATAGACTGGCCTGTCTGGATACAGGATTGTTAATAGACTGGCCTGTCTGGATACAGGATTGTTAATAGACTGGCCTGTCTGGATACATGATTGTTAATAGACTGGCCTGTTGGATACAGGATTGTTAATAGACTGGCCTGTCTGGATACAGGATTGTTAATAGACTGGCCTGTCTGGATACAGGATTGTTAATAGACTGGCCTGTCTGGATACAGGATTGTTAATAGACTGGCCCCTCTGGATACAGGATTGTTAATAGACTGGCCTGTCTGGATACAGGATTGTTAATAGACTGGCCTGTCTGGATACATGATTGTTAATAGACTGGCCTGTCTGGATACAGGATTGTTAATAGACTGGCCTGTCTGGATACAGGATTGTTAATAGACTGGCCTGTCTGGATACAGGATTGTTAATAGACTGGCCTGTTGGATACAGGATTGCTAATAGACTGGCCCCTCTGGATACAGGATTGCTAATAGACTGGCCTGTCTGGATACAGGATTGTTAATAGACTGGCCTGTTGGATACAGGATTGTTAATAGACTGGCCTGTCTGGATACAGGATTGTTAATAGACTGGCCTGTCTGGATACATGATTGTTAATAGACTGGCCTGTTGGATACAGGATTGTTAATAGACTGGCCTGTCTGGATACAGGATTGTTAATAGACTGGCCTGTCTGGATACAGGATTGTTAATAAACTGGCCTGTCTGGATACAGGATTGTTAATAGACTGGCCTGTCTGGATACAGGATTGTTAATAGACTGGCCTGTTGGATACAGGATTGTTAATAGACTGGCCTGTTGGATACAGGATTGTTAATAGACTGGCCTGTTGGATACAGGATTGTTAATAGACTGGCCTGTCTGGATACAGGATTGTTAATAGACTGGCCCCTCTGGATACAGGATTGTTAATAGACTGGCCTGTCTGGATACAGGATTGTTAATAGACTGGCCTGTCTGGATACAGGATTGTTAATAGACTGGCCTGTCTGGATACAGGATTGTTAATAGACTGGCCTGTCTGGATACAGGATTGTTAATAGACTGGCCTGTCTGGATACAGGATTGTTAATAGACTGGCCTGTCTGGATACAGGATTGTTAATAGACTGGCCTGTCTGGATACAGGATTGTTAATAGACTGGCCTGTCTGGATACAGGATTTTTAATATTCTGGTCTGTCTGGTCAGAGGATCATAAATAGACTGGACCATCTGGACAAAGAATCATAGAATCATAAAATGTACAGTGCAGAGGAGGTCATTTGGCCCATCGAGTCTGCACCGGCCCTTGGAACGAGCACCCTACTTAAGCCCACCCCTCCACATAACACAGTAACCCCACCCAACCTTTTTTGGACACTAAGGGCAATTTAAAATGGTCCTCCACCTATCCTGCACATCTTTGGACTGTGGGAGGAAATCAGAGCACCTGGAGGAAACCCATACAGACGTGGGGAGAATGTGCAGACTCCACACAGACAGCGACCCAAGCGGGAATCGGGCCTGGGACCCTGGCGCTGTGAAGAAACAGTGCTAACCACTGTGCCACCCAGAATCATTAATAGTCAGGCTTGTCTGTTGGGTGGGTCAATAATAGATATTCCTGTCTGCATCGAGGATCATTAATAGACTGGCAGTTTCTACAGAAGATCAATTATAGACAGGCCTGTCTGGACAGAGGGTCATTAATAGTCAGGCATGTCTGGCCTCAGGATCATTAATAGACAGTCCTGTCTGCAGCGAGCATCTTTAATAGACTGACCTCTCTGAAGGATGGGTCAATAACAGTTAGCACTGTCTGCACAGAGGATCATTAAGAGACTGGCAGTTTCGACAGGGGATCATTCATACACTGGCCTGTCTGGTCACAGGATCATCAATAGACTAGACTGTTTGGTCTCAGGATTATTACTAGACTGGCCTGTTTGGTGACAGGATCATTAATACGTTGTTCTGTCTGGATGCAAGACATTAATAGTCTGGCCTTTCTGGACAGAGGATCATTAATAGGCTGGCCTGGGCAGCCCGGTGGCGCAGTGGGTTAGCGCTGCTGCCTCACGGCGCTGAGGTCCTAGGTTCGATCCCGGCTCTGGGTCACTGTCCATGTGCAGTTTGCACATTCTCCCCGTGTTTGCGTGGGTTTCACCCCCACAACCCAAAAATGTGCAAGGTAGGTGGTTTGGCCACGCTAAATTGCCCCTTAATTGGAAAATGATTGAGTACTCTAAAAAAAAAATTTTTTTAATTAATAGGCTGGCGTGTCTGGTTGCAGGATCATTAATGGACTGGCCTGTCTGGGTGCAGGATCATTCATCGACTGCCCTGTACAGATGCAGGATCATTAATAGACTGACCTGTCTAGACAGAGTATCATTAATAGACTGGCCTGTCTAGACAAATGACCATTAATAGATTGGCCTCTCTGGTCACAGGGTTATTAATAGACTGCCATGTCTCGACACATGATCATTACTTGACTGCTCTGTCTGGATGCAGGATCATTCATAGACAGGCCTGTCTGCATGGAGGATCATTCGTAGGCTGGGCTGTCTGGACAGATCAGTATCAATAGACTAGCCTGTGGACAGAGGTTCATTAATATACTGGCCTGTCTGGACAGAGGGTCATTAATGGACTGGGCTGTCTGGTCACAGGATCATCAATAGACTGGCCTGTCTGGACAGAGGATTATTATTCGATTTGTCTGGGCAAAGAATCAATATTTGATAGGTCTTCTGAGTGCAGGATCATGAAAAAACTGGCCTGTCTGGACAGAGGATCATCAATTGACCAGCCTGTCTGGAGAGAAGATCATTAATAGATGGCCTGTCAAGACAGAAGATCATTAATCGATTGGCCTGTCTGGACAGAGAATTATTATTTGAATCATAGAATTTACAGGACCGAAGGAGCCCATTTGGCCCATCGAGTCTGCACTGGCCCTTGGAAAGAGCACCCTACTTAAAGCCCACACCTCCACCCTATCCCCATAACCCAGTAACCCCATCTTAATCTGTCTGGTTAGAGGATTATTAATGGACTAGTTGCCTGGACATAGTATAATGAATAGACTGGCCTGACTGGGGAGAGGATCATTAATAGCCTGGCCTGTCTGGACATGGATTACTAATATACTGGCATGTTTGGACAGAAGGGCAGCCCGGTGGCCTAGTGGTTAGCACAACCGCCTCACGGCGCTGAGGTCCCAGGTTCGTTACGGCTCTGGGTCACTGTCCGTGTGGAGTTTGCACATTCTCCCCGTGTTTGCATGGGTTTCGCCCCCACAACCCAAAAATGTGCAGAGTAGGTGGATTGGCCACACTAAATTGCCCCTTAATTGGAAAAAATAATTGGGTAATCTAAATTTAAAAAAAAAAAAATGTTTGGACAGAAGATCATAAATAGACTGGCATGTCTGGACAGCAGATTATTAATATATTGGCCCGTCTGGATAGAGGATCATCAATAGACTGGCCTGTCTGGACACAGTGGGCTGGATTCTCCACAGCCCCCCGCTGAAATCGCGTTTGTCGCAGGGGCGGAGAATCCAATTTCATGCCGAAATCGGGTCCGGCGCCGATCCGTCAATTCTCCGAGACCCGAGAATCGGCATTTTCGCGGAGTTCTCCGCGCTGCTGGTGGGTCATTGCCAGAGACCCGCCCAGCGATCCTCCGCTCCCGACAAGCCAAGTTCCCGACGGCGTGGTTCTAACCACCTATCGCCGTTCGGGAAATTTGCGTGGTGGCTGCTGGCTCAGTCCGCGGCCGCCCTGATGGGGGGGGCGAGGGGATCGGACTCCGGGGGGGAGGGGGTCCTTATGGGTGGCTGGGGGACAGATCAGGGTGGTCGCATCTTCGAATTTTTCACCTGTCTCCGTGGTCCGCGTCCGCCTTGGAGCTCGACGCGGCCACTGGAGGCCGCCGCCGTGCACATGCGCAGACTGAAAAGCGGAAGTGCGGGGGCCTGTATCCACAGCGAAAGCTGCATGAATCCTCTGGGTCCCTGCTAGCCCCCTGCAGGTGAGTGAATTGGCTGATCTTTTTTATGGGAATCTCCAGAGTGAAACACCAGCGTTTTTACACCAGCGTGGAGACATAGTCCCATTTTGGGAGAATCCAGCAGTCTGTGGGGTGGGTCAATAATAGAGTTCCCTGTCTGCATCGGGGTTCATTAATAAACTGGCCTGTCTGGCAGGGAGATCATTAGGAGACTGGCCTGTCTGGACAGATTTTTATTCATAGACTGGCCTGTGTGGAGGGTGGGTCAATATTAAACAGCTCGGATTGCACAGAGGATCATTAATAGACTTGTTTGTCTGGACAGAGGAGCATTACTAGACAAGCCTGCCTGAACGGAGGTAAATTAATAGACCAACTTGTCTGGACTGAGCATTATTAATCGACTAGTCTGTCTGGACAGAGGTAAATTAATAGCCTGGCCTGTCTGGACAGAAGATCATGAATAGATTAGCCTGTCTGGATAGAGGATCATTAATAAATTGGCCCATAAAGAGACTGGCCTGTCTGGACACATTGGGCTGGATTCTTCGTTCGGTAAGCCGAAATCGCGAAACGCGATCAGACGGAGAATCGGCTCCAGCACCAAAATCGAGCCTGACTCTGGTTTCATCCCGAATCGGCATTCTCCGGCCCCCCAAAAATTAGCCCATAGCGGCAACGCCACGCAGCCCGGAGGTTCAGTATGGATCTCGTTATTGGTCATGACGACCGATTCTCTGGGACCGCAGCGATTCAGCGCTTCGGATGGGCTGAATTCCCAACACCGTGTTTCTAATGTGCTATAAAAAATGGTGAACCTGGCCTGCTGGCTGCGGCAGCTGAGAGGGGAGGTAGGAAGTGGCTTAGGGAGACTGTGGACATCCGGCTCGGACACCGACCATGCTTTCTGCGGGGAGAGAAAGGGGGGACAGGCCGAGCAGGCGGGGAGCCCCCAACAGGACAGAGGCGGTGACCTGGCACTGACCGCCATTACAGCGGCCATCTTGCTGGCCACCCACCCCGGCCCCTGGGTGCACACAGTGAAAATGGCCGTATGGGTGCCCCACCCCACCACCCCACCCAACCGGTAACACCCACTGAGGGACCACCCAGGGCAGCCAAGCCGACGATGGCACTGTCATCCAACAGTGCCCCTGGCAGGAGGGATGGGTGCCAGGACCGGTGGCACCGATGGAGCCGGGGTGCGGGGGTGAGGGGCATGCGTGGTTGGGATGCGCGGTGACAACCGGGGCCACTGTGTAGCCCATGGTACATTGATGGACACGGGTGTAGGTGCCATGATGGCATGTTTGCCTTTCACAACCTGCATAGAATTATAGCAGCCAGTGATGTTGGTTGCCATGGCGGTGGCGGCTGCCCTGCATGTAGCCCTGTGGCAGTGTGAGCGGCTCAGAGAGGTGGCGGATGCTGCAGCAGAGGAGCAGACCGCAGAGGGATAGGTGGCAGCCTCTCTGGCTGGAGGCCGCCCGCCCAACAGGCTGAGGAGGAGCGGGAGGTGCCAAGGAGGCGCCGGATGAGGCCACAAGTTTACCGCGACCACATGTCTTTTGAGGACCTTCCGGACCGGGCATGCAGGAGGAGACTGCGGATGAGCAGAGGGACAGTGAGACACAACTGCCACATGATGGCACACCTGGCATCGCATGGCGATGGGGGGGGACGCTACTGGTGGCCGTAAAGGTGACGGTGTTGCTGAACGTTTACGCAAAGGGGTCATTCCAGTCGCCGAGTGGGGACCTATCCGGCATCTCCCAGGCATTGGTGCACAAGTGCATCCGGACCGTCACGGACCGCATGTATGTCCTGGCGGGCCGGTACATCCAGTACCCCGTGGACCTGGCCCACCAGGATGCCCAGGCAGCAAGCTTCACTGCCATCGCCGGGATGCCCCAGGTCCAGGGGGTCATCGATGGGGTGCATGTCACCCTCTGGCCACCGGCCGATAACAGGCCACTGTTCACCAACAGGAAGGGCTGCCATTCAATGAATATTCAGGTGGTCTGTGACCATCAGATGCGGAACCTGCACGTCTGCCTCCGATACCTGGGCTGTGTACATGACTCTTTCATCTTGGCGCGCTCGGTGAACCCCGACATGTTTGAGGGATGCCCCTCACGGCTGTGGCACTTGTTGCTGGGTGATAGGATTTACTGTTGCGGTCGTGGCTGATGACGCCTATATCGAGAACACAGACCGACGCGGAGACCCGCTACCCAATGATGCCCATTGTGCGACCAGGGGTTTGATCGATAGGTGCTTCGGGGTCCTGAAAATGCACTTCCGGTGCCTGGACCGCTCTGGAGGGGCCCTCCAGTACGAGGCTAGGAGGGACGGCCGCATCTTGGTGGTCTGTTGTGTCCTCCACAAAATAGCCCAGCAGAGGGACGATGTGCTGGAGGAGGATGAGGAGGAAGAGCGCCCTCGTCAGATGAAGAGGATGAGCGGGAGGAGGACAATGAGCAGCACATGGGGGCTGGCCAGGCACCAGAGGCTGCACACCGGAAACGTTGGGGCACGCGGGACACACTAATCGAAACACGTTTCACAGACTGAGGGGAGGGCTGGCCAGGGGCATGGACACCAACAGCCCACACCTCCTCACCATCGACCACCCTCACCTCCCACACCACCCAACACCCTCACCTCCCACACCACCGAACACCCTCACCTCCCACACCCTCACCTCCAACACCCACACGTCCCACACCCCCTCACCTCCCACACCATCGACCACCCTCACCTCCCACACCACCCAACACCCTCACCTCCCACACCACCGAACACCCTCACCTCCCACACCACCGAACACCCTCACCTCCCACACCCACACCTCCCACACCCCCTCACCTCCCACACCATCGACCACCCTCACCTCCCACACCACCCAACACCCTCACCTCCCACACCACCGACCACCCACACCTCCCACCACCACACCCCCTCACCTCCCACACCATCGACCACCCTCACCTCCCACACCACCCAACACCCTCACCTCCCACACCACCCAACACCCTCACCTCCCACACCACCCAACACCCTCACCTCCCACACCCCCGACCACCCTCACCTCCCACACCACCCAACACCCTCACCTCCCACACCACTGACCACCCTCACCTCCCACACCACCGACCACCCTCACCTCCCACACCACCGACCACCCTCACCTCCCACACCACTGACCACCCTCACCTCCCACACCACCCAACACGCTCACCTCCCACACCCCGGACCACCCTCACCTCCCACACCACTGACCACCCTCACCTCCCACACCACCGACCACCCTCACCTCCCACACCACCCAACACCCTCACCTTCCACACCACCCAACACCCTCCCCTCCCACACCACCCAACACCCTCACCTCCCACACCACCCAACACCCTCACCTCCCACACCACCGACCACCCTCACCTCCCATACCCCCGACCACCCTCACCTCCCACACCACTGACCACCCTCACCTCCCACAGCACTGCCACCCTCACCTCCCACACCACCCAACACCCTCACCTCCCACACCACCTCACCTGCCACACCACCAATCCACACGCTCGCACACCCCCTCTGTTATATATACCTGCGGCACTATGAGCCAGGGTTAATGGGTTGGCAGTGACAGCGGGTCTGGTCCATGGGATGGAGGATGATGACAGCCCGGTCTGCGATGAGCTCCATGCTCAACATTGTTAGAAAATGCCTGACTCATGCCCACAGTAGCAGGGCCGGCTCAAGGCACCGGCAACTCGGGCAGTCGCCCGGGGCGCCATGTGCTAGGGGGCGCCAGAGACTCGGGTCCCGCGCATGCGCAGTTGGGCCGGTGCCAACCCGCGCATGCGCGGTGGCCGCCCTCACCTCTTCCTCCCTCGGGGTGCCCGATGGCCCCAGGGCTTCTCCAGGGGATGAGGGTGCAAGCGGAGCCATTCCCTGAGGCACCCCAGCCACCTGGCGCTGCCAGTTCTGGAGGCCTGCTCTGGTATCGACAAGGGTCTGAACGTTAGTGGTCATGGAGCACATGGAGTGGCCCATCTCCATCTGGGACTGAAACACATCACTCTGTGACTGTGCCACCACCCTGAGGGTCACTGCCACATCAGCCAGTGAGTGGGCCACATCCCTCAGGGTGTGGGCCACATCCCTCAGGGTGTGGGCCACATCCCTCAGGGTGTGGGCCACATCCCTCTGGGATTAGATCACCTCCCTCTGTGTCTGCACCATGGCCAGCGCCTGGGCATTGCCGCTAACGTTCTCAGCCATGGCCCGCTGTGACTGGGCCACACTGAGGAGCGCCGCTGCAATCTCCAGCTGGCTCTGGCACATGGTTGCCTGTGAGAGGGAGCCTCGGCCCCCACCTGCACAGAATTCCCCAGGCCTTGCACACGCTGACCCATGTCTGACACCGTCACCTCCATTGCCTCCACCGCGGACGCCACCCATGCGGTGGAGGCACCACCCCCTACTCCTGCACGCGGATGGACTCCTCCACCTGCCCCTGCAGGTGCTGGAGGCCGACCATCATCCCCTCATGTAGTCCCTGGGTCTCTGACTGAACCTGCACTGTGGCTGGAACTGGATGTTCTAGGAGCCTGGGACCAGTCTGGGCGGCAGCTAGTTAGGTGACGGGAGTTGGGTTGGGGTGGGATGAGGGGGGTTGGTTTGGGTGAGGGCGATTGGGTGGGGTGACATGTGTCATGAGGATCCGCAACTAGGCAGGGAGTCTCACTTTGTCGCGTGCTGTGGATCTCCACCTCGGCAACCTCCCTCTCCTCCGGGCCACCGACCACGTCCAGTGCCTTCTGCTCGGACACGGTGAGGGGACGCAGGTCTGGTGGCCCCCCTCCGGTCTTCTCCCTCTCCTGGCAGTTGTGCGCGGCCTTGTCGGGGGGGGGGGGGGGGGGGGGGGGGACACAGGAATGACACTGTTAGACAGTCCATGCAGCCCAGGGGCTGGGTAACTGATGGCATCAGTGGCCAGGACACACAACCATTGCGGCTGGCATGCGTGCTGGCATGTGGGGCAGGGTGCGGGTCTGGCCATCCCCTGGGGGAGGGGGCAGATGGGTGGAGTCCGGGCCACATGTGTGTGAGGCGTAGGGGGTTTAGTGCCAGGGGCACAGCACTGGGTACTCCTGGCTGCCCTGAGGAGGTCGTGGCGTAGGGGGTTTAGTGCCAGGGGCACAGCACTGGGTACTCCTGGCCGCCCTGAGGAGGTGGTGCAGCTTTGTTTTGCACTGGGTGCCAGTCCGGGCGACTTCGCTGATGGTGACTCCCACTTCCGCCCAGGCGCAGCGAACAGTTGCGGCTGAGGACCTCCCTCCTGGGCCGGGGTACAGCACCAGCCGCCTCTCCTCCACGGAGTCCAGGATAGTCTCCAGCTCAGCATCAAGGAATCGCGGAGCTGCTCTCTTTCCAGCCATGTTGGCTGCGGCGGTGTGTGTGGGAGGGGGAGAATCTCTTATGTGCAGCTGCAGCTGTGCGGCAATCACGGAACAGGCAAATCTGCCGCCGCTCTGCTTCCAAAGTGGCGTGTTTCCTCTGATGCCTGTGCTAGCCCCTTTGGAGTGGCTCAATACCTTCACCTGCGGTGCCATTTTTGCCATTGTGAAACTCCACCATTTTCACGATGACATCAACACTTACCAATGGAGAATCCAGCCCAATGTGTTTGTGGGGTGGGTCAATAATAGAGTTCCCTGTCTGCATCGAGGTTCATTAACAAACTAGCCTGTCTGGCGGGGAGATCATTAGGAGACTGGCCTGTCTGGACAGATTTTTATTCATAGACTGGCCTGTGTGGAGGGTGGGTCAATAATAAACACCTCTGTTTGCACAGAGGATCATTAATAGACTCGTCTGTCTGGACAGAGGAGCATTAATAGACTGGCCTGTCTGGACAAAATAGATGGTCCTGCCTGGATGCAGGGTCATTAATCGACTGGTCAGTCTAGACAGAAGATCATTAATCAATTGGCCGTCTGATGCAGGATCATTCATAGACTGGCCTGTCTGGACAGAGGATTATTAACAGATTGGCCTGTCTGGACAGAAGATCATTAATAGACTGTCCCGCCTGAACAGAGGACCATTAACGACTGGCCTGTCTGGATGCAGGATTGTGAATAGACTAGCCTGTCTGACAGAGGATCATTAATATATAGCCCTAACTGGTCAGAGGATCATTAATAGCCTGGCCTGTCTAGATGCACAATCAATAGTAGACTGCCCTGTTTGGACAGACAATCATTAATAGATGGGCCTGTCTGGATGCAGGATCATTAATAGACTGGCCTGTCTGGGTAAAGGATCATTATTTGAATGGCCTGTCTGGACAGAGGCTCATTAGTAGGCTGGCCTGTCTGGAGGGTAGATCATTAATAGGCTGACCTGTTCTGAGTCTCAGTTGCAACATCATATCAAGCAGGTGTATTCAGTGCTAGCTGGCCCATTGAGTGTGAAATCAGTCTAAAGCCTCAGTAATGGTGTTGTGTCATCAGCTTGTTTGTAACAGTTGGGATTCTCCAATAGAATGCCTGTTATCACCGATTTCACAGCAACTCTAAGTGACAGTGCACATTACCATGTCATATTTCCTGGCACAGAGCTGCAATTACTGTGACAAATATTTGATGTTATAATGAGCCTCCACTAAGGAGGTTTACGATTAATCTGGTAAGCTGTTCGCATTTCCATGCTTGTCACAGAGAGACACTTGTTACTAGTTTATTATTTGGATAATTACGAACATCTTTCCAATTCCTATCTTCTCTCCTGGAGTAATTGAAGTTCAGTTATTGATGTGTCGCTCTCCCTCCTCTAGGTGGGCAGTACTTATGACTGAACCTCACCACTGAGAGATTGAAGCACCCTGCAAAAATCACCTTCAACCACAGATATGCAGGCTCACTGAATAATTAGTTGTTGTTGGAGCAGGGATGCCAATTCTCTGGGATCTCCCTTGAGTTTCCAGAAATTGTGAAGATAATCCCAGGGGAGAAGAAAAAGGGCAGGGGAATTCAAAAAATATAGTTAAGTAACATTTTTCATGTTCTTGTTGCAAAAAAAACCTGGTCAAATGAAAAAGGAATGTTCTTTCATCAAGAATCAATCAATTGGGCAATGACAAGTCCATTTCCAATTGGATGTTAGTGCAATATGGACAAGTCGGGCAACCAATAGCTGGAATTTGGAAGCAGGGGTTGCAGGCAGGTTACCATGTGAATACATTCAACCCTGTATTGGAGTTAAGGATATCCTTGAATGCTGCAATTTGGGGGGAATGGGATAGTCAATCCCATACACATGATGTTATAATTTCTAAGAATATTATACATTGGGACTGTGTCTTTAAGACAAATGAATAGGGTTGTGCGTCCTGTTCTAAAGTCTGCCTAATAGCAAGCCTGTGTGGGTGAATTGTTAGAAATGAAAGAGGACAGGGCAGCACGGTGGCCTAGTGGTTAGCACAACCGCCTCACGGCGCTGAGGTCCCAGGTTCGATCCCGGCTCTGGGTCACTGTCCGTGTGGAGTTTGCACATTCTCCCGGTGTCTGCGTGGGTTTCGCCCCCACAACCCAAAAATGTGCAGAGTAGGTGGATTGGCCACGCTAAATTGCCCCTTAATAGAAAAAATAATTGGGTAATCTAAATTTTAAAAAAAAGAAATGAAAGAGGACTCATATTGTTTTACTTGGAAGATGTTTCAAAAAATTTACACTTGGAGACAATGCTAGTTGCCTGTGAGCTAACAATGGATAGACTGTGGGGCTCTAAAGTCCCAGAAAGGTGTTGAGAATTTTGGTTTTGCTTTAAATTGTCCATTTATTTCTGACATAAAAGAGAATTGGGCTCTCTAGGATAGCTATTCTGTATTTCTACCTGGATACAATGCCAATGTGATGCACATTGCCATGGAGCTGGACTTTGAGAGGGGAAGGGTTTCTAATACATTCCTGAATACCTACATGCACAGGCAGTCTTCGAGAATCCAGGAGTCTTGAGGCCAAGAGTCTCTATGCTCCATTGTGTAGGAAGGGGAGGTGGGAGCCTGCTCTTGCATTGGAAAGACCAAATGCATGAAGTGTTGAAACAAGGCTGGAAGATTCACCTAGATTATGGGGCTGCTATAACAGCAGCCTGAACAGTGGTACCACAATTGGCTCTGTTGCTCAGTAGGGGAGGGCAAAGTGCAGGAGAGCGATAGTTATAAGGGACTCTATAGTAAGAGGCACAGATAGGCGCTTCTGTGGATGGGAAAGAGACTCCAGGATGGTATGTTGCCTCCCTGGTGCGAGGGTCAAGGATGTCTCTGAACGAACACAGGACATCCTGAAGGGGGAGGGTGAACAGCCAGAGGTCATAGTACACATAGGTACTAATGACATAGGCAGGAAGAGTGATGAGGTCCTGCAGAAGGAATTCAGGGAGTTAGGCAATAAGCTAAAAAGCAGGACCTCTTGGGTTGTAATCTCAGGATCACCCCCTGTGCCATGTGCGAGTGAGACTAGAAATAGAAGGATAGTTGAACTAAATACGTGGCTGAGCTGGTGGTGCAGAAGGGAGGATTTCAGATTTATAGACCACCGAGATCTCTTCCGGGGCAGGTGTGACCTGTACAAAAAGGAAGGGTTGCATCTAAGCTGGAGGGGCACCAATATCCTGGCTGGAAGTTTGTTAGAGTCACTCGGGAGGATTTAAACTAGTATGGCAGGAGGGTGGGAATCAGAGCGTGAGCTTAGAAGGTGTCATAACTGAAGGGGAAATAGAGAACAAAAATAAGAGAACAAGATCACCTTGTCTGCTCAAACGCAGTGGTTTGAAGTGTATTTGTTTCAACGCCAAAAGTATAGCAGGTAAGGCAGATGAACTTAGAGCAATTATTTGTACTTGGAATTACGATGTTGTGGCTATCACAGAAACATGGTTAAAGGAAGGACAGGATTGGCAGCTGATTTTTGGAGGGTATAGATGCTTCAGGAAAGATAGAGGGGATGTAAAAGTGGTGGGGGAGTAGCAATACTGGTTAAGGAGAATATTATAGCCGCACTGCGGGAGGACACCTTGGAATGCTCATACAATGAGGCAATCTGGGTAAGCTTTGCAACAGGAAGGGGGCAATCACAATGTTGGCCATTTATTACAGGCCCCCCAACTGCCAGCGAGAGATAAAGGAGCAGATAGGCAGAGCGATTTTAGACAGGTGCAATAGTAAGAGGGTTGTTTTGGTAGGGGATTTTAATTTCCCATATATTGACTGGGACTCAATTGGTGCTAGGGGCTTGGATGGGGCAGAGTTTGTAAGGTGTATCCAGTAAGTCTTCTTGATGCAATATGTAGATAGTCCAACTAAGGAAGTGGCAGTACTGGGGAATGAGCCTGGACAGGTGGTTGAGGTTTCAGTTGGGGAACATTTTGGGAGTAGTGACCACAATTCCGCAAGTTTTAGGGTATTTCTGGACACCTTGCATTAAGGTGCTAAACTGGGGAAAGGCAAATTACAATAAGATTGGACAGGAATTGAAGAATTTGGATTGGATGCGGCTGTTGGCAAATACATCAACATTGGACATGTGGGAGTCTTTCAAGTGACAGTTAATTAGGATTCAGGGAAGTTACGTACCTGAGAGAATGAAGGATAAGTATGGCAAGTTTAGGGAGCCTTGGATAACGAGGGATATTGTGAACCTTGTCAAAAAGAAAAAGGAACAGAGGGACCCTGCCGCCGACAATGTCGCAAGCCACTACATCACTGATATTGAAGCAGGGTAAAGACCCGGAGGCGTGCGGGTCCTACAGGCCAATCTCCCTGATTAATGTTGACGCCAAGCTCCTGGCAAAGGTACTGGCGGTTAGAATGGAGGACTGCGTACCGGAGGTGGTTGGGGAGGATCAAACGGGGTTCATGAAAGGTAGGCAGCTGGCGGCCAACCTGAGAAGATTACTTAATATGATAATGATGCCCCCGGCGGGCAGGGAGGTGGAGATAGTGGTGGCGATGGACGCCGAGAAGGCCTTTAACCGGGTGGAGTGAGACTATCTATGGGAGGTGCTCGGACGGTTTGGGTTCGGGGAGGGACTGGTGGATTGGATCAAATTATTATATCAGGCCCCGAGGGCCAGCGTCAGGACTAACAGAGAAGTGTCGGAGTACTTTAGGCTGTACCGAGGGACCAGACAGGGCTGCCCGCTCTCCCCGCTGCTGTTTGTGCTGGCCATAGAGCCGCTGGCGATTGCGCTGAGAGCCACAGAGGGATGGAAGGGGATGGTGAGGGGCGGGGTAGAACATAGGGTCTCTCTTTACGCAGACGACCTGCTCCTGTACGTGTCGGACCCAGTGGCCGGGATGGGAAGTAAACTGGGAATGTTGAGGAAGTTCAGCCAGTTTTCAGGATACAAATTAAATACGACCAAGAGTGAAATGTTTGTGGTACAGGCAAGGGGCCAGGAGAACAGATTGAGAGGGCTACCGTTTAGGCTGGTTGAGAAAAATTTCCGGTATTTGGGAATCCAGGTGGCACGAGACTGGGGCAGGCTGCACAAGTTAAATTTGGCCAGGCTGGTGGAGCAAATGAAGGGAGAGTTTCGGAGATGGGATGCACTCCTGCTGTTGCTGACAGGGAGGGTGCAGACTGTAAAGATGACAATCCTCCCTAGATATCTGTTTGTCTTTCAATGCCTCCCGATCTTTGTCCCACAGTCCTTCTTCAAAAGAGTTAACAGGATGATCATGAGCTTTGTCTGGGCGGGAAAATCCCCGCGGGTGAAGAAGGCGATGCTGGAGAGGAACCGCAGCGAGGGAGGGCTGGCTTTGCCGAGTCTGATTAATTATTACTGGGCGGCCAACATCGCTATGATAAGGAAGTGGATGGTGGGTACGGGTCTATCTGGGAGCGGGTGGAGGTGGCTTCATGCAGGGGCTCCAGCTTGGCAGCCCTGGTCATGGCTCCTCTACCGCTGCCGCCGGCCAAGTACTCCACCAGCCCGGTAGTGGTGGCGACCCTGTGGATATGGGGCCAGTGGAGGAGGCATGTAGGGGAGACGGGGGCCTCGGTTTGGGCGCCAATCTGCGACAACCATCGGTTTTCCCCCGGGAGTATGGATGGGGGGTTTCGAGCATGGCGGGGGTGGGAAGGGTGGGCGATATGTTCCTGGAAGGGAGCTTTGCGAGTTTAAGGAGCTTGGAGGAGAAATTTGGGCTGGTAAGGGGAAATTATTTTAGGTACCTACAGTTGCGGGACTTTGTTCGTAGACAGGTCCCATCTTTCCCACGCCTCCCGCCAATGGGGATCCAAGGCAGAATAGTCTCTAGGGGGGAAGAAGGGGAGGGTAGAGTCTCTGATATTTATAAGGTGCTCATGAGGGAGGAAGGGTCTCAGACGGAGGAACTGAAACTTAAATGGGAGGAGGAGCTAGGCGGGGAAATGGAGGACGGGCTGTGGACAGAGGCCCTGAGTAGGGTAAATTCAACCGCGACATGTGCCAGGCTTGGGCTGATTCAATTTAAGGTCATTCACCGGGCCCACATGACGGTGGCTCGGATGAGCAAATTCTTTGGGATAGAGGACAAATGCGCTAGGTGCACGGGAGGACCAGTGAACCACATTCACATGTTTTGGGCATGCCCTAAGCTTAGAGGGTACTGAGAGGGATTTGCGGGCGTCATGTCCTGGGTGCTAAAAACAAGGGTGGCGATGGGTCCCGGGGTGGCAACTTTTGGGGTTTCGGAAGACCCGGGAGTCCAGGGGGAGAAAGAGGCCGATGTTTTGGCCTTTGCTTCCCTGATAGCCCAGCGACAAATACTATTGGCATGGAGGGACTCAAAGCCCCCGAAGACTGAGTTGTGGCTTGCGGACATGTCGAGTTTCCTGGGTATGGAAAAAATTAAGTTCGCCTTGAGGGGATCTGGCGGGTAGTACCGGTGGGAGAGGAGCGGGCTTGTGCAGTATGTTACGATTGAAGTATTGAATGTACGTGGATTTTTGCACATTTTTGCCTTTTTTGCTTTCTTTCTGTAGATGTCTGTAGCTGTTTACAAAGCCAAAAACTACCTCAATAAAATTGTTTATTAATAAAAAAAAAGAAAAAGGAGACTTTTGTACGGTGTAGAAGGTTGGGGACAGTCAAAAACCTTGAGGAGTATAAAGAAAATAGGAAGGTACTTAAACGGTAAATTAGGAGAGTTAGGAGGGGTCATGAAAAATCCTTGGCAAGTGGGATTAATGAAATCCTAAAGCTTTTTATTCATATGTAAAAAGCACATGGGTGGCCAGGGAAAGGATTGGACCACTTAAGGACAGTGGGGGGAATCTTTGTGTTGAGCCAGAGGAAATGGGCAAGGTACTAAATCAATACCTAGCATCAGTTTTCACTAAAGAAAGGGACTTTGTGGAAGTTGATTTTTGGGTAGGGTGTGTGGACAGTCTAGATCATGTTAACATTGAAAAGGAAGAGATATTGGTTATTTTAAAAGATATTAAGGTAGATAAGTCTCCAGGACTGGATGGGATTCACCCCAGAATACTGAGGGAAGCAAGGGAGGAAATTGCTGGGGCCTTGACTGACGTCTTTGTATCCTCATTGGCTACAGGCGAGATCCCAGAGGACTGGAGAATAGCTAATGTGGTATCGCTGTTTAAGAAAGGTAGCAAGGATAATTCTGGAAACTATAGGCCGGTGAGCCTCACGTCAGTAGTAGGTAAATTATTGGAGAGAATTCTCAGGGACAGGATTTATACCCATTTGGAAACAAATGGACTCATAAGCAATAGACAGCATGGATTTGTGAAGGGGAGGTCGTGTCTCACTAACTTGATCGTGTTTTTTGAGGAGGTGACAAAGATGATTGATGAGGGGAGGGAGATGGATATTGTTTGCATGGACTTCAGTAAAGTCTTTGACAAGGTGCCTCGTGGTAGACTAGTACAAAAAGTGCAGTCACATGGGTGGAAAGATGGATACAGAACTGGCTCGGTCACAGAAGGCAAAGGATAGCAGTACAAGGGTACTTTTCTGAATGGAAGGTTGGGACTAGTGGTGTTGTTTGTGGTGAACATAAACGATTTGGAGGAAAATGTAGTCGATCTGATTAGTATGTTCGCGGGTGACACCAAGGTTCGTGGAGTGGCAGATAGTGCTGAGGATTGTCAGAATATACAGCAGGACATAGATAGGTTGGAGACCAGGGCAGAAAAATGGCAAATGGAGTTTAATCCGGGCAAATGTGAGGTAATGCATTTTGGTATGTCTAACATAGAGGGGAAATATACCGTAAATGGTAAAACTCATAGGAATAAAGTAAGTCAGAGAAATCTGGGCGTGCAGGTCCACAGATCTTTGAAGGTGGCAACACAAGTGGACAAGGTGGTCAAGAAAGCATTCGGAATGCTTGCCTTCATTAGACGGTACAAAAATTGGCAAGTCATGCTACAGTTGTATCGAACCTTGGTAAGGCCGCATTTGGAATATTGCGCACAATTCTGGTCGCCACACTACCAGAAGGAAGTGGAGGCTTTGGAGTGGGTGCAGAGGAGGTTTACAAGGAAGTTGCCTGGCCTGGAGAGGCTGTGGATTGGCTGAATAGACTCGGACTGTTTTCATTAGAAAGATGGAGTTTGAGGCGTGATCTGATAGAGGTCTACAAGATTATGAAGGGCATGGATAGAGTGGATTGACAGGCACTCTTTCCCAGGGTGGAGGGGTCAGTCACCAGGGGGCATAGGTTTAAGGTCCGTGGGGCAAAGTTTAGAGGAGATGTGCAAGGCAGGTTTTTTACGCAAAGGGTGGTGAATGCCTGGAGCGCGTTGCCAGAAGAGGTTGTGGAAGCAGATACATTAACGGTGTTCAAAAGGCATCTTGACAAACACATGGATAGGATGGGTATAGGGGGATACGGCAAAAGGAAGTGCTGAGGGTTTTGGCAACGGTTGTTATCATGACCGGTACAGGCTTGGAGGGCCAGTTCCTGTGCTGTATTTTTCTTTGATGTGGAGATGCCAGCGTTAGACTGGGGTGAGCACAGTAAGAAGTCTTACAACACCAGTTTAAAGTCCAACAGGTTTGTTTTTAATCACTAGCTTTCAGAGCGCAGCTCCTTCCTCACCTGTGTTGTACGACATCTTATTGTATTTTTCTTTGTTCTTTGTTCTATGCTAAAGAAAGAATCGCTGGGAAAAACCTCACTGTGAAAAAAATATAGACCATAAGACCATAAGACATAGGAGCAGAATTAGACCCTTCGGCCCATCGGGTCTGCTCCACCATTCAATCATGGCTGATATTTTCTCATCCCCATTCTCCTGCCTTCTCCCCAAAACCCCTGATCCCCTTATTAATCAAAAACCTATTCATCTCTGTCTTAAAGACACTCAGTGATTTGGCCTCCACAGCCTTCTGCGGCAAAGAGTTCCACAGATTTGCCACCCTCTGGCTGAAGAAATTCCTCCCGTTCTCTGTTTTAAAGGATCGTCCCTTTAATCTGAGATTGTGTCCTCCGCTTCTAGGTATTCCGACAGGTGGAAACATCCTCTCCAAGTCCAATCTATCCAGGACTCGCACTCGCAGTATCCTGTAAGTTTCAATAAGATCACCCCACATCCTTCTGAACTCCAATGAGTACAGACCCAGAGTACTCAACTGCTCCTCATATGACAAGCTCTTCATTCCAGGGATCATTCTTGTGAATCTCCTCTGGACCCTTTCCAAGGCCAGCATATCCTTCCTTAGATATGGGGCCCTAAACTGCTCACAATACTCCAAATGGGGTCTGACCAGAGCCTTATATAGCCTCAGAAGTTCCCTGGTCTTGTATTCTAGCCCTCTCGACATGAATGCTAACATTGCATTTGCCTTTCTAATTGCCAACTGAACCTGCAGGTTAACCTTAAGAGAATATGAGATTATAAATTCCCAGGATGAGAAAGGAAAATAATAGAAATAAAGCCCAAGGAGCTTCAAAAAATCACCTTGGACTGGCTCCAGGACTTTGTAAAGTATATCTGTGGGGCGTGTTTTCAGTTGTGCAGGGAATATTCTGCGGTATGAGGTATAGGCTACCTGCAAATATAGAACAAGGTAACTCTTGGGTAAAAAAACAATAAAGGAAGCTTTGGTTTGGGGGTGGGAAGGGTGTGTTGGTGAATCTGTGAGAGGAGTGAGGTGTGGTGGAGGAGGTGCTGATGAACCTGTGAAGACAGGTCACCATGGGATGCGGCTGTGCATGCGTGAAATGTAGAGATCAAAGATGCAGGACAAACAGCGTCCCAGCAGTAGTTATTCCAGAACACAGGACAACCGCCTCCAAAACAGGACACTTGATCACCTTAGTCAATGGTGCTGTTAGTCTTTTGTTACAGTAGAAGTCTTACAACATGAAATCTTGTGTCAACCTTTCAGCTATTAAGTGGAATTTTAAATTTCTTCTCAAAAGTTACCGGTCTCTACTGAGATTGTAACAAGGACGAGGTTCAGAAACTTGGCTTTGAGGGACATTGACACAGACCTGCCTTCTGCAGATTCTCAATTAACTTCTCCATTATCTTTGGTGAGAACACTGCAGACCACTGGAGTCTTGCACTTTTGATTGAAAGATAAAAGTTCGACTGAACCAATTTATTGCTGCCCAAGAAAAACAGATTTCCATTCGTAGAGCAACTCATTAATTATTTCAGAAATGTCTCATTGCACATCGCGTACAATGAGTTGCCTCCCATACAAATGCTTTTTTTATTATGTTGCCAAACTCACTCCAAGAGCCAGCACAGAGATGATGGATCAAATGGCCTCCTTCTGTATTCCATGATTGTATGATTCCATAACATAGCAGTTAGTCATAGAATGATACAGTGCAGAAACAGGCCCTTTGGACCACCTTTTCATGTACTATCCAATTAGTTCTACACCCCTGCCCTTTTCCCATAGTCCTGCAATTTATTTTCCTTTTCAAATAATATATACAATTCCCTTTTGAAAGTTACACCTGAATCTGCTGTCTTTGTCCTTTCAGTTGGTGAATAACACATCATAAGAATTCACTGCATAAAAAAATTCTCCTCGAGAGAAACCTCCTCACGATTCTTTTTGGCAGTCACCTTAAATCCTCTGGTTCCCGGGCCCACTGCCAGTGGAATGTTCATCCTTGTTCACTCCCATCAAAACCTTGCCGTCAACAGCAACCAAAGGCAGTTGTGGGAAAAGTTGACAACTGAGAATTTGCTTTAATTTGAAGAGGACTGAACAAAATCCTTCTTCACAGACACGAAGGAGTCAATGCAAAATACATTGAGATAAACGGGGGTCAGCAGTGAGCTGGGAGGTGATAATCGGAGCAATTTTGAGGATGTTTTAAGCAGAAGAATACATTCCGAGCAAGAGAAAGACCCAAAATGAATTATTTCCTGGCAACTGATTGTCAGTTTTAACAGATATGTTTATATTAAGATTAATTTGTTTAATGTTCTTACAGTGTTAGCACAGTAGAGAGACAGCATCATGTAGCTTCAAATGTATTAAAACTGAATTTGATGCATGAGCTGACAGTGTGCCGGGCCATGTGACAGATCCGTTTGTATCATGGGTGGGGGAGGTGTATCAGCCTTGCAAACTATGCCACAAACTTTTTAAGCAATGCCCTCAGCATCAGTGACGAAAGTTCCCGGTAGCACGTTATGAAAGTTAGGAACTGCGTCCTTTACCGTTCCCAAATGTATCGCGCACAAGGGAAAGCTGTTCAACTGGATTAGAATCTATTGTCTTTTGTCGCGACTACATCAGTGTCAGAGAAATCTTTATCTTCAGCAGAATTGCTAGTGTGCAGAGCAATCATTCATGTCTGTTCCCCGTTTATCACCATAGGACTGATGACCCAGCGCATATTAAGGCAGTCTTGAATCTGTCTCAGATGCTTTAATTCGCATGCAATGACACAAGTGTTAATTCAGTCATTGAATTTGCATGGAGAGGGGAGAGAGAAAGGTCAGCAATCTGGGCGAGATACTAGAGAGCAGCACAGGTAATTAAAGCAAACTCTGATTGCCAAGGATTTTGCTCACTCTCCCCAGCAGAAATGTCACCCGGTAAATATCAGATCCCCTGTTTTCCATTTAACCAGACGCGTGTAAGCAACTCTCAAAGTTGAGGCCAAGAGGGCAGTCCCGAGCAGTTAACCCCAAGCAATTAGTAAAACACTTCAGATTCTATTAATGCAGCTTTCCAGGTTGATGAAGAAATGCTCACAGAGTAAAAATAGAGCAAACAGGCAGAGACCTAGTCTATCCCATTGATTACACCTCATCAAATTCTCATTCTTGTGACAGGGTGATTAGTAGGTTAATTTGATGATTTAAAAGGAATCATCGCTGAAAGACTTTAATTTTCATTATTTATTCATCACTTAATTTCATAATCCTCTGAGACACAAAACGAAAGGTGTGGGGAGCGGATGAGATGAAAATATGGTGGATGTTGCCTAGCGTGTTGTGGAAGGTAGAATGAGCCATTTGGCAGCACAGTCATGGAGAGTCGGGCCTGTACACCTGGGTACAACAACAGCACAATACCATCCCCCTTTCGGCAAACATTCGCACAGCACAGCATGCAGCAGACAGCGCACAGTAGTACCTATCCATCATCTCGATGCAGTCCTGAATACGTGGGCCTGTGCACCTGCAGCACAGCAAGGTTGAAGTCCGGTATTCAGAGGTGGGGGGGGAGAGGAACAAAAAAAACCGTCATGTTAACAAAATAATTACAACCTTCACAATGTTACAGTAACATAGTCACAATAGTTAAATTACAGCCTTGGACCACATGGCTCTTCATCTTCATGGGAATCTGCCAATGCATTGGAAACAACCCCCACCCCCACCCCTTCTTCCCTCCAACCCCTCATCTTCCAGGTCCCACAAAAATGACAGACGTTACTAAAAAGCTTTTTTGACAGCAGACTAAAGCAGGATAATGACAATGTGATCTGTATGGAATGAGCTGGTGATTAGGAAGAATGGATGCCATTTATGAATTGAATGGTAACTAGTACTGTTTTATAAACCAGTCTTCCCTCAAACATTGATCAGAGTTTGCTGTGTAATAATATCCACAGGGCGCTCTCTAATGCTCTGGACGGGGTCTGAAACAAAACCGAGTCACCGAATAAAGTCACTGGATTATGACAACATACCCTTAAATTGTGTGCGTCGTGAAAGCTATCACTGGCAAAAATAAAGGGAGCTTCTGGAAAGCGAAACACCTTCCCAGAGAGTTTCCAGCTGCATTCATTGTAAAGAGTAACATGGGTTATAGAAAATACCAAAGATGCAGCAGTATTGGGACAGCAGTAAATTGCTCGAGGTTGCCTCTCCAGCTTTATGACGTGATAATCCCTGTAATGTGTCACTGTCTTGTAGCACATTACAGCCTATTCTTTATATTAATATTTAATCAGCAGGAGGACATCTTCATGTTTCACCTCACTGACCTGTATCTGATTCCTGCTCCACTAGATGGCTCTGAACCCAAGACAATTCCTTGCAGTCCAGAATGGGTGCATTTCAGTTATTGCGCTCAGCATTGAGACTGGGATGGCATTGATCCTGATCTTTTGTTTATTATCCATTCCAAGGATACTCTGATAAAGCTAGAATTTTTTACCCAGCTCTAATTGCCCCTGAGAAGGCGGTGCTGAGCCACCCACATGTGCTATCAGGGAGTTCCAGGATTTTGACCCAGTGATGGTGAACAAACAGCGATGTAGTTCCAAGTCAAGACGGTGTGTGACTTGGGAACTTGCAGGTGGTGGTGTTGCCCTGTGTCGGCTTCTCTTGTCCTTCTAGGTGATAGAGATTGTGGGTTTGGGAGGAGCCTTGGTGTTTGCCATAGTGCATCCTGTAGATGGTATTAATTGCCGCTGATGTGCACTGGTGATAGAGAGAATGACTGTTTAGGATGGTGAATGGGGGAGCCAGTCAAGTATACTGCATTACCCTGGATGGTGCAGAGCTTACTGAGTGTTTCCAGAGACATAGAAATCCAAGCAAGTGCAGATTATTCCATCACATTCCTGATTTATGTTTTGCAGATAGAGGCCGGGATTCTCCCCTACCCGGCAGGGCGGGGCGTCCCGGCATAGCGGAGTAGCGCCAACCATTCCGGCGTCGGGCCTCCCCAAAGGTGCGGAATTCTCCGCAGCTTTGGGGGCTAGGCCCGCGCCGGAGTGGTTGGCGCCACGCAGACTGGTGCCAAAATCGGCCCCAACGGCCTTTCACGCCCGCCGTCCGGCGTCGGGGCTGGCTGAAAGGCCTTCGCCGGTTTGCACATGCGCCGGTGCGTCAGCTGCTGCTGACGTTACCACCGGTGCATGCGCGGTAGGGGGTTCTCGTCCACCTCCGCCATGGTGGAGGCCGTGGCGGCGGCGGAAGAAAAAGAGTTTCCCCACGGCACTGGCCCGCCCGCCGATCGGTGGGCCCCGATCGCAGGCCAGGCCACCGTGGGAGCACCCCCCGGGGTCCGATTGCCCCCCGCCCCCCCAGGACCCCGGGGGCCTGCTTGGGCCGCCAATCCCGCCCCCACCAGAGGTGGTTGAAACCACGTCGGCGGGATTGGCCTCTCAGCGACGGGTCTTCGGCCCATCGCGGGCCGGAGAATCGCCACGGAGGGCACGCCGATCGGCATGGCGTGATTCCCACCCCCGCCAATTCCCGGGTGGCGGAGAATTCCGGCCACGGCGGTGGCGGAGAATTCCGGCCACGGCGGGGGCGGGATTTACGCCGGCCCCGGGTGATTCTCCGACCCTGCAGGGGGTTGGAGAATTTCGCCCAGGCTTTGAGGAGTTAAGAAGTGAGCCATTTGCCTCAGAATACTCAGTCCCTAATCTGCTCGTGTAGCCACAGTATTTATATGGTTGGTCCACTTATGTATCTGCTCAATGAGGTTGTTGATGCTAGCGATTCAGCAATATGAATGCCATTGACTGTCAAGGGGGGTTGGATGGATTCTATCTTGTTGGCAGCCGACAATGTCTGGTACTTGAAAAGCTATTGACCAGCCCAAGCTGGGATGTTGCTCAGATCTTGCTGCATGGAACATGAACTGCATCATTATCTGAGAAGTTACGAAAGAAAGCAGACACTGAGCAATCATCAGTCAGAAACCCAACTCTTATGATGGAGGGAAGGTCACTGAAGAAGTAACTGAAGATGGTTGGGCCGAGGACACTATCTTGTACAGATGATCTCGGACTGAGATAGCTGGTTTCCAATAAGCACAACCATCTTCCTTTGGGCTGGGTAGAACACCAGCCAGTCGAGAATTTTCCTCCGACTCCCATTTTATTCGGGCTCCTTAGCACCACCCTCGGCCAACTGCTGCCTTAAGGTTAAGGTCAGTGACTTGCACATCACCTGTGGAATTCAGCAGTCAGGAAATCATAGGTCATAGAATTTACAGTGCAGAAGGCACCGGCTCTTGGAAAGAGCATCCTACCCAAGCCCACACCTCCACCCTATCCCCGTAACCCCACCCAACACTAAGAGAAATTTTGGACACTAAGGGCAATTTAGCAAGGCCAATTCACCTAACCTGCACATCTTTGGACAGTAGGAGGAAACCGAAGCACCCGGAGGAAACCCACGCAGACACAGGGAGAACGTGCAGACTCCACACGGACAGTGACCCAAGCCGGGGATCGAACCTGGGACCCTGCAACTGTGAAGCAATTGTGCTAACCACTCTGCTACCGTGCTGCCCACAGCTTTGTGTTCCTAGCAGAAGCCAAACTGAGCATTAGTGAGCAGGTGATTGATGTGCAAATGACCCTTGATAGCCCTGTTAACAACATTTTCTATCACTTTGATGAAGAGAGAGAATGGGCTGATAGGGCAATGATTGCCCAGATTGATTCCTGTATTTGGTGCTCAGGACGCAGTTGGATAATTCTCCATCTTTCTGGGTAGCCGCCAGTGTTGTACTGGAATACTTGTCCAGAGGCACAGGTCTTCAGCATCACAGCTACGATGTTGTGGTGGCCCATCGCCTTTTCCATTTTTAGTACACTTGCTATCATATGAAGTGAATTGAATTGTCTGAAGGCGAGCATCTGTGATGCTGGGAACCTCAGGACGAGGTTTAGATGGATCTTTCACTTGGCGTTTCAAGTTGAATGAGGATCAATGCAAATGATTCAGCCTTGCCTTTGGCACACACGCTGGGTGCCATTATTGAGGATGGGCTCTTCATGAAGCTCCGTCCACCCGTTAGTTGTAAAGGTGTCTGTCACCATTCTCGACTGGATGTGGTTTCTTGACAAAGCTTTGAGCAGGTCTCTAGTTAGTGAGACTGGGAGTACTTGTGTTTCCGTATGTACTGAGACTGGCCATGTTTGGCCTTTGCTGGATTTAGCTGAGAGATTATACAAAACTGTATTGAACCTCATTGGGTATTTATTGGTGCACATGTTGTTGAATTATCCGTGTGCAGGTGCTGGGAATAAAGGAGTAATTCAGGGTGAAAAAATGTCAAATTTTGGAGCGGGGAAGGATGAGAGAGTCAGGAACAGAATAAGGAGCAGCAAAAGAATACGTGCAAAATCGAGACAGGAGAGCGATGACGAAACTGCAGGACATAGTTAGAAATGAAAAACAGCAGCAAAACTAGGCTGGGTAAAGCACCATGCGAGTTAACAGCTCAAGGTAGTCGCATTAAGACCGCAGTGCGTTAATGTGGTAATGACACCAAAGGGTTCAGTTGATATCATTAACTGAGGCCTTTACTCACATTTCAACCCCGCGATGTGTTTCTGCCTGGGTTCGTACTCCAGAATTTGTCATTTATACTAAATAGAATTACAGCAGTGCTTTTCATCATTACCCATTGCATTGCTCATTAATTTTTGTAATTAAGTCAGAAGTAATGTTGGTATTCCATTCCAGTGGGGACTGTCGCAGCCTCGGTACACTGGGTGTCATCTGAGTTGAAAGGAACATCTTCTATGTGTGCACAAAATGCAAAGAAATACAAGAAAATGGGTTGGAGGTCGTTCCTCTAATGAAAAGTAGAAGGGTGCCTGCCTCACCCGTACTTGATTTCCGGCCATGATATTATGTATCTGGTACACTTAAAGTGTCTGTGATTTTGTTCCACGGGTTGTTAGTTATGGAGAACATCAGGCAGTCTCCTGCACTGTTTGCAGTTTTCTCATGCTGCTTATATGCTTGTGTATTAAAAACAAGAGTACATCAGCGAAATAACAGTTGAAAAATACATTCTCAGCAATCGTTTGATTCTGGTAAGACAGGTGAAGTTCGGGCCTTGGGAAAGAAGCGAGTGGGGTCTGGATCCCGAGAAAGTAGCAAGTCGGGTTTGGGCCTCGGGAAAGCAGAAAGTGGGGTTCGGGACCAGGAAAGGAGGGGGTGGTTCGGGCCTCAGAGAGAAGTGAGTGTGTGTTTGTGCTTGAAGGTGTGAGTGTGATTGTGTGTGTGAGGGTGTGTGTGTGGATGGGGGTGTGTGTGTGTGTGGATGGGTGTGTGTGAGTGTGATTGTGTGTGTGAGGGCGTGTGTGTGGATAGGCGAGTGTGTGTGTGTGTGGATGGGTGTGTGTGTGTGTGGATGGGTGTGTGTGTGTGGATGGGTGTGTGTGTGTGTGTGGATGGGTGTGTGTGTGGATGGGTGTGTGTGTGTGGATGGGTGTGTGTGTGTGTGTGGATGGGTGTGTGTGTGTGTGTGGATGGGTGTGTGTGTGTGTGTGTGTGGATGGGTGTGTGTGTGTGTGGATGTGTGTGTGTGGATGGGTGTGTGTGTGTGTGGATGGGTGTGTGTGTGTGTGTGGATGGGTGTGTGTGTGTGTGTGGATGTGTGTGGATGGGTGTGTGTGTGGATGGGTGTGTGGGTGTGTGTGTGGATGTGTGTGTGTGTGTGGATGGGTGTGTGTGTGGATGGGTGTGTGTCTGTGTGTGGATGGGTGTGTGTGTGTGTGGATGTGTGTGTGGGTGTTTGGATGTAGGTGTGCGTGTGTGGGTGTGGGTGTGTGTGTGTATGGATGTGTGTGTGTGTATGGATGTGTGTGTGGGTGTGTGTGTGTGGGTGTTTGGATGTGTGTGTGGGTGTGTGTGTGTGGGTGTTTGGATGTGTGTGTGTGGGTGTTTGGATGTGTGTGTGTGGGTGTTTGGATGTGTGTGTGTATGGATGTGTGTGTGTCTGTGTATGGATGTGTGTGTGTGTGTGTGTGTGTGTATGGATGGGGGTGTGTGTGTGCGTGTGGATGTGAGGGTGAGTGTGCACAAATCTGAGAGAGGGAGGCATCTGTGAGTGAGGTTTGTGTGTGTGAATTTGGGAGAAAAAGACAATCCCATGTTTGGGAATGTATCACCGGGAGAGTGTGTGTGTGTGTGTGTGAGACTTGGTGGCGAAATTGTCTACTCCCGCCACTTGTCAATAGGACGTCCCATTGAAGCCACCCATGCCGCTGGGCGGGGGAGCCCTGCCAGCGGTAACAGAGGATCCCAACGGTCGGAGAATTCCAGCCATTATTCCTAGATTAATATGGATATAGATACAGTTAAAAAAAACTTGTTTACATATGATTTCAGTGTTGCAACTATTTTGCGGCAAAAAAATGGGTGTCAACATTATGTGAAGGCTTGGGGTTCCGCGTTGCTCTTGGGAAGCCACCAGGTGTTCCGCAGCTTAAAAGGTTTGTGAAACCCTGGTCGATGGCGATATAGCTAATTATTCACTGTTTAAGGGTGTGTCTCCTATACTTGCACCAGTTCGATAAGTAAATGTTATGGTATGTTTGGAATGCATATGTCTTCTGTATGGATTTTACCAAATCACAGTTTATGTTTCAACCAGAGTCCAATAAACAGGCCAAGTCCTCAACGTAAAAGATTTTATTGAAATCTAGACAGTGTTGATTTTTATATTATACAGGATGGTATGGGTATACAAGTGTTCTGTTCTGTAGGGTTTGTAAATGTTCTGACTGATGGTGTGGCTAATCTTAGACCATTGAGGGGTTAACTGAACATTGTTTCATGTTTGCGGGATTTATTAAGCAAGCTCGTTAACCACCCACCCCCCCCCATTTTACTATTTTCTGGAGCTGTACCAAAGTGTGCCCTTTTAACACCTGCACAGCAGGCCATGCAATGAAGCCACAGAATCCATAACCTGAACTGTCATCTGTGAACTCCAATAATGAGCCAGTTAAATTGCTGAAATCGTGCTGGGAACATTTTGCCAGGAGTTTAACTGAGTCACGGTACTGAAGAATGAAGCATCGCAGACAGAGCTTTACTTGGCATATAACGCCAGACTGATGGGGAGTCAGGGGGAGGGGGGGGGGGGGGGGGGGGGGGGGCATGTTTGCCTCCCAGAAGAGTAGGTGAGGCAGTCAGTCGAAAAACTGACCCTGAATTAGAGGAATTGGCAAAACATTCAAAAATTTCCATCAAACCTAAAGAATTGTATTAAGCTCTGCCAGCATGGGTGGCACGGTGGCACAGTGGTTAGCACTGCTGCCTCAAAGCACCAGGGTTTCGATTCCGACCTCGGGTGACTGTGTGGAGTTTGTACTTTCTCCCCATGTCTGCGTGTGTTTCCTCCGGGTGCTCCAGTTTCCTCCTACAGACCAAAGATGTGCAGGTTAGGCGGATTGGCTATGCTAAATTTCCCCTTCAGGTGGGGTTGCAGGAATAGGATGGGGGGGGGTTGGGCCTATGTGGGGTGGACTTTCGAGGGGTTGGTGTGGACTCGATGGGCCGAGTGGCCTCTTTTTGCACAGGAGGAATTCTACTTTTTTTGTTAATCGCTGGTTGTTAGGGGCACACGTCACAAGACGACAAGCCAACATTTTAACCTTCCCACTATTGGTCAATGCCAAACAGTAAAATAAGGCAACTCAGTGTAATAGTTGCAACATTAATTGTCAGGAAAAAAAAGAGGTAGTTTTAAGTGATTATATTGTTAAATATTAAAAATAAAGGCCTGAATTCTCTAATCCCCAATGCCAAAATCACGTTTGGCAACAGAGCGGAGAATCCGTTTTGCCGCCAATATCAGGAGCGACGCCAGTTTTTGTATTCTCTGCTCCCTGAAAAGTGCACCGATTATCCACGGTTTCAGGCCATTTCCTTAGGACTGCGCCGCAATGCTCCGTCCCCGACCGGCTGAGTTACCAACGGCGTGGGTTACGTGTGCTCACACCGTCAGGGATCCTCGTGTGGCGGCTGACGATTCAGTCCAGGGCCGCCACAGACAGGGGAGGGGGGCCATCATTTAGGGCTGGGGGCACTGTGGGTGGGCGGTCTGGGGCGCGCAACCGGCTGAAGGGGGCACTACCTTTGCAGTCCAGGTCCACAGGCTAAGTCCGCCATGGAGCATGGCGTGGCCGCTGAGGCCACTGGCGTGTGCATGCGTGGCCTCGGAACCAGAAGTCCTCAGGGCCGTATCGGCAGTGAGAGCTGTGAGCTCCACGGTGCCTCCCTGCTAGCTCCCAGCAAAACGGTGAATCGGTGGCCATTTTGCATCAGTTTTCCTGGCGTAAAAGATCACCATTTTCACGCCGCCGTGGGGACTAAGTCTCCAAACCGGAGAATCCAGCCCTGGGTTATAGGCTTAATTCGGTGGTTTTGTGTAAGGAAGGATTCATGCTAGACACAAGTGTTTGTATTTGGGGGGTTTGGTTTCGGTTAAAACTGTGCTTCTATTGTGCTGAGAGAGTTTATGGTGCGAAAAGTAGATGAAAGCTTGGAGAAGGAAAGAGATGTTGCTGAGCAATCAGGGGCACTTTTCGGGTAGGAAGGCTTTTTGTTTGTTTTTAACTGAATTCGCAGGAGTTGGTGAAAGTCACCTGAAGAGGGAACATCTCTCTCAGCTTTGCTAGAAGAATAGCCATACAATGGAGTAACGGTTAAGAAAGCCAGTGCCAGAAATCTAAAGGACAACAAGTTAAGGAAACTAGAGAAATGAAGAGGAGTTTACAGGAGGAGGTGGTGGCGTAGTGGTACTGTTGCTGGACTAGTAATCCAGAGACCCAGGGTAATCCTCTGGGGATCCAAGTTCAAATCCCACCATGGCAGATGGTGTATTTAAACTCAACAGAACATCTGGAATGATGACCATGAAACCATTGTTGATTGTTGTAAAAACCCATTTGGTTCATTAATGCCCTTTAGGGAACCAGCCGTCCTTGCCTGGTCTGGCCTACATGTAATTCCGGACCCACAGCAATGTGGTTGACTCTTAAATGCCCTCTGAAATGGCCTAGCATGTCACTCAGTTGTATTCACCACAACAAAGAAAATACAAGGCATCAAGGCACCGGAAACAAAAATGATAAACGCAGCCTGTCAACCCTGCAACGTTACTAATATCTATGGTCACAGACTAATCAGGCAACAGCCTGACATAATCATACTCATGGAATCATACCTTAAAGAAAATGTCCCAGACACAACCATCACCAACAGCAGAGGTGGCCGCACAGTAGTGTACAGTCGGGAGGGAGTTACCCTGAGAGTCCTCAATATTGACTCCAGACCCCATGAGGTCTCATGGCACCAGGCCAAATATGGGTAAGGAAACTTCCTGCTGATTAACATGTACCATCCCCCATCAACTGATACCCCATTAATACTCCGCCATGTCAAACACCACTTGGAGGAAACACTGAGGGTGGCAAGGGCACAGAATGTACTCTGGGTGGGGAAAGTCAATGTCCATCACCAAGAGTGGCTCAATAGTATCACCACAGGCCGAGCTGGCAAGACTGGGTCTATGGCAGGTGGTGAGGGAACCAACAAGAGGGAAAAACATACCTGACCTCATTCTCACCAACCTGCCTGACGCAGATGCATTTGCCCATGACGGTATCGGTAGAAGCACCCACTGCATAGTTCTTGTGGAGACGAAGTCCCATCTTCAGATTGAGGATACACTCCATCGTGTTGTGTAGCATTACCACCGTGCTAAAGAGGATATATTTCAAAAACACTGGGCAACTTCAGACTGGGCATTCATTAGATGCTGTGGGCCATCAGCAGCAGCAGAATTGTACTCAACGACAATCTATAACCTCATAGCCTGGCATATCCCCCATTCTACCATTACCACCAGGCCAAGAGATCAACCCTGGTACAATGCAGAGTGCAGGAGGGCATGTCAGGAGCAACACCAGGCACACCAAAAAATGAGGTGTCAAATTGGAGAAGCTACAACACAGGATGACTTGCCTGCCAAAGTCCCAAAACCAACGGGCCGGATATAAGCTCGGCAGTCCTGCCACATCTTGGCATCCTCTGAAGGTTCCCATCAACACAGATGTTAGTCTTCAGCCAATTCAATTAACTTCACATGGTATCTAGAAATGGTCAAATACATTGGATACTACAAAGGCTATGAATCCTGATAGCATTCCGGCAATAGTCCTAAAGACTTGTGCTCCATACTTGTCGGGTCCATAGTCAAGCTGTTCCAGTACATCTACAACACTGGCATCTGGAAAATTGCCCAGGTATGTCCTGCACACAAGAAACAGAACAAATCCAAATCAGCCAATTACCGTCCTATCAGTTTACTCTCCATCATCAGCAAATTGATGGAAGGGGTCATCAACAGTGCCATCAAGCAGCACATTCAGCAATAACTTGCTGTGGACGCTCAGTTTGTGTTCCGCCAGGGTCTCTCAGCTCCTGATCTCATTACAGCCTTGGTTCAAACATGGACAAAAGAGCTGAACTTCAAAGTTGAGGTGAGGGTGACTGCCCTTGACATCAAGGCAGCATTTGGCCAAGTATGGCATCAAGGAGCCCAAGCAAATCTGGAGTCAATGGGAATCTGAGGAAAACAATCCACTGGTTGGACTCAGTTCTAGCACAAAGGAAGATGGTTGTGGTGTTTGGAGGTAAATCATCTCAGCTCCAGGACATCACTACAGGAGTTCCTTAGAGTAGTATCCTAGGCCCAACCACCTTCAGCCGCTTCATCAATGACGTTCCTTCCATCATAACATCAGAAATGGGGATGTTTGCAGAGGACTGCACAATGTTCAACACCATTCGCACCTCCTCAGATAATGGAGGAGTCCATGTCCAAATACAGCAAGACCTAAACAATATCCAGGCTTGGGCTGAAAAGTGGCAAGTAACATTCACATTGCACAAGTGGTAGGCCATGACCATCTCATACAAGAGAGGACCTAATCTTTGCCTCTTGGCATTTATTGGCATTATCATCGCTGAATCCCCCACGAGCAACATCCTGGTGGTTACCAGTGACCATAAACTGAACTGAACATATCAATAATGTGGCTATTAGAGCAGGTCAAAGGCTAGAAATCCTGCAGCGAGTAATTCACCTATTGAGCCCCCGTGCCCCCTCCCAGCCTGTCAACCATCTACAAGGTACAAGTCAGGATTGTAATGGATTAGTCTCCACTTGTCTGGACGAGTGCAGTTCCAACAACACACAAAATGTTCAACACCACCCAGGACAAAGCAGCCGACTTGATTGGTATCCATTCCACAAACATTCATTCCCCCCACCACCAACAAGCAGTGGCAGCCATGTGTACCATCCACAAATGTAAGAACTCACTAAGATTCTTTTGGTAGCACCTTTCTAACCCACGACCACTACCATCTGGAAAGACAAGAGTAGGAGATACCCGGGAACCCCACCATCTGGAGGTTCCCCTCCAAGTCACTCACCATCCTGACTCAGAAACAAATCGCCGTTCCTTCACTGTCGCTGTCAAAATCCTGGTATTCCCTCCATAACAGCATTGTGTTTACCTACACCTCAGGGACTGCAGCAGTTCAAGAAGGCAGCTCACCACCACCTTCTGAAAGGCAACTAGGGATGGGCAATAAATGCTGGCCTAACCGGTGACACACATATCCCGTAAATGAATAGATAAAAGGAAGCCTTAAGTGAAAGGAACAGAAGAAACAGGAATGAGACCAGGATACTGTTTAGTAAAGACAGACAACTGTAAAGAAGTTTGTTAATCAGAAGCTAGAAAGATATCCAAAGTAGTTCTAAGGTTTTTGATACCTTACAACAATTTGTGAGATGTTAATTGAAATAATTATGGAGCAATGGGTGGCTGGATCTTAAAGTTTGCTTTGAGGAATTCAAGACAAATTAATCCTAAAAGGAGAGTTGGAATACCTGGAGGTGGATCCTTATTAGAACAGTGGAGAGGGAGCTTTGTTTGAACGGATAGTTGGAAAACCTGGACAGAGATTCTTAATGAAAACAGCTGAGGGAAAGCATTGTTTGAAAAAATAATTTAAAGCATGACTTTCTGAGATTGGAGTTTGGAAACACTTATCTGGTGGAAATTTGAGGAGAAATCCACAAAAGATCGATTGTGTGGCATCTACTGTTTAGTTTCAGAGTGGGGTATTCTTCTTGAAGTCTAAGTACATTTGTGAAGCAGAGGGTAAATGAAGGAGTATTACATTATAATCAGACTTTTCATGTTTAATAAATGTTCTTTTCTTGCTGTTAAAAACTAATTGGCAGTTCTGTGAATCTGTTCCTCAGGATTTTTGAAAAAATGTAAAAGTTACAATGTTTTGAGCTAGGGTTCAATTCTGGGGTCTTCCCATCTAGTCGTAACACCAACTGGAATTGTAACTGAATCAAAGATGGAATTCACTATCTCTATGGGGAACATTGAAATGTATGATATAGTTATAATTAGAAAGTGGTTATGGCAAAGGAGCACAGTAATTATTCAAAAAAAGCTCTTCACACAGGTAGATTTATGGTATGACATTGTCCCCAGTCTCTATATGTTTTCAGTGTCGCTCTACCACTTTTCTTCATTGAAAGGTAAAATGGTCCTTAATCACTGCCATCCTCGACAAGAGCTGGCTCCAGCTTGTTTAAATCAATGATCCCCTTTCAAGGCAGCCACCCTGAAATTCATAATACTGGAAATGATCCAGCCTTGTGACGTCAGAGGCTTCCTCATAAATTCATGGTTCATCACAAGTTCCTTGGTCAAGTAATGTTCACCTAGTAAGTGAGTTGCATGTGTTGACAGCTGTTCTGGAATCTGAACTGTGCCTGTTGGAGAACCATTTTGTTCAGTTCTATTCCTGTGGCAATGGAAAAACAAAGAACCAGAGAGTGTCTCCAAACCTATCCCTCCCAGCACCCTGTGGCACAATCACCATCATCCAAAGATGCAGGCAGTGAGGCTGGGGTGGAAACACAGGAGCTTCATAATTCCTGAGTGAAGAGTGCCACGTGGTGCTGACTGTTTCAGGCATCGTTCACCTCTCTGTAACAAAACTGAGGGATTGAGGCTCCCAGGTTCTGCGTCCAGGTGAAGATTGCTATCCGGGTACAGTTATTAATATGGGTCCCTGAGGTCTGGTGAAGAATTTGGCACCTGCTGTTTCCATTGAACATTGTCTACTATTCAGAACATGAGTATCATGCAATTATGAATGTTGCAGGTCAGAAGGACTAAATCTTTCACACTTATAGAGAGCTTGGGCTTACATCCTAAAGATATTCTATTTGATGCCTTTGAGGTTCTTGGACGTTACATAATATACCACCTTGAGACCAGGGTTCACAGATCTTGGAGTCATCCAATTGTCCATCAATGGACATGGTGAAGGAAAGCCCAATGGTGACAGCATTGCCTGTGGTTGTCATAAATGAATGTCCTGGCACTCAAGGCATCGCAACACTGGGGCTAAACTTTTGCTGAATAACAACAGTCTGCCTAAAGAGCAGACTGGATCAGTCCATCACCAGAATCATATAGGGTGTGGTAGGTGAGAAGCACCCTTTGCACACGCACTGAAGGCCTGATGCCACCAGAGTGTCAGTCGTCTGGATCTGCCTCCAGGTTTTCCAACTCTTCTTTTAGGATTCATTTGTCTTGAATGCTTTTACACAAACTCTGAGATCCAGCCACCAATTTCTCCATGCTTATTTCAATTAACATCTCACAAAGTGTAGAATCTCACAATGAGCCACAAGGGCACCACTTGGAAATTAGTTGAAAAGAGAGTACACAGTACACCAAGCTGACACTAAGTGGGGCTTACAAGAAGCACACCGTACTTGGGTTGAACACTGCCCTGTGTATTTATTTGTCATGAGTTGGAATGAAGGAGGGGCCAGCATAAGGTTAGATTCAATTGACCATCTAAGGAATAGCAAAGTGTTGGAGAAAGGTAATTTCAGGTTGCTTTCTTTTCAGAGGTAGTTTGCAACTTAAAGAAGTACATTGTTTATGGCACTCAATGGATGGCCTGTATTAATATCTGGCACATCATGCCCCCTTCTTCCTGTATTGCTGGCTCTTCCTTATTCACCATGGCTTTGCCATCTCATTCTTTGATTTCCATGCTGAAGCCTAATGCAGACCGAAGCAAGTGGTGTTTAATTATGCAGATCTAGGAGGTTGCACTATTAGGAGCCCAAAAATCCTTCAAGCTACCTGAACCAGTAATTAAACATTCTGGTTTTAGCGCCTATTTTTGTTATACCTCTACTCTGTGAGAGTGCATGGATTAGTCTTCATCTCCAGAGGACGATCTTCTTTCCTCTTTAAAGATGTGGTATGGATGATGATCTTAAAAGGAGTGCACATCAACAACATGTGGAGAAGTAGAGCATTGACTTGATTATGTACTGGACAATGAGAGCAGGAATGCCATTTGGATGTTGAGCAATTGAAACAAGCCTATTTGTTCATGTAGGTCCAACCTTCTGCCCAGGGACCCAGTGGCAACATGGGTGCAGTTGATACCTATCTGTGCTCTGCGAAAGCCAAGTGGCTCAATGGCACTGGGTTGTCCTCTCACATTGTTGCTGTTGGTTCGTGGTGAAAGGAGTGAAATCAGTGCCTCTTCTAATGTCCTTGATATGCCTGGGTGGTGGGTTGGGGGGCTGGGACGGGGGCTGACACCCCAGACGTTGCCTGTGCTGGTTTGGAAGGCGACAGATAATGTTTTTAAAAAGGGCAATCATCACAGCCACTGGGAGTTTGCTTGGATAGTTGATCGTGTTCCTAGTTCTTCCCGAAGGTAATGATGCAGCTCCGTCCTACTCTCTTTGCTAATTGTCAGCTTCCTTCAACACATCTCGTGCATATAGTTCAAGATTAAAACATGACAACATAAGAGCAGGAGTAGGCCTTTCGAAAGCTCGAGCCATTGGGGATGCGAGATTGGGCTTTGTCAATACGGTGAATTCAGACTCATAGTGAATCAGACAGCTCATTCTCCGCTAATGGTGGTTTTCTGCAGGATCTGCTGCCGTTGGCACAAGCAACTGTTTTGTATTTGGGTATACAGCCGCTCACCTTGAAAGAAAGGTGCCAAAATCCCCGAGGACCAGAGGTTGTTCTCTCCTTTTTGAGAGAGAGCTGACTGGTGGTCTTTTAACCCAAGGATCACCACACCTCAGGTGTGGGGCAGGATTGAGAAGCGAGGCCCTCATAAATAACTCAGCCCATATGAGTATGAAACCGCGCTGTTGGCAACGCTCCTCATCATGTATCAGCCGTACAACTAACTGAGCTAATCGACCCCCAAGCAGATCACCTTCCAGTAACAGCCGGACACACAGACTGCAGCCTGCACATCAACGCTGCTCTCATAGGGAGACACCACACACATGGTGCATTTGGTTTGAGGCTTGGGCGCGATTCTCCGCTCCCCACGCCGGGTGGGAGAATCGCGGGAGGGCCGGGCGACTCACGCCACGCCGCCCTGGCACCCCCCACGATTCTCCCACCCTCCCGCTAGCAGAATCGGCGCTCGCCGTTTTTCACGGCGACCGGCGATTCTCCGGCCCGAATGGGCCGAGCGGCCTGACGTTCCTGACCGGTTCACAATGGCGGCAACCACACCTGGTCGCTGCCGTCATGAAAATGGCGCCAAATGCTCGTTTGTGGCTTGTGTGGGGGCGGAGAGGGGAGTGAGCACCACGGTCATGCTCGGGAGGGGACTGGCCCGCGATCAGTGCCCACCGATCGTCGGGCCGGCATCTCCAAGAGATGCACTCTTTCCCCTTTGCCGCCCCGCAAGATCAAGCCGCCACATCTTGCGGGGCAGCGGAGGGGATGACAGCAACCACGCATGCGCGGGTTGGAACCGGCAGCCGTTGTGACGTCAGCCGCGCATGCGCAGGTTGGAGCTGGCCAACCTGCGCATGCGCGGCTGACATCACTTAGGCGCCGCCGTCACATCATTCTCGGCACGCCGAGATTTACGGAGCAACGCTCCTAGCCCTCTGTGGGGGGGGGGGGGGGTGAATAGGGTGTGAGGAGCGGCCTCCGAGGCCGTCGTGAAACTTGGCCGAGTTCACGACGGCCTTCCCGATGCCGCGCAAAGCGGAGAATTCCGCCCCACACACATGGTGCATTTGGTTTGAGGCTTCATACTTTATTTATCAACAGTTGTAAGCACAATTAATGTGGCATCTGTTCCCTGAATTATTGCCCTGCAGATGCAGTGTAAGCAGAAATCCTCATTCCCCACAGTACTGCAAATGTACATGACCCTGGTGAGATCAGATTTGGAGTATTGTGTGCAGTTCTGGTCACCTCACTATAGGAGGAATGTGGAAGCATTGGAAAAGGTGCAAAGGAAATTTACCAGGATGCTGCCTGGTTTGCAGGATAGGTCTTGTGAGGAAAGGTTGAGGGAGCTAGGGCTTTTCTCTTTGGAGCGGAGGAGGATGAGAAGCGACTTAATAGAGATTTATAAGATGATGAGGGGGATAGATAGAGTGGACATTCAGAGATTATTTCCTCGGGTGGATGTAGCTGCTACAAGGGTGCATAACTATAAGGTTTGTGGTGGGAGATATAGGAGGGATGTCCGAGGTAGGTTCTTTATTCGGAGAGTGGTTAGGGTGTGGAATGGACTGCCTGCTGTGATAGTGGAGTCGGACACGTTAGGAACTTTCAAGCTGTTATTGGATAGGCACATGGGGCACACCAGAATGACAGGGAGTGGGATAGCTTGATCTTGGTTTCGGACAAAGCTCGGCACAACATCGAGGGTCGAAGGGCTTGTTCTGAGCTCTATTGTTCTATGTTTTATGTCCTGTGACCATGCCTGATGTTACTTTTAGCAATTGGAAGGCTTCATTCCATTGCCATATAAATTGTCTCAGTTATATGTTGGGGGGTGGGGGGGGGGTTATAGTAGAGACTGGTACTGTGGCACTGTCAGCTGTTTGAAAGTTACAACCAAAATTATGAATGAGGTGGTGGGATCGAGCAGTCTGAACTGAGGGATAGCTGTTTGAGGTGGGCAGACACATTGAGGTGAGGGAGGACACTCTGAGGCAAGGGGGGGGGGGGGGGGAATAGGTTTGAGAGGAGAACGGGTCTGAGGAGGACGAAACGGATCTGAGGTGATGGAAAAACTGTCCGAGGTAAGGGGAAATGGGTTTGAGGGGAGGACGGGTCTGAGGTGAGGGGAGTAGGATCAGAAGTTGTGTGTGGTGGGGTGCATTTCTGAGGTGAGCGGGGAAGGTTCTGAGGTGAGGGGGTAACAGTCTGAGTAGAAGAGGACAGAAAGCACTTTGAGGTGAGGGGACGACTCTGAGTGAAGGGGAGGTTTTCTAAGGAGGGGGATTGTGAGGTGAGAGGGGAGCTTTCTGAGGTGGGAGGTTTTTGATGCGGAGGGGATTTTATGAGGTGAGGGAGAAGGCTTTCGGAAGTGAAGGGAGATTTTCTGAGGTGGGGGGTGTTTCTCTGAGATGAGAGGGAGCTTTTTGGAGGTGGGGAGTTTTATGAGGGGGAGAGTTTTTTTGAGATGAGGTGAAGAATTTTGGAGGAGTGCGGAGCTTATCAGCGGGGAGAGTTTTGCAGGTGGCCATTAAACTTGCCCTGGCCCTGCTGCTTCCAGCTATCGAGAGTAAATTCATAGATCATTGCAGGAGTCACCAAAAGCAAAGGTCAAGCTCACTTATCACAGAAACAACAATATTACTCCAGGGACATTTTTGAAAGTTCTACTAAGCTGTAGCACTATTCTCATCTGCATCTTGGGAGTGAGGGCTGCAAAGGCTGGGCCCGTGTGGACCCCCCTCTCTCTGGTCCTACTTGAACCCTCGTTCTCTGGGCTTGTGCAGACCTCTCCAGCCAAGGGCCTGTATGGACCCTTCTCTTCCTGGGTATGTGAGAAGTCTTTTTGCCCTGAGCTTGCAAGGATCCTCTCTCCCTCAGGCTGTGAGAACCCCTTGCTCCCCGGGCCCATGTGTACCCCTCTCTCCCTTGGCATGCGGACCCGACTCTCCCTGGTCCTCAAGGACCCCTCTCGTACATTCATTGAAGGAGACTCTTAAATAGATTGACAGCTAATCAGCTGGCTTTGCTCCCTTGCCACATTTCCTTCCACACAGCACATTTGCAACAAAGGTCAACAAAGGCTTGGGAGCCTTTTTTAATCGATTAGAGATCAAAATCCGTTATGATCGCATCATAAACCGCTTGCGAAATGTCTTTACATATATTCTAATTTGTTTATTTTTATTCTTGTGTGCAATTTTCTCCCTCTGCTGGGGGGTGAGGAAGCACTGACCTTTTATCTGGTGCATTGATCCTTCTTGGAGAGATGGTTACTCCGCCAGAGGAGGTTGCGTCGCCTAGCCAATTCTGCCTGACCTGATATTCACCTGTCCAATTTCAAGCAAGAGTCATCGGACAAAGACTGGGAGCAGGGGTTGGGCTTTTTTTTTCTCTTTCCCAGGCCTGGAAGTGCTGATACCATTTCTGGGGTCTTGGTTGCAGCCCAGCAGGCGTTGTGCCAACTCAGCATCCGGACAGTGATTGAACCGGGGCTGAGAATTCCACAAGGACCCCTCTTGCCCATCCAATTGAAGGGCAGACTCGAAAACAGAGTGATAGCTAATCAGCTGATGTACCTCCCATGTCACGTTTCCTTCCATACAGCACATTCGCAACAAAGGTCACGTCTGCTTGGGTACCATTTTTAATCGCTTTGAGATCAGAATCTGTTTTGACCACACCATGCACTGATTGTGACATGTCTGTGCATACATTCCAATTTGGGTTTTTAATAAATTGTTTTGTGTGGCAATTTTCAGTCGATCAGTTGATGGGTTTGTCTCATCCTTGGTATAGACTTCCAACATTTGTTTTTCTACCACACCGGCAGTTTTTTTTGAAGGAACCAATTGACAAGTCCCACTCCCTCCCCCCCCCCCCCCCCCCCCTCCCCCCCCCCCTCCCCAGTGTTTACCCAATTCCGAGTTCACACTGAATCTGTTTCCACAAACCACCGCCTTCTCCGTCAACGCGGTCCAGGTCACAACAACTTGCTGTGCAAAAACCCCTCCCCTTTCCCGTGGTGATGTGCTGGGGACTGGAATATTGGAAGGACGGAACTGAAGAACAAAAACCCAGTCACATCCCAGGAGCAATTGTTAATCACTGGAGTCGGAGATCGGCCAGTCCAAATACCGCAATGTTATTCCTTTGTGATGGCTTTGTTGGAATTTAAATTTTAATCATAACCAAAGACAAGTATTTTACTTTCATTATCACTCAATAAAACAAAAATAGTTTATTGGTTCAACCTGGTTGTGAAACAAGTGAGAGGAAGCATAAATCTGCTTTGATCCCACTGGCACACTGACATTCTGTCATTTCCCAAGTGCCTCTGCTGTAATTAGATTCACCAAGAGGAAGGTCTATTTCTCGATGCTTGACATTAATGATTAAGATTAGCAACACGTTTAATTATTTATTGATTTAATTTTACTAATACAGGATGGGACAGCTGCTCCAGGATCCCTGCTCAACGCTGAGCACCTCACACATTTTTGATTTGACAAAAAGAGTGGGTTTCCGAACACAGCAAAGGCCATTTTGAACATTTTGTGATGACTTTGCTGGAAGCAAATGTTTCGATTGCAGCTGTCAAAAAGGGGGTGAAAATAACCCCCCCCCCCCCATGAATAATCTTCGCTGGTGACATTTGCTTACAATTTACAACACGGAATCTGTGTCGGCATTTACACTCCGCACACGCCTCCTTCATCTAATCTCATCAGCATCTATTTCTATTTATTTCTCCCTCTTGCACTTGTCCATCATCCCCTTTGTCAAATACACAAACCTCACCAGCTCGTTTCCTACCTCATGCAGTCCTGGCTTCCCGTGCGTCCTTCAGCACAGTTGTGGGAGTCACATGGGGCTTTGACGGCCTGATTGCCCAGCAACACTTACCCTTGGGTGCAGTTGGCTTGGCAAGGGTGGCACTCATGGTTGGAGTCGGCATACTTGAAGATGAAGCCCCTGGCACCGTGAAGCCCGTCGGGACACCTCTCCACGCAATTAGGCCCATCCTTGTAGTGAGAGCACTTGGTGCAGTGGTCAGGGCCCTGGCAAGGCAGAAGCAAACAAAAACCTCACATCTCTTGCTTGAATCCGACAGAAAACGGGTGACGGCGACGATGAACAATACAAGACCACCAGACGATGGCTGACATATTTCCCTTGTATTTCTCAAGGAAAGAGGGTATCTGTGTATCGAGCTGTCTAGCTAGCAGATGGTTAAGGGAACTGCTTCGTAATGCGGCATGTTGCAAATAATAAAAGCAAAATACTGCAGATGCTGGAGATTTGAAATAAAAACAGGGGGTGGGATTCTGTGAACGTGAGACTAAGTGTTGACGCCGTCGGAAACGCTGTCTCGTTTCTCGATGGCGTCAACACGGCCTCAGGATCAGCAATTCTGGCCCCTACAGGGGGCCAGCATGGCACTGGAGTGATCCACGTCACTCCAGCTGCTGATCCTGGGGTGAACTTGGCACCGCGGGGTCCGCGCATGCACAGTGGCACTGGCACCGGCGCCAAAGCGCGCATGCGCAGTGGCTCCCTTCTCTACGCCGGCCCAGATGCAACATGGCGCAGGGCCACGGGGGCCGGCGTGGAAGAAAGGCCCCCCGGCCAGAGAGGCCTATCAGTGGGCCCCAATTGCGGGCCAGGCCACATTGGAGCCCCCCCCCCCCCCCCCCCCGACCTTTCCATGCCGATGTCCCGCTGGCTGAGAGCAGGTGTGAACGGCGCCAGGTGGTCGCAGGTTTATTGTGATAGCCGCTCGGCCCATCCCAGTCCAAGAATCGGCGGGGGTGCCGCGCAGAGTGGCCCCCGACAGGCGCTACACCAACCACGCCGGCGCCAATGGCGCTGATTCTCCGTTCTGTGGAGAAGCGCATTCCGTTGTCGGTGTGGCGTAGCGCAATTCGCGCCAGTCGCGGGGATTCTCCAGCCCGGCCCCGGGCTGAGAGAAGTGCCAGGAAGTGCTGGCAAAACTCTGCCAGTCTGACATCATCTGTGAGAGAACGAAGCAGAAGCTGGAATTCTCCGAGATTCTCTGTTCCCGCCTGCAGCGTAATCCTGCCCATTGGTTTCCCTGCAGTGCGGAGTGGCTTCAATGGGAAATCCCATTGACAGGCGGCGGGAATAGAGAATCCAGCCGTCAGTGAATGGTGCACGGCCGAGAAACACGCGGCTGGGAGACCGGAGAATCCTGCCCATTTACTGTTTCTCTCTCCACAGATACTGCCAAGACCAGCTGGGTTTTCCAGAACTTTCTGTTTGTAGTGCACAAATACACAGGGTGGGATTCTCTGTTCTGCTGCACCCATTTTCTGGTGCAGCGCGCTCCCGCTGGCAGTGGGGCTGGTTTAACTCAGTTGGCTGGTCAGCTGGTTCATGATGGAGAGCGAGGCCAGCAGCGCAGGTTCAATTGCCATACGGGCTGAGATTATTCATGAAGGCTTGGCCTTCACAACCTTGCCTCTGGCCTGAGGTGTGGTGATCTTCAGGTTAACTCTATGTCAGTCAGCTCTCCCCCCTCAAAGGGGAGAACAGCCTATAGTCATCTGGGACTATGGTGACTTAACTTTACTAGTAATCACTCACTCAGGGAACAGGATTCCAGCAAGAGATAATGAAGATGGGAGAACAAAAATGTTTGTTTGGTTTTCAAAAAGAGACATGGAGCAGAAATGCAAAGCCACCGCTAATGTTCAAAGTTCAATTTTGGGAGCAGCCTCATGTGAATCTGCAGAATGTAATTTTTCATGAAGCCATGTAATGCCACTGACCGGAAGTGAATGGCCACATCCAGCTCTCCCTTCCAGGTGTGAGACACACAGGGAATGCATCACGAGGAGGCCCCCTGTGCAGCCATCCTTTTTCATACAGAGAATGGAAATTTCCCAGGCTACACATCCGCAGGCCCCAACTATGTGGGCCCCTGGCAGCACCAGATCTCGGAGTCATCCTGCCCATCACTGGCCTGAAGCATCATTAAAAAGGAACTCTCCATAAGACCATAAGAACTAGGAGCAGGAGTAGACCATCTGACCCTTCGAGCCTGCTCCGCCATTCAATGAGATAATGGATGATCTTTTGTGGACTCAGCTCCACTTTCTGGCCCAAACACCATAACCCTTTATTCCTTTATTCTTCAAAAAACTATCTATCTTTACCTTGAAAACATTTAACGAAGGAGCATCAACTACTCCACTGGGCAGGGAATTCCATAGATTCACAACCCTTTGGGTGAAGAAGTTCCTCCTAAACTCAGTCCTAAATCTACTTCCCCTTATTTTGAGGCTATGCCCCCTAGTTCTGCTTTCACCCGCCAGTGGAAACAACCTCCCTGCATCTAACCTATCTATTCCCTTCATAATTTTATATGTTTCTACAAGATTCCCGCATCCTTCTAAATTCCAACGAATACAGTCCCAGTCTACTCAACCTCTCCTCATAATCCAACCCCTTCAATTCTGGGATTAACCTAGTGAATCTCCTTTGCACACCATCCAGAGCCAGTAGGTCCTTTCTCAGGTAAGGAGGCGAAAACTGAACACAGTACTCCAGGTGTGGCCTCACTAACACCTTATACTGTTGTAGCATAACCTCTCTAGTCTTGAATTCTATCCCTCCAGCAATGAAGGACAAAACTCCATTTGCCTTCTTAATTTCCTGCTCACCTGTAAACCAACTTTTTGAGACTCATGCACTAGCACACCCAGGTCCCTCTGCACAGCAGCATGTTCTAATATTTTATCATTTAAATAATAATCCCTTTTGCTGTTATTCATCCAAAATGGATAACCTCATTTTTGTCAACATTGTATTCCATCTGCCAGTCCCTAGCCCATTCACTTAACCTATCCAAATCCCTCTGCAGACTTCCAGTATCCTCTGCACTTTTTGCTTTACCACTCATCTTGGTGTCGTCTGCAAACTTGGACACATTGCACTTGGTCCCCAACTCCAAATCATCTATGTAAATTGTGAACAATTGTGGGCCCAACACTGATCCCTGAGGAACACCACTAGCTACTGATTGCCAACCAGAGAAACACCCATTAATCCCCACTCTTTGCTTTCTATTAATTAACCAATCCTCTATCCATGCTACTACTTTACCCTTAACGCCGTGCATCTTTATCTTATGTAGCAACCTTTTGTATGGCAACTTGTCAAAAGCTTTCTGGAAATCCAGACATACCACATTCATTGGCACCTCGTTGTCTACCGTACTGGTAATGTCCTCAAAAACTTCCACTAAATTAGTTAGGCACAACCTGCCCTTTATGAACCCATGCTGCATCTGCCCAATGGGACAATTTCTATCCAGATGCCTCGCTATTTCTTCCTTGATGATAGATTCCAGCATCTTCCCTACTATCGAAGTTAAGCTAACTGGCCTATAATTACCCACTTTCTGCCTTCCTCCTTTTTTGAACAGTGGTGTCACGTTTGCTCGTTTCCAATCTGCCGGGACCACCCCAGAATCGAGTGTATTTTGGTAAATTATCACTAGTGCATTTTCAAGTTCCCTAGCCATCTTTTTTTAGCACTCTGGGATGCATTCCATCAGGGCCAGGAGACTTGTCTACCTTTAGCACCCATTAGCTTGCCCATCACTACCTCCTTAGTTATAGCAATTGTCTCAAGGTCCTCACCTGTCATAACCTCATTTCCATCAGTCACTGGCATGTTATTTGTGTCTTCCACCATGAAGACCAAGCAAAAAACCTGTTCAGTTCCTAAGCCATTTCCTCATCTCCCATTATTAAATGTCCCTTCTCATCCTCTAAAGGACCAATATTTACATTAGCCATTCTTTTCTGTTTTATATATTTGCAGAAACCTTTACTATCTGTTTTTATATTCTGAGCAAATTTACTCTCAATCTATTACTCTTCTTCATAGCTTTTTTAGTAGCTTTCTGTAGCCCCCTAAAGATTTCCCAATCCTAATCTTTGCCACTTTGTATGCTTTTTCCTTCAATTTGATACTCCCCCTTGTTTCCTTAGATATCCACGGTCGATTTTCCCTCTTTCTACCGTCCTTCCTTTTTGTTGGTATAAACCTTTGCTGGGCATTGTGAAAAATCGCTTGGAAGGTTCTCCACTGTTCCTCAACTGTTTCACCATAAAGTCTTTGCTCCCAGTCTACCTCAGCCAACTCTTCTCTCATCCCATTATAATCTCCTTTGTTTAAGCACAAAACACTAGTGTTTGATTTTTACCTTCTCACCCCCCATCTGTATTTTAAATTCCACCATATTGTGATCACTCCTTCCGAGAAGATCCCTAACTATGAGATCATTAATCAATCCTGGCTCATTACACAGGACCAGATCTAGGATCGCTTATTCCCTCAAAGCTCCATTACATACATTACATAGGGGCTTTTCACAGTAACTTAATTAAAGCCTACTCGTGACAATAAGCGATTTTCATTTCATTTCACATACTGTTCTTGGAAACTATTGCGGATACATTCTATAAACTCCTCAAGGCTGCCTGACCGACCTGGTTAAACCAATCGACATGTAGATTAAAATACCCCATAATGTCCCTAGTAGCCCGGCGAAGGATCTTGCTACAATGGAAGGATGCGAGGCCCCCAAGCGTGGAGACCTGGATCAATGACATGGCGGGTTTCATTAAGCTCGAGAAGGTCAAATTCGCCCTGAGAGGGTCGGTACAAGGATTCTTTAGGCGGTGGCAACCTTTTCTCGACTTTCTGGCTCAACGATAGGGTACAGGGACAGTAGCAGCAGCAACCCGGGGGGGAGGGGGAGGGAAAAGGGGGGGGGGGGGGAGGGAAAAGGGGGGGGGGGGGCGGACAATGACTATGTTTGTTTATTTAATTTTAATTTATTTTTAAGTTCTTTTGTTGTTCATTGGGGTTGGGGGGTGGGGGGATGGGATACATATGGTCTGGGGGTGTTACAGTTATTATGGGTTATTTTGTTGCATTTCATTGTTTGTCGTTATGTTTTATATTTTCTGTAAAAAATTCCAATAAAAATTATATTTAAAAAAAACCCCCATAATAATGGCTGTACCATTTCTACATGCATCAGTTATTTGTTTGTTTATTGCTCACCCACCATAATGTTACTATTTAGTGGCCGATAGAATACTCCTATCAGTGACTTTTTTGTTTACTATTCCTGATTTCCACCTGAATGGATTCAACCTTATCCTCCATAGCACCGATGTCATCCCTCACTACTGCCCGGATGTCACCCTTAAATAACAGAGCTACACCACCTCCCTTACCATCCACACTGTCCTTCCGAATTGTTTGATACCCTCGGATATTTAACTCCCAGTCGTGACCATCCTTTAACCATGTTTCAGGAATGGCCACTAAATCATGGTCATTCACGATGATTTGCGCCATCAACTCATTTACCTTATTCCGAATACTATGAGAATTCAGGTAAAGTACCCTTATGTTGGCTTTTATACCTCCGTTTTAAATCTTAACACCTCTATCAGTACCTTTCCTAAGTTATTTTTCCTTTTAACTTTTCTCCTAATTTTCCATATCGTAGAAACAATATCTTCAAGTAGTAACCTGCTGCATCGCTTTCCATTTCCTGTTTTATTCCTTTTAATATTACTGGACCTATTCACTGAGCTCTCCTCAGTCATTTTTTGACTGTGGTTTCTCTGCCTTACACTTTCCCCTTCACTGCCTTTCGTTTCTGTCCCCGTTTTACTTCCCTCCCACTTCCTGCATCGGTTCCCATCCCCCTGCCACATTAGTGTAAACCCTCCCCAACAGCACGAGCAAACACCCCCGCAGGACATTGGTTCCAGTCCTGTCCAGCTGCAGACTATCCGGTTTGTACTGGTCCCACCTCCCCAGAACTGGTTCCAATGCCCCAGGAATTTGAATCCCTCCGTTTTGCACCATCTCTCGAGCCGCGCATTCATCCTATCTATCCTGACATTCCTACTCTGACTAGCTCGTTTCACCGGTAGCAATCCTGAGATTACTACCTTTGATGTCTTACTTTTTAGTTTAACTCCTAACTCCCCGAATTCAGCTTGTAGGACCTCATACCATTTTTTACCTATATCATTGGTGTCTATCTGCACCACAACAGCTGGCTGTTCACCACCTCCCCCCCCCCCCCCCCCCCCTCCCCCAAAAAAATGCCCTGCAGCCACTCCAAGACATCCTTGACCCTTGCACCAGTGAGGCAACATACCATCCTGGAGTCACGATTGCGCCCGCAGAACTGCCTGTCTATTCCCCCTTACGATTGAATCCCCCGTCACTACAGTCATGAGTGGCTTAACTTTGCAGCACCGGTTCCACTGAGGGTAGCAGTGTTTTGCATGCTCCAGTAAGTCAGCGGTGCCATGCAACAACAACTTGCATTTATATAGCAACTTTCAACGTGGTAAAATACCCCTAGGTGCTTCATGGGAATGTTTTAAAAATCTACAGCTGAACGTTTTTGAAACAAACAGCAGCTTGCTCGTAAGAAACCTTTGGATTATTAGTAACATGTAATATACTGGGATGTTGTTTTATTGAATGAACACAGGACGCACTGAAAAAAAGTCATTTATGGTAGAATTTTGCAACATTAATTACGCTGTGGGTTAAGAGCTTCCCGTTTATTTTCAATGGGGTGTAAAACCTGCAATACAAGTAAATAGCAGGAAACAAGGATGGAAAGGAGGGAGGAGTGGGAAATCATAGCCCTGGGTTGGGACAGTAGTCATGGATTGTGGTGAATATGGGACATTGCAATTTTAGCATCACAAATCAATTTATATTCCTCTTTGCCCAGTCACTGTCTGAAATGTTAATGATGTTCATCTAATAATTCTCCATTTAATTTATTAATTTACCACAATTTCTCCCCTTCCCCAAGGATGTAATGAAACATTATTTGCTCCATCAAAATTTCATTAAAAGAACGGTTTTCTTACAGCAGGAACCATCTTTGATGATAATAATTGGATTTCAATGTCGAATATTTCATTACGAATGCAATTGCATTATAACAATAGTTGCTACGCTGCAAAAAATGTGACATTTTGGCCTGAGGAGGTGCTATTTTGAGCTTGTTGGGCAAAAGAAACAGCATCAATAAGCAAGTGAAGGTTTCACCCCAGCGGCACTGGCCTCAGCAGTTAAACCCTCCAGAGACAAAGATAAACAAATGGGCGTGCTGTAAAGTGGGTAATTTTCTACAGGATTGGATTTCACAGGAGCAGTGACAAATCTCCGCAGCGACCACTCGAGCAAGGGCTGCGCGCTTGCCGCTGACAATACTGACAGAAGCCTTCACGTTTCCTTGTGACAAGAGAGCAAAGGAATGGAGGCAGCAAAGTTACTGTGCCTGCAAACAAAAAAATTACCTCAGCTGCAGGATAAAATGAACCAGTGACCGATCCTCAACATTGTCAGAGCAAATTACTCCCTGTGTCTTGTAAAAAATAAAATGATCACTAACTCAGTTCTCAATGGAACCTAGGCTATACTAGATACGACTGCCATGGGAGGTTATCAGAAGGTAATAATCATTACCTCGCCTGTCTCTTATTTTAGACTGAGGATTTATTTTCCAATCAATTATGGCTGCTCTCCTCACTGGAGAACTGATTTCCCACTCCTCCCCTACCTTCTTTCCATCCTTATTTGAAGTTGTTTCCTGCTATTTTATCGCAGGTTTTACCCCATTGAAAATAAATGGAAAGTTATTAACCCAGAACATAATTAATCTTGCAAAATTCTACCGTCTCAAAATGTTTTTCTTTCTGCGCGTGTACTGTGTCCATTCAATAAAACAGCATCCTAATATATTACCAGAGGGAACAGGCCAAGTGAAGCACACCACAAAATATGCACATAGCTAATCTGATTTACCCACATATATGTGGGAGAGCTCCAATCATACATTAACTAAATTTAGATCTTGATTGGGTCCAATTAAAGCAAGGCCACCAGTTTATGAAGCATAAACCTGCTGTGCACGTTCACTGGTGTGCATGCCTCATTAACTCTTTAGGCTGTATGGGTGAGATCAACAGGTTTTCTGCAGCTTAGAATCTGCAAAAATAAGTCTAGAAAATCACAACACGCAATATGCTAAAGGCAATGAAGTATATAACACAAAAGTTCCTTTAGTGCGAAACAGCATTTAAAAGAGACTAATCAACAGTGCCATTGTCAGACTTTCAATAGCTTTTTTTAAGTTTAATACAGTTGTCAGCGGATAATCACTTAGCAATTTCTAATTCATGTGAATTCACCTTCCTTTTCCAGTAATGACATCCATTGACTGATTCATATAGTCTGTGTACATCTGAACCTTCGGGTGATGCATTTACTCAACTTACCCTTGCCTGACCCATTATCATTTATCAGGGAGCCTGTTTTACTAGCACTGATGATAGCGTGTAGGAATTAGTTAATGGACAATTATCTAGCAGGATCTTTGCTTGGTGTCAAACCCATTGCTCTCACATTCAACACATTTTGCTTCATAAAGTCCACAGAACAAAGTGGCTATGGCTGGCAGCATTCATACTAAAGGGCTTTCACTGTAAACTCTTCCAATTGTACTTTGCAGATAAATCGACTCTGCTGGTAAATATTGGTGAGGATCATCAGACAAGTAGAAAATCTCCCAGTTAGCAAGTCTCGAGCCACTTCAGGTGAAAACCATATGGTCTGGTGCTTATTAAGAGGAGTGCCTTTTGCAAGAATTTTAAAACAAGGTGAACCCTCAATAAAATGACAATTATATTTTCAGTGTGGCTCATTGCTTCCCGAAGGTGTAAATCAATGGAAAGTCCAACACTCAATGTTCTCCAAGAATCAGATGAGTTGGGCTTTGCTCCCTTTGGAGTTGTGGTGGGGGAAATGCAAATGAAGCAACTGTGTCTCTGTTTGATCACCGAAAGACAGAGGAAGCATTTAGGACACCATTTTAAAATCATGGATATTTTGCAGTTATGGGGAATGAGGCTGATCCCTTCCATCAGCACTTTGGTGTATGAGATGTGTGGACCAAGGCAGCATGGCGGCACAGTGGTTAGCATTGCTGCCTCATGGTGGCGAGGTCCCAGGTTCGATCCCGGCTCTGGGTCACTGCCCGGGTGGAGTTTGCACATTCTCCCCGTGTTTGTGTGGGTTTTGCCCCCACAACCCAAAGATGTGCAACGTAGGTGAATTGGCCATGCTAAATTGCCCCTTAATTGGAAAAAATGAATTGGTTATTCTAAATTTATTTTTAAAATAGAGATGTGTTGACCAGGTAAATCCATACACAATACTACTTTCTTAAGGCAAGGCAACAAGCAGTTAAAGGCTAAAGTTGATGAAAGACCTATTCCAGATAGGCATAAGGAAATATTTCTTTATCCAATAATTGTAAAGGTTCACCAGGGAGCATAATGCAGGGAATATCCTAGGGTGGTAAAATTATAAGCTTATGATTAAAGCAGAAACCTTTTCAAAGTTCAAGAGTAGGTTGAATTGATGGTTGAAGGAAAAGGAGTTAAAAAACTAGGGGTAATAGACGGGCATTTGGGATGAAGATTTCTGTTCATGGAAACACAGATGCCAACATGGACTGGTTGGACTATTCTATATTTATGCATGGCCTTTTTCATTTGCATTTGCCTAAATCTGCTCTTGTCTTCGCCTGGTTCTTGTCCACTATATAAGCCTCTCAATCCCTCGTCATATATCTCCATTGCTTGGGCAAATGGCCAATTTAGCAAGTAGTTCATTGTGTCAGGCCAAATAACATAAAGGAAGAGTTGAGACACATTTACAAAATGCTGGCTGAGAACATTTCCAGTAACAGGCACTGCCCATGGCAGAAGAGTAATTTTGCTGCATTTTGAGTTACGTCCCTTTCATTTATACATATAAACACGCACAGTCAGATCTCATTGGGATGTGAAAGTGATGCCTTACCGTTCCATGACATGTTAACACATCTTCATCCATTTTCTCACACTGTTCATCACATTCCATGCAGACAGTGCTATTCGCATATTCTCGAAAGTCCCTGAATAACATTTGAGCTCATTGTTATAAGGTGCACTTGAGAAAGTCTTGCAAGACACATTTTTCTTTTAAGAACCTTTATGGATTTTACATTAAAATATAAGTATGGCAATATTCACTTTTCCTATTAAAGAATTGAGAATTCTGGTTTTGGTACAGTTTAGGCCTGCTTATTTCAGGAAGGAAATAATTGCTTTGGAAGCAGTTCAGAGAAGGTTCATCAGCTGATTCCTGGGATGAAGGGATGTCTTATGAGGATATGTTGCGCAGGTTGGACCTAGAGTCATAGGTGTTTAGATGAATGAGAGATGATCTTAATGAAACATATAAAATTCTGAGAGGACTTGACAGGTTGGATGTTGAGAGGATGTTTTGTCTTGTGGAGAACTTTAAAACTTGGGATACAGTTTAAAAACAAGGGGTCTTGCATTTGTGACAGAGACGGGAAGGAATTTAGTTTCTCAGAAGGTATAATAATAATAATAATCATCATTGTCACATGGAGGCTTACATTAACACTGCAATGAAGTTACTGTGAAAAGCCCCTGGTCACCACATTCCGGTGTCTGTTCGGGTACACAGAGGGAGAATTCAGAATGTCCAATTCACCTAATAGCATGTCTTTCAGGACTTGTGTGAGGAAATCGGAGCACCCAGAGGAAACCCACACAGACATGGGGAGAATGTGCAGACTGCACATTGACAGTGTCCCAAGCCAGGAATCGAACCAGGGACCCTGGTGATGTGAAGCAACAGTGCTAACCACTATGCTACCGTGCCGCCCACAGTCATTAATCTTTGGAATTCTCCACAGAGAGCAGCGAAAGATGTGTCATCGAACATATTCAAGTCTCAGCTAGACAGATTTTTGATCAGCAAGTGAGCCAACGATCATGGTGGCGCAGGCAGGAATGTAAAATTAAGGGCGCAATCATATCACCCATGATCTTCTTTGGTGAAGCAAGCTTGATGGGCTGAATGGCTTCCTCCTGCTCTTATGTCTTATGATCTGAAGGCATTGCAAATATGCACATGGATATTTATTTCTGGCTAAAACACACCAGAATTTCAACAAGGAGGAACAACTTTTGAATCTGTTGTCTTAGTTCTTCCACTACTGATGGGAGTGATTTTCCATTTGCAATTGTTGAACAAAAAAGCAGCTCACAGAGGGAAGTTACCAAAATGTTGACATTTCTGGGACTTCATTTAGATGGAGAGACTAGACTAGCTGGTGTTGTTTTCCTTACAGCAGAGATGTTTTAAGGAGAGATTTAGTCGAAGAGTTTAAGACTACATGGGGTTGTGATAGAGTGAATAAGGAGAAACTGCTTCCAGAGACAGGAAGATTGGTAGTCAGAGGAAACCGATTTGAAGTCATTGGCCAAAGAGATCGGGGATAGGTTGAGGGCAATGATCTTAAAAAAAATATTTAGAGTACCCAATTCATTTTTTCCAATTAAGGGGCAATTTAGCGTGGCCAATCCACCTAGCCTGCACATCTTTTGGGTTGTGGGGGCGAAACCCACACAAACACGGGGAGAATGTGCAAACTCCACCCGGGCAGTGACCCAGAGGCCGGGATTGACCCTCGGACCTCGGCACCGTGAGGCAGCAGCACTGCCTACTGAGCCACTGTGCTGCCTAGGGCAATGATTTTTAACATGGAGATATCTGGAATGCACTGACTGAAAGAGTGATGGAAGCATATTCAATCACAACTTTCAAAAGAGAATCGGATAAATACTTGGAAGGGAAAACATTTGCAGAACTATGGAGAAAGAGTAGGGCAGCGGAACTAATTGGATAGTTCTTTCAAGGGGCTCGCATAGGAAAAATGGGCCTAATGGTCTTTTGTGCTGTATGATTCTAGGATTTCTATATAAAACCTTGGTATAAATAGCCTACAACACACTACAGAGGTGTGGAAAAATAGATACCTAGCCAAGGGACAGGAGGAATAGGAGGGGGATTCTAATGCTTGCTGACAAGATGGGTTTTGCATAGGTCTGAAAGGAGGTGAGAATGGCAAAGGGGTTTAAAGTTTCACAAAACTTTCTTTTCCTCCTGCTATGAAAATATACAAGGCCTTCCTTGTGCCATATCTAGCATAGGCCTGACGTGTCAAATTTCTGTGCTGCAAGATTCAATTTCAATGCACGAAAGCCATTTTAAAAGGGAGAGTTCAACACCAACAATTCTCAGTCTTAGAATGTATCTGTTCATCAGTTGTATTCTGTTCCCTCAGGCAGGTCCCAACTCGAGCCTCCCGCAAAATACTTGAGCCGCTAGATACTAGAGAGGAGCATTTGAAGGAGTTTTACAGTTGTGTTCCTTGTGATTTTTATCTTTGATCCAAAAACATTTCACTAGAGCAGCGGTAATTTTAGTGACTTCGAATCAAATTTTAATCTAAAATTGGTAGGCACATAGTCACTGAAAATTGGAAGGTCTTCAAAAAGGAGTAGGCTCAGATACAGACTTGACAAAGTCCCATGACTGGAAAAGGAAGCACAGTAAGAAGTCTTACAACACCAGGTTAAAGTCCAACAGGTTTGTTTCAAACACGAGCTTTCGGAGCACGGCTCCTTCTTCACCTGAAGAAGGAGCCGTGCTCCGAAAGCTCGTGTTTGAAACAAACCTGTTGGACTTTAACCTGGTGTTGTAAGACTTCTTACTGTGCTCACCCCAGTCCAACGCCGGCATCTCCACATCATGGAAAAGGAAGGGCATCCAAACAGAGAGCTCCTTGGATGATTAATGGTAAGGAGGTTATAATGAGAGAGGGAATGAAAGCCTATGTTAAATGTGAGGTTTGAAATGGAGCAGAGAACCCTGCTGAATGCAGAAATTGCAGAACTATGAGTGGCATGGTGGCACAGTGGTTAGCGCTGCTGCTTCTCAGTGCCAGGGACCTGGGTTCAATTCCCACCTTGGGTAACTGTGTGCCATTTTCACGTTCTCCCTGTGTCTGGTGGGTTTCCTCTGGGTGCTTCAGTTTCTTCCCACACTCCAAAGATGTTCAGATTAGGTGAATTGGCCATGCTAAATTGCTCCTTTGTGTCCAGAGATCTTCAGATTAGCTGGGGTTACAGGAATGTGGAGGGGGAGTGGGCCTTGGTAGGGTGCTCTTTCAAGGGTTGGTGCAGATCCGAAAGGCCGAATGGCCTCCTTCTGCACTATAAGAATTCTATGATAAGTACGTAGGAGAACTTAAGCGAAGAATAAGAAGGTCGAAGGGATTAAAATAGCAGGGTCTAACATAAAAAAAGTTTTTAAAGTCTATAAATAATAAAGTAATAATTAAAGGAAGAATGGGACTAGTTAGGGACTAAAATGGAGATTATACTGTAGAGACAGAGGTCCTGGCTGAGGTACTAAATGAACGAGAAAGCAATGGAGCAGTAATAAAGGTGGGAATAGTAACATTGGATGGGATAAAAATACGCAAGGAGGAGGTATTTAGAAGATCGGCAGATCTCAAAGTAGAGAAGCCACCCAGTCTTAATGAGTTGCATCCTAGGTAGCTGGGGTAAGGTAAGGGCAAAAATAAGAGGTTCTGACCACAGTCTTCCAATCCTTCTCTGATATGAGAGGGGTGCCTGAGCGCAGAGTGATTGCAAATGCTTCGCCCTGTTCAAAAAATGAGAATGGGGCAAACCCAGCAATTGCAGTCCAGTCTGCCTCATGTCGAAGGCTGGGAAACCTTTTGAGACAATAATCCTGAATAAAATTTCTGGCATTTGGAAAAACCTGGGCTAGTAAATGGTAATCAGGAGGGATTTGCTGAAGGCAAATCATGTTTTATTAACTTGATTGAGTTCTTTGAAGTAACAGAGAGGGTACTGAGTGCACATGGACTTTGAAAAGTCGTTTGATAAAGTACCACCTAATTGACTTCTCAAAATTAAAGCTCATGGAGTTAAGGAGATGCTGACAGTGTGGATACAAATTTAGCTACAGGACAGAAAGTCGAGAGTTGTGATGAATTATTATTTTCAGATTGAAAGAAAGTATACAATTATGTTCCCTAAGAGTGGGTATTGGGACCACTGTTTTTTTGATGTATATTAATGACCTGCCTTTGGGTATACAGGGCAAATATTCAAAGTCTGCAGATAACATGAAAATCATAAATGTAGTGAACAGTGAGGTGAATAATAGACTTCAGGAGTGCAGTCACATTGGTGAAATTGGCTGGTATGTGGGTGACAAAATTTAGCACAGAGGTGTGTGGAGTGAAACGTCTTTTAAAACGAAAAGAGAAAATAGAAACTAAACGGCACAATTTTAAAATGGTACAGTGGTTACACAGCTGCCTCACAGCACTAGGGACCTGGGTTCAAATCCGGCCTTAGGTGACTGTGTGGAGTTTGCATGTTCATAGAATCATAGAATTTCCAGTACAGAAGGAGGTTATTCGGCACATCGAGTTTGCACCGACCCTTGAAAAGCACTTAAGCCCACACCCCCACCCTATCCCAGTAAACCCACCAAACTGTTTTGCACACAAAGGGTAATTTAGCATGGCCAATCCACCTATTCTGCCCGTGGCTCCCCGTGTCCATTTGAGTTTCCTCTGGGTGCTCCGGTTTCCCCCCACAGTCGAAGGATGTGCACGTTAGCTGGATTGGCCATGCTAAATTGCTGGTTAGAGTCCAAAGGTTAAGTTGGGTTATGGGAATGGGGCAGGGGAGTAGGACTGGTAGCATGCTCTTTCAGAGGGTCGACGCAGGCTCCATGGCCCGAATGGGCTCCTTCTTAACTGAAGGTATTCTATTCTATCTTTGAAGGTGGCCTGACATGTTGAGAAGTCTGTTTTAAAAATAAAAAGCTTCTGAAATAGACATAGGGTACAAAAGTGAGGAAATGCTAAATATTTCTGTAACAACAGTTTGACCTCAGCTGGAGTATTCCAGGCATCAAATGTTAGGAAGCATGTAAAAGACCTGAAGAGGGTCCAGATTTATGGGAATGGTACCAGAGAAAAGCGGCTTCAGTTACTGGCAGAGAATTGCTTTCCTCGAGTAGAGAAAGTTAGGAGATTTCATTGAGGTGTTCAGCCTTAAATCTTGAATAAATTTGATAAGAGTAAATAAGAAAAAAAAACCATTTCCAGTGAGATGTCACAAGAGAGCACAGATTTAAGGTGATTGGCAAAAAATGAGAGGTGGCATTAGGAAAAAAATTATGCAGCGAGTTGTGATCTGGAATGCACTGCCCGAAAGGTGGTTGAGTAGATTTAAAAGCAATTTTCAGTAGCAAATTGGGTATATGCTTAAAAATAAAATAGGGAAAAATGTATAGAGCTATGAAGAGAGAAGGGGAAAATGTATAGAACTATGAAGAGAGAAGGAAAGTGAGAGTGTTTGGATAGCTTTACCAAAGGGTGGCACAATGGTTAGTACTGCTGCCTCACAATGCTAGAGATCCGGGTTCGATTTCAGCCTTGGGTGTCTGTATGGAGTTTGCACGTCCTCCCAGTGTCTGTGTGGGTTTCCTCCTGGTGCTCCAGTTTCTTCCCACAATCTAAAGGTTAGGTGGATAGGCCATGCTACAAATAGCCCCTTAATGTCCAACAATGTGCACATTAGGTGGGATTATGGGGACAGGGCGAGGAGTGGACCTAGGTAGGGTGCTCTTTTATAGGATCAGTGCTGACTCAATTGGCCGAATGGCCTCCGTCTGCACTGTAGGGATTCTATAAGAGCTGACATAGGAATATGGGTGGAATGGCCTCCTCCTGTGTTGTTTCATTCTATGATCTCAAGTAACTTCCCTTCTAGATTGGAAGCAATCAAGTCTAAAGATCCCAGATACTTTAACAATGGAAAAGGGCAAGCAGCATAGACCACGAGATATCAACCCAGAATTCAGAGATGGCATTCCGATCTCCACTCGGTCTCTGGAACGGGGCCTAAGCCCTCCGCCTCTGCCTCAGAAGCAAGGACATTACCACTGAGGCACTGGTTACTCTGCCTGAAAATGACACCCTCACTAAATACATAGTAAGTACTTAGGAACCACGGGCTGGATTTTCGATTGCCGGTGGTGACGGGAGCAGCTGCTAGCACGATTTGAAAATCATATCCCACACTGCATCCTGTTGCCTCCAAAATGTAGCACAATTTTCAGGGGGGGGGGGGGGGGAGGGAGAAACAGGAGCCTGCCTGCCTCCAATTAATGGCCTGTTAAGCACCTTGAGGAACTGCTCAACAGGCCATGAATGGCGAGAAGGCAATTTTCAATTGATAAATGATGTACTCCAAATACTCCAGTGCGTGTTGGTCCACAGTAGTTGAGTTCAATGCAGGCAGAGGTTAAATGACTTTATTTTTAAAGCTGAGACATGTTGGGACCTGGGACATCTAACACTAAATCAAGCCCATTTCCTTTCACTTGGCTGCTTATGGCCATTTCTGGGTTGAGGCTACCAGCCTTCTGAGGTGCTGCTTCCTCTTTTCTGCAAGACAACAACAGGCTCCATTATGGCTGCCATCTGCCTTTGGCACTCACATTCTATGGACAGCCCCTGCCTCCAGGTAAGGGGAAATGGTGGCAGAGTGGCAATATCATTGGATTAAGAAGCTAGAGGTCGAAGCTAATGCTTTGGGGTCAAAGGTTCAAATCTTACAACGGCTGCTGGTGAAATTTAAATTTAAAAAATAAGGGGCCTCCTATTTAAACCGTAGAGCAGACAATTTGTTTCGCTCAGAGGGCTGAGAATCTTTAGAACTCTCTTCCCGAGAGAACAGTTGAATCATAGAACTTACAGTGCAGAAGGAGGCCATTCAGCCCACCGAGTCTGCACCGGCCAAATGTGGTACCGGGTTGGGACCCGGAAATTATCCAGGCCCTGGGTTGCCAACCCAAGTTGAAAATTAAGGCCCAAACTGTGGTCAGTGCTTGTTGGGACTATCTGTAGTCATCCTCATTTTACTGGGTGATGGGTCTTTTTCTTACAGAAACAAGGTGCACTTTAACCTGGAATTAGATACCTTCAACAGATCCTTTTAATTTCAGAGTCTTCCACGGCCATCTCCAAACAGATGAATGATCTGTCGTGACCAGTAATATGAAGAGCGAGACAATTGCTCCATTCATCTCCGAGATGTGCCCCTCTTGGTTACAGAGTGCCGATCGTCTAGTTTCAGCAATTATTATGGATGTAATAAAGTGATTCCAGTGGACACAGTTTCACTGGGAGTTTGTATTTTAATGAAAAAGTAATCGGATAAACAGCTGGAAATGTGTAGTCCGATTTCACCAGTTCCCAAAGTATCCAACAAAATCTTCTAAACAAATTAAATTAGAGGATTTTTATGCAGAGCCAAGCGACATTTAATAAGAAAGTGTTACATTGTAATAAAGCTGCTTTAATTAAAGACAATGTACATTGTTTGAGTTCACAGCTGTTTTTCATGATAAATAATAATTGTTAAATTTTTACTCCTATCAAGGGAAATGCATACTTCTAAATTCACCTCTCTCCTTAAACTAATTCCACAATTTTCCTTGCACAATTAGGGGTTCTTAATTGTAAACAATCCATTCAGACTTTAATTAGAATCAAAGATGTGACATTATAGCAAATTGTACCAGCCTCATTTAGACAAAAATGACATTGAAAGACAATTATTTTGCCACTAACTTTGTTTCTTTTTAGAAAGGGATTGGGAGTGAAATAGGAAAATGGAAAAAAAAAGTTTTTTTTTTCATGCGAAACCTGGATTAAGGGATGAGATCTGTGCCTGAAATGGTGAACACAGTAAGAAGTCTTACAACACCAGGTTAAAGTCCAACAGGTTTGTTTCAAACACGAGCTTTCGGAGCACGGCTCCTTCTTCAGGTGAATGGAAAGGCTTGTTCCAGAAATGTTTATATAGACACAGTCAGAGATGCCCCGGAATGCGAGCACCTGCAGGCAATCAAATCATCAAAGATGCAGAGAGAGAGGTAACTCCAGGTTAAAGAGGTGTGAATTGTCCCAAGCCTGTTCAGTCGGTATACCTCTGCAAGTCCAGGCTTGTTGGTGGGGGCCGAATGTAATGCGACATGAATCCCAGATCCCGGTTGAGTCCGCATTCATGCGTGCGGAACTTAGCTATAAGTTTTTGCTCAGCAATTTTGCGTTGTCGCGTCTCCTGAAGGCCTCCTTGTAGAATGCTGACCCGGAGATCAGAGGCTGAATGTCCTTGACTGCTGAAGTGTTCCCCAACTGGAAGGGAACAGTCCTGCCTGTTGATAGTCGCTTGTAGAATGCTGACCCGGAGATCAGAGGCTGAATGTCCTTGACTGCTGAAGTGTTCCCCAACTGGAAGGGAACAGTCCTGCCTGTTGATAGTCGCCTACAAGGAGGCCTTCAGGATCTGGGATTCATGTCGCATTACATTCGGCCCCCACCAACAAGCCTGGACTTGCAGAGGCCTACCGACTGAACTGGCTTGGGACAATTCACACCTCTTTAACCTGGAGTTACCTCTCTCTCTGCATCTTTGATGATTTGATTGCCTGCAGGTGCTCGCATTCCGGGGCATCTCTGACTGTGTCTATATAAACATTTCTGGAACAAGCCTTTCCATTCACCTGAAGAAGGAGCCGTGCTCCGAAAGCTCGTGTTTGAAACAAACCTGTTGGACTTTAACCTGGTGTTGTAAGACTTCTTACTGTGCTCACCCCAGTCCAACGCCGGCATCTCCACATCATGAAATGGTGAAGGAGAAAGGTGTGTAGGCGACAGGATTGAAGTCTTTTATGTGAGGCAATACTTGTTGTACAACTAGAGGCCCACAGCCTGTAAGACCAGAAGACATAGGAGCAGAAGTAGGCCATTTGGCCCATCACGTCTGCTCCACCATTCAATGAGATCACAACTGTCTGATATAGAATCATAGAATTTACAGTTCAGAAGGAGGCCATTTGGCCCATCGAGTCTGCACCGGCTCTTGGAAAGAGCACCCCTCCCAAGCCCACACCACCCTATCCTCATAACCCAGTAACCCCACTCAACCAACACAAAGGGCAATTTTTGGACACTGAGGGCAATTTAGCATAGCCAATCCACCTAACCTGCACATCTTTGGACTGTGGGAGGAAACCAGAGCACCCGGAGGAAACCCACGCACACATGGGGGGAACAGGTAGACTCCGCAAAGACAGTGACGCAGTTGGGAATTGAACCTGGGACCCTGGAGCTGTGAAGCAATTGTGCTAACCACCATGCTACCGCGCTGCCCTAATCCTCAACTCCACTTTTCTACCTTATCCCCATAACTCTTGCTGTCCTTACTGATGGAAAATCTGTCTCAGCCTTGAACATACTTAATGACCTGGCCTCTAGTGCCCTCTGAGGTAAAGAATTCCACAGATTCACTACCTTCAGAGAAGAAACTCCTCCTCATCTCTGTCTTAAATGAGTGACCCCTTGTTCTGATATTATGCCCTCTGGTCTCTCCCACAAGAAGAAATAACTTCTCAACACCTACCCTTTCAAGCCCCCTGAGAATCCTATGTGTCTCAATAAGGTCACCTCTCATTCTTCTAAACTCCAATGAGTACAGGACCAATGTACTCAACCTCTCCTCATAAGAATATCCATCCATGACCAGGTTCAAAACAGTGAACCATCTCTGGACTGCCTCCAATGCCACTACATTATTCCTTAGATAAGGGGGCCAAAACTGTTCACAGTAATCCAGGTGTAGTCCAACTGGTGCCTTGTATAGTTTTAGCACCATATTCTTATACAAACATAGGAATAGGTGTAGACCATTTAGCCCCTCGAGCCTGCCACGCCATTCAATGAGATCATGGCTCATCCGTGACCTAACTCCATATCCTTTGGACCATATCCCTTAATATTTTTGACTGACAAAAATCTATTTCAGACTGATTTTACTTCAACTGCTGTTTGTGGGAGAGAGTTCCAAACTCCTACCATCCTACCATCTTCCTAACATCTCTCCTGAATGGTCTGGCCCTAATTTTTACACTACGCCCCCCTAGTTTCAGAATCTACCCTGTCTTTCCCTATTAATATCTTGAATACCTCGATCAGATCACTTCTTAACTTCTCATTCTCACAAAAACAGGTCTAATTTGAGTTATCTCTCCTCCTAACTCAACCCTGTAGTCCATTTTTGGAAACCTATGTTGCACCCCCTCCAAGGCCAAAATATCCTTCCTAAAGTGTGGTGTCCAGAACTGCTCACAGTATTCCAAGTGGGGTCTAACCAGGGTTTTGCAAAGCTGCAGTACAAACCATGGCCGGGATTCTCCCCTACCTGGCGGGGCGAGGGGTCCTGGTGTGTCGGAGTGGCGTGAACCACTCCGGCATTGGGCCGCCCCAAAGGTGCGGAATTCTCCGCACCTTTAGGGGCCACGCCCTCACATTGAGGGGCTAGGCCTGCGGCGGAGTGGTTCCCACTCCGCCGGCTGGCGTGAACGGCCTTTGGAGGTAAGTCCGCGCATGCACCGGAGCGTCAGTGGCCGTTGACATCATACCGGTGCATGCACAGGGGAGGGGGTCTCTTCCGCCTCCGCCATGGTGAAGGCCATGGCGGAGGCGGAAGAAAAAGAGTGCCCCCACGGCACAGGCCCGCCCACCGATCGGTGGGCCCCGATGGCGGGCCAGGCCACCGTGGGGGCACCGCTCTGGGTCAGATCGCCCCGCGACCCCCCCCTCCCCCCAGGACCCCAGAGCCCGCCTGCGTCGCCAATCCCGCCGGTCAGGTAGGTGGTTTAAACCATGCCGGCGGGAGAGGCCTGTCAGCGGCGGGACTTCGGCCCATCGTGGGCCGGAGAATCGCCGCGGGGGGCCCGCCGACCGGCGCGATTCCTGCCCCCGCCGAATCTCGGGGGGCGGAGAATTCGGGACACGGCTGGGGCGGGATTGACGCCGGTCCCAGGCGATTCTCTGACCCCCCGGAGGGTCGGAGAATCCCGCCACATGTGTTTTTATACTCCAATTCTTTTGATATAATGCCTAGCACTCCATTAGCCTTTTTGATTATTTCTGCAATTGTTCCTGGCATTTTAAGGACCTATGCACCTGAACCCCCAAGTCTCTTTGGGCGTCCACTGTACCTAACCTCTTTTCATTGAGAAAGTCCTCTGCTGTATCCTTTTTTGGTCCAAAAGGAATGACCTCACACTTAGTTACATTGAATTCCCCCTGCCCCAATTTTGCCCATTAACCTAGTGTATCAATATCTCCTTGCAGTGTTATGCTATCATCCAGATTGTCTACAATGCCACCTAACTTTGTATCATCATCAAATTTGCATATATGACTTTCTATGCCATCCTCCAAGTTAGGAATGCATAGTATGAATAATTGAGGCCCCAAGTTATCTACTGCCAATTAGAGTAATTATCCATTATCCCCACTCTGTCACCTACCACTCACCAATTTCCTAACCATGTCAATAATTTGCCCTCAACCCATGGGCTTCCACCTTAGTTAACAGTCTCTTGTGTGGAACTTTATCAAATGCCTTCTGGAAGTACATATAAATGCCATCCATATACATTCCCATGCCCACTACCCTAGTCACCTCTTCAAAAAATTCACTAAGGTTAGTCAGGCATGACCTTCCCTTCACAAATCCCTAATCAACCAAAAGTTTTCAAGGTGTTCAGTTACCCCCATCCCTGATTATCGATTCCAGCAATTTCCTGACATTTATACTCCATTCTCTTTGATAAAAGGGCCAATATTTCATTTGCCTATCCAATTAACTATTGAATTTATATGCTAGCTTTTTGTGATTTATGCACAAGAAACCCCAAATCTCTCTGTGCTGCAGTCTTTCTCTAATTAAATAATATTGAGCTCCTTTATCCTTCCTACCAAAATACATAACTTCACATTTTCCCATGCTAATTCCATCTGCCAAGTTTTTGCCCACTCACCTAACCTGTCTATATCCCTCTGTAGACTCTGTGTCACCTGCACTACATGCCTTCCCACCTATTTTTTTGTCATCCGCAAACTTGACAATAATACATTCACTTCCCTCAATCAAGTCATTGTAAATAATTGTGGTCCCAGCACTGACCCCTGTGGCACTCCACTAGTTACAGGTTACCATTCTGAACATGCCCCTCTTATCTCAACACCCTGTCTTCTATCAGATAGCCAGGAAATAGCAGAGGAGTTAAATAAACATCAACCACCCTTTGAGTGAAGAAGTGCTTCCCCTTAGTGTCCACGGATGTACAGGTTCAGTTACGGGCTTATGGGGATATAGTGGGGTGGACAGGAAGTGGGCCTGGGCAGAGTGCTCTTTTGGAGGGTCAGTGCAGGCTCGATGGGCCGAACGGCCTCCTTCTGCACTGTAGGGATTCTATGCGAAAGTCTCAGGAAGTGAAAATCCCTGTAGGATTTAGCAGTGTCCGGGAGCTATCTGTGTAGACAAGGAATCTACACAACATCCCTGCCACTGCCTCAGCTCTTCTGCTGCTGAAATCATCATCCATGTCTTTGTTATCTGCAGACCTGACTATTATAATGCACTCATGACTGGTCTCCCACATTCTATTTACTGAAGTCTTGAGAAAACTCTGCTGCCCTTTAACAAAATCAAACCAAATGCTGTCTTGCTTGCTGACCCTACTCTGACATCCAGTTAAACTGCACCACAATAAAAAATTTCCATCCTTGTTTTCACATCTCTCCATGGCTTCTATGATAATCTCCTCCAGTTCTACAACGCTCCGAGACTAATCTAATTTTGGCCTCTTGTGCATTCCTAAGTTTAATTGCTTTATGGTGACTGTACCTTCAGCTGTCTAGGTACTAAGCTCTGAATTCTCTCCCTAAACCTCTCTGCCTCTCTACCAAGGCAAAACAGTCCACACGATTGGCACCCCATCCATCGCCTCCAACATACAGTCCCTCCACCACTGATGAACAGTGGCAGCAGTGTGTACCATCTACAAGATGCACTGCAGCAACTCACCAATGCTCCTTTGATGATACCTTCTAACCTGTAATCTCTACCACCTGGATGAACAAAGGCAGCAGATGCAAGGGAACAACATCACCTGCATGTTTGCCTCCACGTCACAGACAATCCCGACTTGGAACTATATCGCTGTTCCTTCAGTGTCACTGGGTCAAAATCGTGGAACGTCCTCCCGAACAGAAGTGTGGGTGTACCTACACCACATGGACTGCAGCAGTTCAAGAAGGCAGCTCACCATCACCTTCTCAAGGGCAATTAGGGATGATGATCTTGCCAGTGACTCCCACATCCCATGAATCAATTAAAAAAAACTTTCCCCCTCTAAGATACTTGTTAAAATCTATCTTGTTGATCATGTTTCTGGTATAATTAATTTATTTTCATTAATAATTATGCATTTAACTGTGATTTCTTTCAATGAACAAGCAATATAGCTGCAATGAATTTTCGATTGGACAATAACATTTGAATGGAATTAAATTTAATTGAATCTGACCTTATCTCCTTATGTGGCTTGGTGTCATACTTTGATTTATAATGCTCCAGTGAAGCATCTTGGTACATTTTATTACATGAAAACTACTTATATAAATGCATGTTGTATTGCGCATTCTCCCGTGTCTGCCTGGGTCTCATCCCCACAAGCCAAAGATGTGCAGGGTAAGTGGGTGGCCACACTAAATTGAAAAATGAAATGAAATGAAAATCGCTTATTGTCACGAGGAGGCTTCAATGAAGTTACTGTGAAAAGCCCCTAGTCGCCACATTCCGGCGCCTGTCCGGGGAGGCTGGTACGGGAATCGAACCGTGCTGCTGGCCTGCTTGGTCTGCTTTAAAAGCCAGCGATTTAGCCAAGTGAGCTAAACCAGCCCCTAAATTATCCCTTAATTGGAAAAAAAATTGGGTACTCTAAGTTTTTTTTAAAAATAAACAAATGCAAGTTGTTGTTGGGTTGTGCCACTGAAATGCAAGTTCTTCTTTTTTCCTTACTTACCCCTCATACAAGTTACAGGATTCAATGCAAGTCCTGCCCCGACGGAAGAATCTGCACGACAAGCATTGCTTTGGGCCTGCACCCCAACAACCATCATCAGAGCACAGAGGGTCACACATCATCCTATCCGAAGCTGAGAAAGAAACAAGAATCTCAGTCAATAAATCAGCCCAGTTACCAGCATCCACGATAGTCAATTTTATAATCAGTCTTCATCATTCAACAGAATATTACACACACTGCCTGTGGCCTGCCCTATTATAAAAAGACAGACCTCGAATTCAAAATATAAATGAACAGAAGGTGTGGAGTGTTGACTGTGAGAAAAGTCAGGGGGTTGGAGAGGATAGGGAAGGCAAAGTGTGAGAAACCATGGGATACAACTTATATTCATGAGTGGCTGACCTAATAACCTATTCAACCGGCGATGTGATAAGTTATGGCCAGGACCACGAGCAGCTATGGATTCTTGTTCCATTGTTCCTCATTATAATTTCTCTTTTTAAACCGCATAATAATGAAAACAATGAAAGTGAGATTGATTTCAAATGCAAAGGTAACTTGTGGTTCGCAGCTACTTCAGGGATCTTTGTCAGCCACTCGTCATAAACCAGGCGTCATAAACCAGGCCAAAGATGGACATCACAGGCCTCAGCGACATGTTGTACCCCCACAGCCATCTTTCCGTTGCCCCGGTAACATTACACAGCTCCCCCCAAACCCCCCCATCCCCCAATCTCAGTTTTGTTGAGGGGATTAATTGAAGGTTATTGTCAATACTGGGGCAGTTAAGCAGCAAATTAAATTTTACACAGATTAATGTGAGGGACTTTGACAGGAAACCAGAAACATTTTCTGCACTAAAGAAATGCTAGAAAAGCTACATCAAACTCGTAAAAGCTATATCAAACTCAAGTTACACTTGGAGTTCTGTGCAGAATTTGCATTGCCATACAGTGAAAAAGACAGAAGCATTTGAGTGGTGCAAAAGGCAATTACAAGGGCAGAAAGATTACAGAGATTGAAAAAGACTGAACAGGTTGGAATGCTTTTCTTTAAGAAGATTTTGAGAGGGCCTGCCAGACACCATGGAAATAATGAAGAGTTGGACAGGGTAGCTATGGGGAATGATTCCACTTGTGGGAGAATCCAAACCTGGGCATCATAAATACAAGACCGTTCACTGATAAATCCAACTGGGAATATGGAGTCTTCAGTCCGGTTTGTTGCAATGAAGAACTCACTACCACAGAAACAGCTCAGATGCTTTCAAAAGGATACTAGATGCATGCAAGAAAGAAAAGGGCACAGAACAAATTGCTTAAATCAGGCAAATAGAATAGGAAGAGACTCCTGGATGATTAGTTGTGCTGAATGGTCTGTTTCTGTTCTGTATATATTCTGTGTAAAGGAATTAAAAAATAATTTTGCTCATCAATTTCACTTTTCTATTCAAATTTCAGCAGAAATGTGCTATCTTCTGGTAATCCATTGTAACTTGAATTCTGATCACTTCACAAAGCCTTACACTTTTGTGGCTGTGTCACAAGATATACCGTATTCATTCTCTACCTCCCAGCGACTCACAAGGCAAACCCAGCATGTGTTTATCTCTATTTCTCTTGCTATGTTGTCCTTGATCAGTCACTTGCCTGCTACCAAAGGCTATTGCTCGAGTGCTGAAATTATGCATCAAACATATGGCTGACCAGGAGACTCCAGCATTTGCTGTCTGTCTCAGGCATATTGGGAGGATTTACAGGTTGATAATCAACTTGTTTGGCTGCATTATGAACGCTCCTTCCGCGGCCATCACGTCCTGGAGTGGGACGCGAACCCAGAACTTTATGTTCAGAGACGCAGTTCTCCCAAATAATTTCGAAGTGTGGTCTCCGGTGGGAAATGAGGTGCAATTCCCGCAGGGTGGTCCGGTGCGATCCAGATTGCATTCTGTCGATCACAGAATAACCCTCCAGCACGCCCACCCCCCACCCCGGTTTCTTGCCGACAATGATCCCCCACTTCTTGCCTGCAAAAAACCCCACTTCTTTCCGTCAAAGACCCCCCCCAACCCCCCCAATCGCCACTGTCGTCAGCCCCACACTCTCTCCCCAAAGTTAGCGACACCCGCTATGTCCCCCTTTCAGGCCCCACTTCAGGTCCCGCCCCTTGGCAGTGCCAATGTGCCAGGGCACTGTCCAGCCATCTCCCTGACCATCCGGGGATTATAAAGGCCTCCATGCCCCTTGGTATGTCATCCAGTCCATCCAGAGAATTCAAAAGTGGCTGTGAGAGGTACTCATTGAGGAACTCTTGCACTTCAGTGTCTGAGTGGTGCCAGCTGCTTCTATGGTGGAAAAGCACCTCCAATGCAGGCATTCTGTTCAGGCATCAGAGATTTAAAAAGATCCAGTCTAAAAAGATTGCTGTCAGACAGACCACCTGTTCTTTCTAGGAAGCACTTCAGACTTTAACCAAACCCTCTATCAACAAAAATCATTCAGAGCAAATGCTCTTTCACAAAAGCACTTCAGAGTAGAAAAATATACACTTTGGAAAAATTCAGCAAGGCCAGACATCTGCTCATGAGAGGAAGCACTTCAAAGTAAAGTAAATGGACCATGAAATGCTAAAATAAACAAAGCTAGCGCCTCCTTTGAGATAACCTTCAGCTGTCAATCAAGAGGCTTGTAAAAGTCAATGTGAAATTCAATGTAAACAACTAAGTACAAAGGTATAAAAGCAGGCAGACTGCAACAGTCAAAACACAGAGGCTCATAAAAGTACTCAAGGCGGACCTTCTCACAGCCACTGTCATTAGTGCCTGTCTCTATCTGCTCTTCCACTTCCCACTCTACTACCCTACCATCGACCACCTGGTTCAGAAGTCCTGGTGAGAAATGCAGAGCTTCGGAAGCATTGTGAAAAAACAAAGGAGCAGAATAGCAATCCAACAGTAATTGCCACTCCTCAGAAGACTTTGCCCTTTTTGTGTTTATCCCACCCTCTATACCGTGCCATTCTATGCATCCTGGAAATATAAATTGTGCTCCTGTTCCCGTTCCTTGCTCTCTTTTCAAAAGAAACTCCTGTAAATTGCAGTTGGTCATAAGGCACATCCCTCCATTTATTTAACCCATAAAAAGTTATTTAAAAGAACTGATGTATAACAAGGTGGAGAGAAACATAGAGATTAATTTTCACTTAACTCCCTCCCTCCCCCCTTCCAGAAGTTCCACAGGATCAGATTGGTGGAACATCAATGTTACATCCCACCCGATATTTCTCTGCAATAAGTAAAATTAATGTAAAATATGGTTTTGTTAAGGGAAGGTCTCGTCTGTCCAATGTGATTGAATTTTTTGAAGAAATGACCAGGTGTGCAGATGAGGGAAAGGCATTTGATTTGATTTGATTTATTGTCACATGTACCGATGTATAGTGAAAAGTATTGTTCTGCGTACAGTCCAGACAGATCATTCCATACATAAAAAACATAGGACATACAATAAATGCACAATGTAAATACATAAATACAGACATCGGATAAGCATGCAGAATGCAGTGCTCCTCAGTAGAGAAGATACATGGAGAGATCAGTTCAGTCCATAAGAGGACCATTCTGGAGTCTCGTAACAGTGGGGAAGGAGCTGTTTTTGAGTCTGTTCGTGCATGTTCTCAGACTTCTGTTTCTCCTTCCTGATAGAAGAAGTTGGAAGAATGAGTAAGCCGGGTGGGAGGGATCTTTGATTATGCTGTCCACTTTCCCAAAGCAGCGGGAAGTGTAGACAGAGTCAATGGATGGGAGGTGGATTTGTGTGATGGGCTGGGCTGTGTTCATGACTCTCTGTAGTTTCTTACGATCTTGGGCCAGCAGTTGCCATACCAGGCTGTGATGCAGCCAGATAGGATGCTTTCTATAGTGCATTTGTAAAAATTGGTAAGAGTGAATGTGGACATGCCAAATTTCCTTCGACTCCTGAGGAAGTATAGGCGTTGTTGTGCTTTCTTGGTTGTATTATTGACGTGGGTGGACCAGGACAGATTGTTGGTAATGTACACACCTAAGAATTTGAAAATGTCATCCATCCCCACCTCAACATCACTGATGCAGACAGGGATGTGTACAATACTTTGCTTCCTGAAGACAATGACCAGCTCCTTAATTTTGCTGACATTGAAGGAGAGATTGTTATATCATGCCACTAGGTTCTCTATCTCCCTCCTGTACTCTGATGCATCATTGTTTGAGATGGTGAATTGGATTTGGATTGCGTTGACGTAGTCTACTTGGACTGCAACCAGGCTTTTAATAAGGTCCCACATGGGAGACTGATAGCGAAGGTTAGAGCCCATGGGATCCAATGAAATTTAGCGAATTGGATCCAGAATTAGCTGAGTGGCAGGAAGTGTGATGGTTGAGGAGGGTTTTCTGACTGTCTAGTGGTGTCCTGCAGGGATCAGTATTGGGGCCCTTGCTGTTTGTGGTTTCTATAAATGATTTAGATATAAATGTAGGAGGATTGATAAGTATGATTGCGGATGATATGAAAATTGGTTGAGTGGTAAATAGTGAGCAGAATAGCTTTCAATTTCAGGAGGATATAGACAGGCTGGTCAGATGAGCTAATCAGTGGCAAAGGGAATTTAATCTGGATAGATGTGAGATGATGCACTTGGACAGGATAAACGAGGCAAGGGAATATATGATGAAGGTAGGACCCTGGAAAGCACCAAGAATCAATGGGACCTTGGTGTACATGTACACGGGAGGTCTGCCAGGATGTTGTCTGGGCTGGGGAGTTTTAGTTGTGAAGAGAGATTGGATAGACTGGGGTTCTTTTCCTTGGGGCAGAGGAGACTGAGGGGGGACATAATTGAGATGTATAAAATTATGAGGGGCATAAATAGAGTAGACAGGGGGAAATGTTTTCCCTTGGTGGAGGGATCAATTACCAGGGGGCATAGATTTAAGGTCAGGGCAGGATGTTTAGAGGGGATGGGAGGAAAAATGTTTTCACCCAGCGAGTGGTGGGAGTCTGGAACTCACTGCCTGAAAGGTTGGTGGAGGTATTTAGATGTGCACTTGCAATGCCAAGGCACACAAGACTATGGGTCAAGTGTTGCAAAATGGGATTAGAATAGTTAGGTGGTTGTTTTTGACCAGCGCAGATGCATGGGCCAAAAGGCTTTTTCTGTGCTGTAGACCGTTATGACCATGACTCTATTAATTAATGTTTCCCACAACCCTGTAAATCTATCAACCAGTGGGTTCTGTTGAAACTGCTGCTGCCCAGAATGAATGACTTTACCCTGACTCATGATACTTACTGCAGTTCTGTGAATTTCGGTTGTTTTTTATGACTGGTTTCTGAAAAGTGGTTCTGAAGAGCACAGTCCAGTTGACTGTGTGGTAATAGCACAGGTTGGGGTTGTCGGAAACGTACACATTGCCTGCACTGATTTCCACAAGGGACTGGAAATGGAGGGACGTTATCCATTGTTGCTTCAGAATCAGCAGCGAGATCCCACTGTGCAAGGGGAAAAGAACACACACTTTGTGGATTAGAACACATGACTGTCACACATTTCAGGGCATGCACTGCACCATTTCACACATTGTGGCTGGGAACCTCAGGTGAAGACGGTGCCCATCAAAACGTAGTGGGTCATTTACCACCCCATGACTATGATTCCCCAGAAAGTGTCGCCAGTGTGTGAGATTCCACACCAGTTGCGTGCCTTCAGAAATCCCGATTGCCTCTGTTTTCACTCGAGTAGTTCTACCTCAGTTTAATTTGCTGTAAACGTGTTATGTTGCAACATGAAAATATTTAATGCAACGCTACACATTTTGAACCGCCAGTGTTGACTTCAAGCTCCCCCCAGCTCTGCCCCGAAGACTCTCAACTCCAATCTCGGAAATGCAGCCCCAGTCATACCAGTGAGTCGTTTGACCATGACAGCTTGAGGGAGGTTTCCAATATGGAGTGAGTTAGAGACAGTTTTGCCCACTCGGAACTGGATAAAACCGCCTCCTCTTCCCCCTCTCCTCGGTCCCCAAATATACAATCAAACACCCATCTGATTCTACATAAGATCCTTACATCCGAGGACAATTCTAAATCCAGATTCCAGAAGTGACCGGTTACTAACCCATTGCACCATTCCCTTTTTGTTTATCGTTAGTATGTGCACATCACTGGAAAGGCCAGTATTTATTGCTTATTCTTATACTCAGGTAAAACTAGTGGTGGACCTTCTTCTTGAACCACTGTAACCCATGTGATGGACATCATCCCACAGTACTGCCAGGTAGGGTGTTCCAGGATTTTGACTCAATGGCAATGAAGGAGCAGCATTATAGTTTCAAGTCGGAATGATGTGTGATTTGGAGGGGAACGTGCAGCTTTGGGAGCTGCTGCCTAATGTTGGTTTGTATTTGTAGAATACTCTTTTGTCTGTTCTTTTGTGTGAAAGGATTTGGTTCTAGTAGGAAGTCCCTGTCAAGAGAAAGCATTTCACTCCTACCAGTGCCTATGACATTGATTGTCTGTAACCACAGGATCTGCAAGCTCATGGTGAATAATTGAGATGCAAAGCTGGATGTACATGGTGTGATCGCGTTTGTATTCCTTTGAGAAATGCTAAAAAAAAAACCCTACAATTAAAGCAAGTACTGTAATTAACTGAATTGTGAAAGAAAATACATATTGTGTGAATGCTTGCAGCAATCCCAGCCCATCTCGACAGTTGTTGTCTGCATCATTATTTTAACAGCGTGCTACAGCTCAGGGCATTTCCAAAAGGCAACATGTCAGTTCGACATCAGACGGAGGTCTACAGGGTGCAAGCGTGTTGGGGCAATGTAATGATCTCATTCTGCTGGCCAGTTTACTAACTTGTAATTAGCCGCTCAAAGCAACTGGCTGGATGACATGGAAGCTTTAGAATATGATTGTCAAGTGATTCCTTGGAGCTAAAGGTTTGTTTATGACTTCACCTCCCCCTGATGGCTTACAGGTACCCTTCTGTTAAGGGAAGTTGAATATAAAATGTAACATATGGAAAGCCTGTCATTTCTTTCCTTCCCTTGCTCAAATGATGAGTATTGTCCTGGAATCACACGTGTAGGATTTTACCTGGCAAATACATAATGGGCTTCTTTGCGATTTCCATCTCCAATACTTTAATGGAGATTTTAATCTATTAATCACAAATGCTTGGAGCATTCAAAGACGAATATGGAATAGTGTAACTTCAATATTTTGAGCAGCTGTGGAGGGGGTGGATTAGAATATCATTCTCTCAATCAGAAAACAGCCAGTCTTCACCCTTCTCGCTGGCTGTAAGCGAGTGAGCCTGGGGCAGTTTTATATAGTTCTCTAATTTATCCTGGAGGACCCAAAGACTTACAATGTATATCCACTTGACCCCTTGTCATATTGCACACAGGAAATCAGTGCCTCTGCTGATGGGATAGTGTAATTATCGCGTAGCAAGTTTGCACAGTTTCTATTATAAGGGCACACATAGGAATTTCTAATGGAAAAGTTGACACCATGTTTGCATGAACAGAAGACTTTTAATTTCAAAAGATACATTAAGCCTTAGGTTGCGACTTAGTTGTCCTCTATATTATTGTGACAATTCTATGGTTAATCTCCCTGGTTTTAAAGTTTTTTCTCCTACGATGCAACGAATGCAACCAACAGGCACTTGCTCCCCCCACTTTGATTAGGTAAAGAGCCATCACACCATTCTAACTCCATCTTTTACGGATCATTAAAACAATGGAGCTCATCATCATCTCCCCCATCCCATGTCTTTCTTTCCTTCTCCGTTCTATTGGGCTTTGAAAACTAAGCATGGCATTACCTAACCAAACAAACCCCGGATTTATTTCCTCTGCTTTTACTCTTTCCATCCCATGGTGCTGTACTGAGGCCCGTAAGGCTGAAACAAATGCTGAATGTTACAATAATAACGTACCCATGGTGGCCCAGAGCAACAGCTGTCCCGGCAGGAATCAGCTCACTAGCATCAGCCTCAAAGATTCATCAGAACTAAAAGTACAGACAATAATGAGCAGAGGAATGTCCACAGCACTGTCACTGTGGGAATATCGCATGAAACGGAAGGCTGCAGTATGGGCTCCAAAAAGAGGTTTGGGCAGCTCAGCTTTTTTAGCTTATCTGTAAATTACTCTATCACTCACAAAAAGGGCAGAGTTTGGGAGTAACCTGAGCTGCGTGGAGCCACCTTACCTTTCTCCATTCAGGAACGAAAAAGTAAGCTCCACACTTCATCATAATTCATCACAGCAGCTGTGGTACAATGATCAATTGTTCAATTTTTGCGAAGCTTGTTCGGGTATTAATATTGGCTCGGTCACCGGAGAGTAACGCTTTTCAACCAGTGTCATGGATTTTTTAAGTTCGACTGAGAAGTCAGGTGGGATCTTGGTTGACACAACTCATTTGAAAGTTGACACCTCTGCCAGCGCAGCATTGAAATATCAGCCTAGATCCTGCGTTAAATCCACTTGAGTGAGACATGAACCTCCAACTTTCTGTCTCAGAGCTAACGGGCGAGATTCTCCGCAAATGCGGAGAATCGTAAAGGATGCCGTGGGACAGGCCGTGACCCACGGCAGCCTTCACGCCCACTTCCGGAGCCGATTCTCCCCCCCCCGGGCGGGGCTAGGAGCGCGGCCCCGTGCCTCACGGCGGCGCGGCCTTGATGACGGTCGTCAAGGCCACACGTCAAGCGTCACACCGGCTGACGTGGCCGATGACGTCAGCCGCACATGCGCAGGTTGGAGAACGCCAACCCCCACATGCGCAGTTGCCGTCTTTTCCCTCAGACACCCTGCAAGATGTGGCGGCTTGATTTTGCGGGGCGGCGGAGGGAAAAGAGTGCGTCCGTTATGGACGCACGGCCCACGATCGGTGGGCACCGAGCAGGTGTGTTTGCTGCCATGTTGAAACGGGCGTGAAGAACCGGCTGCTCGGCCCATCGGCCTCGGAGAATCGCAGCTCGCCGTTTTTCGTGGCATGGGTCGGGCGTGGGGGGGGGGGGGGGGGGGGGGGGGGGGGGAAATAGCGGGAGCACGTGAAAAATGTCGGGAGGCCCTCCTGCTATTCTCCCACCCGGCGTGGGGGGCGGAGAATCGCACCCAACGAATCTCAGCTAATTATGTAACAAACCTGATCTGGGACTGTTCCACATGACGGGAGGAGATAACATACCAAATAGCTAGCCAAATTTAGCACTACTTAAAAGTAGCTCAGGGACCTTTTTTGGGGCAGCACAGTAGCACAGTGGTTAGTACTGTTGCTTCACAGCGGCAGGATCCCAGGTTCAATTCCCGCTTGGGTCACTGTCTGTGCGGAGTCTGCACATTCTCCCCGTGTCTGCGTGGGTTTCCTCCGGGGACTCTGGTTTCCTCCCACAAGTCCAGAAAGATGTGAATTGAGCATTCTCCCTCAGTGTACCTAAACAGGCGCTGGAGTGTGGCAACGAGGGGATTTTCACAGTAACTTCATTGAAATGTTAATGTAAGCCTACTTGTGACAGTAATAAAGATTATTATTATTTTAGTTTTTGCCAGGGTATGTGCAACATCAGCAAGCCAGCATTTGTTACTCATTCCAGTTGCTCTGAGTGTATTAAAAAGTGCAGAACTGGGAATGCATTTAGATAGGCATGACAGATGTCCCTCCGATTTTACAACAATCTGGCAGCTTTCACAGTTATCTTTCACAGATGACCAGATTTGTTGAATTTAATTGTTGAAATGGGATTTGAACATGCCTCTGAATTCCTGATTCAGGCCCATAACCACGAGCCTATCGCCCTCACAGAACTACAGAAGCAGGTCGCAGAGAGATAACGATTAAAGAACCAATTTACCTGTACAGACTTCGGCCACCTATAGTCACCAGGTTGGCAAACACGTTGAAATCTGTCATATTTCTTGGCCATGACTGAATATTCAAAAAACCTGGTGCAAAAAAAAAACAAAATCAAGATCGTTGAAGATTGTGTTGTAATAGAACGGGGGATATTCAGGTACATAAAAGCAAATTACTGCGGATGTTGGAATCTGAAACAAAAACAGAAAATACTGAACAATCTCAGCAGGTCTGACAGCATCTGTGGAGAGAGAAGGGAGCTAACATTTTGTTTCTGGATGACTCTTTGTCAATACTTTGACAAAGAATCATCTAGACTTGAATAGTTAGCTCCATTCTTTCTCCACAGATATTGAGGTCAATCTGGTAGGTAAGTAGACCAGACAACACCAATGAAAGTTTTACTCCTCTACTCTTTTCCTGCACATAATACTGCTTTATGTGCTAAAGCTATCCTGTCTATAATGTAGTCACAGAGCTGAAAAAAGCATAAGCATTGAATTGTAATTCTCTTCCTGCTCCTAGTGAAGGACTATGGCAGACTTTAGTCTGTTTCCATAGTTAGTAATTCCCAGAAAAGGTCGCCAGTGGCTAATAGAGGGGCGCCACTCCACATCAAGCATAGCTGACCAGGAGTCACTCCCACTCTTACCACCAGCTATTGGCGTGTTTCGATGGATTTTTCAGGTTGACACACAACGGGCGCAATTCTCCGCACTCACGACGGTACGGAGAATAGCGGGGTTCGTAAATTTTTACGGCCACGCTAGTCCGACGCCCTCCCGCTATTCTCCCCCCCCCCCCACGCCCGACTCCGATACGAATCGCTGCCGCCGTTTTTTTACGGCCAGCAGCGATTCTCAGCTGGCCGATGGGCCGAAGTCCAAGCCCTTTACGGCTGTTTTTACGAACGGCAAACACACCTGGTCTGGCCGTTCGTAAAAACGGCCGTAAAGTCCCGATTTTGAAAACCATGGCACCGATTGGCACGGCAGTACCACGGCCGTGCCAAGGGTGCCATGGGCCCGCGATCGGTGGGCACCGATCGCGGGCAGCGGGTCCGATTCCTGCGCACTCTTTGTCCTTCCGCCGCCCCGCTGTATCACTTTGCGGGGCGGCTGAGGGGCATCCCGGCCTTTCGCGCAAATGCGCGATGATGTCATCCGCGCATGCGCGATGATGTCATCCGCGCATGCGCGGGTTGGAGTCTTCCAATCCGCGCATGCGCGGCTGACGTCATGTGACGCGTCAGCCGGCGCAAACTCTGGCAAGCGGGCTTAATGAAATTCGTTAAGCCCGCGATGCCGGAGTTCACGGCCGCGGCATACTAGCCCCGACCGGGGACCAGAATCGGTTCCCGGTCGGGGAGGGGGAGGCTGGCGTCAAACCCGCCCGGATTTGACGCCAGCCTTACGATTTCTCCCTGTCTGGGAGAATCGCGCCCAACCTGTTTGACCACGTTATGAACACACCTTTCCTTGGCCATCAAGACCTGGGGTAGGACTCGAACCCTTAGCTTCTGGCTCAGAGGTAGGAATGCTACCCACTGCACCACAAGACCCCAATCCTTGAATTCAGTGGATTCTAGTCACACTGCAGTATCACGCCATTCAGCAGCACAGAAAAGTAAATTGATAAGTGTGATCGTAAGCTCCATAAATGTTTGCAACAAAAAAATCAGTGAGTGCAACAAGAGATGGAAGATGTAAGTTACATCTCATATGTACGGCCATGTGCAACTGACTGGTATGTCATATTATATGGTGAATGTAAGTTTAATATACAAGGAATCATTTTCCTAAGAAAATAAACAAAACAAAATGGGTTTTCATGTTGTTACAGATGGTGAACGGAGTCATAGAATCATGGAATGATAAAGCACTGATGGAGCCCATCTAGCCATTGTGTCTCTGCTGGCTATCCAATTCGGGGAGGCGGTGGCATATGGTATTGTCAGTGGATAAGCAATCAGATATCCAAGATACTCTGGGGTCGCCGGGTTCGAAACTTCCCCCCACCCCCGCATGAAAGATGATGAAATTTGAATTCAATAAAAATCTTGAGTTCAAAATCTAAGGATGACCAATTAAACCACTGTCGATTGTTGTAAAAACCCATCTCGTTCACTAATGTCCTTCAGGGAAGCAAATCTGCTGTCCTTACCCGGTCTGGCCTCCATGTAACTCCAGACCAACAAAGCAATGTGGTTGACTCTTAACTGCCCCCCACTGAATTGCCCAGCAAGCTCTCAGTTGAAAGGCAATTAGGGATGGGCACCAAATGCTGGCCCAACCAGCGACGCCCACATCCCAAGAATGAATTTTTAAAAATTATTTTACTCATAACCATCCTTTTTTCCCTTTGTTTATTTACCACCTTTCCTTTTGAAAGTTACCATTGAGTCTGCGTTCACCAGCTCTTCAGGCAGTGCTTGCCAGATCATAACATGTCAAAAATATGTTTTAACATGTCATGTGGTTCTTTCAGCAATGCCCTCTGGTTACCAATTCACCTATGACTTTGAACTGCAAAGTATGCTCCATATCTGGGGAATATTCCATACTATAGAGCAGTGCTTCGCAAACATTTTCACCACAGTCCACTCAGGTGGTACAAATAATGTCCCCCCCCCCACCCAACCCAACTACCATGGCCCTCTGCCAGCCCTACCACACCTGCCTTGGCATGTCACATCAATAAAACTCATCAGAATTAATGGGAAGATGGCTGTTGCTTTTGATGAGATGATATTTGGTTCAAAGCTGGAGAACTTCAGTCTCATGTTGGGCCCCATGTCCGGTCCACTCTTCGTTTTCAGCCCCGCAATGTTAATATCTTGTCAATTGTATTGTTACGGTTTGTTAATCTGATCCCAATAGATTGTTATGGTTTGTTAACGTTAATTACACTGTTAAAGTTAAGAGAAACAGGTGATGGGTGTTAATTGTCTGCAGGGGCCAGAATTAGACGTGGGAGCGGCCCATTCATGCCGTCGTAAAACGCGACGGTGTTTACGACGGCGTGGACACTCTGCTGCAGGTTTGGAGAATCCAGCCCGGGATGTTTTGCCCAAAGAGCAACAGAGATGTAGATCAGCTACTAAGGAAGAACATGGAAATGGTTAGTATCTGTGGGTTAAACACAGGATCCAATGTATTTCTGTGCAAAGAATAGAGTGTTAGATATGGTGAGATGAACTGATTGAGTTCATCAATGAAAAGGTAATTTTTTCTTCACGTAATAGGAGTTTCATTGTGATACAAGCTGCTTTTCAAAGACTGTAAAGTAGATGTTAATTATTTAAACGCAATGGTAGAAGCCTGCTGTGTTTTCACTACCTGTTATCTCTCGCACTGTCTGGAAGACGTTGAGCTTGTCTGGATCCAAAGCAGCAATATTATGATAGGGGTCACTGGAAAAAAAAGAAGAGCCAGTTCCATTATACAGTTGTCTCAACAAGACAAATTCTGATAAGCCGGCAGCAACAACAGTTTGCATTTGTATAGCACCCAAGCCATTTCACAGGAAAGTTACAAAGCAAAATTTTAAAAGTCACAGAAGGAAATAATATAGCAGATAGCCAAAAACTTGGTCAAAGAGATGGATTTTGAGTAATGCTTTGAAGGAGATAAGAGTGGTCACATGGAGAGGTTAGAGAGGGAGTGTGAGAATTTAGGGTCTAGGCAGCTGAAGGCATAGTCACCAATAGTGGAGTGATTAAAATTAAGGATGTTCAAGTGGCCAGAATTAGAAAAGTGCAGATATCTTAGAGGGTTCTAGGGTTGGAGGCGATTACAGACGTAGGGAGGCATGAGGCCATGGAGGGATGGAAAAACAAGGATAGGAATTTTAAAATTAAGGTGTTGTCTTGCTTGGAACCAATGTAGGCTAGTGAGTGCAAGGATGATGGATGAATGGGACTCGGTGCAAGTTGGAATATGGGAAGAAGAGTTTTGAATAGCATCAAATTTCTGGAGGGTAGAATGTGGAAGGCTGGCCAGGAGCGTGTTGAACTAATTAAGTCTGGAGGTAACAAAGGAATGGATGAGGATTTCAGCAACAGACTGAGGCAGAGGCAGGTTAGTGCCAGGCAATGGTATGGAATTGGAAATAGACAGAATTAGTCAAAGTGTGAATATATGGTTGGAAGCTCATCACGAGCTCGAATCAGAGTGAGGGAGTAGTCATGGAACGGAGTTTGCTGGGAAGACTGAAGACAATGGCTGTATTATGTTGGAAGAAATTTCTGCTCATCCAGTACTGCTTGTTGAACAAGCTGTCTGACAGTTTGGGGCAGTGGAAGCAGGCGAGGTAAACATACATGTGAAAATCAATGTTGTGAGTTTGGATGATCTCGTCGAGGGGTAACAGGTAGATGAAAAATAGGAGAGTGTGGGATACATCAGAACTAACAGTCTGGTGTGATAAAAATTCATGTTATTTCTGAAAGCCTCACGTTATCTCAGCACAGCTAATCACCCCCATTTGAAGGAATGTCAGGTATAGTTCACATCTCACTGCACTTAGGGTGTACTTATTTATTTCTGCAACTTGCATTTGTATAGCACCTTTGATGTGGCAAAACATTCCAAAATACTTCACAGGAACACTGTCAAAAGAAAATTTGTCACTGAGCTATATGATGAGGTATTATGACAGGCAACCAAATGTTTAGTCAAAGAGGTAGATTTTAGATAGCAGCAACAAAGAGGAGAAAGGGGCAGTGAGTTGACGAGGCGCAGAAAAGGAATTCCACAACCTAGGGACTAGATTGCTGAAGGCAAATAGTGAAATGATCAAAGCCAAGCCATGTATAGAAGGCCAGAATTGGAAGAGTGCAGAGATGCCACAGGGATGTAGGTCTAAAAGAGGTTACATTACTAGGCCAGTGCTCTCGAAGACAATTACAAACACAGTTGTACCCATTCACATGCAGCTGTAATGCTTTGGATGTTAATTTTTTACATAGCAAACCAGTGTTGTCTTTGAAATTGTGCTGTGCGGTACTTTGGTATCCAGCGCACTGCCCCTTTAAATGTTTTTACTCAACATTATTTATCACAGAACAAGACCTGCAGGATGCCTTTTAGACTGCTGCCTGGCAAAACACCTACGCAGTCAAACCTGGGAAAAATACTGCCCACATTGTGAGACAGTGAAGTGATTTGTTACGGTCGAAATCTCAAAGCTACGCATCATCAGGAAATTCGAGACAAATTCCAAGGGCAAAGGAGGCAAGCAGCTTGGCATAAAGCATTTGAATTTAGTCACATACCTCGTACTTTGCTTCATTATTTGTTTGCTGTCATTTAAATATCAACAACCATTGAATGCCACCTCGAAAGCTAATAACATATGACCAATAATTTTTATGTCCCAAAAACAGCCCTTAGTATAAGCTGATGACAAGTGAAAACATTCACTTACACTGCAAGTTCAATGGGAAAAGGGCTAGTATCTTCAGTTATGGATGTGCTTGATGTTGGCTTCTTTTGTGTTGAAGAAAACAAATCATGTGATGCAATTATGTTGGTTCTGTTCCTGTGTCAAGGTCGTTTACCTTCAAACCTTAATTCCTGAAAGGCACTCAGAGTATTCTCATACCAACATTTCATATCTGGAATTTTGGGACAGAAAATTAATTTGCCCTCCAGTCCTGAATTCCCAGTATGTGCAGACAAGTGGAGCTTTACTGAAAGCATGAGTTCACAAAATGTACCGTTCAGTGGGTGCTAGCCTTGGCTCAGCTATTAGCACTCTCTGAGTCAGGAGGTTGTGATGTAAGAGCAGTACTGAAGGACTGCTGCATTGCCTGGGGTGACTTATTTCAAGTGAGATGTCACAATGAGGCCCCATCTGCCACAACAATTTGCACTTTTAACAGAGCAAAATGCCTCAAAGCACTCTAAGAGGTTTTAGCTCAGTGGGCGAGACAGCTGGTTTGTGATGCAGAACAAGGCCAGCAACGTGGGTTCAATTCCTTACCAGCTGAGAATTCTGAATTCTCCCTCTATGTACCCGAACAGGTGCCGTGTTAATGTAAGCCTACTTGTGAGAATAAAGATTATTTATTTAATCAAAGTTTGACACCAGCCATAGAAAGAGTATCTAGGGCAGGTAGTCAAAAGTTTGATCAAACAGTAGGTATAAAGGAGACTTAATGGAGGAAGGAAAACTGAAGAGCCAGAAGGGTTTAAAGAGCCCAGATGGTATGGCAGACAATGGTGGGGCAAAGAAATTGAGGGGTGCCCAAGGGCCCATTGTTGCAAGAATGCCAAAATTGCAGGCAGTCGCAGGAGGAGGTTATGTAACATTATTACATTATGTACTATGGTCCAGATTTTCATCACAATGGAAAGCCTTTCTGTCATTGCCAACTTCATGGAAATTTCAAAGCCCCAACCCTGAACCCAGCAATTCCCAGCTTCATGGAAATGGGAATGGAGTGGAGTTGGATTGAGGTTCACGTATATGCAATTCACAGTGGCAGCTGGCTTGGGAGAGATAAGGAACCTCCAAGATTGTTAAAAGTGCATTGTCTACGGTTAAAGAACTGTCCACCTATCAAAGTTGTCAAGGAAGTGTCAAAGCTGGCAAAGAAGTATCAAAGGATGCGAGATGAGTTGGCATAGAGAGAGTAAGGGTAAAGGATGGTAGGTGGTGGTAATGGGTTGGCATGAGTTAGCACTAGGTTGGCATATGGGTGTGGGTAAAGGGACATGGATTGGCATGGTGATCCGAGGACCATGGGGAGTGGGTAGGGGGGGCGTAGGTTGATATCGGCGAGCATGAATAGAATGTAGGAGTGTGTAGAAGCGTGGGGGGTATTAAGGCTGTTATTTATTTATTTTATTTCAGCCTCTGCACTCATTCTGGGGTTCGTATATGAGCAAGATCAGGAATTGAAAGTTTAATACGTGGAATTGGTTGCATGATATGGACAAGGCTGCATTGAATACCACTTCAAAGGGCATTAAGACTAAACAACCTCCATGTGGGGCTGCAGTCACATGTCAGATAGATGAAGCAGAGGGATTTGGGAGCAGGTTGCCTTGCCTGTGAAGCATGTGTGAACCAGTTCAGGATTTTTTACAGCAGGCAGCATTTTATTTTGTGGCGCTCGCACAAGTTGCCAGATTTATTCATGTCATAAATATCCGCAAAGGGATTCAAACTAATGAGCTGCGCATTATGGCACCAATGCCATGCCTACCAGGCTGCCGTGCAAACATCAGGACCCAGTTATTGTCATACTCAAAGTAAGTGAAGTATTGATCAAATGTGGCTGAATAATAAAATTACAATTTCTGCAATTTAAAAGAATACAATCCTTCAATAGGTATATATATATATCAGCAATGAAAGGAGAGGATGTCACCATCACATCATCTTCCTGGTGGCTGGACACTGAAGCCTGTCAGAGTTAATTTGAAACTTGTGCCATCAACTGTTCAGAAAGTACCTGAATCAAATTATCCTAACCTGTCAACGTAACATTTCTACTTCACTTATCTGCTTGAAAAAAAAAATCAAATCAAATCAAAAATGCAGGGTAGGCCTGCATTTTGGGATGAAGCAATCTTTTTGTAATTTATCTATTTTGAGGGGTGGATGAAGGAATTTGAAATGCATTGCTGCAGCAATCAAAGATGAGCTAGCTTGGGTTACGTGATGAGGGGCTGGTAGACCTGACCCACCTGCATTGGGTTAGCCGCCTGAAATGAGTCCTGTGCGTCTCACTCCTGATGCTGGTGGGCAATAGCCTGGGGCACAGAAATCTCCCTAATCCAAGATTCTCAGTTTGGGTTGGCCAGCTCAGTCGGAGGCAATTACAAAATACATAAATCCACTCACTTTCATGAGCTACTCGATTAGTGCTGCATGACTGATTCCACAAACTATGATTATTACCATGGAGTCCCTGCAAGTTCACAGTTTTATTGGCAGTTCCAATTCGTCATAAAATCTTTGATGTGAGGCTATGAAAACAAATGTTTGTTTTAATTAGTGATTCATTACTTGAGGAAATTAAATGCAGTGAATGGGCTTTTATCAATGAAGTATTTTTTTAATATTGATGCGACCAATTGATACTTAAACTTGATTTAATTTCATCTCACAGTGGTCCTGAGGTCTGTCCATGGCTGATACTGGGTGAGTACACATAGAGGATGTAGGGACAAAGGGTGATGAGATATGGGTTGGTATGAGTTGGCACGGGAATTATAAACGGCTATGGGGGTTGGTAGTGGGGCATTTGTTAATATGAAGGTCGTTAGAGGAGAATACATTGGCATGGAGGGCATGAGGTGGCAGGAATGGGGCATGGCGAGTATTTGGAGTGGTTGAGGGGGTGTAAGGGATGGAGGACTATTTTGATTTTATTTTATTTATAGCTTGGGGAAAGACCCAGAGCACCAAGGCGGTGCCATTAAACAGCCCTCAACTGCACTCAGCATTCATTGTTGCTACTGCAAGGGCCCTTCCTATTCATCCCCTTATTTCCCATTTCTTTTAATTTGTTGTCATCATTTTGTTCCATGGATATTTAATGGACATGTACCATTAAGACAAGCAGAGGAAGTGGGGAACTCAAAGTTGCCAAATAGTACACTGTGCTATTGGAGATTTAGCTTTTGAACAGCAGAATTCAGACTTTCTGGCACCCGAGGGATCGGAGGGATTTGGTTCGATTGGTTGGCTGGTGGCCAATGAATTGTCCAAAGGCTGTATTTGTCCGGCGACAGGAGGTGATTGGGTCCTACCCATGTGGGATGATTTTCAGAGAACTCAGGAAGGGCCAGTCAGGTCCTGGATGCTGAGAGAGTAAGCTGTGAGCTGATGTTTCTCTCTCTCTCTTTCTTCAGAAATGCTGCCTATCTGCTGTTTTCTGAACCTGCAGACAAGATTTGAGACCTGGATGAATCTACAGTGAAACCCAATTACAGTCTGAAGGCAAAAAACCTCCAATGAAGATCTGGACTGAAGAAAGGTGTATGGAAGACATCCGTCTGAGAAGAGACTTTTATCCTTTTTACTTTTCATTTTATTTTTCTTTACACCCCGCTTTCTTCTCTGTGTTTGTCGGTCTTGTGTGTGTGTAGAGGGTGGGGCGAGTTAAAGAGGAGGGGTTATGAATTAGATAACAGCTAACCAGTTGTATTTGCTGCCTATTTCCTCATAGTTATTTTTATTAATAAAAATTACTTGTATTTAAATTTACAAATCTGATAACTATAGTTGTTGGGCAGCCAGAGACCAAAGATTTTGGATATTTTCTAAGAATTATTTGTTCATTTCAATTTTAAAGTTACCTGGACACTTTGGAAGCGAGGCAATCACACCCCCTAGGATATAATCCATGTGCTGAGATCCATTTGTTGTATCATATTGATCCACAGATCCCTACAGTGCCCATCGTGTTTGCGTTGGTCAAAAACAACCACCTAACCATCTCATTTTCCAGCACTTGACTAATAGCCTTGTATGCTTTAGCATTGCAAGTGCACATCTAAATGCTTCTTAAATGTCGTGAGAGTTCCCGCCTCCACCATCCTTTCAGGCAGCGAGTTCCAAATTTCCCACCACCCTTGGGTAAAAAGGCTTTTTCTCAATTCCGCTCTAAACCACCTGCCCTGTACCTTAAATCTATGGCCCAGGTTATTGATTCCTCCACCAAGGGGAAAAGTTTGTTTGTGTCTACTCTATCTATGCCCCTCATAATTTCATACATCTGAGTCATGTCCATCCTCAGTCTCCTCTGCTTCAAGGAAAACAACCCCAGTCTATCCAATCTCTCTTCATAACTAACACTCTCCAGTTCAGGCAACTTCCTGGCAAATCTCTTCTGCAGCCTTGGATGCTAAAAGACTTGGCTGTAGAGATTGTAAATGTATTGGTTATAATTTTCCAAAACTCTTTCGATTTTAGAAAGCTTCAAGTCGATTGGAAAACAGCAAATGGAACACCTTTGTTCAATAAAGAAGGGAGGCAGAAAGCAGTAAACGATAGGCCAGTTCGCCTTAAATCTGTCAAAGCAAATTACTAGAATCCATTATTAAGAAGGCCATAGCAGGACACTTCGAAAATCATAATTTTCTTAGGTTTTTCAAAGAGAAATTGTGTTTAACTAATTTATTAGATTTTTTGAAGAAGTAATAAGTGAGGTGGATAAAGTGGAATCTGGAGATGTGGTGTACTTGGATTTCCAGAAGGCATTTGATAAGTTGTCACATCAAAGGTTGTCATAGTTGGTAGCACAGTGGTTAGTACTGTTGCTTCACAGCACAAGGGACCTGGGTTCGATTCCCGGCTTGTGCAGTCTGTACAGTGAATGGTAGAAACCTCAAGAGTATTGAAAGTCAGAGAGATCTAGATGTACAGGTCCATAGGTCACTGAAAGGGGCAACACAGGTGGCGAAGGTAGTCAAGAAGGCAGACGGCATGCTTGCCTTCATTGGCCACAGCATTGAGTATAAAAATTGGCAAGTCATGTTGCAGCTGTATAGAACCTTAGTTAGGCCACATTTGGAGTATAGTGTTCAATTCTGGTCGCCACACTACCAGAAGGATGTGGAAGCTTTAGAGAGGGTGCAGAAGAGATTTACCAGGATGTTGCCTGGTATGGGGGGCATTAGCTATGAGGAGCGGTTGAATAAACTCGGTTTGTTCTCACTGGAACGACTGAGGTTGAGGGACAACCTGATACCAAATCACCAAATCCCCTATCACCAAAATCCCCTCTCACCAACGTCCCCTGTCACCAACGTCCCCTGTCACCAACGTCCCCTGTCACCAACGTCCCCTGTCACCAATGCCCCCTGTCACCAACGTCCCCTGTCACCAACGCTCTCTGTCATCAATATCCCTTCTGTCACCAATGTCCCCTCTGTCACCAATGTCCCCTCTGTCACCAATGTCCCCTCTGTCACCAATGTCCCCTCTCACCAATGGCCCCTCTCACCAAAATCCCCTCTCACCAACGTCCCCTCTTACCAGGGTCTCCTGTAACCATTTCCAAGCATAATTGAGACTTGGCTCATCCCTTTGGATTTCCCATCCCCCCTCGCTGGGAGACAATGCAAATTCCTCTTGGCACCTGTCAGGATGTTGCTCTGATTAGAGACTGGGTGGAGCCGAACTGAAACTAATGTCCATCAGCAGTCCCTGGCACATCCGTGTGCACTGCCTGAGCCACATTATTAAACACTAGTACATAATTGCATTTAATTATGTGCCAGAGATAGATGACCCTTTCATATCCAATCACCCTTTGGAATAAAGGAAACAAACCATTCTGGTAAAGAGACATTGGCCAGCTACAGTGAGGCAAGAATTCACCTTCGACGTTAAGACAAAATGAGTAGAATTGCATTAAATGCCCTCCTTAAACTCTATGAAATATTGAATTGCAGAGACTCCAACAGAACTGAATGCAGGGTAGGTGTATTGACAGATTCAACCCTGCCTGTTTTACATTCCCACTGAAGGTGAATTTCTACCCCAATATCAGTTTGACATTTTGCAACATTTGAAATTGAAGCGCTTGCAGAAACTCATTGGGCTTTTCTCAAGCTGTGTAACTCTTGCACTGGACATCAGTAACCTGCAAAATGAAGCCAGTACCCGGTGTCTGGGTTAACAAAGCTGTAATACATACCCCTCAATGCCAGTGATGAGAAAGATAAGGTTCCCATTAATTTTGGTGCAGTTAATAAACTTGTCAATGTTGCTCGAGTCAACGGTTTTTGCCATTTGCAAGCTTCCAGTTCCGATGCCATCACAAGCTGTGAAGAGAGAACAAGGAGGAGGAATTGGTGAAGGGGCATTGACTGGATAATGTACAGGGAGGCTTCATATTCCAACACACAGAATCTCGGCTGCTGCCTGCGGCACTCAGTCAGTCATGAATGCACCAAAAATTGAGGATGTGATGTGAACTCGCTGCGCAACATTGCACACAATCACGTGCACTGGGTGAATTTACCATTGAGGACACGGATCAGGGACCTGTAATTTACAGCCTGGCAACCAGGAAAGTGGCAGAGCTCTCACCACTCACTCGTGTAAATACATATTAGCCATGGTGTCAATGCTTCATTCTCGGTTACGTTTCCATTTACACCACATCCATGACTGAGTGCAAGCACTCTTGTCCTGGAGTCAGTAGGTCATGGATTCAAGTACCATTTCAGTGACTTGAGGACATAATTCAGGCTGGCACCCCAATATAGCACTGAGGGAGTGCTGCACTGGTTAAATGATGAATCAAGTACCCGCCCCATCCCTTAAAACCCCCTGCATTCTCTGGTGGATGCAGAAGGTACTCCAGCATTATTGAAGGAAAAGCAGGGGAGTTATCCATGGCCAGTATTCATTGCTCAACCAACATCGCTGAAAAACAGATTATCTGATCATTCTCACATTATTGTGTGTGGGATCTCGCTGGGCACAAACTGGCTGCCATTACCATAGTGACTACTATTCAAATGCGCTTCATTGTAAAGGACACTCTGAGGTCATGAAAGTCACTCTAGCAGTAATTAGCAATGCTGCCTCATGGCGCTGAGGACCCAAGTTCGATCCTAGCCCCTGTCTGCGTGGAGTTTGCATATGTTTCCTGTGGGTCTCATCCCCACAACCCAAAGATGTGCAGGGTAGGTGGTTTGGTCATGCTAAATTGTCCCTTAATTAGAAAATTAAAAAAAAATTAAAGTCAGCCGAGATATACTATTACTTTCAATGTATTTGGATAAAACCACAATCTATAATGCTTCAAAGGAGGGTCATGGGGCAGTGGAGTCCCTGCCTCTGAGCCAGAAGCTTTGAGCTCGAGTTCCACTCCAGACTTAGTGGCCAAGGAAGGTACATTCATAACACGGCGAAACTGATTGAATACCAATCTGAAAACGCTTCCAACAAACACCAATGGGAGGTGATAAGGGTGGGAGAGATCTCTGGTCAGTGTTTTGATGGAAAGAAAGTTGGGGCCTCTAATCCATGGCCCTGGGCGACAACATGCATGCAAAAGTTCATGATGCCACAGCAATGCAAGAATCCCTGAGTGAACTGTAACACACCAGCACTACAAAGAGAGGGTAAAGTTTCTGCTCCGACTCTGTCATGCTGATTTAAGGCTGGAATCTGTGTGCTGAGATATTGCAAGGTAACGGTCAGATTTAGGAGGCTGCACAATCTCATTGTGGGCTGGCAGAGCCATAAGTGTGATTGCCACCCATATATTTGTAACATGTCATGTTATGCTGCAATTTGGTGGTAGTGTGTGCTGGCTACATATCAGTGAGAAGAAGGTGCCATGGAGGAGAAGCGGGGGTGGGGGGGAGGGGCAGAGGTTAACTCGGCTGAATCATATAAATTAACCATCAACGTAAAAATGTTTATAGAATCGCTTAAAACATAAATGAGTAGCTTCAATTATTTTAACGTGCATTTTTGAGTCTGGTTTTCAGTCAGGAATGCTGAGTGAATGTGCTGTCATTTTAAGAATTATTTTCAGATGCAGCGCTCCAGGTGGGACCCTCACCATCAGGCCACAGGTATCAGAAATGTTAAAGAAATAAAGATTTGCATTTAAGTAGTGCCTTTCAGAGACTCAGGATGTTGTAAAGTGATATGCAGCTAATTAAGTAATTTTGGAGATGGTTGACTGTTGTAATGTGGAAGACATGGCAGCTAATTTGCACTATTTATTATTATCATTATTATTATAAAAGACCCCACGGGATAATGACCAGAAAATCTGCTGATGTTGGTTGAGGGATAATTATTGATCAGGAACTGGGGGAAACTCCATTGGCTCTTGTTTAAAAAAGTGTCAGAGGGTCTTTAACATCCACGTGAGAGAGCTTTGGTTTAACTTTCCATCGAATGGTCAATTTGAGAGGGCTGGCAGGAAATAAGTAAGTGTGATGCTCAGAGGAGATTTGCACCAAATCCATGAATTTTAATCAATTTGTTTTGCCTTATATGGGTTTTATGTTCCCTTCTCTTTTCCAGTCTTCTTCTCTCTTCCTTTCTCTCTCAAGAGGCACTGACTCATGCATGAATAAAACAGGACAGGCAATCCTCTGGCATTTGGTCCAAGTAGCTGTTCTTAATTGGTGAGCCGAGACTATGTCTAGTCAATCCCACCCTCATTTCATCTCCACTTGCATCAGCGAGCGTACATGAATCCTTGAAAAACACCCCTCCTTAGTCCTGAAGCACAAAGGCCAGGAGCACAGCTCTTACTGCTGCCTCAGATGAGAGTTCAACCAACAACATCTGGTTGGTGTGACTGAACTACACTCTGGGCAGCAGCTTTACCCATTGTACCACCAAGTCACCTTTCAATTGTTCCAGCCTTTGCTTTTCCTGTGCCTGTCGAAACCTGACCTGAGCTTCCAGTTGCGACATGTATTGTTAACATGAAACAAAGTTGGCCTGCAATTGATGAGCATATCACTAAGAAGGGAAGGTCAGAAGCTACAGTCCTGGTCAACTCCTCTTCTTGCTCTCACCCCTAACACATTGGCCATGACGTCACCTATAGCATCACTATTACCATCCTGGCAAAGGCCTCTTTACTGTTCATCCCATGGCAAAGTCCGGTTTAAAGATGGTCATACGAACAATTACTCGTCACTAGGTGCCATTCTGGTCATCTGAAATGTCTCCTGCTCCGGCGTAGTTTCAGGGTGCAGGGATTAATAGGGTGCGGCCGAGGGGGCAGTAATAGATTCCTGCCCACTAGGCCAATTAAAGTACTAAATGAGGGCAATCTTCACACAGTGTTGGCAGGTATGGTCACAGTTAAATTTGTACAAATATATACGTCTCCAGAGGGCTCCTCCACCTTGAGGCACCCTAACGGTTGCCCATTTATAGTGGCAGCACCTACCTCTCCCAGTGAGGCGGCTCGTCACATTGAACTTCAGGAACTCTCATTGGCCCTCCCACCTCTGAAGCTTGTCCATCATCCTCAACTGGGCAGGGCTTCCGGAGCCTGTCTCTTAAGTGATCGCCTCCTTCAAAATCTCCTCTATGGCCCTGCCATGGCCACCTCCAGAATCCTGACCCAGAATTCAGTCCAGCTTCAGGATTTGGACTCTAGGTCTAAAACGCGGCCCAGGAATCATATTCGTGACATTTAGTGACCCCTGCTGGGAAAGCACTTATGGCTAAGGCTGGGTTTGACGGTCAGGTCACCCATGGTGGAAGCTCCATGATTAGATTCACAAATTGGAGGAATGTTCTGGTGTGAACTGCTGGAGAGACTCTGGAACTTGAAAATCCATACACATCCAGCAAGGAGTCAGTACTTTCTGGAGAATGGAGGATGTGGTTTTAAAAGGAGAACTGGATTAATTATTGTTTACACAGATACACCACAGTCTTCTCAAATGAGGTAGGATCAGTCTTCGTTTTGGTCTGCAAAGGGCTGGAGATTTCAATGATACAAAAATGAGGATTACCTTTGGGACAAATATCCGTGCAGGGTTTGCACGCTTTAATTCCATTTTCTTCCACTTCCATCTTGTTACTCGGGCAAGCTCGTACACAAGAACTGTGATCCACCACAAAGTTATCTGCAAGGGGCGAGTGAAGATTTCCAGTTGTTTAACATACTTTAACATTCTTATGATTTTATTCCATTAAAGTTCTGCCCATCAGTATGCCACTGAAACCCAACACCTCCAAAGCCAACCTGATTGAAAGTTTAACAGAGTTCACTTAATGTTATCTCCCACCTGGCCAATACATCAGAGACTTGCTCCATCTTTGTGCTGTTCACTATTTAACTTGCACACAATGCAGAATTCCATTTCTTACCATGTTACTTTTGCCGGTTGAATATCTACCATGGCATGGTGGCACAGTGGTTAGCACTGCTGCCCCTCAGTGCCAGGGACTTGGGTTTGACTCCGGCCTTGGGTGAGTGTGTGGAGTTTGCACGCTTCCCTCATGTCTGCACTAATCGAGGGATTTCCTCCGGGTGCTCCGGTTTCCTCCTCCCACATCCAAAGATGTGCAGGTTAGGTGGATGGGACAATATCAATACGTGGGGATAGGTAGGGGGAGTGGGCCTAAGTAGGGTGCTCTTTCAGAGAGTGGATGCAGACTCATTGGGCTGAATGGCCTCCTTCTCCAATGTAGTGCTTCTATGGAACTTACTGCCTGGGCGGATTATAATTCAGTTTTACTGCCAGTACAGGCAAGCCAGGTTTTTGGCAGCCACCTCCATCATCATTATAAATTTCAGTGGTGCCTATTTACCAGTGTAAGCAGCAGCAGCTGGTATCACTATTACCACAGCTTTGCATCCAGCTTGTATTATGAGCTCAATTTCTTGCCTAGTCCTTGGCATCGATTTTCATATCGCACAGGATTGTTTCCTGGACTTTGTTGGTTTGCTTATAAAGTCAGTAAATGACAGTGCTGAGGATAAATCCCTGATCCTCATTTCCCAGTGACCACTCACAGGTGAAGAGAACAAATTTGTCAGGCTCTATTATTGCAACCCTACCTTTGACCTGTGTCAGAATTTGATCAAAGGTCGGGGTTTATTGCATAATTTTACTTTTGAGCTTTTTCCTGCACAATGGTGAAGTGAGTCAGATTTTTCCAGTTTGCCAGAAACTGTAAATAGAAACTAAACTGTATATAATATTCCAGGTGTTGGGTGAAATTCTCTGGCCTCCCCGCGGGGCAGCCCATCGTTGGCTGGCGGCGGGAGTCTCTTGTCCTGGCACTGTCAATGGTATTTCACATTGAGCCCACCTCATGCTGCTGGGAAATCCGCAGCGGGAGTGTATCGTCGGCGGGACCGGAAGATCCAGCCAGGGTGAACAGCCGGAAGATCTCGCCCGTGGTCTCACCAATATTGCGTACAGCTATAGTAAAACATCCCTATTGTATATTCCATTCCCCTTGCAATAAATACCAACATTCCATTTGCCTTCCCAATCACTTGCTGTACTAATTCTGCAAAGTACCTGATAGTTATCCTCTTATTTATGAATATTCAAAATAAATCCTCCACCAGCAGTCTGAGATTTACACCCATTGATAAACAGAAATGTACTGTGTCAAAAAATAGTTAGCTCTTCTTTTTTTAAAAAAATTTTAGATTACCCAATTATTTTTTCCAATTAAGGGGCAATTTAGTGTGGCCAATCCACCTACTCTGCACATTTTTGGGTTGTGGGGGCGAAACCCACGCAGAATAGATAGCTCTTCTAATGGTTCTGTTGGTAAGGGGATGATATAACGGAGTTGAGAATCTCAGTGATTCTGCTCAATCTGTGGATGGGAAGGGTACTGTAGGATTAGGGTTGGTGGGGATGGGAGTGCGGTGAGGGGCAGTTTTGAGAAATACCCGTAAATCAGCCACTGTGCCCTGAGGCAAGGGTTCAATCAGGCTTCATGCTCCTGCCAGACGAGGACAGGCTCACATGCCATACAGCCAGAAAGTCTGCCAACATCCACTGTCTGGACACACGCAAAAATGGGCATTCGGGCTCCCTGATGAGCTCACATTCCAGCATTGAGAGGCAGTATCTTCAGCAAAGGCGCAAATTGGAAAAAAAAATTTTAAATACTGACTGAGAGAAAATCCATAACTAGAACAAGTGCACTGTGACATGCAGCAACCAGCATGTGATCATGTAATTTGTTTTCCTTGATGGATTTAGTCAAGGATCAATGTTTTTATCAGTGGTATAATGTAAAGATTGATAACAAATTGATAATGTCCCTGACAGATAGTAAAACTAGATCCTCAAGATGACAATAAGCTGTGCCAAACCCTGATGAGGCTCTGCATGCCTCATATGGGAGATTCCAAATGAAAGAGTCCATTTGTAAAACAATAGACACACAGTCCCACACACATACACACACACACATATTCAGACACGCAAGGATGTACATACACTACACAGGCCCCATACACATATATTCAGACATATCTATTACACAGACCCACACACACACAGACATAGGTGCACACACATACAAATATACACACACAAACACATGGGGTTGGATTCTCCGTCGGCGTGATCTTCTGGCGTGATCGCACACAGCGCACTCATGCCATGGATTTCCCGACGGCGTGGGGTGCCCACAATGGGAAACCCGATTGGCCGGCTGCCAGGGTGCAGGATCCCGCTACCGGCAGGGACAGTGGCACCAGGAACGGGTACAGTAGGATGGAGAATCCCACCCATGAATACAAACACAAAAACATGCCCAAATACATGGACACATATGCAGATGAATAAATACAGACATACACATTACACAGACACACACATACATCACATACCAGTACACATACAAACACAGAGAAATACAAATATATGTAGACACATATACACACACATTATACAAATCTACATTTACACATTTAAATGCAGGGACATGCATGCATGCACGCACACAAAATACAGACACATACAGATACACATATGCACACACACAGGCACACAAACACCATGCATGTACTGACTCATGCAAACACACAGTCACAAACATCTACAGGCACATACATGCACACACACACACATACACAAGCACACACATTACGTATGTAAATACACACGTGTATATGCACACATTACACAGACATACATATAGATAGATAGAGATAGAGAAATACAGCACACAACAGGCCCTTCGGCCCACGATGTTGCGCCGAACTTTTGTCCTAGGTTAATCATAGAATTTTGGACAATTTTTCACGGCCAATCCACCCAACCTGCACATCTTTGGACTGTGGGAGGATACCGGAGCACCCAGAGAAAACCCACGCACAAACGTGGAGGATGTGCAGACTCCACACAGACAGTGACCCAAGTCGAAATCGAACTTGGGACCCTGGAGCTGTGAAGCAATTGTGCTATCCACAATGCTACCGTGCTGCCCTTAAGAAGTTAACCTACACTCCCTTATTCTACCCTAATCCATGTACCTATCCAATAGCCGCTTGAAGGTCCCTAACGTTTCCGACTCAACTACTTCCACAGGCAGCGCATTCCATGCCCCCACTACTCTCTGGGTAAAGAACCTACCTCTGACATCCCCTCTATATCTTCCACCATTTATCTTAAATTTATGTCCCCTTGTAATGGTGTGTTCCACCCGGGGAAAAAGTCTCTGACTGTCTACTCTATCTATATGCAGATAGAAACTCACATCTACACAGGCGCAAGACAAAAACATTCATACATCTGGCAACTAAATATTCCAACGGATTTTCGGTTTGAAAATTTTGTTATTCTTTTGGCCAAACATAAAACTAACCTTTCAAGAGCGAGGGGAGGGAAAAGTGGTGGGACTGAGCCAGAGGCAGACATTGAACAGAGAGAAAGATAAAGATTGAAATACAGAAGGGGAGATAAATGGACAGAAATATGGTGAGACAGATGGAGACAGAAATAAAGTAAGATATAGGAGATAGAGAGGAAGACACAAAGAGAAAGAGATGAAGTGTGAAATGTATGGAATAAGACAAGCAAGCAGGGAGAGATCAATAAAGAAATTCAGAGAGACATGGAGAAACAGAGAGTGAGAGTTAGACTAACAGAGAGCTGAATCAGAATATTCTAATTTCAAATAATCTCCCAAACATCAGCTTGTACTGAGTTCTGGAAAATGAGGCCGTCCAATTAAGCCCAACAACTGACACACTCTTATGAAGAAAAAGACAAGGATAAAGACTGAGTAAAGACTCTGGGCGCGATTCTCCGCTCCCCACGACACCTGGGAGAATAGCGGGAGGCGTTCTCCCCCACCCGCACGCCGAATCGCCGCTCGTCGTTTTTCACGGCGAACAGCGATTCTCCGAGGCCGATGGGCCGAGAGGCCGGCCGTTTCCGACCTTTTCACGACGGTGGCAACCACACCTGGTCGCGCCGTTTGGGGCTTCTAGGCGCCCGATTGGCACGGGAGCACCACGGCCGTGCTCCGGAGGGGACAGGCCCGCGATCGGTGCCCACCGATCATCGGGCCGGCATCCAAAATGGATGCACTATTTCCCCTCCGCCACCCCGCAAGATCAAGCCGCCACGTCTTGCGGGGCGGCTGAGGGGAAAGATGCCAACCTGCGCATGCACGGCTGACGCCAATTAAGGCCGTCAGCCGGCTTAATTCTTGGCGCGCGGCCTTGATGACAGCCGAGACGCCCGGGGCCCCGATACTAGCCCCGCCGGGGCGGGGGGTGGGGGGGGGGGGGGGGGGGGTGGAATCGGGTCCCGGGAGGGGGCACGAAGGCTGCCGTGAGTGACGGCCTCTTTCACGGCAGCCTTCCCGGTTCTCCGCAGTTGCGGAGAATCGCGCCCTCTGTGTTGCATCAACTCACATCTCAGAGGGATAGGTAATATTGAGGAAGCATGGACTTGGACAGGCTAGGAGAGCGGGCAAAGAAATAGCAGATGGAATACAATGTGAGGTTATGTGCTTTGGAAGGAGGAACGGAGGCATAGACTATTTTCTAACTATGGAAATGTTTCGGAAATCAGAAGCACAAAGGGACTTAGGAGTTCAAGATTTTCTTGAGGTTAATGTGTAGGTTCAGTCGGCAGTTAGGAAGGCAAATGCAATGTTAGCATTTATGTCGAGAGGGCTAGGATACAAGATCAGGGATGTACTTCTGAGGCTATATAAGGCTCTGGTCAGACTCCATTTGGAGTATGGTGAGCAGTTTTGGGCCCCAAATCTAAGGAAGGATGTGTTGACCTTGGAAAGGGTCTGGAGGAGGTTCACAAGAATGATCCCTGGAATGAAGAGCTTGTCATATGAGGAGCGGTTGAGGACTCTGGGTCTGTACTCATTCATGTTTAGAAGGATGAGGGGGGTTCTTATTGAAACTTGCAGGATACTGCAAGGCCTGGATAGACTGGATGTGGAGAGGATGTTTCCACTTGTGGGAAAAACTGGAAGCAGAGGACACAATCTCAGACTAAAGGGACGATCCTTTAAAACAGAGATGAGGAGGAATTTCTTCAGCCAGAGGGTGGTGAATCTGTGGAACTCTCTGCCGCAGAAGGCTGTGGAGGTCAAATGACTGAGTGTCTTTAAGACAGAGATAGATAGGTTCTTGATTAATAAGGGGATCAGGAGTTATGTGGAGAAGGCAGTAGAATGGGATGAGAAAATTATCAACCATGATTGAATGGCGGAGCAGATACGATGGGTCGAGTGGCCTAATTTTGCTCCTATGTCTTATGGTCTTATGGTCTCTAATATTCTGCTTCCTGGACTAGTATCAAAATATATTCGAATGCCCTGAAGTCAATATGCCTATTACCATTGATTGGCAAATTAATCTACATGTTTGTGTGAATTTGTTTATTTTGGTGTCTAATTTAAAGTTACTTTCATTGCTTTAAATGTGAATTTCTCTTACTTAAGCCATTTGTGAGGTGAATCTAAAACTGGCACCATAGACTCCATGTGCAAATGGCCTCCTTCTGCGCCACAATGACTCTGAAATAATCACTGATAAATCCAAATGGAACGTGGGAGAAAGTTCCGTACCCAGAGAGTGTTTGGAATGTGGAACTGGCAACCTGACTGATTGGTTGAAGTGAATAGTGTTTAAAGGGGAAGAGATGAACACACAAGACTGAAGGGAATGGATGGACGTGATGGTCAGATGAGATGATATAGGGTGATTGGAAGATTTGAAACAGTATAAACACCAACTGTTGGAATGAATGATCTGTTTATGTGTTGTGCGTTCTATGTTATTCAACGCTTGTTGAGGTCATCTTTTGACTCTCAGTTCACAAGGCTCAGCAATGAATCTTTCCCTTATATTTTGCTCCTTTACTCGGAATGATTTTTGTTTCTTTTCTTTGCACTCTCTTACATGCACGTCACAGTTGCACTGAGGTGACCAAAACTGAGCACACATTGCACAGACTGCACAGACATGTGTTCTACTGTCCCACTTGTGGTTGGCTCAGTATTTTGTTACTCTTTTAAACAAAACCTTGGTGTACATGTGCATCAGTCGCTGAAAGTAAGCACATAGGTACAGCAGGCAGTAAAGAAGGCAAATGGTAGGTTGGCCTTCATCGCGAGAGGGTTTGAGTATAGGAATAGGGATGTTTTACTGCAATTGTATGGGGCATTGATGAGGCCACACCTGGAGCACTGTGTGCAGTTTTGGTGTCCTTCTCTGAGGAAGGATGTTCTTGCTATGGAGGGAGTGCAGTGAAGGTTTACCAGGCTGATTCATGGGATGGTGGGACTGTCATATGAGGAGAGACTAAATCAGTTGGGATTATATTCATTGGAGTTTAGAAGACTGAAAGGGGATCTCATAGAAACTTGTAAAATTTTAGCAGGATTAAGATTCAGAAAGAGTGTTTCCGATGGTGGGTGAGCTCAGAACTAGGGGTCATTGTTTGAGGATAAGGAGTAAACCTTTTAGGACAGAGGTGAGGAGAAATTTCTTCACCCAGAGAGTGGTGAATCTGAGGAATTCACTACCACAAAAAGTAGTTGTGGCTAAAATGTTATCTAATTTCAAGAAGGAATTACATTTAGCTCTTGGGGCTAAAAGGACATGGCGGCCGGTGGTTGGGGGGGGGGGGGGGGGAGGGGGGGGGGGGGGGGGGGGGGGGGGGAGAGAGGGATCAGGGTATTGAATTTGATGATCAGCCATGATCATAATGAATGGTGGAACAGGCTTGAAGGGCAAAATGCCCTCCTCCTGCTTTTATTTTTTATGTATGTTTCGATGTATAATTGTTGATGGTATTCTTTCCAAGTCCCTCTGTGCTGATCCTGTTCCATTTACTTTGTACTTTGATGGTGCATCATTTAATTTCCTCCAGTCTAAGACTGTATGGATTGCCCGTCACTCATTGCACTTGGGAGATGGTGACAGATGCATGCCCAATGGGGCGTGGGTGGCACATTCCCATCCCTGAAGACAATCAGAATGCAATGGGATTTATGACCATCGAGGTGCCAGCCCTCAAACTGACTTTTACTGAATACATTTTCAGAACTTGCCGTGGTGGGTTTTCAATGCATGACAGGTGCCCTAGATGAAAGCCACTAAGGTTATTTAATTTGCTATCCATCTGCTCATTTGTATAAATAAGTCAAATCCTCAGATAAAAACAAACAATAATTTATGTTTACATCGAGACTTTAACAGAATGGAATGTTCCAAAGTGTTTCACAGGAGTATTAAAATTCAAAGTATGACACCGCGTCACATAAGGAGATATTAGTAACATAGGAACATTGGGCAGCATGGTAGCATAGTGGTTAGCACAAATGCTTCACAGCTCCAGGGTCCCAGGTTCGAAACCCGACTTGGGTCACTGTCTGTGTGGAGTCTGCACGTTCTCCCCGTGTGTGCGTGGGTTTCCTCCGGGTGCTCCGGTTTCCTCCCACAGTCCAAAGATGTGCAGGTTAGGTGAATTGGCCATGATAAATTGCCCTTAGTGTCCAAATTGCCCTTAGTGTTAGGTGGGGTTACTGGGTTATGGGGATAGGGTGGCGGTATGGGCTTGGGTAGGGTGCTCTTTCCAAGAGCCGGTGCAGACTCGATGGGCCGAATGGCCTCCTTTTGCACTGTAATTCTATGAAATAAAGGAGTAGGCGATTCAGCGTCTCGAGCCGACTGTCATTCAGTTAGATCATGACTGACCATCTACCTCAATGCCACTTTCTTGCACTATCCCTATATTCTTTGATATCATTAATATCCAGAAAACGATAGCAAGACATCTGTACTCAACTCTCACGATGAAGGTCACTATACCATTTCTAATTGTTTGCTGCACCTGCATGTTAGCATGTTGTGAGCAAGAGCACCCAGGTCTCTTTGGACACCAACATTTCCAAACATTTCACCATTTGAGAAATATTCTGCCTCTCTGTTTTTTCTACTGAAGTGGATAACTTCACACTTCTTCACATAAGCCGCATGGTTCCCTAGTATTTCTGCGACATTTTCTGTATTTTCCTCAGTGAGGACAGACACAAAATAGTTTAGTTTCTCTACCATTTCCCTATTTTCCTCATAAAGAGGGAATGTTTCTGTCGACAGATGGGTTGCAAGAGGAGAAATTAGTGCTATTTAAATTAACACCTACTGGAAACACCCCCCCCCCCCCCCCCTCCCATAACGCAAGCAAATAACGATTGACTGAGAGAGCGAGACAGAGGGCCAACATTTTGTTCATCCACCCACACTCCTTGTGGCATGGCTTTTATGCACATGCTTGATGAAGCAATCTTGGGAGAGAATCCCCTTACCCCTCATCCCCCACCCCAACAGAAATACAAGATATAAACTTGGGCAGGACACAGAAATAATCCAAAAAAATTCAATAGTACAATCAAGACCACATTGGTACCGAACCAGACACATTCCTAAAAACATCCTCAATCGCTGCATCCATGGCACATCCACTTAAGAGGAGTATACTTATCCACACGGAGGCCACAAGAGACCCTTCTTTCTGATATACATACGTGGGCATTTCTTGACGCAGAACGCTCCATATGTATACTTGGCATTGGGATTGGGTTCCACTTGAAACGTAATAGTGTTGTAAAAGAATGGCAAAGGACACTGAATAACGCAGGCTCCACTGTCATTGAAATTGGTGCATGCCTGCAAAGGTAAAGAAAGTCATTGTTATAACAAATAAATGCGGCCATTTCAATCTATTCAATTAGGTGATAACTTGCTTTTTAATACAGAGTGCCATAATGAGGCACAGCCATATATATTACAGCCAGGAAAGAGGCCTTTCAGCCCGTTTTACCATGCTGCTGCTAGGTCTCTGACTAGAGCTGTCCACTCTAATCCCATTTCTTGTCTTGCACCCATAACCTCTGATATTCTTCCTTTTCAAATTTCTCAATGAAATGATGATATATTTTGGGTGCGGCATCACCCACAGTGAGAATTTCTTCTGAAGAGTTCTGTGTGAAGTGAATTTGGACCCGCTTGAACCAGTTACTGGTGAGTTTAAGGACAAAACCACCCCAGATTTCATTCCTCAAAATGGTCAAATGTAATATTGATAACTTGAGCAGATCGTTGTCGGAACAAAGCTTTTACTCTGTGTCTAACCTATGCTCTACCTGACCCAGGATTGTTCACGGAGCTTTATACTGTAGCATTCCTGTGCTGTACCTGTCCTGGGAAAGATTAATAACAAATGAGAGAGGAAGCTTTTGTCTGTATGGGCTCTGTCGGCCTCATTCTGTGCCATTAAATCTTTCTGTGTTTCTGTGATAATGCTATGCTTTTGCTGGGAGTGATTGATGGGCAAGCCAGCAAAATCTCTTTCTTTTTTAAACAACAAAAGTATACACTTACCCTTTATCACCAATATTACTTATTACTGCCTTGTTCTAGCGAACCAATGCATAAGTTACCCATTATCACCAGTATAACTTTATTATCATATTCTAACTGACCAAGCTGCATGTTATCCTTTATTACTATTGCCTTATTGCAACCATAAACTAATTAATCAAGGTCTGTGTTACTCTTTATCAAGTAATGATGTGTGTCAAGAGAACACAACCACAAGAAAACACATTCTCTAACCTAAGGTACCTCTGCCAGGATACCAGTACAGTGTGAACTTGTGAAAGTACATTATTGTGTATTATATACCAGACAATCAGTACTTAAAAGTTAGCTTAAAGACAACTGTTGCTTCATTAGGGAATTATTGGACACGCAAGTTCTGAGAATGCCACTGCCATTATGGCTGCAGGTCAGGAGTCTATACCACAGCAGACAGCACTAATCTTTTAGTGCCACTCATAAAAAGTTAGATGGCCTAAGGATACAGATTGAGAATTCATTGCAACAGAAACAGCCCAGATGGAAATGAGTCCTTCTCTATTTAATTGCCACAGTAAAGTACAATGAGGCACTGCATCACAATGATGCAATCTTTAAAACAAAGCTAACCCAGCAAGGTAAATTTCTTGTCTCAGATGATCTACCAATTCCTCATCTGCAAAACAAAATCCACTAATTGTGACAGTTTCAAGAACTGTTTATAGGAATGCTCGTGCTTTTATAATGGTTGACGCACAAACCCAAAGGTGAGGCAATGGCTCAGTGATACTGTAATGCACTTGAAATAGATGAATGTTACTGTAATGAATTTGAAGTGAGTCAGTGATACTGTAATTAATTTTAAATAGATCAATGTTATTGTAATGAATCTGAATTGGGTCATTGTTACCATAGTCAACTTGAATTGGGTCAACATTACTGTAATGGATTTGAATTGTGTCAGTGTTGCTGTAATGAATTTGAATCAGTTCAGTGTTACTGTGATGGACCTGAATTGGTTCAGTGTCAGTGCAATGAATTTGAATTGCGTCAGTGTTGCTGTAATGGATTTGCATTGGACAGTGTTACTGTAATGGGTTTGAATTGGGTGAGTGTCAGTGTAGTGAATTTGAATTGGGTCAGTGTTACTGTAATGGATTGTATTGGTTTAGTGTCAGTGTAATGAAATTGAATTGGGTCAGTGTTACTGTAATAGATTTGAATTGGGTCAGTGTTACTGTAATAGATTTGAATTGGGTCAGTGTTACTGTAATGAATTTGAGGGGAAGGGGGTTGCCTTGAATGGGGGACACCATGCTAGTAGGTAGGCTATTTAATGGGATTGCATTGGGGTCGATCTGTAGAGGGTCTGGGGGAGGAGGGGTGGGGTGTGTTCGTTTTTTGTTTCTTTGTTTATTAGGAGAGGGGGGAGGGGTGGGGAAAGGTGGGACCCTGACTTGGGCGGGGTTGGTGTGGCGCAGTTGGTTATGGGAAGATGGTGACTGACATGTTGGGGTGGCCCAGAGGAGGGGCAAGGCGTGGACTTGGGGGGGCTGGTGAAAGAGGGACAATGGATGATCAGGAGAGAAGGACTGGGCTGGGGTGGGGAGGGAAGCCCGGAGGTGTTGAATGGACCAATTAAGAGGCCTTGCGTTTTCGCATATTTAAGGGATTTGAAGGCGGATGTGGTGTTTCTTCAGGAGATGCATTTGAAGGTGGGGGACCTGACAAGGTTGAGGAAGGACTGGGTGGGCCAGGTATTCCATTCGGGGTTGGATAAAAAGAAGAGGGGGGTGGCAGTGTTGATCAATAAGAGAGGGCCTTTGAGTATAGTGACAGACCCTGGCGGTAGATTTGTGATGGTGAGTGGGAGGTTGGAGCCCGTGGTGCTGGTGAATGTGTATGCCCTAAACTTGGATGATGTGTATGCCCTAAACTTGGATGATGTGGAGTTTTTGAGGCAGGTGTTGGCAAAGATTCCGGACCTGGACACGCCCTGCCTGATTATTGGGGACGGGGGGTGTTTAGTACGGTGCTGGACTCTAGGCTGGACCGGTCTGAACGTGCTGGCCATAGCAAAGCAGCTGATGGAGTTATGAAATGCTTGGCAGGTGTAGACCCATGGCCATTTGAAAGGCCAAGTGTGAAGAGTTTGAGATTGGTGGAGGCCATTCTGAGGGTTGACCTCAGGCACTCGGCGTCTGAGGAGGCGCCGTTGAAGGAGAGACAGAAGCTTCAGATGAAGTTTGGACTTGTGTCCACGGGAAAGGCGGTGGTGCATTGCGTAGGGCAGGGGGACAGTATATGAATATGGGGAGAAAACCAGCAGGATGCTTGTGCACAGTTGAGGAGGCAGGTGACGGGGAGGGAAATTAGGAGGATGAGAGATGGCGGAGGTATGGTAGTTACGGAGTCAGAGGAGGTGAATGGGGTGTTTAATGTGGGGTGTTTGAGGCGTTTTACCGGAAATTGTACAACTCGGAGCCACCAGTGGGGGCTGAGGGCATGGGGCAGTTTTTGGATGGGCTGCAATTCCCGAGGGTGGCAGAGGCGAAGGTGCAGAAATTTGGGGCCCCGATCGGGCTGAGGCAGGTAAGGGATTACGTGGGGTCGTTGCAGATGGGAAGACCCGGGGTCGGATAGGTTCACAACCAAGTTTTACAAGATGTTTGGGTTGGAGCTGGGGCCTCTGTTAGTCGAGATGTATAATGAGTCGATGGTTAGGGGAGAGCTCCACCCCCCTCACACGTTGTCTCAGGCTTTGATATCGCTCGTTTTAAAGAAAGACAAGGACCCGGAGCAGTGTGGGTCGTACTGCCTGATTTCACCATTGGATGTAGATGTGAAGCTGTTGCCGAAGGTACGGGCGACATGGATAGAGCTTTGTGTGCCAGGGGTGATAGGTGAAGATCAGACGGGATTTGTGAAGGGGCGGCAGATATAGACGTATGTTCAGAAGTTACTGAATGTCATAATGATGCCCTCAGAGGACAAGAAGTGGAAGTAGCTGTGGCAATAGAGAAGGCATTCAATCAGGTGGAGTGGACGTACTTATTCGAGGTGCTGGAGCGGTTTGGGTTTGGGCAGGGATTCGTGGACTGGTTCAGCTGTTTTATAAAGCAGCTAAGGCAAATGTTCGGATGAACAGGATCAGCTCGGAGTACATTGGGGTGCACCGGGGGATGAGGCAGGGGTATCGCTCTCCCCGCTGCTCTTTACCTGGCAATTGAGCCCTGGGGAGGGGGGGGGGGAACACTAAGTTTCTTTGTATGCAGATGATGCTCTGCTGTGTATTTCGGACCGGGTTGGGAGCTTTGACAGGATCATGGGGAATTTGGGGGAGTTTGGTCTCTTTTCGGGGTATAAACTCAACATGGGAGAATGCCTGGGGATAGGGCAGGGGCTTGGGGGGGGGGGGGGGGGGGGGGGCTGCTGTCACTTCGATTGGTAGGGGCAAGTTTTTGTTACTTTGGGATACAAGGGGCGCGGAGTTGGGCTCAGTCGCGTAACTTGGACTGGCACGGTTGGTGAAGAGAATGAAGTCGCATGTGAGAGGGGCTGGTTTAGCACAGGGCTAAATCACTGGCTTTGAAAGCAGACCAAGGCTGGCCAGCAGCACGGTTCAATTACCGTACCAGTCTCCCCGAGCAGGCACCCGAATGTGGCGACAAGGGGCTTTTCACAGTAACTTCATTTGAAGCCTGCTTGTGACAATAAGCCATTTTTATTTTCATGTGGTGCCATTGTGGTTAGCTGGTCCAGTCCAGACGGTAAAAATGACAGTGTTGCCAAAGTTTTTGCTTGTGTTTCAGAACCTCCTCATTTTTTTGCCCAAGTCCTTTTTTAGGGTGGTTGTGGGGGACGGTGGGGGGTTGGGTCCAGGATGTTTTGGCTGTTTGCGGTTGCCGCAGTTGGTTTTTCTGTTTTTTCTTCCCTGTTGTGTATATATTTGAAAATGCTTCCAATAAATGTTTTTTTTTAAACGGGTTATGGTACTGCAATAAACTTGAAGTTGGCCGATGTTACTTGCGGTCACATACAAAGCAATCGGTGTCCTTTGGCCCCAAGCAGCCGCCCGCACATTCCCGATGGCAGCAGTCACTAACAAACGGGCTGAAGCATCGCTCGTCGCACTGCTGCGCGCACACCGTCCTGGTGACTGCAAAGAAAAACAGCACATGTAACTCCAAAGTGGGGGCACGTTATTGTCATCCTTCCCTTTCAGGGGAAGAACTGTTCAACAGTTTGGTCTCCGTTTTATGCTGTTCCATTTTAGGCACACTTTGCACACGCTAATTACTGAGGGAATAATTCCAGCATACACAAGGAAGTTCTCGTCAAGCATCTTTTAGTGAGGGATAAACAAATATAAACACTTCTAATTAATGTTTACCTCACATCATTACTTTATACCCTATAGATTGGTAAAATAGTTTCTCTTCAAATGCTTTTCACGAGCAAGAGTTTAACATAAAGATCGAACCATTTATTGGAAGTGATGATGGAACTTTCAGGAGAGTGACTCGTTCTCCTCACCATGTCTCAACATATTCATCAGCAGCTTCATGCCCTCAGACAAACCTTGATTCTTTTCTCTGGACACAAATCCATAGCACGAACATTAATTTGTTTACCCCCACGTAAAACATCATCTCGGAAATAATTGACAATACATTTATGCCCGAACTGGGAGAGATAAACATTTTTGCTAAAGGCAAGCTTGTGTGCAAGGGATTTGACAGGGAAAGTGGGTGAATCTCTCTGGGTCCTGAAATGTAGTGCTGCTGTAACTAAGTTACACCATACACTGGACACAGTGGTGATGGTTCGAATATTTAGCATGTGAATATTCCAGTCTAATCTGAGATCTTCTGCAATGATGCAAAGTCCAATCGTGTAAGTAAAATGGCAAACAGTACGCTCACATATATATATATATATATATTTAATACACTGAGACTGAATATACTGCCACATCAAAACATCCTGACAGGATAAGGCAACTGACGGAGTGCTCTGATTGACAGTTTGATATTATGGAAGAAGCAGTTTGTTCAAATTCACTGACAGTAAATGGCCAGCTCGCCTAGAAATTGCCGTGTTCAATATTGATTCAGGGACTCGCTAATTTAAAGGAAGAGCAGAAGCTTCTGCTTCTCCCGAGTTGTGAGCCTGACCTGGGACCTGACTTTTATACTTTGCAGAAAAGCACTGTAATCCTGAGACCGACTGCTCACAGCTGCTGAGCTGAAGTTGAGGCTGCTAAAAGCATAATTAAGAGGATCGCAGTGAGGGTACAGGCTGAGATTAGGCACTTTAGTTCTATCAGTTACCGCTGATCCACACGGTGTATTCTTCTTCCCTTTTGTGCAATCGGTAATGGAGGATTAATACTCCAATTTTCATTATAATGGGCAGTAATTTCACTATTATAGCCATCTCCTTCCATTCTCTTATTATAGAAAGTGAACTGAGATATTGGTATTTTTTCATTCCGTAAATTGAGCTTCACTCTATTCAATTTTTACAAAAATTGTGTCTAACATGCTTGTGCGCATGAGCTTGCGTGTATGTGTGAAAGTGTTGTTAATTTGTCCCTGCTGGAGAACTATTTGAGAGCCAGGCATTGCTCCAGCAATTTCTTCCTGCAATGATTCACTGGCGGACATGAAACTCCTGGGGCGAAATTCTCCGACCCCCATGACGGGTCGGAGAATAGCGGGAGGGCCTTCCCGACATTTTTCCCGCCCTCCCACTATTCTCCCCCCCCCCCCCCCGCCCAACTCCCGACACGAATCGCTGCCGCCGTTTTTTTACGGCCGGCAGCGATTCACAGCTGTTCGATGGGCCGAAGTCCCAGCCCTTTACGCTGTTTTTACGAACGGCAAACAGACCTGGTCTGGCCGTTCGTAAAAACGGCGGGAACAACTCGCTTTTTATAACCATGGCACCGATTGGCACGGCAGTACCACGGCCGTGCCAAGGGTGCCATGGGCCCGCGATCGGTGGGCATCGATCGCGGGCAGCGGACCCGATGCCCGCGCACTATTTGTCCTTCCGCCGCCCCGCAGTATCCATTCGCGGGGCGGCTGAGGGGCATCCCGGCCCGCGCATGCGCGGGTTTCGCGCAAATACGCGATGACGTCATCAGCGCATGCGCGGGTTGGAGTCTTCCAATCCGCGCATGCGCGGCTGACGTCATATGACGCGTCAGCCGGCGCTAACTCCGGCAAGTGGGCTTAACGAAATTCGTTAAGCCCGTGATGCCGGAGCTTGCGGCGTCGGGCTGCTAGCCCCGACCGGGGACCAGAATCGGTTCCCGGTCGGGAAGGGGCGCGCTGATTTCTTACGATTTCTCCCGTTTTGGGAGAATCGCGCCCCTGGTGTAAAATAAAGTTGTCATCGCCTCAGATGACCACGGGCTGCTCTCTCCTTTGAGGGGGAGAGCTGACTGGTGGTGATTTAACATGAAGATCACCGCATCTCAGGCAAGGGACACAGTTGAGAAGGTGAAGCCTTCATTAATATCTTCAGCACCTACAAGAATTTAACCCGTGTGGTTGTCTTCGCTCTGCATCACGAAGCAGCCGTCTAGCCAACTGAACAAAACTTTTCCCCATAGTTTGGTGATGGAGACGTTCAAGTTCAAGGCTGTAACTGAGGAAATTATTTAATAACTGAGAGTGGAGGCCACTGTGCTGACTTTATGAATGTTGTCAGTCATGTTACTTTTAGATTTTTTTTAATTTACCAAAAATCCAACTGATTCAACTTTCAAATGATTACGAATATGATCATCAGTGTAAGCGGGCATAGGCACATGTGTGTGAATGTACATATTTGTGTGTGCACGGGCAAGTGCATGTACATATGTGCAAATACATATATATGCACCAAGCCAGACAAGATGGTACTGGAGGGTGGCGACTCTGCGAGCTCTCCCCCAAGGATCCTCTTCCTACATTCCAGTGTGGAGCGATCTGCCTTGACTGTACGCAGAACAACACTTTTCACTGTACCTCGCTGCACGTGACAATAAATCTAAATCTAATCTAATACAGGTGCACAGACATAGATATAACAGATGTCTATGTGTGTGCATGTAAGTATACTTTTGATGCATTTATCCATATAAATGTTTGTGTATGTTTGGCCCCCTTATCCTGAAACTGTGGCCCTGGTGTTCTGGATGCTCCCATCAGGGGAACAACCAGTTAAGCCTTCTAAAGGTCTTTCAATGAGATCACCTTTCATTCTTCAAAACTCCCAAGAGAATAGGTTTAATTTACCTAGGCTTTAAATCATAGGAAAACCCTTTCATCCAGGAATCGATCGAGTAAACCTTTGCTATACCGCCTCTGCCATATATTAGTTAATAAATGTTTTATTCGGGCAAATAACTATTTGAAGAGAGTGAGGTGAAGACTACTGTCTTTCCTGACTCGTAACTCCTAACTAACAGGAAAACCTCTGCTCAACCCCAGGATTTGAGCGCTCCGGTCCGATTGGCCCTACGGATGACATGACCTTCAGAAAACCTGCCCCTTAAAGGGGCATGCTACCTCATCCCTCACCCTTTATGTCCCTAATTAACACATTACATCCATTGGGAGCATCATAATTCACCAGCGGCTACTCCCATAGTAGTGGTAACTTTGGTTTAAACCTCAATTGGTTGACTCTCGACTTGCAAAAGTGTGTCTGTGCAGATAATTTACTGAGTTCCCCCTGAAACATTGCTTGGCTCCTCCTTAGGGTAGCTTGTGACAGCATTACTTTCATCCATGGCAATATTCCAACTCCATCTGCAAGTTTGCTGATGACACGACCATAGTGGGTTGGATCTCGAATAACGATGAGTCAGAATACATGAGGGAGATAGAGAACCTAGTGGAGCGATGCAATGACGACAAACTATCCCTCAATGCCAGCACAACTAAAGAGCTGGTCATCGACTTCAGGAAGCAAAGTACTGTACACACCCCTGTCAGCATCAACGGGGCCGAGGTGGAGATGGTTGGCAGTTTCAAATTCCGAGGGTACACATCTCCAAAAATCTGTCCCGGTCCACCCATGTCGATGCTACCACCAAGAAAGCACAACAGCGCCTATACTTCCTCAGGAAACTAAGGATATTCGGCATGTCCACACTGACTCTTACCAACTTTTTCAGATGCACCATAGAAAGCAACCTAGCTGACTGCATCAGAGCTTGGTATGGCAACTGCTCAGCCCAAGACTGCACAAAACGTCAGAGCGTCATGAACACAGCCCAGTCTATCACACAAACTTGCCTCCCATCTATTGACTCCATCTACACCTCTCGCTGCCTTGGGAAAGCAGGCAGCATAATCAAACACCCCTCCCATCCGGCTTACTCACTCTTCCAACTTCTTCCATCGGGCAGGAGATACAAAAGTCTGAGAACACGCACAAACAGATTCAAAAGCAGCTTCTTCCCCGCTGTTACCAGACTCCTAAACGACCCTCTTATGGACTGGCCTGATTAATACTACACTCCTGTATGCTTCACCTGATGCTGGCATCTATGCATTTACATTGTGTACCTTGTGTTGCCCTATTATGTCTTTTCTTTTTCTTTTCATTTCTTTTCATGTACTGAATGATCTATTTGAGCTGCTCGCAGAAAAATACTTTTCACTGTACCTCGGTACATGTGACAGTAAACAAATCCATTCCAATCCAATCAGTGACAAGCATACTAGGGATGGGCTGTCCCACTGGTTCAGTGTGCGGTTCTCTCCTCAAATGGTCCTGGTGTTTCTTCACTTTTTTTCCTTGAACATCTATCTCATACAAAACTGGACCTGTTCTGGCCATGACCATTCCAGGGATCCAATTGGGATCAGCACCAAAATCCTTCACATATTTAGAATGGCCCAGTGGCACAACGGTTAGCATTGCTGCCTCACACCACCAGAGACCCGGGTTCAATTCCAGCCTTGGGTGACTGTGAGGAGTTTGTATGTTCTCCACCTGTCTGGCTAGGTTTCTTCCGGGTGCTTCGCTTTCCTCTCACAGACCAATGATGTACAGATTAGATGGATTGGCCATAGGTGGGGTTACTGGGATGGGGTGAGGACGTAGACCAAGTTAGAGTCTGTGCTGCCTCCATGGCTGACTGGCCTCCTTCAGCACTTTAGGAATTCTATGATTCTATCTACCAAACCACCTAACTGCACGTCTTTGGTTCTATGTTGAACGCTTGTGGTTCTCATGAAATATTGGAACCCTTCAGTCGTGAAAGCAGTCCCATTATCTGAGACCACCAGCACATTGGACAACATGTGGGTGGCGAATGTCTGTCGCAATTGTTGGGGATGAGGTCTTAGACTTCATTTCGTATATGTTCAATCATGTGGAGTCAGCGTCTATGATGAGCAAGAACATATGGAGCCCATAAATTGCCCTGCAAAATCAATGAATAGTTACACCCATGGTCGCCCTGACCACTCCCAAACATGAATTAAGGCAGCAGATGGCAGATTTTCCTGCTTCTTACACTGGCCACATTGTTTGACCAGATTCTCAGCCAGTATCGATCCAGGGCCAATGTACATAACAGAGTGTGAGCATTTTCATACTTCGCATCACAGAATGGACACAGTGTAGTTATTGCAATAATAGCTGTCCAGCGGGAGTGGGAATGACCACTCTTGCTCCCACACACTCATACACACACTCACACAGGCTACACAGAGGCCGCTCAGTGCAAACACACACACAAACGTTAAACAGAGACTGTTCAGAACAATTGCACCCACAGAACACAGAGGCTTCTTAGTACAAACGGACACAGAGTCAGTGCAAACACACACACAACACAGAGGCTGCTCCGTGCAAACACACACACACAACACAGAGGCTGCTCCGTGCAAACACACACACAACACAGAGGCTGCTCCGTGCAAACACACACACAACACAGAGGCTGCTCCGTGCAAACACACACAACACAGAGGCTGCTCCGTGCACGCACACACACAACACAGAGGCTGCTCCGTGCAAACACACACACACAACACAGAGATTGCTCCGTGCAAACACACACATAACACAGAGGCTGCTCAGTGCAAACACAAACACACACACAACACAGAGGCTGCTCATTGCACACACACACACACACACAACACAGAGGCTGCTCATTGCACACACACACACACAACACAGAGACTGCTCCGTGCAAACACACACACAACACAGAGGCTGCTCCGTGCAAACACACACACAACACAGAGGCTGCTCCGTGCACGCACACACACAACACAGAGGCTGCTCCGTGCAAACACACACACACAACACAGAGGCTGCTCCGTGCAAACACACACACAACACAGAGGCTGCTCCGTGCAAACACACACACAACACAGAGGCTGCTCCGTGCAAACACACACACAACACAGAGGCTGCTCCGTGCACGCACACACACAACACAGAGGCTGCTCCGTGCAAACACACACACACAACACAGAGATTGCTCCGTGCAAACACACACACAACACAGAGGCTGCTCAGTGCAAACACAAACACACACACAACACAGAGGCTGCTCATTGCACACACACACACACACAACACAGAGGCTGCTCATTGCACACACACACACACAACACAGAGACTGCTCCGTGCAAACACACACAAAACACAGAGGCTGCTCCGTGCAAACACACACACAACACAGAGGCTGCTCCGTGCAAACACACACAACACAAAGGCTGCTCAGTGTAAACAAACACACACACAGACTGCTCCGTGCAAACACACACACACACACACACACAGACACTGCTCCGTGCAAACACACACACACACACAGACTGCTCTGTGCAAACACACACACACACACACACAGAGACTGCTCCGTGCAAACACACACACACACACACACACACAGAGACTGCTCCGTGCAAACACACACACATACACACACACAGAGACTGCTCCGTGCAAACACACACACATACACACACACAGAGACTGCTCCGTGCAAACACACACACACACACACACACACACACAGAGACTGCTCCCTGCAAACACACACACACAACACAGTTGCTGCTCCGTGCAAACTCTCACACACAACACAGTGGCTGCTCCGTGCACACACACACACACACACACACACAGAGGCTGTTCAGTGCAAACACACACACACACACAGGCTGCTCCGTGCAAACACACACACACACAACACAGAGGCTGCTCCGTGCAAACACACACACACAACACAGAGGCTGCTCCGTGCAAACACACACACACAACACAGAGGCTGCTCTGTGCAAACACACACACACAGACTGCTCCGTGCACGCACACACACACAACACAGAGGCTGCCCAGTGCAAACACATACACACAACACAGAGACTGCTCCGTGCAAACACACACACACAACACAGAGACTGCTCCGTGCAAACACACACAAAACACAGAGGCTGCTCCGTGCAAACACACACACAACACAGAGACTGCTCCGTGCAAACACACACACAAATCAGAGGCTGCTCCGTGCAAACACACACACACACACAACACAGAGGCTGCTCCGTGCAAACACACACACACAACACAGAGACTGCTCTGTGCAAACACACACACACAATACAGAGGCTGCTCATTGCACACACACAACACAGAGGCTGCTCCGTGCAAACACACACAACACAGAGGCTGCTCCGTGCAAACACACACACACAACACAGAGACTGCTCTGTGCAAACACACACACACAATACAGAGGCTGCTCATTGCACACACACAACACAGAGGCTGCTCCGTGCAAACACACACAACACAGAGGCTGCTCCATGCAAACACACACACAACACAGAGGCTGCTCAGTGCAAACACAAACACACACACAACACAGAGGCTGCTCATTGCACACACACACACACACACACACAACACAGAGGCTGCTCATTGCACACACACACACACACAACACAGAGACTGCTCCGTGCAAATACACACACAACACAGAGACTGCTCCGTGCAAACACACACAAAACACAGAGGCTGCTCCGTGCAAACACACACAAAACACAGAGGCTGCTCAGTGTAAACACACACACAACACAGAGGCTGCTCCGTGCAAACACACACAACACAAAGGCTGCTCAGTGCAAACACACACACACACAGACTGCTCCGTGCAAACACACACACACACACACACACAGACTGCTCCGTGCAAACACACACACACACACACACACAGAGACTGCTCCGTGCAAACACACACACACACACACACACACACAGAGACTGCTCCGTGCAAACACACACACACAACACAGTTGCTGCTCCGTGCAAACTCTCACACACAACACAGTGGCTGCTCCGTGCACACACACACACACACACACACACACAGGCTGCTCCGTGCAAACACACACACACAACACAGAGGCTGCTCCGTGCAAACACACACACACAACACAGAGGCTGCTCTGTGCAAACACACACACACAGACTGCTCCGTGCACGCACACACACACAACACAGAGGCTGCCCAGTGCAAACACATACACAGAACACAGAGACTGCTCCGTGCAAACACACACACACAACACAGAGACTGCTCCGTGCAAACACATACAAAACACAGAGGCTGCTCCGTGCAAACACACACACAACACAGAGACTGCTCCGTGCAAACACACACACAAATCAGAGGCTGCTCCGTGCAAACACACACACACACAACACAGAGGCTGCTCCATGCAAACACACACACAACTCAGAGGCTGCTCCGTGCAAACACACACACACAACACAGAGACTGCTCCATGCAAACACACACACACAACACAGAGACTGCTCTGTGCAAACACACACACACAATACAGAGGCTGCTCATTGCACACACACAACACAGAGGCTGCTTATTGCAAACACAAACACACACACAACACAGAGGCTGCTCATTGCAAACACAAACACACACACAACACAAAGGCTGCTCAGTGCAAACACACACACACACACACACACAGACTGCTCCGTGCAAACACACACAACACAGAGGCTGCTCAGTGCAAACACACACACACACACACAGAGAGACTGCTCCGTGCAAACACACACACACACACACACACACAGAGACTGCTCCGTGCAAACACACACAACACAGAGGCTGCTCAATGCAAACACACACACAACACAGAGACTGCTCCGTGCAAACACACACACACAACACAGAGGCTGCTCAGGGCAAACACACACACAACACAGAGACTGCTCCGTGCAAACACACACACACACACACACAGACTGCTCCGTGCAAACACACACACACACACACACACACAGAGACTGCTCCGTGCAAACACACACACACACACACAGAGACTGCTCCGTGCAAACACACACACATACACACACACAGAGACTGCTCCGTGCAAACACACACACACACACACAGAGACTGCTCCGTGCAAACACACACACACACAACACAGCTGCTGCTCCGTGCAAACTCACACACACAACACAGTGGCTGCTCCGTGCACACACACACACACACAGAGAGGCTGTTCAGTGCAAACACACACACACACACAGGCTGCTCCGTGCAAACACACACACAACACAGAGGCTGCTCCGTGCAAACACACACACAACACAGAGGCTGCTCCGTGCAAACACACACACACAACACAGAGGCTGCTCTGTGCAAACACACACACACAGACTGCTCCGTGCACGCACACACACACACACAGAGACTGCTCCATGCAAACACACACAACACAGAGGCTGCTCAGTGCAAACACACACACAACACAGAGACTGCTCCGTGCAAACACACACATACAACACAGAGACTGCTCTGTGCAAACACACACACACACACACACACACAGACTGCTCCGTGCACGCACACACACACACACAGAGACTGCTCCATGCAAACACACACAACACAGAGGCTGCTCAGTGCAAACACACACACAACACAGAGACTGCTCCGTGCAAACACACACATACAACACAGAGACTGCTCTGTGCAAACACACACACACAATACAGAGGCTGCTCATTGCACACACACAACACAGAGGCTGCTCATTGCAAACACAAACACACACACAACACAGAGGCTGCTCATTGCAAACACAAACACACAAACACCACAGAGGCTGCTCATTGCAAACACACACACACACACACACACAGACACTGCTCCGTGCAAACACACACAGCACAGAGGCTGCTCAGTGCAAACACACACACACACAGAGAGACTGCTCCGTGCAAACACACACACACACACACACACACAGAGACTGCTCCGTGCAAACACACACAACACAGAGGCTGCTCAGTGCAAACACACACACAACACAGAGACTGCTCCGTGCAAACACACACACACAACACAGAGGCTGCTCAGTGCAAACACACACACAACACAGAGACTGCTCCGTGCAAACACACACACACACACACAGACTGCTCCGTGCAAACACACACACACACACACACACACACACAGAGACTGCTCCGTGCAAACACACACACACAACACAGAGATTGCTCCGTGCAAACACACACACAACACAGAGGCTGCTCAGTGCAAACACAAACACACACACAACACAGAGGCTGCTCATTGCACACACACACACACACACAACACAGAGGCTGCTCATTGCACACACACACACACAACACAGAGACTGCTCCGTGCAAACACACACACAACACAGAGGCTGCTCCGTGCAAACACACACACAACACAGAGGCTGCTCCGTGCACGCACACACACAACACAGAGGCTGCTCCGTGCAAACACACACACACAACACAGAGGCTGCTCCGTGCAAACACACACACAACACAGAGGCTGCTCCGTGCAAACACACACACAACACAGAGGCTGCTCCGTGCAAACACACACACAACACAGAGGCTGCTCCGTGCACGCACACACACAACACAGAGGCTGCTCCGTGCAAACACACACACACAACACAGAGATTGCTCCGTGCAAACACACACACAACACAGAGGCTGCTCAGTGCAAACACAAACACACACACAACACAGAGGCTGCTCATTGCACACACACACACACACAACACAGAGGCTGCTCATTGCACACACACACACACAACACAGAGACTGCTCCGTGCAAACACACACAAAACACAGAGGCTGCTCCGTGCAAACACACACACAACACAGAGGCTGCTCCGTGCAAACACACACAACACAAAGGCTGCTCAGTGTAAACAAACACACACACAGACTGCTCCGTGCAAACACACACACACACACACACACAGACACTGCTCCGTGCAAACACACACACACACAGACTGCTCTGTGCAAACACACACACACACACACACACAGAGACTGCTCCGTGCAAACACACACACACACACACACACACACACAGAGACTGCTCCGTGCAAACACACACACATACACACACACAGAGACTGCTCCGTGCAAACACACACACATACACACACACAGAGACTGCTCCGTGCAAACACACACACACACACACACACACACAGAGACTGCTCCCTGCAAACACACACACACAACACAGTTGCTGCTCCGTGCAAACTCTCACACACAACACAGTGGCTGCTCCGTGCACACACACACACACACACACAGAGGCTGTTCAGTGCAAACACACACACACACACAGGCTGCTCCGTGCAAACACACACACACACAACACAGAGGCTGCTCCGTGCAAACACACACACACAACACAGAGGCTGCTCCGTGCAAACACACACACACAACACAGAGGCTGCTCTGTGCAAACACACACACACAGACTGCTCCGTGCACGCACACACACACAACACAGAGGCTGCCCAGTGCAAACACATACACACAACACAGAGACTGCTCCGTGCAAACACACACACACAACACAGAGACTGCTCCGTGCAAACACACACAAAACACAGAGGCTGCTCCGTGCAAACACACACACAACACAGAGACTGCTCCGTGCAAACACACACACAAATCAGAGGCTGCTCCGTGCAAACACACACACACACACAACACAGAGGCTGCTCCGTGCAAACACACACACACAACACAGAGACTGCTCTGTGCAAACACACACACACAATACAGAGGCTGCTCATTGCACACACACAACACAGAGGCTGCTCCGTGCAAACACACACAACACAGAGGCTGCTCCGTGCAAACACACACACACAACACAGAGACTGCTCTGTGCAAACACACACACACAATACAGAGGCTGCTCATTGCACACACACAACACAGAGGCTGCTCCGTGCAAACACACACAACACAGAGGCTGCTCCATGCAAACACACACACAACACAGAGGCTGCTCAGTGCAAACACAAACACACACACAACACAGAGGCTGCTCATTGCACACACACACACACACACACACAACACAGAGGCTGCTCATTGCACACACACACACACACAACACAGAGACTGCTCCGTGCAAATACACACACAACACAGAGACTGCTCCGTGCAAACACACACAAAACACAGAGGCTGCTCCGTGCAAACACACACAAAACACAGAGGCTGCTCAGTGTAAACACACACACAACACAGAGGCTGCTCCGTGCAAACACACACAACACAAAGGCTGCTCAGTGCAAACACACACACACACAGACTGCTCCGTGCAAACACACACACACACACACACACAGACTGCTCCGTGCAAACACACACACACACACACACACAGAGACTGCTCCGTGCAAACACACACACACACACACACACACAGAGACTGCTCCGTGCAAACACACACACACAACACAGTTGCTGCTCCGTGCAAACTCTCACACACAACACAGTGGCTGCTCCGTGCACACACACACACACACACACACACAGGCTGCTCCGTGCAAACACACACACACAACACAGAGGCTGCTCCGTGCAAACACACACACACAACACAGAGGCTGCTCTGTGCAAACACACACACACAGACTGCTCCGTGCACGCACACACACACAACACAGAGGCTGCCCAGTGCAAACACATACACAGAACACAGAGACTGCTCCGTGCAAACACACACACACAACACAGAGACTGCTCCGTGCAAACACATACAAAACACAGAGGCTGCTCCGTGCAAACACACACACAACACAGAGACTGCTCCGTGCAAACACACACACAAATCAGAGGCTGCTCCGTGCAAACACACACACACACAACACAGAGGCTGCTCCATGCAAACACACACACAACTCAGAGGCTGCTCCGTGCAAACACACACACACAACACAGAGACTGCTCCATGCAAACACACACACACAACACAGAGACTGCTCTGTGCAAACACACACACACAATACAGAGGCTGCTCATTGCACACACACAACACAGAGGCTGCTTATTGCAAACACAAACACACACACAACACAGAGGCTGCTCATTGCAAACACAAACACACACACAACACAAAGGCTGCTCAGTGCAAACACACACACACACACACACACAGACTGCTCCGTGCAAACACACACAACACAGAGGCTGCTCAGTGCAAACACACACACACACACACAGAGAGACTGCTCCGTGCAAACACACACACACACACACACACACAGAGACTGCTCCGTGCAAACACACACAACACAGAGGCTGCTCAATGCAAACACACACACAACACAGAGACTGCTCCGTGCAAACACACACACACAACACAGAGGCTGCTCAGGGCAAACACACACACAACACAGAGACTGCTCCGTGCAAACACACACACACACACACAGACTGCTCCGTGCAAACACACACACACACACACACACACACACAGAGACTGCTCCGTGCAAACACACACACACACACACAGAGACTGCTCCGTGCAAACACACACACATACACACACACAGAGACTGCTCCGTGCAAACACACACACACACACACACACACAGAGACTGCTCCGTGCAAACACACACACACACAACACAGCTGCTGCTCCGTGCAAACTCACACACACAACACAGTGGCTGCTCCGTGCACACACACACACACACAGAGAGGCTGTTCAGTGCAAACACACACACACACACAGGCTGCTCCGTGCAAACACACACACAACACAGAGGCTGCTCCGTGCAAACACACACACAACACAGAGGCTGCTCCGTGCAAACACACACACACAACACAGAGGCTGCTCTGTGCAAACACACACACACAGACTGCTCCGTGCACGCACACACACACACACAGAGACTGCTCCATGCAAACACACACAACACAGAGGCTGCTCAGTGCAAACACACACACAACACAGAGACTGCTCCGTGCAAACACACACATACAACACAGAGACTGCTCTGTGCAAACACACACACACACACACACACAGACTGCTCCGTGCACGCACACACACACACACAGAGACTGCTCCATGCAAACACACACAACACAGAGGCTGCTCAGTGCAAACACACACACAACACAGAGACTGCTCCGTGCAAACACACACATACAACACAGAGACTGCTCTGTGCAAACACACACACACAATACAGAGGCTGCTCATTGCACACACACAACACAGAGGCTGCTCATTGCAAACACAAACACACACACAACACAGAGGCTGCTCATTGCAAACACAAACACACAAACACCACAGAGGCTGCTCATTGCAAACACACACACACACACACACACAGACACTGCTCCGTGCAAACACACACAGCACAGAGGCTGCTCAGTGCAAACACACACACACACAGAGAGACTGCTCCGTGCAAACACACACACACACACACACACACAGAGACTGCTCCGTGCAAACACACACAACACAGAGGCTGCTCAGTGCAAACACACACACAACACAGAGACTGCTCCGTGCAAACACACACACACAACACAGAGGCTGCTCAGTGCAAACACACACACAACACAGAGACTGCTCCGTGCAAACACACACACACACACACAGACTGCTCCGTGCAAACACACACACACACAGAGGCTGCTCAGTGCAAACACACACACAATACAGAGACTGCTCCGTGCAAACACACACACACAACACAGTGGCTGCTCTGTGTAAACACACACACAACACAGTGGCTGCTCTGTGTAAACACACACACACAACACAGTGGCTGCTCTGTGTAAACACACACACACACAACACAGAGGCTGCTCAGTGCAAACACACACACACACACAGGCTGCTCTGTGCAAACACACACACAACACAGAGGCTCCTCCGTGCAAACACACACACACAACACAGAGGCTGCTCTGTGCAAACACACACACACAGACTGCTCCGTGCACGCACACACACACACACACAAAGACTGCTCCGTGCAAACACACACAACACAGAGGCTGCTCAGTGCAAACACACACACAACACAGTGGCTGCTCTGTGTAAACACACACACACAACACAGTGGCTGCTCTGTGTAAACACACACACACAACACAGTGGCTGCTCTGTGTAAACACACACACACACAACACAGAGGCTGCTCAGTGCAAACACACACACACACACATACAGAGACTGCTCCGTGCAAACACACACAACACAGAGGCTGCTCAGTGCAAACACACACACACACAGACTGCTCCGTGCAAACACACACAACACAGAGGCTGCTCAGTGCAAACACACACACAACACAGAGGCTGCTCCGTGCAAACACACACACACACACACAGAGACTGCTCCGTGCAAACAAACACACACACACACACACACACAGAGACTGCTCCGTGCAAACACAAACACAGAGGCTGCTCAGTGCAAACACACACACAACAGAGACTGCTCCGTGCAAAAACACACACAATACAGAGACTGCTCCGTGCAAACACACACACACACACACACACACAGAGACTGCTCTGTATAAACACACACACACAACACAGTGGCTGCTCTCTGTAAACACACACACACAACACAGTGGCTGCTCTGTGTAAACACACGCACACAACACAGAGGCTGCTCAGTGTAAACACACACACACAACACAGAGGCTGCTCAGTGTAAACACGCACACAACTAAGAGGCTGCTCAGTGTAAACACGCACACAACTAAGAGTCTGCTCAGTGTAAACACGCACACAACTAAGAGGCTGCTCAGTGTAAACACACACAACACAACAGAGGCTGCTCAGTGCAAACACACACACACACATACAGAGACTGATCCGTGCAAACACACACAACACAGAGGCTGCTCAGTGCAAACACACACACACACACACAAAGACTGCTCCGTGCAAACACACACACACACACAAAGACTGCTCCGTGCAAACACACACAACACAGAGGCTGCTCAGTGCAAACACACACACACAAAGACTGCTCCGTGCAAACACACACAACACAGAGGCTGCTCAGTGCAAACACACACACAACACAGAGACTGCTCCGTGCAAACACACACACACACACACACACAGAGACTGCTCCGTGCAAACACACACACAGAGGCTGCTCAGTGCAAACACACACACAACAGAGACTGCTCCGTGCAAAAACACACACAATACAGAGACTGCTCCGTGCAAACACACACACACAAGACAGTGGCTGCTCTGTGTAAACACACACACACAACACAGTGGCTGCTCTGTGTAAACACACACACACAACACAGTGGCTGCTCTGTGTAAACACACGCACACAACTAAGAGGCTGCTCAGTGTAAACACACACACACACAACTAAGAGGCTGCTCAGTGTAAACACGCACACAACTAAGAGGCTGCTCAGTGTAAACACGCACACAACTAAGAGGCTGCTCAGTGTAAACACGCACACAACTAAGAGGCTGCTCAGTGTAAACACGCACACAACTAAGAGGCTGCTCAGTGTAAACACACACAACACAACAGAGGCTGCTCAGTGCAAACACACACACACAACAGAGACTGCTCCGTGCAAACACACACACAACAGAGACTGCTCCGTGCAAACACACACACACACACACACACAAAACACAGAGTCTGCTCAGTGCGCACACACACACACAACACAGTGGCTGCTCTGTGTAAACACACACACAACACAGTGGCTGCTCTGTGTAAACACACACACACAACACAGTGGCTGCTCTGTGTAAACACACACACACACAACACAGAGGCTGCTCAGTGCAAACACACACACACACAGGCTGCTCTGTGCAAACACACACACAACACAGAGGCTCCTCCGTGCAAACACACACACACAACACAGAGGCTGCTCTGTGCAAACACACACACACAGACTGCTCCGTGCACGCACACACACACACACAAAGACTGCTCCGTGCAAACACACACAACACAGAGGCTGCTCAGTGCAAACACACACACAACACAGTGGCTGCTCTGTGTAAACACACACACACAACACAGTGGCTGCTCTGTGTAAACACACACACACAACACAGTGGCTGCTCTGTGTAAACACACACACACACAACACAGAGGCTGCTCAGTGCAAACACACACACACACACATACAGAGACTGCTCCGTGCAAACACACACAACACAGAGGCTGCTCAGTGCAAACACACACACACACAGACTGCTCCGTGCAAACACACACAACACAGAGGCTGCTCAGTGCAAACACACACACAACACAGAGGCTGCTCCGTGCAAACACACACACACACACACAGAGACTGCTCCGTGCAAACAAACACACACACACACACACACACAGAGACTGCTCCGTGCAAACACAAACACAGAGGCTGCTCAGTGCAAACACACACACAACAGAGACTGCTCCGTGCAAAAACACACACAATACAGAGACTGCTCCATGCAAACACACACACACACACACACACACACAGAGACTGCTCTGTGTAAACACACACACACAACACAGTGGCTGCTCTGTGTAAACACACACACACAACACAGTGGCTGCTCTGTGTAAACACACGCACACAACACAGAGGCTGCTCAGTGTAAACACACACACACAACACAGAGGCTGCTCAGTGTAAACACGCACACAACTAAGAGGCTGCTCAGTGTAAACACGCACACAACTAAGAGTCTGCTCAGTGTAAACACGCACACAACTAAGAGGCTGCTCAGTGTAAACACACACAACACAACAGAGGCTGCTCAGTGCAAACACACACACACACATACAGAGACTGATCCGTGCAAACACACACAACACAGAGGCTGCTCAGTGCAAACACACACACACACACACACAAAGACTGCTCCGTGCAAACACACACACACACACAAAGACTGCTCCGTGCAAACACACACAACACAGAGGCTGCTCAGTGCAAACACACACACACACACACACACACAAAGACTGCTCCGTGCAAACACACACAACACAGAGGCTGCTCAGTGCAAACACACACACACAAAGACTGCTCCGTGCAAACACACACACACACACACAAAGACTGCTCCGTGCAAACACACACACACACACAAAGACTGCTCCGTGCAAACACACACAACACAGAGGCTGCTCAGTGCAAACACACACACACAAAGACTGCTCCGTGCAAACACACACAACACAGAGGCTGCTCAGTGCAAACACACACACAACACAGAGACTGCTCCGTGCAAACACACACACACACACACACACACACAGACTGCTCCGTGCAAACACACACACAGAGGCTGCTCAGTGCAAACACACACACAACAGAGACTGCTCCGTGCAAAAACACACACAATACAGAGACTGCTCCGTGCAAACACACACACACAAGACAGTGGCTGCTCTGTGTAAACACACACACACAACACAGTGGCTGCTCTGTGTAAACACACACACACAACACAGTGGCTGCTCTGTGTAAACACACGCACACAACTAAGAGGCTGCTCAGTGTAAACACACACACACACAACTAAGAGGCTGCTCAGTGTAAACACGCACACAACTAAGAGGCTGCTCAGTGTAAACACGCACACAACTAAGAGGCTGCTCAGTGTAAACACGCACACAACTAAGAGGCTGCTCAGTGTAAACACGCACACAACTAAGAGGCTGCTCAGTGTAAACACACACAACACAACAGAGGCTGCTCAGTGCAAACACACACACACAACAGAGACTGCTCCGTGCAAACACACACACAACAGAGACTGCTCCGTGCAAACACACACACACACACACACACAAAACACAGAGTCTGCTCAGTGCGCACACACACACACAACACAGAGGCTGCTCATTGCAAACACAAGGACACAACACAGAGGCTGCTCACTGTGGGCAGGAGTGCGGACGGACACACACAAATGCTTCATAGAAGGTTCTGAGTGTGGACACTTTCCCCAAAAGTCTACCTACACACTAGGCTAGAGAATGAGATAAACCCAAGGCCAGCACTAGAGATACATTGTCCTTGGGCACGAGCCCAAGTCCATGTCGTTATTTTGTTTTGTCAGCCAGGGTGCGCTCTTGGTAATGCACGCTATCCTTGGCTGTATTCTTATCTTCACATGCTGGAGCAGCCCATTGAAAGCTAGCTTAGCCACCAAAGACAAACACAAGGTCAGTGGTATTTACCCCAAAGGCCTAGCTTGGCCTTGACCCCCCTTCCAATCCTCGCCATCTGGACTTGGAACCTCATCTGTCTTCTAGCTTTGCTTACTCCGTGAAAAGGCAACATATGTTTTACTATTTAGCTCTGCTGCTTAATCATTTTTAAAATTATCAATTTATTGCTTTGAAATTGAAATTTTTGTTCAGCAATTGTTCCCTTTCCTTTTTTCTTGAAAATCCTGTTCAATGTTATGGAAAGCCATATCTCAGGCAATGCTGCTAGGTTTCTTGCTGAAGTGGAATGAAAGGCTCTCAAGAAGTCTGGTTGCTTTTTGCAGGGATGGAAAAAGGAGTTATTTTTGGTCCAGTAGAAATGGAAAGTGCTGGAAATGCTCAGCACATCCAGCAGCATCTGTGCAGAGAGAAACAGAGGTCAATGGCTCTTCCTCAGAACTGGTGCAGATTGTGGACCGGAAGTGTTGATTCTGTTTATCTCTCCACAGATGCTACCTGTCCTGCTGTATATTTCCAACATTGTCTGTTTATATTTCAGATTTACAGCATCTGCAGCATTTTGTTCTCCTGTTGTATTCTCAATGCTGGGCATTTGTATGTGTGGTTAGTTTCAATTTAAAATGAGAAAATATTTATCACACAATGCAATGTAATTTATCTAGTTCACAAAGCCCAATTGTTTGGCTAGAAATGGCATGTGATTGCAGGTGAATAGTTAGGTATTCATTTACTGGAAGGTTTTGCCATTTTAAAACTTGGATGTGAAACCAGGAGTCATTTAAAAAAAATAAATTTAGAGTATCCAATTCAATTTTTCCAATTAAGGGGCAATTTAGCATGGCCAATCCACCTATCCTGCACATCTTTTGGGTTGGGGGGCGAAACCCATAGAAACACGGAGAGAATGTGCAAACTCCACACGGACAGCGACCCAGGACCGGGATCGAACCTGGGACCTCGGCGCCGTGAAGCAACCGTGCTAACCACTTGCGCCACCGTGCTACCTTGAAACCAGGAGTCATGCACCAATAGAATATGCCACTTGTTAGTTCAAGGCACATGTTTGTACATGGGATCGTTGTTTGTGGCACCTGTGAGGTTCAAGTCTTTTTAATTTGCTGTCCAGATGTTGCATAGGGCCAGGTTCAGAGAAGTGGTTGCATAATATGAATGACCGACTCATGTGTAATTGATTGTCTGACAAAGCCATGGTTGTAAAGTGTATCGCACTGAAGCTTGAGAATTGGATGGGGTTTAAAAAGTGGAGGCGGAAAGTACAAAACCAAGTAGGGACATGGAGAAAGGAGAAACACCAACCTATGATTTCCCTCCCTAGCCCATCTTGCCTGTTTTGGCTATTGTATCAATGGTGGATGAGTGACACATATCCTGTAGACTGTCTGCACAGATATGTGTCTAATTTGTAGCAGTGCTTCCATTGTGTAACCTTTTGGTTGGCCCTTTTTGGAATGCTTCTAATGGGGTAGATACTATGACAAGCTCAATCATTCTGTGAGTTCGCTCTGACACAGTAAATTCACAATCCCCCACCTTTGTATGACAAAAATACATGATTTCCAGATGGTGTATTCTGAAGTTGAGCTTCACTTGTAATTGATCTTCAAGTGCAGACCATAGCTTATTTGGACTGTGGAGGCCTTCATTGCCTATGGCAATTTTAATTTTTGCAGCTTGTTTATCTGATTCGGAAATATTGAGGACCAGAATACACAACTCTATGTGTTGTTGGTCACCTTTTCGTTTTTTGCAAGATTTGTGATACTATTTGTATTACTATCTGAAAATGTTGATAGTTAGCCAGGCTGTTTTGACAGCTCTTCTAAAATTAATTAATTAATCATGGAGCTTTGAGCTGCAGTACCTTTATTAGCCACTAACTTAGCTGGCCATAGGTTACTATTTGACTGCAATAGTGGCACTGTTGAGCTTTTTCTGTTTTGTTCCTGTGTTTACTGAAGCTCAGCCCATAAAATAGAGATTATGAGACACAAGTAGGAACTGCAGACTTCAAAATTAAAATAAAACACTATAAAAGACATTTCACAGGCTTCTTTTAGCTGTGAGGAGCTGTTACTGGATGGATTCTTGCCAGTTCAGTCTGCAGTATTTTAACTTCCCCCTGCCCTCACAAAGGGACAGTGAACAGCAGCAATGGAGTCTCTTGGGTCTGTGGGTTCTGCTTAAAGTTCACCTTCCTCGACTCAACTATTTCATTTCTGCTCCTGCTTAAATTTCACAGCAGGTAGACTTATACTGATTAAGCTCTTCCAAACTTGAACACTCTTACCAGGATCTGCACCCACTGGTTAGAACAAGGCGCATTCCCAGAACAAACATAGTGTGCAGGATTGCTGCAGAGTTGCAGAATCACATGGCAATGTTTGTCTGTGGTTTTACTTTCACAACAATTGTTCTTCTGCTGGTTCTGGCAGGGTTGTGGCTTATATTCTGCTCTGTCAAATTGTCAAGACTGTTCTTTCACCACAGTAGGTCCTTCTAGGTGACACAAACATTCAAACTGCATGACAAAGTTTGATGAAACAAAAATGTGGGCTTTTTATTTGAAGATAAGACCATATATAGAGAGAGTTAACTGTGAGGTAATGTATGGTACATCTGACTTCAACTGCTGCTGTTGCTTGTGCACTAACTACAAGTCCTGGGACGAATACATCACATCCTGCTGACGTAGTAGTGAGTGACAGTATTATACAGGAGGCTTCTTTAAAATTACATTCACCTTATATCACAAAAGGTTATACCGAGATTGGACAGGCTTGGGTACATGCCCCTAGAAAAGAGAAGGCTTAAGGGAAACCTGATGGAGGTCTGTTAAAAATAAGCAAAGGACAGACATAAAGGAGATATGAGGAAAGATTAAGGAGACTGGGCCTGTATTCTCTACAGTTTAGAAGAATGGGCTATATAAGATTGAAATGAGGAGGAATTTCTTTACTCAGATGGAGGTGAGTCTTTGAAATTCTCTACCGCACAGCGTTGTGGAGGTTCAGTCACTGAGTTTATTCAAGACAGAGGCTGATTGATTTCTAGATATTAAAGATATCAAGGGATTATGGCGATAGTGTAGGAAATTATGTTGAGGGAAAGGATTAGCCTTGATTTAGTTGAATGATGGTGGAACAGGCTTGAGGGCCGAATGGCCTATTCTTGATCCTACTTCCTATATATTCCTTCTGTGGAATTTGCAAGTAACATTGAAGAATATCATTGATCCATGAAAGGGAAGCTACTTAAATATGTGAGATGGAAATAGTAGGATTTGCTGATAATGTTAAATGAGAAAGGGCAGATGGGCTTGCATGAAGCATAAACACTGAAATGGACCAGTTGGGTTAACTGACATGGACCAGTTGGGTCAACTGACATGTTTCTGTGCTGTAATCTATGTCATTCCAAGGAAATGCATGTGTGTATATGAAACTCTATGGGTGAGATTCTCAGTTCCCCAATGGCGATTTCATAATCGGCGATCGGGCGGAGAATCCCTTTTATGATGGAATCAGGGGCCAGTTTTCGTATGCTCCGCCCCCTATAAAATGGCATCACTGAGGAGCACGGCGCACGCCATTGGGACGGCCTCAGGATGTCACCTGACGCCCTCCCCCAATGCTCTGCCCCAAATGGGTTGAGTTCCTGACCGCGTGGTGATGTGTGGTCTCAGTGGGTGGAACCTGACGTGGCGGCAGACTGTGACTGTTGGGCAGGTGCCATGCTGCTGGCCGGGGGGGGGGGGGGGCTTCGGCAAGGGCTGGGGGGACTGGTGGGGGTGGACAGGAACCGGTAAGGGGTTGTCCAGGAGGGCACTATCTGGCAGTTCGAGTCCGCGCACAGCCGGCGCCATGTTGTATAGCACGACTGCTGCAGGTCGTTGCCGTGCGCATGTGCGGCCATGGACCTGGCAATTCACCAGCCATTTTTGTCATGGTGGCTGGGCGTTTTATGTGGCGTGTCTGCAAGCCCCTCACCGGTCAGAGGATCGGTGCTGGGAATGCGCCATTTTTTTTGACGTAAAACACATCCTCCGGACATAGCCTGAATATCGGAGAATCGAGCCCTGTGTGTGTGTGTGTACGTGTATATACCCTGGTTTTTATTAAGAAAGTTCTTCAGCTGTCAAACTTCATTGTGTCTGGAACCAAATACAATCAGCTTCTGCTTAAAGTGAAGATTACTGGGCCAGGTCATCCACCACTCGGGTTCTTCTGCCTTGAAAGAAGCAATGAAGAGGACCAGATAGAAAATCCAGAACAATCCTTCATGTGAAACCGTTTGATTCAGACAAGGTGGGGAAATGTCAATCCAGCAGAGAGTAAATGCTGGCCGATTATTTACAAAGATTGACCAGCAAGTTGGAACACTCGCTGGGTAGAGCAACAGTGGCTAGTTAGGTGCTATCTTGGAGCATTTGGATTGGTTCTGGATGAATGCACTATGAAGGACCAAATAACCTTCCTTGTCTTCACCATCTCATGATCAAGGGGAGATTTGATCAGCCCACGCTCATTGGAAGACATCTGACAGCTAGAAGTGTACATCAGGAATTTATCCACACTTGGCCTATTACTTTTCCTCAGGCGAAATAAACAGATAGAAAATACGGAGGGACAATTCTTGATTCTTTGGTTCCAATCAATGCGGATTATGGCAAAAACATGTTTTAGAAAAGGGACTCCTTATAAGTTAACATGATGCACCCTTCCCAATAGTTACAAGTTCCATTCTTTTGGCTGCCAGCAGCAGTTGATAGCAATAAGCGGAGAGTTCTTTGACCCCTCTCACCCTTTCCATTGCTAATTCATTCGCTATATTCTTTGGAGGGCGAAGAAGTTTTCAGCCAGATCCTCCAATCCAATGTTACTAAGATGTGGAGATGCCGGCGTTGGACTGGGATGAGCACAGTAAGAAGTCTTACAACACTAGGTTAAAGTCCAACAGGTTTGTTTCAAACACTAGCTTTCGGAGCACTGCTCATTCACCTGAGGAGGAAGCAGTGCTCCGAAAGCTAGTGATTTGAAACAAACCTGTTGGACTTTAACCTGGTGTTGTAAGACTTCTTACAATGTTACTAAGTCATGGAAAGAATTGTGACTGTTCTTACTAGGTGACAACTTATTTTTCAGGCTCGAGTGTGAAGCCTTGACTTTAAAGAACAGCCTGAAGTGATCAATCAGTGACATTTCCAAATCTAAATGTTCATATTTTGTGCATTATTATTATTACTGGAACATTGATCTTGTAAAATACCAGCATGCTCATTAACATTGACATAATATACAGCAGGTCTGTCGGAAGGCAATGCCTTCCGTTCCCTATCTAAAGTGTATAAACTTTCAAATATCTGTAAGCATAAAGGTCATAATGAAAAATAATCAAAATCAATATATCTGCTGAGCATGCACATTACCCTAGGAACACAAAGGTTTCAATCAAACTGCTTCCTTATGGTGAAACTGCTCCCCATTGATCCAACTCTTTGCTTCAATGATTTGGCATCGGGTGTAGAACTAGCAATCAGCTCCATTGACCGACTGGTTAAATAACAATCAGCCACAATGACGTGATCATCAGACCGGGAGCATTTTCAATCATAGTTGTAACTTTTTTTTTTAAGTGTAACTGAAATCCATAGCTATTAGTCTGGTGTGTGTCCTATTGTATTTTTCTGACATTACTGGCTTTAATTTCAAACAAAAAAAACAAATGTGCCTGAAATCTGCTGAGCCAGCACATGCACCCACTCTGCTAAAAGTATTTAATCTTTCATATAAAAAACACTTCTGACTAGAGGTAAGGTGGGGTTGAAGTAACACAAGATAATATCAGTGACAACAACAACTTGCATTTCTATAGCACCTTTAGCATTATAAAATAACCCAAGCTGCTTCATAGAAGCTGAAGCAAATAGACAATTGATATAGAGCTGCATAAGGAGGTACAAGGACAGGTGACCTAAAGCTTAGTTAAAAAGATATTTTCAGGAACATCTTAAAGGAGGAGAGAGAGGGCGGGAGACAGAGAGGTTTAGAGAGGGCGGGAGACAGAAAGGTTTAGAGAGTCGGATTCCAGGACTTAGAAACCATGGAGTGAAGACACGACCGCCAATGGTGCAGCAAAGAACATTGGGGATGCTCAAGAGGCCAGAATTGGAGGAACCTACACTGGACGAATTGACGGAAAGATTTCAACTAACAAGGGGCAACAAATTCAGGTACCTGCAGCTCAAAAACGTCTTACGGAAAGAAACAAAGACATACCCATGACCGCCGCAAAAGTCATTACTAGAAAAATTACTGGAAGCAGACATTTTAGGTAGAGGGAACTGCAGCGACATGTACGGATGACTGATAGAGAGGGCAGAAGCCAAACTAGACGCGACAAGAAGTGGGAGAAGTACCTGTGGCTCGAAGTAGGGTGGGATTCTGGAGAGAAGCACTGCACAGGGTCAACTCCACCTCCACATGCGCAAGGCTTAACCTACGCAACTAAAAGAGCAAAATAGAGCCCACTTGACCAGAACCCGAATGAATAGGTTAATCCCGGAGGAGGAGGATAGATGTGAACAGTGCCAAGGAGGCCCGGTTAACCATGCCCACATGTTCTGGTCTTGCCCCAGACTTGCTGGGTACCGGACAGCCTTCTTCGAGGTGGTGGGGATGAGGGTGGAGCCATGCCCGAAAGTGGCAGTCTTCGGGGTATCAGATTAACCAGATCTCTGGAGAGGAGGGCCGACGCTCTTGCCTTTGCCTCCCTGATCGCCCGCCGTAGAATCCTGCTCGGCCGGCGGTCAGCAGAATCTCCTGAAGCTGCAGATTGGCTATCCGACCTATCAGAATTTCTCCAAATGGAGAAAATCCGTGGGTCGGAAGAAAGTTCCTCAAAACATGGAAGCCATTCACTCGGCTGTTCCAGGACCTGTTTGTGACCCGCAACTAGGTAGCCAAGGAAAAAGAAAGAGTAGCCAAGACACAAAAGGGAGGGTGTGGGAGGGGGGAGGGCTCAGGGAAATAAGAAAGTGCAATCTATCCCAGCAGGAGAGGCAGGGGCCGCAGGGAGGTGGCAGGAGGGGGAAGGATGGGGGAGGGGGAGAAGGGCAGGAACAACAATGGTGGGAGCCAGGATGGAGAAAAGAGAGTGGAACACAGGTGGGAAAGGAGACACAGGGGACCACAACAGCCACAGCAAATGCGGCAAGGGGAAAAAATACAAAAGAGCAAAAAGAAGAAATGATGAAATATACCCATGTAAATAGCAAAAACCGACCGCAATGTAAATAACGGGGCGGTGCCCCCTTGCAAATTTCTTATTGTTCTGTGTGCACATATATTGTGTTATGTCTCCCAAAATCCCAACAAAAACATTTTGAAAAAAGAATTGGAGAAATCTAAAGGTCTGAGAGGGTCACAGGTCACAGGCATGGCGGAGATAAGGAAGGGTGAGACAATGCAGGAATTTTGAAACCGGGATGCGAATTTTCAAATATGGAGGCATTGCCGGGCTGGGACCGATGTGGGTCAGTGAGCTGTGGGGGAATGGGACTTGCTGCAAGCTAGGATACTGTGCACAAAAAAGAAACAACAGAAGTGATTCTGGGTACCCGGAATATAAATTCTCCAGAAGTAATCTGGGATTGTTGTCAAGGCGATTTACATAAATTGATGAGAATAAACTATTCATTACTGGCAGATCTCCATGACAATACGTTGTTGCATGGCAGTTTGATAACAGTAGGAGTTTTATTAACAACGTTTGACAGAAAAAGTGTTGCAGAAAGTAGGTGTGATGCTCACAGGAATAGCAGGCTACATAGAAGACCAATATGTATTACACATGGGTGAAAGACTCCAACAATCCAACAGTTATGAGAGAACCATGCCCGCCATTGTGCACAACTACACAAGGTCAGTGTGCAGGCACCTTGGCTGCAATCTAGTGTGGGGATTTCTGGAAACTGGAAGAGTAACTCACCAAGGCCCTTTCCATAGCATCTTTCTAACCTGCAACCTCCACCATTTAGAAGGGCAAGAACAGCAGATACCTGGGAACCCCACCACCTGCACATTCCCCTTCAAGTCACTCACCATTCTGACTTGGAAATATATCGCCGTTCCTTCACTGTTGCTGGGCCAAAATCCTGGAGCTCCCTCCCGAACAGCACTGTGGGTGAACCTACACCACATGGACTGCAGTGGTTCAAGAAGGCAGCTCACCACCATCTTCTCAAGGTACACATGGGACGGGCAATAAATGCTGGCCCAGCCAGCGATGCCGACATCCCAATTTCTATGCTCACTTTTTTAAAGCCAATGCCTCAACCTTGTGGGTTCTGGTTATCACCCTAGCCTTATTCCCTCCATCCCCAACCTCCCATCATTCCCAATCCCAATTCTTCTGTATCATCTTATTGGGCATCACTGAGGTTGGGAAGGTGGTAACTCCAGCTTTAGAGAGACCCCACCCACGCTCTCCCTCCTTTCTTTCATTGACCAAACATGGGGTGGGAGCCTGCATCTTAGACTCTAGGCCCATCTCTGGGCTGGGTGTCCACCAGAGTAGGTCCGGTAGATTTGGCCCTGAGGAAATGGGGGCAAGAGGAAGTCAGACAGAGTTTGCTCACCCAGTGAAATATAGGCTAAGGTTAGAAAATGGGGTTCAAGCAAATAAAAACAGGAGCTGAGAAGGTACATTTTTGGATGTGAGCATTTTGAAGATTGGGGTGTGATAAAGGGGGAGACGCAGGTGCAGTTGACCAACCAAGAGAGGGCAGGATTAATGAACAAAATGGAGCTTTTCATAACCCAAAAATCTTTTACATTCTTTCACTCCAAGAGGTAAAATTAACGCTTGCAGACACTTGACCAACAAGCATCAACTGCACAAACACAGGCATCCATGATTTCCCATGCCTGCCAGGGATGCACAAGGAGACCGTTTTACTCTTTCATTTACTTCCTAACCTTTTGTACTGTGACATAAATTGGGTACGAGTGTTAATGATGGGACATCATTGAGCATAGACCCATGCATTCAGGACTCTTCACTCAGCATAGAGATGAAAGCAAAATGAGAGCCTATCATAGAATTTATCATAGAATTTACAGTGCAGAAGGAGACCATTCGGCCCATCGAGTCTGCACCGGCTCTTGGAAAGAGCACCCTACACAAGGTCAACACCTCCCCCTATCCCCATAACCCAGTAACCCCACCCAACACCAAGGGTAATTTTGGACACTAAGGGCAATTTATCATGGCCAATCCACCTAACCTGTACATCTTTGGACTGTGGGAGGAAACCGGAGCACCCGGAGGAAACCCACGCACACACGGGGAGGATGTGCAGACTCCGCACAGACATTGACCCAAGCCGGAATCGAACCTGGGACCCTGGAGCTGTGAAGCAATTGTTCCACAATGCTACCGTGCTGCCCCCATGAAGGGAATGTGATCTCCTTTACAGAATCACGTAATTGTTAAAGCACAGGAGACCATTTGGCCTGCATTGTGTGTGCCGGCTCAGCCTTGGCTCAGTGGGTAGCACTCTCACCTCCACATCCCATGGTCATGGGAACAGGTCTCAGTTCATAACCTGAGGCTGAAACGTCAATGCAGGAGTGAGCAAGTGCTGCAGTGTCAGAGGTGCCGGGCGCGATTTTCCGCTGCCCACAACGGGTCGGAGAATAGCGGGAGGGCGTCCCCGACATTTTTCACGCCCTCCTGCTATTCCCCCCCCCCCCCCCACGGCCGCCCCACGACACGAATCGCTGCTCGCCGTTTTTTATGGCGAACAACGATTCTCCCCAGGCCAATGGGCCGAGTTCCCAGGCCTTTACGGCCGTTTTTACGGCAGCAAACACACCTGCTTTTTGCCGTCGTAAAAACGGCCGCAACGTGCCCGTTCTGGGCATCCAGGGCCCCGATTGGCACGGCAGTACCACAGCCGTGCCAAGGGGGCATGGCCCGCGATCGGTGGGCACCGATCGCGGGCAGTGCGTCCGTAACAGACGCATTCTTTCTCCCTCCGCCGCCCCGCAGGATCAGTCCGCGGGGCAGCCGAGGGAGATGACGGCCCCGCGCATGCGCGGGTTGGAGCCGTCCAATCCGCGCATGCGCGGCTGACGTCATCGTGCGCGTCAGCTGGCGTGACGCTTGGCGTGCGGACTTAGCGACGGTCGCTAAAGCCGCGATGCCGTGCTTCACGGGGCCCCGCTGCTAGCCCCGCCCGGGGGGGAGAATCGGGTCCCGGGATGGGGCGCGGAGGCTGCCGTGAAACACGGCCAGTTTCACGGCAGCCTTTACGACTCGCCGCATTTGCGGAGAATCGCGCCCGCCATCTTTTGGCTGAGACACTAAATTGAAGCCCTGTGATTATAGAAGACTCCATGGCATTTTGTTGAAGAATAGCCGGGGAGTGCTCTGGTCATTTAACTCATTGATGTTTGTTTCCCAAATTACAACAGTGACTCCACTTCAAAAGTAATCCTTTGGCTGTGGACTGCTCCTGGCTATGGGATGTCCTACTGTTTTGAAAGACATTATGCAAAATACAAGTACTTTCAAGCCTGTTACAAACCAAATCCCAAACTGTTTTAATTCAGCACTGACAGGTCGGCACAAAGGCATGGTATATTGGAGCCCTGAAGTAAAATACCAAGATTTGGAAGGACGCAGGCAATTTCCCGTCGCTGAATGATTGTTCACTGCATGTCGTTGTGGGGGCGGAGTGCGGGGGTGGGAAGAGACTAATCATTTGCCAACAAGGAGGGAAATCTGCAGATAAATCAGACTCTTTCACATCCGAGCACTGGCAGAAAATTGGGAGAACATGGTTTATCTAACCTGTGGATGAGAAATGGATGGCATTGGGCTTGTGTGTTAAAAACTGCAGAGCTATACATGGTCAACGAAAATAAATGACATTGCCCTAATCTTTAACGGAACAATATCTCACAGACCTGCATGAAGGAGATTTGAACATTTCACATCCAGTTCGATTATGGTGGCATCTCTGGAGAGAGCCATACTATCAGAGGCAGGGATCCATTATAAACGAGCTAACAGACCAACCTGCAGTCACAGGTCATACCACCTCAGGTGACAACTACCTGAGATAGAAATTGCTTCTCACACAGGTGATGTCCTGACAGAATGGAACAAGTCCAAAGATGTGAGGTTGATTGGCTATAGTAAATTGCCCCTTCGTGTCCAGGGATGCGCAGGTTAGGTTATGGGGATAGGATCAGGTGGATGGGTGAGTGGGCCTGGGTAGAGTGCCATTTCGGAGGGTCAGTGCAGACTCGAAGGGCCGAATGACCTCCGTCTGCACTGTAGGGATTCAGTGAATTCTATGACTCTAAGCCCAACTTTCATTCAATACAGAATTTTAAATTGATTTTCTGATTGATTGTTAAATTTGCAGCATTTGCTGTTGACTTTGGTTCAGCTGCCTCCTTCCCTGGCTGAATTGTACCCATTGTAAATGTAATCATAAAACATAAGAGTCAGGAAATTTCTGGAACTTAGTGGCAAATATCTACAGGTGTAGTAAAAATAGGAGAAAGCAACACAGGATCGATGGAGGTTAATGCACTCCACTGAAGTCTCTCCACCTGATGTCAGGGGATTCAATTGTCTAGATTTCCACTTCAAAATAATAATAATCTTTATTATTGTCACAAGCAGGCTTACATTAACACTGCAATGAAGTTACTGTGAAAAGCCCCTAGTTGCCACACTCACCTAACAAGAACGTCTTTCGGAACTTTCCGAAGGAAACGCACACAGACATGGGGAGAATGTGCAGTCTACGCACAGACAGTGACCCAAGCGGAAATTGAACCTGGGACCCTGGTGCTGTGAAGCAACAGTGCTAACCACCGTGCTACCGTGCCACCTTGAAGCACAGTTAACATTGCAGCTTCTCTCAGAGCAGTGCTATAACTACCAATTCTTTAGCAAAGGTAAGAGAACTTGAAAAAAAACAAAGTGTAAGACAAGCACTCATTCCCAGTTGCTCCTTCAAGCTGGGGGAAATGCTAAGAGTGAGATTCGTAATGGGGGAAAGTAGGCATGTGCTGAAGTTATTTTTCATAATGAGTTACATCTAAGTAGTTTCTCATAGAATCCCTACAGTGCAGAAGGAGGCCATTCAGAACATCAAGTCTGCACCGACCCTCTGAAAGTGCACCCTATCTAGGCCCCGCCCTATCCCCGCAACCCCACTGAACCGTTTGGAGACCAAGGGGCAATTTATCCATGGTCAATCCACCTAACCTGCATATCTTTCATAGAATCATAGAATTTACAGTGCTGAAGGAGGCCATTCAGCCAATCAAGTCTGCGCCGGCCCTTGGAAAGAGAACCCTACTTAAGCCCACACCTCTACTCTTCCCCGTAATCCAGTAACCTCACCTAATTTTTTTTTGGACACTAAGGGCAATTTAGCATGAACAATCCACCTAACCTGCACATCTTTGGACTGTGGGAGGAAACCGGAGCATCCGAAGGAAACGCACACAGACACGGGGAGAACGTTCAGACTCCGCACAGACAGTGATCCAAACCGGGAGTCGAACCTGGGACCCTGGAGCTGTGAAGCAACAGTGCTACCCACTGTGCTACCGTGCCACCTATATTTTCAATAACCCAATGACTCAAGATTGAAATATCTAGCCTGTCAATGACCGTGTGCATGAATAGACAGCATTGTTTGAATTAATTATTTTATGTGATTTTAATGGATGTATTCAAAATAGGTGGCTCAAAATAATAAAATAAGGCCACCTGTTAATGAACAGCAGATAATGTAACGTTGCACAAAGACAGCCTTCGCATACTAATGTGACTGTCATTTTGAAGTTTCTATTTTGGTTCCATTAGTTAAATTTTTCTGTGCTGTTTTAACAGTCACTGCACATTTTATATGAAGAGTCAAGGGGTTTCAGCCACATTCCGTCTATCGAGAAATGAATGAATGAATGCTAGCTTGGTTGGTTTACACTCACTTCAGCTAACCCATCCTCTTTGAGACAATAATTCATTCAATCCTTATGCACATAAAATATTTGTCTCTTCTGATCCAGCACTCACTTCCTGTTCAGTTTTCATATCAACTGAGGCTGTAAAACTAAAAATTGAGAATCGCAAAGCAAATCCTAAAAATGGACGACAGAAAATGCCGGAAATGCCCAGCTGGTCAGCTGGCATCTGTGGTGAGAAAACAAAGCAGTTCCATGACCCTTCCTCTAAACTGAGTCACAGCCTTGAAACATTAACTCTGTGGCGGGGGGCAGCACGGCGGCACAGTGATTAGCACTGCTGCCTCATGGCGCCAAGGTCCCAGGTTCAATCCTGGCTCTGGGTCACTGTCCGCGTGGAGTTTGCACATTCTCTCCGTGTTTGCGTGGGTTTCGCCCCACAACCCAAAAATGTGCAGGGTAGGTGGATTGGCCATGCTAAATTGCCCCTTAATTGGAAAAAATTAATTGGGTACTCTAAATTTTTTTTAAAACTCTGTGGCGGGATTCTCTGCTTCCCCAGGCCGCGTGTTTCCCGGCGGTGCGCTGTTTGCTGCCGACGGGAGCAGAGACTCCGGCCGCTTGTCAATGGGATTTCCCATTGCAGCCACCCCACGCTGCCGGGAAACCCGGGCTCTGGGGGTGTGCTGCCAGCGGAGAAAGAGAATCCCAACGGTCAGAGAATTCTGGCTTTTGTTAATTATTGCTCACCTACTGGGTATTCCCAGCATTATCCATTTTTATTTCAGATTTCTAGCATCCGCAGTACTTTTCTTTTGCCTCAAAATAGATTATTCCCTCCCGATAAAGTTGCTGTGACAAATTTTACTGTCATGTGGGCCTCTATCTGTGCGCCTGATTGTTCATGACAACTTTGTGGCATTCAAATACCAGCACAGGTCACTTGGGCTGAAAGGCCTGATTTTGTGCTGTGGATTTGATGGAATGAGAAACTATACATGCAATTGCACTTAGCCTGGATCACACCTTGCAAACAACTTTAAGTTAGTGGGCAAGTGATAATTATGTTTTCATATCAACTCAACTTCATATCAACTTCATATGTTTACATATTCAACTCGAAAACGTGCTTTATGAAAGATACTCACGAGTCTGACATTGATTTTCCGATGGTCCCCAGCATCGGCCATTGCACGACTTGTGGCATCTTCCACCTACACATAGTAACCACAATGACTCCAAGTTAGCACTGTCTGCACACCAAAGACATTGGCCTACCTTATAATGATGAACACACTTCATTCTCATTTCAAAGTACTTTCATTGTCATTCAGTCCGAGAATGTGTCCGTCACCAACAAGGCAAAGATTTATTGACCATCTTCATTTGCCCCTGAGGAGGTGGTGGTGGGTCATCATCTTGCTCCACTGCAGTATAGGTGATGAACGTACTCTCACAGTGCATGTTTGTAATCTCCATATTATAAAAAGAGTGAAGAAGTACTGGAGAAAGTGATATCAGGAGTGAGCCGAAATGGAGAGACCCCAAATTTCAGGGAAAACTGAACAAGTCAAAGCTCTTTTCTCGAGAAAACAAGACTGAGCCGTGAACAATAGAGACCGACAAAATTATGAACAGATTGATAGTATGGATGTGGAGAAATTGTTTCCACGTGTGGGGGAGTTGACAATATAATTGTAAGATATTCACTCTTAAATCAAGTAACTGAGGAGAAACATCTTAAGGCAGAATGATAAGAATGTGGAACTCTATCGCAGGGAGGTGTTGAGGCAACTAGCTTGGGTTCGACAAAAGACCTGCATTTAGACCGCAGCTTTCACAGTATCAGGACCCCCGAAGTGCTTTACAGCCGATGAAATAATATCAAAGTGAGTCATTGTAGGTAATGTTGGAAAATTAGCAGCCAATTTGTGCACAACTAGCTGCAACGAACAGCAGAAGTGATAACGAGCGGGTAGTCTATTTTCAGTGATCAAAGGATGAATGTGCTGGTTTAGCACAGTGGGCTGAACAGCTGGCTTGTAATGCCAAACAAGGCCAGCAGCCTATGGGGATTATTATAAGTGATTATTATTATTATATGCCTGGGTTCCTTTAGTGTTCAAAAATCAATTTATCTCAACTTCGATCTACAACTACAGCTCTCTGAGGTGGAGAATTTCAAAGATTCACAACCCTTTGCGTGAAGAAATTCCTCTTTGTCTCAATACTAAAGGTCTGAGATTATGATTACTGGGTCCAGACTCTCCAGCCAAACTCCCTGGTTGATATGGTCTGGTGGCTGTTTAGTGCCCAACAGTAAGACAAATCTTCCAGTCAGTGATATAATGCAATGAACTACAGGGTGATCTGCTGAGTTGTTTTTGCAAGCAGTGCCAAGAGTCCACACTGAGCTTTAAAACTTACTTTAATTACTATTATATACAGCTCCAGCAGTTCCCTAGTCGTTACCTTACTGGCCAACTTTATTTATACAAAGCGAACATTGTTAAAGGTCCCCCATCCCCTGATCGGGGGAACTCGTATTTCGCAAGATCCACGGGGTAGTTAATCACCCTCGCCCCGCAAGACCTGTGCAGGGAACTCCTACCTGTCTGGGTGGTGATACCAGCTCTTAACAATCTTGACTTAGCAGCATAATGCCATGTCCATTAAAAGGAAAGTCGGCCAAAGTTTACGTTCCTCACCACTTTTACATGTTGGCCGCCCCCTCCTGCTATGCAATGGAGATGCTTACTATCCAGATGCTTGCACACAGAATGATTGTTAAGGCAAGATGTTGAATTGCTGCTAGCACCTGTGGAATCAAATCCCAATGTCAATCAACAGATTGAAGAGAGAAACTATTTATAAAAATTCCAGCGATGGCTAACATGTAAATGAAGCATTACTTGCGAGCAACTGAAGTCATTCTTTGTCATAGCGTCTAGCAACAAAACATCTGCTGGATTTTTTAATGAAAAGGATGATTTAAAATTTACCTCAGGCAGTCACTGGCCTCATCTCTCCCTTCTTGCTGTAGGTTCCCTCCCTTGGTTCCTGCCTGATCAGTCGAAGGTGCTATCAAAATGTCGAGCTGTCTGTTTATTTGTGGCTTTTATTGTCGAGGATGTATTGGATTTCTAAACCATTTAAACACAGGTTGCATGGCTCCATGAGGATATTCTCCACAGTTAACCTCAACATTAGGTTAATCACTTGAAAATCAATGAGTGTGATCAGATGTCCAGATACTAATCAACATCTCATGCTGAGCACACACAGTGCATGCAGGCACTGTGTTAGTGTGGAGAAGCTTTGATCCTGAAATGAATCTGCAATTCAGAAAATAATACAACTTCCAAAAGGGCAGGCATTCGGAAAGAGAAAGAACTTGTGCAGTTCACCTTGTAAGGTTTCTACAAAGTGCTTTACAATACAACACTGAGGCAGTCCAATCAGCCTATCTTATCCTTCTATTGCCTTTTACCTCAAGCGCCTATCCAGGCTGTCATTCCAGTACAGTACCGAGGGAGTTCACACTGTCGGAGATGCTCTCTTTCCATTGAAATGTCATACCGAGGCCCCATTTGCTCTCTGAAGTTGATATAAACGACCACAGGACACTATTTCAAAGAAGAGCAGGGGCATTTGCCCATGTTGGCCTGACGAGTAATAATAATATATAATAATAATCGCTTATTGTCACAAGTAGGCTTCAATAAAGTTACTGTGAAAAGCCCCTAGTCGCCACATTCCGGCGCCTGTTCGGGGAGGCTGGTACAGGAATTAAAGCTCAGTGTGGACTCTTGGCACTGCTTGCAAAAACAACTCAGCAGATCACCCTGTAGTTCATTGCATTGTATCACTGACTGGAAGATTTGTCTTACTGTTGGGCACTAAACAGCCACCAGACCATATCAACCAGGGAGTTTGGCTGGAGAGTCTGGACCCAGTAATCATAATCTCAGACCTTTAGTATTGAGACAAAGAGGAATTTCTTCACGCAAAGGGTTGTGAATCTTTGAAATTCTCCACCTCAGAGAGCTGTAGTTGTAGATCGAAGTTGAGATAAATTGATTTTTGAACACTAAAGGAACCCAGGCATATAATAATAATAATCACTTATCGTCACAAGTAGGCTTCAATGAAGTTACTGAGAAAAGCCCCTAGTCACCACATTCCGACACATGTTCGGGGAGGTCGGTACGGGAATTGAACTCATGCTGCTGGCATTGTTCTGCATTACAAGCTGGTTGTTTAGCCCACTGTGCTAAACCAGCCCCATATGCATACGGTGAAAGTGCAGTTTCCCCATAGTTGAAGCAAAGGATCAGACATGATTTTATTGGGCCGCCTGATGGACCATATGGTGCATTCACACTCATATTTGGTACATCTTTATATTAACTCCATCAATGATTCTAGCAAAGGGGCATACTAGCTACATTTACTATAGCTTTCTTCTGTCCCTACAGGATAGAATGTGCTTCACAAAAACATTGGGGAAAGGTTGAAAAGGCAGGCAGACCAAATCCTATCAACCATACTCCACTTGTCCAAATCATCATGCCGACAGACTCAGGTCAAGGAAAACCAGTGACACCTTCCTGCAAGGTTTTCTCAGTGACTATGTCCTTCAGCCACCTGAATCTAAACATAGAAATGTGGCTACTGTTCTCATGCAAAACTCAGCTTGTGACTGCTCATCAACTTTAGGATGTCAGTGGCAGTCCATGCATCTGAGTCTAATATTCATTATTTTTATGCCAAGGCCATGGGGAGAACGCAAGAGGGGTGGGACTAATTGGGTAATTCTTTCAAAGAGCTGGGACAGGCACAATGGGCCGAATGGCCCCCCCTCTGTGCTCAGCGATTCTATGGGGCATCCAGTTGTACCAGATAAAAGCAGGCCGCAGGAGCTCAGTGTTGAAAGGTCACAGACCATCTAACACACTCTTTCTTTCAGCTGTTGCTTTCTGCAGAGATTTGTTCACTTTGGGGTCATTTTCCCCCCTGATTTCGCCAAATTGATATCTCAGTTGTTTCATTGATGGGTTCAAAAGGTTATTGTTGTAATTACACATCTTGTCACAGGCCTTGTTTAAGTGTCACGATGTTGCTGCATTAGAGTTCATTTAAGGTAATTATCTCTGCAAACTGCGGCTGGCTGGCATCGTCTGGGTATAATTTGCTGTCATTCCACACCATCTGTTTATTTGTACCATGCATATATAAGTTGCTTGTTCAAAATACATTTTAATGTTAATGCACTTCATGGAAAGCAAATATGTCTTCATTTACTCTTGTTTTCTTTTCACATATTTTTTGTATGGGGTGTCCTTCGAATAATTTAAAAAGGAAATTGGCAATAGTTTTAGGAGACAATAACGTTTCTCAATTAAACCTCACCAATCCCGTGGGCTGGGTCACCTGGAATCTGCTCAGCATGCCTTGTGAGTTATAAACATTCCTTTTGCCTTTCCTGTTCTCTGTCACTGTCCCTCATTTGTAAATGTAATCTGTGCTTAAAACTTAAGCAGTTGAAAAGCTTACTCAGATCTAATTTGCATGGATTTGAGGTTACGATATTACTTTTATGTGCTATGTGAAAAAAACCAAGGGTCCCCTTTCCTTTCTTATGATTTAATTTACTCGTGCGGCAATTTTAAGGACATGTTTCTGTATTAGCCAATATCTCTCTGAATGAAATCCTGCCATGAAAGTTGGAAACTGGACTCGCCTCTTGACTCATAAAAACATAAGAACATAAGAACTAGGAGCAGGAGTAGGCCATCTGGCCCTTCGAACCTGCTCCGCCATTCAATGAGATCATGGCTGATTCAGATCCACTTTCCTGCCCGAACACCGTAACCCTTTATTCCTTTATTCTTCAAAACAGGATTCCGCACCTTCCGGGCGGCCCGACGCCAGAGTGGTTCACGCCACTCTTTGACGCCGGTACGGCCCACCCGCCGGATACCGGAGAATCTCGCCCATTCTCTCTCTCTCTCTTCAGGTGCTATGCCTTAAAAGGGCATTGGTGACCATGGACATCCATATGTTAGTCCATGATTGTGCTTGGCAAGATACTGCAGTGGTTTGCCATTGTCTTCGACATGCGCTCGTTGACCAGGAGACTCTCTGGCTCAAACTGTCTGCCGTATGCATATTGGAAAGATGTGTAGGTTGATAGTCAACATATTTGGCCACGTTATGAACACACCTTTCTTGGCCATCAAGAACTAGAGTGGGACTTAAACCCAGAGATTCTGGCTCAGAGGTAAGGATCATGCACCACAAGATCTCCACAGCAATTTGCTCCTCAACGAAAAATAAGGGGAGTTTTTCAAAGACTAAAGGCTGATTCACCATTTGGAGACTGGGGCGGGATTCTCCATTGCCTGAAGCTAATACTGTAATTAGTGATCGGGCGGAGAACCCCTTTTTACGATTGAATTGGGGGGGGTGCCTGCTTTCGGATGGTCCATCCCCTCCAAAACGGCATAATCGGGGAGTATGCTGTATGCCGTTGGGACGTCCTCAGGACGTCACCTGAAGGCCTGCCCCCAATGCTCCGCCCCCAATAGGCCAAGTTTCCGACGGCGCGGGGCACATGTGCTCTCAGTTTTCAGGAACACGGCGTGGCGGCTGTGAACTGTGTCCAGCACCGCCACTGTTGGGGGGAACCATGCTGCTGGCCTGGGGACTTCGGCATGGGCTGTGCGGAATGGTGGGGGTTGGCCCAGGGGGGTAGTGTGAGGGGCACTATCTGGCAGATCGGGTCCACGCATGGCTGGCGCCATGTTGCACGGCGCAACCTCTGCAGGTCATCTCTGCAGGCATGCACGGCCATGGACCTGCCAATTCTCCAGCCATTTATTTCGTGAAGGCCGTGTGTTTTACGTGGCATGCCTGCTAGCCCCACATCAGTCGGAGGGTCGATGCTCGGGCCTCACCGATTATTTCAACGTAAAACTAGACACTTCCTCCGGACATAGCCTCAAAATCGGAGAATCCAGCCCTATGTTCTCCTGCTGGGGGTGAATTGCAATTGCAATTGGTTTACGATCCCCCTGGGAGCGCAAACCGGCAAGCAATTACCGATTCCTTGCCATGCAAATTTATGCATGGCCTCTATTGCGAGGGCTTCTCGATATCGGGCTTCTCGATATCAGGCTGCCATTCCAAGCACTAAGTGCATTCCAATCTCTGAAGAGTGTGATAGCACTGCACTTCCCTCTCTTTGATGCGATCAATGTTTGTAAACATTGGGGTTTCACCACTTAGGCCAGTGAGCATGAGGGGAGATGAATGAATCAAATCTGTAGATGCTTTGTAGAAGGTGTAAATCACAAACCCTATGAGAAAGCTATGAATGGCTTGAAGCTAATGGATCTGTGGGAGCCAAGTGCAGGTCACACCTGGGACGGGATTCTCCAACTCCCCGCCGGATCGGAGAATCGCCGGGGGCGGCGTCAATCCTACCCCCACCGTGTCCCGAATTCTCCGCCACCAGAGATTCAGCGGGGGCGGGAATCACGCTGCGCCGGTCGGCGGGCACCCCCCTGGCAATTCTCCAGCCCGCGATGGGCCGAAGTCCCGCCGCTGTCAAGACTCTCCCGCCGGTGGGAATCAAAACACTTACCTGACCGGTGGGACTGGCGGCACGGGCGAGCTCCTGGGGGGCCGTGGAGCGATCTGGCCCCAGGGGATGCCCCCACGGTGGTCTGGCCCGCGATCAGGGCCCACCGATTGGCGGGCGGGCCTGTGCTGTGGGGGCGCTCTTTTCCTTCCGCCTTCACCATGGTCTTCACCATGGCGGAGGCGGACATGACCCCCTCCCCTGCACATGCGCGGGGATGACGTTGGCAGCCGCTGATGCTCCGGCGCATGCACGGACTTACGCCGGCCGGCGAAGTCCCTTTGGCCCCAGCTGGCATGGCGCCAAAGAGACTTCTGGGGCGGCCCGACGCCGGAGTGGTTCACGCCACTCCATGACGCCGGGACCCCCCCGCCCCGCCGGGTAGGGGAGAATCCCGGCCCAGTTCCTCCTTGCAGAATGGATACATGGGGCGGGATTCTCCTTTCCGGGGACTAGGTCCCTACGCCGGTGGGAAAACAAGCGCGATCTACTCCGGCGTCAACAGCCCCAGAAAGTGTGAATTCTCTGCACTTCTGGGGGCTAGGTGGACGCCGGAGGGGTTGGTGCCGCACCAGCTGGCGCCGAAGGGACTCCGCAAGTTCGCGCATGCGCCAAAGGTCCGGTGTGAGCTTGCGCATGCGTGGAACCGCCGGTGTGTTTTGGCACACGCGCGGGAGGTTCTCTTCTCTGCGCCAGCCATGGCGGAGCCCTACAGGGGCCAGCACGGAAGGAAGGAGTGCCCCAACAGCACAGGCCCACCCGCAGGTCGGTGGGCCCCGATAGCAGGCCAGGCCACCGTGTGGGCCCCACCGGGGTCGGATCCCCTCGCGTCCCCCGAGGACCGCCCCAGCCGACTTACATGCCAGGTCCCACCATGTGAAACCATGTCTAACCCACGCCGGCGGGACTGGCCAAAAATGGACAGCCACTCGGCCCATCGGGGCCTGGATCATTTTTGGGGGAGCCGTTGAGCGTGGTGTGATCTCCACCCACACCCGAAAAATAGAGCCGGAGAATCTGGCAGCCGGCGCCGGGCCAGCGGGGCAGGACCCCACTGCTGGAGTTTCAAGTGTTATAGCGGTAATTCCTCTCACTACCCTGTCTGAACTGCTCTCAAGCTTCCAGATAGGGGTCTATTTTCTGGGGGTTGGGGGGATCCCTTTAGGAAGGGGGTCCTTATGGGGGGACCTTTTGGCCAAGGGTCACTGGGGGGATCTCACCATTACAGGGGTCCTGCGGGGGGCCCTCCTATTATAGGGGTCCATGTGGGGATTCTCCCTTTTACAGGAGAACCAATTAAAAGTTGAAGTGATGGGAAGAATGTTTGTTCAGTTTCTAAACAATTTGTGTCGGTCCCCAGTCATCATCTGACCGTGAACGTGTACTGTGACTATTTCATTAAGTTCAGAGTAATGAGTCGAATGTTCACGTAATACGAATAATCTATCACCTGTCCCAATTATTCAAACGCCATATCCTGCACGTTATATGTTTCACTTCAGCACTTTGAACAAATTAAGATAATAAGATCGAGGCTCGGAATTGAGAATGGAGTGAAATTCAGTCGTATTTTAATCGCTTCTGACTTCCCAAAAACAAATTGCTCTTGTGTGAATTGGAAGGTGTTTGCTATGTATTCCCGCTAAATGTCATCTAAGTTTAGCAAACAGCATTCCCGGTTTTTAATAATAGCTGGTCAGATTCTCCCAGGGATCTGCTGTTCATTATGACTGCACACTTCAGCAGTCAGCACCAGAAAAGCGAGCAGCCAATGGCTTTGACCTTCCTGTGGCAAGGCTGAATATGAAATATGCCTCTTGTGTTTCACTAATATGTCAGAGCTGTTGTGAAATGATTTCACCCCAGCGGGGAATTCACAAGTCTTATTCAGCAATAACAGCTGTAACCGTAGATCATGGAGTGTTAATTAATGATCTCTAATTACTTATCGAGAGTCACAGCAGCAAATTCATATTCATGGCATTGGATGGCCGCATTAGGCAATCCACATGAAAAGCAAGTCAGTTTGTCCATACTTGCAAGCTTTAATCCCACCATGTTACTTTAAATACCTTGAATTTTTTGTTTTGAAAACGAGTTTGTCCCCAACAGTACCGTTCCAACGATTTATACTTAATCTCAAAGGACCATTTCACAAATTGGGCTTCGAGCAATTAAACGGAGCAGGGTCCAAACTGGCTCACTGTCACTCTGTTTTATCGAACTTCCCAGCTGAGAAATGAACCGGCCTGTTATTATTATTGCAATGCCCATTGCTACTCAGTGGGATCCCAGGAATGACTCCTGTTTGAAATTTTAAACAAAAAAAGCAATTGGAATGACAGAAAGCACTCTGTTCACTGAGCCTTCCTTGCGGAGTTCTGTCGGATACTCATCAACATGCTTTGCAACTTTGAGATTAATTATTACCATTTCTTTCACTGTAAAAATTCTCTGAATGCTCACTGTTGATTTTGGTCAGTCATTATTTTCACTCTATGGGACCAATTTCCTCTCGTCAGCACCAACGGTCTATTGTTCCTACTTTTATTTTTGTATGTATTCCTGTATTATGGTGGAATGCTTTCAGAAGCATTCTTTCATTTACAAATGGTGCCCACCTTAGGAGAGGGTAGAACAGGCTGTATAGAGGCACAACATATCTGTTGAATCTGTGATAAGTAGAACGCACAGCCAATAGTAGAAATTTACAAACAAAGGGCTGGATTCTGCGATTTTGCGGTGATGTCCGGAGGAAGCATCTGCTCTTACGACCAAAATGTTGGCGGCGCCCCCGCACCAATGCTCCGCCCAGTGGGGGGCTAGCAGCCGTGGCACATAAAGCCCCCGGCTTTACCTGTAGATATGGACGGAGAATGGCCAGGTCCGTGGCCGCGCATGCGCACAGCGGTGACATGCGGCGGCCGCGCCGGACTACATGGCGCCGGCCGTACGCGGATCCGGCCTGCCAGATAGTGCCCAAGGTTTATTTGAATACAATTCCAATTCTCCTCCACTCCCATAAGGGTCTCCTTCTCCAACCTACAAACAGGCCGTTGTTTTTATGTAGCTGGGGCTCCGCTCGTTATGGGGAGGCGCCATCCCCCATGAAGGGGAAGTTCACTCCCTTAAAGGGGAAGTTCATATTCCGGGGAGATCATGGGAAACCTTAAGGTCCTGATCCCGAGACCTTCATTAGGACGATAACAATATCCCATTTATTTCCTGTTAAGGAGACAAAAGCTTGTGGGGTGATCTTATATTAATTGCCTAAAATGTCAGGAAGCTGTTTTTAGAGATTAGAATACATTAGAACAGTACAGCACAGAACAGGCCCTTCGGCCCTCGATGTTGTGCCGAACAATGATCACCCTACTTAAACCCACGTAACCCGGATCCCAACAATCCCCCCATTAACCTTACACTACGGGCAATTTAGCATGGCCAATCCACCTAACCCGCACATCTTTGGACTGTGGGAGGAAACCGGAGCACCCGGAGGAAACCCACGCACACACGGGGAGGACGTGCAGACTCCACACAGACAGTGACCCAGCCGGGAATCGAACCTGGGACCCTGGAGCTGTGAAGCATTGATGCTAACCACCATGCTACTGTGAGGCCCCTACTCCTCTTTTCACATCAAGGCAACTGGAAATGTGAATTCTCTCCCCAAAAAGTCATAGAACCCATAGAATTCCTACAGTGCAGACAGAGGCCATTTGGCCCATCGAGCCTGCACTGATGCTCTGAAAGAGCTCTCTACCAAGGCCCACTCCTCTATCCTCTCCCCATAACCCCATCTAACCAACACATTTTTATACATTACAGTCTTGGTTCAAACATGGACAAAACAGATGAATGCCAGTGGTGAGGTGAGAGTGACTGCCTGTGACATCAAGGAGCCCTGGCAAAACAGGACTCAATGGGAATCAGAGGGAAAAATCTCCACTTGTTGGAGTCGTATCTGGCACAAAGGAATATGGTTGTGGTGGTTGGAAGTCAAACATTTCAGCTCCAGGACATCACTGCAGGAGTTCCTCAGGGTAGTGTCCTAGGCCCAACCATCTTCAGCTGCTTGATCAGTGACCTCCCTTCCATCAGAAGGTCAGAAGTGGGGATGGTTGCGGATGACTGCACAATGTTCAGCACCATTCGCAACTCCTCAGAAAATGAAGCAGTCCATGTCCAAATGCAGCAAGACCTGGACAATATCCAGGCAGGGCTGACAAGTGGCAAGTTACATTCGTGCCACACACGTGCCAGGCAATGACCATCTCTTACAAGAGAGGATCTAACCACCGCCCCTTGACATTCTATAGCATTACCATCACTGAACCCCCACTATCAACATTCTAGGGGTTATCATAGATCAGAAACTGAACTGGACTCGCCATATTAATACGATGGTGACCAGAGCAGGTCAAAGGCTAGGAATCTTACAGCAAGTAACTCACTTCCTTAACCCCCAAAGCCTCACCACCATCTACAAGGCACAAGTCAGGAGTGTAATGGAATACTCTCCACTTGCCTGGATGAGTGCAGCTCCAACAACACTCAAGGAGCTCGACACCATCCAAGACAAAGCAGACCGGAGGTTTGCTCCCCCTTCCACAAACATTCAATCCTCCACTATCGATACAGGAACTCGCCAAGGTTCCTTAAGCAGCACCATCCAAACCCATGACCACTACCATCTAGAAGGACAAGAGCAGCAGATACCTGGGAGCTCCACCTGCATGAGGTTTTCCTTCAAGTCACTCACCATCCTGACTTGGAAATATATTGCCATTCCTTCACCGTCGCTGGGTCAATATCCTAGAACTTGCTCTCTAACAGCACTGTGGGTATACCTACACCTCAGGGACTGCAGCGGTTCAAAAGGCAACTTACCACCACCTTCTGAAGGGCCTCTAGATATGGTGATAAATGCTGGCCTAACCCGCAACATCCGTAAATTAATGTAAAAAAACATTAAGAGGCAATTTATCATGGCCAATCTACCAAACCTGCATATCTTTGGACTATGGGAGGAAACTGGAGCACCCGGAGGAAACCCACGCAGACACGGGGAGAAAGTGCAAACTCCACACAGGCAGTTACCCAAGTCTGGATGTGAACCCGGGTCCTGGTGCTGTGAAGCAGCAGTGCTAACCAGTGTGCCACCATGCTGCCCATCTATTGAGATGTTTTCCCTGAAGAAGATTTGATAGAAGTATTCAAAATCATGCGGGGTCTTGACAAGGAATCTTGGTGGAAGGATCAAGAAGGCACAGCTTTAAGTTAAGTGGCAAACGAAGCAGTAGAGACACGAGGTGAAACCTTTTTTACGCAGTGCATGGTTAAAATCGGGAATGCATTGCCTGAGAGCATGGTGGTGCTATGTGCAATTCTGGCATATTTGAAAAGAAGGAATGTTCAGGGTTATGGGGAGAAGGCAGGAGAATGGCACCAGGTGAATTACTCATTTGGAAAACCTGCGCAGCCACGACGGGCTGAATGGCTTCGTTCTGTGCGATAAACATTCTGTGTTTCTGTGAAAAAGAAGAGTCAGCAACCTCTGAGCAGCTCCATTGCAGTCCCAGCTCAGTGGCCGGAATTTTCCAGCTGTTCCTGCTGGCGGGATCTTCAGGGCCTGCCATCGGCAAACCCGGTTTCTTGGAGGGGCTGTGCATTCAACGGGGACCCCCATTGACAACAGTAGGACCAGAAAATCCTGCGATCAGCCAATGGAGGGCCAGCACTGCCGCGAAACAGGAGGCGGGGGGGGGGGGGGGGGGGGGGGGGATCCTGCCCAGCATAACATGAAATGGTCAGCTGCACTTTGTGTCCACATTGCCTTGCATAGCCAATTTCTGATTTTGACCTTGGCTGGTGGGGGTGGGTGACCAAGTAATGCTGCTGCTCTGAGCTGAAGCAAAAATCCAATGATCTGCATGGGCCACTTCACAGGAGCTCTGTCACTGTGAGTTGATAACCGCAAGCAGTACTGAGGAAATTCTATCTTGTTGGAGATTTCAACAAAGATCCCATCGACTGGTTGTGGAGGTCACTGAAATCTCACTGCTTGAAGATGAGCAGGGACTGTTCTTCCCATGTTGGCGAACGTTGCTCACTCAACCAACACCAAAGTTAATTGGCAATCAATCCATCCAACTGCTGGTCATGGGATCTTGATAACTGTCTGCCACATCTGCATTTACAATAATCACTCTACTTTAAAGACATTTGGTGTATGTGAAGTGTCTTGGATGTTTCTGAGAGATATTCTGTGTATAAACTCGCCCCTTGACTCATAAGAACATAAGAACTAGGAGCAGGAGTAGGCCATCTGGCCCCTCGAGCCTGCTCCGCCATTCAATGAGATCATGGCTGATCTTTTGTGGACTCAGCTCCACTTTCCGGCCCGAACACCATAACCCTTAATCCCTTTATTCTTCAAAAAACTATCTATCTTTATCTTAAAAACATTTAATGAAGGAGCCTCAACTGCTTCACTGGGCAGGGAATTCCATAGATTCACAACCCTTTGGGTGAAGAAGTTCCTTCTGAACTCAGTCCTAAATCTACTTCCCTTTATTTTGAGGCTATGCCCCCGAGTTCTGCTTTCACCCACCAGTGGAAACATCCTCCCCGCATCTATCCTATCTATTCCCTTCATAATTTTATATGTTTCTATAAGATCCCCCCTCATTCTTCTAAATTCCAGCGAGTACAGTCCCAGTCTACTCAACCTCTCCTCGTAACGTCTTCAGCTCTGGGATTAACCCAGTGAATCTCCTCTGCACACCCTCCAGTGCCAGTACGTCCTTTCTCAGGTAAGGAGACCAAAGCTGAACACAATACTCCAGGTGTGGCCTCACTAACACCTTATACAGTTGCAGAATAACCTCCCTAGTCTTAAACTCCATTCCTCTCGCAATGAAGAACAAAACTCTTTTCACCTTCTTAATCATCTGCTGCATCTGTAAACCAACATTTTGTGACTCATGCACTAGGACACCCAGGTCCCTCTGCACAGCAGCATGTTTTAATATTTTATCAGTTAAATAATAATCCCTATTGCTGTTATTCCTACCAGAATGGATAACCTCACATTTGTCAACATTGTACTCCATCTGCCAGACCCTAGCCCATTCACGTAAACTATCCAAATCCCTCTGCAGACTTCCAGTATCCCCCTGCACTTTTCGCTTTACCACTCATCTTAGTGTCGTCTGCAAACTTGGACACATTGCACTTGGTCCCCAACTCCAAATCATCTGTGTAAATTGTGAACCATTGTGGGCCTAACACTGATCCCTGAGGGACACCACTAGCTACTGATTGCTAACCAGAGAAACACCCATTAATCCCCATTCTTTGCTTTCTATTAATTAACCATTCCTCTATCCATGCTACTACTTTACCCTCAATGCCATGCATCCTTATCTTATGCAGCAAACTTTTGTGTGCTGATATCCAGATAAACCACATCCATTGGCTCCCCGTTGTCTACCATGCTGGTAATATCCTCAAAAAATTCCACTAAATTAGTTAGGCACGATCTGCCCTTTATGAACCCATGTTGCGTCTGCCCAATGGGACAATTTTCATTCAGATGCCTCGCTATTTCTTCCTTGATGATAGATTCCAGCATCTTCCCTACTACCAAAGTTAAGCTCACTGGCCTATAATTACCCGCTTTATGCCTACCTCCTTTTTTAAACAGTGGTATCACGTTTACTAATTTCCAATCCGCCGGGACCACCCCAGAGTCTGTGTATTTTGGTAAATTATCAGGAGTGCATTTGCAATTTCCCGAGCCATCTCTTTTAGTACCCAGGGATGCATTCCATCAGGGCCAGGAGACTTAGAACATAGAACATAGAACAGTACAGCACAGAACAGGCCCTTCGGCCCTCTATGTTGTGCCGAGCCATGATGACCCTACTCAAACCCACGTATCCGCCCTATACCCGTAACCCAACAACCCCCCCCTTAATCTTACTTTTTAGGACACTATGGGCAATTTAGCATGGCCGATCCACCTAACCCGCACATCTTTGGACTGTGGGAGGAAACCGGAGCACCCGGAGGAAACCCACGCACACACGGGGAGGAGGTGCAGACTCCGCACAGACAGTGACCCAGCCGGGAACCAAACCTGGGACCCTGGAGCTGTGAAGCATTTATGCTAACCACCATGCTACCGTGCTGCCACTTGTCTACCTTTAGTCCCGTTAGCTTGCCCATCACTACATCTTTAGAACATAGAACATAGAACAGTACAGCACAGAACAGGCCCTTCGGCCCTCAATGTTGTGCCGAGCCATGATCACCCTACTCAAACCCACGTATCCACCCTATACCCGTAACCCAACAACCCCCCCCCCCCCTTAACCTTACTTTAATTAGGACACTACGGGCAATTTAGCATGGCCAATCCACCTAACCCGCACATCTTTGGACTGTGGGAGGAAACCGGAGCACCCGGAGGAAACCCACGCACACAGGGGGAGGATGTGCAGACTCCACACAGACAGTGACCCAGCCGGGAATCGAACCTGGGACCCTGGAGCTGTGAAGCATTTATGCTAACCACCATGCTACCCTGCTACCCCAGGATTTCCCAATCCTCTTGTCTTCCACAACCTTTGCCATTTTGTGTGCTTTTTCCTTCAATTTGATACTCTCCCTTATTTCCTTAGCTATCCACGGTCGATTAACTCTCTTTCTACCATCCTTCCTTTTTGCTGGTATAAACTTTAGTGATAACAATCATCTCAAGGTCCTCACCTGTCATAGCCTCATTTCCATCAGTCACTGGCATGTTACTTGTGTCTTCCACTGTGCAGTCCGAACCAAAAAAACAGTTTAGTTCCTCAGTCATTTCCTCATCTCGCATTATTAAATCTTCCTTCTCATCCCCTTATTGCAACTGCAGTAACCCATATTTACCTTAGCCATTCTTTTTTGATTTATATATTTGTAGCAACTTTTACTATCGGTTTTTATATTCTGAGCAAGTTTACTTCTATAATCTATGTTACTCTTCCTTATAGCTTTCTTAGTAGCTTTCTGTTGTCCCCCGAGGATTTCCCAATCCTCTTGTCTTCCACAACCTTTGCCATTTTGTGTGCTTTTTCCTTCAATTTGATACTCTCCCTTATTTCCTTAGCTATCCACGGTCGATTAACTCTCTTTCTACCATCCTTCCTTTTTGCTGGTATAAACTTTTGCTGAACATTGTGAAAAATCACTTGGAAGGTTCTCTACTGTTCCTCAACTGTTTCACCATGACGTCTTTGCTCCCAGTCTACTTTAGCCAGCTCTTCCCTCATCCCATTGTAATCTCCTTTGTTTAAGCACAAAACACTAGTGTTTGACTTTATCTTCTCACCCTCCATCTGTATTTTAAATTCCTCCAAATTGTGATCACTCCTTCCGAGAGGATCCCTAACTATGAGATCTTTAATCAATCCTGTCTCATGACACAGGACCAGATCTAGGATCGCTTGTTCCCTTGTAGGTTCCATTACATACTGTTCTAGGAAACTATCGGGGATAAATTCTATAAACTCCTCCTCAAGACTGCCTTTACTGATTTGGTTAAACCAATCGACATGTAGATTAAAATCCCCCATGATAACGGCTGTACCATTTCTACATGCAGCAGATATTTCTTTGTTTTTTCCTGCCCCACCATAATGTTACTATTTGGTAGCCTATAGACTACTCCTATCAATGACTTTTTCGCCTTACTCTTGCTGATTTCCACCCAAATGGATTCAATCTTATCCGCCATAGCTCCGATGTCATCCCTTACTATTGCCCGGATGTCATCCTTAAATAACAGAGTTACGCCACCTGCCTTACCATCCACTCTGTCCTTCTGAATAGTTTGATACCCTCGGATATTTAACTCACAGTCGTGACCATCCTTTAACCATGTTTCAGGAATGGCCACTAAATCATAGTCATTCATGATGATTTGCGCCATCAACTCATTTACCTGATTCCGAATACTACGAGCATTCAGGTAAAGTACCCTTATATTGGCTTTCACACCTCCGTTTTGAATCTTAACACCTCTATCAGTAACCTCTCCTAAGTTATTTTACCTTTTAACTTTTCTCCTAATTGTCCTTATCATTGAACCCATATCTTCATGGAATAACCTGCCGCGTCGCTTTCCATTTATGTTTTTACTTCCTGTTTTATTCCTTTTAGTATTAATGGGCCTATTCACTGAGCTCTCCTCAGTCACTGTACCCTGTACTGTGGCCCTTTTTGATTATTGACTGTGGCTTGTCTGCCTTACACTTTCCCCCTTACTGCCTTTTGTTTCTGTCCCTGTTTTACTTCCCTCTGACTTCCTGCACCGGTTCCCATCCCCCTGCCACATCCCCCTGATTCCACAAAGATTCTCCACCATCCTCAAGTCAAGAGTGTGATGGAATACTTTACACGTGCCTACATATGTGCAACTGCAATAATACTTGAGAAGCTCAACCCCATCGGAGACAAAGGAGCTTGATTGATGAGGAGTCCATCAATTCATGTAATCATTCAGTCCCTCCACTACCAGTCACTGCAGTGTGTACTATCGACAAGATGCACTGCATTGACTCACCAAAGTTTCTTTGATAGCACCTGCAACTTAAAATCATAAAAAAGTTGCAACACAGAAGAAGGCCATTTGGCCCATCTTGTTCGTGCCAGCTGACGGACACCCAAGTCTACCATCTAGAAGAATAAGGACCACCTTCCAAGTCCAACATGATCCTGACTTGGAAAGTTATTGTCACTCCATTAAACATTGCTGGGCCATTATCCTGGAAAACTTTCAACAGAACCGTTAGGGACACGACACAGACTGCAGCGGTTCTCAAAGTCAGCTCTCCACCACCTTTTCTAGGGTGGGTAGAGATAGCTAATAAACATTGGCCATGCTAGTGGAGTCCATATTCCAAGAATGGATTTGGAACATTAAAAAAAAATGCCACATATAGTCTCACAATACAGATAAATATACCTCGGGCGGGATTCTCGCATGCCGCGCTCTATGGGAGAATCGCCGTCTACGCCATTTTTTCCTGCGGCGCCGTTCCGACGACGACAGGCTTATTCTCCGAGGAACGGCGAATCGGTGCCATTTGCGCCGGCGCGTTTGGTGCGGCGCAGGTCGCGGGCCGGTGATTCTCCGGCCTTGAGCATCTGTAAAAGTTGGTAAGAGTGACGGCCTTGATGGGCTGAGCGGCCGCGCGGAAACGGCAGGGACCCGCTGCCGCCGTTCACCCCTGCTAGCAGCCAGCGGGAAGTCTGCGCGTAGGGTCGGGGGGCAGCCTGTGGGGCAGGAAAAACCACTCCCTCGCCAGGAGTGCCTCCGATGGGGTCTGGCCTGCGATCAGGGCCCACCGATCGGCGGGCCAGCCTCTCCAGCCCCGGCCCTATTTTATTACGCGGCCGGCCCCTGAACCACCACGCCATGTTGCGTCGGGGCCGACACATTGAGGAAGTCCCCCACGCATTCGCGGGTTGGCGCAGCCCAACTGCGCATGCGCGGGTTGGTGTGGCACCCAATTGGCACTGGGAAGGGAGGCTGGGCCAGAATCGGGAGTGCCCACGCCCGTTTCGCGCCATCGTGAAATGCGACGGCGTTCACGACGGCGCGAACACTCTGCCTCCATTTCGGAGAATCCCGCCCCTCATATGTGTATATTCACACATCAAATATCTGCCACCATGAAACATGTGCAATGATGAGAACACATTTGTACACTCTGTCTTCATTTTCTAATGCATAAAAAGATTAAAAGATAAATGAATACACCGTCTACAGTTGAGAATTGCAACTGCATGTACAATGATGGCGTCAAAAATGCAATTATTCGCATCTGGACTTGGCCACATACCACATAGAAACCATTGCTTTGCAGTGTCTTGCAACAAGGTTGGAACAGAAGGCTCACTAAGTCTCACCTTCTTCGGGGCAATTGGGGATAAGTGACAAATGCAAGCCTTGCCAGCGATACCCACATCCCATGAAAGATCTTTTAAAAATCATCAATCACTCACGGCGCAAGGATGCTAATGCTGATTCCCAATCAGGAACTCCCAACATGGAGTGTGACTTACAGATCAAACTGGTTGGGAAAACCTGGTCCCTAAAGCATTACATTTCCATCCATTAACTTAAGATGGTGGAAAATGAGGGGGCCTGTGGGGAGTGAGCTACAGCATCGTTCCTCAATTTTGGAATCAAACTTTTAAAAATAACGTTCATCAATCATTTGATACTAAAATGGACTATTATGAAAAGACACCTCAGTGACTTGTTCCTACCTGAATGGAGATATCAAAGTGTGATACTTACACGCCACAGTGGTGTTGGTGGGAACGATTATAATATCTGTAGCTGGTGGGTCACGCACAATGTCGTGCCAATGAATGGTGTTGACATAGCAGAGAAACTTGTTCTGGTCAATATAGATGCCTCCATTCAGGATTTCTGTGGAAAAACAGATTGTAGGTTTGAAGGCATAGCTGAATAATAAACACATTGCAATTCTAGATTGAGTCCAATTGCTGCCTCAGCTCTGGATTCAATTCTAACCTCCTTCAGGCCATATCAAAGGTAACATAAACATTTTACATTCCCCAAGACCAATGTGAGTGCTTTTTCTTTATGTTTCCACTGGCTAACATTTCCAATCCCGTGTTCTGCTCTGCCAGACTGAACTTGGCTAAGGTTGCTGAACTATTTAATCCAGTTTTATTGTTGCGTGACAGCCACACTTTTATCTAACAGTGAAATGCCCTGCCACATTGGGAAAATGAGATAATAGGGCTAAACTACATTGAACAGAATGCTGCTTTGTCGTCTGGGGTTTTCCTGGACTGCTGACTGAGATGTGCAGGTTAGGTGGGGTTACGGGGACAGGGCGGGGAATGGGCCTAGGTAGGGTGCTCTTTCGGAGGGTCGGTGCTGACTTAATGTGCGGAATGGCCTCCTTCTGCACTGGAGGGATTCTATGCATTCTGTTCTATTCTATGGAAAGTCGTGGTCAACAGCCCCATTGTAGCTCCTCACCCATGTCTACATCAACATGGCCGAGGTAGAGATGATTGACAGCTTCAAATTCTTTTTTTAAATTTAGAGTACCCAATTCATTTTTTCCAATTAATGGGCAATTTAGCGTGTCCACCTATTCTGCACATCTTTGGGTTGTGGGGGGCGAAACCCACGCAAACACGGAGAGAATGTGCAAACTCCACACGGACAGTGACCCAGAGCCGGAATCAAACCTGGGACCTTGGCGTCGTGAGACAGCAGGGCTAACCCACAGCGCCACCGTGCTGCCCTTTTTTTGTTTTTAAATTTAGAGTACCCAATAATTTTTTTCCAATTAAGGAGCAATTTAGTGTGGCCAATCCACCTAACCTGCACATCTTTGGGTTGTGGGGGAAAAACCCACACAAACATGGGGAGAATGTGCAAACTCCACACGGACAGTGACCCAGAGCCGGGATCGAACCTGGGACCTCGGCACCATGAGGCAGCAGGACTAACCCACTGCGCCACCGTGCTGTCCAACATCTTCAGATTCCTAGGTGTGCACATCACCAATAATCTGTCCTGGTGCACCCACGTCGGTGCTACTGCCAAGAAAGCACAACAGCAGCTATACTTCCTTTGGAAATTCGGCATGTCCACATTGACTCTTACCAACTTTTACAGATGCATCATAGAAAGCATCCTATCTGGCCGCATCCCAGCCTGGTGTGAAAACTGCTTGGCCCAAGACTGTGAGAAACTACAGAGTCGTGAACACAGCCCAGCCCATCACGCAAACCCGCCTCCCATGCATTGACTCTGTCTACACCTCCCGTGCCTTGGGAAAGCGAGCAGCATAATCAAAGCCCCCTCCCACCCGGCTTATTCCCCCTTACATCGGGCAGGAGATACAAAAGTCTGAGAATGCGCATAAACAGGTTCAAAAACAGCTTCTTTCCCGCTGGTACCAGACTCCTAAACGACCCTCTTATAGACTGAACTGATCTTGTCTCACATCTCGACTGAGTAGTACTACACTCCTGTATGCTTCACCCAATGCCTGTGTAAATGTATTTACATTGTGTATTTTGTGTTTGCACTGTTACGTATTTTCTTTTCATGTATGGAATAACCTGTTTGAGCTGCACGCAGAACAATACTTTTTACTGTACCTCAGTACACGTGACAATAAACAAATCCAATCTAATCCAGTTCTGCACCACTGCCATAACATTGCTACATGTCTTGCAGGATCCTCAGAGCGGTTAGGGTGGAGCTGCATCAAAGGTCTTTGTGATTTGTCTCTGTGAAGGTGAGGACTCAATTTGCTACAGGGAGACCTGTATTAGAATGTGAATATTAATTGTGCATGAACAGTACTGAATTTTTAAGTCTGTCCTACTGTCAACTGTCTCAAAGTTTTAATGCAGACAACAGGCTTCACATTTTGTCTTTTTTTTAAAGGGAAGTCATGTTTTGGAGCGAAGGATAAATTCTCCCCATATGTGCTTCAGGCATGGAGCCTGAGCCGCTGGATCAGGATTTTGCGGGTCAGGCTCCCTGTGCATTCCCTCTTGGTAGGGTTGCCAACTGTGATGAAATGTGTTCCTGGAGGTTTCATCGCATGTCACGCCACCACCCTCCTGCCATTAGTCATCCAACACATCCATCCTTGTAACACACAACCTTCCTCTACCACACAGCCTTCCTCTACCAATTGAAAAGCACAAAGACTCATTACCTCATTGGGTGATGCTTGACTGTCAGCCAAACAACCCTTTTCCCCCTATTTTCAATGTGGTAAAGAGAAACATTGAAAGAAAATGACAAGAAACATTGGGCGGGATTCTCCGTTCCGCCAGCCACGTGTTTCTGCGGCGTTCGCTGGCGGTGGGATTATCTCTCCTGCCGATTGTCAATGAGATTCACCATTGTAACCACCCCCGTCACCGTGAAACCCGCTGATGGGGCTGCGCTGCCGGCGGGAAAACTGCATCGCAACGACTGGAGAATTCCGGCCATTATCTTCTTTGATTTCCCGATGATCGGTCTCCAGGATTGCACACTGCAGTATCCAGAGATGGATTTTCAATTAATTTCCAGGCCAATCCTGGAGGGTTGGAAAGCCAACCTGTTGGCTCACTGCCTGCAAAAAGCCAAACCGCCCTTTTGATGAGGAAGATATTCAGGAATGTTTCCTCAACGTGACATTTTGAAAAATTATAGGCTGGGTTCTCCATTTCTGAGACTAAGAGTTGACGCTGGCACAGCATTTGTGGAGTTCCACGACAGCAAAACTGCCACCGCACCTGGACCGATTCAGCGATTGTTAAGGGGCGAGCACCGGTGCTACGTGGAACACAATTGATTCCTATGAGAAAGGATGCAGGATTCACCGGTTTGACGATTGACACTCAGGAGGCTGACAAGCTGCATCCTCATATACACATTTCACTCCCCACACACACCATCCCAGCCAACATTATGGCAGCAAGGCGCGCGGTGCCGCGCTTCACTGATGCTGAGCTGGAGACCCTGCTGGACGCGATAGAGGAGAGGCAGGCCATTCTATACCCCAGCCCGGGAAAGAGATTGCCAGCTGCCGCCACTCATTGTGCTTGGGCGCAGATGGCAGAGGTCAGTCAGCGCCACCAGCAACACTGTCCGGACCGGCTAGCAATGCCAGAAAAAATTCCTCAGGGTGGTCAGGGTGAGTGGGCAGCACTGTGCCCCTGTCACTAATCCTGCCCCACACACCAGTAACCCCCCACCCCACAGGGCGGCTGAGCCCCCACCCTGCACTACCTGCCGATACCCACACTGGCTGACATGACCGGGTGCCTTGGCCACTGAGGCCACCAGCTACCCACCCTCCGGGCTGCATGCATGGACTGTCTAACACAGGATGGGCCGAAGTCCCGCCGCTGGGAGGCCTCTCCCGCCGCCGAGGTTTGAACCACCTCTGGAACGGCGGGATCAGCGGCGCGAGCGGGCCCCCGGGGTCCTGGGGGGGGGCGGGGGGCGATTGAGCCCCGGGGGGTGCCCCCACAGTGGCCTGGCCCGCGATCGGGGCCCCCCGCTCAGACTCCGGGCCAGTGCCCTGGCTGCACTATTTTCCTCCGCGGCCGCCACGGCCTCCGCCATGGCGGAAGTGGAAGAGAACCCCACATCGTACATGCGCCGGGGAAGGGGCTTGGCGTCACGCCAACCGGCACCGAATCACCTCCGCCAGCTGGCATGAGTTGGCGCATGCACGGGAGCGCCAGCGTGTGCTGGCGTCATCCCAGCGCATGCGCGGGACGGTTCGTCTCCGCATCGGCCATGGCAGAGGATCACAACGATCGATGCGGAGGAATAGAGTGCCCCCATGGCACAGGCCTGCCTGTGGATTGGTGGGCCCTGATCGCGGGCCAGGCCACCGTGGGGGCACCTCCGGGGCCAGATCCGCCCGCGCCACCCCCGAGAACCCCGGAGGCCGCCCGCGCCACCAAGTCCCGCCGGTAAGGATCTTCTCTAATTTACGCCGGTGGAACTGGCAAAAAACGGGCGGCCGCTCAGCCCATCGCGGTCCGGAGAATTGCCAGGGGGGCCACTGCCAGCGATTCCGGCCCCCGCCAAATCCCTGGCGCCGGAGATTTTGGCAGCCGGCGGGGGCAGGATTCACGCCGGGGGTTGGAGAGTCCCGCCCCACGTATATTTTAATACCATGGGGTTTTAATGTGTATAGTTAAAAATATGGGGCGCGATTCTCTAATCCCGCAGCAGTGTCCACGCCGTCGGAAACGCCGCCGTGTTTTACGACGGCATGAACGAGCCGCTGCCAGGACTAATTCTGGCCCCTACAGGTGGCTAGCACAGCGCTGGAGTGGCTCGCGCGGCTCCAGCTGCCGATTCTGGTGTGGACTGTGCGCCGCGGGATCCGCGCATGCGCAGTGGTCTCCTTCTACGCGCCAGCCCCGACGCAACATGGCGCAGGGCTACAGGGGCCGGAGTGTAGGAAAGGAGGCTCCCAGCTAGAGAGGCCGGCCCGCTGTTTGGTGGGCCCCGATCGCAGGCCAGGCCACATCGGAGGACCTCTCCCAGGGTCGGACCCCCCCCCCCCCCCTCCCTCCCTCCCCTCCCCTCCCCTCCCCCACAGGCCACAACCCGACCCTTCAACGCCGAGGTCCCGCCGGCTCAGAGCAGGTTACAACGGCGCTGGTGGGACTCGTTTTTTTTAACGGCCGCTCGTCCCATCCGGGCCGGAGAATCACAGGGAGGGCCGTGTAAAGCGTCCCGTGACCGGCGCCGTGCCAACCACGCGGAGAATCGTGTGCCGGCGTCGGGGTGGTGTGGCCCAGCAGGGATTCTCCGGCCTGGCCCAGGGCTGAGAGAATCCAGCCCATGGTTGTTGTAACCGACCATTTGGAATTTACTGTCAATGTGCCTTGTGTATCTGTATATATTTCATATGTTTTCTTACCTTTTCTTTATTGTTATAAATACAAATGAAAATCAGTAAAAATACTTTTAAATAAGTGCAAACTAATAAAATACAATGTCACACAATCAAAATTACCTTCTTCAGTTTGTCTATTCCTCCTGAAAGTTTAAAACTCACTTCATACGTACTAAAACCGCATTCCTCCACAATCAGCTGCCATCAGTAAATATTTGCTGCTTCAACTTCACATTGATGTTGACTAGTTATAATCTATGTATAAATATAGTTACCTTTTATCTTCTTCACTGCCGATTATCATTTGACCTTTGACCACTCAAAAACATGAGTTTGCTTGTGACCCGATGAAAACCCTAAACTGAGATAACTGGCAGCATAAGCTCTCAACCCACGCCGTAAACCCTGAACCTAGAGCTCACCTGCCATCAATTCTAACCTCCAGCGGCCTTATCTTAACGTCTAAACTGAACACAAGCTGAAATTCAGAGTTGATCACCTCATGTGCAAACAACATGTTACAATAAAGAATTCTTCAAAGCATTGCTCCCGGGTGTACTTTTCATAAGAGAAACATCAAAATATTTTTTACCCAAGACTACCCCTCAAAGGATGCAATTAAAAGAATCCACTGTGCCAACCAATTAACATTTCCAGGCTTGTTAAAGTGCTAGTGATGGTATGGTAGAGACTGATTCTCTGTAAGTTGTTCCTATCATATTCAATACAAAACAAGATGGTTGTGGTTGTTGGAGGCCAATCATTTCAGCCGTAGGAAATCTCTGAAGGTGTTCCTCGGAATTTTGTCCTCCGCCCAACTATCTTCAGCCACATTACAAAAATCTTCCGCACATTGTAATGCCAGATTTGGCGATGTTCACTGATGGTTGCACAGGCTTCAGTTCCATTTGCAACTCCTCAGGTAATGAAGCAGTCTCTACCAGCATGCACCAGGTCCTGGACAACATTCAGGCTGGAACTGATATGACAAGGAACATGTGCGTCACTCACGTGCAAAGTGATGACCATCTCGAACAAGATATCATCCCTTGACATTCAACAATATTACCAGCATTGAACCTCAACTATCAATATCTTGTGGATCACCACTGACCAAAGTTTAACTGGAACAGCCACTGTGATAACAAGAGCAGGTCAGAGGTTGAGTGTTCTGCAGCAAGTGACTCACCTTCTGATTCACAAAGATCCTCAACGACCCACAAAGTCCAAGTTAGGAATGGGTTGGGATATTCTTGCTTGGATCAGTGCAGCTCCAAAAATACTAAAACAATTGTTCAACACCAACCAGGGACAAAAAGCCACAGGATCCATAGAGTGCAGAAAGAGGCCTTTCCACCCATTGAATCTGCACTGCCGTCTGAAAGAAGAGTCGACTTAGGCCCACTCCCCCACCCCATCCCCACCTAACCTGCACATCTTAGGTACTAAGGGGGCATATTTTTTTAGCATGGCCAATCCACCTAACCTGCACATCTTTGGACTGTGGGAGGAAACCGGAGCACCTGGAGGAAATCCAGGCAAACACGGAGAGAACGTACAAACTCTCCTCAGTCACCAAGGCCGTAATTGATCCCGAGTCGCTGGCGCTGTGAGGCAGCAATGCTAACCACTGTGTCACCCTGCCATCTGTTTGATTGGGACCTCATCTGCCACAATAAACATTCACTCCATCCACCACTGGTATACAGTGGCAGCAGTGTGCATGATCTACAAGATAGGCTGCTGCAACACGCCAAACTTTCTTCAAATCCATGACATCTGTCACCCGGGAAAACCATCACCTTCAAGTGTTCCTCTCTGTTATATTGTTGCAATATTTAAGAATTAGGAGCTATATTATTACACGTATGAATATATAAGTATGCAGAATATCACATCACTCACTACTGTACTTACAGTCTGTGCACTGAACTAACAATGCATTGATGTTAACCCGGATAGCTGTATAGTGTGATTATTTTGAACTTCTGGGAACCACAAGACAGGGCATGATGGCAATAGGTATTTACAAATAAAACACAAGCATTATGAATGAAATAGATGATGAATTAGGTTGAGAACAATTATCCCATATCAGTGCCAGTGAGAGAGAAAGCAGAGGGAGTGGATCATGCAAAACAAAATGGCCACCGCTGCAGTAATTAATGCATAATTCCAGCTCAGAATGAATTGGGAGGCTGACAATGCTGTGGAGGCATTTTGAAAGTTTAAACAAAAGTGCAGATTGACCTTTGTTTATTTTCTAAAAAGCACAAGTGAAGAGGAAAGGATCAGTTACATCCTTCAGTGGACTGGAGGGAAAGGTTTAGATCTTTTCAATGGCTGGGAAATGAGTGTGGACGGCAGTAAAAGCTCAGGCAATAGTTTTGAGAAATTTGGCAGGCATCTCAAGCCAAAGTCAAAGAATCAGATTCACCAATATGAGTTTCTGAGCTTGAGACAGGAATCAGGTGAGCCTGTTGACAATTTTTTGACAAGGTTGAGAAATGACGCCAGCAAAGGGAAATTCAAAGAAATGGATAAAAGGCTGATCAATCGGCACATTTGGGACTCTGCACATTCTGAAGTAAAAAAAGATCTGATTGGAAAGGGCAAGCACACAATATCCTAAGCTGCAAGTTGACATTGTGAGAGCACTTGAAGCCACAATAAGACAGATGAAGACACTGATGAGCCAAATGGCTCGCCTTCAGTTAAGTCAAGAGAAAGGCAGCAGGGGTTTTTCAGCAAAACAACAACAAAAGAATGCACAATTGATAGAAAGAAAGTTGTACCAAGCTGTGGATAACCAAGGGTTCGCAGATAGAAGAACATTACTCACATACAGATGAAACTACAGAATTTCTGGAAAACCCCAATCACTGGAAAAAGATGCTCAGGATAAAGCAAGATGAGAAAGGAGTTACCGGAGGTAAAGCGACAGGGAGAATGAAAAAAATAAGCCAAAACATCTATACTCAGGAAGTTGACAATGAGGTTGCAGTCAATGTAGACGTAGGAACCAAAAAACTGCTTGAAATGACTGGATGCAACAGATCCCAGAGAAAAGAAATTGGCACAACCATTCAGGTCAGAAAGAAAGTGAGAAATAAACCAGAACCATAAATCTAAAGCTGAAGTTTGATACTGGAACACAGAATAACATTTTCCTGCTCAAACCGTGCCAGAAGACCTCTTTTGAAAATTTGAAAGGTGATAGATACACATAAAAAGATGCTCTGAAACTGAGTTAACATCATGCTGACAGCATGTGGGGAATCGAGATTCAGGAATAGACAGGTCATGCAGCTGCGTATGATGCTCTCAATTTCCCCATCGATGCCGGGACACTAGACATAACTGTGGGCACAAAATGACAGGCTGAGCTCTGAGAGCTTCTGGACAAAAGGCTATAGGGGTACAGGAGGTGTCCCTTGCATTCTGCCGCTGAAAAGCCATGAGCGGTGTTTGGCCAGTCTTGGATCCCGCTGCATCCATGCTTACACCTGAGTAGCACGTCACTGGCAAGGTACCCATAAAATTACGAGTTGCAATTACTTCATCTGCCATTGGCAGGGATGGGGAACCCATGGGCAATTGTAGACGACTGAGAGCATTGGCATCGGCAATCTGCTTACCCAGTGGTTACCACTGCTGCCTCACAGTGCCAGGGATCAAGGTTCCATTCCAACCTTCGGTGACTGTCTGTGTGGGGTTTGCACATTGTCCCCGTATCTGCGTGGGTTTCTTCCGGGTGCTCCGGTTTCCTCCCACAGTCCACAGATGTGCAGGTTAGGTGGATTGGCCATGCTAAATTACTGCTTCGTGTCCAAAGGTGTGTAGGTCAGGTGGGGTTATGGGGATAGGGTGGGTAAGTGGGCCTAGTAGTGTGCGCTTTCAGAGGGTCAGTGCAGACTCGATCGGACGAATAACCTCCTTCTGCACTGTAGGGATTTTATGATTCTATACTTGGGCGGTGTTGAATGGAATATTCATACGCAGCACGTAGAAACACCCAAAGCTAAATTATGGTTGACGCGATGGACGGAACTCCCTTATCTTCCCTGAAAAAGCCGAGCAGGGACTTGTCAGTCACATTAGAGAAGTGCCTCCCATAAACATATTGGTGGAAATTCTTGGCTCCAAATATTATCAGCAAGTCCTCCTTCTTGATTTGGGCATACCACCAATCAGTGTCCACCAAGGTCCACGAGGAAAATGCAATTGGGCATTTCTGCCGCTGTCCCATCTGTGGGCCAGCACTGCCCGATGACATGGGGGTAGACATCGCACGTTAGGATTAGCAGTTGAGCTAGATCGTAGTGTGTGAGCAGATGTGTAGATGTCAGACAATATTTTACCTGGCGAAAGCTTTGTCTTGCGAAGCACCCCAGAACCACTTCTGGCCCTTCTTCAACAGTATTTGGGGATGAGCCAGTAAAATAGCCAGGTTGCCGATGAACTTACCATGGTAATTTATCAGGCCTAGGAATGACTGGAGTTAAGTAGTGTTCTTTGGAGTTAGGGTCCATTTTATGGCCTGAACCATGTCCTCCACTGGGTATAGATCATCCCTGTCTACCCTGTGTTCGAAGTAATTCACCGCTCGAGTGCGGAACACACACTTGCTCCTCTTTAGCTGGGTGTCCACTTGGGAAAACCACCTGAGCACTTCACCAGCCCTGCGCGAAGTCGTTGAAATGTCTGATGGAAGTTGGCGTTGCCGAACCTGCTTCATTATTATTGGGCGGCGAATGTGGACAAGCTGTGGCGGTGGTGAGAAAGAGAAGAGGTAGAGTGGGTTAGGATGGATGAGGAATCTTGTAAGGGCTCCAGTTTTAGGGCTATAGAGACGGCAGCATTGCCAATGGCTCCGAGTAGGTATTCATGGAGCCCGGTAGTACAGTCCACTGTGAAGATACGGAATCAGTCGATGAGGCAATTCAGGGTGGAACGGATGTCGGTGTTAATAACACTGCGGGTTTGCCGGGGAGGGGTGGATAGTGTATACAGGAGGTGGAGGGAAGTGGGGCTGGAAAAGGTGAGGGATCTGTATTTGGAGGGAGTGTTCATCAGTCTGGAGGAGCTAAGGGAGAGGGTAGAGCTGCCAAGGGCAAGTGAGTTCAGGTTTCTGCAAGCTAGGGACTTTGCACAAAAGGTCTGGAGGGGGTTCCCTTGGTTGACGGGATACACCCAGCTGGAGTGACTGCTGCTTCCGGATGTGGAAGGGGAGGGAAGAATTGGGGATATATACAAGTGGCTGGGGGGCAGAGAGGGAGTAGGTGGTGAAGGTCAAGGAGAAATGGGAAGAGGGTTTGCGAGGGGAGATCAATTGTGGAGTATGGAGTGCGGCACTGCATAGGGTAAACGGGACCACCTCTTATGCAAGGATGAGCCTGATACATGATGTGGAGATGCCGGCGTTGGACTGGGTTGGGAACAGTAAGAAGTCTTACAACACCAGGTTAAAGTCCAACAGGTTTGTTTCAAACACAAGCTTTCGGAGCAAGGAGCAGTGCTCCGAAAGCTAGTGTTTGAAACAAACATGTTGGACTTTAACCTGGTGTTGTAAGACTTCTTACTGAGCCTGATACAGTTTAAGGTGGTGCCAAGGGGACATATGACTCGGGTGAGAATGAGTGGGTTCTTTCAGGGGGTAGCAGATGAGTGTGAGAGATGTGGGCGGGGGCCAGCGAATCGCACGCACATGTTTTGGGAAGATTCTGGGTGGGAGTGTTCGCTGTCTTAGCCAGGATAGTGGAGGAGGAGGTGGACCCGGACTATTTGGTGGCGATATTTGGGGTTTCAGAGAAGCCGGAGCTCATGGAGAGGAGGAAGGCTGATGTTGTGGCCTTCGCCTCTCTGATTGCACAGGGGTGAATTTTACTGGAGTGGAGGTCGACATCGCCACTGGGGGTGACCTGTACGACTTCCTGCGATTAAGAAGATAAAGTATGAGTTAAAGAGCTCCGCAGAAGGGGTTTTCGATAAGGTGGGGGATGTTCATCATCGTGTTTGTGTACAGACTGTATAGTTGATTGCTGGGAAGTATGTTTCCGGGGGTGTTCATGTGTTATATCCTGTTTTGATACATGTTTGTAATAAAATACATTTTTAAAAAAAGAAATGGCTGATGGTATACGATGGAGACGGCACATCCAGTGTCTATTTCCGTCACTACAGGATGACCATTTACTTCTAATGTGACCTGTATCAGTGTTTCCTTAGGGCTGTGACACAGTTCAGCTGCATTAAACAGTCCTCCTCAGCCAGAGGGGGCCACATGCAAAACCCTGGCTCATGCCGCTCCTGCCGGCTGCTTTGGACGATGTTCCCAGCACAGAATCTGGCAGCTCTGGCCATCACATGTCCTCCGATCACACAGTTTGTAACGTGGTCGGCTCTCCCCTTTGTCCTCGGGGGAGGTATCCCATAGGTGTGCGGTCCCTTCCGAGTGCTTGGCCTGGCTGGGGAATTGCCTCGGTGTTGCCCTTTGTGAGGTGATCTGGCCTGACCGATATTGCCCCATGATGCAGTGGGATATGAAACAGATGATGGGCCAAACTATGCGCACCATAGTCAATGGGCCCCTGCAGCTCCAGCACCCCTTTCTCTGCGTGCCCCCGGGTTAGTGACAGCTCAATGGCCCATTTTAAATCTAAGGTGGGCTCCGCCAACAGCTTCCTCTGAGTGGCGCGTTGTTTATCCCACAAAGCAGCCTATCCCTCAACATGTCGGAGAGGGATGGCCGAACCCCCAATGCTCTGCCAGTCGCCTAAGGCAGGTCAAGAATTCAGTGACCAATTAACCTGGAGATCACATTGACGTATTAAACCTATCCTGCTGCATGATAATGGATGATTTCAGGTCATAATGTTCAGCTACCAAGGCAACCAGATCGTCAAATGATTTGGAGTCTGATGCGGCTGGGTAAATGAGATCTTTATAATTCCAAAAGTCAGGGCTATGCAGGCGGTCAGGAGGATGACTTTCTGATGGTCTTCCCCCAAAATCCCGTTAGCCTGGAAGAAGTACCTCCTGCTTTCAGCATACTAGCTCCAGTCTTCCAGGCCCGCATCGAAGGCTTCCAGCTTACTTACGGCTTGAATTTTAATGTCCACACGTTTCCAGAATAGTAATCATCCAGGGTGGCTAGGTGGCCGTGTCATCCACCCAGCCACAGGCCTTGAAGACCGGATACAACGTGCTCCATTGAACCTTCTCTCTAGGATACTTTGCAGTTTATCAAAGTGCGCACAAAAATCTGTACCACCGAGCTGAGATCATCATCCAGAACATCATTCTCAATGGCAATCAACATTCCGATGCATACATCATCAGCATAACCACCACTGCAAGCTTGGCCCCACCCCAGTCATCTCCAACCACTCCAATCAAACGAGGATATTTTCTGATTCAACTCGGCCCTTCACCACCAAACTTCGACCAGGATCATTCAGGGACATAACACAAGACATATAGCCCAAAAAATTCCATTATGGAATATAAATTACAATAAAATGAAGGATTAAAAGACGAGTAGAAACAGGGCTCGCAAAAATGCAGCCACTTCCGTGCTCTTTTCACAGATCCCTTGGTGTCATATTTGACCATCAGTTGAACTTCTAGCCACATATTCATGCCACCAATAAGCCTACCTATATCCAACTTCGTAACACTTACTGACTCTGCCCCTGCCTCAACCCATTTGCTACTGAAATCCCCATTTGTGTTTTTGTCACATTTAGACTTGACTCTTCTAATGCATGGATGGTTGGCCTCCCACATTCTATCCTTCAAAAAACTTCAGGTCATTCACAACTCTGCAACCTGTGTCTCACCAAGTTATGTCCATCCATCAATCTTGAGCTTATTGACTTATATTGGCTACCAGTTAACTAATACCTCAATTTGAATGTCCTCATCCTTGTTTTCAAATCTCTTCTTGCTCTCACTCCTCCCTATCCCTGCAATTTCCTCCTACCCCACGACCCTTTGAGGTATTTGTACTCCTCCAATTCTGGCCTCTTGAATACCCCTGATTTTAATTTCCCCATCACTGGTGGCTGTGTCTTCAATACCAAATCTACTGTAATTCTTTGAGAATGTAACTAGTAGACTTGATGAGGGGGAGCCAGTGGATGTGGTATATTTGGACTTTCAGAAGGCTTTTGACAAAGTCCCGCATAAGAGATTAGTGTGTAAAATTAAAGTGCATGGGATTGGGAGTCATGTACTGAGATGGATAGAAAACTGGTTGGCAGTTAGGAAACAAAGAGTTGGAATTAACAGGCCTTTTTCAAATTGGCAGACAGTGACTAGTGGGGTGCCGCAGGGAACGGTGTTAGGGCCCCAGCTATTCACCATGTATATTCAGATTCAGATGAGGAACAAAATGTAATAGCTCCAAATTTGCAGATGACACCAAGCTGGGTTGGAGAGTGAGCTGTGAGGAGGATGCAGAGATCCCTCAGTGTGATTTGGACAAGTTGAGTGAGTGGTCAAATGAATGGCAGATGCAGTATAATTTAGGGAAATGTGAGGTTATCCACTTTGGTAGCAAAACCAAGAAGCCAGACTATTATCTGAATGGCCATATGTTAGGAGAGGGGAATGCGCAACGAGACCTGGGTGTCCTCGTTCACCAGTCACTGAAGGTAAGCATGCAGGTACTGCAGGCGGTAAAGAAGGCAAATGGTTGGCCGTCATTGCGAGAGGATTCGAGTACAGGAGCAGGGGTGTCCTGCTGCAAACATACAGGGCCTTGGTAAGGCCACAGCTGGAATATTGTGTGCAGTTTTGGTCTCTTTATGTGAGGAAGGATGTTCTTACTCTAGAGGGAGTGCAGTGAAAGCTGACCAGACTGATTTCTGGGATGGTGAGATTGACGCATGCAGAGAGATTGAATTGGTTAGGATTGTGTTCGCTAGAGTTCAGAAGAATGAAGGGATCTCATAGAAGCCTATAAAATTCCAACAGGACGAGACAGGGTAGATGCAGGAAGGATGTTCCCGATGGTGGGTGTGCCCAGAACTAGGGGTCACAATCTGAGGTTACATGGCAGACCATTTAGGACAGAGATGAGGAGAAAGTTCTTCATGCAGAAAGAGGTCGGCATGTGGAATTTGTTACCACCGGAAGTAGTTGAGTCCAAAACATGGTATGCTTTCAAAAAGCAGTTAAATACAGCACTTAGGGCGAAAGGGGTCATAGGATATGGGGGGAAAGCAGGATTAGGCTATTGAGTTGGATGATCAGCCATGATCATAATAAATGGTGGAGCAGGCTCGAAGGGCTAAATGGCCTCCTCCTACTCCTATTTTTTTCTATGTTTCTACAAACGAGTCCGGGGTCTCCTTTGTCCTCAGTCATCAGTTTAGTAACTTTAGGGAGCCAGCGATAGGGGAACAAGGGTTTATTGAACTATGTACACCGGGCGCAATTCTCTGCAATGCCGTCGACAAAAAGCCGAGTTCCACTGGCGCCATTCTAGCCTGCTGTGGGCCGGCGGGACCTCGGTGTTGAAGGGTCCATATGCGGCCTGTGGGGGGGGAGAAGGGGGGGTCCGTAGGGGCCTGGCCCGTGATTGGCGCACACCAATCAGCGGGCCGGCCTCTCTGCCCCCCGGCCTCCTTTCCTCTGCCTGGCTCCTGTTGCCCTGCGCCATTTGGCATCAGGGCCGCCACGGGGAAGAAGGCCACTGCACATGCGCTAGTTGGCTCCGGCCCCGCGGAGCCTGGTTCAGGTCGGGATCGGCATCTGGGCCTCCAGCGACGTTCTAGCCCTCTGTGTGCCGCAGAATGGGATCCCGGAATGGGCGCGACGCCGGAGTAAAACGCTTCCGTTTTTACTCCGGCGTTGGCACTTAGCTGTCCGTTGGGAGAATCCCGCCCAACATGTCTGAGTCCTGCTCGGGCTGGCTTTTATACGTAGAACTTTAACAAGCTCCAGCTGGGAAGCTCTGCCCTCAATCTGGGAAGCTCGTACTCCACGAGCCCCACAGGGAAGTCGACAATGGTTTCCTCGTCGTCCTGTTATGGCAGAAACTGATTGTCAGAGTCATTAAGCTTACAAATTGGTAAATTCCACCCTTGTGAAAGATACCATGCAAAGTCAAATGAATGGGGTGCGGCCAAGTCCTGAAACCCCGATGGCCAATATCGAAGGACATAAAAAGCTTTTCACAGAAAAAGAAAGAACATTGTTCCGGAAAGCTTAGGCAGTTGAAAATAATTTTTGTTTTTGGAATTTACAGCACTCTGAGATGAAAAGTTAGGACTAGAGGATAAAGTCGCTGAGCAGGAAATATCTCAGCACACTGAAAAGGAGCATGGAAGAGGAACTGCGTGCTGCACAGTTAGCAGAGGAGGCTTCCAAGATGGAGATCCTGAACCTCAGGTTAATATGTCAAGAACACGTGCTTCAAAATAGGAGGACTCAAGGGATGGGGGGGAAATGTAATGGCATTGCTGAATGCAGGCAGAAAATGAGTTAAGTGCAGATGCAGCTTTACACTATGTCACAGTTGGAAAATGATTTACTGGAGACTAATAACAGACTGCGAGAAATGTTGGAGTGGTTAAAAGAGGAAGTACAACATGTAAGAAGTCAAGCAGAGTGGAGCCACAGCAGGAAGCTCAGAAACTGGTGGAAGACAGGTGCATAGAGTGACTGGAAGAGAAACATAAGCTCCAAGATCATCATGCAGAGCTTGAGGAAAAGTGCTGCCAGGCCAAAGACTGACTGTAGTATGTTGCTTCAGCTCAGTCGAAGAGGCACAACATTTTCCCACCTGAGAAATAATGTGAATCGTGTTTCTGAGGGAAGAAACCAAAAGACGCTTAAGGATTTATTATAAAAATAGATTATAGAATCATAGAATCCCTACAGTGCAGAAAGAGGCCATTCGGCACATCGAGTCTTTACCGACTCTGTGGAAGAGCACCCGACCGAAACCCAATCCCCTGCCCTTTCCCCGTAACCCCACCTAATCTTTTGGACACCTAGGGGCAATTTATCATGGCCAATCCACTTAACCTGCACATCTTTGGACTGTGGGAGGAAACCGGAGCAGCTGGAGGAAACCCACGCAGACATGGGGGAGAACGTGCAGACTCCACACAGTCACCTGGGGTCGGAAGCGAACCCGGGTCCCTAACCACTGTGCCACCATGTTAATGTTCTTTAGATGTTTTTAAAAAATGTTTGGAATGGTTACATTTATAGACAGGAACATTATGATTTCTTGTTAGGAACTGCGTTTTTTATTGCTTCTTGGGACGTGGGCATTGCTGGCTGAGCCAGCATTTGTTGCCCATCCCTAGTTGCCCTTGAGTGGCTTGCGAGGCTACTTCAGAATGGGGGACAGTTAAGAGTCTACCACATCAAGCGTGGAGGCCTGGATCAATGATATGGCGGGGTTCATCAAATTGGAGAAGGTTAAATTTGCCCTGAGGGGATCAGTACAGGGGTTCTTTAGGCGGTGGCAGCCTTTCCTGGACTTCCTGGCGGAACGGTTGGGAAATAGGCCGACAGCAGCATCACAACCGGGGGGGGGGGGGGGGGAGAGAGAGGGAGAGGAGGGGAGGGGGGGGTTTGTTTCGGGGGAAGGGAGAATGTGTATATGTGTTTATTGAATATGCCGGGTGTTTATCTATTTCTTCTTTTTGTAGTTACTGGGGGGGGGGGGGGGGGGTTGGTTTTGGGGTTTAGTGTGTTTTTCTTTTTGTTGTTGTTAATACTGTTTTCTTGTTGTTATTTTCTGTTTTTGATATGTTTTTGAAAATCTCAATAAAAATTATTTTAAAAAAAAGAGTCAACCACATCACTGTGTGGAACTGGAGTCACATGTAGGCCAGAACAGGGAAGGACAGCAGATTTCCTTCCCTGGAGGACATTAGTGAACTATATGGGTTTTCACGACAATGGTTTCATCGTCGTCATAAGAATTTTAACTCCAGATTTGTATTGCATTCAAATTTCACCATTTGCCATGGTGGGATTTGAACCCAGGACCTCAGAAAATTGACCTGGGTGTCTGGATTACTAGTCCAATGATAATACCACTGCACCACTGCCTCCCCATTATGTGCATGTACACCCAAGTATCCAGAAGGCTGCATCAATCACTACTGCACTACAGTATGTGCACTGAGCTAATAATGTATTGTTCAAAAGCACATGGTGAGGTCTGAGAAATACATTCAATGTCGCCACCTGTTTATGAGTAAAATAGTAGGATTATTTTGAACTTCGGGGAACAATAACACTCTCCCCATCACAGACAATCCTGGCTTGGATCGCTATCACCATGCCTTGGTGGGTCAAAAACCTGGAACTTCCTCTTTTACAGCACCGTGGAAGTGTCTACACCACACAGGCTGCAGCAGTTCAAGAAGGTAACTCACCAAGACTTTCTCCAAGGCAATTCGGAATGCGCAACAAACGCTGACCTTGCCAGCAACATACATATCATAGAACATAGAACATAGAACATAGAACGATACAGCGCAGTACAGGCCCTTCGGCCCTCGATGTTGCACCGACATGGAAAAAATCTAAAGGCCATCTAACCTAGACTATGCCCTTATCATCCATATGCTTATCCAATAAATTTTTAAATCAATGTTGGCGAGTTCACTACTGTTGCAGGTAGGGCATTCCACGGCCTCACCACTCTTTGCGTAAAAAACCCACCTCTGGGGCGGGATTCTCCCCTACCCGGCGTGACGGAGGGTGCCGGCGTAGGGGAGTGGCGCCAACCACTCAGGGGTTGCGCCTCCTCCAAAGGTGGGGAATTCTCCCCACCTTTGGGGGCCAGCCCCGCGCCGGAGCAGTTTGCACCGGTAGACTGGCGCAAACACCCGGCGCAGTCGGAAGCGGGGCTGGCCGAAAGGCTTTCGGCGGTCGGCGCATGCGCCGGCAGTGACGTCAGCGGCAGCTGGCCGCTGACCTCACTGCCGGCGCATGCGCGATGCGGGGTTCTCCTCCGCGTCCGCCATGGCGGAGGCCGTGGCGGCGCGGAAGGAGAAAGAGTGCCCCCACGGCACTGCCCCGCGGAGTGAGCGGGGGGCCCCGATCGCGGGCCAGGCCTCCGTGGGGGCACCCCCCCGGGTCCGATCGCCCCCCGCCCCTCCCAGGACCCCGGGGGCCCGCTCGCGCCGCTGAGTCCGCCGTTTCCGAGGTGGTGTACACCTCGGCGGCGGGAGAAGGCCTCCCAGCGGCGGGACTTCGGCCCATCCGGGCCGGAGATTTAAGGTTAGTTGTTAAAAAAAGAAATCCCGCCGGCGCCAGCTGTTTTCACAGGCTGCCGGAGGGATTTGCACAACGCCGGTTTTTTACCGGCGGGAGAATTAGGAGACCTGCGGGAGCGGAAATCACGCCGCTTCCCGCCAATTCTCCGACCCTGCGTGGGGTCGGAGAATCCCGCCCCTGACCTCTGTCCTATATCTATTACCCCTCAATTTAAGGCTATGTCCCCTCGTGCTAGCCACCTCCATCCGCGGGAGAAGGCTCTCGCTGTCCACCCTATCTAACCCTCTGATCATTTTGTATGCCTCTATTAAGTCACCTCTTAACCTTCTTCTCTCTAACAAAAACAACCTCAAGTCCATCAGCCTTTCCTCATAAGATTTTCCCTCCATACCAGGCAACATCCTGGTAAATCTCCTCTGCACCCGTTCCAAAGCTTCCACGTCCTTCCTATAATGAGGCGACCAGAACTGTACGCAATACTCCAAATGCGGCCGTACTAGAGTTTTGTACAATATCCCGTGAAAAATAAAAATATTTTTAAAATGATGTTGAGAAAAGATTAGAACCCAAGATCTGCTGCCACTCACGACATAGGCCAGAATCAAACGTTGTTTGGATAGGTGAGTATCCAATCAGGTAGTGCATGAAATCACGCAAGAAGATTTTAGGCGCACCTCCCGATGTCATTGCACACGCGCGTAAATTTTGTTCAGTGAGTGAATACGGAGGTGCCTCCACCAACAATCAAGCAGGCAATTTAGACCCTGAAGGGGCCAATTGAAAACAATTTTACATGGGCCAGCCAACATGAAACTGCGTTTTGGGGCCAACTGCAGCGAGAAGGGGGTTTTGCACCTGTTCCCAGGCCCATCAAATAAACGCACAAAATAGGCAAAAAATACAGGCACAGAATGACATCTAATCTACTGTCAGAAACAGGACATTTGGCCTAATTGGTCTGGGCCAGTGATACACTACACAGGCCCCTCTAATCTAACCACCACTTCCTGCAATGTCCCGGTATTCCTCTCTTCCCTTCTCCATCAAGTGTCTATCAAACCTCCCCTGAAATGCATCAATGCTCCACAATTACTGCTCCTTGTGATATCGAGCTCCACATTCTGTGCAAAGAAATTCTTCCATGAACGCAACATCGACACTGCCTTGTGCTTGGTCTGGTGCTGTGATTTTCTAATTTCATTTGATCTGCTCAATTTGGAGGTGAGCACTTCAATTAGCCACTCGCTCCTCTGTTCAGCCTGGTGTCCTGCTCACAATTTGGGAAATAAGAATGACAAGTCGCTCCTGAGTGAATAGAGATTGATAAAAAAAAACAGGCACGTGCTGTACATCTCGACTGTGTCTTGTCAATTAAATCAAGTATTAGATGAACAGCAACAGAAACAAATCAGCTATTAAATTTAATTGCGCTCTGCTGCTGTCACCATATTTTTGACTCCACAATGGAAGTGGCACTGAGAAAAGAGGCTGCTGCCATTGTCAGGACAGTAAGTCTCTGCGAGAGCTAACAAGTGTTCCTGGTGAATTTCAGGTGCCACACTGGCCAGAATTCTCTGTTCCCCGCCACTAACATCGGGAATGCCATTCCACGGTGAATCCTGTGTCGGCCCAAAAATGGGATGGGTGCTGGCCCAAGAACCTGTCCCCAGTCTCTGGTCCTGTCCCGCAAGTGGTAACAGGCTTTCTGCCGCACGAATGGAATACAATGTTGACAAATGTGAGGTTATCCATTTTGGTAGGAATAACAGCAAACGGGATTATTATTTAAACAATAAAATATTAAAACATGCTGCTGTGCAGAAAGACCTGGGTGTGCTAGTGCATGAGTCACAGAAAGTTGGTTTACAGATGCAGCAGATGATTAAGAAGGTGAAAAGAGTTTTGTTCTTCATTGCGAGAGGAATGGAGTTTAAGACTAGGGAGGTTATTCTGCAACTGTATAAGGTGTTAGTGAGGCCACACCTGGAGTATTGTGTTCAGCTTTGGTCTCCTTACCTGAGAAAGGACGTACTGGCACTGGAGGGTGTGCAGAGGAGATTCACTGGGTTAATCCCAGAGCTGAAGAGGTTACGAGGAGAGGTTGAGTAGACTGGGACTGTACTCGTTGGAATTTAGAAGAATGAGGGGGGATCTTATAGAAACATATAAAATTATGAAGGGAATAGATAGGATAGATGCGGGGAGGATGTTTCCACTGGTGGGTGAAAGCAGAACTCGGGGGCATAGCCTCAAAATAAGGGGAAGTAGATTTAGGACTGAGTTCAGAAGGAACTTCTTCACCCAAAGGGTTGTGAATCTATGGAATTCCTTGCCCAGTGAAGCAGTTGAGGCTCCTTCATTAAATGTTTTTAAGATAAAGATAGATAGTTTTTTGAAGAATAAAGGGATTAAGGGTTATGGTGTTCGGGCCGGAAAGTGGAGCTGAGTCCACAAAAGATCAGCCATTATCTCATTGAATGGCGGAGCAGGCTCAAGGGGCCAGATGGCCTACTCCTGCTCCTAGTTCTTATGTTCTTATGATAGCAGGAACATGCAAACAGCTCCTTTGCATTAATTTAAGGGAATGGGTGTGGCCATTCTCAATCGCTGGACCACCAGATGTTGGGACCCCCATCTTCCCCTTAGCCTTTCACCCCACCTTCCCCTTAGCATCACAACAGGGTTTTGGGCCTGGGTTGGCATTATCACTGGGTTCTGTCTGCGGGATGGAGGATAATGACGACTCACAGTGAGATGTGCTATGGTGCTCCTCATTTTCTGAAAAAGTCTGACTCCTGCCCTTTAGATAGCATAGCACTGTCTGCCCGGATAATCCCTGGTTGTACAATAGGGGCTCCTTCCCATGGACCACATTAATTTGGAGGAGGGGGGGAGGGACGAGGTAGAGCAAGCTTTGGGCTTATAGACTGGGGATGCTGTCACCTTCATCAATCTCACACTGCGGCTCCCATAGCCTGTCACTTCTCTGTAAGGGTAGATGCCTGTGGGACATCCATGGGTCTAATGCACCCTGAACCCCTCCCCACACTGCCTCCCCCCAACTGTCATAGCCAAAGGCGCTCACATCCCAAGACCTGCCCGAGTCAAACGTTGCCCTCCGTGGGACAACAGTGAGAGGCAGATCGGACTGGTGGTGAAAAAGTGTTTAATGGTGTGTTGTTACAATTGTTGCCCTTCCCCCTGAGTCACTATGTTCAACTATACCTGTGCCAACTTAATTGTCTTCTATCTTTCTGATTTTCCATGGCTCTCACTCCTTCTTGGTGTTCCCTCAGATTGCACATTAGAAGTGGAAGCGGCCTGCTGCTTGTTGCGTGTTCTGCCCTCTGATGCCCTTGGTGGCTGTCCTCTGGAGGGCCTGGGCCTGGGCCTGGTTGGGCCTGGCTGACTTGTAGGTGCCACAAGTGGCGTGTGTCAACCTTTTCTGCCCACTTTTCATCAGATACGCCAGTGTCAGGTGTGGGGGGTTCAGAAGGCATGTAGTGTTTCAGTGCCTCCCACTTGGGAGGCCCCAGGATGGGCCCCATTCCTCTCTCTACCCTCGTCGTGCTTGCAACATCATGGGATGGAGGGGCAGTTGGAGTGAACTCCAGAAGCCTCAACGCCGTCTGGTGCTGCTAGTCCTGGAGTCCACCCGCGTAAGAACTATGATGTCGGTGCCCTCAGCCATGGTGTTCTATGACTGCGTCGTGTCCCTCTGTGACTGGCTAAGGTCAATATTATTGATGGGCAGCACAGTAGCATTGTGGATAGCACAATGGCTTCACAGCTCCAGGGTCCCACGTTCGATTCCGGCTTGGGTCACTGTCTGTGTGGAGTCTGCACATCCTCCCCGTGTGTGCGTGGGTTTCCTCCGGGTGCTCCGGTTTCCTCCCACGGTCCAAAGATATGCAGGTCAGGTGGATTGGCCATGATAAATTGCCCTTAGTGTCCAAAATTGCCCTTAGTTGGGTGGGGTTACTGGGTTATTGGGATAGGGTGGAGGTGTTGAACTTGGGTAGGGTGCTCTTTCCAAGAGCCGGTGCAGACTCGATGGGCCGAATGGCCTCCTTCTGCACTGTAAATTCTATGATTCTATGATCTATGCTGTCCTCAGCCAGGAACCCTTTGTGAGTGGGCCAAGCTCTGGAGTGCTGTAGAAATGGCTATCTGTGTCCAGGACATGTCCTAGATTCTCTGTCTTGCATCCATGTCTGTGGATAGCACCGTGCCTCAAGCCTTGGATGGCCTGACACATGGCCCTGACAATCCACCGCAGATGATCTTTTAATTGTTGGCTTGGGTGCCATCTATTGTCAACAGCTCCTGCACCTGAAGGCGATTGGACCCCTCCACTCCAGTTGTCCCTGCAAGTGTGGGAATGTAGCTGACACCCCCCTCCTTTAAATTCTGCTCTGAATCTGCATCTGCACCAGTGATGGGATCGTCCTTTCCAAAGGTGCAACATCTTTCTTGGAGACAGCTATCCCCTGGGATTGGGCATTACTCTGAGCGTTTGCTCCCTCGGGAGACCCTGCCTCAACCTGATGTGCTGCAGCATGTGTGTAATACTCACCAGAGAGTGACCCAGGAGCCTGACCGCTAACATTTCCCACTGAGATGATAGTCTCTGTACTGGTGGATGGTGCTGGTGAAAGCAGCGCCGAGTGGTCGGTGTCTTCCCCAGAGGCCTGCTCCGGGCTGTTCAGAGGGTCTGAATGGGGCGCTGCCACCCGCACTGCCGGGGGTCCTGGAAGACCTGGATCCGGGGTCAGCTGTCGGGAACATTAAGGCTGTGGGAGATGAAAGGCTCACTTGAGATAGGACATCTGGATAAAGCTGCACTGGATTCTCACTTCTTCAGCGAACTCCGTGTCATCCCACCTCGCTCCTCAGCTTTCTCCGAATGGCCCTTTCTTCAAAGGGGGTGTGGACCCATATGTTGGACTTGCCCCTCCCATCTTCTGATGCTTCCATCTATTATGGGCAGCTTTAACCTTGGCGACACTGAAAAGGCAGAGTAAGACACTGGCATGCCAGTTTTAGATGGGGTGGGTTCTAGCTGGTGGCATATGTGGCCAAATGTTCTGATGCAAGAGGGCAGGATATCTGTTGGGGGGTTCCTGGCATATAAGAGATTCGGGGAAGATGTCAGGGGTCAAGGACAGGAGTCATGCCAGGGTCAAAAAGATAGTTGTGGTGAATGTGATTCACACCGGATTGTAATCTGTATATACATGTGTGTGTATTGTAAGTCAGTTGCACTACCTGTCCTCCAGGGGGAGTAGCTCTGGGAATGCTCGAGTTGTACGGGGCTTCTCCCTTGGCTCTGCCCAGGACTCCTCCCCCGGAAGCTGCTGTATAAAAGCTCAGTGTCACATGGTCAGCCGGCCAGTTCACCGAAAGTTCAATGGCTAACCGGCTGGCTCTGTTGTGACTATATTAAAACCGCTATTCTAATCCTACAAGCACGTGTCCGTAGAATTGTTGGTTCCAACAATAGTTACCCAACCTATTTGCTCTGAAGAGGTCGTTCATCCTCTTCCTGCATTGTATGCTGGTCCTCTTGCTGAGGACTGCATCCGTTACCTCATCCCAGTCTTTGTTCATGATAGGTGGCTGTTGTCTCCGCCCACCCTGGGGAAGAGAGTGTCCTTCCTCTTCTCAACAGCATCCATCACCCCATCGATGTCTGTGTCCCCGAATGGCGGTGCAGAGCCTTTAATGATCTCTACTTGACTGGAATGAGAGTCTGGGGTATGTGGAGCGTTTACAAACTGCTCCAGCTTGTCAGCTCTGAACGTGAATCCCAGCAAATCAAACGGCTGACGAATCGGGACTCTGACAGGGTGCATGTCGGCAGCGTGCTGGCCCATTTGCATTGATGCAACCGCCTCACCGGGGCCTGTGTTCTCCAATTTGGAAACTATGTCCCCCACGCCGGCGTGAGAACAGTGGTGTTTTACGCCAGGAAAACTGGCGCAAAATGGCCACCGATCCCCGGTTTTGGTGGTGGCTAGCAGGACAGCAGTGTGGATCAACCGGCTCGAGCTGCCGATACACCCCGGAGAATTGCCCCGTATGCTTCATGGCAGAGGCCGTTCGCGCGGACCCGGCCCGCGAAATAGTCCCCCTCAACAGCTGGTTCGCGCACCCGGACCACAGTGACCCCAGCCTCAAATAATGTACCCCCTGCCTGCAGATCGGCCTTTCCCTGGCTGTGGCGGTGCTGGACTGAGTCTGCAGCCTCCACGCTGAGTTCCTGACGGATGAGACCACACGTGTCCTGCGCCGTCGGGAACTCAGCCGGTCGGAGGTGGAGCATCAGGGGGCTGGCCACAGGTAATGGCCTGAGGCCGTCGATACGTGGCAATGCTCCGCCCCCGATTCTCCGCCCGTCCACCAAACGTGGTTTCGGCATCGCCGACAGGACAATCCAGCCCCGGGTCTTCTAGCGGCAGCATGAACACGTTCCGTTTCCCCGCTGTTTGGAGCACATTGGACTCTGGAACGGAGAATCCCACACAGCTTTTTGCACTATGTTTTAGGAATCCAAAGCGACCGACTATTAGTAACAGAGCAGGCAACTTAATCTATGCTCCCTTTGAATGGTTTTTCAATAGAAATGGCTGTAACCGAAGATGTATCCTATTTGACATTTCAATAAGTTAAGGAACTGAAATGTGCTAATAATTCTTGTATACACCACTAGGTTTGATTAAATTTTTTCATTACCAGGGCTTATGCACTGTGTACTCTCCCGCTTATCACTTTACAGCTCAGCTTTGACTGTGGACTATTAAGCCACACAGCAAGATGCTGGGAACAGGATGTATCATATACAAGCATATTTTTTCCATTAATAATTTTTAACCATTTAGTTTTCAGAGTGACAACTCTGCAGAGAGCTCAGTCTGATTTATAGCAATGTAATTACATTTTAAATAAGAATTATTCCTGCTTCCACGGGACCTATAACTTCGTAGCACAAGATTAATTCTTGCATTTATTACAAGCAATATGAACAAGTATGCAGGAGGTGGAATTTACAAGTGCAGTTACTACAAGGAAATGTGCCCATTAAATAAACAGAACATAACAATCAAAAGTCCTCAGCTGCAAATTGTCAAGTGTGTTTTGCAATATATTGGCCAGGAATCTGGAATTCACACCTCTTGCCCACCAAGTGATTTATTGCCCACCTTTTTAAACTAAAAAAGAGTGAATATTGACAACCAGCATCAGCCAATGGTTTCGGGTCAGGGCAGTGCCTGTACTTTTAATTTAATTTCTAAGTACAGAATAAAGAATGACTGTCCCAAACAGCAGGATTTCTTCTGCAGCAAGGTGCGGTCAGAATTAGACGCTTTTTAGCCGCTCTCCAGACATTCCCGCCCGACCTTGACAGTGTCTGCTGCTGGCGGGACCACAAAATCCTTCCCTGCATCTCTTCCAGGAGGGCAGACAGATTGGGCGAGAGTCTCTGCCCTGCCCATGGCGTGTTTCTTGGTGGCAGGAGGCGACCTGTCGTTGACGGGCAGCGGGACCGATTGGCCTGCTGCTGTCAATGGATTTTGCCGTTGAATCCACCACACGCCACCAGGAAACCCTTGGCAGGGGTGCGCCGTCGGCAGGACCGGAAGATCCTGCCGGCATGACCGTGCTGGAAGCTCTCACCTATTGTTCATTCGTTCTTGGTTCTAAGGGAAGGGCAGCGTGGTGGCCCGCACGGCTGCCTTACAGCATCAGGGACCTGGATTCAATTCTATGGAATCAAATGATTTGGGATTAGGATAGGAAAATGGAGTTACTTTCGAAGATTTGCTCTGATTTTATTGAATAAGAGAGCATGCTTAAGGAGCTTAATCCTGCCGCTTCTTCTTATGTTTCAATAATCATTGGACCAGTGTAACTTATAAGGTTTTTGGGGGTCAAAAGGAGGGATGCTGGGAATAGCTGGTAGGCTGCATTCTGTTGGCATGGGCATATCCAAACTGTGCTGCTGTTACCCTTGTACAGCAATAACACAGATCAGTAAGACTGGTGGTTGGGGGAGGGAGACTACTGTATACACCCTCTCTGACTGCATGGCTATTTTGGGGGGAGGGTGGAGGGAATCATGGGACAGTCTGTGGAGGTTAAGGAAAGGAAAGCCTGCATTGGGCAGCATTGTAGCGCAGTGGTTAGCACTGTTGCTTCACAGCGCCAAGGACCTGGGATCTATTTCTGGCTTGAGTCACTGTCTATGCAGAGTCTGTACATTCTCCCCATATGTGCGTGGGTTTCCTCCGGGTGCTCCGGTTGCTGTTAGGTGAATCGACATTCTGAATTCTCCCTCTGTGTATCCGAACAGGCGCCGGAATATGGCAACTAGGAGCTTTTCACAGTGTCTTCATTTGAAGCCTACTGGTGACAATAAGTGATTTTCATTTTTCATTTCATTCAGTGTTAATGTAAGCTACTTGTGATAATAAAGACTATTATTAATGTCGCACCTTTCACTATCTCCAGTCATCTCAAAGGGCTTTACAGTAATTGAAGAACTTTTTGAATTGTAGTCGCTGCCTTTGTACTGGGCTCTATACACCTTGAGTTGGTTTGACTCAGTAGCAGGCAGGTAGAAACAATGGCCATAACGTAAACCGCTGAAGTAGATAGCCAATGCTTCCAAACACTTCCTGGCTCACAAACACCTCAACCCACTTCATCTGGGTGATATTGGCAGTGACAGGGCCTCTTACACTTCAGCCTGTCCCACCCTGATGGCGGTGGTGATGGAAAATTCACTGGTGGCCATATACAAATGAGACCAGTTGAGACTCAGATGACCGATGGTGGGAGGACTCAAAAGCAAAGAGAAACCTGGGGGAGCAGTTTGAAGACACGTAATGTGACATAAAAGATTTCCAATCGGATTTGCTAAAAACAGAAATGATGCTATGTCATTCCAACAGCTCCAAACGATAATAAGAACCTGTATTTATGCAGCATTTTTCATACCTTAGTCAGTCACAAAATGCTTTACCGAAATGGAGAGCTTTTGAAGTGTAGTCATTGTTGTAACTTAAGCAATGTCGTACCCAAGTTGCACAAAGCAAAGTCCCACTAACAGCAATGTTCTGATAGCCAGATTGCAATGCCACTCAAGAAGCTCAACATCACCCAGATCAAAGCAGCTCGCTTAATTGGTGCTAGACCCATCACCTTAAACATTCACTCCCTCCGCCACCAATGCAGTGCCAGTACCATCTAATAATATACATTGCAGAAATACACGCTTCTCTGATAGCACCTGTCACACCCGCAACCTTTATTGCCAAGAAGGGCAAGGGCAACTGGTACATGGGATTGCATGAAAATTCCCCTCACACTACCCTGACTTGAAATTGATTTCAGTGTTACTGGGTCAAAGTCCTGGAACTACCTCCCTATCAGCACTGTGGGTGTACCTACACCAGATGTACTTTAGCGGTTCAAGAAGGTGGCTCACCACCCCCTTGTCAAGGCCATTTAGGGACATCCGCATACCGTGAACAAAAGAAAAATAAACGATCATATGATGTTGGTTAAGGCATAAATATTGACCAGTGCACCAGAGTGAACTTCCTTGCTTTTTTTCAAAATAATGTCATGTCGTCCTTTACATCCATTTGAGAGCGTGGACACAAGTCTTTGGATGGCTCTTTGAACCAGCACCATCATTCACTAAAATCATGGCTGAGATTCCATCTTAACTCCACTTTTCCTGCCTGATTCCCATATCCCTTGATTCCCTTAGAGGCTTCTATGTCCCGCTTCCAGCATCAGGGTGAAATGTGAGTCAGACGCTGGCACTGTGTGGGAAACAGTCACTTATTGTGATCTATCTTGGGGCAGTCAAATCTAAAAGATGGCACGTCCGGCAATTGCACTCGAGCATCATGCTGAATTTTCTCTGGAGCGGAAGTTGCTGAAACCGTTGCGGAAACACCCCCACCTTGCGCGCGTAAAAACAATTCTGTAAGTTAGTCTTAAGGCATAAATTTACCTCTTAATATGTAATCTTTATAGAGTGTTTGTGCATGCCACATGAGGGCAGGGGGAGCACATAGCATTATCATACATCAATTCCAGCTATAGTACATATTATATAGAGTAATAGTTACCAGCAAGTGCTTATAAGGTAGAATTCTCCCTGTCCCATACCTCCTTATGGCACAGATTCCATACATACTGCAACTATCCAGCATCTCATTGAAATGGCCAATACTTATGGGTTATCTTAAACAATGAGCGTCAATGACCTATTTGATCAAGAGAAGAATGGAGGGGCGTTGTACCCGTTTACTAACCGGGTCAGGAGAACTGCAGATTGATTCATTGTAAATGTGGAAAGGGAGGATTGGTGAGTCTATTTGCCACAAAGGTGTAGTCTCCACCCTGTCTCTGTGGACTTGGTAAACGAATAGGGCATTTAGCGCGGTCCGTAAAAATGCAGATCATGTGGGTCCTGGGGTCTATCCTCGCCTGATATAACAAAAGCAAAATACTGCAGAGGCTGAAGATCTGAGATAAAAAGAGAAACTGCTGGAAAAAACACAGCAGGTCTGGCAGCATCTGTCGAGAGAAATAGAGTTACGCTTTGAGTCAAATACTGAAGAGAGGTATAAATGTGTTAGATTTTATTCTGTTGAAAAAGGAGGAAGGTCAGGTGGAACAAAAGAGGAGGTCAGGGACGGGTTAGTGGGTGGGAGAGATTAAATACCAACGGTGTGATGGAACAAAAGTCAAGGTAATGACTGTTGTAAAGACAAAGAGCATAGGTCCAGAGCCGTTGTTAATGGTGAACAAAGGTCAGCTCATTCGGAAAGCAAAAACAAGATGCAGACTGGCACTTGGTAAAACAAACCAAAATGTAGGTCAGAGTTCACGGTCAGATGTTGTTGAACTTAATGTTGAGTTCAATAAACTCCATCCTAGTCCATGCTGGGCTTGCTGCCATTTACCATCAATGGTCATACGTGAAAAAAATACCACTAATATAAGTTATCGAAGGGCTAATGGAATTGTATTCTGCGCAAGTCAGCAATGCAAAGAGTCAAACCGGCTTGTCGAAACAAACACAGCTATTTGTAACGTGGACAAAGGGTACGGATATTGCACCTGGTGCATCTAGAATTGCTCCTTCAAACCAACTGTGGTGTCAGCTTGGATCAGCTTGCAGCATTCTCACCTCTGACTCTGAAGGTTTGGAGTATAAACCCCACTGAGCTCATAATTAAGCTGATAATCTGATGCAGTACTCGGGGACCAGAGGTGCAATCTTTTAAACTGAGATCCCATCTGCTGTTCTGTTGGCTAAAGATCTCAGTGAACCATTGAAAGGGAATTGGCCCAGTGTCATGGCAGCATTTCTCCTTCAATGATCACCAGTAAAAATAGATCAATGGTCATTTATCTTAATATCTGTTTGTGGATTCTCATAATACACCAAATAGCAATTGTGTTTGCAAATGTAAGGAGCAGTCAATGCGTTTCAAGGTGTGATTAAGTTCTATATGGACACACATTTGTCTTTCACTTTAAAGTTGATTTCCTTTTGAATATTAACCTGAAGTTTTCCATTCCCTGACGTGGACACTAATTGAATTTCCTGTGTGGACATGCTCAAAATATTTAACCTCTTTTTTGAACTTCATGCAATATTTTAAAATATCATTAAACACTAATGCATATCCTTGTTAAAATTCACTTGAACAAATAAAATGACTGCCAATCTCCTTCTATACCATTCTTTTAGGTGCTGCTGTCTGACTGGATCCTCCTCTTTCCCACTCTAATACTTAAAGGCATTTAAATGTGCAAACGTGAAAATGCGAAGAAATAAAGGGTTAAAAACTCTGGAGGAAAATACAAACTGGCGGGATTGGCATCATAGAAAGGAATACCAATCTCAGGGGAAAACTTCTCAATTAGGACTTTGGGATGTGATCTGGTACATACAAAATTTTAATACCTCATGGCTTGCTCCATAAAAATCTACTATCATGGAATGAGTGGGGGGGGGGGGGGAGATCACAGTAGTCCCACGATTGTTACATGGGAGCGTGTGCATTACTGTCCTTTCTTGTAGCTCCATGTATAAAGGAGGTTCTGAAAACATACAGGAACAGGTCCATCTTGATGTTTAGCCTCCCAAAGTCTCACTTAGTGCTCTGTTCCAGCACCACTTTGTTCCAATTCCTTTTAACCACCTGCCCAATCTCTCCTTACATGCTGTTCTGGAAATAGAATTCACTCTACATAGAATGACTTCCAATTTGAAGCGCAGAAACAGGCCATTCAGCCCTACCTGTCTCTGCCAGTGTTTAAGCTCCACACAAGCCTCATTTTGATTGGAAAAGTTCTGTCTTAAACATCCCCAACAAAAAAAAAAGAACTTTAATGCACAAATAAAATTCTTCATTCCGGCCACAGTGAAATTCAAGTTGGAAGTTAGGTGAACGTCTACTTCCACACATTAGACTACCACTTAACCAATTGGTACAGTTGAATCGCTGACCAATTCCAAGGGCTCAACGATTTGAAGTGGCTCTGATTGTTTGGTGAAACTGGACTATGTGGAAGAAGGAGATTGTTACGGCTATCAAGCAGTATGATAACAAGCTGATGGTTCCTTGTGGATGCCTGGAACAGCAGACGTGCAGTGCAGAATGTTCCAAGTCAATAGATATCTGCTGCTTTTAAATGGATATTGAACTCTTGGGGATGGATAGAAAAACGGTTGAAAACAATTTTTTGTCTTTTGTGGTTCACATTTTTGAAAAAGTGGAAATAAAGAAGCTGAAATTTTCTGAATTGAATCATATCAGGAAATTTGGTACAAATTTTAATGAGTTCACAGACTTGGAAATAAAAGTCAAATGCCCTTTGCTTCTCTCTCAGTTGAAAATTATTATAATTTATGTGAGGTGGCACAATGGTGTCCGATAATATTACATTCTGCATTTTTAAAAACATATATTTTTATTCTCCTTTTTCACATTTTCTTCAAAATTTACACCTCACCAACAAACAGTAAATGGTAACGAATAGATTGTCAATCCTCCTGTTAGCAACAATGATCCCATCTTCCCACAAACCCTCAAACAACGGCCCGCATGACAATATAAGCAACAAATAAAAAGAAAACCCCAAGAAAAAAAAGAAAAAAGAAAAAGGAATCAGGAATCGTCCATGGTCACCATTAACCTATATAGTCCATCCCCCCAACCATCCTCCCTGATATTCAAAGCCATCCAATCTCCAAACGTGTACTGTGAATGACACCCATGAATTGTAGACCCCCCACACACTGATTCCTCCCCTCCACTCCCTCTTGTAAACTCCTCCCTCAAGCATCGGTTCCTTCCCCCCCCCCCCCGGCGAGACTCATCAAAACCTGTTCTACCAGGCTCCGATGGCCGCAGCCCCTCCTCCCACTTCACTCCTGTTCACTGGCCGGCTTAAACCAGGCAGCGTGGAGGCCCCCACACGGGTTTCCTTCCCCCCTGCCCGGTCCCAGGGAAACAAAGAAATCCCCTTTAACACACAACCCCAGCACACCTAAGCCCCAAAGAACCATCATTGCAAATGAAAGTCCCAACTCTTCCCTTGTCCAAATATACAGCGTCGACTCATTTAGTACATACACCAACACGCAGTGAAAAAATAAATTTATATGAATCTACATCGGTACACGACCTGCTCTCAGTCCCATTTCTCAATTCTACCACAGTCCTTCTGCCTTCGCAAACCCTTCTGTCGCTACTGACATCCCAAAATAAATGTTCTTGGATTTGTAGGTCACCCTCAACTTAGCTGGATACATTATGCCGCACTGCACCTTGATGCACCCTCTTCACCCGGCTGAAGGCCGCCCGCCGCCTCGCCAACTCCACCGTAAAGTCCTGGGGCGCGATTGTCCGCTCCCCACGCTGGGTGGGAGAATCGCAGGAGGGACGGGCGACTCACGACACGCCCCCCTGACGCCCCCCCGCAATTCCCCCCCCACCCCCCCCCCCCCTCCGCTCGGAAGAATCGTCGCTCGCCGTTTTTCACGCCGACTGCCGATTCTCCGACCCGGATGGTCCAAGCGGCCTGCCGTTCGCGACCGGTTCACGATGGCGGCAACCACACCTGGTCGCTGCCGTCGTGAACATGGGCGTCAAATGCTCATTTGAAGCTTGTGGGGGGCAGAGAGGGGATTGAGCACCACGGCCGTGCTCAGGAGGGGACTGGCCCGCGATCGGTGCCCACCGATCATCGGGCCGGCGTCTCAAAGCGTCTCAGCCGTGCATGTGCGGGTTGGAGCCAGCCAACCTGCGCATGCGCGGCTGACGTCACTTAGGCGCCGCCGTCGCATTATTCTTGGCGCACCGCCTTGACGCAAGCATCAAGGCCTGGCGGCCGAGAGTTACGGAGCGCTGCTCCTAGCCCCCCGGGTGGGGGTGAATAAGATGAGAGGATCGTGAAACTCGGCCGAGTTCACGACGGCCGTCCCGATTTTTCGCGGGAGCGGAGAATTCCGCCCCTGGTATATGCGTGTACCAGCTCCAGCCCACTGCACCATCCGCGTCTGCTTTGCCCAGCACTGGACGTTCTCCTTCACGCTGTGCCAACGGAAACAAACAGTCACTACTCTTGGCTCACTCGCCTTTGATATAAGCTGCCACGACCAATGAGACCGATCCTGTTCGTATCGAGAGGGATCGTTTCCCTCCCCCAATAGCTCTGCCAACACCGTGGCAAAACACTCAGTCAGCCTTGGGCCTCCCACCCCTTCAGGCAGACCCACGATCTTCAAATTCTGCCGCTTGGTTCTGTTTTCCAGATCTTCCATTTTGGCTCGCAGACCCTTGTTGATATCTATCACCCTCCGCAGCTTCTTCCCCATCGAGGTGAGTTGATCACTGTGCTGTGATATTGCCTCTTCCACATCCTTCAGTGTCTCACCCTGCTCCCGCACCTCGGCCGCTCCACACAATACCGCCACCCTCACCGGGGCAATCGCCTCCTCCACCAGCACTTTCAATACCTTCTTCTTCCTCTTCTTCATCGCTTTCATGTGCTTTGTGAACTGTCTTTCAAGTTCTACGGCCATCACCTTGGTCATTCCTTCTGCCGTGAGTAATGTGGCCTCCCCAGGCACCCCAGCCTCCACTTTCCTTACAGTTCAAACGCTGACTTATCCACTCACCGGCAGACATATATTAGCTCCCTTTTTCACAGCCATTTTTTTTGCAGACTTGGCCATTTCTCCTCACTGTGCCTTCCTACAACATTTTCAGCCTCCGTTGCCCCTGGGACCGGACATTAAAACCCCGAAAATTCTGTTCCCGTGCGGCTGCCTCCCGCCAGCCGTAACGGGAAGTCTACACTCAGCATTTTTATAAAGCTGCACAGGAGTTAACATTTTCTGCTGACAGCTTTTTCTTGAATTAATTCAGAAAGCAGCAATTTATGTTTTGCTGGATGTAAATTTATGGCCGGGATTTTCCGGACTCCTGGAATGGGTTTACCGGTGGCTCGCCATTGGGGTACTGGTGGAGGTGGCATGCTTTTCAGTAGGGGGAGCTGGCTCAATGCATCTGCATTGGCAATCTGCGTGCCAGGCCTGTGTTGGAAGGCATAGTTGTAGGCCACAAGCAGCAAGGCCCAATTTGCACCTATTGGTGGTATTGGTTTGTCCTCGCTCAAGAGGCTCAATCGTGGCTTATGGTTCGTGATTATGAAGAATCGCCGTCCATACACATATTGGTGGAATTTCTTCATGCTGTATTTCACTGCTGATATCTGTTTCTTGATATGAGCATCATTTCACTTCGCTTCCGAAATGGTCCTCGAGGCAAAGGTGATGGGGCGTTCAGAACCACCCGCATCTTGTGGGATAGTTCCGCCCCATCTCATGTAAGAACAATCGGTTTCCCAGCGTGGAAGCAAACTAAAAGGTTTGAGAATTGCAAATTTTGTTTCACCAGGTGAAGGGCTTTTTCTTGTGGCTCCCTTCATTACCACCATTGAAGGTTTTTAGTAGCTGGTGCAATGGTGCCAATGTTGTGGCTAAATTTGGAATGAACCTGCCATAATAATTTACCATGCCAAGGAAGGATTTGAGCTCAGTTGCATTCTTGGTTGCCGAGACCTTATGGACAGCCTTGGCTTTCTCATCGAGAGGTGGAGGCCTGTTGCATTTACATGGAATCCTGAATATGTCACTTCTGAGACCTGGAATGTACATTTTATGCATTTGAGGCAGACACCCACATACTGGAACCTTTTTAGAACTTCCTCCAAGCTAGCCATGTGCTCTTCAGGAGCAGTTCCAGTGACGAAAACATCGTCAAGGTAGCCCATCACTTTACCTTGGAACAGGTTTTCCATTGTACCCTGGAAAATAATAAAGGCTGGTGTTATGCCAAACGGCAATCTCGTGTGCTGAAATAGGCTTTTATGTGTGTTTATTGTGGTGAACTTCTGGGACTCTTCGTCCAATTCCAATTATTGGTATATGTGACTGAGACTAGATAAGGCCTCTTAGCAGCTTGGCGTAAATGTCCTTCATCAGGTACCTATCCACCTAAGCAGCCTGATTGATGGTTAATTTGTAGTCCCCACGGATTCTTATGGATCAATCTGGCTTGAGGACAGGGAGTATTGGGGCTGCCCACTTGGAAAACCAAATTGGTCTAATTATGCCCAGTTCTAATCGTTTAAGCTCAACTTTGACCTTCTTATGCAAGCCATAGGGAATGATCTGGCTTGAAAAAACTTGGGGTTAAATCCAGGTTGACATAAGTTTTGGTTTTCATGCCTTTGATCCAACATGTAGCATGTCACTAAGTGCGGTCTCGAACTCGCAGTGCTTAGCAAGCTGATGAAGTCTGGCTATGAAGGCTGAGATGGACTCTTCAGGGTCTGTGACAGTGGAATTGAATTTACACAGCTGGGAGTTCATCAAGGGCCAGGTGTCAGGACAAACTGTCAGAGGTATTACCTTCTGCTCGTCTTCCTCTGTGATCTTGTTCACAGTGAAGAAATAGTGGAGCTGTTCAATGTACTGGCTCCAATCTTCAGCCCTTTGGTCAAATGGGTCTAGTTTACCAAAATGGGGTCCATACTGCCTGGGCCCCTGCGCCCAGGTATCTGCGCTAACTCGCTATTCGCTGAAGTTCGCGTTTTTCATGTGATTGGCCCTGAGTCAGTCACGTGGGCTGTCAGGCCTGTCCTCTTAAAGGGGTCAGGCTACCACATCCACAAAGGATCTCTGTCCATTAGAGAGAGACAGTGGGTTATATAACTTGAGGGCACCACTCCACATCAAGCATGGAACAAGATTAGGAGGCAGGCCTCCATGAACTACCACAGCTGGTGCAGGGATTGAACCCACACCATACTGTTCTAGCTATCGAAGCTAACTGACCCTGTATGACTGTTATCTATTATCACTGGTACGTATAGTCATGCGTACTAGCTAGTTCTCATACGTTTTTCTCCGTTATTATTTTTTCAGCTTTAAAGCTTTACTAGCTTTCAGTTTAATATCAGTTTATGAGACGACCATATTATGTCTCCTTTATTAGTATTAGTAAAGAGAATGCTGTTTAAGTTAGGATTTCCTCACAGCTAGAAGGTCATTTGTTTCCAGACCTCTACTTAACTACTGAACAAAGAAAGCCTGTGGTGAAGCAGAAAATACAGGCAAAGGAGGCCAAGCCCTTGTTTTTCTTGGGACATGTAAGTGCCGATCCTATGATTGGAAAGAGGGGGGCAGAATTGTATGCAAATCAGTAACAATTAAAGGTAGGTGAAAAGGAGGCTATAGCTTACAGGTTGCATCACAAAATATGGATTCACGTCAGAAGCAACCTCCATGAAGAGACAGAGAACCTCAATACATTTAGGTTTGGACACCCCGTGCCACCTCTATCATTTAGGTGGGGGGGAGAAACTTCCCCTCACGGTTTCAGGGGCAGGTTTGGTGCGAGCCGGAATTCCCACAGGAGTCCCAAAATACGGTTTACGCCAGCGGGATTTCCTGTTCCGATTAGCAGGGGATGGGAGGAGAGGGGCCTCTAAGTTTCATTGGTCAATAAATCCCCATTTTGCTCTCGCCTTGTTGTCCCTGGTTAGTCTCACACATTTTGGGAAACCCATGAGCTGGCTGTTAAAGCCGGAATGCTGGGTTAAATTCTCAGTTCATGGCTTTTTTGAATTTTTTAATTACTTACCCTACAGCTTCCCCTCTCACCTGCAAACCTACCGGGATCATGCCAAGTTCCCAACCCAGTACTACTGTTCAAGGCTTTAACTCTTCCATATGCAACCAAACATGCTACCCCTGTCCCCCACAACTCCCTTCACAGTTAAAACTCTGCCCGGAGTTTCTGTTAACTCTCCACATCCCACTCTAATAAACAGTTCGGAGATGTGAAAGCTATAGATCCTACACCCCCATCCCATTTCTTCTAACCACATTACATATCATTTTATCCTTCTCTCCCCCAAGTGCTTCCTAGTTTCCCCTTAAACGCATCTACGTCATTCGCTTTAACTACCCCATATATTGACGCATTCCACATTCTCACTGTGCCCTAAGTAACAAGGTTTCTCCTGAATTGCTTAATGGCCATCTCATAGTTGTGATGCCAAGTTTTGATCTCCCTCACTAGCAGATGCGCATTCTCCATGTCAATTTTACTAAATTTCTGTAGTGATTTCATTGCCCGGTCATGTTTGGAGTATAGTGATAATTTGTTGTAATTTAACCAACTGGTTGCAATCTCAAAGCACCTCCCCAAACTCTTTTAGTTTGGCTCTGAAATGATGCCCCGAGGATACTAGCAGTCAAACATAATGTATTTGTCTGGTAATTTATTTTTGTTCATCAACCATAGTTCACAAGGGGCCATCTCTTTTTGTCAGAGGGAAGCAAGTGGTTATATAGCGTGAGCGGCAGCACTCCATATTAAACATAGGAGAAACTACCATAGCCGCCAAACTTGAGCCATCTAGCTAACTAAGCTGCCTGACCCCCATAAGGTTCCTCCTATTTTAAAATGAAGAGATTGATATCTGCACTCAAAACAGTCAAAAGTCATATTCCAGTGGGTTAAACATTTGCTTATTTTTCAAGCTTTAGTATTTTATATGGGCTCAGATGTCAGCTGCAATGTCAAGGAAACTGTGACAGAGGCATATTATTGGGCAGAGTCAATATAGCTTTACCCTTTATTTTCTGTGCTATTGCCGAACCCTGTGATTCTGACCCGAGAAAACCATTTGAAGCCAACTCGACAGGCAGGAAACCCACGCAATCGATCAGCAAACCAGCTTCATCTGTTCAGTGGCTGCTGCAGACAGTAAAACTGGGCAGAGGGTATTAAACGCAGGCTCACAAAAAATCCTATCTGTTTCCCAACAGGTAGGTTGAGTCAAAACTGGCCGCAAAGATTAAAATTGTTTAATTCTTCAATGTGAACATCCCTCACCTTGCCGAGCAGAAACAAAAGTCACCAGAAAACCAGGAGCACAAAATACTAATTGGAATATCAGATGTTCTTTGTTTCAAAATGGAAGCGCTTATCATGAAAATGAGCTCAAAGAACCTTCCATCGTGATCCTTTGACTCATTTGTCGCTTCCCCGATCGCAGTTCCCTAATTCCGCAATGAAACACCATCAAACTGAAATGAGTGGCAACAGAATATTGACAGTGAAAAATGACAGGTTTTCCAGAGAACACCGTGCCTAAACCCTCTGTAATTGTGGCTTCAAATTGTATTTATGGTGATATTTCTGATTGCATTCTCTAATATGCGTGCCCTGCATTCTTTGCGCAGGGATAGGTGGGTATTTCTTAAATCAGAAGAGCTTGGACAATATTTGAAATGCTTTCTTCAATGTAACCGAACATCTGAAGCTGAATTTCACTCCAAGAGTGACAGGTTATACATCACTCTCTCCAGTTTCATCGCCTCGTCCAATCTTGGCCATGTAATAATCAGAGCACCTGAGATGGCCTGACGCTTCTTTTAACATAAATTTAAATTAATATGCAAACTTTTTTATTTTGCCTGGTGCGGTAGACCTTGCTGAATAATAGAATATATATGATCCTGCTGCATAAAAAAACACAATTAGCCTTGCAAAACTCAGTCAAAGATTTAAAAACCCGATGTCAATTGCCTTGCACCATGTGAGAGTGAATTGAGGGCAGCACAGTGGCGCAATGGGTTAGCCCGGCTGCCTCATGGTGCCGAGGTCCCAAGTTCGATCCCGGCTCTGGGTCACTGTCGTGTGGAGTTTGCACATTCTCCCCGTGTTTGCATGGGTTTCACCCCCACAACCCAAAAGATGTGCCGGGATTGGCCATGCTAAATTGCCCCTTAATTGGAAAAATGAATTGGGTACTCAAAATTTATTTTTTTTAAATTATGTGAGAGTGAATTATCAATGACATCAAAATTAATATCATGTTTTTCAGCTCCGCTCTGTAGCATAGTGCTGACAATGAAACACTGGTGATCAGCGTGTTAAACCACCCATTTGCCAACCACCATTACTTGAGCCCAGTCCCAGCTTTTATTCCAGAACTAAAAGGCTCAAATTATAAAGACAGGCTACTCGCTTGAGTGTAGAAAATTTCAGGGTGGTCCAATTAGGATATTTTAGATGGTTAAAGGGTAGGGTTAATAGAGAGAAACTATTTCCTTGGGCGGGCGAGCACTGAACAAAGTGGCATAACTTTTAAATTGGAGCTCAGTCATTTAGGGATGATGTCAGGTGGCACTCCTTCACACAAATTGTACGGGAAATGTGGAACTCCTCCAAAAGATTGTTGAGGCTGAGGTAAAATGAAAATTTCAAAACTGAGATTTAGCGATTTTTGCCAGGTCAACGTTTTAATGGATGCAGAACATTAGGGGCGGAATTCTCTGGCCGTTGCGATTCACTTTTCCCCCCATAGTGCACCTTCGCCTGCGTGTTTCCCGGCGACATGCAGTTGCTTCAATCCCATCGATAAGCAGCGGAAAGATGGAATCCAGCCGCGAGCAAATGATGCCCTGCTGAAAAATAGGTGGCTGGGAGACCAGTGAATCCAACCTCAAATATGGAGCCAGGGAGGGACGTCGGGCAGTAGTAATTGGAACAGGATCAAGGGAAGGAGAATCTGGATTTCATGGACAAGCGAATTTGGACAGGATAGGAGAGGAATCAAGAAAAATAACACCAAACAAAATCGGAAAAGTTAGGAGCTTAACATCAGAGAAGAAGGTTGGTGACAATAAGCTGCATTTGTATAGCACCTTTACCATAGGAATAGTTCTGGCATGATTGGCCAAGTCAAAGATGAGGATAATGGCCCGGTATTGCTGAATAAATAATTTAACGTACACGTTGTCATTTGTATAGAAATAGTCCAGCATTCAGTAGAGATATTTCCATGAAGTCAGGGATATTTATCGAGGTGCAACAATAGTGGCCGTGACCCAATTCCTCGATTACTGACCCCATGGTGACATGGTAGCACAATGGTTAGCACTGTTGCTTCACAGCGCTAGGGACCCGGGTTCGATTCCCGGCTTGGGTCACTGCGTGTGCGGAGTCAGCACGTTGTCCTTGTGTCTGCGTGGTTGTTCTCCAGGTGCTCCTGTTTCCTCCCACAGTCCAAAGACATGCAGGTTAGGTGGATTGGCCATGATAAATTTTCCCAAAAAGGTTTAGGCGGGGTTATCGGGTTATGGGGATAGGGTGGATGTATGGTCTTAATTAGGGTGCTCTTTCCAACGGCCGATGCAGACTCGCTGGGCCGAGAGGCCTCCTTCTGCACTGTAAATTCTATGATTCTAGCCTCAACGCGAGTGAGTTCCACATTCTAACCACCCTCTGGATAAAAGAATTTTCCATGAATCCGACGGTGATTGCCTTTCCTCGGAGTGTTCTGTCCCACATCCCTGAAATATCACTGGATCTCATATCCGACAGATCACTTCAAAACGTGGTGGCTCATTAATTTAGACAAATTGAGCGGGCAGCTCAAGAACCCTAACCTATAGCTGCTACCAATGTCACCCTGTGATCAGTTCTGAGGAGTGGGGCATAGACCCAGATGGAGGGAATGCCTATCTTTTTTTCTGGCACTTCTGGTCAGCAAACTAGGTGCCAGCCCATGTCCAACTAGTCCTTGGAAAAGTACACCTCTGTGCAAAGTACACCTCTGTGCAAAGTACACCTACTGTGCCACCATGTCACCCATTGCTAATTTAGTGTCTGGACCAGGGCACAATGGCATGAATTCACAATGTTCCTGAAACAATTACTCCAACATTACCCTTTGTCTCGCGTGTACCAGTCAATTAGATAGATCTTTGTTTCATTTATCAGAAACACAAACGTGCATCGGCAACCCAACCATCAGCTCCCAAGAAATCTCGAGGGCTTGTACAGGATTTAAAATCAGCTGTGGAATATCAGTTAGTGTGACTTCTGCAGCTCTGTGTCAGCATCATGCCTGAGGTGGAAAAGCACTTGTCTTTAGTGCTCCGAGCCTGAGCTACGCATGCTGGAAGACAGGACAGTACAGAGAGTTTGTGTGTGCAGCCATTTAGAGGTTCATGATTTTAATGAATGGAAAATCATACATCTGTCAACTCATGACCTTCATAGCACAAACACCCTCACCCCAACGCTCCTGTCCTGCCATCGTGCACCTCTGTCCTGGGATCCAGTGACCATCCCAGTCCTCGATGGAAGTCACATTGGCAGCAGACGCCACATCTCCACTGGTGCTGCCATTCAATAGAGCTGCCGGCCTCTGATCGGCCAGCAATTCTTGGTGGGTGGGACCTCTGCCTCGAGGCCTTGGTCCTGGGGAAAGGCCTGTCAAGTGTTTATTGACAGGAGACCCCGTGACCTCCGCAAGATTCTGCTCCATGAGTACTGGGTACAGTTCTGGGGCTGGATTCTCCATCAGTGGGATCCTCTGTTTTGCTGGCAACACACCCATTCCCGCAGACTTCCCGATGGTTTGGGGGTGCCCACATTGGGAAAGCCCATTGGCCGGCTGCCGGGACAGAGAATTCCGTTGCAGGCTAGGTGCGACGCACCAGAAAACGGGTGTGGCGAGATGTAGAATCCCGCCCCTGGTCTTTAAGACAGGATACAGAATTATTACAGCACAGTGCAGAAGGAGATCACTCGGCCCATCAAGTCTGCACCAACCCTCTGATAGAGCACTCCACCCAGGACCACCCCCCCCCCCCCCACCAAACCAGCGCATCTTTGGACACCAAGGGGCAATTCAATACGGCAATTCACCTAACCCACAGATCTTTGGGTATGCTTGCATTGGAAGCATCTCAGAGCAGGTACACGAGATTGATTCCTGGGCTGAAGGATTTGCCCTATGAGAAAAAGTTGAGCGGGTTGGGTCTGTACTCACTAGAGTTTAGAAGAATGAGAGCTGATCTTATTGAAACATGTAAGATTCTGAAGGGACTTGACAGGATAGATGCTGAGGTATACTGATGGGCCCCTCGATGGGGGATCTAGAACCAGAGGGTGCAGTTTCAAACAAGGGGCCTCCTATTTAAGTTGCAGTTGAAGAGAAATCTTTTCTCTCAGAGGGTCATTAATCTTTGGAATTCTCAGGGCTGCATGGTGGCACAATGGTTAGCACTGCTGCCTCACGGCACCGAGGACCCGGGTTCGATCCCAGCCCTGGGTCACTGTCCATGTGGCGTTTGCACATTCTCCGTGTATCTGTGGGGGGGTCTCACCCCCACAAAAGACATGCAGGTGGGTGGATTGGCCACGCTAAATTGCCCCTTAATTGGAAACAAATAATTGGCTAGTCTAAATTTTTTTTTTAATTCTTTGGAATTCTCGTACACGCAGTGGAGGTTGGTTCATTGAATATATTCAAGGTTGAATGAGAAACATTTTTGATCCATAAGGGAGTCAGGGTAATGTCAGGACAAGCAGGGAAGTAGATTTAAGGCCACAGCCACATCAGCCGAGATGTTATTGAATGGTGGAGCAAGCTTCAGGGGCCAAATGACCAACTCCTGCTCCTATTTCCGATGCGCGCCAAAATAATGCACTGAGGTCTTTTATATCCACCTGAGAGGAGAGATAGGGGCCATGATTTAATGTCTCACTTGAAAGCAGTGCACAAATGGATGTCTGCGACCTCACCTAAGTGATTATTCTCTGTGTAAGAGTCCATGTAGGCAGCCAGGGCCAACAGGATGTTTGAACTTGGAAAGGAAGATGAATTGGAGTGTTTGGGCTCTTGCTGCGACACAGCTTAGATCAGGCGTGATCCAGGCAATAATACGAGGACCACGCTAATCCGTGTGACCCTCCTTACGTCTATTTCTACCTTTAATAAGATATTTTTTGTCTACAGATTTTTAAAAAAATTTAGAGCACCCGATTATTTCTTTTCCAATTAAGGGGCAATTTAGTGTGGCCAATCTACCTAACCCGCACATCTTTTGGGTTGTGGGTATGAAACCCACATAGACATGGGGAGAACGTGCAAACTCCACACAGACAGTGACCCGGAGCCGGGATGGAACCCGGGACCTCGGCGCCGTGAGGCAGCAATGCTAACCACTGCGCCACCGTGCTGCCCAATGCAGATTCTTTAATAGAGCAAGAAGAGGAATAATTTACAGGGAGCGACTAATGTGTGTGAATTTACAATTTAAATTTCCTTGCACTACCTTTTTGTTTTCTTTTAACTGTAATTTCCAAAAATGGAAATCTAACGACTGATGATGCTGAAATGATTTAATTCCAAATTGCAATAAGTGCCGAGGTACAACAAAACTAAAGGGTGCAAGGTGCACTTGCTTCAGGGAAATGATACCCGGAATGAGGGACTTTAATTATCTGGGGACACTGAAGCAAGATTATACCATAGCTCAGGGTCAACAGTTCAGAACACCTTGGGCTTTGGGAACATTTGTCAGCTGTGGGCACTCTTGCTTGTGAATTAGAATGTTCTGGGTACATAGACCCAGTCCAGGGACTTGGCCCATAATCTCGACTGACACTCCAGTGACATTCTGGGGCTGTGTTACCCTGTCAAACGTACTTTTCTTCGGATGATACATGAGACCAAGGGGGCGATTTGCAGCCCGTGTCAGCCATCAGTGAGAACAGCCATCGGGGCGGAAAATCCCAAGAATCATAAAGTATGATGCCCCCAGCATGGAAGTTCTTCCTGGTTTACTGGCCAACATCTATCCCCCAAATAAAGTCAATAAAAACAGACAATTTGATCAATGCTGAGTGGGATCTTTCTGCGTACAAAATGGCTGCAGCATTTCTGACAGTACAATGGTGACTAAACCAGGAAAGTACTTCATGAGCTATAAAGGGTTTTAGGACACCCCTGATGAGACCATCAATTCACAAGACACGTGGTTGGAAGTGAACAGTGGTTTTAATAGACTTACAACTGAGCCTGCCTGCGATGAGATGAACTGGCAGCAGGCTCACGACTGCAGAGCTTTATACTTCTGGTGAGTGGGAGGAACCATGGGTGGAGCCCAGTACAAACTCCTCATCTCCCCCTATGGGCAGAGCCGCGCAACGGCTTGTATACAGAGCCCACAAGGACACAATACATATGATACAACACAGTGTGAATTACTAGGTTTATAATTCACCACATTCACCCCCTGTAAAAAAAACCAAGTCCGGCGGGGGTGATGGGTCTACAAATTGAGCCGGTCCGGCGGCCGAGTCGTCCTTTGGGATCGGCGAAGCACCGGGGTTGCAGCATCTTCGGGTGGCTGGGTGGTGACGGTCGGTGAGGGTACGATGGTGGACTCCGGGGGTGATTCGGTCCGAGCTCCGTACCCGACTGGTTCGACGGGCGACGGGGAGCGCCGGAAACCTATAGGCGCGGGGGGGCGGAGCACGGGCAGTGAACCTGTAGGTGCGGGGGCGCAGGGCGCGGAGGGTTGGGTGGGGTGTAGCATGGGGGATACCTCGGCGTTAGTGGTGGTGGAGTTGGATCCTGCAGGCGCCAGGTACCTGAGGGAAACAGTGTCCTGACGGCCGTCAGGGTATTCGATGAAAGCATATTGGGGGTTCGAGTGGAGTAGGAGCACTCTTTCTACGAGTGGGTCAGTTTTGTGTGCCCGGACGTGCTTCCGGAGGAGAACCGGGCCTGGTGTCTTCAACCATGCTGGGAGAGAACCCCCGTGGTAGTGCCCCTAGAAAAAACAAATAGCTGTTCGTGAGGGGTCTGGTTGGTGGCTGTGCATAGGAGGAACCTAATAGCATGGAGCGCGTTGGGGAGGACCTCCTGCCAATGGGAGGTCGGGAGACTCCTGGACCGGAGGGTCAGTAGGACGGTCTTCTAGACCATCGCGTTCTCCCTCTCCACCTGCCCATTCCCCCTGGGGTTGTAGCTGGTAGTCCTGCTCGAGGCGATGCACTTGTCGAGCAGGTACTAACGCAGCTCGTCGCTCATAAAGGACGAACCCCTGTCGCTGTGCACGTAGCTGGGGAACCCGAACAGGGTGAAGATACTGTGCAGAGCTCTGATGACTGTGTGGGAGGTCATATCGGGGCACGGAATAACAAAGGGGAAGCGGGAGAACTCGTCGATGACATTCAGGAAGTACACATTCCGATTGGTCGAGGGGAGTAGCCCTTTGAAATCGATGCTCAGGCGTTCAAAGGGCCGGGATGCCTTTACCAGGTGGGCCTTGTCTGGTCTATAGAAGTGCGGTTTGCACTCCGCGCAGATCGGGCAATCCCTGGTGATGGCTTTTATCTCCTCGGTGGAGAAAGGCAGATTTCGGGCTTTGATGTAGTGGGCAAGCCGGGTGACCCCCGGGTGGCAGAGGTCATTGTGGATAGCTTTCAGGCGGTCGTCTTGCGCGCTGGCGCACATGCTGCGGGACAGGGCATCTGGGGGCTTGTTGAGCTTCCCCGGTCGATACATAATCTCATACTTGTAGGTGGAGAGTTCGATCCTCCACCACAGGATTGTTAATTTTGCCCCTTTGTGAGTTGTCATACATGAAGGCAACCGATCTTTGGTCGGTGATGAGGGTGAACCTCCTACCTGTGAGGTAGTGCCTCCAGTGTCGTATAGCTTCCACGATGGCTTGTGCTTCCTTTTCGACTGAGGAGTGTCGAAGTTCCGAAGCGGAGAGGGTTCGGGAGAAGAAGGCGACTGGTCTCCCTGCCTGATTTAGTGTGGCTGCTAGAGCTACCTCTGAGGCGTCGCTCTCAACCTGGAAAGGGATGGATTCAGCCACCGCCCGCATGGCCGCTTTGGCGATGTCCTCCTTGATGCAGGTGAAGGTCTGGCGAGCCTCAGCTGACAGAGGAAAGAGTGTGGCCTTAAATAGTGGGCGGGCTTTGTCCGCATACTGAGGGACCCACTGGGCATAATACGAGAAAAATTCCAGGCACCTTTTGAGATCCCTGAGACAATGAGGGAGAGGGAGCTGTAAGAGGGGGCGCATACGGTCCGGGTCGGGGCCCAGGACTCCGTTTTCCACGACATAGCCGAGGATGGCTAGCCTGGTCGTGCGGAAAACGCATTTCTCCGTGTTTGGAGGTTGGCATCATGGTCCTGCTGGTCATGGCCGCAGATGGTGAAGTTATCCAAGTACGGAAACGTGGCCCGCAGCCCGTACTGGTCCACCATTCGGTCCATTGCTCGTTGGAACACCGAGACCCCATTCGTGACGCCAAAGGGAACCCAGAGGAAATGGAAGAGGCGGCCATCTGCCTCGAACGCCGTGTAGTGGCGGTCCTCCGGGCGGATTGGGAGCTGGTGGTATGCAGACTTCAGATCCACCGTGGAGAAAATGCGGTACTGGGCGATCTAATTCACCATGTCTGCAATCCTGGGAAGGGGGTACGCATCGAGGAGCGTGAACCGATTAATGGTTTGGCTATAGTCCACTACCATTCGGATTTTTCCCCGGTCTTGACGATCACCACCTGAGCTCTCCAGGGGCTGTTACTGGCCTCCATGACCCCCTCACGTAGGAGCTTATGGACCTCGGTTCTGATAAACACCCTGTCCTACAGGCTGTATCGCCTGCTGCGAGTGGCTATGGTTTTGCAGTCCGGAGTGAGGTTAGCAACGAGTGGAGGGGGGTCGATTTTCAGCGTCGCTAGACTGCAGATAGTGAGTGGAGGTATGGGCCCGCCGAAGCTGAGTGTGAGGCTTTTAAGGTTGCACTGGAAGTCAAGTCCCAGTAAGAGTGGGGCGCAGAGTTCAGGGAGTACGTACAGCTGGAAGTTCGAATAGCTAAATCGTTAGGGTCGCGGCGGTGCGCCCTTGGAGGTGAACAGAGTTTGAGCCTGAAACGAGGGAGATAGTTTGCCGTGCAGGGAAAATAGGGAGCGAACAGCATCTTACCAGATCTGGGTGTACGAAGGTCACGGTGCTCCCGGAGTCGAAGAGGCACGGTGTACTGTACCCGTTTATTTTAACGGTCATCATAGAGTTGCGGAGGTGTTACGGGCGCGACTGGTCCAACGTGACCGCGCTGAGTTGCGGGTAGTCAGCGGCTCGATCAGCTGGGCTGGAGTGGCCCCGTGATGACTGTCCGCTGAGGTCGTAGTCTTCAAGGTGAGTTTCAGAGGTTGAAGAGGATGGATCCCAAGATGGCCGCTCCCGTGGCTCGCACGTGGTGGGCGGTGAGGAAGATGGCATCCAAGATGGCAGCCCCCATGAGTTGCACGTGGCCGTCTGCTAGGAGGAGGATTGCCAAGATGGCAGCCCCCATGAGTCCAAACCTCAGTCCCTAGACACTTTAAAAAATTTTATTTCAGCTCAGACAGTTCATCACATCCTGGATCGAGGTTTAAGCTAGAATGTAAAGGCTGCCTGGCTAATCAGCCCGCCCGCCAACCATAAAGGCAGGTCAGGCCACGTAAAATTGCATCAACTCAGCCCTTCCTTCATAGGCTTATTTGCCTGCTTGATTTTCGGTGGGCGTGCTTCCCATTTCCCTACACTTCCAGCTCAGCCTGTGCCCGACCGAGCAACGTAAAATTCTTGCCATAGTCCTTCTTCCTGATAAGCTGGGACATAACTGGTTGCTTTGAAACACTCAATTTCAGGAATTTCATCCCACTTCATTTTGTCATTTGTAATATTTTCACAACCAAACCCATCAAGCAGAGTTGACAAACAAGCAGGCCACTATCCTCCTCATCCCCAAAATCAGTCTCGAGGCATGGCCTCAAGACACCTACTCCCTGTCACGTGGAAATCATGCCTTATATGGCAGGGTAGCCAAATATGAGCTTTATAAAAGCTCAACTGTAAGGAAGTTACATTAAGCCTTTATAAGTGACTGGTTAGGCCCCAACTGGACGATTGTGTCCATTTAGGGGCGCCATCCTTTGGAGGTTTGTCAAGGCCTTGAAGATTGTGCAGAGGAGATTTCCTGGAATTGTGCCAGAGGAGAGGGGCTTCAGTTTATTTTAGAAAACATTTTATTGAGGCATTTATAATTTTAACATTTTAACATATCAACATTCTAAAGTGAGGGGCTTCGGTTATGTTGGAAGACGAATGATCCAGGATTGTGCTTCTCAGTGTATGGACGGGTAAGAGGGGGTGTCATAGACGCAAAGAGGTTCAAATGAGGAGGTAAGGAACAACTGTTTCCAATGGCAGAAGGGTCAGTAATCAGGGGACACAGATTTAAGGTAAAAGAACCAGAGGGGGAGGACATAGGGGGTGGTTATGACCCAGAAATCACTGCCTGGGAGGATGGTGGAAACAGTCAGCATAAACTTTCTGAAAGAAATGGAATATTAACTTAAAAAAGAAAAATTTCCAGGGCTGTGCTGAAAGAGCAAGGGAGTGGGGTTAATTGAACAGTTCTTTCAAAGAACCATCACACAGACGTTAGGGTAAATGGCCTCCTTCTGTGCTGTATCATACTATTGGCTCATACTTCCAGAGCACAACCTCCAATCTTGACAGCACACACAAACACTTTCACAAGGGCAATTAGGGATGGGCAATAAATGCTGGCCTAGCCTGCGACGCACGCCTCCTGTGACAGAATCTTTAAAGTATTAGCCTCTAAGACCCAGGATCCCACTATTAGCATTCAGGGCTAGAATATTAAATTCTACTCTGGTCGAGCTGTAATTTACAGTTTACCATGTCTGATATATATCAGACAAGCCAGTATTGGACGTCAGCCTGTTTCTACACTGCTCAATGTAACTTGTAGTTTAATTGAATATATTTGTAGTATTTTTAAATCAGCTGATGATAATTAATGGAGACACAAATCAGAATGATCTGTTTATTAAAATCAGAATCAATGATAACAGGGGAGTTTTGATAAGCTGGCTACAGATGAGATTGGAAGGCTGAATCAGAGGTTGTGCGTAAGGTTACCAATTCAAATTGGTCATATTACAGGAAGGTTTGTCACATGACCTCCCATCTCCAACTGCCCCACCTTGTCAAACAGCCTATTTCCACCTATCTCCAGTATTTTGTATCGCTGATAAATGAGCATATTGAAAGCAGGTTACAAAAGTCACACGTTTTTATTTAAATGCAGCTATGTTTTTTTCTCCAGGAGTTGCATATTGCGGTGAGATGGATCTCTTAATTGCTGGGGACTCTAGTTATCGGGTGACTTTAGTTATGTGGGATCTGGCTATTAAATATAGGTCAGATTTCATGTTCTGCTTGTTCACATGGTGGTATGAGACTCTAAACTGTGCTGCTTGTGCACCGGGTTCTACAATGCTAACATTTACAATGCATTGTATTTTATTAACAACCATTTATTTTATACCTGGCTGTTGGTAGTTACAGCACATATTGGGGAGAAGCCACCAGGAAAAAAACACATAATTAAATTTTTATGAACTAATTATCACCCAATTTTATTCCAAATTCATCTTTACAGGATGTGGGCTTTGCTGGCTAGGCCAGCATTTGTTGCCCCTCTTAATTGCCCTTGTGTGTGTAGTTGAATGATCCCACAATCCTAGTGGGGTGCAGCACACAGGAGCAGTGTCGATCTGAGGGCAGCAACCACTCACAGTAGAACAGGAGATCGAAAGCAACAAAAGGATTTGCATTCATATCATGTTTTTCACAACCTCAGAGTGTTCCAAAGTGCTCTAGAGCCAATGAAGTACTTCTGAAGTGGAGTCACTGATGCAATGTTGGAAATGCAGCAGCCAAATTTCACATGGTAAGCTCCCACACAACAATAATGTGATAATGATCATATTTTCTGTTGCATTATCATTGACTGAGAGACAAACAGCATTCAGGGCATCCGGGAGAACTACACAGTCCTTCAAAATAGTGCCAGGGATCTCTCACATCCACCTGACAGAGCAGCTGTAGCCTTAGTTTCGGACTGCACCTCTAGCACTTTAGCACTCCCTCAGTACCGCACTGTCAATCTGAATTGTTATGCTCAAATCTCAGAAGTGGGGCTTAAACCCACACCCTTGTTACTATGAGGCAAAGATGTCACCCTGTGAGCCACAGTTGACACATGCACAAACTTTGGGAACCTTTTTCAAAATGTATATTCTTTCACGAGATGTGGACGTTGATGGTAAGGCCAGCTTTTGTTGATCACCCTTAATTGGCTTTGAACTGAACAACTTGCTGGAACATTGCAGAGAGCGTTTAAGAGTCAACCACATTGTTGTGGGTCTGGAGTCACATGTCAGTCAGGTCAGGTCAAAAAGGCAGATTTGGCATCTACCCGGCAATGTGGTGTGTTCTGTACACAAGAAACAGGACAAATCCAACATGGCCAAATCTACTATCCAGCCCTATCAATCTACTCTCCATCACCAGCAAAGTAAAGGAAGGAGTCATCAACAGTGATATAAAGCGGCTATCATAGAATTTAGATTGCAGAAGGAGACAATTCAGCCCATCGAGTCTGTACCAGCCCTTGGAAAGAGCACCTTGCCTTAAGGCCATATCTCCACCCTAATCCCATAACCCAGTCACCCCACTTAACCTTTTTGGAGACTAAGAGCAATTTAGCCTGGCCAGTCCACCTAACCTGCACATCTTTGGATTATGGGAGGAAACCAGAGCACCCGGAGGAAATCCACACAGCCACGGGGAGAACATGTAGACTCCGCACAGACAGTGACCCAAGCCGGGAATCGAACCTGGGAACCTGGAACGAAAGGGAAAATGCTGGAAGATCTCAGCAAGTCTGGCAGCATCTGTCGGGAGAGAAAAGAGCTAACGTTTCGAGTCCGATGACTCTTTGTCAAAACTAACAGACACAGACAGTGGGAAATATTTATACTGTGGAGTGAGAATGAAAGGTGAGTCATAGCCACAGAAACCCAGGGAAACCGGGTGCTAATGGCCACAGATACCAAGGTGAAAGAGTGCTAATGGCAGTCTCCAGAGAGGACAAAAGATGTGAAAAGACAAACAGCAGAGAAACTAACATCAGAGGATGAACTGTAGATGTGGGGGGAGGGGAAGGGGGAAGCAAAGAGGAGAAAGGTGCAGGAAAGGTGGATAAGCTTGGGGGGAGGGGGGGGTGGAATTAAATGTATATTAAGAAAGAAAGAAATGGTAAAAGACAGTTAAAATGAAATGAAAACAAATGGATCGAGGTGGGGCTGATCATCTGAAGTTGTTGAATTCGATGTTCAGGCCGGAAGGCTGTAGCGTGCCTAACCGGAAGATGAGATGTTGTTCCTCCAGTTTGCGTTGCACTTCACTGGAACATTGCCCACATGTCTGTTCTTGGCCATTTGTTTTCATTTCATTTTAACTGTCTTTTACCATTTCTTTCTTTCTTAATATACATTTAATTTACCCCCTCAATCTTACCACTGATCATAAACTGAACTCGACTAGCCATATTAATACTGTGGCTACCAGAGCAAATCAAAAGCTAGGAAACCTATGGCGAGTGACTCACCTCTATAGGTATTAGCTTGTCATTAACCCGTTGCATTTACTACATATTTCATGATAGTTCTTGTTATAAATAAACAATAATTATGTTTACATTTACAAACTTTGTGTCTGTGATTATTGGGCAGCCAAGGGCCAAAGACTTTCGGTATTTTTCTTTTTTTTTAAATAATTTTTATTGAGATTTTCAAAAACATATCCAAAACAGAAAATAACAATAAGAAAACAATATTAACAACAACAAAAAGAAAAACAAACTAACCCCCAAAACCAAACCCCCCCCAGTAACTACAAAAAGGAGAGATAGATAAACACCCGGCATATCCCACAAACGCATATACACATTTCTCCCTTCCCCCGAAACAAACACCCCCCCCTCCCTCCCTCCCTCCCTCCCTCCCTCCCTCCCCCCCTCCCCGCCCCCCCTCCCTTCCTCCCTCCCCCCCCCCCCCCCCCCCAAGTTGCTGCTGCTGACGGCCTATTATCCTACCGTTCTGCCAGGAAGTCCAGGAAAGGCTGCCACCGCCTAAAGAACCCCTGTACTGATCCCCTCAGGGCAAATTTCACCTTCTCCAACTTGATGAACCCCGCCATATCATTGATCCAGGCCTCCACGCTCGGGGGCCTCACATCATTCCATTGAAGCAAGATCCTCCGCCGGGCTACTAGGGACGCAAAGGCCAGAACCCCGGCCTCTTTCGCCTCCTGCACTCCCGGCTCCACTGCAACCTCAAAAATTGCGAGTCCCCAGCCTGGCTTGACCCTGGATCCTACCACCCTCGACACCGACCTTGCTACCCCCCTCCAAAACTCCCCCAGCGCTGGGCATGCCCAGAATATATGGGCGTGGTTCGCTGGGCTCCCCGAGCACCTAGCACACCTGTCTTCACCCCCAAAAAACCTACTCATCCTCGTCCCAGTCATGTGGGCCCTGTGCAGCACCTTGAACTGTATGAGGCTAAGCCTCGCACAGGAAGAGGAGGAATTCACTCTTTCCAGGGCATCCGCCCACGTCCCCTCCTCAATCTGCTGCCCGCAGCTCCACCTCCCACTTAGCCTTCAGCTCCTCCACCGACGCCTCATCCACCTCCTGCATGACGTGGTACACGTCCAAAATCCTCCCCCCTCCAACCCACACTTTGGGTATTTTTCTAAGAATTAATGGTTAATTTACTTGTGTTGTGAGTCTGGGGCACGTGGGGCTAGAAATAGCTGTGCACTAGCAAGGTGTGTCGTAACACACTGGTCAGAAGAACACAAATGTGCATATAACGATGTAAAAGACGCCTTACAGAAGTCAGAGCTGTGGGCTCACTACAATCCCACGGTGAAGTTACAACTTGCTTGTGGTATGTCACCCTATGGGGTTGGTGAAGTTGTCTCGCACATAATGCCTTCAGGAGAGCCACTACCAACAGCATTTGCTTCACCAACTCTTACTAGCGCCAAAATAAATTATGCTCAGCTGGAAAAAGAAGCTTTGAGCATCATTTCTGGGGTACGATTGATCATTAACTCTTGACAACAATCCTTGGGCCGTGTAAAGGTTTTCCTTCTTTCGCAGCTAGTAGGTTACAGAAGTGGTCTTTGATATTATCAGCACACACATACAATATTCAATATTGGAGCAGAGCAACATGCAAATGTTGATGCTTTGTCTTGATTGCCATGACAAGTTAAACATGAACTTGAAGAACATTTCTTCAACATATTTCTCACTCCTGGATAATGTACCTGTCACTTCATCTCAAGTTCAGAGATACACAAGAACCGATCCAGTGATGGGGAAGGCGATGGACATGTTCCAAAGAGGAACAATGACAAACGTACATCATAAAAACTCAAACCTCAAATCCTACATCACACAAAGACTTGAGTTGACAGTACAGAATGGAGTTTTATTATAGGGAATCAGAGTGATTATTCCTCTGTGCTTGTGTAATAACGTCCTTGACTAACAGCAGGATGGAAATCCTGGTGTGGTGAGGATGAAGGAACTGGCACACAGTTATTTTTGGTGGCCAGGATAGATGCTCAAATCAAAGAGAAAGTAGTGTAATGTCAGTTCTGTGCAAAACTAAGAAATACTCCACCATTACAACTATTACAGCTGTGCGAATGATCAACATTGCCGTGGCAGAGAATACACAAAGACTGCACTGACACACTGGAGGATAACATTTTCCTACTGATTGTGGATGCACATTCTAAATGGCCGGGAGTAGTGAACAAAGAACAAAGAAAAGTACAGCACAGGAACAGGCCCTTCGGCCCTCCAAGCCTGTGCCGACCATGCTGCCCGTCTAAACTAAAATCTTATACACTTCCTGGGTCCACATCCCTCTATTCCCATCCTTTTCATGTATTTGTCAAGATGCCTCTTAAATGGCACTATCGTTCCTGCTTCCACCACCTCTCCGGCAGCAAGCTCCAGGCACCCACTACTCTCCGTGTAAAAAAAACTGCCTCTAAACCTTGCCTCTCGCACCTTAAACCTATGCCCCTTAGTAATTGACCCCTCTACCCTGGGAAAAAGCCTCAGACTATCTACTCTGTCAATGCCCCTCATAATTTTGTAGACCTCTATCAGGTCGTCCCTCAATCTCCGTCGTTCCAGTGAGAACAAACCGAGTTTATTCAACCGCTCCTTATTGCTAGTGCCCTCCATAAAAGGCAACATCCTTGGAAATCTCTTCTGCACCCTCTCTAAAGCCTCCACATCCTTCTGGTCATGTGACGACCAGAATTGAACACTATACTCCAAGTGTGGCCTAATGATTATGAAATCCGTGATGACAAAACAAACTATTGAGAAGTTGGATGAAATATTTGCAAGATTTGTACACCAGAGCACGCTGTAAGTGACAATGGTACTCAGTTCATTTCTAAATAGCTTTAGGATTAAGAGGGATTGTATACAGGACACAACGTCAGATCTGTACCATGCCGTAACAAATGGATTGGCAGAATGATTTGTACAGCCACTTAAACATTCTGTCAAAGCATCAAAGGACCAAGATACAGGGGCAAGAAGAGTGAACAAATTCTTGATGGAACACCACACATGCAACAACAGAATTCACCTGCAATGCTGTTACTCTTCAAAAGGAAACGGAGAACACAGTTTCCACTTGACACTTCAGAGATTGTCAACCAACAAGCACAGTTTGCGAGGAGGGAACAAAATTCTAAAAGTTGAGTATTCAGTCAAGGAGAGCTAGTGCAAGCAAGGAGCTACACTACCAATGAGAAATGAGCACCTGCTGTGATCCTAGCAAAGACAGGTCTAATATTATACACTGTGCAGACGGATGATGGAGTTTGGCGACATCATCCTTATCAGCTACTAGCTTCACAAAGTGAAATTGCTGAATCTTTTCAACAAGTATTTCCCTTGGAAAATGCAGATGGTGAACAAAGACCAGACACGCAGACAAGTTCATATCCTGTTTCTTAGAACTTTCCAATACCAATAGAGACGGACAGTTGAGTAAATTCCCAGGAAGCACCACCCACTGAAGGAACAGAGTTCTCAAGTAGTCAAGTTCCAGAACGTTGAGTACAATCTATTGAGTTGTTTGTATATGTAAAACGATAATGCATAAGTTGATCTGTTGTATAAATGTTAACTCGCTATCGTTGTGCTCAAGAAGTAATGGGGGAGGGGTCTTATGTATCAGAAAATACAACCCTGCTGATGGAATGTCATATGATCTGTAGTGGCACCAGCAGAGTATTTGTGTGGGTTTCCAGTTCTCCATGTTAGATTGTATGAGCAACACCTCTTAATAAAACCTCCCATCGTGCTTGTAAGAAATCCAAGTGTGTGACACCTCTATACCTTTTCTCTTTGCGGCACTTAGAGAATATAAGAGTTACCTATCTTCCCAGGTATGTTGTTGTCAAACTGTGTTTCTGTGAAGCACGTTGGGACATTGCATTATATTAGAGGTGCTGCATAAATGCAAATGATTGTTGTGTGTAGGTAATGTCATGATTTGCAGACATGCACTGAATGAGATACAGACAGGCAGCTAATGAACACAGAGAATAGGACATAACCAATCAGCAGGCAGAACACTTGGGGGTGGTTTCCCACTATAAAAGGCACGAGGCACTCACACTCCGCCTCTTTCCACTAGGGATATTTACAGAGTGAGTCCGGTGTATATATCACGTAACGCATACAGCACGTGGCTAAGAGCTAGTCTGGTTCAGTCAGACAGAGAGATCACACTGAAGTTAGCAGAGTCGAACTCACAGAGAACTGTGCGAACTGTGTGACAGGTTCAATAAATCAAATTGAACTAACTTCAAGGTCTGGAGTCGATTTCAGTTATAGCTGCATCCAGTTGCAGCCTGTGTTATCTCAGTGTGCTCAACACAACAAGTAACACTTGAAAGTTCCCACATGCATTGGGCAATATGCATTGGGCAACTCACACTTGTACCTAATAGTCTCAGATAAACTCACAACTGGGGCAGGATTCTCCGTACCGCCGCACCAGCGCCCCCGGGATTCTCCGTCTCGCCAGCAGGCCAATGGGGTTTCCCATCATGGGCATCCCCATGCCGTCTTGACATCCCGGGTTGCTGGTGCAATGGAGAATCCCGGCAGCGGAGAATCCAGCCTGAACGTTTCAAAATAATAGTTTTTCCTTTTAAATTAGAAAAAGACAAACAATTTTCTGTGGGGTCTCCTGACTTCACTGGCTAGAAACTGGGTATTTCGCCCCAATTACCAACCAACAAAAATGCACCTTGACGATTAACCTCTGCTTGACCTTGAGACATGCCTATTTAAGGCACCTTAAAGATGGCAGCTCAGATTACACACAGCCTCACCTTTACAGCCAAATGCAGCTGTGGAACAGAATCAGCACAATCCATGAACGACCTCTTGCTTCAAAAGTCTTATTTGTGATTTGCTACCATGAATACAAAATGTTTGTCACCCTGCTCTCCTCCTACAGTATAATTTAAACAATATTACGTAATCCTCTGCAGGATCCTTTTAATATCCTATCTATTTATTGGATTCAGTTTCAGTCCACCGAAAACAATGGGACATTTTTAAAAATGCATCACTCATTCTAAACTAAATATGTTCTGCATGAGATGGCCACAATGAACTCGTCAGAAATGTAGACTTTAGATTCTTCGCGGTTGCTCCTAAGAGTTGAGAATCTGCATATAATTCATGTCCTTCCCAAGTACTTCATGGCCTGAGAATCACTGTCAAATTTGGGGATTACACCATATATCATCTTTGGTACCTAATGTCAGTCTCTCAATATGATGTTAAATGGTGTCCCTTCTGCCAAATGATTTATTGAACATTACTGCTCAGCTCTTGGGCCTTCAAGAACTTCAGCTTTGAGGGTTTCCTGGGATGTTATGATTGAAGCAGATAAGTTTCAATCCCTGCAGCTTTGTTGTGCCTGATAAACATTTGGGACTGGAAAAGTAAAATTGTTCAGTCTTGTTTTCATCATTCATCATGCAGCCAACAACATACATCCAAGGCCGGCCTAAATTGTGGGCCTCACTAACATATACTGTGAGCTGCCAGTGGAGGATATCAAGCTGCCTGGCATCCAAGCTGGGGGGAATGTTTTGGAGCAGCAACGCGGTTTGGATCATGTGCTGGCGGCGGCAGCGGTGGGGGGTGGGGGGGGGGGATTGAGATAATGGCTGGGATTCTCTGATCCCGCGACCAAGTTCTGACGCCGGCGTCAAAAGCGGTGTGAGCCACTCTGGCGTCAATGGGCCAGCAGGTCCGGGTATGCACCCCTTCCTAGAGGGCTAGTACGGCGCTGGTGCGGTGTCCACTGTTCCGGCACTCGGAAGCCGGCACCCCACAGTCGGTGCGGGTCTGCGCATGTGCGCCACAGTCGGTGCGAGTCCGTGCATGCAAGTGGATTCCCGTCTCCGCGCCGGCCTCCGGGCAATATGGTGGAACCCGACAGGGGCCCGGCGTGGTGGAACCTAGGCCCCCCACAGAACTAGCCCGCCTGCTGATCAGTAGGTCCCGATCGCAGGCCAGGCCATGTTGGAGGACCCACCTGGAGTCGGATCCCCCCACTCCCCCCCAGGATAGCTCCCGCAGCCAGATCTCCGAGGTCTCACCACGTGGGACCAGACGTAACCCACGCCGGCAGGACTCGGCCGAACTTGGCGGGCACTCGGCCTGTCGAGGTCTGGAGAATTGCCGGGGGGGGGGGGGGGGGCGCTTTCAACTGCTCCTGACCGGCGCGGCGGCTATCTGTTTTAATACCCACATGATCGCTATTACCGATATATTTAAAAAATAAATTTAGAGTACTCAATTCTTCTTTTACAATTAAGGGGCAATTTAATCCACCTTCCCTGCACATCTTTTTGGGTTGTGGGGGTAAGACATACGCAGACATGGAGAGCATGTGAAAACTCCACACAGAGAGTGACCCGGGGCCAGAATTGAACCTGGATCCTCAGCGCCATGAGGCAGCAGTGCTAACCCCTGCACTACAGTGCCGCACCGCTATTTCCAATATGGTCGCGTCCGTAATTTACATACAAATTGGATCCAGAGCATTACGTTCTGAAATTGGCCAATTTCTGACCGAGAATACATGCATAATGGGAATCAATTTTCATCCCTCCACCTCTCTGCATCCTGGTGCAATTGTCCCCTCTACTGGGGTGAGGAATCGCTGAGCAAAATTAATCGGCCAACAGATATAAAGATCCCATGGTACTACTTTAAGAAAGCACAACAGTTTTCCCCTGTGTCTTGGCTCACAGTTTTCCCCTGTGTCTTGGCTCAACCAACAGCAATGAGGGCAGTGGGAGAGGGTGGCATAGCAATATTGTCACTGGACTCGTAACCCAGGGACGCTCTTTGGACCTGTGTTCAAATCCCACCATGACAAATGGTGACATTTTCAATTGAATTTAAAACAAAATATGGAATTAAAAGTCAAAGGACCATAAGGACCATGAAACATTGTCATAAAACCCATCCTGATCATGCTCTTTAGGGAAGGAAATCTGCCATCCTTACTTGATCTAGTCTACATGAGTCTCTAGACCCACAGTTGACTCTTTAGTGGCCTAGTTAGCCATTGAATTCAAAGGACATTATGGATGGGCAATAAATGCTGGAAGCATATAAATGAGATGGTGGCTAGCAATCCAGAGATCCAGGCAAGTGCACTGGCCTAGCTTACATGTGACTCCAGTCTCCCAGCCCAGAGCCAAGCCCTCAGCAATGGCCCAGTGAGCCACTCAGTTCAAGGGTTCTAAGGGATGGGCATCAGATGTTGGCCTTGTCAGTGATGCCCACATCCCATGAAAGGAAAAAGGAATGATCTAGTCATTATCCCAAAGCTGTTAGTGGGAATTTGCACAAATTAAAGCAGTGACTACCTCAAAATGAAGTTATTGACCATAAATTGTTTTTGGAACATCCTGAGTTTGTGGCGTATAAATACAAGTTCTTCCGTATCTTGGGGTGGTCCCACATCAGAGTACACTTGTTGGGTTGCTACTTTTAAAGATCAGAGAATGGGGGCTTTGATTTGGACAGAATGTGGGATTCCCTCACAGAATCACAGAATGGTTGCAGTGTAGAAGGAGGCCATGTGGTCCATCGAGTCGGCACCAGCTCTCCAAGTGAGAAATTCACCAAATACCAATCCCTCGCGGTCTCCCTGTAACCCTGCATATTCGTCCTTTTTAGATCATAGACCAACTTTGTACAAAATCAGTGCTAGTTCTCTGCTGTACCCTCAAGGCTGCACACACATGCAGACTCTCATCCCATCAACCTGGGCTCTGTTTCAACCCAGGTACAGTTTGCAATTCTCACTAAACGGGGCACATTCTGAGTTTGTGCAACAGTTAAAATGGGTAATCATGAGTCAGCAACTTGAATTAGTAAGAATTAGGAGAGATACAAAATGGCTTGGTGACTCGCTACTCCTCATTTTTCAGTATAGCAGAGAGCCAGGGAAACCCCCAATGTTCTTGAACTTCTCTGCCAAAGGTCGTAAAATCTGACGTCTGATTAGCTGAAAACCTATCCAAGGGATATTTTTCTGCCAATGGATTACCAGAATATGAAATGTCTTTCTGCATCGATGAAATCACCAAATCAACCTTGACTTTCTTTTTCTAATTTTCTGCTCAAAGCAGTTAATGAAAGAGCCTGTTGCTGGTCCAGGGAGCTGGATGCAGTGAAAGGAGTTATCATGTTGTCGGTGAACATTGGCGTGAAGAAAGAATCAAGAGTGCTGGGATTTAAAAATCTTGGCCCTGTTTTCAAGCGTCTTTGGGGCCTCACATCTCCTCTATTCCAATGCCAGCCATACAACCCTCCGAGATCTCTTTTTTCCTCCAATTCTGGTCTCTTGCTCATCCCCGTTTTTAATTTGTCCACCATTGCCTTCAGCTGCCAAGGCCCTAAGCTCTGGAATCCCCCTCCTCTATACAGCTCCACCTCTCTAACTTGATCCCCTTCTTTTAACTTGTCTCCTCAAAACTACCTCATTGACCATTCGGTCAACAGTCCTCATTTGTGGTCCAGTGTGAACGGTTTGTTCCCTGGGGCATTTTACCCCATTAAAGGGCATACATAAATGCAAGTTGTCATTGTTGATGTCAAAGCCTGCAAGAAAAGGACAAGTTTAAGAGAGTCCTGGCTGCCTTCCTTAGTTTGCTAGCAAGCATCCCCTTTGCGCCAGCGATGTGGTTTGGCAGGCATTAAAGAAGGAAAACATTTCAAGAAGGCATCGGTTTTCTAATAGTTGACACTATCAGAAACAGAGAAGGTGTTTTTGCTGCCTGCAAGGCTCTCATGTAAAGCAGCTTCCACTCCACACACATTTCATTCATCACATTGAAAATCTCCTAAGCAGGGATTAAAACGAGAGAGCTTGAACAGGTAGAGCCCCGACTACCACGTATTTTAATAACTTGTCAAGGATGGAATTTAATATTCCAGCTCTGTGATTCATTGGCACTCTGAATTTTTAAAAAGAATATAAAATGCATTTTAGCCACGGCTGAGCGCAGCCTGGGAGCAAAGCACCAAGGATCTGTGTAGTGCTCGGCTGCAGTTACATCAGCAGTCTGCCATATACATGCAATATCTAATACAAATTGTGTATTGATATTCCCTAATATGAGCGGTGTCACTGCACAGTGAAGGTGGAAATTTAAATCTCTCCCACAAGTTGTTAAAATATCTACCACATCCAGAGTGGCGGCCAAGATAGTTCTACCAGCTACACAGAAGCAAGGCGTGGGTTGAAGATAAGCGAATCTTATGTGATAGGCAATTTGTACAGAATTTTTTTTTGCCACAGCAAAATTATGATCACTGTGTATGAGAAAAGCTGGCAGTGAACAAAATAGAAGACTTCAAGGTGCTCTCAAGAAGGACATTAACACGTTGCTGACCTCTGTTCGGATTAGCACATGGGCACAGGCAAGTCTAACGGAAGGAAGAAAAAGTGGGGGACAAATGGACAGATTTGGCCAGATGGGTCAGCAAACTTTTCCTGCCTGAGGTAAACTGGTCTGAATTAGGGTGGGTATTCTTTGCACCGCCCAGGCTGGATTAGAGCATTGCTGTAAGGGGCCGCGATACTAAAATTGAGGAAACTCTTTTAGCTTCTGCAGCACAGTATAACATTGAAACGCAGCCAATGAATTTTATTTAAAAATCAACCGATAGTATTCCCTGATGTTCCCGGCAAAGTCAAATGCTCTGGCTGGTCACAGCTTTAACCCTCTCCTCAGACTCATGGTCAGCTTGTGGCTGCTGGCTCTTGGCAGCCAATGCAGTGTGAGCGCAGTTGATCCAGATCAGTGGTCATTAACTGGAAGGCAAGCAGATGCTGTCCATCAAAGCAGCACCAACTCCAAGGCAACCACAACTAGGGAATGTCCTGTAAAAGCTAGGTTGTTGCCTCTGGAAACCAAATACCTTCACTTCAAGACAGTTATTTTGCCTGACAGGCATGGGACTTACGGGATCAATTGATTGTCTCCCCCATGTCCCTTGCAGAGTGTGAGCTCCCCCATTAAGGGGGCAGGGAATACTCAATTTATGTTGTATATAAGGTCAGCCAGTTCGGCATCGAATGTTAAGACCCGGTTAGGATCTACCGGGGAGATGTGTATTATAGCCTTGTAAACAAACCGCAGGTTCTTTGACACAACTCGGTGTGGACACTCCGTGACATCTTTAAAATTTTGCTCACTAAATGCTCGGTTTAAGGTCAGAGGAAGTCACAGTAAAACAAAATTCCTTGTGTTTTGCGAGAAATTTGTTGCACTCTTGTACACCAGCTGCAAGTAATACCTAGCTTCTTGCTGCTAATGCTTGTAAGCGCCATGGCGATGAACAAGGCTGCAAGATAACTTTCCAGTGTAACTGTTGGCAGTATTGATTTCAATTGCATAACCCCCAAATCCCAAACCAATCTTAAGGTTTACAGAGAACAAACTTTCCATTAATTGTCCCTGTATATAATCTGACAAATCTCTGGAAAGAAAATCAAGAGTTAAGGTAATTGGTAAAAAGGGCTAGAGGCAAGGCGAGGAGAATTGTTTTTATATGCACCAAATTGTTCTGATCTGGAATGCGCTGCCTGAAAGGCTACTGTAAGCAGGTTCAATAATAACTTGTCCAAGGGAATTGGGTAAAAATGCGAAGAGTAGCGAATCTGCAGCGCTTTGAGGAAAGGGTAGGGAAAATGGGTCTAGTCCTTTCAAAGTGCTATCGTAGGCAAGGTAATTTACTACTATTCCATGATCCTATGACCTACCATTTACATTTTTGATAATGTATTTGTTCATGGGAGGTGGGCGTCATTGGCTAGGCCAGCATTTATTGCCCCATCACTAATTGCCCTTGAGAAGGTGGTGGGGAGCAGCTTTCTTGAACCATTCATTTGGTGCAGGTGTACGCACAGTGCTGTAAGGAAAGGAATTCTATGATTTTGACCCTGCGGCATTGAAGGAACATGGGGCGCGATTCTCCACTCCCCAGGCTGGGTGGGAGAATTGCGGGAGGGCCGCTCTGGCATCCCCTGCGATTCTCCCCCCCCCCCCCCCCCCCCCCCCTCAATTCTCGCAATTCTCCGACCCGGAAAGGCCAAGCGGCCTGCCATTCCCGACCTGTTCATGCCAGCGGCAACCACACCTGGTCACTGCCGGCGTGAATAGCGCGCCAAAGGTGAGTTTGGGGCTTGTGGGGGGGCGGAGAGGGGACTAACCACTCTGTCTATGCCAACGGCCGTGCTCGGGAGGGGACTGGCCCGCGATCGCTGCCCACTGATTGTCGGGCCGGAATCTCTAAGAGACGCACTCTTTCCCCTCCGCCGCCCCACAAGATCAAGCCGCCACGTCTTGCGGGGCAGCGGAGGGGAAGATGGCAACCGCGCATGCACGGCTGACATCATTAGGCGCCGCCGGCCGTGTCATTCGTGAAACATTCCGGGTTTCACGACGGCGTCGGTCGTTGCGGAGAATTCCGCCCATGGGGTTTATTCTATGGGGTTTACATGGCGTTTACATAGGATTTATTCCAGGGGTTTACATGGGGTTTATTCCAGGTGTTTACATGGGGTTTATTTAATTAAGTTTACATGGGGTTTATTCCTGGGGTTTACCTAGGGTTTATTGTGTAGGATTTACAAAGAACAAAGAAAAGTACAGCACAGCAAGAGGCCCTCCAAGCCTGCACCGACCATGCTGCCCGTCTAAACTAAAATCTTATACACTTCCGGGGTCCGTATCCCTCTATTCCCATCCTATACATTTATTTGTCAAGATGACCCTTAAATCTCACTATCGTCCCTGCTTCCATCTCCTCTGGCAGCGAGTTCCAGGAACCCACTACCCTCTGTTTAAAAAACTTGCTCCGTACATCTCCTCTAAACCGTGTCCCTCGCACCTTAAACCTATGCCCCTTAGTAATTGACCCCTCTACCCTGGAAAAAAGCCTCTGATTAACCACTCTGTCTATGTCCCTCATAATTTTGTAGACGTCTATCAGGTCGCCCCTCAACCTCCGTTGTTCCAGTGAAAACAAACCGAGTTTACTCAACCTCTCCTTATAGCTAATGCCCTCCATAGCAGGGAACATCCTGGTAAATCTCTTCTGCACCCACTCCAAAGCCTCCACATCCTTCTGGTAGTGTGGCAACCAGAATTGAACACTATAATGCAGTTTATTCCAGGGGTTTACATAGGGTTTATTCAATGGGGTTTACATGCAGTTTATTCCAGGGGTTTACATGGGGTTTATTCAATGGGGTTGGCATGCGGTATATTCCAGGGGTTAACATGGGGTTTATTCAATGGGGTTGGCATGCGGTTTATTCCAGGGGTTTATTCAATGGGGTTGGCATGCGGTTTATTCCAGGGGTTTACATGGGGTTTATTCAATGGGGTTGGCATGCGGTTTATTCCAGGGGTTTATTCAATGGGGTTGGCATGCAGTTTATTCTAGGGATTTACATGGGGTTTATTCAATGGGGTTGGCATGCGGTTTATTCCAGGGGTTTACATGTGGTTTATTCAATGGGGTTGGCATGCGGTTTATTCCAGGGGTTTATTCAATGGGGTTGGCATGCGGTTTATTCTAGGGATTTACATGGGGTTTATTCAATGGGGTTGGCATGCGGTTTATTCCAGGGGTTTACATGGGGTTTATTCAATGGGGTTGGCATGCGGTTTATTCCAGGGATTTACATGGGGTTTATTCAATGGGGTTGGCATGCAGTTTATTCCAGGGGTTTATCATAGAATTTACAGTGCAGAAGGAGGCCATTCGGCCCATCGAGTCTTGGAAAGAGCACCCTACCCAAGGTCAACACCGCCACCCTATCCCCATAACCCAGTAACCCCACCCAACACTAAGGGCAATTTTGGACACTAAGGGCAATTTATCATGGCCAATCCACCTAACCTGCACATCTTTGGACTGTGGGAGGAAACCGGAGCACCCGGAGGAAACCCATGCACACACGGGGAGGATGTGCAGACTCCGCACAGACAGTGACCCAAGCTGGAATCGAACTTGCGACCTTGGAGCTGTGAAGCAATTGTGCTAACCACAATGCTACCATGCTGCCCACAATGCTACTGTGCTGCCCACAATGCTACCGTACTGCCCTTTATATGGGGTTTATTCAATGGGGTTTACATGGGTTTATTCAAGGGGTTTATATGGAGTTTATTCAATGGGCTTTATTCCATGGGGTTTATTCTATGCTTCATTACTCCATGAATGGTTAACTTTTCTCAGATTTGTTTTCTTTTATACTCTAAGCTTTGGTTAAATAAGCTCTTAGTTATACGTACCTTATAGTCCACCTCTTGAAAATTGCATCCATATCCCAATGTATGTCCAAAGATGTGCGGGTTAGGTGGATTGGCCATGCTAAATTGCCCGTAGTGTCCTAAAAAGTAAGGTTAAAGGGGGGGTTGTTGGGTTACGGGTATAGGGGGGATACGTGGGTTTAAGTAGGGTGATCATTGCTCGGCACAACATCGAGGGCCGAAGGGCCTGTTCTGTGCTGTACTGTTCTATGTTCTATGTTCTATGTTGTAAAGTGGTGAATGGATATCTGTTCAATGTAACATGAGAAAACATGTATTTCTATTTAGCAGAAGTGTAACGTTCAGGAAGATACTAATCCTTTAATCATCAGAACTCTCGCACGCAGAGCCATTAAAGGTAAATACATATAAGACCAAAAAATTCAATCAGAACGCTTTCAATGCAATTACTTTCACCAGTACGTTTATTTAAGTAGTATATTGGAGTGGTTTCATTTAACGTCCATGTCTTACTACAGAGCAGAATTTGAAATGGCGTCAATGACAGGACTTGCGTTTGGTATCAAACACAACCAAAGCTGACCATCCAAGAACTGTGATTGCCCTTTGGGTGAAATCCTCTCAGAAATCGCAAAAGTCTTATGTCAAGTGGGGAAAACGGCCAACCTGCCAACGGCAACAATGGTGGCTTTTCCTGTCATATTCTGCTGCAATTAGAGTGATCCAGGTATCATTTTTAAAGGCCGGCCCTGCACACTTCAAGTCCGAGGAAGCTGCTGGGAAGTCATGACTGCCAGATCCAGGAGACATTCAAATTTACAGGTGCATTCTTCAAGTGCCCACTGGATTCAGTGGAGGCCCGCCACAATGTACTCTACCTACACTCTGGACAAAGACCTGCAACCAATGTCAGCAATCCAGAATGGGAGGCAGCAGCAGCAGTGGTCATTGCCAATGCCCTGCAGGACGGGGATGAATCATTTTCTCCATTCTCATAGAATCATAGAATTTACAGTGCAGAAGGAGGCCATTCGGCCCATTGAGTCTGCACCTGCCCATGGAAAGAGCATGCAACTTAAGCCCACACCTCCACCCCATCCCCGTAACCCAGTAACTCCACTTAACCTTTTTAACTTAACCTAAGGGCAATTTAGCACAGCCAATCCACCTTTGAACGATGGGAGGAAACCGGAGCACCCGAAGGAAACCCACGCAGGCACGGGGAGAACGTGCAGACTCCGCACAGACAGTGACGCAAGCCAAAATTGAACCTGGAGCTGTGAAGCAACTGTGCTAACCACTGTGCTGCCATCATTCATAACTCACAGACACATAACAAACCTCCAGGAATCACACTCAATGCCAGCTCAAGGGACTCTATCAGCAACTCTGTCAAACACATCTTCATCTCCCCCATGAGTTGTGCTCTCACCTCACTGGTCCACTCACTATCCTTACATGCCAGGCATCCTTAGCACCTTCGCTGCCTTAGCATCTTCGCTGGCATGTGTCCCACTTAAACTCTCTCCATCTGTCTTCATGCAGGACGAGCTGGCTCACAACTATAGGGAAAGATCCCAGATGGGTGGAGGGATGCCAGAACTCAATGTCCCCATGGACTCTGAGGAGAGAGCCATTCAGTTGGTAGGGGAGGAGTGGATCATTCTTGTGCTGATGTTGAGGTCGAAGGCAATAAACCAGTTGAGGATCCAGCACTGAAACATTTATCAGACAACATGTGAGCCATGTCTCCTGATTCTCAGGCCTCTGCCCAGCAGTAACTCCCCTTTCTTTCGCTGACACATCTGGGAAGCAGCCTAAAGAATAAGAGATCACTCCTCCACTACAGACCCGACAGCAGCACAGAGGAGGGATTTGAGAACCCTGAAGTAGAAGAACCATAACAGTATGTCCTTGTTCAAAAAGGAAGAAAGGCCTAAAGTAGGAAACTATAGTCCAGTTACTTTAATGTCTGTCATTGGTAAATGATTGGAATCCATTATTAAGGATATAGTAACAGGGCATTTGGAAAGTCAAATCAGAGCCAGCATAGTTTTATGAAGGGTCAATAATGTTGACGATTTTTCAAAGATGTAACAAGCAAAGTGGATAATGGGGGTTCTGTAAATGTAGTGTATCTGGACTTTCAGAAAGCATTTGATAAGGTACCGGGAAAGGCTCATACATGGTAAGATACATGGTAATATATTAGCTTGGATAAAGGATTTGCCAACCAACAGAAAGCAGAGAGTTCTGGTTTCCAATCTGTAACCAGTGGTTCAGTCCTCGGCGCCCCAACTATTTACAATACATATTTATGACATGGATGTAGGAATAGGACGTACAAAGCCAAATTTGCAGATTACACTAAAATAGATGTGAAAGCAAGTTGCAATGAGAAAATAAGAAATGTACAAAAGGAATAGACAGGTTAGGTAAGTGGGCCAAAACTTGGCAGTTGGAATTTAAAGTGGATAAGTGTGAAGTGACCCATTTTGGCCAGAGGAATAAAAAGGTAACTTATTATCTTCAAAATGCTTCGGTGCAGAGGGGTCTGGGTGTTCTCATGCATGAACCACAGAAAGTTAGCATGCAGGTTCAGCAGGTAATAAGGAGGGAAAATGGAATTTTGGCATTCATTGCTGATAGATAGAGTAAAAGTAGGGAAGTGTTGTTGCAACTGTATAGGGCATTGGGGAGACCACATTTGGAGTACTGCGCACAGTTTTGACTCCCGTATTTAAGGAAGGACATATATGCATGAGAGGTGGTTCAAAGAAGGTTCACGCGATTGATTCAAGGGATGAAGGACGTTCTTATAAAGACAGATTGAGCAGTTTAGGCCCACACTCGTTGGACACACTTAGAAGAGTGAGAGGAAATCTAATTGAGGTGTACAGATCATAGATCATATCATAGGTCATAGAATTTACAGTGCAGAAGGAGATCATTCAGCCCATCGAGTCTGCACCAGCTCTTGGAAAGGGCACCCTACCCAAACCCACACCTCCACCCGATCCCCGTAACCCAGTAATGCAAGTTAACCTTTTTTGGACACTTAAGGCCAATTTATCATGGCCAATCCACCTAACTTGCACATCTTTGGACTAAGGGAGGAAACCGGAGCACCCCCCGGGAGAAAACCTACGCAGACACAGGGAGAACATGCAGACTCTGCAAGACAGTGATCCAGCGGGGAATCGAACCTGAAACCCTGGAGCTGTGAAGCAACTGTGCTAGCCAATGTGCTACCGTGCTGCCTATATAGGATATGTATATAAGATGCTAAGGTGTAATATGTATATAAGATGCTAAAGGGGATTGACAGGGCAGGGTTGAGTGGATGCTTCCCCTTGTTGGACATTCCAGAATGAGAGGCCATGGCCAGGAGCCTTTAAAACGGCGGCTAGGTGTTGACGCCGGCGTAAACACTGGAGTCTTTCATGCCGGTGTCAATGGGCCTCTTGACCCAGTGATTCAGTGGTCCGCAGGGGGCCAGCATGGCGCCAGGGTGCTCCACGCAGCTCCGGCTGCCGATACGTGGCCCAGCACTGTCGGATGCCGGTCCGCGCATTCACACGGTGGCCGACCGCGGATCCGCATATGTGCGCGGCGGCTGCTTCCGTGCCACGCGACATGGTGGACCCACACAGCGGACCGGCACGGAAGAAGGTAGGCCCCCTCCCTGGATCGCGGGCGCCCGTCTATCGGTGGCCCCCGATCGCGGGCCTGGCCGTCGTGAAGGCCCCCCCGGAGACTGATCCTCCCGCCCCCCCACCAGGATGGCCACCGCAGCTGTGACCATACGTGAACCATGCCGGCGGAAACTCGGCTGGTCGACTGCGGAGAATCGCCGCGGGGGCCTCTTTCAATGGCCCCCGACCAGCGCCGCGTCGACCACGCACTTGCGACTGGCGCTGATTCTCCGGTCACTGGAGGTTCGCGTCCCAGTGTTGGACCCGATCGCGGGTCTGACATCCGATTCTCCACCTCGGCTGGGAGAATCTCGGCCTATAGTTTTAGGCTAAGGGGTGGCAGATTTGAAACAGGAATGATTTCACTCAACTTGTGTTGAATCTGTAGAATTCTCTACCCCAGAGTGCAGTGAAAGGCAGAACACTAAACAAATTTCAATTGGCTAGACAGCTGTTTCATGATGCAGAGCAGGGCCAGCAGTGTGGGATCAATTATTCCTGTACCAGCTGAGGTTATTCATTAAGGTCCCACCTTCTTAGCCTTGCCCCTCGCCTGAGGTGTGGTGATCCTCAGGTTAAATCACCACCAGTCAGCTCTCCCCTGCAAAGAAGAAAACACTTTCTGGTCATCTGGGACTATGGTGACTTTACCTTGCCTGACCTTCAACAAATTTAAAGAGGAGATGATAGGTTTTTATTCGTAATAGGATCAAGAGTTATGGGAGTGGGCAGGAAGCTGGAGTTGAGGCAGAGATGAGGCATGATCATATTGAATGGTCAATCAGGCTTAAGGGACCTAATTTCCTCATCCTGTTCCCAGCTCTTATATTCTTATGTAAATAAATTCCCACTAAATTCATCCTTTCTTTGGATCCTTGTTCTGATGTGTAGTGTCCCTGTCAATCTGACGTTGAAACCTGATTCCTGCACAAGATAAAGGCAGAGTTCTCAGTCCAGTGCTTTCTCCCTGTGCTGTGTACAACCTTCCCAGCACATTGATGGTGTGCCTTCACAGTGACTGAATACATCAGTCATGCCTGCATCTCAACGGGAATTATAATGTCTGCCAGAATATACTGGGCAGCTTTCAGAGTTCATTAATTTTCCCTATGTGCTCTCTGCACCTTTGGGGTGCGGCTGATCCCCACATCCCATCAGCTTTTATCTCTGGTGACACTGTGTTCCTCGAAGGTTCAGTTCAGGAAGGATGTTGGGAATTAGGAGAAATTAAACTTTCCCTGCTGCGTCGCCATGATGTGACCCTTGTCACTGAGAGCAAGTGAGCTGCCAGCAGCCAGGCAGGAGTCAGACATTCACATAAGCTCTGTGAGGGTCTATGGACAATTCCCACTGCAAGGTGTCATCATTCTCCAGCAATGTAGGGACTATGGGCATTCACTGCTTCGCTGTGACAGGAACTCCATCACAGAGGTGTGCACTCCCATCAGGCAGACGCGGGTGCAGTGCTCACAGAAGCCATGTGAAGATAACGGGATGTCCTCACTGGATGTCCTCATCACCCTCCATGAATCTTGCAACAATAAGTGCATCTTAGGCTCGGCTGCCTTGTCTGGACATTGCCATCGCCTCATGGCTCAAATCCTCACCCTCGAGGACCTCCTAGGGCTGTTCATCTTTGACATCCTCCCCATTGGAGGAGACGTGCTGCTCCTCCACCTCCTCCTTAGGCAGATCCCCTCCCTCCCGTTGCAGCACTCGGTTGTGCAGGGCGCAGCAGACTACAATGATGCATGACACCCTCTGTGGATTACATTACAAGGCTCCGCCAGTCAGTAGCACCCTGTACCTATGGAAAACTAGAGATCTGTGCAAATCTCATTGCCTGAGATGGACAAAGTTGTGTACCCTTGCGAAGATTGCGTCTATGACTTCCTGGTAGCACTTGTGCACTGACGCTTGCGGTATCCTGCAGAAGTCATGTGTGGAGCCCTGGAAGGAGCCACTGGCGTAAACATTGAGCACCATAGTCACTTTCAGGACACTGGTAGTGGATGCCCTCCAAGTCCCTGTGGCACCAAATGGCAGATGTTACCAACATTTCCATGGACATGTGCAGTCTTTGGTGCCACTGGTTCTAGGAAGTCTGCAGGTATGTCAAGTGCATCTGTAGAGCGTGGGCCTAGTGAAGTACCTCCAAGCAATAGATCTCTGGAGTTCATCCTCCGCATTTGGAATAGGCCCTGCAACCCTATTGATGGTTCTGCTCCTGTCTTTGGCATTGACATCTTCTTCTATCATGCTGATAAGCGACAAGAATGACAGCGAGATCACCAGGCTCCATGATCCTGATGGTTTCTTCGCTGCAGTATCAAAGAGCGACACTTGATAGTTTGCATCTGTCTGCTAAGGAACACTTTGTCCAGTTAATATGTTTAGCTGCCTCTCAGATTCCATTGAGTCATATCCTGGCCACAACATTGATGCCCAATCTTTTTACCGCATGCTGGTTGGGCAAGCAACACCACCCACACCACATGAGCAGTGGCATCTTTGGCCACTCGGCTGCATTCTAAACTCTCTGGTGTCCTCACCTTCATTCCTAGACCTGGTGCTCAGCTCAGCCCATGGAAGCCAATTGACAATAGACACTTCAGCATTGAGTGAATGATTAGGAGTTTTATCCTTGGGCAGTGTGCCGTGGTCAACATTCTTTGGGGATATTGTCACTTGACGAGTCCGGCAAGGGTACAGCTAGACAAAAGCAGTCATAGAATTTGAAAGTCTGTATGCCAAAGGTTAAATGATGGGCAGCAATCATCAGCACTCTCACACATAAGTACTGCTTGAGTGGGCACAATTGAGTGACGAGTGTGACTTCAAGCATGTCAATTGCGTACAAGCATAACTGCCTCAGCTATAACAGAATGTTCAACTATAACATCATATTCCTTTTGCTTTGCCTTTGTCCTCATCACCCCTTCATACTCACACCCCCTCCATTGTGTGGCACCTTCAGTCCATGCTGATTGCCCCCTGCAACCAGATTGAAGCCCGTGCCCTGGGCTTCCCTTCCTTCCCTTCAGTCCAAGTATTGATACCCTGGCACCACATGGCAGCTAAGAGGAAACTGAGAAACTGCCGTGCAGACCTGCCTTGACCCCACCCCCCCCCTCCCCTCCCCATCCTTAAGACATGGAGCCATCACCCGGGTTTCCCACGGAGTTCTGCTCACTAGGTGCAAGCATCTTGAAACCAGTCGCACATCTTGCCATTCTGACACCACGTCACCACAGAAATGTAATTTGATGTGGAGGTCTGATTCCAGCATATAGGCCCAATAATAATACGCAAATGCATTGTAATGACATTCCTATTCCCAACATTAGACTGTGGGAAACGCAGCGAGCTGCTGATGGGGGGAGGGGACGATCGCATCCTGCATTCACACCACCGGCACATGGGTCTAGGGTCTTCTCGCGATATTTTCCACTCACAACGCTAAGCCCGGCCATCATGAATGGGAGTGGAAAATTCTGGCCTCTGTTTTTGCAAGATACTTGAGCGGAGGATTCAGGGAGTGCTGCACTGTTAAACGTGCCAACATTCAGCTGGGATGTTAAACTTCAACACTTACTGAATAACCTACAAACTCACAGCCCAGCAGCTATTTACCCAACTCTGGAAGCATCAGTGACATTTACTGCTCTTGCTGTGAGAGTTGGGTCCACATTGCCCCTCCAAAAAAGCAAAACTAATTATAAAGAATCTTAAAAATAAGGAAATAATGCTGGCATGACACAGCAAATGAGGGAGCATCTAGAGAGGGATGTTGTGTGATGAATCCTTCATCAGAATTGGGTTTCAATGAAGAATCTCCACCCAGAAATGTTAACCTGGGTTTCTGTTACTGCGTGTTTCTGACATTTTCCCTAACTGAGTTGGATGAAGACCTCAAGATGTCTCAAAGTGCTTCACTGCCATTTAAGTACTTTTTACAGCACTGTGTGAGCACCTACACAATATAGGCTGCAGTGTTCAAGAAGGTGACTCACCATCACCTCCTCAAGTTGGAGAGCATTGTTGATAGCACGTTTACAAAGGTTGTCACCCAGCAGACTCAGAATCCGCTGGCAAGAAGGGAATGGGTGCCCACCAGACAGAGCAAGAGAGCGAGGGAGGTAGTGCAGGAATCTCCTGTGGCCATTCCCCTGCAACAGATATACTGTTTCGGATACTGTTGAGGGGAATGGCCTCTCAGGGGAAAACAGCAACAGCCAAACTCGTGGCACCACGGTTGGTTCTGCTGCAGAGGGGAGGGGCAATAACTGTAACAGCGCAATAGTTATAGGGGATTCAATTGTAAGGGGAATAGGCAGGCATTTCTGTGGCCGCAAGCAAGACTCCAGGATGGTATGTTGCCTCCCTGGTGCTATGGTCATGGATGTCTCGGAGCGGATACAGGACATTCTGGAGGTGGAGGGTGAATAGTCAGTGGTCGTGGTACACATCGGTACAAACGACATAGGTAAAAAAAGGATGAGGACCTAAAATCAGAATACAGGGGAGCTAGGAAGGAATTTGAGAAATCAGACCTCAAAGGTAGTGATCTCAGGATTACTACCGTGCCACATGCTGGTCAGAGTAGAAATGACAGGATATATAGGATGAATACGTGGCTGAAGAGATGGTGTCAGGGGGAGGGTTTCATATTCCTGGGGCATTGGGACCGGTTCTGGGGGAGGTGGGACCTGTACAAACTGGATGGGTTACACCTGGGCAGGACTGGAACTGATGTCTTCGGGGGGGGGGGGGGGGGGGGGCTATTTGCTGGAGCGGTTGGGGAGGGTTTAAACTAAAATGCCAGGGGGATGGGAACCTAAGCAAGGAGTCAGAGAAAGAGGGAGCAAGGACAAAAACAAAAGGTAGAAAAGTGAATAAGAAAAGTGATAGGTGCAGAAACCAAGAACAAAATTCAAACAGGGCAGTGGAGAAAATATTGGGAGCAAGACAAACATTGTGAAAAAGACAAACTTAAAGGCTCTGTGCCTTAATGCACGGAGCATTTGCAATAAAGTGGATGAACTAATCGCGCAGATAGATATAAATGGGTATGATATAATTGGGGTTACAGAGACATGGCTGAAGGGTGACCAGGGATGGGCACTGAATGTCCCGGGGTTTTCAGTATTCAGGAAGGACAGGCATAAAAGAAAAGGTGGTGGAGTGGCACTGCTGGTTGAAGAGGAAATTAACACAGTAGTGAGAAAGGATATTAGATCTGACAATATGGAATCTGTATGGGTAGAGATTAGAAATCCAAAGGGGCAAAAAACATTATTGGTTGTCATATATAGACCCCCAAACTGCAGTGGTGAGGTTGGAAATGGCATTAAACACAAAATTAGAGATGCATGTAATAAGGGACTATCGGTGATCATGGGTGATTTTAATCTTCACATAGATTGGGCAAATCAAATTAGCCACAATACCGTATGAAGGCGAAATCCTGGAGTGTATATGGGATGGTTTTCTTGACCGATATGTGGAGGAACCAACTGGAGAGCAGGCCATGTTAGACTGGGTAATGTGTAATGAGAAGGGAATCATTGCCAATCTGGCTGTAAGAGACCCCTTGGGGATGAGCGACCATAACATGTCGAATTTTTCATCAAGGTGGAGAGTGAAGTAGTTGATTCAGAAACTAGGGTGCTGAATTTTAATAAAGGGAACTATGAAGAAATGAGGCGTGAGTTGGCCTTGATAGATTGGGGAAAGTTACTTAAAGGGATGACAGTGGATAGACAATGGCAAACATTTAAGGAACGCATGGGGGAAGTACAGCAACTGTTCATTCCTGGTACAAAAGCAAAGGGGGTAAGAGGGCCAATCCATGGCTTACAAAGGAAATTAGAAACAGTATCCAATCCAAGGAAGAAGCATACAGATTGGCCAAGAAAAATAATAGATCTGAGGACTGGGAGCAGTTTAGAATTCAGCAAAGAAGGACGAAGGGATTGATTAAGAAGGGGAAAGTACAGTACGAAAGGAAGCTTGCAGGGAACATAAAGGCTGACACTAAGAGTTTCTATAGATACGTGAAAAGAAAGAGATTGGTAAAGAGAAATGAAGGCCCCCTACAGACAGAAACAGGGGAATGCATAATAAGGGACAAAGAAATGGCTGAGCAATTGAATAAATACTTTGGCCGCGATTCTTCGCAACCACGATGGGTGGGAGAACAGCGGGAGGTCCGGTAAGTGTGGGGCCTAGGGGGGGCGGATCGGGGATCGAGCACCACGACCGTGCTCGGGAGGGGACTGGCCCGCGATCAGTGCCCACCGATCGTCGAGCCGGCGTCTCAAGGGGACGCACTCTTTCCCCTCCGCCGCCCCGCAATATCAAGCCGCCACGTCTTGCGGGGCGGCTGAGGGGAAAGACGGCAACCGCGCATGCGCGGGTTTGAGCTGTCCAACCCGCGCATGCGCGGCTGACATCATTAGGCACCGCCGCGGCGTCATTCTTGGCGCGCCGAGCCTTGAAGCCAGGGACAATGCCCGGCCACCGAGTTTCCTGGTACGGCCCGCCTATCCCCCCGGGTAAGGGAGAATAGGGGGCCGGGAGAGGCTTCCAACGCCGTCGTGAACCTCTCCAGGTTTCACGACGGCATCGGGCCTTGAGGAGAATTCCGCCCTTTGGTTCTGTCTTCACAAAAGAGGGCACAAATCAGATACCAGAAATGTTGGAGAAAGAAAAATTTAGTGAGAGGGAAGAACTGAGGGAGATCAACATTAGTAGAGAGCTGGTGCTGGGAAATTGATCGGATTGAAGGCGGATAAATCCCCAGGGCCTGACAATCTGCATTGCAGAGTGCGTAAGCAGGCGGCTCTGGAAATAGTGGATGCATTGGTGGTCATCTTCCGGGATTCTGTAGACTTTGGAACTGTCCCGGCAGATTGGAGGGTCGCTCACGTCACTCCAATATTCAAAATGGGAGGTAGAGAGATAGCAGGGAATTATGGACCAGTGAGCCTAACATCGTAAATGGGGAAAATTCTTGAATCCATTATCAAGGACTTTATAGCGGAACATTTAAAAAGCAGTGGCAGGATTAGTCAGAGTCAGCATGGATTTATGAAGGGAAAATCATGCTTGACAAATCTGTTGGAATTCTTTGAAGAGGTAACCAGTACAGTCGAGAAGGGGGAGCCAGTCGATTTGGTATATTTGGACTTTCAGAAAGCGTTTGACAAAGTCACGCATAAGAGATTATTGTGCAAAATTAAAGCGCATGGGATTGGGGGAAATGTATTGAGGTGGATAGAAAACTGGTTGGCAGAGAGGAAACAGAGAGTAGGGATTAATGTGTCCTTTTCAAATTGGCAAGCAGTAACCAGTAGGGTACCAGAGGGATTGGTGCTGGGACCCCAGCTACTCACAACATATATTAATGATTTGGATGAGGGAACAAAATGTAACATCTCAAAGTTTGCAGATGCAGGTGATATCAAGTTGGGTGGGAGGGTGAACTGTGACAAAGATGCATTTGTCCTACAGCATGATCTGGATAGGTTGGGCAAATCAATGGCAGGTGCAGTATAATTTGGATAAGTGTGAGGTTATTCACTTCGGAAGCAAAAACAGGAAGGCAGATTAATACCTGAATGGTTGTAAATTGGGAGAAGGGAGCGGGACCTGGATGTCCTTGTGCACCAGTCGCTGAAGGTAAGCATGCAGGTGCAGCAGGCGGTAAGGAAGGCCAATCGTATGTTGGCCTTCATTGCAAGAGGTTTGGTGTATAGAAGCAGGGATGTGTTGCTGCAATTATGCAGGGTCTTGGTGAGGCCACACTTGGAGTATTGTGTGCAGTTTTTGGTCTCCTTCTCTGAGGAAGAATGTTCTTGCTCTGGAGGGAGTGCAGCGAAGTCTTACCAGACTGATTCCAGGGATGGCAGGACTGTCATATGAGGAGAGATTGACTAGGTTGGGATTGGTCCAACAGGTCTTTTTCAAACACTAGCTTTCAGAGCACTGCTCCTTCCTCAGGCGAACAGAAGAAGCAATGCTCCAAAAGCTAGTGTTTGAAACAAACCTGTTGGACTTTAACCTGGTGTTGTAAGACTTCTTACTATGCTCACCCCAGTCCAACGCCGGCATCTCCACATCTTCGGTTGGGATTCTTCTCGCTGGAGTTCAGAAGAATGAGGAGGGATCTCAAAGAGACTTATGAAATTTTAACGGGACTAGGCAGGGTAGCTGCAGGGAAGATGTTACCAATGAAGGGTGTGTCCAGACCAGGGGTCACAGTCTGAGGATTCAGGGTGAACCATTTCAGACAGATATTGTGTTGATTGCATCACTGTAAATACACAAGGGGTTAATGTGAACACACTGCACCTAGCTAGACACTAGAGGGAGCACCAGAAACTTGACACACAGACATTCAACCAATAGGCCAGTAAGATAGGACACGACCAATGGGCATTCAAGACACACAAAGAGGTGACACTACCACAGGAGGACATTACACCAACCCATATAGAAGGACACAGCACACATGATCTTCCTCTTTCCAGTGGAGACACTTAGTGAGTATATACAGGGTTGATTGAAACACATCACACCCACCATGTGGATTGTAGCAGACTGGTCTGAGTAGCTATAGCAGGATTAACAGGAGAGTCGAATCCAAGTAGGAGAATCGTTAATAGTTTAATAAATGTGTTAAAGCTATCTCCAAGTCTGAACCTTCCTTTGTCAGAGCGCACATCAAGGAAGCAGCTTATGCTACGTCAAGAGCTTAACACAACAGATATAAGGAGACATTTCTTTACCCAAAGAGTGGTGAGCCTGTGGAATTCATTCAATAGGAAGTAGGCAGCACAGTAGCATAGTGGTAAGCACAATTGCTCCACAACTCCAGGGTCCCAGGTTCAATTCCTGGCTTGGGTCATTGTCTATGCGGAATCTGCACGTTCTCCCTGTGTTGGTTTCCTCGAAGTGCTCTGGTTTCCTCTCACAGTCCAAAGATGTGCAGGTTAGGTGGATTGGCCATGCTAAATTGCCCTTAGTGTCCAAAAATATGTTAAGTGGGGGTTACTGGGTTACGGGGGTGGGCTATAGTGGGGTGCTCTTTGTAAGGGCCGGTGCAGACTCGATGGGCCGAATCGCCTCCTTCTGCACTGTAAATTCTATGATGATTCTATGATGATTCTAGATGACGCTAAAACATTGAATATATTCAAGAGACGGCTAGATATAGCACTTGGGGAGAATGGGATCAAAGGCTATGGGGAGAAAGCAGGATTAGGTTAATAAGTTGGATGATGAGGCATGCTCGTGATGAATGGTAGAGCAGGTTCGAAGGGCCAAAAGTCCTCCTCCTGTTCCTATCTTCTATGTATCTATGTATATGTATCAAGGTCAGCTGGAGGTGGATAATAAATGCTGGCCTAGCCAGCAACATCTCATCAATGCATAATGAAATTGAGAAAATCCTTCAGACTCAGGGGAGAGGGGGACAGGCCCCTCTGTTATTGGTAACTCTATGGGCACTGGCCACCAATGCCGTCTACAGTGAACATGCTTGCATCCACAATTTGCGACAGACTCAACAACCTGAAGAGTTGGTCGGGGTAGGCCCTGCTCGAGTACATTTTGGAGCAGTGACAGCAATTGTTTTTTTAAAATATTTATTATTTTATACCTAAAGAATTAAAAAAGAACAAAAATTACCAACAACAACAGTAAACCAAGCAATAAGAATAATAACCTAATAAATCCCCTCCTTACTCCCCCTCCCCACAACCCCACTAACAGCTAACAGTAATCAATTCCTTCAAGTACAAAATGAACAATAGACATCTACGGTAGAATACTTCATTTGATGCCCTCACAGTATATTTGACATTCTTGAGGTCTGAAAATTGTCATTAAGTCACCTCGCCACGCAAAGGCGCTAAATGGCATCACCAGTCTCCAACTCAGGATGATTCGCCTCCGAGCCATCCCCGCACCCATCCGCAGCTCTGGCAAGTCCGATACCTCTGAATCTCACCACTAAAGGACTGAGGTCCAGTTCAATGTTCAGGATTGCTGATGTGGGTGCTAAAAAGAGACCCAGAAACCCACAAGCTTGGAACAGGACCAGAACTTGTGCGTGTGGTTCGCAGGCCCTTTCGAACAGCTCATGCACCTATCCTCAACCCCTACAAAGAAATGACTCATTATGGCCTTGGTGAGGTGCGCCCCCTCTCATAAATCAACTTGATCAGACTCAGCCTCGCAAAGGATGACGTAGCCTTCACTCACTCCACACCTCCTCCTCCAGCATGGGTCCGAGATCCTTCACCTCTTCCCACGAGACCCTGGGCGGGATTCACCGTTACCTGACGCCAATATCGTAATCGGTGATCGGACGGAAATCCATTCCGACGGGCAAATCGGCGACGCCGTCAGTTTGACACCTGTTTTCTATCCTCCGCCCCCTCCAAAATGGCGTCATTGCTTCGCGTGCCACACGCCAATGGAACTGAGTTGGAACGTCACCTGAAGGACCTCCCCCGATGCTTTGCCCCTGATGGACCGAGTTCCCGACCGCGCGGGTGACATGTGGTCTCAGCAGTCGGGAACCTGGTGTGGCGGCTGCGGACTGTGTCCAGCACCACCACAGTCAGCCGTGAGCCGTGCTGCTGGCCGCTAGGGTTGGGGGTCTGGTGTGTGGTGGCCAGGCTATGGCCAGTTTGGCAGCATTAGGCAGGTTGGGTCTGCACACGGCCGCGGCCATGTTTTACGGCGTGCCCGCTGCAGGTCGGTGCATGCGTGGCCATGGACCCAGCCATTCTCCAGCTGTTTATACCCTGGGAGCCCGGAGTTTTACCTGGCGCGGCTGCTAGCCCCTCAACAGTCGCAGTATCGGTGATGGATTACCACCGATTTTGGTGCTGTAAATGCCACAGTTCCCGTGCCGGCATCGGCACTTTGCCTCAAAGACGGTGAATCCAGGTCAATATCTTCCTCCAAACTCTGTCCATAAATGACGGATGTACTACCCACTTCCAGTGACAGAAATTTTAGGAATACAATCCTTTTCATAGAATTGACTTAGATCACCAGCAGGTGCAGGGGCTGGTTTAGCTTACTCAGCTAAATTGCTGGCTTTTAAAGCAGACCAAGCAGGCCAGCAGCACGGTTCGATTCCCGTACCAGCCTCCCCGGACAGGCGCCGGAATGTGGCGACTAGGGGCTTTTCACAGTAACTTCATTGAAGCCTACTCGTGACAATAAGCGATTTTCATTTTCATTTCATTTCATTTCAGTGGCAGCCCTCAATCCTCTGAGTCAGTAAGGTTGTGAGATGAAGCCCCGCCCCAGAGATCTGAGTGCATAATCCAGCTGACACTCTTAGCGCAGTATTGTATCACGGTGTGCTGCACTGGCAGAGGTGCAGCGCTATGGGTGAGCTATTAAAGGTAAGCTTTGCCTACCTTTTCAGGCAGATCGTACAAGATTCCATGGCACAATTTCACACAAAGGCCAGGGGGTTCTCCCAGTGTTATATCGGATGACAAACACCACATTGCTGTTTGTGGGACCTTGCAGTGCACAAATTGGATTCTGTGTTTTCAACATCACAACAGTAATTGCAATCCCAAAGGGATTTTTAGGTATACTGAGGTTGTGAAAGATGCGGTATGAATGCAAAAAAAATTCCTTTTTCATATTTAAAGGATGAATTTCCAAGAGAGAAATTCAGAGCTATATTGTCTGACTTCTTTTGGCATGCTACCATATATATCATTCAGTCAACGTGCAACTCCTGTAAAATGAAGAGAGGTCTGGGTTTTGGGGGAACGTGTAAAGATTGAACCTATGATAGAAGCACAATTCAGGAGCCATTGCTGTTTGACGCAGACTCCATCAACATCAGGGAAAAATATATTGTTCATTATTGTGATTTTTGTCATTCCTTCCCATCTTTAGTTTCACTATAAGCAACAGAAATGTTTTTTTCCAGTAATCTGTGTGCTGTTATCCCCTCTCGTAAATCAGATCAAGTCGGCATTACGGGCACGATTGAATGGAGGTGTTGCGCCTGAAAAGCAGTTCCCCATGGCACAACGCGGCTGATAGAAGCCAGGAGACACCACTCCCAGGATCTCCCAGCTCACAAAGCCTCGCGAGATCTAACGTGATCCCGTGAGACATTGTGATGTGAATCCCGTCCATTGTGGCTGGATCACTTTTTGGCAAATCTGCATATGTGAGCGAGACAGCTAGTCTCACTGTAATATGCAGTTTCCCGAGGCACCCAAGACGTTGTGATCTATCTCCTTCTCCTTGGAGACCTCGGGCAAGGGCTATTCAGTCCTGCTCGCCACAAACGGAACAGCACTCTTGGGGGTCTCCCAGGGGATTGGGAGCCCCAGGGGCTTGCTCTCTGGCCAGGGTGCTACCCTGGCATTGGTGGTGCCACCTAGGCATCTTGGCAGTGCCACCTGGGTGCTGCCAGGGTGGCACTGCCAAGGTGCTAAGCTGGCATATTTTGCACAGCAGCAATCGGAGGCAGGGAGCTGAGACTCCCTCATAGTGAGTTGTGAGTCACGTTGGGGGATCGAGACATTTCAAAATGGTGAAAAGGATTATTTCAATGTTTTTGAGGCACACACGTGTTTGTCAAGGTAAAAAGAAGAAAAGATTTGAAAGAGAGCAGTGGTTTTCAACCAATGTGTCGTATTGCTGTGCCAAGAGAACTGTCCAAGTGTGCTGTGTCCTCATTTTGAGACTGGCACAGTCTTGCTGGAGAGTGAATTCCGGATCTGCGTGCTTGGGCTCTGGGTCGGGGAGTCTGAACTGGGATGGAATGCGGAGACTGAGTGATTGGATGTGAAATTCTGAGGATATTCACGGGCCAGCCAATCAGCAACGCCAGAGACACAGAACCCACCCACCCCCCTTGAATGACTGGAGGGACACCCTGCCAATAGCGGCTCAGAAAAGGGGTCTGGCACTGTCAGGGTGTCCAGGTAGCACTATTAGACTGGCAGGGACAAAGTGCCCATGCCAGGAATCGGGCCCTGGAGTGCCTTGCCCGTTTGAGGTGGGGTGAGGGGGGGGGGGCTCGTGTGGACCCCCTAACAGGTATGTTGGGGCGTTGAGCGTGGGGGAGGTCCGGAGACCACGATGGGGTGTCTGAGCTGGATTGAGAGATTGGGGCGGCATTTAAAAAAGCAAGACAAGTGGCGAAGTAAGTGGCTGGACGTTCCTTGCCGGGACCAAAAAAACCAGAATCGCGTTTGATAGCGGGTTTGTTCTCGGCGCCTACACCCCGATAAATGCGCCCAAAACGGGACTCATCTTTCCCCAGTAAATTATGCCTGTAATGGCTGTCCTCCTGTGAGCAACAATTCACAATGCACCGGGAAGGGCCTGAGCTCACAACCTTTGGCATACCCTAATTTTGCACCTCAGCCGGTGGTGAACCACTTAAATCAGGGGTGGGCAAACTACGGCCCGCCAAAGGTCTTTATGCGGCCCACCAAGTCATTAAAAAATAAATTAAAAAAATTTTAAACAAATTATTTTTTTTAAAAAATTTTTTTTAAAAGTTTAATGGGGGGGGCTGTTGGGTTACTTACTGGTATAGGGTGGATACGTTGACTTGAGTAGGGTGATCATTGCTCGGCACAACATCGAGGGCTGAAGGGCCTGTTCTGTGCTGTACTGTTCTATGTTCTGTGTTCTATATGAGGCGCCCAGAATCATAACCGGGTGAAGTAATTATTTTACTTAATATACTATGCGGCCCTTTAAAATTGTGAATTTCTGAATGTGGCCCTTGCACGGAAAAGTTTGCCCACCCCTGACTTAAATGGTGCTCTCTGTGGTCCCTCGTGATAAATTCTGCCATGCCTTGAGAACTTTATAGCCAAGTGATAATTGTGAAACCCCATTTTTAATCCTATTATAGAACTAGTTAGGAATTTTTGGAGTCAGCCAACGTAACCATTTGACGTGAACCCATTCTCCTATATCTGACTTTTTCTGCATTGCATTTTACTAAACAAAAACACTTGGGTTTGTTATTAATTTTGCAATTGAAGCAGCTGCCATTTGACTCTTGATAATTAAGCTTCTGAGAAAAAAACAACAGAGCAAAGCCGAACTGGTGCTGCACCAGAAATACTTCTGGAAAAACTGGTTTCACACTAAGACAGCCAACCCATTGAAGAACTTGGGTGTGCCATGTTTTCACAGTGAGGGGACACAATTAACTATATGTGTCGATACTGAAGTCAGGACTGGAGTTAGTGTCACTCACCCACCCCCACCCTGCCTACCTCCTGATGAACAAAGCATAATGGGAACCCAGCAAATTCAGTATTAAAGTAATCTCCACCCCATCACGTGATAACGGAGACTGAAGAATCATATTTGGAATTGTTGCTCACTGAGTGCTGTGGCTACTTCACCTAACAGGGCGAAAAATGTCGAGTTCATTTTTTTCCCCGAAAGCTGCAACAACTTCCATTGTTGCGTAAAACGGCCTCAACTGGCGAGAAAGACTGTGGTAGTATGACTAGAGGTATTACGGTAACTAGCAATGCCGAGACACCATTGGTGGAGAAGGCTCGCTGCTCATTGGCCCAATGGTATGTAACACTAGTCACCCATTGGCTAGAGCTGTAAGGTAGTTCCACCCTGTAAGGCGGGGTATAAGAGCCCATGTGCTCCCCACAGCTTCCTTTCTGTACCTGAGCTGCTGGGGAAACATCTTGTCTATTAAAGCTTTCAGTTTCGGACTACAACTTTGCTTCGGTGGTCAATTGATAGTGCATCAAAGACTAAGATTGCATTAGCCTCTTTGATTGCTTTATGAACCTGTACACTCAAGTCGAAGTGGGTGCGCCGTGGAATTGTTTATCGCATTGAAGTGTGTCATGTCACTGAAAAGACTGAGAACCACCGATATAGAGCCTTTCTGTGGTTGTGTTCATTAATGAAGTCTGTGAAAGGGCAGCAGGGTAGCATGGTGGTTAGCATAAATGCTTCACAGCTCCAGGGTCCCAGGTTCGATTCCCAGCTGGGTCACTGTCTGTGTGGAGTCTGCACGTCCTCCCCCTGTGTGCGTGGGCTTCCTCCGGGTGCTCCGGTTTCCTCCCACAGTCCAAAGATGTGCGGGTTAGGTGGATTGGCCATGCTAAATTGCCTGTAGTGTCCTAATAAAAGTAAGGTTAGGGGGGGGGGGTTGTTGGGTTACGGGTATAGGGTGGATACGTGGGTTTGAGTAGGGTGATCATGGCTCGGCACAACATTGAGGGCCGAAGGGCCTGTTCTGTGCTGTACTGTTCTATGTTCTATGTTCTAAAGTGCATCTTTACATCTGGCAACGAGGATGAGCCTGAAGACATCGGAACCAGTTTTACAGTGTATGGCACTTTGAAAGTGCCATAACTGTAAAAAATATCAGAGCCAACATTCAACACATCAGAATTCCACAACAGCAATGTGATAGTGACCAGATCATCAGTGATTTTGGTTGAGGGATAAATGTTGGTCAGGACACTAGAGATAACCTTTTTTTATTTTAGAGTACCCAATTACTTTTTTTTCCAATTAAGGGGAAATTGAGTGTGGCCAATTCACCTTCCTTCACATCTTTGGATTGTGGGAGTGAGACCCATGCAGACATGGGGAGAATGTGCAAACTCCACACAGTGACCTGGGGCAGGATCGAACCCAGGTCTTCAGCGCCATGAGGCAGCTGTGCTAACCACTGCACCACCATGCTGCCCTCCCTCCTCACTCTTGTAGATTCATTGTGCCACAGATGGAAGCCATTTAGCCCATTATCATCCTTTTATGGAACAATCCAGTCTTCTTTGAAGTTGTGCCATAGGATCTTTCCCAACCAAATGAAACTGGTACTTAACATCTCACTGTGTAGCATTGTACTGGTGTGTGAGGTGCCTGGAGGGGGGCTTGAACCCACAACCTTCTGCTGTGGAGTTAAGAGTGCTACCTGCTGAACCCCAACTGACACTTAATATGGTCATCGATGGGTTGTGGTGTGCTGATTCCATGCCAGAAACTAATCATGCATTATATTGGTTTGGGGGCCCTGCGGTTTTCCAGAACGTGTGTTTGAAACAGCATTAGCCCATTACCTGTGCAAGTGGAGGGTCTAACTGCAGCTTTAGCAAAATAGGTTGTTGGGGATTGGTTGTAACTCATTGCAACACTCTCTGTATTTGTGGTGTCCTTGATGATTGCCTACACGGCTGTCATTTCCATGGTTTTTGACCTCAAGGCCAGGAACAGGCCCGAAGGCCAAACATGGGCAAGGTAAATTGAATAAATAACTTACCGTTACTATGGCAATGTAAACCATCGCCTTGGGCCAGGTCACAGAACAAAGTGTTTCTGTCAAGTTCAATGAAGTTCAATGACACTGCTTTCGCCTTTCAGTTTCAGTTTAAAATAATTAACGTTTGGATTTTATGCACTTTTATGCCCTGTTGAATTCAAGAATTTATGATGGAATTTGTAATATAATCATTAACGAAGCCTTCAAAGTAATACACCCAAAATAGTGTCTTTAATTAGCAACAGGAGAGCCAGCTACATCTGAGAACTTGTTCTGAAGGGAATAGTTTGCAGCTGCGTCAGAGTCCATGCTACACGCTGCAATTGAAAATTGCCCGTGTGGTCTTTCTTTACATGCAGTGTAGTCCAAGGAATCAGTAAACTGTCGAGGGTTGCCAACTTTCTACGATTGCCCTGGAGGCTCCAGGAATTGAAGATCCAACGTGACCACGAGCAACTCTCCTGAGAAAAATCACAGGGCAATTTTAAAAATTGTCTGTCTGCTTTTCATTTCCCCTGGAAACTTCTGCTTTTCAGTCATAAAAATATCGGAGATGGGGCACAAAGAAAGGATCATTTGACTAACACTGAAGTATCATCCAATTGGCGTGTTTGCTTATTAATTTGTTTAGGATGGTCAGTGCGACATGAGGGGAGGACACACTGGGTAACCAGTGGCAGGGAGAGTGGGGCTGAGGCAATTGGAGGCAAGAGGACACATAAAAAGAAAGACTTGTATTTATATAGAGCTTTTCATGAATGCCGGAGGTCTCAAAGCATTTTATAGCCAATAAAGTACTTTTGGAGTGCAGTCGCTGTTGTAACATTGGAAACACGGTGGCCATTTTGAACACAACAGGATCCCATAAACTGTTGTTTCCTACGATTTTAATTTGAGGGATAAACATGGACCTGGACACCAGTGGGAAATCCCTTGCAATTCTTTGAAATGATGCCATGGGACTTTTTCCATCCAACCAAAGAGACAGGGTGGAGTCTCATCTTCATGTCTAACCTGGCACCTCTGACATCGCAGCACTCCCTCAGTCCTGCACGTCAGCCTTGATTTTTGTACTCAAACTCTGGAGTTAGTCTTGAACCCAAAATGTGCCCGAATAGGGCAGTACGGTAGCATTGTGGTTAGCACAATTGCTTCACAGGTCCAGGGTCCCAGGTTCGATTCCCGGCTTGGGTCACTGTCTGTGCGGAGTCTGCACGTTCTCCCTTGTGCGCATGGGTTTCCTCTGGGTGCTCCGGTTTCCTCCCACAGTTCAAAGATGTGCAGGTTGGGTGGATTGGCCATGCTAAATTGCCCTTAGTGTCCAAAATTGACCTTAGTGTTGGGTGGGGTTGCTGGGTTGTGGGGATAGAGTGGAGGTGTGGACCTTGGGTGGGGTGCGTTTTCCAGGAGCCGGTGCAGACCCGATGGGCCGAATGGCCTCCTTCTGCACTGTAAATTCTATATGAACAAAGCAGGTTGCTCTGTGTAATGGGGGGGGGGGGGGGGGGGGGGCACCGTTTCTACGGGGGGTGACCGTGGCTACAATTTCTCTCCGCATATGTGTTCCATTGGACAAGGAAGCGTGATAAAGTGGCAAACAAGCGCTCAGATAACAGGGCATTCTGTGTCAAATCACAATTAGTCACCTTTCTACAGAGCTCCTCACTTGCGGATGTTTCAGAGCACTTTACAGTTCGGCAGACAAGAGACGATGGATGCAAAAGACGCACCAGGTTTTTTATTTTTTAAATAATTTTATTCAAATTTTCACAAAATATCAATAACAGAAAATACGGGCAGCACGGTGGCCTAGTGGTTAGCACAGCTGCCTCACGGCGCTGAGGTCCCAGGTTCGAATCCCGGCTCTGGGTCACTGTCCGTGTGGAGTTTGCACATTCTCCCCGTGTTTGCGTGGGTTTCGCCCCCACAACCCAAAAAAATGTACAGAGTAGGTGGATTGGCCACGCTAAATTTCCCCTTCATTGGAAAAAATAATTGGGTAATCTAAATTTAAAAAAAAAAAATAACAGAAAATACTAAGAACAGAAAGAACAAACCCCGCCCCCCCATGTATACAAAAAAGAAGAAATAAATTAACGCCCGTCATTAGCAAAGAACATATATACACCTCCCTTCAGCCCAAAGAGACCCCCCCCCCCCGGGTTGCTGCTGCAGCTGGCCTTTTTCTACCGTTCTGCCAGGAAATCTGAGAACCCCTGCACTGATCCCCTTAGGGCAAATTTCACCCTCTCCAATTTAATAAACCCCACCATATCGTTGACCCAGGCCTCCACACTTGGGGGCCTCGCATCCTTCCACTGAAGAAGAATCCTCTGCGGGGCTACTAGGGACGCAAAGGCCAGAATGCCGGCCTCTTTCGCCTCCTGCACTCCCGGCTCCTCTGCAACCCTAAATATTGTGAGCCCCCAGCTCAGTTTGACCCTGGATCCTACCACCCTTGACACCGTCCTTGCTATGCCCTTCCAAACTTCCCCCAGCACTGGGCATGCCCAGAACATATGGGTATGGTTTGCTGGGCTCCCCGAGCACCTAATGCACCTGTCCTCGCTCCCAAAAAACCAGCTCATCCTTGTCCCGGTCATGTGAGCCCTATGCCGCACCTTAAACTGTATGAGGCTAAGCCTCGCACAAGAAGAGGAGGAGTTCACCCTTCCTAGGGCGTCCGCCCAAGTCCCCTCCTCAATCTCCTCACCCAGCTCCTCCTCCCATTTACCCTTCAGCTCATCCATCGAGGCCTCGTCTACCTCCTGCATCACTTGGTACGTTGCCGAGATCCTCCCCTCTCCAACCCACACCCCCGAGTGCACCCTGTCCTGAACCCCACGCAGCGGCAGCAGAGGGAACTCCGCCACCTGCCGCCTGACAAACGCCCTTATCTGCATGTACATAAAGGTGTTCCCCGGGGGGAGCCCGAGCTTCCCTTCCAGCTCACCCAGGCTCGCAAACTTCCCGTCTACAAACAGGTCCCTCAACCTCCAACCACTGCCCTGTGCCAACTCAGGAACCCGCCATCAATTCTCCCCGGGACAAACCGGTGGTTCCACCGTATCGGGAACCCCATCGAGGCCCCCACCTCCCCCCTATGCCGTCTCCATTGCCCCCAAATTTTGAGGGTAGCCGGCACCACCGAGCTCGTGGTATACCTCGTTGGAGGGAGCGGCAGTGGCACCGTTACCAGCCTCCAGGCTCGTGCCCACACAGGATGCCATCTCCATCCTCTTCCATGCTGCCCCTTCCCCGTCCATTACCCCCCCCCCCCCCATCCCTGCCCCGCTCCAAGAACACCCTTCTCACCCTTGGGGTCCCGTGCGCCCACACAAACCCCGTAATGCTCCTGTTAACCCGCCTGAAAAAGGCCTTCGGGATAAGGATGGGGAGGCACTGGAACAGGAACAGAAATCTCGGGAGCACCGTCATCTTGACTGATTGCACCCTACCCGCCAGAGACAGCGGCAGCATGTCCCACCTCTTGAACTCCTCCTCCATTTGCTCCACCAGCCTTGTGAGGTTAAGCTTATGCAAGGCCCCCCCAGCTCCTGGCCACCTGGACCCCCAAGTGCCTGAAGCTCCTCTCCGCCATTTTTAGTGGGAGCCTACCAATCCCCCCCTCCTGGTCCACCAGGTGCACAACGAACAGCTCGCTCTTCCCCAAATTGAGCTAGTACCCTGAGAAATCCCCAAATTCCCTGAGAATCCTCATCACCTCCGGCATTCCCCCCACCGGGTCCGTCACATATAACAATAAGTCATCCGCATAGAGCGACACTCGGTGCTCCTCCCCACCCCGGACCAGCCCCCTCCAATCCCCCGACTCCCTCAGCGCCATAGCCAGGGGTTCAATTGCCAGCGCAAAAAGCAGGGGGGACAAGGGACACCCCTGCCTCGTCCCTCGATATAACCGAAAATACTCCGACCTCCTCCTATTCGTGGCCACACGCGCCATTGGGGCCTCATATAATAGCCTCACCCACCTGACAAACCCCTCCCCAAACCCGAACCTCTCTAACACCTCCCACAAGTACCCCCACTCAACCCTATCGAAGGCCTTTTCCGCGTCCAACGCCCCCACTATCTCCGCCACCCCGTCTACCGCCGGCATCATTATAACATTCAAGAGCCTCCGTATGTTAGTGTTCAGCTGCCTCCCCTTCACGAACCCCGTTTGATCCTCGTGGATAACCTGCGGCACACAGTCCTCTATCCTCGTGGCTAAAACCTTCGCCAACAACTTGGCGTCTACATTTAAGAGTGAGATCGGCCTGTATGACCCACACTGCAGGGGATCCTTGTCCCGCTTAAGGATCAAGGAAATCAGCGCCCGAGACATCGTCGGAGGCAGAGCCCCCCCTTCCCTTGCTTTGTTGAAGGTCCTAACCAACAGGGGGCCCAACAGGTCTGCATACATCTTATAAAATTCGACCGGGAACCCATCCGGCCCCGGCGCCTTCCCCGACTGCATGCTCCCTATCCCATTGGCCAGCTCCTCCAGCTCAACCGGCGCCTCCAGTCCCTCCACCAGTCCCTCCTCCACCCTCGGGAATCTCAGCCGGTCCAAAAAGCGCCCCATCCTCCCCTCCTCCGCTGGGGGTTCGGACCGATACAGTTCCTCATAAAAGTCCCTGAAGACCCCATTAATGTCTATCCCCCTTTGCACCACATTTCTTCCCCTATCCTTAACTCCACCAATCTCCCTGGCCGCATCCCGCTTGCGGAGCTGTTGTGCTAGCATCCTGCTCGCCTTCTCCCCATATTCATACACCGTTCCCTGTGCCTTCCTCCACTGAGCTTCTGCCTTTCTGGTGGTCAACAAGTCGAACTCAGCCTGGAGACTACGCTGCTCCCTCAGCAATCCCTCCTCCGGAGCCTCCGCGTATCTCCTGTCCACCCTCACCATCTCCCCCACCAGTCTCTCCCTCTCTCTCTGCTCTCTCCTCTCTCTGTGAGCTCGAATGGAGATCAACTCTCCCCTAATCACAGCCTTCAGCGCCTCCCAGACCGACCCCACTCGGACCTCCCCGTTGTCATTGGCCTCCAGATATCTCGCGATACATCCTCGAACCCTCCCGCCCACCTCCTCATCCGCCAGCAGCCCCACCTCCAAGCGCCAAAGCGGGCGCTGGTCTCGCTCCTCCCCCAGCTCGAGGTCCACCCAATGCGGGGCATGGTCAGAAATGGCTATCGCCGAATACTCAGCATCCTCCACCCACGCAATCAGCGCTCTACTCATAATGAAAAAATCATTCCGGGAATAGGCCTTATGCACATGGGAGAAGTATGAAAATTCCCTGGCCCTCAGCCTTGCAAACCTCCATGGATCCACCCCTCCCATCTGGTCCATAAACCCCCTCAACACCTTATCCGCCGCTGGCCTCCTACCCGTCCTGGATCTGGATCGATCCAGTGGCGGACCCAGCACTGTGTTGAAATCCCCCCCCCCATTATCAGGCCCCCCACCTCCAAATCTGGAATCCGGCCCAACATGTGCCGCATGAAACCCGCATCGTCCCAATCTGGGGCGTATACATTGACCAGCACCACCCGCTCCCCCTGCAGCTTGCCGCTTACCATCACATACCTCCCGCCGCTGTCTGCCACCACATTCGACGCCTCAAACGACACCCTCGTCCCCACCAGGATCGCCACCCCCCCGATTTTTTGCATCCAGCCCCAAATGAAACACTTGGCCTACCCATCCCTTCCTCAATCTAACCTGATCCGCCAACTTCAGGGGCATCTCCTGACGCATGGCCACATCCGCCTTCAGCCCCTTCAGGTGCGCAAACACGCGGGCCCATTTGACCGGCCCATTCAGTCCCCTCACAATCCAGGTGATCAGTCGGATCAGGGGGCTACCTGCCCCCCTCCCCCGTCGACTAGCCATTACCCTTCCTCAGTCCGCCACGTGCCCGCGCCCCCCGCTCAGCCCGTTCCCCACAGCAACAGCCCTCCATCCCGACCCCCTCTACATGCTCCAGCTCCTTCTCGGCCATTCCAGCAGCAACCCGGTACCCCCCCCCCCCCCCCTTATTCCCCACCCCAAGCCTCCCCCTACCCCCACCCCCAAAGCTAGGGCCCCCCTAGCTGCGTAACCCCTTCCATTGTACTTCCGTAAGTCAGCCGACTCCTGCTGACCCCGGCTGCTCCCGCCACCCCAAACTCTCAACCAGTGAAAAAAAAAAGATGTGACAAAACGCCCAAGTAAACAGATAACAGTCCCAAAAAGCGAAAAAGCAGAACAGCAAAAAGACATCATCAAATAGAACCGATAGAAGCGAAAGGATACCAAGGAGGACAGAGCCTCCGGGCTGTGTACACCGTTCCCCAGCCCCCAGTCCTCAGTTCAAGTCCAGCTTCTCTGTCTGGACGAAAGCCCAGGCCTCCACCGGAGAGTCACAGTAGAGCTGGCGGTCCTTATAAGTGACCCAGAGGCGTGCCGGCTGTAACAGGCTAAACTTGACCCCCCTTCTTGTGGAGCACCGCCTTCACCCGGTTAAACCCAGCCCTTCTCTTTGCCACCTCCACACTCCAGTCCTGGTAGATCCTGATCTCCACATTCTCCCACTTACTACTCCTCTCTTTCTTCGCCCATCTCAGCACACACTCACGGTCGACGAAGCGGTGAAAACGGACCAGCACCGCCCGAGGCGGCTCGTTTGGCTTGGGTTTCCTCAGCAGCACCCGATGGGCACCCTCCAGCTCCAAGGGTCCCTGGAACGACCCCGTGCCCATTCGCGAGATCAGCATCATAGACACATAGGCCCCCAAATCTGAACCTTCCAGCCCCTCTGGGAGGCCTAGAATCCGCAGGTTCTTCCGACTCCACCTTCACTGCCAGGCCCAGGAGTTCGTCCTCGCTGTCCGAGGCCTTTTGCCGAAGCTCTCGGATCTCCGCACCCTGAGCCGTCTGGGTCGCCATGAGCTTGTCCAGGGAGGCCTTAAGCAGTTCCAGGATCTCTGCCTTCAGCTCCCCGAAGGAGCGCTGAAGCAGCTCCTGCTGCTCCCGCGCCCACTGCTGCCACGCTGCTGATTCCCTGCCCGCCGCCATCTTGCCTTTCCTGCCTCGCACCTTTCTCTGCCCCAAAGCCGATGTTTTGACCGCTCCGCTCCTGGTCCAGGCCATCCACTGGTGGAGAATCTTAGAGGAGGTGTTCCCACACGGGGAAATGTCCAACCAGTACCGCTACGGGCCCTTAAAAAAGCCCAAAAGACCAAAAATAGCGGGAGCTACTGAATGTGCGGCTTAGCTCCGCATCACCGCAACTGGCAGTCCCCCAAGATGCAACTGGTTAACTAACATTTAATGCCCCTTTAATTCTTAGTCAATTGAACTATAAATTCTTCCATTCACTGGGAATACATGTCACCTTGAGCACTACATGCTGTAAGCTGGTGGATAAGCAACATTACAAACTTTGAAGCATCGGCATGTTTTTGAAGATTTGTTAATAATTGATTTTTTTCCGTATTTAGCTATCAGTAAAAATTCCTTCATTTGCATCCCAAAAGTCTGCATCAGCATGCATAATGCTGTAATCTTGCCGAATATTAATTCTCTAATTAATTCACTGGTAATTAATAATTAATATTTGCTTTCAATTCATCTTAAAGAAGTTGGAATTGCAGCCATCTTCCCAAATATTGGGAAGAAATATAATTCTTTGATGTATTGTTTTGCAATGAGAATTTAAAAAGTAAACCTTTTAACTCAGTGTATGTTTCTTTAATGTTAACTGGAAGTAAAAGCTTTTATCTGCCACACGTTTAGGCCACGTTTATTTGCGGATGAAGAAAGAATGTTTTTCTGTCGCGTCTTTCAGGATGTCAGGGCCTCCCCAAAGCAGTTCAAAGCCAGTTTTTAAGAACTGCGACTGTTGTAACGCAGTAAACATAGCGGCCGATTAGCACACAGTGAGATCCCTCACCCAGCAGTGAGATTCATGAGCAGAGAATCTCCTTTAGTAATGCTGATTGTGTGTTAAACTATACCAAGCCACCAGGGAGCACCCTCTTAGTACTTCACTGGAGTGTTAGCCTAGGTTTTGAGTTTGAGCTTCTGGATTGGGATTTGGGCCCTCAATCCTCTCACTCAAGAGGTAAGTGTTCTAACTGCTCACAGAGCCACAGTTGACACACGTGTGTCTGAAACTCTGCTCGATGCTCTTGAGGACTGAATGTTTTACACCCCCGGGTGCTTGAAGGTTGTATGGATCAGGAATCTTTGCAGGGAGTGGTTATGATCTGGAAAGCACTGCCTGAGAGTGTGTTGGAGGCAGATTCAATCGAAGGAAGAGAATAGGATTATTACCCGAAGGTAAAAACAATTTACAGGGCAATGGGGAAAAGGCAGTGAAGTTAAACTAGGTGCATTGCTCTTGCAGAGAGCCGCTATGGATATGATGGGCTGAATGGCCTCAGTTATTCCACAATTCTCTGATTTTACCAAGTTAAGTTGCCTAACTAAAAGCTTATAAGGACATAAAGAAAATATTTGTATTTGTAGAACAGCTAATCTCATCACCAGAAATGTTGTGATTTGGATAAACACAGCCACTGTGTGCCAATAAGCAATTTAACCATGTGCTGAAGCGTAGCTTTGGCCCTCGCCAGCGTTCCTACTCCTGAACTAAAAACAGAGTCCGCAGCCATTGCTGTGAGCAACCCGGGAGAAAGGTCATTGGAGCATCCAGAAAAAGAATATACCTTTGTTCAATTATTTTGAACACTTATCGCTTATGAGTGGTACAAGGTTTGGCGGTGGTAATAAATGCCATTTGACTGGGTGGGTTGGGGAAAGGAGGTCCTGAGCTGCAGGCTCCAGGCAAATGTCTAGCTTGAATTAGCAGCCTACAGTTCTGTGAGTTTTGCATCGCTGCCAACTACAGCCACAACATTCTGCCAAGCGGCTGGAGAGCCTGAGGCCTTAGGAAAGAAGAGGAGCACATCCTTGTGATGAGTGCAAGGGCCAGCAAATGTGGAAAATCCCAGCCCTCGTCCTGTTGCACGGCTGATAGTATGATACTGAAAGGATAATCCCACTCTCCTTCGAGCTCTCAGAAGGAAAGCCTCGCTCAAAATCACTTCAAGTCAGGTTTAGGACCACAACAGCTGAACCCTAATACTTCACAATGTAGCTTTTGTGAGCAAAACCTTCTCAGTGGGAACTTTGGGATTATAATTAGCTCTTGTATTTACATTGCCCAATAAAGTGACCACACAGGGTACAGCCATGACCTCTGTGGATTCTGAGTCCTGGACTAATGCTTCAGAGACATGTGTTCAAATTTCACCAAGGAAGCTGCTAGAAGTTCAAATTCAATTAATTAACAGATCTGGGGCGAAATTCTCCAACCCCACGCAGGGTCGGAGAATCGTCCGGGGCGTCGATAATCCCACTCCCGCCATGTTCAAAATTCTCCCACCCGCCATAAAACGGCGTTCTTCAAATCCCGCCGCCCGCCTCTGAGAACGGCTGGCGCCGGCGGGATGCCATTGTTTTTTGAGCGTTAATTATTCTCCGGCCACGGGTCACGTCGGCGAAAATCAAAGTTGGTTTATAACAGCGTCAACCATTGATGATGGTTGACGCCGTTCAGCTTGGAGGTGGGTGACAGGCCGGGGAGAAAGATAAATTACCTACTTCGAGTGCTGGGGGGGGGGTTTGTGAAGAGAGAGCGTGAAATCACTTATATCGAGTGCCGGGGGGTAGGGGTGGGGGTGGAGGTGGGGGGGGGGGGAGAGAGTGGGGGGGTTGGTTGGGGGGAGTGGGGGTTGGGGTGGGGGGGGTGTTGGGGGTGGGGGGGTTGTTGGGAAGAGAGAGAGATAAATCACTTACTTCGAGTGCCGGTGGGTTGGGAGGAGGGTTTGTGAAGAGAGAGAGTGAAAACACTTACATCGAGTGCCGGGGGTTAGTGGTGGTGGGGGGGGGGGGGGGGGGAGAGGGGTTGGGGGGGTGGTGGGGGGTGGTGGGGGTTGGGGGGTGGTGGTGGGGGTTGGGGGGGGTTTGTGAAGAGAGAGAGTGAAATCAATTACTTCGAGTGCCGGGGGTAGGGGTGGTGGGGGGGTTGGTGGGGGTTGGGGGGGTGTTTGTGAAGAGAGGGGGTGAAATCAATTACTTCGAGTGCCGGGGGTAGGGGTGGTGGGGGGGGGGGGGTTTGTGAAGCGAGAGAGTGAAATCAATTACTTTGAGTGCCGGGGGTAGGCGCGGTTGGGGGGGGTGGGGGGGTTGCGGTGGGGGGGGGGGGTTGCGGTGGCGGGGGGTGGGGGGGCTATTTATATCATGTTTCGCCGGGCGGCGTTGATGATGTCGCCCGACGTCAACCGACGCGCCACTTCCGCAGCGGGTGAAACTGACGCGTACAGCGTCACTCCGCTGCTGGCCCTTTCGGGACGGGAGATTTCGGGCTGATAAGCGGGCCCCGACGCCTGAGTCACCAGCGCCGTTTTTGCCCGCCGGTCAAGGGCGTCACGATGGACTTCAGTGAATTTCGCCCCTGATATGAAATGCTGGTCTGATTAATAATGAAACTATAAGATTGTCTTGAAGACCTATCTTCTTCACTGAATCTATTTCTTCCATCGGGCAAGAGATACAAAAGTCTGAGAACACGCACGAACAGATTCAAAAACAGCTTCTTCCCCGCTGTCACCAGACTCCTAAATGACCCTCTTATGGACTGATCTGATGAACACAACAACCCTGTATGCTTCATCCGAAGCCGGTGTTATGTTCCATTGTGTACTTGTGCTGCCCTTTTATGTATTTTCTTTTATTTCCTTTTCTTTTCATGTACTTGATGATCTGTTGAGCTGCTCGCAGAAAAATATTTTTCACTGTACCCCGGTACACATGACAATAAACAAAATCCAAATCCATAGCAATGCAGTTCATTCTTAACTTCCCTCAGCAATGGCCCAGCAAGGAATTCAATTGCACCAAACCACCACACAAACTGTGGGTATACCTATGTTACATGGATTGCAGTGGTTCAAGAAGGTGACTCACCAACTCTTTATAAACTGAATGGGCAATGATTGCTGGCTTTGCCAATGATACTCACACGCCAAGAACAAATGTTTTTAAAAAAAGGGTGGCTAGCATTTTTTTATTCATTCATGGGATGCGGCTAAATGAGCAGTTATTGCTCTTGAGAAGATGGTGGTGAGTTGCCCTCTTGAACTGCTGCAATACATGTGAACAATATGATATAAAACATGAGAGTACACCACCACCCCTGTGATATACTTCCTGCATGGGAGCAGTTTACAAACTCAGGGTGGGGGTGTAAGATGGTAGTATTTCAGGACAATAACTATCAGGAAAGTCTCCTCAGCAATCTTTTCCAAAGTGTGTGGGTGGAATTGTGAACTTATTATTGATTGTACTGTATTAGGATGGCTGACTGTAGCTGCGAGCCGATATTTCCTCACTGACAGCGTGCTTCTTTTGGGTAGCCAAATAAACTAAATCAACAAATTGAGGGCCAAATTAAAAGGCCCCTTAAAAGGTAATGGCATCAAAGTAAACAGAACCTCAAAGGAAACTTAAAACATTGAAACAAAATCTGATTGAAAGGGTTGGTGTATCACCACATTCACCGCAGTGCCCACCAGGCATGGAAGGCATCAATCCTGCTGGCAGACACCTATTACAGGTACATTGGACAGCGAACATAGCCAAGGAGGAAGGCCAGTCAGTCAGGATGGACAATTCGTGTGACCTATTAATGGCCAGCTTGGCCAGGCCCTGACTGACAGTGTGTGTGCGCTGCTCCTTCCTTTAGCAAATGGAATACTGAGTGAAACTAAATAACTGTGATTTTAATAAGCTTTTCAATATGCATGGAATCAGTAAATCGTGCTCTTAAGTGTAAGTGTTTAAACCCATTTCTACTGTTTGCATTTAATATTTCATTAACTCCAGCTTCATCCACAAGTGGTCTAATTAATAAAATAACAAAGTTAGCAGAAAACCTCTTTGAAAAGTGACCAAACTGCCAAATATTTATTCATCATCCTTTTCAGATCCTTTCTGACTGTGTTAACCCTGTGTTAACCCCAGGCAGGAAGCTGAATCGCTGGTTCAATGACAAAACCGTAACTCAAAACCCAAACCACATTTGTAGATTATTCCGACAGAAGTGTGAAATTACCATTTCAGTGTTATTCCCCATTTCTGATCTTGTGACATCTATCAGGACTTTACACTAACCTCGGGTAGGATTCTCCGTTTCAGAAACGTAAGCATTGACGCCGGGGATGTATCAGTGGATTTACGGCAACTTAATTGGTGCCGGTCCCAGAGCAATTTATGATCCGTTAATGGACCAGCACTGGTGCCATGTGGAATTCGAATGATTCCAATGAAAAATGGTGCCCGATTCGACGGATGGAATGGCAATCGCGAGGCTGACAAGCTGCAGCCACATATTAGCACTCCACTCCCCACACACACTCATCCCAGCCAACAAGATGGCAGCAAGAAGAGCAGCACCCTGCTTTGTGGATGCCGTGCTCGAGACCCTACTGGGCATCATGGAGGAGAAGCTGCAATCCACTGCCGTGCACCAGACTATAGTGCAGGGGGCGGAGGCCATGAGCGCCATGGGCCCCACCACCAAGACCAGAGAGCAATGCCGGAAGAGGTTGCACAGCCTCGTCAGGGCAGCCAGGGTGAGTACGCAGCACTGTGCCCCTGGCACCAATCCCCATACACCTGTAAACCCCCCCCCCCCACACACCTGGAGGTCGATCAAATCCCACCCACCGGCAGTCTGCTTGCCTCCCACCCTGCACCACATGCCAGCACCCAAACTGTCAGCCATGGCCGGGTGCCCTGGCCACAAAGGCCACAGCTGCCCACCCCCTGTGCCTAACACTGCACTATTTCTCTCTCATCCCAACCCCCAGGATAAGACAGCACATAGCCGCAGAGAGAGAGAGAGAGAGAAGATCGGATGGGGAACGCAGGACCTGCGGCTCAGGTCCAGCAGCGGGCACTGGACCTGGTCGGTGGGCCCGGGGAGAGGATGGTGGCCAAATCAGAGGTCGTCATCGGTTGTGGGTGTCCCTATGGCAGGCGTGGCATGGCCCTCACTCCATGGCCGGGATTCTCCCCTACCCGGTGGGGCGGGGGGTCCCGGCGTAGTGGAGTGGTGCCAACCACTCCGGCGTCGGGCCTCCCCAAAGGTGCGGAGGGGCTAAGCCCACGCTGGAGTGGTTGGCGCCACGCCGACAGGTGCCAAAACCAGCGCCAACGGCCTGTGACGCCCGCTGGCCGGTGTCGGGGCTGGCCGAAAGCAGTTTGCGCATGCACCGGTGCGTCAGCGGCCGCTGATGTCACAACTGGCGCATGCGAGGTGGAGGGGGTCTCTTCCGCCTCCGCATGGTGGAGGACGTGGCGGCGGCGGAAGAAAAAGAGTGCCCCCACGGCACTGGCCCGCCCGCCGATCGGTGGGCCCCGATCGCGGGACAGGCCACCGTGGGGGCAGCCCCCGGGGTCCGATCGGCCCGCGCCTCCCCCCCCTCCAGGACCCCGGGGGCCCGCTCGCGCCGCCAATCCCACCGCCACCAGAGGTGGTTGAAACCACGTCTGTGGGAGAGGCCTGTGAGCAGCAGGACTTCGGCCCATCGTGGGCCGGAGAATCGCCGCGGGGGGCACACCGATCAGCGCGGCGCGATTCCCGCTCCCGCCGATTCCCTGGTGGCGGAGAATTCCGGCCACGGGGGGGGCGTGATTTACGCCGGCCCCGGGCAATTCGCTGACCCTGCGGGAGGTCGGAGAATTCCGCCCCTTATCCCCCAACACCCACTCACCACCTCCACATCACCCCCACCCCAACCCATGATCCAATCATGTGTCATGTCTTGTGTCTTGCAGGATCACCTGGCGACGAGGCAGTCCTCTGCCCCCGAACCCCAAGGCCAAGCAGATTCCAGCAAATGGGCATCAAGAGACAGCTCCAGAGGATGGTCGCCAAAGGGGTCCAAGGGTGGCAATCATAGCAGGCCTCCTCCATCCTAATGTACCTTCTGGGAATCCTCCTGGACATAGCATTAGGGCCCATAATGCCAGAATAAGGTGAGATGACTGTCTGAATCTCTTCTCACAATGAGAGCAACTGAATGGCCTCTTGTCAGTGTGAACAAGCTGGAGTTTAATTAAATCTGGATGTTGGCACAGATGCAGCATACAGGAAGCGCTATGGGGCTAGGGCGCAAACCATTCTAGAGATATTCACCTGTTAGGTTCAAAACAAACATCTGTGCAAAAACGTTTTAAACTGCCTTGGTGCTGTTTCAGAAGGGTGTGAGGGATGGAAGCGGCCTGCTACGATTATCACCCTGGGTCCGCTTTGGCGGCTGTGCTCTGGAGTGACCAGGCCTGGATGGGCCCCGGCATTATTTCAGGTGTCCCAGGTGGCATGATGCCACTGTGGACTGGCTGCAGAGGGGGATGTCGGGGGATGGGGGTGGGGCATGGCAGGCGAGGGGCAGACGTTGGAGGTGGGCATGGACCAGGGGCCCCAGGTACCGCACATCTATCTGGTACCCCACCCCTCCTCATGGGAGGAGGTAATCGGCCAGGGTGGGGTGGGATGTGATGTTCCAGAAGTTGGCCAGGCCCCCTCGTCGGTGAACCTGGAGGCGATTAGAGCGCATAGAGCGCGCTGGCCTTGGCACACACCTTGTGTGGCCTCTTGTGCCTGACCGGGTTCCATGCCCTGCCCATCCAGGCCCTGGACCTGGGGCATCCTGGTGATGGTGGTGAACCCTATTGTCTGGGTATCCTGGTGGGTTCGGTCCACATTGAAATGGGTGTATTGCGTCGATGGACATATAGGGCCTCCATAACAGCGCAGATGAACCTGTGACCCGGAGTCTGAGATCCCGGACAGGTCCCCACTCGGTGTCCATTCCCTGTGACTCTGACTCTGACTCGGTGTCCTCCCCCATATCCCTGCTGTTCCAGGTGCGCCATGATCTGGCAGATAGACCATATAGTGCAGAAGGAGACCATTCAGCCCATCGAGTCTGCACCGACCCATTTAAGCCCTCACTTCCATCCTATCCCTGTAACCCAATAAACCCGCCTAACCTTTTTGGTCACCAAGGGCAATTTAGCATGGCCAATCCACCTAACCTGCACATCTTTGGACTCTATCTCTAGATATGTCATATGATCCCCTAGTTCAACTGGAGTCTTTGACAGCATGCCCGGTCTGGCAGGTCCTTGAAGGACAAGCACTGCTTGTACACGCAAGGCTTCATGTGGCGCTTCCTTTGCGCCTCCACCTCCTCCTCCTTCTGGGCCTGTTGTACAGCCGGTTCTCCAGCCTCACTGACTGGCTCCTGTTCCTCTGGGGCAGGTTCCGCGGCTGCAGGATCCTCCCTAAGCACCTCCTGTTTGTACAGCCTCAATGCATCCCCAAAGCTGCGGTAGCTAGGCTCAAGGCCGCAATTCCTGCTTGGATTCCGAAATCCATTATCTGCAGGGGGTGAAAGTCAGACATGTCGCATGGTGCGTAGCCCAACCAGGTCCAACAGGCTATACGGTGGCTCCAGTCTGTACTGCAGCCCCTGCTTCCGCATGCCCCCCTCCTCCCCCATCCACACACCCACCTCTGGCGTCTCGCCCCGGCACCCGCTCTGCCGGCAGCGATACTAGTGGCTAGCTCCGACATGCCAGACGTGTGCTCTGCGGCCCCCATCGGGCGCCTTCCTGCAGGGGCTGCTGTGGGCAACCCCCTTGGGTGATGCCCCAGTTGTTGCCGGAGTGGGTGGGGGGGGGGGGGGGGGGGCGGTGTTGTTGAAGTGGGTGCACCTATTCGGCGAGAGTCACTCTGCGCAAGATGGTTGATTTGCGGGCTATGGCATTGGCAGTCTGTGCCTGACACCCTGGTCCCAGTTGGTCACCCCAACCTTCTGGATCACCCCATGGCCCTAGCAGACACCTCCTCCCCCCACCTCCCAGCCAACCCTGCTAGCTGCTGGATCAGTGGGCCACGGTCGAGACTTTGCGAACATATCTCTCTCCCTCGGCGCCTGTTTCTCGATTTTTAAAACCAGAAGTAAAACTCGCCAATGGTAATTCCTCCTGGCGAAGGTGGAGCACTCTGGAGGCCCAGGAGAATACCGGGTCGGTCCCGTTAATGATATGCCAACGGCTTGTACTGCACACGCAGAGTAGAAAGCATTGACGCTGCTGTCGAGGTGCCGGAGCTTCGCATTCCGTCGGGCGCCCTTCACCGGCCGCGATTTGCGGCTGACACGTGATTCTCTGCCCAATCGCGTTTCGCGATTCCAGCATCACTGGGAGGAGAATTCAGCCCCTTTTAATTTTGGAGGGGGCAGCTGTGTCTTTACTATTGGAGGATGTGGTCATCTAGTTGTTATATTCCCAGCCTAATAATGCGAGGAACCAGAGTTCAAATCTTACCACTTGAATTCTATTTCAGAAACTGGAAATAAAAAGCTGGTACCAGTCCACATGGCCACAAAGCTGCCAAATTGTTCTAAAAACCCATTTGGCTCATTAATATCCTTCAGGGAAGGATATCCTGCCTATCCTTGCCCAATATGTCACTCTGGTCCCACACTGCTGTGCTCGACTCTTAAGTACCCCCTTAAGTAGCCTAGAAACCCATTGAGTTCTATTAAGAGAGCAAAGGCTCGATAAGGAGTCCCAGCTCCATCACTTTCTGAGAACAACAAGAACTGGTGAAAAAATGCCACATCACGGAAATGAATTTTTTTTTAAATGATGAAATCATGAATGTGTTATGATCTAAGGCACAGCTATCAAACAATATCCCGTCCAGCAATCTCCTCCTGGTACCTGCTTCAGGCTTGTGGATGAAAACAGAAATCAACACAAATATTGCTGCTCATAAAATAGGAATGAAGGCAAGAAGTACTGTATTCTCTGCAGGTTTAGATAATCCCACGTGTAGTAATATTGCGCTGCAAAATATGGAAAAAGACAGGGCGAAAACAATGGGTGCGTTCGCGTTGTGCCTGGTGAATCCTGGGAGTGCCCCAAATCGGGCTTCACCGCCAGGCCTATCGCGAGTCAATCGACTCGCTCTGCCAGGCACAAACTAGATCTTACCTTCACTGGACAGATTTAAATACCTGGATTTGCCTGGCACCGGTGAATCAACAGCCGTGCCTGGGAGACCTTACCCAGGCACTGCATGGCACTGGTCTATACAAACGTGGACCAGGTGTAACAGCACCTCGACAGGGATGGGGGTCTCATATGGCATTAGAGACCCCTGGGTGGTTGGGAACAGGGCAGGGTGGTAGCCTGGCACTCCCCCTGGCACCTGGGCACCTTGGCACTGCCAGCCTGGTGGTGCCACCTGGGTACCATGGCAGTGTCACTCTGGCACTGGCAGGGTGTCTGGGTGGTATCTCCAGGGTGTCAGGGACATTGCCAGGGTTCTATGAAGGCAGTGGCAGGGTGCCCGGGTGCCAGTTTAGCACTGCCAGGGGTAGGACTTGGGGTGTCTTGCCGATTGGGAGGGGGTAAGGGAAGGTTCCTAGGTGCTTCAACAAGGTTCGGGTGTGAGGGAGGGGGGCAGCTGGAGGTGGGGCTGAAAAGTGGGGGAGGGGGGGAATTGGGGCTGCCACTCAAAATGGCATCCCGATCTGCGAACAGCCGGTCCTTCTGGCGAGATCAGGAAATCTCTCTGCAGCCTTGGCAGGGAGAAACTCCCTGAGGCCAAAGTAAACGGCAAAGTGTCTTTGAATAGTGGGGTGACTGTCAGTGCTGCAGCCACTGTGAAATACCCTGCCATATGCGCCCAATAACAGACTTGAACATTTGTCCACTGAATCATGCCCAACAGTTCTGTCCTTGTTGCCATTGCTGGTGCTCTGAAGAGGTTTTGATGGATTGCAGTTTGGTCGTTGAGGGAACATTTAATATCGGACATTGTGTAATGCAGTTAGCTCGACTCAGTGATAGCAGTCTCACCTCTAATCTAGGATGGCACAATGCACAATGCTAAGGGACTGCTACATTGTCAGAGCTGCTGCTTTCAGATGAGACATTTAACTGAATCCCTGTATGCTTGTTCCAATAACTATGACCAGTCTCAACTGAACTAGAGAAAGTGGAGTTCTCCCGGTGTCCGGGCTATTATTTATCTCTCAGTCAATAGAAAAACAGATCATTTGGCCATTTAATTCCCTTACTATTAATGGGACTTTGCAGTGTACTCATTAGCTGCCGCTTTCGCCCGCTAAACAGTCTCTACAATTAAAAATAATCAAGTGCCTGTCGAGCAGTTTTGGGACATCCTGAGATTGTGAAAGGAGCTAAGCAAATGCAAGGTTCATCTATAATTTTAAACAGGTGAAAGGAAAAGTGTTGGGGGGAGGGCGGCCATAACTAGGGGCCAAGAATACAAGATAGTCACCTGTAAACTAACATGGAACGGAGGAGAAATTTATCTGGTCAGAAAATGGAACTCACTTCCACAAGCAGCAGTTTGAGGGGAAGTTAGGAAAATATTTGAGTGGGAAAGGAATAGAAGGATATGCTATTAGGAATATGTTCTATTTGAAGCAAAAACTCCAGCGAGAAAGACCCATGTTTGGTTTCCAGGGATGTTAATATTCATATTAGATTAAAATAAAGGGCTTATAATAATGTATAGACTTGAAACATAAGAAATTGAGAAACATATATAAATACATATTGTATTAATCCACAGGAGGCAGGAGTTCCTTCACCACACCAATATTTATTTACAATAACGATATTACAGGAGCAGCTACAAACAGTGCTGCTAGCAGTCCAGTCAACTTAAGACTCTCCAGGGGTTCCCCCGTGTAGGTTTTAAGTTTCGTCGATGTTTTTGTTAGGGTTAGTGGCTGGAGTCCATCTTTGATTTTTCTAAATGCTGCCACTTCCATTAGTGATACGGCCGCACCCGTGTCTATTTCCATTATTGTCGGCCGCCCGTTCACCCGTGGGGTAATCCTAATGGGTTCTGCTTTGTTCGTTGTAATATTATATAATTGTTCCCCTTCGGAGGAGGATGGGGCATCTAGGTTGTGTACTTCCCTGCGTCCCCACCTGCTATTCCTCTTTTGCCACCTCCTTCTAGGGTTTCTGTCGTTGTTACCCCACTCTGTCTGGTGCCAGAAACGGTCCTTCTCTGTTGGGGGGGCCTCAGCCGGTAGTTCCCTCTGTCTCCAGTTAGTCCTGGCAGACTTGGGGGCAGTTCTGAGGTTTTCCTTTTTCCCTCTATTCCTCAGGTTTTTCCTGAGAGCGGCTATCTGGTAGCAGGACCCGTTGTGGTAGTCCCTCTCACAGGTATCTACCTCCATTGGCGTGCCCTGTAGTTCCTGCACCCCACTTGCTGCCTTTTCTAGGGACAGTGCGAGCTGTAATGCCTGCCTGCAGTCTAGCTCCGTTTCCGCCAACAGGCGTTTCTGTATTGTGAGGTCGTTTATACCACACACTAACCGGTCCCGAAGCATTTCATTTAGCGTCGGGCCGAACTCACATTTTTCCGCCAGCCTTCTCAGGCGGGTCAAGAAATTCGTGACTGACTCCCTGTCTTCCCGCTTCGCTGTGTAGAATCTGTACCTACGCAAAATGAGGGGTGCTTTTGGGTCGTCGTGCTCTTTCACCAATTCCGTTACTTCTTGGAAAGTTTTCGTGTCTGGCGCATCGGGATAAGTCAGACTACGTATAATGGCGAAAGCGGAGGGTCTGCACGCCGACAGCAGGATAAGCTGTCTCCTTTCGTCCGTCAGTATATCATTTGCCCGGAAGAAGTAACACATTCTCTCCACATACTGGGATCAGTCCTCAATAGCCGGGTCGAATGCCTCTAACCTCCCAAAAAACGGCATTTTTAAAATGGCAAGGCTTACCCTCCGAGTGCGGCAGCTGGTCTCCGCAAAATTCTTAGTTTACCTCGTCGCCACTGTAGTAATCCACGGGAGGCAGGAGTTCCGTCACCACACCAATATTTATTTACAATAACGATATTACAGGAGCAGCTACAAACAGTGCTGCTAGCAGTCCAGTCAACTTAAGACTCTCACAAAGCCTACACAGGTGATTATATGGGCCCCCTCAATAAGCTATCATTGAGGGAGCTCATACTCCAATTGGCCAACCAATAAAGCCAATTGGAGTTCATTACACATATTTAAATAAATAATATATATAAATACAGATAAACTTATACCTTTAATAAATATAAATATATAAACTTATATATATATATTTAAATAATTATTATATATATAGGAATATACATATATGAATAAATGTAAATGTAGGTGATATATATTCATGTAAATATTTCTCAATATCTTATTTCTCAACTATGCTTCATATATAAATATATACAAATAAATACAAACATGTAGAAATTTTTTAAAATCCGTTCATCGGATGTGGGGCCATCGCAGGCTGTGCCAGCATTTATTGCCCATCAATAATTGCCCTTGACGGGGTAGTTAAAAGTCAACCACATGGCTCTGGGTCTGGAGTCACATGCAGGCCAGACCAGGTAAGGACGGCAGATTTCTTCCCTAAAGGGCATCAGGGAATCAGTTGGTTTTTGATTTCAGGGTCATTATTGGACTTTTAATTCCTGATTTAAAAAAAAAAAAATTTAGAGTACCCAATTATTTTGTCCAATTAAGGGGCAATTTAATGTGGCCAATCCACCTATCCTGAACATCTTTTGGGTTGTGGGTGTGAAACCCACACAGACACGGGGAGAATGTGCAAACTCCACACGGACAGTGACCCAGGGCCGGTATTCGAACCCGGGTCCTCAGCGCCGTAGGCAGCAATGCTAACCACTGTGCCACCGTGCTGCCCTTAATTCCTGATTTTTATGGGGCGTGATTCCCCGCTGCCCACGACGGGTCAGAGAATAGCGGGAGGGCCTTCCCGACATTTTTCCCGACCTCCCGCTATTCTCCCCCCCCCCCCCCCCCCCCCCCCACGGCCGCCCCACGACACGAATCACTGCTCGCCGTTTTTTACGGCGAATAGCGATTCTCCCCTGGCCGATGGGCCGAGTTCCCAGGCCTTTACGGCTGTTTTCACGAACGCAAACACACCTGCTCTCACCGTTCGTGAAAACGGCAGCAAAGTGCCGTCCCGGACAACCATGGCACCGATTGGCATGGTTGCACCACGGATCAGTCCGCGGGGTGGCTGAGGGGCATGACGGCCCGCGCATGCGCGGGTTTGACGCTTATGCGCGATGACGTCATCCGCACATGCACGGGTTGGAGCCGTCCAACCCGCGCATGCGCGGATGACATCACCGTGCGCGTCAGACGCCGTGACGCTTGGCGCGCGGGCTTAGCGACGGTCGCTAAGCCCGCGATGCCGTGCTTCACGGGGCCGCGCTGCTAGCCCCGCCCGGGGGGGTGAATCGGGTCCCGGGAGGGGGCGCGGAGGCTGCCGTGAAACACGGCCAGTTTCACGGCAACCTTTACGACTCTCCGCATTTGCGGAGAATCGCGCCCATGGAATTTGAATTTCACCATCTGCAGTGGCGGGATTTAAACTTGGGTCCCCAGGGCATTACACTGGGTCTCTGAATTTCCAGTCCTGTGACAATGCCACTATGCCACTGAATCCCCTATATACACATTTACATATTTACACTGTAGATATATATATAAATTGAGAAATATGTATATATATTTACATAAATATACACACAGATATTACTAATAAATATGAGTACATAGCAAGAAACTTCAGAGAGTCATAACACCGCCCAGTCCATCACAAAAACCTGCCTCCCATCCATGGACTCCATCTACACCTCCCACTGCCTGGGGAAAGCGGGCAGCATAATCAAAGACCCCTCCCACCCGGCTTATTCACTCTTCCAACTTCTTCCAGTTCTGCCCGATGCAGGAGATACAAAAGTCTGAGAACACGCACAAACAACAAACAACTCCTGAACAACCCTCTTATGGACTGACCTGATTAACACTACACCCCTGTATGCTTCACCCGAAGCCGGTGTTTATCTATTTACATTGTGTACCTTGTGTTGCCCTATTATGTATTTTCTTTTTATTTTATTTTCTTTCATGTCCTGAATGATCTGTTTGAGCTGCTCGTAGAAAAATACTTTTCACTGCACCTCGGTACACGTGACAACAAACAAATCTAATCCAATATATATAAATTTACATATATTTAATATTTATGTATCTGTACATTATATATGTGAAGCATAGGAGATTTCAGAAATTGAGTTACATATATATACATATATTTTGAATATAGTATATATACACATACAAATATATATTTAAATGGATATATATATTTTTTTAAATTCTAATTAAGGGGTAAATTAGCATGGCCAATCCACCTACCCGGCACATCTTTGGGTTGTGGGGGTGAGACCCACGCAGACACGGGAGAATGTGCAAACTCCACACGGACAGAGAACCAGGGCCAGGATCGAACTCGGGTCCGCAGCACCATGAAGCAGCAGTGCTAACCATTGCTGGAGTGACTTTCTTGACCTCAGGGTGTCCTTTACAATGAATCGCATTTTAATAGTACTCACTGTGATAAATGCAGCCAGTTTGTGCCCAGCAAGATCCCACACGCCGTGACCCAGAGTATGTATAAACTGAGTAATATATTGAGAAATAACACTGAGGATTGGCCAGTTTTAGAAACAGCAGAGCCTTAAAGTTGATAAATGGGAGGGGGGGAGCAGAGTGACAGCGAACCATACAGGAAGATAAAAACATTGTAAGACCTTTACAAGTGCATGAAAGTAGCTGAATTAAATGCGAGTCCCTTAGAGGCAGAAACAGGAGAAATTATCATGGGGAATGAGGAAATGGCAGAGACCTTGAACAAATATTTTGTGTCTGTCTTTGCAGTCGAGCACACACATTACCCACCAAAAAAAGCTGCCAAGCAGCTAATAAGAGTGAAGAACGTAAAGTAATTAATACCAGCAGAGAAATGGTACTGGAGAAATGTAAGGGGTTTTAAGATGACAGCCCCTCAGAAGCTGTAGAGATAGCTCTGGTTATGATTTTCCAACATTTCCAAGATTGTAGAACAGTCCCAGTAGATTGGAAGTCAGCAAACATAACACTGCTGAGAAAATCAGTGAGCCTGATATGATCCATCGAGGAAATGCTGGAATCTATTATTAACAAAGTTCTGACAATACACTTAGCAAATCATAGTATGATCAGATAGAGTTAATATAGTTTTACAAAAGGTAAACCATATTTGACAAGTTTATTATAGTTTTCTGTGAATGTAAATAGTAGGTGTGGTAGATGTAGCATAATTAGATTTCCAAAAGTAATTCAATAAGGTGCCACACATTCAAATAAAAGTTAATATGCAATATAAGGGCTCATTGATTTGGGGAGAACACATTAGCATAGATGGAGGATTAGTTACGATAGCACAGTGATTAGAATTGTTGCTTCACAGCGCCAGGGTCCCAGGTTCGATTCACGACTTGCGTCACTGTCTGTGCGGAGTCTGCAGGTTCTCCCCGACCGTGCGTGGGTTTCCTCTGGGTGCTCCGGTTTCGTCCCACAAGTCCCGAAAGACTTGCTTGTTAGATAAATTGGACATTCTGAATTGTCCCTCTGTGTACCCGAACAGGCGCCTTTTGACAGTAACTTCATTGCAGTGTTAATGTAAGCCTACTTGTGAAACTAATAAAGATTATTATTAACAGGAAGCAGAGAAGGGATAAACAGACCAATTCAAGTGGCCACAAATGTTAGAGCCTGGCCAAAGAGACTGAATGCAAAGCATCCAATTTTGCTGATGATGCAAAATTAGGTCAGTTTGTTAACTTTGAGGAGGACACAAAGAGGTTGAAAAGAGATATAGACAGGTTAACCGAATCGGCACCAAGATGCAAATGTGGCATGATCTGGGAAGAGTGAGGCTATTCACGATGATAGAATGAATAGAAAAGCAGAATATTATTTTAAAGGTGTGAAACCTGTAAATGTTGATGAATTGGCATTCAGAGGGACTTGGAGTACTCACACAAGGACCACAGAAAGTTAGCATGCTGGTGCAGCAAGAATTTGGAAAACAAATGGCATCTTGGGCTTTGTTACAAGGGGATTGGAGTACAAAAGTAAGTAAGTGCTGCTACAATTGCACAGAGATTTGGTGAGAACACACCCAGAGTACTGTATACAGTTTGGGTCACCACTTCTAAGGATACATTCCCTTTTAAAATGGTGCCCCGAGGCGTCACTAGATTGGTTCCAGGGAGGAGAGGGATGACAGACTGTTCCCATGGTGAAGGAATATAGAACTCGGGGGCACAGTCTTAGGTTAAGGGCCTACTTATTTATGACTGAGATGAAAGGAAATGTCTTCAAATACAGGGCTGTGAATGTTTGGAATTATCTTCCTGGAGGGTTGCTGGCTTCAGAGGACTCCCAGAGATCTATCTTCATTTTTCAGGAGGTCGACCTTCTTTCTTCATAGTGGATCAGTGATGTTGGGCACCGTACAGTATGGCGCCCAGATAAGATGGTGGACTACATGCCTTCAGGCCTGCCCCGCCATGGAATGTGGCATAAAACACCCAGTTGCATAATTAATGAGGTAGGGGTTGGAAGCTGTAGCGTGTTTTTCCACCGGCTCTGCAGCGGGAAACACTCCACATTCCCGCCCTGCCATGGGGCTTAGTTCCAGATGGGAGAATTCTGCCCCAAATGTACCAGGTTCTGTTCCCCAGGAATGTTAACAATTCTGGAAGTACACCTGGGGGTAGCTCAGTGACTCTCATACACTTCAGGTATCAACATGTTTGGTTCACCGGTGTATTTCAGCTGCAAAGCACAGAATATGTACAGTCTCAGTAAATTGGCTGATATCATGTCTCAAACTTTAGATGGATCTAAAACGCTCACAATGGGAGAGAGCAGAGTTGATTTACTGAATGGGGGATGAATACATGAGAGTATTGCAGCAGAGAGGGTGCTCTAAGATGCCACAATATGAATTAATCATGGGGTGAGGCAGGTAGTTGACCAATGAGAAGTATTGACTTCCACATGATAGGAACCTGAAAATAGTGAAAAATACCTTGCAACAAATCGTCCAGAATTCGAAGCATGAACATTCCTATGCTCGATGTAAGTCTCCTCCCATCTCTTCAAACTCTATCAACACACCCTTCTGTTGCTTTCTCCTTCATGTGTTTGGATTTTTCACCCCCCCCCCCCCCCCCCCCCCCCAATTAAGCCAAATTTAAAAACGGGAGGAAGGAATGGGGGACATCATTTGGAGAATGCTTTTTGTAAAGTGAAGGCACACGCCAAGGTTTCCCATCCTCCTCCTTTGTTCCTCATCAGCTGCCCACAAAAACTCAGTTCAAAAGGCCATCCTCATGCCCTGCCATGCCAAAATATGCCTCTCCAAACAATATTTATGGCCCCTCATGCCAAGCAATGACTTGTCAATGTACATTCACCCCCTATAGAAGCAATGAATCAGATTGTGGCAATGGCATGTGTTTAAAAAAAAGCTTTGAATGGTGCAAGCATTCATTGGTAACTTTCCACTTCCTTAAAAAAAAGTCCTTTTTCCCTCATTAGTATTCTTGGCTGGGACATCAGAAATCAGTTCATTTGTTGTAACCCTTGAGCCCAGGGAAACATTGTTTGATTGGCATCTCTGGTTTTCTGATTTACACTGTCAATTTCACACAGTTTATTTGCACAAAATCAAGAGAGTTCAAGTGCTTGCTGTTTCAGCAATTGATACTTTAAGGGTCTGGATGATTGACATTTTTTGTTTTTTTCTAAATTTAGAGTACACAATTAGTTTTTTTTCCAATAAAGGGGCAATTTTACTAAGGCCAATCCACCTAACCAGCACATCTTTTGCTTGTGGGGGTGAAATCAATACAGATACGGGGAGAAGGTGCAAACTGCACAGTGCCCTAGGGCCGGGATCCGAAGTTGGTGGGGTGGGGGAATGTGGTGGCATGCTGAGACATGGAGAGTGTGTGGGAGTGAGGCAGTAAATTCTGGAGGACATTTTGTTTGTATTTTAACATCAAGGCGGGGCTTATAAATAGCACACCTTATCACGTGGCAGCCTCTTTTTGTGGCGGCGAACATTTCTCGGGTCAGCTGGCCCCATTCCAGCCTGCACCCAGTCCCCCGCAATGAAGCTCGTGTCCTTGAGGACTCTTTCTCTCCTGGAGGGCAATGCAGGCTGGGAATTACCCTGACTTCCACTACCCACCTTTCACAATGAAAATCCAGCCTAGATCACCTGCCTCAGCTTCATGCTTAAGTGGGCTTCTGGCTGCAGTCGCACAACTAACTACATACCTTATGTGAGAAAAATATTTCTTTTTTGAGTTTCAATCATCCTACGTGAGCTGAGAAGTGAATATGTAGGCTAGCATAATTAAAGTCCTGAGTCTCATGGGTGTATGTGTCATTAAATGAGCAGGAGGTAGAGAAAATAAAAAATAATCGCTGTTTATATTATTTTTAAATGTGTTACTACTGTTAGGTTCAGGTGGTGCACAGGCCACAGTTTGCGCACAGCAATATCTTCCATTTTTAGACTGCCAAAGGGCTACTGAGCAGACAGATGTCACCTTGGAAACAAAGCCATAATACCATCTCAAGTTAAATAAGACATCATTCTGTTTGTATAATGCAGAGCCATCAGCCTGTCAGCACAGGTGTTTGTTTAAATGGAGTGATGGCTCTGAAACAGGTTTATTCCAATATGTGCTGTAGTCCTGTACTAGCACACTGGGAACAAATACAACAATAACAATGTGCACTTATCTGGAGTCTTTAACACAGTCAAATGTCCCAAGGCTCCTCGTGGGAGGGTTCTCAAATAAAAACTGACACCAGGTGAACGAAGGGGATGTTTGAACATGTGACCAAAAGCTTAGTCAAGGAGCAGGTTTCAGGAAATATCTTAAAGGGGGAGAGGTGGAGAGTCAGGAAGCCTTAGAGGGGAATTCCAGAGCTTAGGGCCGCGGTCATCCATGGTGGAGCAATGTAAATAAAGGATACTCAACGGGCCAAAACTGGAGGAACGGAGAGAACACGATGGGTGGTGAGGCTGGAGGAGTTCACAGAGATAGAGAAAAATGATTTGAAAACATGGGAGAGAATTTTGGCATTGTCACTTTATGCCATCAAGCACAAGGCTGCTGAGTAGGACTTACTATGAGTTAGGCAGCAGCGTTTTGGATGAGCTCAAGACTGATAGAGTGAAGAGTGTAATAACGATAATGGATGGTATGGTGCTGGCAAGCACTTCTATACTTTGGAGGCCCAGTCAAGTGGCAGCTCTGCAAAGTCCAGCAGGCCCTAGCAGTACACATTTGACGTGGTCATAGAATTAATAGCACAAAAAATGGCCATCCGGCCCATCGCGTCTGCACCGGCCCTTGGAAAGACCACCCTACTTAAGCCCAAACGTCTATCCTATTCCCATAATCCAGTAACCCCACCCAGCCTTTTTGGACACTAGGGACAATTTTGCACGGCCAATCCACCTATCCTGCACATTTTCAGACTGTGGGAGGAAACTGGAGAACCTGGAGGAAACCCACACAGTCACGGGGAGAACGTGCAGATACCGCACAGACGGTGACCCAGCTGGGAATTGAACCTGCGTCCCTGGAGCAGTGAAGCACCAGTGCTAACCGCTACACTACCAAGATGCTGTTACTGCAAAGGGCACCATCTGCCTTCCTCCAATATAATGATAGGATGAAATATGCAGTTATATAAACCTCAGCTAAAATAGGGCCCAACATACTGATCCATTCAAATTGATACCTGGTTCACTAAGAGTGGATTAAGACAAGCTCCCAAACTTCTGATCAATTTAAATTCCTTACAATAAGAAAATCAGGGTTGGATTAATTGGCCTGCCAGCCACGTTTTACTCAGCAGCGGAAGGCGGCATGCTGATCATTGGCAGCAGGATTCTCTGTTCCCACTGCTGTCATTGGGAATTCTCACTGTAGCCCATCCCATGTCAACAGGAAACCCCGCGTGGAGGCGCGTTACCAACAGGAGCAGAGAATTCCGCCGCTAGCGACCGGTCAGATAATTCCAGCCCAGTTCTATTTGTTACTAGCTCCTGAATCAAAATGCTGTTTACAAGTTGATTCCTATTTTCTAATCCATTTCAGCAGAAAGTATTTTTCTCACTGGATGGACCATCAGGAGCTGCAACTGAGATCTGCAATGTACTTTGCCGCAAAATCGAACATGGCAAAAGCTGAACAGGCCAATAAAGAAAAAAAGGCGGTGGGATTCTCCGCTCGTGAGACGAAGGGATTCTCCGACCCCCCATGCTGGGTGGCAGAATCGCAGGAGGGCTGGGCGAATCACGCCACGCTGCCCTGGCACGCCCCCACGATTATCCCATCCCCCCAAAATGGCGTGTCGCATTTTGCGACAGGCCGCTCGGAGAATCGCCACTCGCCGTTTCTCACGGCGACCGGCGATTCTCCGGCCCGGATGGGCCAAGCGGCCTGCCGAACCTGACCGGTTGACGCCGGCGCCAACCACACCTGGTCACTGCCGGCATGAACAGCACGCGACCGGTGAGTGTGGGGCCTGTGGGGGGCGGAGGGAGGATCGAGCACCACGGGCGTGCTCAGCAGATGTCTGGCCCGCGATCAGTGCCCACCGATCGTCGGGCCGGCGTCTCTAAAAGACGCACTCTTTTCCCTCCGCCGCCCCGCAAGATCAAGCCGTCATGTCTTGCGGGGCAGCAGAGGGGCTGACGTCACTTCGGCGCCGGCGGCCGCGTCATTCACGGCGCGCCGCTTTGACGCAAGTGTCATGGCCCGGCGCACGGAATTCATGCGCCGCCGCTCCTCGCCCCCTATTCTCCCCCCCCGGGGGCCTAGGAGCGGCGGCGCATGAATTCCGTGCGCCGGGCCATGACGCTTGCGTCAAAGCGGCGCGCCGGTCGGCTGTTTGTCTCCCTTTGGGAGAATTGCGCCATAAGTGTTGACACCGGAGCAGGATTTGTGGATTTCTACGACAAAAAAACTGCCGCTGCACCTGGACCAATTCACCGATCGGTAGGGGGTCAGCACCGGCGCCATGTGGAACACAATCGATCCCAATGAGAAACGGTACCGGATTTGCCGTGCTTGAGATTGACACTTGGGAGGCTGACAAGCTGCAGCCGCATATACTTCACTCCACACACACACACTCAGCCCAGCTAACATGATGGCACTGGTTGTGCTGGAGCGTCCCCATCCTATTAATGGGCTGGCTGGGTCCAGAGTGCACCTCGGGTGGCCTGGGGGGTCACCCGTATGACCCGTGGTGCTAAGTGCATAGTGGACAATCAGCAGCATGTACAGCTGCATGGCTGCCTTGCAGGCTGCAGCAATGGTGTTCCATACCTGTCCACCCCAACCCTACACCTCATCTCAGAGCCATTCCCCTCTAAACGCCCTCCGCCAGTGGCACAATGTTCAGCACACTATGCCGACATTGGACACTTTCCCTACCCACTCTCTCCCTCAGCAGCCACGGCACCTGTTTCACGATATTTGAAAGCACAAGTGAACCCCGTCATTGGGAATTTCCCCCAGGGGAGGTGGAGAGTCGTAGAGGCCCCGGAGAATACTGGGTCAGGCCCACTAATGATGTGCAAACGCTGTTTACTGTACGCGCGGAATAGAATGTATTGGTGACACTCTCGAGTTCACGATTTGGCGTGAACCCGGTGTCAAAACCAATTTTCCGCCCGATCGTGTTTCTGCTGTCAGCCGACGGAGAATCCTGCCCAGGGACTTTCATATCAATAATGCCTTTCATGATCTCAGAATATCCCACTTTATAGCCAAAAAGGAGTGCTTAAAGTGTAAGAAAGGTAGTAGCCAATTTGCAAACAGACAGCTCGCAAAAGCAGCAATGACCAGGTCATCTCTTTCCTTTCAGTGATATTGATTGAAGGATAAATATTGGTCAGGAAAGTGGAGAGGTGCTCTTCTTCACAATCGCTACTCAAGTTAGAGTGGTGCTTAATTCAAGTTTTATCTCCAAGCATTCAGTTGTTAAAATGTAGGAATTAGGAAAGAGATAAGATGACTGGGACCACTAGATAATGGGATTAAAGGGCAAAGACAGCATTTATGAATTAGGACTGGTTATCAGTCGAAGCTGGGGAAGACTGCAAATGGAATTCAGGCACATGGCCTTGTCATGGAAGAGTGGAGAAAGGTTAAGGATATGAAACAAAGTTAGTTAGGTCGGCAGAGTTTTCTGATGCATGGGTACAACATTCTTCTGTGAAAAATGATGCAGAATCAGAGACAAAGTTCAGTCTTTCAGGTGCATGTAGTCTTATTAATAGAGTGCTACGTTCCCAAGCAGAAGGTCTGAGTTCAAATTACACTATTGTCTGACATTCAATCTTGTCCGGCTTCAATGGTGGGTTCTCTTGGTTCTCAGCCAATAAATTGTGCAGTGAATAAAACATTGCCTGTTTGCCGATAATAGATTTACACTGACAGGAAGCCACAGTGAAGTTTACAGCTCAAACCATCCTCCTCTACTTGTGCTGATGAAGAAAGGCAGAATATATTAATGGGCCAGTAATCAGAAAGAATACAGAACCTAAAATATTTTAATTAAAGTATTACGATCACCGACCAGATCCCAACAGTGGCTCAGATTCTGGACAGGAACAGCCAGTGAGGAAAGGATACCTCACTCCAGAAGTCATTTCACGCAAAATAGTGATATTGTATATTAAAACAAACCTTATTACTGATACAATATAAAAATATCTTTAACCTCACACAAGAAAATAACTTACAATTACCCCTTAAACAATGCTAATCCGCACAGTGCCACAATAACCCTCAACTGCTATCTTTCCTTTTACTCAATCAACAGAACCATCTCAGATATCAATACACTTTTAAATACAGTTCGATAACCCAGGCACATTTGCTTAAGGGATATTATTTGATACTGTTTTAAGAGACAGACCTGAATCCTGTCAGAACAATGCAGGATTTCTAGCTGAAGTCTTCAGGAACTGTCGTCAACTGAACAATCTCTGCTTCTCTGCTAAAATGCCTCGCTCCTTCCATTAGTGGCATAATCTTACTAACCGAACACAAAGGTCTTTAATTAAATGGTCCACAGGAAGCCTTTTAAATCTGAACAAAAACCCAATACCCCAAGCTTTTATGATGCGTTAATTGCACCTCTGACTCCCCAAAAAAGCCTACCTGTCTTGCAACCCAGGATTGTTAAAAACACCACTACAGCAGTCATACACACACTAACTCAGGCTTTTAACCTTTACTGCACCAAACACATTTTTACGTAATCTCTGAAATTGCTACATTCGCCACAAAAGCCCTTGTAAAAGTCACTTTAATTTAAGTCACCAGCCACTTGCTGAATGATTGATGTTGCGAATTTCGCCTACATGTATCAGAGGGAGTTAATCACATGGAGCACCACACCGCATTCTCCCAATACTGATCCACTCTCTAGATGCATGACCCACACAAAACCAATCAGAAGGTAATCTGACGCTTAGATATCTGGACTGAGGGCAGCACGGTGGCCTAGTGGTTAGCACAGCTGCCTCACGGCGCTGAGGTCCCAGGTTCGATCCCGGCTCTGGTTCACTGTTCGTGTGGAGTTTGCACATTCTCCCCGTGTCTGCGTGGGTTTCGCCCCCACAACCCAAAATAAAATGTGCAGAGTAGGTGGATTGGTCACACTAAATTGCCCCTTAATTGGAAAAAATAATTGGGTAATCTAAATTTATAAAAAAAAAAATTTTTTTTTTTAAAGATATCTGGACTGTAATTCTCTGGCCGTTCATATTCTCTGTTCCTGCCGGCAATGCACCCCAGCCCTGCAGGTGTCTCAGCAGTATGGAGTGGCTTCAATGGCAAATCCCATTGACAGTAGCGGGAAGAGAAAATCCCACTACCAACGAACAGCGCACCATGGCGAAACATATGGTTACTACTGCCCCCTTCAGGTCTCGTTGAGTTCATAGGTTCAGAAGATCTGGGCCTCTTGGCCCCTCCATATCTCATTCACATTAATGTCGGAGGAGTTGTGGGTTCTGTCACTGCAGCTAAACTTTGCTGATCTGGAGGTTGATCTGACACCTGGGTATCTTTTAATTCTCTTTTCCCATTCCTTGATATTGAACTGCTCTTTGCAATTCGGCAGTTGCGGTGATGGTGATTATTGCTCCAACCTGTTTCTTGTGGAGTGGGTGATCATTGTGCTCATCTCCATGTCATTTTTCGTCTTCTTCTTTCATCATGTGGGTCATTGCAATATCCTCAGTGACAGAAGATGTGATTCCTGTTATGAGAATGTGGTTTCATTAAGCTCACCTTTAGCTTTGGCTGTGTGGTATGCTGTCAGCTCCGGCTTAGTTCCAGCACAATCTGTCTCATAATTTATCCTGGGCTTCTTATGGGTGCATTGCCGGCAGCTGCTCTTTCACCCTGCCTGCAATGGGGAGCTGTTGGCTCAGATTGGCTATCAGCTCTCAGTAAGTAGGATTTCTGCCCCTGGGGGCCTCAATCCCAGGGAAGGCCCGAAGGTGACCTCTGAAGTCCCCGATAGGCTGTTAAGCCTTCCCCAAAGGAGGAGGTTCATGGCTCTTGTTGGCTGGAGAGCCGACAAGCAAGATCCCGTCACCTAGATTAAATTCCCCCTACGGAGTCATTACACGAACTAAAGGAGGTCATTCAGCCCATAAAATCCATGCTGGATTAATTAATAATGAGGGTGGGTTGACACGTTTGCATTGTTGAATGGATAGGTTGTGGTAGTAACCATTGCTGTATATATTAGGGTATGTATGGTAAGGCCCTGTACTACAGGTATGGGGATAGTCCCTGCCTGCTGACTCCGCCCAGTAGGCAGAGTATAAATATGTGTGCTCCCCGTACAGCAGCCATTTCGCCAGCTGCTGTACGAGGCCACACATCTTAGTGTAATAAAGCCTCAGTTGTATTCAACTCTCATCTTTGTGCAATTGATCGTGCATCATAGGTCTTACTGTCCCAGCTGCCCACCTCAACATCTAGAGTATATTGTCAAACCTAATTTTCCAGCTTACAATGTGGCCGATACTTCAAAAGTACTTCATTAGCTTTAAAGTGCTTCACTGTGTCCCCAGGTCACAATATAGTTCACATTATATCCATGTAAATTCTTTCTTTCTTGAGGGGGCAAGCTAATTAGAAAGATAAGAAAGTAAGCTAAAAGACAAGCTGGTGTTCCTGCTTCCTTATAAAATAGAATGCCAGACAATGGGATGTAATTCTATGCCCCTTCATTTCACTTACTCGGCCCTATCTCATAATTCTGTTACACAGCAGGGGCGTCATCCAAGATTGCACAAATCGGATTTTTTTTAAGAGGAAATTGTAAATGGGATTCATTCCATTGCAGTGAGATGATTATTAATATATGTGAAGAGGTTTCTGACTTTGTGAGATGCTGATCTTATTGGCGTTAACCTTCAGTAGGCCCAAGTGCACAATAAATAGAATAAACCAGGGGTTTGATTTTCTAACCTGCAGAGTAAGCATTAAGTGAGAGTTAATTCTTGCCTCCTGTTTTATGGCGTGCTTTGCAGGGACCCGCGAGGTATCGTTTCTGATTGATGCTGTCCCCAGTTGAACGCTTATTGTGTTTGTACAAAACCCTTCCCTGCACTTTTCTCCAACACAGGCACTAACCCACCGATTTTAAACAGGTAATGCTGTTGCAAAAAGGCCCAGAAAAAACAATTTCATATCAGCATGATGAATGTTTGTATGAGACCAGCACTTGGTGAAAATCACACCTTCACAAGATTACTCGCCGTGAGAGAAGAAAGGTATGCCCTGAATTTATAGTGCATCTTTCACAGCCTCAGGGCATCTCAAAGAGCATTACAATCAATGAATTAGTTTTGAGGCGTAGTGGCTTTGTAATGTAGAAAGTCCAGCGGCCTATTTATAATCCACAAGCCGCAAACGGGATTAATGAGCCTTTAGTCCAATTTTAGTGAGGCCGATTCAGAGATAAACATTGGTCAGGAGACCCACAGTGCTGAACTACTCGTCTTCAGAATTATGCCATGGAATCCTTTGCATGCAGCTAAGAGAGAAATCAGTTTAACATCTCCTCCAAAGGCAGCATTTCTGACAGTGCAGCCCCCGTACTGAAGTGCCAACCTGGATTATGTGCTCACGTCCCTGGGGTGAGGTTTAACCCAGGTGAGGGGCCAGTCTTGGACGGGTGGCTGACAACTATCCATTCTTGGAGCTCGAATAGTCAATTAGTCCAAGGCTGATCTGTCGCTCAGCTCAGTCTACTTGCCTTGGCTCCATAACCTTTAACATCCTGACCTAACAAAAATCCATCAATCTCCAATTGGAGATTTTCAATTGACTCACGGCCTCAAAGGAGAGAGGGAGAGAATTCCAGATTTCCAAAACTATGTGAGAAGAAATGCTTCCTGACATCGCCCCTGAATGGCCCAAATCCAGTTTTAAGATGATGTCCCCTTGTTCCATGATCCCCAACCAGAGGAAATAAATTCTATCTCCCAGGTCAAATCCTTTAACCGCCTTAGACCTGTGGCTAAACCACTCTTATCTTTTATAGGCAAGGGCATACTAATTTGTGCAACAGATCTTCATAATAAAATGCTTTTTATCTCAGCATCATTTAACACCAAATGTATTAAAATTTACACACAAGTGAATGACCAATCAGAAAAGGCCTGTAATAATGACACTAAAATACCCATTAACCCCATTCATAGATGTGTAAGTAAAGTAATTCATTCTCACAAGTGTCATTTTGGTGTGTGAATTAAAACACATCGCTTCACCGATGAAGACCCTCAATTATGTACAAACTTTGTCAGTTAACATCATACTACTTAACACTCCGTTCCACTGCACCAGTTCTCATGCACAGAACCAACAAAACCCAGACAAGTACATAGAGATGGTCCAAGCTGTGCACTGAATTGGGAGAGAGGGCTGTAACCACAATTGTGCCTGGTTACCACACGCCACAGTCAAGTGGTAAGGTTCATTCTATCCTCTCCTGTCACAATAACTTCTTACAGCTGTCTGTTAGCTTTGACAAAGAGTCATCGGACTCGAAACGTTAGCTCTTTTCTCTCCCTACAGATGCTGCCAGACTTGCTGAGATTTTCCAGCATTTCCTCTTTCGTTTCTTACAGTTCATCCTTTTTCAATGGTTTGAGAAAACAGAAGGATGCTTCTTTTGAACGTTGGGCAGGTCAGCACCTTGAAAGCGAGCAGGGAAACTCAGTCAGAGTTCTATAATGGATTGCCATGTGGGTTTGAGAGGGATGGTGGTGAAATCTCTCTTTGCGCAATAGAACATTGATTAGAACCACATCCATAAGGCACACAAGTGCCCAAATGAATCATCAATTTGTAACATGTTTCCAACGTTGAAACGCAAGACGCGCTAAGTGTTGAAACAACTTTGATCGTTTCAGCAGGGTAAATGGTGCATGTAAGTGACACACTAGCAGGGTTACTAATAGCAAAGAACAGGTGGTTTAATTCAAATATGCATTTGTGTTGTAATCAAAAAGGATTGAGTTTGAAGGAGGAGACCAAACTTCTTGGAGACAATTACAGCAACAGGGTAGGCAGGTTCTGGTACTGGCAATTTAGAATACTTAATAGGATTCTCCTGTGGAATTAGAAAGGAATGATTAATGACCATCCTTCTCAATGCAGCACAGGGAATGACCTAAAAATGGGCAGCAAAATCAATGCCTTTTAATGGAAATATCCCCAAGAGTCGACTAAATGTATCAAGATTTAAATGTTTAATGTTATATATATAGCTCGAATGTTTAATTTTGAACTCTCTCAGATCTCAGGTTCCTCAAAAAAAAAACAGTCCCAATAGTAAAGTGTTTACCTAATTTTCAATTAAAGAAAGCCTGACATTTATATGGTGCCTTGCACGACTGTACAATACCCCAGGACATACTGTATTTACAGTGTGCACCATCTAGTTGCATTCGGACAATGATGTTCACAATCTCGGGATGTCCCATAGTGCTTAACAGCCTCAAGTACCTTTGAAGTGTAGTCGCTATTGTAATACAGGAAACTGCCAATTTATACACAGGAAACTCCCACCAACAGCAATGTAGCCAGGAGCAGTTTTACTGAGGTTGTCTAAGGAACAAATATTGGCGAGGACACCAAGGAAGATTTCTCTACTCTTCTTCAAAACAGTATCTTGGTGTTTTCAGACAGATGAGACCTCGGTTTAGCAGTGTAGCACCCCCTCAGAACTGGACAGAATGGCAACCTCAATTATGTGCTCTAATCTCTGGAGTTAATATCTGGGCTTAAATAATACAGCGGCTGATACCTTTTTTTATTCTTTCATGGGGTGTGAGCATCATTGCCGAAGCCAGCATTTATTGCCCATCCCCAACTACCCTTGAGAAAGTGGTGGTGAGTCACCTTCTTGAACTGCTGCAGCCCATGTGCTGTAGGAACACCCACTGTGCTCTAAGGGAGGGAGTTTCAGCATTTTGACGTAGTGATGGTGAAGAAACAGTGTTATAGTTCTAAGTCAAGATAGCGTGTGACTTGGAGGGAAACCTGCAGGTATTCCCAGATAACTGCTGTCGTTGTCCTTCTCGGTGGTGGAGGTTGCAAGTTTAGAACGTGCTGTCAAAAGAGCCTTGGTGAGTTCCTGCAGTGCATCTTGTAGATGATACACACTCCTCCGTTGGTAGAGTGGGTGAATATTTAATGTGGTGGATGGGGTCCCAATCAAGCTGGCTGCTTTGTCCTGGATGGTGTCAAGCTTCTTGAGTGTTTTTCGAGCTGTACCATCCAGGCAAGTGGAGAGTATTCAATCACACTCCTGACTTGTGCCTTGTCGATGGTGGATCAGCGTTGGGCAGTCAGGAGGTGAGTTACTCTGCACAGAACTCCCAGCTTTTGACCTCTTCTTGTAGCTACAATATTTATGTGGTTAGTACAGTTAAGTTTTTGGTCAATGGTAACCTGCAGGTTGTTGATAGTGGGAGATGGTAATGCCACTGATTGTCAAAGGGAGAGGATTATTGCTTGTTGGAGATGGTCATTGCCTGGTACCTTTTCCTATGTTTGCAGGAGCAGCAGAGGTGAAAGCGGTTTTGAAAGTACACTTTGGAAGCTGTTAATTCATCCTCTGATTCTCCATTTTTTTATATCCAATATCCAATTGGGAATTCTGAAAAATGTCTTTCTCTAGAGAGTGATGAGAATGTGGAACTCACTGCCACGCGAGGTTATTGAGATGAATTATATAAACACATGATGGGGAAAGAGGTAGAAGGTTAAGCTGATGAAGTACCTTGAACACGGGAGGCTTACATGGAGCACGGATACAGGCTGGGGTTTTCCAGCCCCGTCTTGGCAGTACACACAAGGAGATTGGGCAGCCCAGCCAAAAGTCCATTACGTTTCGGCGGAACCGGGCAATCCTATCGGCGCGCGGGGCCAGAAAATCACACCCACAGGTATGAGCCAAGTTAAGTTGAAAGGCCTATTCCTGTGTTGCAAGCACCATGCAATTCAACATATAGTAGAGGCCTGTGATGGTAAGTGCTGAAAGTATTTGTGTGCAACCTCCTGGTTCCATAAGAATACTGCAAGCCACTATTGACATGGGCTACTCACCAGCTCCCCCCTGCAGATCTATGATTGCAACATTTCTCCGCAGAAGCCACTACAAGCCCTCCTCTAACCTCAGACCTTCTGGCCCAGAGATGCACTGGCTGCTACTTCAGGCTGTACATTCATGTTAATGAGACCCAGTCCTCCGAATAATCCTACCTCCATTTGTTGGCCACCTGGCAGCTACAATCTAACTCCAGTGGTGCGGAAGAGATGAAGATCCAGGACTGGATTTATTTGGTGAAACTTAAGCAGCTTGCAACGGTTTATCAGAATGCTTCATTTCGCAATGTTCCCAGCCACTTACTTCACCCGTTCAAAACATTGCCACTACTTTCAGCAACGGCTGGAATGCACTGAGCTGGAACTTTGATACAGGATTGTCACATCTGCCTTGACGCATTCCCAAGGTAGATCACCTAATCTCCTGCCTCCAACCCTGCCGCCTAGGCAAAAAAACATTTTCCCATCTCCAACATTTTACTGCAGTAAAAGTTCAAACAAGATACAATAAACAATTTGTTGTTAATGTTCAAATGATTTGTCTCCTTGCTTGCTGACAGAGATGTCCAGGAGAATAACCTTTAATTGTTGGAGATTTCTAGGCTACCTTGGGGAAGGTGAGCAACTCTATCCCATGATATCATCAAATATGTGCCACACCCCAGCTCCGTTATTGTCTTGTTCAATGGATGTTACTTAGTTTTGGGATGCGTATTTTTAACTACGTAATGAGGGGAGTGCGTCAGTTCTTTTTCCCAATCTGCTGGAATCTTGAAGATTTTGACATGTAGTGTGTGTTGTACAGGACACCTGTTGTTGTAATTATACTTATTGGACAACAAACTAAGGGGGAGTTTACAGGTTAAATGTTTCATTGCCAAAAGAAGAAAACTGCAGTTTACTAGGAGTCACCGCTCACTGTTGCTGCATTTGAAGATTAGGGTTTTCAATCATCTGAGATTGTCCCGGAGTCTCCAAATTAATCTCTTCGACAAGCTAGGGAAAAAGACCATAGGTAGCATGAAAATAAATGTTTTCTCATTTTCTTTACAATCTTTCGTTTCTTTACAGAATCACAGAATGTTTATGAGCTCAGAAGGAGGCCATTCGGCCCATCGTATGTACGCTGACTCTTCGAAGGAGCAATTTATTTTGTGCCACACACCAGCTTTCTCCCCAAAGCCCTGCACATTCTCCGATTTCAGACAGTAATCCAGTTCCCTCTTGAAGGCCTTGTTTGAACCTACCTCCAACACACTCTCAGGCGGCGCATTCCAGATCCCAACTGCTCACCTCATGAAGAATTTTTTCCTCATGTCCTCATTTGCCAATTACCGTAAGTCTCTGCCCTCTTGTTCTCAGCCCCTCCACCAATGGGAATAGCTTTTCCCAACCTATCCTGGCCAAATCTCACATGATCTTGAACACCTCAAGCAAATTCCCTCTCAACCTTCTCTTCTCCAAGGAAAACACGTCCAACTTCTCCAATCCATCTATGTAACTGAAGATCTTCATCGCTGGAAACATTTTCATGAATCTTTTCTGCATTATTTCCAATGCCTTCACATCCTTCCCGAAGCATGGTGCCCAGAACTGGACACAACACTCCGGTTAAGACTGAGCCAGTGTTCCACATAAATTTAATACAATTTATTTGCTTTTGTACTCTATCCCCCTATTGATAAAGATGGGGATGCTGTACACTTTCTTAACTGCCAACTTCAATGGCTAATGCACACTTGCACCCAGGACCCTTTACTTCTGTAATAAAAGCAAAATACTGCGGATGGGAAATGTGAAATAAAAACAAAATGCTGGAAAAACTCAGCAGGTCTGGCAGCATCTATGGAGAGAGAAAGAGTTACCGTTGAGTCCAATTTGACTCTCCCTCACTCCTGTATCCACAGTATAATTATACCCGTCATTCCCTGTTCTTCCTGCTGCATCTCATCACCTCATACTCATTTGCATTAAATTCCATCTGCCACCTGTCCACCCATTCCACAAACTTGTCAATGGGCGGAATTTCGGTGGGGCCTGCAACTGTGGCAAGCCTTTCAAAAGCCCTTTGACTTTAGCTGGCAAGAACAGAAAATCCCGCTGGTCGGATGGGCTATATAATTCCGCTCTATGTTCTTCTGAGGGGAATAGTGTCACGAGCCAAGTGCAGTAACAAAATTGAAGCAGCTGCTAAGGAGTGGTGTCAGTAAGCACTCCTTCACAGAAGAGGTATTGGAAATCTGGATTTCTCCAGGAAAGTTTAATGTGAGAATTACTGAACTCAGTACCTCAACAGCTGAGAACTCAGCCTTCAATGTGGCCCATTAGAAACTGAGAATACACAAAAGGCTAGAATGTGAGGAGCGCAGCGACCCTGGAGAGTTGTGGGGTTGGAGGAGATTACAGATGTGGTAAGGGGTGAGGCCACGGAGGGGATTTGAAAACAAGGTTGAGAATGTTCATTCTTAGACTGACGATGGAGAGAGGATGGGTTGGACAGAGAAATCTGCACCATTTGGCTAAAAACTGCATTTCCAGCCTCTGAAAACACTTCCTGTAGATCACTTAATTCTTTGAACCCTCCTCCCATTACCACCAAGCAGCGGTCATACACCAGGGAAGGACTCATCTCTCACTGGAATGATGGAAGGTTATATGCTGTCCATTGAACTAGTTCAATGATGTGGAAAGTACATTGTGAACTGCAGTCCCAGTACAGTACTGGGGGAATGCTGTGCTGTTGGAGGTTCTGCCTTTGATAACATTCCAGTCATTAATGGAGGACAGCAAAGATTCCACAGAATTTCCAGAAGAACATCAGGGGATTACTCCCAGTATCCTGGCCACTATTTATCCCATGACCAAAATCAACAGAAACATATTATCAAGTAATTATTACATTGTGCAGTCTTGCTGTGCGTAAACTGCCTATCGTGTTTCCTTATATCTGCAACCACTCTTCTACAATACTTCATTGGCTGTAGAGAGCTTGGTGTAAATGTGTCAGGCTCTAAATAAATGCACAACTCTATTCACTGACACTTGCATTTCTATTTGCATGCAGTTACTGTTTAAAGTATCACTTCACAGTCACTCCTTATGTGAATGCATTTATAGCAATCACGTAATAATTTCTCAAAAGACCGGTTCGGTGGTAAATTACCAGGAAATGAAAAATGAAATGAAAATCGCTTATTGTCACGAGTAGGCTTCAATGAAGTTACTGGGAAAAGCCCCTAGTCGCTACATTCCGGCGCCTGTTCGGGGAGGCTGGTACGGGAAGCCAGGGAGCCAGCAATAGACACTTGTAATATGCACTATCTTCAATATTCACGCCATTTACCACGAGAAGGTTTGGAAACAAACCGAATAATAATAATAATAACTGTTGCAAACTGTTAATCTTGTCACTTATGGTAGCAGACTGTGCAGTTTCTTTCTAATTACAGTCAAAAAATTAATGGTCTGTAGTTGCGTGGCAGTCAGGTGAAACCAGATTCTTCTGTTTAAGCCATTTAAATTTTAACTCTAAAAATTCAAATTGCTTGAACAGTAGGACAGACAATGATCGGATCCTATGTTTCTATTTAGTTCAATGGCAACACGAGCTGTAATTCTGACTGTGCATGAACAAAACTCTCCCTCTGCTCCTCCCCTGGATATAATACAAGAAAGACATTGTGGGAGTAGTGGGTTTCCTTCAGTGATGCTTTGTTACGATCAGTCATTATTAACCAGGGTCCAACAGGCACTGGGCCAACATTTTATCTTTGTCTCAGGAATCCTGATAAAAACGTCAATTCCGAGCAACTAAATATTATTTGCCTGAGTTACATGATCCCTATTTATTAACGGCTGGAAATAAAACTGATTAAATCTAAAACTCCCAGCCATAAATATGACAGACACTAATAAATCCAATCGGATATTCAGCAGTAACGTCTCTAGACAGAGGGTGGCGAGGAAGTGGAACTTGCCAGCACTAAGGGGTGAATTTTGTACCCATCAGGCATGCGCAAAGGGCAATTTCACTCCGATTGGCCAATTAACAGGCTACCAGTGTGAAACACATGCTGAGAATGGCACAGTGCTGCTAAGGGGATTGGTAAGGGGGCAGAACCAAGGCAAGAGAGGGTGTGGGCTCCCGCAAGGTGAGAGAGCGGCTATGAAGCTACCTCAGGAAGCTGCAGATCTCAACAAGCTAAATCCCACAGAAAAATCTCAGCTGACTGTTTCTAGGCAGCACATTCAAACACCTGGCAGCCGAACTGAGAAAACCTCAGTGCTGGTTACTTTTTCAAATTTAATTTCAATCCTGACATTTCAACCCGCCCAGAATCGAGGTTTTAGCTAAAACGTAAAGGCCGTTTGCAATTGTGCCCACTGCCAACCGTAAAAGGAGACCGGTCACGTAAAATCAATTCCGATTGACTACTTAATGGGCTTAATTTCCCACTTAATTGCCAAGGGAGGGGGCGGTGTGCTTCCAAATCCAGCATGTGCCTGCCGGCTGAAGTATCGAGCGATGACATTGGGACACACACCCAACCTCTTCACATGAAGTCTCACGCACTTCCAGGTCGGGTGCACGCAAGCCCCAGCAACATAAAAGTCTGGCCTAGAGGTTGTTAAGCCCTGAAGGGCTAAAAATGGAAGTGGGCAGGCTTCTAAGTCAGAGCTGGCTTGTTTGCTGGCTTTCCAGCACCTCTTTCCCAAACACTTAAGTCATTCGAGCTTGGCCTTTTGAACCATAGAATCCCTACAATGCAGAAAGAGACCATTCGGCCCATCGGGTCTGCACCAACCCTCTGAAAGAGCATGTTACCTAGGTCCACTCCCCCACAACCCTGTAACCCATCTAGATTTTGTTCACTAGGGGGCAATTTAGCATGGCCAATCCACCTGACCCGCACACCTTGGACTGTGGGAGGAACTGGAGCACCCGGAGGAAACCCACATTGACTCGGGGGCAAAAATATAAACTCCACACAGACAGTCACCCAAGACTGGAATTGAAGACGGTCCTGGGACTCTGATCCCTGCTAACCATTGTGCCAATGTGGTCAGGGGGTGATGACAGGAAATACTTCACAGGAAAACTGGAATCGCTCCTACATCAACTGAAAATTCCAAAACTGAGCTGGACAGACTTTCACTAAGTAATAATATGAAAGGTCATGTAACAAAAGGCCGGTAGAAGGTGTTAAGGTAGAAGTCAGCCACAATTTATTTTTATTTATTTATTTCAATTTAGAGTACCCAAATCTTTTTTTCCAATTAAGGGGCAATTTAGCATGGCCAATCTACCTACCCTGCACACCTTTGACTTGTGGGGGTGAGACCCACGCAAACACAGGGAGAATGTACAAACTCCACACGGACAGTGACCCGGGGCCGGGATCGAACCAAATCAGCCACAATTTAACTGACTGGCAGAACAGGCTTGAAGGACTGCATGGCATCCGCCTCATCCTACATCCCAAAATCAAACTTGGTTTCTATGAAATGGTTCAAGTTTGAGGACAAAAAAAACACGACATTGCACGAGAAGGAAGCTTTGCAAAATAATGTCAAGCTTCTCTCTGAATGATGAGTGGAGAACCTTCTCATACATGTTCTGATTTGTACAGAACGCATGCCTCAACTCTTTAAACTAATAACTGATCAAATCTGCCTCTTATCAATAATTCAGTCTTGCAGCAGTGTGACATCTGATCCCTGATCCCCAGTGGGTGACCTGCTCTTTATCCACAAATTCCACTTTTCAACACTCCATCGGCGGACAATTGAAAGTTAATTAGTTGACAGTTGCTTGATCAGCACTGTCTTGTCCATAATTAAGTTTTGTGTTTCCAAACCGCGAACGAGGGCTGTCAGCTTTTCCAGGCAGTCGCACTGAGGGAGGACAAGTTCCCAAGGTTCTCATGTGTCACTTTTGGATGTGGATGTGCCATAACTTTCAACTTCCATTGTTAACCAGTCGCATACCTTTCTGCAACTGTTTTCTTTCATTCACTCTTAATAAACCGCCAGAAATCACAATGTTCTCTGCTCTAAAGCTGTACAAACTGTTGCAATGATCTGGATTATGTTCAAAATTGATCAGGGTCTTTAAGATTGTGAAAATATTTGAGGGTAGAGACAGAGGAAACATTTCCACCTCTGCGTAGTAAGATAACCGCCAGCGATTATCGCCCATCCCACTTGTCCTTGAGAAGGTAGTGGTGAGCTGCCTTCTTGAACTGCTTCAGTCCATGTTGTGCAGGTACACCCACAGGTGCTGTTAGGGAGGGAGTCTCAGGATTTTGTCCCAGTGACAGTGAAGGAATGGCGATATATTTCCAAGTCAGGGTGGTGTGTGTCTTGGGAGGGGAACTTGCAGGTGGTGGTGCTTCCATGTATCTGCTGCCCTTGTCCTTCTAGGTGGAAGAGGTCACAGGTTTGTAACGTGCTGTCGAAGAAGCTTTGGCAAGTTGCTGCAGTGCATCTTGTAGATGGTACACACTGCTGCCACTGTGTGTTGGTGGTAGAGGGGATGAATGTTTACGGTGGTAGCTTCATCGGGAGTCAATGTTGAGGATGCCCAAGGCCACTCCTGACTTAATACCACTTGCCACCACCTCTGGTGGGTCTGTCATACTATTGGGTCTGGACGTACCCAGGGATGGTGTTGCAAGTATTTAACACATTGGCTGAATAGTATTATTCTGTGAGGACGTTTTTGTCAGAGTTCTACAGGATGAGCCTGTGGGACAGCACAAGTCCCCACATGCTTATGTAAATGACTTTCCAGGGTTAACTGTGCCTTTGCCTTGTCTGCTGTTTCAGTTTGTGCAGGGTGGTCCATCCTGTTTTATCCTTATTCAATTTTTCTGTAATGGTTTGAAACAACTGAGTACCTTGCAAGGCCCTTTTAGAAGTTGATTAAGAGCCAACAATAGTCATGTGGATCTGGAGTCACATGTAGATCAGACAGAGAAACTGCAGCAGATTTCCTTCCCTGAAGGATATTAGTGAACCAGATAATCCAGTACATTCATCATCATTGTTACTGGGATGGCGGGACTGTCATATGAGGAGAGACTAAATCGGTTAGGATTATATTCATTGGAGTTTAGAAGAGTGAGAGGGGATCCATTAAAAACTTATAAAATTCTAACAGGATTAGACAGCGTCGATTCAGAAATTATGTTCCCTATGATGGGGGAGTCCAGAACTAGGGGCCATAGTTTGAAGATAAGGTGTTAACCTTTCAGGACTGAAGTGAGGAGAAGTTTCTTCACCCAGAGAGATGTGAATCTGGGCAATTCACTACCACAGAAAGTAGTTGAGGCCAAAACATTGCGTAATTTCAAGAAGGAATTAGATATCGCTCTTGGGGCTGAAAGGATCAAGGGATATGGGGGGAGGCGGGATCAGGGTATTGAACTTGATTATCGCTATGGTCATAATGAATGGCAGAGCAGGCACGAGGGGCCGAATGGCCTCCTCCTGCTTATATTTTCTAAGCATGTTTCTCAAAAACAGCTTCTTCCCCACTGTCACCAGACTCCTAAATGACCCTCTTATGGACTGTCCTCATTAACACTACACCCATGTCTGCTTCATCCGATGCCAATGCTTATGTAGTACATTGTATATATTGCGTTGCCCTATTATGTATTCTCATGTATTTTCTTGAATTCTGTTCAATTCCCTTTTCTTCCCATGTACTGAATGATCTGTTGAGCTGCTTGCAGAAAAATACTTTTCACTGTACCTCGGTACACGTGACAATAAACAAATCCAATCCAATCCAATCTAACATAATTACAAATCTCAAAACTGAAGGAAAATGACGGAGGTCAGGGAGCTACCTATCACCAATAACAGTCAGCTCCTGGGCCCTATTAACGAGCATATGATTATTATTAATGATCTCAGAGGGTTGTAGGTGGAGGAGGTTAGAGAGACCTCAGAGGGTTTAGGGCTGTAGGAGGTTAGAGAGATCTCAGACATTGTAAGTGAAGGAGATTAGAGAGACCTAAGAGGGTTGTAGGTGGAGGAGGAGAGAGAGAGTCAGAGGATTGTAGATGGAGGAAGTTAGAGAGATCTCAGTGGGGGTGGTTAGAGAGACCTCAAAGGGTTGTAAGTGGAGGTTAGAGAGTCCTCAGAGGGTTGTAGGTCGAGGAGGTTAGAGAGTCATCTGAGGGTTATAGGTAAAGGAGGATAGAGACAGTCAGAGGGTTGTAGGTGAAAGAGGTTATAGATAGCAGAGGGTTGTAGGTGGAGGAGGTTATGGAGACCTCAGAAGGTTGTAGGTGAAGGAGGTTACAAAGGTCTCATAGGGTTGTAGGTGGAGGAAGTTACAGAGATTTCAGTGTTGTAGGTGAAGGAGGTTAGAGAGAACTCAGATGGTTGTCGGTGGAGGAGGTTATAGATCGCAGAGGGTTGTAGGTGGAAGGAGGTTATAGAGGACTCAGAAGGTTGTAGGTGAAGGAGGTTATAGATCTCGGAGGGGTGTAGGTGGAGGAGGTTACAGAGACATCAGAGGGTTGCAGGTGACGGAGGTTGGAGACCTCAGAGGGCTTTCGGGCTAGGGGAGTATTCAGAGATCTCAGAGTGTTCTCAGGTTGGATGAGGGTACAGTGACAGTAAAGGTTTTAGAGCTGGATGGATTTGCAGAGATCTCAGAGGATGAGAGGGTTAGATGAGAATGCATATATAGGGAGGACAGTAAACCTGGCAACATCAACAAACTTGCCATTTCTTTTACAAAATCTTTTTATTACTCAAACATCCTTTAAAGTACAAGAGCTAATCTCAGCTGGTGATCCCAAAAAGCTGAATGCAGTGGCCCCCTCTAATAGCAGGTTTGCATTCAATGATAAGGGTGTCTAAAACCTACACGCTGAGCTCCACAGAACAGCCTCTATTACATTAGCTGCAGGGGGCAAGATCTATTCAATCACCAGTTCTATTTTGTCTATTTAAAACAACCACATCTGCTGATATTGAAATCCATCATTTCTAGAGCTACTTAAAAACTCCGCACATATATCAAACACACTCCCAAACTGTACAGCTGTCAATTCCTATTCATTGCAAGTACGATTCAACTCCTCTATTTTCTTAAAAGCGTGACCTTTCTTTCATGCTTTTCACACTTAAAAGCATTAATCCTTCAAAAATAAATGCACCGTCCTTACAAAGCAACCATGCCTCTATTACCATGTTCAAGGGATTCATCAGCTCCTGATTGAATGTTCCTTCTAACCAGATATTCCCATTATCAGTACGCCAGCTTCTTGCTCACACTGTGCTACATACAGCCAGTTCTTCACAGTGACGAGCCAGATGGTAACCCAACCATACAGACCTGGCGACACCAGAACAAAGTTCCAATGGGTCATGACAGCTGTAAACGCTGACAGTAAATTCTTAATTTTAAAACGCTTCCAGACATTTGTGCTCTACATATGTAGAGTTTGCATTTTATTTGAAAAAAAAGTCCCAGGACATCTGCCTGATACTCGAGCTATGTATTGTAAGGCACCCAGGTAAAGAAAAAAACACCCTGGGGACTCACCACTGACTGGAAGCTTAACACTGTGGCTAAAATAGCAGGGCTAAGGCTGAGTCCTCTGTGACTTTAAAGCCCGTCAACCGTCCACCAAATCAAGAATGTGTTGGAGTAAGCACTTGAACGGGTCCAGCCACAACACTCAAAACCATCTTCATAGAATTATTCTTAGAATTTACAGTTCAGAAGGAGGCCATTCAGCCCATCGAGTCTGCACTGGCCCTTGGAAAGAGCACCCTACTTAAACCCACACATCCACCCTATCCCCGTAACTCCACCTAACCTTTTTCGACACTGAGGGCAATTTAGAATGGCCAATCCACCTAACCTTCACATCTTTGGACTGTGGGAGGAAACTGGAGCACCCGGAGGAAACCCACACAGACATGGGGAGAACGTGCAGACTCCACACAGACAGTCCCCCAAGCTGGGAATCGAAGCTGGGTTCCAGGAGTTGTGAAGCAACAGTGTTAGCCACTGTGCTACCGTGCCGCCCCCTTTTTTAATTGGCATCCCAGCACTGGATCTCATGTCCATTTCCTCCATCACCAGCAGCACATTGTGACCGCTGTATGAACAATCTATGAGGGAAACTGCAGTAACAGGAGCCCCATTGGTCTCCACAACTGAGCACAAGCAGCAGAAATCACAGGCAATAAATGTGGGCATGCAACAGCTGTGTAATAAATACTGTGCAGTGAGTGTGTGTATTTCAAAAGGTGATGGGGAAGCTTTTCTAACTAATAATTTGGGGAGAAAATTAGCAACCATTTGGTGATACGTAGACTAATGAGGGAGAGGCAGCCTGGACTCGTTGAGGGCAAAAGCCAGGAAGTTATGCAAAACCTATCTGAACACCGGATCAGTCCCAGCTGGAGTGTTGTGTCCAGCTCTGGTCCCAACACTTTCGGAAGAATTTGAAGGCTTTGGAGAGGGCACAGAAGACATTCACTGGAAAGATTCCAGAGTTGAGGGATTGCAGTTGCGTGAATTAAGTGGGGAAGCGAGGATTGTTCTCCTTACATCAAACAAAGCTAAGAGGCGATATGAATGATGTGTTTAAAATCAGTACTGGTCTAGTCACAGAAAATAAAGAGTAACAACTGCCTATGGTTGAAGGATCAATAACCCAGAGTGCATTAGATTCATGATGATAGCAAAAGGGTCAGAGGCAAGGTGAGCAAAAACAGTTTTATATAACAAGTGGATTGCATTTGGAATGCAGTGCTCGCTGTTGTGAACCGAGGATTCAATAGTAGCCTTAAAAATAGATGGAATGTGTCGCAGGCTTCAATATCATTGATCCTGAAGTGGGAGAAGGACCCAGAGCAATGTGGGTCATACAGACCAATGGAATGTCGATGCCAAATTGCTGGCCAAATTTTTGGTCTCAAGATCAGAGGGCTGTGTTCCGGGGGTGATGGGAGAAGACAAGACGGGGTTTGTTAAAGGCAGGCAGCTAACGGCCAACAAGGTGAATCCTAAATGTGAACATGATGCCCTCTGAGGGGAGGGAGGTGGAGGTAGTGATCGCTATGGACGAGGAAAAGGCCTTCGACCAGGTGGAATGGAATTATTTGTGGGAGGTCCTTGGACAGTTTGGGTTTGGGCAGGGCTTTATTGACTGGGTTCGGTTGCTATACCAGGCACCGGTGGCGAGCGTGCGGGCGAATCGGCTGAGTTCGGACTACTTTAAATTGCACCGAGGGACAAGACAAGGATGTCCTCTCTCCCCATCCTTGTTTGCCTTGGCTATAGAGCCATTGGTGATGACGCTGAGAGCATCAAAGTACTGGAAGGGGCTAGTCCGGGGAGGGGTGGAACACAGGGTCTCATTACATGCAGACGACCTACTCCTGTACATTTCTGACCCATTAAGGAGGATGGGGGAGATTATGCGGATCTTTGGGGAATTTGGCCGGTTCTTGGGGTACAAATTGAATATGGGTAAGAGCGAGGTTTTTGTGATCCAGGCGAGGGGGCAGGAGAGGAGAGTTGCTATTTAAAGTAGTGGAAGTTTTCGTTACTTGGGAATCCAGGTGACACAGGGATGGGAGCAGCTGCATAAATTAAATTTGATCCAGCTAGTTGAACAAATGAAGGAGGACTTTCGGAATTGGGACATGCTCCCGTTGTCACTGGCGGGGAGGGTACAAACCGTAAAAATGACGGACCTCCTGAGGCTTCTGTTTGTTTTCCAGTGCCTCCCTATTTTTATACCAAAGGCCTTTTTAAGCAGGTGAATGTGGTGATCTCTGGGTTTGTGTGGTCGGGTAAAACCCCGTGAGTAAAGAAAGTGCTGCTGGAGCGAAGCCGAGGGGGGTGGGCTGGCGCTGCCGAACTTTAGTAATTACTACTGGGTGGCAAAATAGCCATGATTAGGAAGTGGATAGTGGGGTGGGGGTTGGTGTGGGAGCGGGTAGAGGTGGCATCATGTAAGGGCACAAGTTTGGGGGCATTGGTAACGGCTGCCATTCTCACTGTCCCGGTACTCCACAAGCCCGGTGGTAGTGGTGGCTCTGAGAGGTTGGGGGCAGTGGAGGGAGCGTCAGTGTGGGCTCCAATTTGTGGTATTCACCGGTTTGTCCCTGGGAGGCTGGATGGGGGATTTTGGAGGTGGCAGAGAGCAGGAATTGAGAGGCTGGGGATCTATTTATTGATGGGAGCTTTCCATGTTTAGAGGATTTGGAGGAGGGGTTTGAATTGCCGGGAGGGAATGGGCTTTGTGATCTGCAGGTGAGGAATTTTATGCAAAGGCAGGTTGCGAACTTTCCGCTTCTACTGCCACAGGGGACACAGGACAAGGTAGTTTCTAAAACGAGGGTGGGGGACAGGGAGGTTTCGGATAGCTATAAAGAACTCATGGAGTGGGAAGAAACTCAGACAGGTGAGCTAAAACTTAAATAGGAAGATGAACTGGGAGGAGAGGTAGAGGCGGGCCTGTGGGAGGATGCTCTAGCAGAGCCAACACGTCCTCATCATGTGCCAGGCTTAGCCTGATACAATTCAAGGCGGTTCATCGGGCACACCTGACGGTGGCCTGAATGAGCAAGTTTTTTGGATGGAGGACAAGTGTGTGAGGTGTGCAGGAGGGCCAGCAAACCATGTCCATATGTTTTGGGCATGTTCAAAACTTAGGGGATACTGGCAGGGATTTGCGGATGTCATATCCACAGTTCTAAAAACAAGGGTGGCGCCGAGTCCAGAGGTGGCGATTTCTGGAGTGTCGGAAGATCCGGGAGTCCAGGGGGTGAGAGAGGCTGACGTTTTGGCCTTTGCCTCCTTAGTAGCCTGGAGACGGATACTACGAGCGTGGAGGGACTCGAAGCCCACAAAATCAGGGGCGGGGTTCTCTAATCCCATGGCAGAGTTTCCACACTGTCGTAAACGACGTCGCGTTTTACGACGGTGTGAACGGGCCACTGCCAGGACTAATTCTGGCCCCTACAGGCGGCCAGCATGGCGCTAGAGCAGTTCACACCACTCCAGCTGCAGATCCCGGCGCAAACTGTGCGGCGCGGGATCCACGGATGCGCAGTTGCGCCAGTGCCAATGCGCACATGAGCAGTGGCCTCCTTCAATGCGCCGGCCCCGACACAACATGACGCAGGGCTACAGGGGTCGGCGCATAGGAAAGGAGGCCCCCAGCTAGAGAGGCTGGATCAGTGGGCCCCGATCATGGGCCAGGCCACATCGGAGGCCCCCCAGGGCCGGACCCCCCCCCCCCCCCCCCCCCCCCCCCCCAATAGGCCGCCAACCGACCCTTCAACGCCGAGGTCCCGCCGGCTCAGAGCAGGTTAGAACGGCGCCGGCGGGACTTGGCTTTTCTTTTGCTCGGTATCGCGGGGGGGGGGGGGGGGGGGGGGGGGGTGTATAGTGGCCCGCGACCGGCACTGCGCCAACCACGCTGGCGCCAATGGCGCCGATTCTCCACCCTGCGGGCAATCGCGTGCCGGCAGTGGGGTGGCGTGGCCCGGCCGCAGGAATTCTCCTGCCCGGCCCAGGGCTGGGAGAATCCCGCCTCAGGTGTTTGGGTTAGTGACATGGATGGGTTTCTCCGACTTAAGAAAATTAAGTTTGCCCTGTGAGGATCAACGTTAGGGTTCGTCCAAAGGTGGCAGCCGTTTATCGACTTCTTCAGAGAAAACTAAACTGTTAGCAGATTCAATAAGGGGGTTGGGGGGGGGGGAGGTTAGGGGGTAGGGGAAGTTAGGCTATTTTGTGTTTAGAGTAGGCGGGAACAATGGAGATGGAGGGATGTGTTACACACTGAACTATGCGTACATTTGTATTTGTATTGTTTGTTATAAAATCATAAATGACTTAATAAAATGTTTTTTATGAAATAAATGGAATAAATACATCAAGAAATTTTTTTTTACAGTGTTATAGATAACTGAATTGCTCTTTCAAAGAGCTGGCATAACCTCAATGGGCTGAATGACCAAAGTCTGTCTTCTTTCTTAGAGTGTATTAAATTAAAATTGGTGAGGCTGATGAAAGGAAAATAAAATGTAAGGTGGAAGAGGTGGCCATGGTGCAAACTGAGGGTGAAAATGGGATGGGAGAGGATTGACGACTCGGAAAGAAGGAACAGTTAGGGGTGCAGAATGCATGGAAAAGGGCCGGTTGCAAAATGCACACTGTACAGTTAGTATGTGTGCACACTGTTTGCATATGGTGCAATGAATGTACATGGTATATTGAGGTGCACATACTTTGCTGTGAGTTGTGCACACTTCTGCTGTGATTGCGCATAAGGTGCAGTGACGCTCAGTGAAGCAAAGACTCTGGTGTTAGGCGCTTCCCTCCACCTTGAAGTCAGTTCAAGTCCAGACTCACTTAAGCACTGGTCGGTGTGCAAGTGCACCTAAAGTAATATTACTCTGTCAGAATATGTAATTGAGGCTCTCAGTTGGAGTCCTTTTCTCTATCGGTAAACAACATCAGGCTGAACAATGTTTGCCTGCTACATTAATCAATCCACTGCAAAACAAGAAAGCAAAGGAAATCAGGGAGACGTGCCAAAGAATACGAGACAAGACGAATAGCTGTGAAAGAATTAACAGACCACGAGAGAAGGAAACTTAATTTCTAACTGTAAAAAAAAATCAATATACATTTATGATTTTGATTGTTCCCATCCATTTTATTAATTATGATATGCTGTAGTGCATTTTCTTTATTTACTGCATTCCAACAGTGACTACAGTTCAAAGCACTTCATTGGCAGGAAAGCACTATGGGGTATCCTGAGGTTGTGAAAGGCACTGTTGGAACACAAGTCTTTCTTTTCTTTCTTTTGGAACTAAATTCTGCTAAAGGTCCTCCGGTTAAATAATTGACTGCACGTCGGCAATTGGGGAGAGGCATCTGATTCCAGTGAGGTGGTGGGGGTGGGGCGAGGGTGGGTGGGCACTGAAGCCCCGTGCTGGCGATTTTGGGGGGAGTGGCTGGCAGCCCATTACTGTCACTTTGAGATTGGGCTGCCCTTTGAAGCTAGGCCTGATGGCGTGTTTAGGCCCTGCCCCTCTCATTGCCAGTGCAAAACAAACCAGCCGCCAAAAATATTTCAAAGTGTGGGCAGATTGCTACCTGAATCGCGCAGACTCACCCGGCAGGAATCGCACATCACCTTTTGCCGGAGACCACACTCAGAAATGGTTTGGGAGAATTCCACTCCCGATCTTCACTGCTTGGCAAATCCAAGAAGAATGCAAGAACAGCAGACTCCACTCTCCATGGCCCTATTCTGACCTTATAAAAGCTTCTGTCAACCATGAAGGTTCAAAGCTGTCCGCCCTGAAAATTGTGTGACCATCCTCAGCTTACTCCTTGATGACTTGCAAGATGTGATGCTGACCAACTAACCCAATCTCAATGAAGAGTGAGGACAAACAAGGCTATGCCATTTCATCAACTCTCTTCTCCATTTACTTGGCGGCAATACTGCACCTCACCTTCAGTAAACTATCCGCATGTGTGGAGAACCTACACTGCCTTCAAAAAACAAAATAACTTCCACTTCTGTCATTGGGGTCCAGCATTCAGGTGGCATTTGTGTGCGCGCTTACTCAGACACTGAGTGTTGGGTTATTATCGACTCCTTCTCTGAAGCAAAGCAGAAAATGGGCCTTTCAGTAAACACCTTTAAAACCAAGGTCCTCATCCAACCAGCACAACATCTCCCATCAATGGTTAAGATCAATAGCGAGATGCTGGAAACTCTGGACCATTTCCCACATTTTAAGTGCTTCCTCTTAACAAAGGCAGACTCAGATGACAAAATTAGTCATTACCTTCAGTGTGCCAGTTCAGCCTTCGGCCAACTGAGGAAAGGAATATTTGAGGACCAGGATGTCAAATCCAATTGGAGGTCATGATTGATTGGGCAGCAATGATCCCATGCTCCCATATCCTTTTGAGACTTGGATAACCTACAGAACCTCAAAGCACTGGGTAGGTACACCAGTGGTATCATAGAATTTACAGTGCAGAAGGAGGCCATTCTGCCCATCGAGTCTGCACCGGCTCTTGGAAAGAGCACCCTACCCAAGGTCAACACCTCCACCCTATCTCCATAACCCAGTAACCCCACCCAACACTAAGGGCAATTTTGGACACTAAGGGCAATTTATCATGGCCAATCCACCTAATCTGCACATCTATGGACTGCGGGAGGAAACCGGAGCACCCGGAGGAAACCCACGCACACACGGGGAGGATGTGCAGACACGACACAGACAGTGACCCAAGCCGGAATCGAACCTGGGACCCTGGAGCTGTGAAGCAATTGTGCTATCCATAAGGCTACCGTGTCTTCATAAGATCCTCCAAATCCAGGGTCAGCATGCAGCATCAAGGTGCTAATCACTCAAAATCACTTCTGTTGGGCAGGACATGCCTGACACCAGACCCCTGAAGCAACCGCTCTGCTTGGAACTCGGTCACTGCACGGAACTCCCAGGCAGACAGCTAAAACATGTTAGGTATATCCTCAAGGCATCCTTGAAAGTGGGCAGGCATCCTGTCGACTCATGGAAGTCCCTGATTTGTGACCAAACAAAATGGAGAAAGATCATTCAGATAGGCATCGTGCACAGAGAGAAATGTTGTTGGGAACACGCATAGGCAAAGTCGAGGCACACAAACTTCAGAATAACTCATCTCCCGATGCTTCAAGTATCACCATGTCTCGCCTGTGGCGAGTCTGCAGATTGAGGATTGCACTTGTCAGCTATCTCAGCACCCAGCAAACATGAGTGGAAGCAAGTAATCCTTCAGCCCAAGAGATTGCGTAAGAAAAGACTTAAAACACTCGAGTGCAACATCTAGACTACCGCTGCAGTGCAGTGCCAAACGAGTTCAGTGCTGGCGGAGGTTCTGTTTTCCAGGCGAGACATAAATTTCAGTGGCCTATTTTGCCACAGAATTTCACACGAGATCCAAACGTGTGCATTTCCAACTGCATTTGTTGAATAGCATTCAGGAGCAGTGACCCTAGGTGAAGTTCCCACTTTAACCTAACATTGCAGGGCCAATTCTGGCACTTGCATCGCTGCGGTGGAAGGAAGCAGCTAACACAACACAGACTGGCAATTAAACCTCTCAAAGTTATAGGATCTATACAGCTTAAATTTTCACTGACCTAGTCATCTCTGTTTTAGGGTGGTTTCTTTTCCGTTAATAATGAATATCTGATTTCACTTTCAGATTGTATCTCAATACAACCATAGTAATTACACCAAAGTCATTAATCCACAAGAGTGAATATATTCAAGGATATTTTGCATACTAGCAGCTAGTGCTTGGACCCAAACAGACTTAAAAAATACGCCCACGTTTCATATCAAATTGTTATAAATAATATTGGGTGCCAGGGAACTATTTCAGGGCTGTAATCTAATCTCAACAATGCAGATGATAGTTATAAACCATTCTGCTTTAACACTTTACAATGTTGTCCCATCCCCTTGATTGCATTACTGCTTAATAATAATTTATCCATTGTTGTCTCACTGATGTAGTACTTTTTAAAAAATTACTTCAACCACATGGCCTGCTATTTTGACAAAGTGATTAAGCCATTTTGCATGAATGGATTGCGCCTTTGTTTAAATACAGACAACACGCAGGTATAATTTGCGGCTCATATGTAGCTGGCTTGCATTGATTGTTTGTATTTCAGGATCTCAGATGTTCCAATGTGCTTTGTATTTTGAAGTGTAATATAAGAAACATGGCAACCAATGTCTGGACAGCAAGGTCTCATCCAGCAATGTGGTGCTGACCAAGTTCCAATGATGTTGAAATAAATATTGACCAGGGCAGTGGGGGAGAATTTCCATGTTTTTCAAAATGGCGTCGTGATATCTTTCAAATCTGCCTGTGAAAATTAAGCCCTCCCTTCCACCCTAACCCCATAACCCAATAACTCCTTTTTGGACACTAAGTGCAATTTAGTGTGGCCAACCCACCTAACCTGCACGTCTTTGGACTGTGGGAGGAAACCGGAGCACTCGGAGGAAACCCACGCAGGCATGGGGAGAATCTGCAGACTCCGCACAGACAGTGACCCAACAGGGAATCAAACCTGGGACCCCGGCACTCTGAAGCCACAGTGCTAACCACTATGCTACCATGCTTCCTTAACAATATTCCAACACACTTGTAACACCACCTTACCACCATTGTATTACAACTGTAACACTGCTTTTGTTCTGTTGCCTTAATGCTATTGTAACATAGTTGTAACACCACCCTCATACCATTGTGATGTGACTGTAATGTCGCTGCAACATCCTGAACCACAACTTAGTGTAGTTCTGACAGTAACAAGAGAAGCATTTTAGTTGCACTAGAGCATTGGTGTGTACCACTCTGCAAAGTAACAGATGACAGCACTGCATGCACCGGCAAACGGCATGTTGTCAAAATGCAAAATTCTGGGAGAAAGATAACAATTATGTAAAATAACTGTGCCACAATCCTTAATGAGCATCAATTACTTTGTGAGCCTCTGACTGTGTTACAATCTTGGAACCCAATCTGCTGGGCTGAGGACTGATGAGCCATGAATCCGTGTTTGAAATTTCATCCAGCAGAAACAATAAGCCATCCTCCTGCCCACTACACACACACACACACACCCCACCCAGAAACCCAATAAAATGATCTTGCCCATAGTGACTATGGCTTTGAAATGGAATGCGGCACACTTGTGCTAGGACACTGGGAAACTCCTGAACTAAATATGATGGGGTGTTAGCTGAAATAAGTTTGACGTCGTAACTGAGCAAAATTAAATTCAATGCTCGGAGGGTTGCTGTTAATAAAATCAGTGGACTGCCTTCATTATTAACAGTCCTTCCATTGATCGCCTACTCTGAAGCAAACTGGCAACCACTCAGCAGGCTCCACTAAACAACATGGGCATTCTGAATACAATAGGCTGCCTACTGAGCCATACACAATGCAGCTCAGGGGAAGTCAGCAGCAGAAGTTAGCCATCTGAAACAATCAGAAGGTGAACTAAACTTCAAATGCAGCCTGACAGCGATTCCCTGGCTTCAGCCTGTGCCCTGGGTTTTCCTTTGGCATGACACTTCTGCTCCGTGAATCCTCCTCCTGTTCTGCCTGTCGTGAGATGCCAATTGTCAACTTGCATGTTCTCCTCCCCTATCGTGCTGGTCGTCCCCACTCCCGCTGGGAAAGTTAGGGAGCTGGTTTAATTAACTTTTGGACTTATTCTGTTCAGCTGTAAAATGGATGAAAACAATTTCAAAGGAGTGCTTAATGGGCAAAGCATAAGGGACTATGATTTAACGGGGAGAGATGGGGCTGAATTTGAGTAACATCCAGACAGCTGACATTCACCATTAACTATTTATGGAAGTGATATTCTTAGAGTGTGGACGGTAAGACTCTGCTGTTTTAATAATGTAACAGCAAAGCAACAAAGTAAGCTTGGGGGTAAATCTGACTGAATATTGAGGCACCCTATCCTTACAGTGTAAATATGTCTATATATTTGGGGAAAGGTTTCCTAACAAATCAATTAATTAACCTCAATTTTAAAATTCCTCAGCCTCTATCCCTCCCCATTCCTGTAACCTCCTTTATAACCCTCCAGGAAATTGGTGTTCCTACAATTTTTGGCCTCTTGTGAATCCCTGATTTCCTTACCATCGCTGGCATCTATCCACTTGTCTCCGTTGACTGTAAGCTGTAGAATTTACTCCCTAAACCTCTCCATCCTTCCATCTCTTTCTCCTTTTTTAAGGTGTTTCTTAACACTTACCTCTTTGATCAATCTGGTCACCTGTCCTAATATCTCTTTATGTGACTCAGTAATACATTTTGCTTCCAATGCCCCTTTTATGTCTCTTGACACAATAAAAGTGCTATACAAATGTAAGTTGTTGCTGTTCAACTGTTGTTGTCCTAGGCTCGTGTACCTTGGCTCGTGTATTGTACTGTATGCACACAGGGAAACAGCAGGGTGAGGATAGACAAAGAAGAGGAAATTGGTGAGAAGAGAAGAGAAATGAGGAGAAAGCTCTAAATTATGAAGCATTGTTCACAAGTCATTTGGCGGGATTTTTAAATGTTATTTTTAAAGATCTCAATGAAAGTTGACTGAAATATGCCTGATTCATTTTGCTGTGAGTGCCCGTTTGGGGGAATGAAGCACCAACAGAGAGAGAGAGAGAGAGAGCAGAATTGAACGGGAGGTCTCTGCAGCACACTTTGTGCTCAAGAAGGGTGCAGCATTATGGGTGTCTCAGAGCAGGGGCACCTGCCCTTTCTGGAGGACTGCCATCTGTCAGCCGAGTCAAAAACTGGACAAAGTGCTCAAGGCCAGGGATACGATTGGGGCTGAACTTGGAGCACGGAACTTTGGGCCAATCATCGTGATCTGGAGAACCTACACTCTGGTATAGCAATGTTTCTTTCGAGTCAAGAATGGGAATTCCTTATCCAGTGTAAACAAACACCAATTTCCAAACCCGCCAGGCAATTAATTAAACAAAAGTACATTCATTAACTGTCCTTTCATTGCCCAGATTTTAATTCTCCAAATTAGCGAGCAGCTGTCCCACACAAAGTTCCAAACTAGACAGGTGGCCAACCCTTCTGGATTGACTTGGAGTTTACAGGGGTCAAAATCCTATCTTCAGGATATTGCTGCAAACAACTAGGAAGAAAAATAATAAAAGCATTGAAAAAAGTCAGTGTAGGCAGCATGGTGGCACAGTGGTTAGCATTGCTACCTCACGGTGCCGAGGTCCCAGGTTTGATCGGAGCCCTGGGTCCATGTCCTTGTGGAGTTTGCACGTTCTCCCCGTGTTTGCGTGGGTTTTGCCCCCACAACCCAAAGATGTGCAGGGTAGGTGGATTGGCCACGCTAAATTGCCCCTTAATTGGAAAAAATGAATTGGATACTCTAAATTTAAAAAACAAGAAAAAAAAATCTGTGTATTTTTGATCATTTGGTCTAAAAAATATTGGGCAAAGATTAAAAATAGGGACTGTTTAACTGGAGCGGAGTGGTTAGCAGTGAGAGTTCACTTGATGGCACCTCCAGGAATACATCGAGGTAGAGTTGGCGCTCACTCTCCCGCCTGTGTTACATGGTAATATTTGGTTAATGATTGCATTGTGTTATAGAGCCATAGAGCTTCACGGCACAGAAAGAGGCCCTTCAGACCATTGTATCTGCACAGGCCATCAAGCACCTATCTATTCGAATCCTATTTTCTTGCACTTGATCCTTGTTTGCTATTGCGTTTCAAGTGCTCTATGAACGAGCTGCCAGAGGCAGTAGTAGAGGCGGGTCCAATTTTTTCCTTTAATAAACAGTTAGAGTTGCATGGGCAGGATGGGTATGGATTTTGACAAGATCTTGCCTGGGAGACGGATTAAAAAGGTAACACCCCATGGAATCCAGGGGGATTGCATCACAAATGCATCACTTCACACTTTTCAGGGCTAATTTGCATTTGCCACTGTTCTGACCATCTGACCAGTCTGTCTATATCGCCCTGTAATCTAAGGCTGTCCTCCTTGTTATTCACCACACCACCAATTTTCGTATCATCTGCAAACTTAATGATTATACCCCCACGTTCACGTCCAGATGATTAATATACACTACCAACAACAAGGGACCCAGCACCGATCCCTTTGGTACACCATCAGGCATAGGTTTCCAGTCACAAAAATAATCTTTGACCAACACCCTCTTCCTCTTGCCACTGAGCCCATTTTCGATCCAATGTGCCAAATTGCCCTGGATTCCATGGGGTATTACCTTTGTAATCGGTTTCCCAGGCAGGATCTTGTCAAAGTCCTTACTGAAGTCCATGTGGACTAAATCAACTGCACTGCCCTCATCTACCTACCCAGTCACCTCCTCAAAACATTCAATCAAACTTGTTAGATATGATCTCCTCCTGGCAAAGCCATGATGACTCTCCTAAATTAATCCTTGTCTCTCCAAGTGGAGATTAAATCTGTCCCTCAAAACTTTTTCCAATAATTTCCCGACCTCTGATGTCAGACTCACTGGCCTGTAATTACCTGATTTTTCCATACTTTCCTTCTTGAATAATTGCTGAGATCGATAGGTTTTTAATCAGACGCAGAATTAAGGGTTATGGAAAGGAGACAGGAAAGTGAATTTGGTGATTGTTGATCAGCCATGATCTTATTAAATGGCAAAGCAGGCTCGAAGGACTGAATGGACTACTGTTCCTATTTCTTATGGTTTTATGGTCTTAGCACGTCATTCTTTGCTCTGTCTGCCAGACTAACGTGGTTTTCCTTCTATATTTGGTTGTTCATCATCCCCGACTGTATTGGGGGTTGGTTTAGCTCAGTTGGCTGGACAGCTGGTTCATGATGAGCAAGGCCAACAGCATAGGTTCACTTCCCATACCAGCTGAGGTTATTTATGAAGGCCCCGCCTTCTCAGCCCTGCCCTCGCCTGAGGTGTGGTGATCTGCAAGTAAAACCATTCGGCCCATCAAAGAAGAAAGCAGCCAATGGTCATTTGGGGCTATGGTGACTTTACCTTTATTTTATTATACCTCTGCTCTGTTACCCATCCCCTGCAAAATTACTTTAACCCCCACCAGTGGTTGAAATTGCAAAAACGTGAACACAGAGGGCAAGATTCTCCCATTGGGAGACTAAGTCCCGATGCCTGAGTAAAAACCGGAGTGTTTCACTCCGGCGTCGGAGGCCGCTCCTCGCCCCCTATTCTCCCACCCCCGGGGGACTAGGAGCGGCGTCACATCATTTATGTGCGCCGGACCTTGGCGCCACGTAAAAGTGGCGCCACGTAAATTACACGGCCGGCGCAGCATAAATGACGTTACCCGTGCATGCGCGGTTGTCGTCCTCCCCGTGGGCACCCCGCAAGAAATGTCGGATTGATCTTGCGGGGCGACGGAGGAAAGGAGGTCCTCCTCCAGAGAGGCCGGCCCGCCGATCAGTGGCCACCGATCGCGGGCCAGACCCTTTTTGAGCCCCCCCCCCCCCACAGGCTGCCCCCCCCCAGCGTTCCCACGCTGTTCCCGCCGGCAGTGACCAGGTGTGGACAGCGCCAGCGGGAACCTGTCGTGTTGGGCAGGCCGCTCGGCCCATCCGGGCCAGAGAATTGGCGCTCGCCCGTTACAAACGGCGAGCGGCGATTCTCCGAGCGGCCAGCCGTAAATCTCGCCGCGCCGTTTTGGGGGGGGGGGTGGGAGAATCTCGTGCGGGTGCCGGGGCGGCGTGGCGGGACTCGCCCGGCACCCCAGCGATTCTCCCACCCGGCGTGGTGGGGGGGGGAGAATTACGCCCAGGAAGTGACTCTATTGGGAGAGAAGCTCAGAGATGCACTGCTTCTGGGTTGGCCTCTGATGTTGGTGTTTGGAACAGGACCTCACAAGCCTCAAGCAATCAAAGTGCCCTATTTGCCCGCTATCTCTGGACACGCTGCAAACCAAAAGCTAACTTTAAAAATAGAGTCAAGAAGTCCATTTTTCCAGATTAAGAAACAATATCCTCTTTATGCTGTCATTTATTTAGCTTGCTTATTTCCTGCGTAAACCAGTTAATCTGTCTCGTGTTACCTAATAGACGCTATGCCACACTTTGAGTTCATAATCCAGCTGGCAAGGACACTGAAAAATGAGACTTGAACTATTTAAAGATACAGGAAGGCTATCCCTTACTAATTTCCTCAGCACGCAATTATTTTTATCTGTCAGTTTGAAAGCTATGAAAACCAAGCACAAGGCAAATGCAGTTGAAAATGAAAAAATGAAAATCGCTTATTGTCACTGGTCGGCTTCAATGAAGTTACTGTGAAAAGTCCCTAGTCGCCACATTCCGGCGCCTGTCCGTGGAGGCTTGTACGGGAATCAAACCGTGATGCTGGCCTGCTTGGTCTGCTTTTAAAAGCCAGCGATTTAGCCCAGTGAGCTAAACCAGCCCCTGTTGTTCCTTACACAGTATTATGACCTAGAAGTGGCCAGGTGAGAAAATTAGCAGAACTACAAAGTGGCCCATTCTCAATTTGATAATATAGAGATCACCTGTGGCTCAGCAAGCAGCACTTCACCTCGTGTTCTGACTTAGAAGGCTATGAATTTAAATCCCACTCCAATGATTTGAGGTGAGAGATGATCCTGTTTTAGGACAGTACTGAAGAAATGCTGCATTGTTGGAGGTGACATCAATCTGAGGCCCTGCCTGCCCTCTCAGGGAGACAAAGATGTTGCCCTGTCTACTATCGTGAGGACAAGTAGGGTCTTTCCCCGAGTGTTCTGGGTCAATATTTACCCCTCAAAAGTTTTACAAATGACAACAAATTATCTGGTCATATATCACAGTCCCTACGTTACAATAATGACGACACTTAAACCACTTCATTGCCTGTAAAGTGCTTTGGGACATCCTGCGGTCATGAAAGGTGCTAATTAAATGCAAACTTGACTTTTTAAAAAACTTATAGAACCACAGAATCCTTACAGTTCTGAAGGATGCCATTCGGCCCATCAAGTCTGTACCGACTCTCTGAAAGAGCACCCAACCCAGGCCCATTCTCCTGCCCTATCCCTAACCGGCACATCCCTGGGCACTAAGCGACAATTTTGCATGGCTAATCCATCTAACCTGCACATCTTTGGACATCTTTATGAGAAACAAGCTACCATTTGTGCCCAACTTCAATACTGTGCTGTATACACAGGGTGACGCATTACTTACAATACAGCTAAATGGCAGCCAATGTCCTGTATCTAACCACCAGAAGGTACCCAAGAGTAATTATTTCCCAAATGTTTCCCTTCCAGGCTGAAAAGCGCACTAAGCATCTGTTTGATGTTCCGATACTCGGCAAAGGATGGGGCAGATGATAATGTCAACCATCCTCCATTCCTCTCGTAACAGGAGTGACACTGAACAGTTTTGGCACTTTCTAGATTATCAACTGGGTCAACGTATGCCCGTCCAAATCGAGTTAGCTGATCCCAGCGAGGGGCATCACTATTTGCTCCTGATCACTGTCCTGGAAATGCATGTGTGGGAACTCAGAGGGGAAACAAGTTATCCAGGTGACCACACATAATCAAACCTTAAACTCACCACAGAGCTGCATCTGGTAATGAGCTTGGCTTGTGAGAGAGAGGAAAATAACAAAACAGAGAATGCGATCTACCGGCTGTTCACGGCAGCTGGATATTCCTGTCCCATGCCGGCGCACGGGTTTCCCGAGGATGAGGGGTGCAGTCACCGGGAAATCCTGTTGACAATGGCAGGGTCCGTGTGCCGAAAAACACACGATGGGTGTGGTGGTATGATTTGCATAGCTGTCTGCCATTGGTGCAGAACACCGGCTTACCATTGGCCCTGGTCGGCCATGTGCCTCTCAACCGATTGGTTGAGACCAGTCATGTTACGGCTTTCTGATTGGTCGAGAGGCTGAGTTAACCACGCCTCCATACCGAGGTATAAATAGTCGGAATGCCCGGCGGTTGTCCATTTATTGTAGTCGACCGCAGGGCTAAGTTCTAGCTTATTAAAGCCTAACCTTTGTACAGCAACTCGTCTCGCGTTCAATTGATGGCTCATCAATGGGTTGGTTGATTATTCCCGCCCAGAGTTGAGAAGGAAGGAAGTGGGAAAAAGGGAAAGAAAAGAGGAAGGAGCAAAGAAATCGCATTTAAACAGCACCTCCAGAACATTCAATGGGAGGTTGGTGTTTCTGTCACTGAATCAGGAACTCTGGGTTTGAGCCGCACCCCATGATGCCAAGTTCATAACGCGGCCAAATGGATTAAAAATCAATTTGCAAATCCTTCCGATGCAAGAGATTCCCAGTCTGCCATGTAATGGAAAGAACTTTGGAATCTCATTCCAGACTACAACATGCCGGAATCCCTGCAACCATGCCATGCCGCCCCGACACCGACACGCGATTCTCCGCGGAGTGGGGAATCAGCGTTTGGCGCGGCGCCGGTCGCAGGCGGCCCGGATCGGGCGAGCGGCCACTCTAAAAAGGGCAGAGTCCCGCCGGCGCCGTCCACAGCTGGTCGCAGCCGGCAGGAACTCTGCGCGCAGGGTCGGGGGGCTGCCTGTGGGGGGGAGGGAGGGGGGCTCCGACCCCGGGGGGAGGCCTCCGATGGGGCCTGGCCCGTGATTGGGGCCCACCGATCAGCGGGCCGGCCTCTTGCTCCCTGGGCCTATTTTCTTACGCGCCGGCCCCTGAACTCCAGCATCACGTTGCGTCGAGGCCAGCATGTTGAGGGAGACAGCCGCACATGCGCGGGTTGGCGCCGGCACCACTGCGCATGTCCTCGTTGACGCTGGTGCCACTACGCATGCGCGAATCCCGCGGTGCCCATTTCGCGCCGGGATGGGAGTGGCATGAACCGCTCCAGCGCCATGCTGGCCCCCTGTAGGGGGGCGTTTCCGATGGCATGGACACTCTGCCGCCGAATGGGAGAATCCCTCCCAACGAGTGCTCTGTAACACATCAGCCATTGAATATTCTGAAGCACTAGACAGCCAATGAAGTGTTTTTGATGTGTTGTCACTTGTGCAACATAGGAAAAGTAGTGGCCATTTTGCTTACACTAAGCTCCCATGGACAGCAATGTGATAAGACCAGTTTTAGTGACATTGGTTGAACGATCAATGTTGACTAGCACACTGCAAAATAAACTCTGCTGCTCATCTTCAAAATAATTCCATGGAATCTTTTACATTCATCTGAAAGACCAGCAGGGCTTTTGCATAACTTCTCATCCGAAATATGTAGCACTCCCTCAGCACAGCACTGAGGGTGTCTGATCAAGTTTGTTTCTCTCAGGTCTCCAGAGTGGGTCTTAAACCCATAACCTTCTGACTCAGAGACAAATACGCTTCTGCTGAAGCAGAATTGACTGACATTCAGTGCCGGGGTCCACTCCTGAGGAATGCTCACATTACTGTCGTTCAAGAAGGATATACCAGTGCCTGACAGACTCATACCCCAATGATCGTACACATCCTCAGGAATGGCATAAAATGGGAGAAACTGAGGAAATTAATAATTTATTTTCATTTATTTGCATTTAATACGCCCCTCTATTTAATCAGTCCAAGCATATTACCACAAAAGATGACTGTCGGGCGTCAGTTTACCTCCTGTCTGAGATAAAGGTTTTAGATGCTGTCTTGAATTTTTTGAATTAAGATTAATCTACACAGGTAGTGAGAATCAGGAGAGTTTTACCTCTGAATGTCCCATTGATAGGGGTGCCAATCTGCACAGAGTGGGCTATATTGTGCAGATTTAAATCACTGCCTGCTGTAACAGATTGACAGATCCAGCAAGGTTGGTGCCAATCTCTCTCTCCCAGGCTCTCAACAGCTGCTGAGACCCTGCTGCTCTCTATCCTGGTGATGTGTAGGCAAGTTTTCTTCACGAAAAATCAACACAGGTTCAGTGACTGAAAATAAGCTGCCTCTGTGTGCCCCTTGTAACTCGCCATATGGATTTCATTGAAGCTTTTGTCTTTTTGTGCTGAAATGGCAATATACTGCATCATGAACTAGGTTAACAAAACTGAGATCTTTCAATTCCTTTCGAATTAGCTGCACAGATGGAGGCCATTCGGCCCAGCGAGTTCATACCAGCCCTCCATAGAGCAATCCAGTCAGCCCCATTCCCACTACAGCCTGTGACTTACAAGTTAATTCCCCATAAACATCCCTCCAATATTCTTTGGAAATCACCAATCTCTGCTTCGACCACCCAGTGGCAAGTAGTATTGTCACTGAACTAGTAATTCAGAGACCCAGGTAATGCTCTGGGGACCCAGGTTCGAATCCCACTGTGGCAGGTGGTGAAATTTAAATTCAATAAAAATCCAGAATTAAAAGTCCAATGATGACCATTAAACTATTGCCAATTGTGGTAAAAACCCATCTGGATCATGAATCTCCTTTAAGGAAGGAAATCTGTCGTCCTTACCCGGTCTGACCGACATGTGACTCCAGACCCACAGCAATGTGGTTAATTCGTAAATGCCTTCAGGAATGGGCAATAAATGCTGGCCCAGCCAGTGATGCCTACATCCCATGAAGGAATGAAAAAGAGCCCTCATATACAATGTATTTCAGGTCATTCTCAGTTGCTGCATCAAAAAGCTCTTGCACACACACCCATGTCTATCTCTTGCCCAAAACCTTAAATCTGTCTCCCATAGATTTTGTACAGCCAGCTAATAGGAAAGGTTTTTCTTTACTTTAATAACCCTTCTTCAAACACTGCCATTAAAATAACTGATTATCTGGCCATCTGTCGAATGCCTGTTATAGGATCAAGCTATGTTTCAAAAGGACTACCTTATTTGTCACATAAAAGTAATCACTGAACTTCCAAAGGGATCCATTGGTGGGCAGGTATAAGATCCCGTACTCCCAATGCAAGGTGACACTTGAGATCACACTTTAAGGAAGCAGCGAGCAGTCACTGTGGTTGACTCACAACAAAGTTCAAATAATCATTTACAGCTCGCTGTGCGGCATATATTGAGATGCAATCAAAACACTCACACAAACTCATATGCCTCAACACATAGGCACGCATGCACACATACTCAGGCTCGCACAATCAGCCTTATGTGCACGCACACCTGCACAAGCTCACACATGCAAACACACACTCAAACTTGCACACACAAACATACATGCGCTTGTTCTCTCATACATTTACACACTCCCACATTCATACATGCACGCACCTACACTGTCACAAATACACGCTTACGCACACATAAAACCTCTCACACATACACTCACTCTCTCAAATGTACACACTGTCACATACAAACACACACATGCATTTTTGCACGTGCATTCACACCCATTCACACTCACATGCACAGACAGACATTGTTACATGTTCATTCACACACATACTCACTCTTTCACATTTACACACTCGCACATGCACAAATATGCATCATCATGCATACACTCACACACACATTCACTCATACTCTCTTTCACATGAACTCACACTCATAGCACACATACTGGGCGGGATTCTCCCCTACCCGGCGTGACGGAGGGTGCCGGCGTAGGGGAGTGGCGCCAACCACTCAGGGGCCGCGCCTCCTCCAAAGGTGGGGAATTCTCCCCACCTTTGGGGGCCAGCCCCGCGCCGGAGCAGTTTGCACCGGTAGACTGGCGCAAACACCCGGCGCAGTCGGAAGCGGGGCTGGCCGAAAGGCTTTCGGCGGTCGGCGCATGCGCCGGCAGTGACGTCAGCGGCAGCTGGCCGCTGACCTCACTGCCGGCGCATGCGCGATGCGGGGTTCTCCTCCGCGTCCGCCATGGCGGAGGCCGTGGCGGCGCGGAAGGAGAAAGAGTGCCCCCACGGCACTGCCCCGCGGAGTGAGCGGGGGGCCCCGATCGCGGGCCAGGCCTCCGTGGGGGCACCCCCCCGGGTCCGATCGCCCCCAGCCCCCCCCAGGACCCCGGGGGCCCGCTCGCGCCGCTGAGTCCGCCGTTTCCGAGGTGGTGTACACCTCGGCGGCGGGAGAAGGCCTCCCAGCGGCGGGACTTCGGCCCATCCGGGCCGGAGATTTAAGGTTAGTTGTTAAAAAAAGAAATCCCGCCGGCGCCAGCTGTTTTCACAGGCTGCCGGCGGGATTTGCACAACGCCGGTTTTTTACCGGCGGGAGAATTAGGAGACCTGCGGGAGCGGAAATCACGCCGCTTCCCGCCAATTCTCCGACCCTGCGTGGGGTCGGAGAATCCCGCCCCCTGTGTGTACATGGGGCAGCACGGTAGCATTGTGGATAGCACAATGGCTTCACAGCTCCAGGGTCCCAGGTTCGATTCCGGCTTGGGTCACTGTCTGTGCGGAGTCTGCACATCCTCCCCGTGTGTGCGTGGGTTTCCTCCGTGTGCTCCGGTTTCCTCCCACAGTCCAAAGATGTGCAGGTTAGGTTAGGTGGATTGGCCATGATAAATTGCCCTTAGTGTCCAAAAAAAATTGCCATTAGTGTTGGGTGGGGTTACTGGGTTATGGGGATAGTGTGGAGGTGTTAATCTTGGGTAGGGTGCTCTTTGCAAGAGCCGATGCAGACTTGATGGGCTGAATGGCCTCCTTCTGCACTGTAAATTCTATTCTATGATACAGATTGTCTCATACACACACATAAATACACACATGAAAAGATTGGTTCAGTAGTGAGAAGCAACAAGAGAAAAACACCTATCAATCTATCTGTCACAAATGCATCTGTATTGGGAGGAGGAACCAGCACAAAGTGCTTGTGGAGACTGAGTTCCCTCTTCACATTGAGGACACAACATATGGCCTCATGACGCAGCATCTCCCCTCACTCTACCATACCATCTAAGCCAAGGGATCAACTTTACTTCAATTAGTTCAGGAGAACATGTCAGGAGCAGTATAGTTACAGCTGCCACTCTGGCAAAGCTGCAACATACTAAACATTGTAGCAGAATGAGATAGACAGAACAAAGCAATATCATAACTAAAAAATCAGATCAAAGCTCCCTTGTCCTATCACATCCAATCATGAATGATGGTAGATCAAGAAACAACTAGCTGGAAGAGGAAGCTCCACAAACATTCTCACCTCAATAATGCAAAAGACAAGGCTGAAGCATTTGCAACCCTCTTCAGCCGGAAGTGCTGAATGGATGATCCATCGTGGCCTCCTACTGAGGTCCCAAGCATCACAGCCAATCTGATTCACTCCATGTGATATTAAGAAATGGCTTAAGGTACTGGATACATTAAAGACTATGGACGCTAACAACATCCTGGCTATAGTGGTGAAGGCTTGTCCTCCAGAACTATCTGGACTCTGAGCTAAGCTGCTCCAATACAGCTACAACACTGACACTGACTCAACAATGTGGAAAATTGAACAGGTATGTCCTGTTCACAAAAGCAGGAGAAATCCAATCTGGTAAATTACAGCACCATCGGTCATACCATACTCTTGATCATCAGCAAAGTGATGGAAAATGTTGCCAACAGTGCTACCAAGCAGCACTTAATCAGCAGCCAGGGCCACACAGCTCCTGACCTCATTACACCTTTGGTCCATTCATGGACAAAAGAACAGAACACAAGAGTTGAGGTGAGAGTGACTGTCCGCACATCAAAGTGGCATTTGAAGGGTCACATGATGCAAGCACAGGAATAGCAGCATTACATAGAACATACAGTGCAGAAGGAGGCCATTCGGCCCATCGAGTCTGCACCGACCCACTTAAGCCCTCACTTCCATCCTATCCCCGTAACCCAATCACCCCTCCTAACCTTTTTGGGCACTAAGGGCAATTTAGCATGGCCAATCCACCTAACCTGCACGTCTTTGGACTGGACTCCGGTGCTAAGCATCCTTTAATCCTCTCGTTTGTCCTGTTTAGTGGCCCATGGGAGTGCGCAAGCCATAATATGTCCCTGGAAGATTTCTGGCTAAGTGTTGGTGACAAAATGCCGAGGGATCCTAAGAAAATTCGAAACAAAAGAGAACGGCCATGGGTAGGTTGGCCATGATAAATTGCCCCTTAGTGTCCAAAAAGTTAGGTTGGGTTACGGGATAGGTTGGAGGTGTGCTTAAATGGGACACTCTTTCCAAGAGCAGTGCAGACTTGATGGGCCGAATGGCCTCCTTCTCCACAGTAAATTCTCTGATTCTATGATTCTACATTTTCTTTGGTTGATTGAACAATGGCGGCAGCTACTTTGGAAACTTGCCTATTAGGAGAAACAAGTATTTCCTTAAAAGAAGAGAAAGTTGACACAGCGTTGTTGCAAGAAACTCATTTAGATGACAAGGAGTGCTTAAAGTTGAAGAGGGATTGGGTGGGGCAGATATTTTTTGCCTCGCTCTTGACCAGCAGTCATGGTGTCACCGTGAGAGTCAATAAAAATGTGCCTTTCAAAGTGGAGGACCCTGTGAAGGACAAGGAGGGTAGGTTTGTGATTATGAAGGGACTTTTATATGGGGGAATTTGTCTCGACAATAAATGTGAATGGTCCACCAAATCATTGTTACTAAAATCCTCCTGGGCTTTGCTGATTTGGTGTCGGCTAATTCCTTTATGGACGGGGACTTCAATTGTCATTTTAACCTCTTGATGGACAAACTCCCAGAAATAATCCCACTCAACAAGCAAGGGCACGAGCATCAGGGGGTGCATTCAGGGTGCTGAATATTAAAATGTATCAATTACAATTCGTCTCTCATCCTAGATTCATAAGGGAATGAGTCAGAGAGAACCCCTCCTCCATTTGGCTTGACGTTGAAGCAGGCCAGCCTGAATACTCCTTACAGGACCTGTTGTTTCACAGCGATTTCAGGGCTGGGTCTGCCAAGTGCAAACATCCTATCGTTAACAATATTCTGAGAGCATGGAGGATTTTCCGTCAGTTGGAAGAGCGATCAAAATTAACTTCCACTCTCTCAATTTTGTAGATTCTGTAATGTCTGACTTGCCTCAACAGGGATTTCCATAAGTTATGTCGCAGCATCCTAACTTGTTACTCATGAAGGTGTGCATCATATTACCATGTTTACATGGCCTCAGCCTCTTCTCCTCCATCCTCAAGTTTATCTGTTGATTATTTTTTAATTGTATATTCAGAGGCACCAGATTTAATGATCACATTGAACCAACTGTGTTGGGGTTCTCCTGTCTTTTTCTGTTTTCATGTATGCAGAAACATTTGTACTGTAGTTTTGAGGGTTTGTTGCGTTGTACGTAAAATTGGAAAAACTCTCATTAAAAATATATTTTTTAAATGTGGCATTTGACTGGGTGTGAAATTAAGGAGTCCGAGCAAAACTAGGTCAATGCAAATCAGAGGTAAACACTTTGCTGGTTGGAGTCATACCTAACACAGAGGAAAATGGTTGTGGTTGTTGGAGGCCAATTATGTCAGTTCCAGGGCATTGCAGTAGGTGTTTCTTAGGGGTGTGATCTTGATGCAACCATCTTCAGCTGCGTCACCAATTATCTTTCCTCCAACCTTGAAGTCAGAAATGGGGGGGCGCGATTCTCCGCAAATGCGGCGAGTCGTAAAGGCTGCCGTGAAACTGGCCGTGTTCCACGGCAGCCTCCGCACCCCCTCCCGGGACCCGATTCTCCCCCCCAGGCGGGGCTAGCAGCGTGGCCCCGTGAAGCACGGCATCGCAGCCTTAGCGACCGTCGCTAAGTCCGAGTGCCAAGCGTCACGCCGGCTGACGCGCACGAAGACGTCCGTAACGGACGCACTCTTTCTCCCTCCGTCAGCCACGCATGCGCGGGTTGGACGGCTCCAACCCGCGCATGCGCGGGGCCGTCATCTCCCTCGGCCGCCCCGCGGACTGATCCTGTGGGGCGGCGGAGGGAGAAAGTGTGCTTGCTGCCGTAAAAACGGCCGTAAAGGCCTGGGAACTCGGCCCATCGCGGGAGGGCGTGAAAAATGTCGGGGACGCCCTCCCGCTATTCTCCGACCCGTCGTGGGCAGCGGAGAATCGCGCCCGGGGACTTTTGTTGACGATTACACTGTGTAAAGTACCATTCACGACGCCTCAGGTACTGAAGCAGTCAGTGACCATATGTAGATAGACCCATACAGCTTTCCGGTTTTAGCCGATAAGTGGCAAATAATATTCACGCCACACAAGTGCCAGGTAACGACCATCTCCCACAAGACAGAATCTAACCATTTCCTCTTGACATTCAATGGCATTGCCATTGCTGAATCTCCCCACTATCAACATCCTGGATGTTACCATTGACCCGAAATTTAACTGGGCTTGCCATATAAATACCGTGGTTTCAAGACAAAGTCAGAGATTAGGAATTCTGTGATGAGTAACTCACCCCAAAACCTGTCCATGCAATGGCCTCATAGCTTCCTGATTTTCATTGAAATTAGACAAGTTTCCCAATGGCATAGCTGGAGCATCTAGATAATCTTCCAGGTTCAGAGCATCTGACGAATAGCCTTTTACTTTCTCAATGTCATTATTGGCCCTTCAATGCCAACAGGCTATTGAACAAAGGGAGCATTTGTGTCTACATTTGTGTCTTCACCTGTTTATCTATGTAAACAATATGCTGATATGTAACATACATGACAGTCAGTAGAGGGAAGTCATTTTCTTCTCCCTTGGTCATGAATATTGAAACCAGTTGCAGTGCCCCCAATATTGTCTGTCTGAAATCAATTAATTTCCAGGGATTGAACTGGAAATTGCAGTAATAATGGTGAGATAATCGATTTCTCGTAATGTTGGTTGAATGATAAATATTGGTCAGGGCTGGAAGAATTCCTCCATTCTAGCTCAAAATAAAGGGGCAGGATTCTCCGGTCTCTGACACCGAAATCGTGTTCGGCGATCGGCCGGAGAATCCACACTGGCGCCGAAATCAGGGGCGGTGCCGCTTTTGCAATACTCTAGGAGTACGCCACAATGCCACACGCCGTATGGATGGCCTCAGGACGTTCCCTGAGGCCCACCCCGATGCTCCGCCCCTGACAGGCCAATTTCCCGACCTTGTGGGTCTCTCATGCTATTTTTTGTTGGGAACGCGACATGACGGCTATGGACTAAGTCCAGCACCACCACAGTTGGGGGATAGACGATCCGCAGGCAGAGGATGCTTTGGCAGGGGCTGGGGGCACTGGTGGGGGGTGGTCCGGGGGTGGCTAGCCTGGCCAAAGGCAGGCACTATTTGGCAGGCCGGGTCTGCACGCGGCTGATGCCACGTTGCACGGCGCGGCCGCTGCAGGCCCCCACCATGTGCATGCGCGGCCAAGGACCCGGCAATTCTCTGGCCGTATAGGCAGCTGGAGCCGGGTGCTCTACGCTATGTGCCTGCTAGCCCCCCACCAGACGGGCAATCGGTGGCCATATTGCACCGTTTCTTCGGTCGTAAAAGGCCACCATTCCCACGCCGGCATCAGCACTTAGTCTCAGAATCGGAGAATGCAGCCCAGGATATTTTACATCCACCTGGGAGCAGACGGGGGCCTGGGTTTAATGTCTCATCTGAGAGCCATCTTCAGCAGTGCAGGACTGCCTCAATGCTGCACTGGCAGTGTCGGCCTGGATTAAGTGCTGAACTCTCTGGAGGGGACAAACAAACAGCAATGTCATTCTATTGACTCATGGAAAAATGGCCAGTTAATGTTGTCTCTTGTGGTGTTAGTTGAAGGGTGAATGTTGGCCGAGGCACAATTCTAATTTGCCACACAACTTTCAACATCCACTTTGTCTAATGGCTCATTCAAAAAACAGCACCTCCAACAAAACAGCCTCTGTGTTCACTGAAGAAATAGTCCATAGAATCTTTACAGTGCAGAAGGAGGCCATTTGGTCAATCAAGCTTGCACCAACCCTCCGAAAGAGCACGCTACCTCGGTCCACTCCCCTTCCCTATTCCCATACCCCCCCTACCCCACACATCTTTGGACAGTAAGGGGAAACCTTAGCATGGCCAATCTACCTAACCCTGCATCTCTTTGGACTGTGGGAGGAAAAACTTAAAACTGTCTCCTGGAACCCCCCTCGTCACCCCTGACCCCCCCACATCAATTCCCCTAGCCCCGCCGAAGCCCCCCTGCCAGCGGAATAGCTCCCCCACGAATGTGGCGGAGTTGGACACAGTCTGCAGCCGCCATGCGAGGTCCCCGAAAAGTGAGAGGACCACACTGTCGGGGATTCGGCCCTCTGGGGGTGGAGTATCGGGGGAGGGCCTCAGGTAACGTCCTGAGGCCGTCCCAACGGCATGCGGCGTACTCCTCGAGTGCGCCGTTTTTGATGGGGGCGGAGCATCGGGAAAATGCGGCGCCCCTGATTCTGGCGTAAAATCGACTCTCCGGCCGATCGGCAATCGCATTGACGCCGACGGAGAATCTGTGGACTTTGACGACATAAAACCACACCGCATCTGGACCGATTCCTCTACTATTAAGGGGCTAGCATCGGTGCCGCGTGCAACACAATCGATTCAAATGAAAAAAGGTGTGGGATTCGCCGGATCAGTGATTGACACTTGGGAGGCTGACAAGCTGCAGCCGCTCATACAAATTACTCTCTCTACACACACGTATTTAAGCCAAAAGGATGGCACTGGTTGTGCTGGAGTGTGCCCATGCAGCTGATGGATCCTTCGGGGCCAGAGGGCACCCAGAGGGACACCTATATGACCTGTGGCATCAGGTTCAATAGGGGCTGTTGGCGGTGTGCGGAGCTGCATGGCTGCCTTGCCGGCTGCGGCAATGGTGCTCCATGTCCATCCACCCTGACTGCACAGCCACATCCTGGCCAACCCTCAGTACTCCCCCCGGCTCTGGTAGACGTCCCTCAGTCGGCGGCACAACTGCCAGCACACTATGCCCATGTTGGACACTTTACGTGTCTCCTCTCTGTCCCTCATAGCCGCCACACCAGTTTCATAATATTTAAAAACACAAGAGAACCACGCCGTCGGGGGCAGACAATTGAGGACGCCCTGGAGAGTACCGGGTCGGGCCCCCTTAAGATATGCAAACTGTGTCTACTGTACTTGCAGAGTGAAACACATTGACGCCATTTTTGAGATGATGGAGAATCGCGATTTGCCATCAAATCGGTGCCTGCTGCAATTTTGCCTATTCTCCGCCAAATCGCAATCCCCAATTTTTTCAGTCGGCTAAAAGAGAATCCAGCCCTGTGTAAACTGCACATCTCTACTCGATACTACGAGAGCTAATGGGACTTGAGACAGCTTCCTTCCATAATGGGACTGGCAAAGTTACCGTGTTGGATTCTGAAAGAGAGGAGCATTGTTTCCATGTCATTGTGGCACATCCCGATTCTATGCTTGAGGGGATTGTGTCTCTCTACTGCAAGGTGGCACACAGTCTAACCTCTAAATCACTCTCGCCTTTATTGTTGGGTGCAGTGAAGCTCTGCGTTTCATCTTTTGTTCAGGAATTCATATTTCACAGCCCTCGCAGATGACCCCACCAGATAATTTACTCCTCTGAATGATTACCTTAATTAAAATGTCAGGGTGACATTTTTCGTTTGCACAGAGATTATCGCAGTTTAACAAGCATTTGGGGTTTGGAAGTAACTAAGAGATGTACATTTACAAGTGCTTCAAACACTCCCCAAATATTCCTCAGACATAATTTTATTTTTCCGCTTCCTTACAAATCTACTTTTGAAAGTTAAAGGAAAGTTTTGCATTTCTGCTGGATCATTCATGACTTCACAGAATCATAGAATCTTGAATATTTACAGTGCAGAAGGAGGCCAGTCGCCCCATCGAGTCGGCACCGGCTCTTCAAAAGAGTACCCTAATTAAGCTCAAACCTCCACCCTATCGCTGTAATCTAGTAACACCACCTCACCTTTTTTGGACACTAAGGGCAATTTAGCATGGCCAATCCACCTAACCTGCACGTCTTTGGACTGTAGGAGGAAACCGGTGCACCCGGAGAAAACCCACACAGACACGGGGAGAACGTGCAGACTCCACACAGACAGTGATTTCAGGATACCTCAAAGCATTTTACAGTCAATTAAGTACTCTTTGAAGTTTGTTGCAGTTGTAATGTAGGAAAGTGGGCAGTCAAAGTGCACATGACAATTTCCCTTAAAACTTGCAACATGGTACTGACCTAACTATTTTAGTGATGGTAGTTGAGGAATAAATATTGACCCAGGACAAAGGTGAGAACTCTCCTGCACTTCTTCAAAATTGAGTTGTGGCACCTTTTAGATCTGCCTGAGAGGGGGGGGGGCTCTGGTCAACATCTCATCCAAAAGTGCAGCTCTCCATCAATTCTGCACTGAAATGTCAGTCTAGAATTTTGCTCAGGCTGAAGAACTATGAAGACTTTTGGCTCCAAGGCGAGAGTTTGACCAGCTAAGCTATGAGGATCTTTGCCACATTTCACACCCAATTAAAGAGGATTCTGCACAGGGAGCGGAGTTGTACTGCGAGATTGGTTTACCCATGTGAGAGATATGGGGCGGGAATCTCCGGTCGCCAACACCGAAATCGCGTTCGCCAATTGGCCGGAGAATACCCGTTTCCAACCAAATCAGGGGATGGCACCACTTTTGAGGTGCTCCACCCCCTCTAATCGAGGCCCTAACACGGCCTAAGGACATTGCCCGAGGCTCACCCCCTGATGCTCTGCCCCCGAACAGCCGAGTTCCCGATGGTGTCGGTCGAATGTGATATCATCCAACGGGAACTCGGCATGGCGGCTGTGGGTTCAGTCCAGTGCCGCCACAGTCGGAGGAGGAGGAGGAGGATCGATCCCCGGACAGGGGGGACTTTGTCAGGGGCTAGGGGCACTGTTGGGGGGTGTTCCCGGCCAAAGGGGTGGACAATTTTGCAGGGCATGTCCGTGAGCGGCCAAAGCCATGTTGCGCGGCACGGCCACTGCAGGCTGCCACCGCCGTGTGCATGCGTCGCCATGGACCCATCAATTCTCTGGGCTGCATCGGCAGCTAGAGCCGGGTCATCTATGCTGCTCGGCTGCTAGCCCCCAGCCAAACGGAGGATCACTGCCCGTTTTACGCCAAATTTTCGGTCGTAAAACACCACCGTTCCTACGCCGGCTTGGTGACATAGCCTCCGAATCGGAGAATCCAGCCCAGGTTACTTAACTTAGGTCTCTGCTAGGGTATAGACATGCTGCTAACACATGATTGTCATGTCATTAATCGGATGCTTATTGCTTCTATTGACTCTTTGAAGGTTACCATGTATGACTATTTGTTGAAGCAACTCATATTTCATTTTAACAAGAAAAGCTTTATTGAATTCAAAATCCAACAGCGTCTTCAAGAATCCTGGGGGTGAAATATAAGGTGGTTGTCAGAATGCAGTATGTAATCGCAGGTAATCATTCATGTAATATTATGACATAAATGCACTTGACATTGACTCCATATTTATTTAACTTTTAGATATAATTCGAAGGGAAACCTATTTTTTTAATCAATAGTAATACAACAGGCTGACCAGGGCAAAACAACCCCATTTCTACTTATTGCCTCTCCTAACAATGTAATTCAAGTGGGAAATTGCAAGGGGGAACCTAAAATAAAGACCCCGCCCCTTCCAATGCTCAGCAGTTTGAAGTCACACAGGTTCCTGCTTACATTATTTGAAAACACTGGAGGATGATTGAATTTCCAGGAGTAAATGATCCCTCGTCCACCACAACTCAGCTACAACACTGCTGTAAACTCTTAACACTTTGCTGTCGTAACCCTATCACGTTTAAGTACAGGCTGAGGAGTGTGAATAGGTTGAGGGACATTTGTCACAGCTTGAGTTGGGTGTGTTTCTCCCCCCCCCCCCTCGCTATTACATAGCCTGACAGAATATTCTGAAGGTCCTTCACACTGTGCGTAAAGAGGTCCTTGCTGATGTATAGGTTCTTCACACTGTGCGTAAAGAGGTCCTTGCTGATGTATAGGTTCTTCACACTGTGCGTAAAGAGGTCCTTGCTGATGTATAGGTTCTTCACACTGTGCGTAAAGAGGTCCTTGCTGATGTATAGGTTCTTCACACTGTGCGTAAAGAGGTCCTTGCTGATGTTTAGGTTCTTCACACTGTGCGTAAAGAGGTCCTTGCTGATGTATAGGGCCTCAGTTTGTTGGCCACTAATTTCTCTTTCTGACCTCTGATTCGACTGTCTGAGCTTCCTGTCCAATAATAGCTTCTAATTGGATTAACGGTCTCAAGCATCGAACAAACCGACACCTTTCATAACCCGCCAAAGAATGTATCACTGAGTGATACAGATGAGTCATGAGTGAATGTGTTAAACAACAGAGTTGCTGTGTGCCCAATATATCCTCCTCCAACCTTAGGCAGACATTTCCTGAGATTCCAGTAAACACTCATTGAACTGAAGCATGCATCGATGATTGTTTCAATGATTTCCTGTTTCCTTATGAATTGCACTTTGTTCTGGATTGTTAACCATTTTGATCTCCTGAAAAATGAAAAAATTAAAATCGCTTATTGTCACGAGTAGGCTTCAAATGAAGTTACTGTGAAAAGCCCCTAGTCGCCACATTGCGGCGCCTGTTTGGGGAGGCTGTTACCGGAATCGAACCGTGCTGCTGGCCTGCTTAGTCTGCTTTCAAAGCCAGCAATTTAGCTGTGTGCTAAACAGCTCCTCCTTCCTGATTCAGATTTCCACATTGATCACGCAGAAGGTGCAAACTGCTCTTCTCTCGATTCCCACCACCATCGACAAGGCACAAGTTGGGATGGAACTTGGCTGGATGAGTGCAGCTCCAAGAAGCTAGACAGCATCCAGGACAAAGCAGTCCGTATGAGAACACACACAAACAGACTCAAAAACAGCTTCTTCCCCACTGTCACCAGACTCCTAAATGACCCTCTTATTGACTGACCTCATTAACACTACACCCTGTATGCTTCAACCGATGCCAATGCTTATGTAGTACATTGTATATCTTGTGTTGCCCTATTATGTATTCTCATGTATTTTCTTGAATTTTGTTTAATTCCCTTTTCTTCCATGTACTGAACGATCTGTTGAGCTGCTTGCTTGGGGGTGGTCCATGTGACTCCTACCTGTCTACTTTCTTTTGACAAGGAATGTATATTCTTTAGGCTGGATTCTTTAGATTGTTATTGTTTCAACCATTAAGAATTTGAAAAGAGGTTTCCTGGTCCTTTGTCCCAGCAGACTGGCAATCTCCATTGGCCAGGCCTGGTTAAGCGCACCTTCAGAGATAAGGAGGTGTCATCTTCTCTGAATACCAGAAAGTTTCTTTTGTTTGAGTCATAGCCAGCAGTGGAGTCAGTCATTGTAAAGTATTTGTCCAGTTTTTAAAATTTTATAAATTGACCATAATGGTATATATAATTTCTATATACTGAGCCCCCATCTTTTGTTTACCGCACTGAGTGTAGGTGAAAGATCATGGAAAACCTCATTATTGTAACATGATGTTATTTTAAAAAAATATATTTTTATTCTCCTCCTTTATCACAATTTTTCTCCTGAATTTACACCCAACAACAATCAATAACCAACAAATATCTCAAACCCCATAACAGTAACAACGATCCCATCCTACCACCATGCCCAGACATCAGCCCGCATGTTAACATAAACAAATGACAAAGAAAAAAAAAGGAATCAGGGATTACCCATAGCCATCTTCAACATACATAGCCTCCCCCCCGCCCCCCCCCCCCCCCAACTAATGTTCGATGTTATCCAGTTCTTGAAAGTGCATAATAATTAGTGCCCATGACTTGTAGAACCCCTCCGAGCTTCTCCTCAGTTCGAACTTAACCTTCTCGAGGGTCAAGTATTCCAACAGGTCCCCTTGCCACGCCAGGGCACAGGGTGGAAAGGCCGCTCTCCATCCCAGCAGGATCCGCCTTCGGGCGATCAACAAGGCGAAGGCTATGATTTCTGCCTCCGCACCCGTTCCCAACCCTGGCTGATCCGACACCCCAAATATGGCCTCCCGGGGACCCGGGTCCAGCTTCACATGCACCACCTTGGAAATTACTCTAAACACCTCCTTCCAGTACTCTCCAAGCTTTGGACAGGACCAAAACATATGAACATGATTAGCGGGGCCCCCCTGCAACGTTCACACACATCTTCTACCACTTCAAAGAATCGGCTCATCCTTGCCCTCGTAGGGCAGCACGGTGGCACAGTGGTTAGCATTGTTGCCTACGGCGCTGAGGACCCGGGTTCGAATCCCGGCCCTGGGTCACTGTCCGTGTGGAGTTTGCACGTTCTCCCCGAGTCTGCGTGGGTTTTGCCCCCACAACCCAAAAGATGTGCAGGATAGGTGGATTGGCCACACTAAAATTGCCCCTTAATTGGAAAAAATAATTGGGTACGCTAAATTTATTTTTTTAAAAATCAAAAAAATCTTTGCCCTCGTGAGGTGTGCCCTGGTAACATGATGTTATAACACAATGTCACAACACCATTTCTGCCTGTGTGAAGAACTGCTTCCTGATTTCACTCTTGAACAGCCTTGGTCTAATGTTAAACTTATGCCCATTTTCTGTGAACTCCCTCAGAATTTAATCTTCGTCTAGATTGAACAAATCAAGTTAGTGAAGGTAGCCTGTAGTGTGAGTCCATAGAGTATAATGGGGACATTTTCTTCGACCAATAATGGGGACATTTTCTTCCATCAATAATGGGGACATTTTTTTCGATTCTAAGGCTCAGCCCCTTATTCTCAACCCCCCTCACCAGTTGCAAATGTTTCTCTCCATTAACACTATTAATTCCTTTCAAATTCTTAAAATCCTCGATCAACCCATCCATTAGTCCCAATACCTGAGAGAACTCTAGCCAAATTTTTGTAATCCCTTCTCACAATCAAACTCTCAAAATGCTGGTGATGCTCTGGTGAATCTGCACTGCACTCTTTGCATGGTTAATATACACTCTCCAACATGCAGTGCACAGCACTGTATACTGCACTCCACATTTGGTCTAACCAAGGCTTTGGTTAGGTGCAGTAAAACTTCCCTCTTCTTCATATGCTCATCCTTTAGTTATAAAACCTAAGATTCCATTTGACCTTCGGATTTTGCACCTGACTACAACATTTTAGCGATCTATGTACGTGAACCCTAAGCATGGGATTTTCCTAACTGTAATATGTTTGATTGGTGATGGAACAACATGCTCACAATTTTAGACAATCTTTTGGACATCTCTTTTGGATGCCTATTAACTATGCATTTCCACAACCATCTGTTCTCTTTGATAGTGTGATGCAGCACAGAAGGTGATCATTCAGTCCATTTTGCCTGTGTCGGCTCCTTGAAAGAATGATCTCACAAGTCCCACTCCTCTGCTCTTTTACCCCAGCCCTGAATTTTTCATCTCCCTTTAAAATATTTCTCTAATTTCAAAGAATAAAGAAAAGTACAGCACAGGAACAGGCCCTTCGGCTCTCCAAGCCCGTGCCGACCATGCTGCCTGACTAAACTACAATCTTCTACACTTCCTGGGTCCGTATCCCTCTATTCCCATCATATTCATGTATTTATCAAGATGCTCCTTAAATGTCACTATCGTCCCTGCTTCCACCACCTCCTCCGGCAGCGAGTTCCAGGCACCCACTACCCTCTGTGTAAAAGACTTGCCTCGTACATCTACTCTAAACCTTGCCCCTTGCACCTTAAACCTATGCCCCCTGTAATTGACCCCTCTACCTTGGGGAAAAGCCTCTGACTATCCACTCTGTCTGTGACCCTCATAATTTTGTAGACCTCTATCAGGTCACCCCTCAACCTCCGTCGTTCCAGTGAGAACAAACCAAGTTTATTCAACCGCTCCTCATAGCGAATGCCCTCCATACCAGGCAACTTTTGAAAATTGCGACTGAATCTGCTTCTTCCACCCTTTCAAGCAATGCCTTTCAGATTACCGTCGAGGTGCGTGTGGAGTACAATCTCTGATGTATTGGTCAGGTTAGGGAAGAGTGACATAAATGGTTGGGTGGAGTCTATCCTATTGAAGGTGGAGCTTTGAATGAGGGTGGCACTGCAAGCAGAAAAAAATTCTCCTCATTTATTCTGACAAACCTCTTCATGATTTTGAACACGCCAAATCCCTTCTGCTCATTTCGTCACATCACCCAAGTCCCCAGTACCATTCTAGTAAATCCTTCTTCAAGTTCTTGATATCTTTCCCAAAGTGTGTGGCCAGAGGGTGGCACAATGCCAGCTGTGACCCAACCAGAACTTTATAACAATTTAGCATAACTTTCTTACCTTTGTGCTCCATTCATGTGTAAATGTATATTTACTGCAGCAAATTGCTGCAAGTTTATTCTGCAAGTTTTGGATGGTGAATCAATGCAGTATCAAGCTAAGGAAACCCATTATAAATGCTCCATGCAAGTCTGCATGTCTTACCTGTCATGTTCTGCAGACCCAGTTGCCTCAATCCAAAGGTGCCATCCTTCTTGTAGTTGAGCAGGATCGTTAGTGCATACCGTTCTTCGTATAACTTTGTCCCACGAATGATTCTTAGATTTTCCAAAGGCAGATATTCAAACTGGTTCAGGGCTGCCAGGATATATCCAGTGACTTCTCGAATGGACTAGAGGTTTAAAAAAAACACACAACTAAGGTCAGAAAAGCAGCAATCAGCGCCCACAGTGTTTGTAACTGTAAGCATAGCCGATGGCAGTAATGAGAGAGCCAGAGAGCAAAAGCTCTTGTTTGAGAGCCAGCCACCCTCTGTGAAATGTAAACGGCAGTCCCAACAGAAAAAACAAAAATGTACACTTCATTTCAGTCGGCATGGAATTAGGGATGCTGCAGATAGAGCCCCTGAACGTGGAAAGGTAAAATCAACCTGGACCTACCCACCTAAGCTCACACAAGAATTCAATTGCTTGGGACAGTGAGCAGCTGAGCTATACCTATCAGGGTTCAACCCTTTCTCTGGGTGTCAGTTGTGTGGTAGCAGCAGATGGCTGAGGCCAGGAAGAGAGGATAACGGAGGATGGAGAGGTGGTAAGGCGAGATGCAACTTTATGTGTGGGTGTGCTACTATTGAACAAGGAAAGGATTAGCCCAGCTGTGAGGTATCTGCCTGTCAAATAGCCTGCCGACATTCCCACATGAACAACAGTCATTTAGGTAAGGTATTGGCGGATGAAAGCTACATGTGGCAATAGCTTGGAGAGGAGGAGAGGGGAAGGGAGGAAGGGGAGGCAGGAAAGAAAGAATGAGAAATCTACTGAACAGGACCAGCCATATAAATTTTCCCAGTCAGGGACTGGATGAGTGCAACTGCAGCAACACTTGAGAAGCTCAGCATCATCCAGAACAAAGCAGCCCACATAATCAGCATCCCATGTGCCACCTTAAACATTCACCCCCTCCACTACTGATACACAGTGGCAGCAGTGTGTACCATCTACAAGGTGCATTGCAACAACTGGTCAAGGCTCCTACAATAGCAATTTCAAAACGCCCAACCTGAACCAGCTAGAAGGACAAGGGCAGTAGGTGTGTAAGAACACCATCGCCTGCAAGTTCTCCTCCAAGCCACACACCATCTGGACTTGGAAATACATCACCGCTCCTTGACTGTCATGTGAAAATCTTGAAATTCCCTCCCTTGCAGCACGGTGGGTGAGCCTGCACCACACGGACTGCAGCAGTTCAAGAAGACAGCTTATTTTCAAACTAGATATAGGGTATTGACTTGACTGAGGAGGACCAGAATTCTCTAGTTGTTTGTCTCAAATGCAGGGTTAAATGCTGCAAGAAAATGCATTAAAAGTGCAATGCTGTAGTGCTAGATTGAACCACTAGGGGAGTTTCTCTACAAGTGGCTGATCTCTTCTCAGTCATCAAAATGAGGTAATATAGCCAATTAATTCACTCATTGAATTTCTACAGTGCAGAAGGGGACCATTTGGCCCATGGTGTCTGCACTGACCCTCCAGAGGAGCCCCCTGCCCATCCCTGTAATCTGATCTGCACATACCGGGACACTAAGTGGCAATTTAGCATGGCCAAGCCCCCTAACCCGCACATCTTGAGAATGTGGGAGGAAACCGCAGCACCCAGAGGAAACCCAAGCAGATACGGGGGGAAAGTGCAGGCTCCACACAGACAGTCACCCAAGGCAAGTATTGAACCCAGGTCCTTGGAGCTGTGAGGCAGCAGTTCTGACCACTGTGCCACTGTGACGCCGATACACAAAGACTGGCAGCTTTCTGTTGATAGGTCAATGACAGACGTGGGCCCAGACAGCAGGATGTACCTTTAATTCCTGCAGTCAGACACATGGCTTTTTCCACTGATATTTGGCACACGGCTAGAAAAATGTGAATTCAGTCCTCAGGAGAGAACTGATGAAGCTGGATTTGGAACATTTTAATAAACTGACCAGATTTAATCTCTTGTCTCAGTGATCCGCTGCTAATGAGATGTGTGGTTACAGTTGATTCCCAAACTAGCAGGAAAGAAAAGCATGAGCTGATATTCACCATTGGTTTCTTAATGCGCTTTGCTTGTTTAAGATGACAACAAAAACAATTCCCCTGCCAAAGTTATTCTGCAGAAACTTATCCGTGGGCTAGGTGAGGTGATCGCTACGGTTGTATAGCTTTGAACATGCACAGGCTTGTTGGGTCGTGATTGTTGTAAATGAAGAATAGGATCAATGCCAATTATAATTCAATTACAAAATATAAAAGCTCCCAGAAGTGTTTACATCAAGAAAGGGCTTGTATTTAGATCACACTTTTCATATTCTCATGGCACCTGAAAGCACAGTCACTAATGTAATGTGGGAAAAGAGGCAGTTCATTTGTGCATAGCAAGCTCCCACAACCAATAATGTGATCATGATCATCTGCTCAGCACTGAGCTGCAGTGCCCACTGAGAATTTGCACACATATCTCTGGCATGGGATGTAAACCCACAATCTTCTGACCAGAGGTGTGAGAGCTTCCAACTGAGCATAACCACTGAGGTCAGGAAGCACACAGTTCAGGTTGGAATGGTGTCTGTCGTGGTCATGGAAGGACTGGATTCATTTTGTTAGACCAATTTTTTTATTTGTTCCCTTGTAACTCACAGTTCCAGCAAATATCACAGAACTGAGAATAATCAATGTGATTTACAGAGAGGGTTGTTATACCAAATGTTCCAATTAGACTGTCTATCTTCAACATTTGCAGGTAGTGTACATTGTCACTTATCAATTGTACCTGTAAGGAGGTCTAATGATACCTTTGCTGGTAAGAACTGAGGGAACGATAGGAAACAGGCTCTTCAGTCTTGAAACGAAGGAAATTAGAGGTTATTTTATATAAATCTATCAAAGATACTGAGAGAAGTGGAAAGGATAAATGCAGCATTTTTGCTTGTTGAATAAGACAGCAATAGGACAATGGAACAAATATATAAGACTGGTAAAAGGCAAGTTCAGGACTGATGCTGGGAAACTCTTTCTCACAGAGAATGATTAATACAGGAATGTCTTAAAACTGAGATTGTGAAGGCAGAACATTCCGAGTCAGTTTAATTCAGGAGAGACATACATATATTCGAATGTTAATTCTCAGGCTGGGCCAATGGACTGAAATGATTTGTTCCAGCCCTGTCGATTCCGACAAGAGGCAGGTGTTACACTATCTTGGATGTACTTCCAATTTACTACTAAAGTGACCATGTTAAAAAAATATCCAGAGGGATTTAACATGAGTAAATCAAGCATTATAGCACCAGGGTCCCGGGTTCAATTCTGACCTCAGGTGACTGCCTGTGTGGAGTTTGCATGTCCTTCCTGTGTCTGTGTGGTTTTCCTCTGGGTGCTCCGGTTTTCTCCCACACTCCAAAGATGTGCAGGTTAGGTGGATTGGCCATGCTAAATTGCCCTTGCTGACGAAAGGTTAGGTGGGGTTATGGGGAGGGGAGTGGGGGAGTGGGCCTGGGTGGGGTGCTCTTTCAGAGGGTTTGGGCAACCCGATGGGCTGAATGGCTTCCTTCTGCACTGTAGGGATTCTACGATTGGTATAAGATGCCAGTCAGTGTTGGTGACTAACAGCAGTGTGTCAAGGTTCCTTGTGGTGTCCTGTTGGTTGACTGCTGTTAAACCAGCAGAACCCTTGGTAAAATGGCAAAATCGTGCTTGGTGTCTGCTCTTGCGGGAATTTCCTAGCTGCCTGATAAAGGCAGGACCTCAGTCTGCCCATTCCAAAGTAAACAATGCTGATAGGGTGGCAAAACTGTAAACTGGGGTTTCCATCTCCTGGACCAGGAAGAGCCATGACGTGGAGATGGGACTGGCCAATGGAAGGCCATGGGCTGGATTCTCCGCCCTGCTGCGCCACATTTCTGCCCCGACCCGCCGGCGGGATTCTCCGTTACGCCAGCCGGTCAATGGGGTGTCCCACTGTGGGGCAGCCCCATGCCGTCGGGAAACCCCCCAGGCGCCGGCAAAATGGAGAATCCCGCCGGCGGAGAATCCAGCCCCATATACTTAGTTGAGTGCCATGAGTGGTCTCCAGACCTGGTGAGAAGCTCAGGCATTCAGATTACAGATTGCGTAATTTGATGGTCCATCTGAGGTCGCGACCTGAGGGATCTGGGCACCAGTGTGAGCGGGGTTTGTGATGTTGGCTGCCTGTCGAGGATTTTCTTTATTTATAACCGGGTATTCTCAATGAATGATTGTAATGTCTGTCATGGTTTCTGTCTCAAGGACACATCTAGGTATTTGCAGTGAACTGTGACAGGGCAAGATTCAATGGGTTCAAAATGTGTGTTTTGTGAAGGTATAATCACCATGATTAGGGGAGATGGTCTTGTGGTGGTAATGTGACTGGACTCGTAATTCAGACGATAAGGCGAATACTCTGGGGACATGGGTTCAAATCTGACCATGACAGTTGGTGAAATTTGATTTCAATCAATAATAAAATAAAGGAATTGAAAGCTAGTCTCAGTATTGGCATCCATTAAACATATTGTTGATTGCCATGAAAACCATCTGGTTCACACATGTCCTAAAGGGAAATAAATCTGCCAGCCTTACCCTGTGACTCCAGATCCAAAACAATGTGGCTGATTCTGAACTGGACTCTGAAATGGCCCAGCAAGCCATTCAGTTCAAAGATAATTAGGGATGGGCAACAAATGTTGTTTTATAAATTTAGAGTATCCAATTCATTTTTTCCAATTAAGGGGCAAGTTAGCGTAGCCAATTCACCTACTCTGCACATCTTTGGGTTGTGGGGGCAAAACCCACACAAACACGGGGAGAATGTGTAAGCTCCACACGGACAGTGACCCAGAGCCGGGATCGAACCTGGGACCTCGGTGCCGTGAGCAGCAGTTCTAACCACTGCACTGCTAACCACTGCACGTGCTGCCCTCCTTCAAGTGCATTTCCATCTACTTTAATAATGTGTGACTTTCACACTGTGGATTGAGGCCCTTGAAATAAAATGGGATCTGTTTGAACTCAGCACTGAGTTCAAATGATCCTGCTGAGTTTGTACTTCCCTCTTGTGTGAGTCATGCTCAACCCCCTTTCCCCTACTCGCGAAAATGGCATCTTTGGGAAATGGTCATTCGATTTTCACATCTATGATAATGTGGACCATACTGTTCTCAGGCTTTGTCTGTTTAAGCTGCTGTGAAGCACCTTGAGGCATTTCACTGCATTAACAATGTCAAATTGTTGTTGCAAAATTTCACCCCTTGTTTGAGCAGCCTGCACATAGGCCCTATTGTCATCTGTTCTATGAAAGCCATGCTATTTGTTCCATGTATTCCTTATCAAAGATCTTTTCAAACATCAACTTGCCGACCTTATACTAGGTTAATTATAGCAGAGAGTGTCACACGCACAATACAACTTGCGTGACCTGCCTCATATACTGATCATCATTGTTCATTCAATACACCCTACTCTCAAATCCAAAGTTATGTCAGTATTATGAAGTAATATGCCTGAACCCTGTCCTCCTTACTGTCATAAAACTTCAGGCAATTCATTGTAATGATGATGGCAATTTCTCTTCTGTATAATATTTCATTGATTTAACATCGGTTTGTCTTCTGTTGGGGCATAAGCATGAGTCAGCATCCTTACGGCCAGCATCTCCTTTGTATGAGAAAATTACAAGCTCCATAAATCTATTTTTCTTGAAGCCATTATTGATCTGTCATGTCAATGCTTTGTCTAATGACAAATTATCTTAATATTGAAAATTAAATCCTTTGCTTTTGAGCTCTGTACATTTAAGCCACAACACAAGAGAATGCTCAGATACCACTGTGCGCCTTTTCATTTTCTGAATGACATATTGATACGCTCTACACCGTTTGCTGCATTTTCCATGTGCAACCTCAATTAAAGCTAAAAGTTTACTTCATTGTGCGTTGCTTTTATCTCCTCTCACTCTGGTATAAGGCAATGAAATGTCTCATCTGACTGGCTGCGATATAAAGGCTCCTTCAATTGCTGTTGCTATCTACTTACTAGTTGATAGGAGCAGTTTAGTCCTACACAGTAGGAGGGTTGAATGAGCTCCCGCATGCCATACAGCGAGGAAGAGGGCCACCCACACCCACTAGGCACCTGTGTCCCACTCAGCATCAGCCCAGATCTCGGGGCCCCACTCACCATGTGACTGGAGCAGTTTGAACCCTGAACCCTAAACCCACCAGTCTCAGAAGCAGGAACTCTACCAGCAATCCAAAGGCTCACTCCCTTTGTGTGCTGGCAAAATGTGTAATTAGTTTGTCTTATCAGATTAACACAGTAATGCAGCATCAGGTGAGATAATAATGGTGAATTAGCAGGCAGTAATCCAGTTGAGGAGATGATACAATATTATAAACCACAAGAGAGAAACAGTTATGATTAAAATGCATAAGCTTATATTTTAATTATGTTTAGAAGATGAGCATGACAACATGAGAGGCAAAACAAAGGGTATTATTGAATGTATGACCTGAGGGCCTCAGGCATATTAGATTTATGATATTGAGCCATTAGACTTATTAGGCTATTTTTCACATTGAATTATTTGTGTATTTACTGGCTGGTGTAAAATACTGTGCAGTAGTTTGGTAGCCATTTTGAGGCCTTGCGATCAAGGTTGACTTTGGTTCAACCTTAAAACACAGAAAGCTTCTTTAAATGTCTTCATCTCACTCTTAGCCAACAAATAATAGGGAATTCTTCAAACCAACTGTTAACTGTATTGGATTTCTTGAGTTCAAAAACCGAGCATAACTGAAGATTCATTTATCATTGGGCTGGCACAAAATGCAAGTTTGGATTAATTGAGATTGTCTTCATTAAATGCCTTTAAATATCGCTGTACTTCACTATAGCCATGCATGGGTGGCAATGTCTCCTCAGTGTAGCTTAATTAATCCTGTGGCATGTACAGAGAGGCATGCGGTTTAGTGTCCTGGAATTCATTTATTGTCAGATTCTAAGGAAAACTCCGATGTCTTTTTCTCTGACTGTGTAAAATAGTTTACGGAACGTAAAAGACAAAATTATTTCCAACAAGAATTCACTTCATGTTGGCTTTGGGGTTTAAGTCTATATTGTAATCCATGAATGGGTTTCTCACAAAATGTGGCTTCTTTTTATTTAATGAGTATGCACTCAATATCATTGTTCAGCAAAAGAACAGGGTTGGGGGTTTGTGTTTGGCAGTGGAGGAAATGAAAGGAGCCATAGTGTTGTGTTTCCCATCACTAACTTCCTGAACCTTTTATTGAAGTGGAATATATTTGTGAAATGTTAGCATGAGGCAGCTTTTCAACCACTTCTAAATCTCTCTCGATTTTCCTTTTTCTGTTATGTGACTATAGGTTATTTATTTTTCTCTTCCTTGTGAAAGGCCATTTGACTAAGTGGGTCACTTTGGAGTTGACCTTTTCTGCAAGCCAGGGTTGCTGCCTGGGTGGGACAAATGGTTTGGCACTTGAGTGAAACAGAATAGTCCTTCAGCCTAGTTTAAATTCTGGGTCTCACTTCCTAAAAGACATAGGGACAGTGAATAACGGGAATTTTATTATGGCCAGCTGGCTGAAGTTAGCTGTCTGCAAAACAAAGCCACTTCCTCCGGTTCCTCACAGAATGAGCAGTGTCTGAATGCTACAACAACTTGCATTTATGTAGCACCTTTAACTAGGCAAAACATCTCAAGGCACTTCACAGAAATGATGATCCAACAAAATTTGACACTGCCACAAATTAGGGCAAGCAACCAAAATGTTGGCCAAAGTGCTCTTGAGTTCCATCTTAAAGGTTGAGAGGCAGGTCGGATGAGGTTGACGGAGGTACATTTTGGAGCTTGGGGCCTATTCAGCTGAAAGCTCAGCTACCAGCAGCAGATCAACACAGGCCCAGTTTGTCAGTTTAAATTAATCATTCAGAAATCCTGCAGTACAAGTTATTGCACAGATAGATGGTCAACTGCTGGCAGACTGAGCCTGTGTTGATCAGCTGCCAGTGTGGACAGAGTGCAATGTGGGACACTCAGGAGCTTTAACAGCAGAAACTCTAACTCGCTTCTCAGGAAGACTGCAGACGTAAACAATCATGTTACCGATCAGAATTGTTCTTGAAAAAGTGCAATAACTCTGGGTCTTGTTGGGAGTGGATGCTTTCGTGGGAGATCCTTCTTACAGTATAAAGCACCGCATTGACACCCATGGAAGAAGTAGCTCTTGTCAATGTTTCAGAGCAGTATTTACACAGGAGCATCATGGGTCAGTTCCGATGCCTATTATTTAGATTAGTGATTGGTATAAAACTGATTTAAAATTGATCCGACATGCTGGGGTCCATGGAATTTATTAACAGCTTTTAGAACAGCCAGTTCTGGCAACAAATAGCAACAGCAGATAAATAAAGGCCAGTACTTGGCTCACTCACTTGTCAGCTAGCTTCATATTCTCCCATGAATGTTTTTGTGCCACTTTAGTATGTCAACTCGAGGAAGGGCTGACAGTTGCAGCCAAACAAGGGACCAGGGCAGGCAGACAAGAAACCACAATTTGACAGAGTCTGACCTGCAAACTCTCCTTGAGGAAAACTGATAGCAGGGGGACTCAGACTGCCGTGTCTCCGTGGCAGGAAACCTGCCAGAAATGTGACTCATGTCGCGTGGAAGGAGATGGCACTGGCATCGAATGCTAACTCTCTTTCTCGGAACTTCAGATCAGTTTATAAAGCAGTTCATTGACCTCACCAAGACAGACAAGACCACATCAACCAGTCTTCCTTTTGTTTTCTGGTCACCCTGAACAGCAGGACCCTCTTCACCCGTCAAAAATTACAGTTAGACAATTAGCCCATTTTCACTTGTCCTTTACTCCCCCACCCCCTCCCGCCCCCCTACCTCAAACCCACCAGCTGCAGATTCACCACAGTGCTGGATGAAGAAAATGATGAGTCACAATTACCTCCGTGTGATCTGAGTTGATGATGAGGAAGTTCCTCTTCTGTAAAGATCTCAGCTGGGTGTGCCTCCAACTCAGACTTCCCGTTCCTCCCACTGCCGCCGGGTGGGGTAGATTTGATAATGTTTGAGTGATTCCAGGGGTATCACAGAGATCGGGGGAATGGGCAAAAAGCTGAGGCCTTCATTGCTGAAGCCAATGGAGCAAGTGTGAGTTCCGTTGGGATCTGCAGTGAATCCTCATTTGACAAGCAACCAAGGAACAGTTATATGCGCACACTTGATTTCGTACTCTGGAATTAGGCCATACATCCCACTGAGCGATCGAGTGAAAGACCCCGAACCCAGCGGAACAGAAATGGCCAAAGTCTGCCTGCCTGATAATGCCGCCCCTCAGTACAACACCATGTGTCAGGCCTATGGCCTTTCCCGTTAGAATCAGTAGCCACCACCATATCAACAACAACAGGGGCAGCAAGGTAGCATAGTGGTTAGCACAATTGCTTCACAGCTCCAGGGTCCCAGGTTCGATTCCCGGCTTGGGTCACTGTCTGTGAGGAGTCTGCATGTACTCCCTGTGTGTGCGTGGGTTTCCTCCGGGTGCTCCGGTTTCCTCCCATAGTCCAAAGATGTACAGGTTAGGTGGATTGGCCATGCTAAATTGCCCTTAGTGTCCAAAATTGCCCTTAGTGTTAGGTGGGGTTACTGGGTTATGGGGATGGGGTGGAGGTGTGGGCTTGGGTGGGGTGCTCTTTCCAGGTGCCAGTGCAGACTCAATGGGCCGAATGGTCTCCTTCTGCACTGTAAATTCTATGTTAACAACAACTTGCATGCATAATAAATCATCCCACAATGCTTTGCATTGGCATTATCAAGCATCATTTGAAACCGGCTCACATGAGGCCATATTAGGTCAGGTAAACAAAGGCTTGGTCTAAGGATATTTTGAAGGAGTGTCTTCAAAGAGGAAAGAGAGGTAGAAAGTTGGAGGCAGCTTATTTTATAGCTTATGGCCTAGGCAACTGAAGGCACAGCCACCAGTAGAGAAGCAATTAAAAGCATTCAGAAGGGCCAGAAGTAGATGAGTGGAGAAATCTTGGAGGGTTGTCGGGTTGGAGGAGCTTCCATTGGGGAGGTTTGAAAACCAGGATGAGAATTTTAAAATTGTATCGTTACTTAACTGGGAGCCAATGCAGGTCAGCAAGTATAGGGTCAACAGTGGGACGGGACTTGGTGCAAGTTGGGACATAGCAGAATTTTGGATGACCTCAAGGTTACAGAGGGCACAATGGGTAAGGCCCGCTAGATGTATGTTGGAATAGTCCAAACTAGAGGTAGCAAAGGCATGAATCAGGATTTCAGTAGGAGCTGGGAAGGGCAGGAAAACTGGCGTTGGTGACTTTTACCCTCGTATCTAAAACACTTCGATTACACAGAAAAGGGTTTCAACATTCTCCCCATGCCGATCCATTCAACAATTCCACCTTGTGCAAGCAGCTGAAGTCTGGAAATTCAATTCATTAATCAGGGTGGGTGATCAATATTCTTACAGATCTGTAAAGTCAGCTGCGATCATAGGTTTTGTCTATCAATTTCCTTAAAACAGCTGTTAACATCAAGACTTTTCCAGAATCACATATCCTATTTACTCTACGCCTTTCTCTTCACCAGGTCTTCACTTCCTAACCAGCTTGTTGACCTGCTTCTCCTTCCATATTGATTTCTGAGACTTGGAACCAGCACGGCTCAGTCAGAATTCATTGAATCCCTGCAGTATAGAAGGAGGCTATTCGGCCCATGAGTCTTCACGGACTCTCCGAAAGAGGACTCCACTGAGGCCCACTCGTTCGCCCCACCCCTATTTTAAAAAGAATTTAGAGTACCCAATTCATTTTTTCCAATTAAGGGGCAATTTAGCATGGCCAATCCACCGAGCTTGTACATTTTTGGGTTGTGGGGGCGAAATCCACGCAAACACGGGAGAATGTGCAAACTCCACATGGACAGTGACCCAGAGCCGGGATCGAACCTGGGACCTCGGCGCATTGAGGCCACAGTGCTAACCCACTGCGCCACCGTGCTGCTCCCCAGTCCACCCCATAACCTCACCTAACCTGCACATCTATGGATACTGAGAGGCAATTTTTATCATGGCCAATCCACCTAACCTGCACATCTTTGGACTGTGGGAGGAAACCGGAGCACCCAGAGGAAATGCACGCAGACACGGGGAGAACGTGCAAACTCCGCACAGACAGAATTAAACCCGGGTCCCTGGCGCTGTGAGGTAGGAGTGTGAACCATTCTGCCACAATGCTGCCCTACAGTGAAATGTCGACAAAAAAACGTGGAATGTTATTACCAAGCAGGCTACATTATAATTTTTTCTTTATTGGTATATGACACTGGCAAAACCCTGACTCATTTATACTCCAGGAGTACCAGACATTTGGAACAGTTCATTGATCACATGTTGAGTAACTAACTTAATGTGGTGGAATTTGGCTCCAAGTCCCTTTCCAGATTTACTCAGGATGCAGAATGAAAACTCCCCAATAATGAGCAGATGCTACCATCTCAAGACATATCAGTAAGTCCAGTAAGGAATTCGGGAAAAGTGTCTTTCCCAACAGAATGTTTAGAACATGGCTCTCATGCCCATAGGGAATAGTTGAGACGAATAATGCTTGTAGGTTTAGGTGTAAGGGGCGGGGGGGGGGGGGGGGGGGGGGGTGCGGTGGTGGGAGAAGGCACATGTGGAGCATAAACACTGTCAAAGACCAGTTTGGCTGAACGTCCTGTTTTCGGAATTATAAATTCTACTTCTTCTCATCCACGCTTTCTGCTGTCAACAAGGTTTTCTCTAAGGGAGTCGGAAGAAGCACTCACTTTGAATGGTGCAGATAGACTGACAGCAATGAAGCATGTGTTCACCCTGGAGATACAATACTTTACCAAATGTTGAAGAATTTTAATACAATCACCGTCCTGAATCCACTGTAATTGTTCTAGTGAAGTATGGATTTCAAAATCACAATTCCGACAATGGGCGTTTGTTATATTTTTTCTACTATGGGTTCAAGGTAATACTTGCAAAGATTATGCCTGCAGCATTGCAGGAGAGGATTGGAAGGTAGAGGGGATTTACTAATCTGTCCAAAGTGGAAATGACAAGTTATTTCACTTGGATACAAATTGCCAGAAGAAGTCCATGTTTCCACGGAGACCAAGGGCAGGAGCAGCTGACTGTGCTTCTGTGCCATCTGTGATGAATTTAGCACACCAGGCCTCAAGTTGTGTTTTGTTCCAATGGAGTGCTTCTAGATCTTTAGCAGTGGTTCAATTCCAACTGGTTTAAATGCACTCCTTTAATTTGAGAATTACAAGACGTCCAGCACTTGGACCCATGTAAATCTAAGATTGATCCAATCATAATGGTGACTGGATCATTGTCTGGCCTGGAACATATTTTGTTCCTACTTCAATTTTTTCCCAATTAAAGGGCAATTTAGCGTGGCCAATTCACCTACCCTGCACATCTTTGAGTTGTGGGTGTGAGACCCATGCAGACACGGGGAGAATGTGCAAACCTTACACGGACAGTGACCCGGGGCTGGGATCGAATCCGGGTCCTCGGCGCTGTGAGGCAGGAGTGCTAACCACTGCGCCACCATGCCGCCTAGTTTTGGGTCCTACTTATGACCTCTGTTAAAATGTCCCAGACAATGGTAAGGTGTGTGATAATGAGTCTGTAATTGGAGTCTGAACATTTTGACAGAAGTGGGATCTGTGAAAGCACAGCAGCGAATGGTTTGTCACCTCAGTGCAATTAAATTGATGCTCAAAAGGAGCCTGTATGAGCTATTTGAACAAGCTATCAAATTACTTCCATTCTCTTGTGCTTTCCCTTAACCCTACACATTTTTCCTTTTCAAGTATCTATTCAATTCCCTTTTGAAAGTTACTGTTGCATGTGCTTCCGCTACCTTTTCAGGCAGTGGATTCCAGATCAGAGCATCTCACAGCTTGGAAAAAAACGTCATATTCTGACTGGTATTTTTTATCAATTACCTTAAATCTGTGTCCTCATGTTACCAAGCCTCCTTCCTGTGGAACATTCCTTATTTACTCCATCAGAATCCCCATAATTTTTAATACCTCTATTAAATCACTAAAGTAATGAGAGAATGGTGGTGGCATGGTGGGCACTTTAAATTAAAGAAAAATAAAGTAATGAGAGAAATGTGAATGTTCCTGTTACACATTTTGCAATCTCAAACTGTCCCAATGCACTTTAGAGCAAATGGAGTGGAGTCGCTGCTGCACTTGGCATCCAATTTCTGCACAGCAAACTCTCAAAAATGTCACGGTGAGGACAATCAGATCATCTGTTGCATTGATAGTTGGATACATATTGGTCAGGGCACTGGGCAGAATCCTCTTTTTTTAAATAAATTTAGAGAACCCAATTAATTATTTCCAATTAAGGGGCAATTTAGCGTGGCCAATCCACCTACCCTGCACATCTTTGGACTGTGGGGGCGAAACCCACTCAAACACAGGGAAAATGTGCAAACTCCACACGGACAGTAACGCAGAGCCGGCATCGAACGTGGGACCTCGGTGCCATGAGGCATTAGTGCGACCCACTGCGCCACCGTGCTGCCCCTTCCTCTTTTACAATGTTGCACTATGGAATCTTTTATATCCAGCCGAGAGGGAAGACAGGGTGTTTGTTTAATATCTCATCTAAAAGCCCACGGGCAGGATTTCCTGATTGGTGACGCCGAAATTGCATTCGGCAATCGGCCAGAGATTCCCTTTTATGCCGAAATCGGGGGCGAAGTCACCGGAGGCTTTCCCCTGATGCTTCGCACCCGATGGACCGACGCTCTGATGGCGTCGGTCGTGTGTCCTCTCAACTTTCGTAAATCTGGCATGGCGGCTGCGCCATCACAGCCGGAGGGGGGAGGGGGAGCCGTTTTGCTGGCAGGGGGGCTTTAGTGGGGAGTGGGGGGACTGGTGGGGGTTGGTCTGGGGGTGGCAAGGGGGGGATGTACAGGTGGGAGTTTTTGGCAGGCTGGGTCTGCGCATGGTGGGCACCATGTTGTATAGCGTGGACGCCGCCGTGTGCATGCGCAGCCACGGACCTGGCCATTCTGCGTCCGTATTGGCAGGTGGGGATTTAAGTGGTGTGGCTGCTAGCCCCCACCGGATGGAGCATTGGTGCGGGGACGACATCGACCTTTTGGTCGTAAGACCAGATGCATCCTCCAGACACAGCCGCAGAATGGGAGAATCCAGCCCCACATCTCTGACAATGCAGCACTCCCTAAGTACCATATTGGAGTGCTAGCCTAGATTTTGCATTCAGCTCTCCGGAGTGAGATTTGAACCCCCAATAATCAAAGGCAAGGATTCAACGCATTGAGCCAATGTTTACACAGTATGGCATACGTATAGGATCAAATACTTTTTCTCCTGTTACCTTAGTTGATAATTAAGCAGTGCCTCCGCCCGTTCCCCCTACTATTTCTTTATGTGCCAGATGTTCATTGAATCCAAGCTGGTTGGCAAAGCCGAAACCAAGACACCCAGAGCTTTTATTCACCGAAAGATGTCATAGACCTTGTTCAGTCTCGTAGCTCACATCACACCATCAGTGCCCCAGCTATCCCCGATGTATAGTCTTTTGATGGGGCAGTTAAACAACTGGGAGTTTTAACAAATTAAAGCATATGCCTCTTAAATGAGCTGTTCCCTATTTATATGTACTCAAAGTACTTAAATAAACAAGGTCCTTTGCTTGTGTTTCCGAACAAGATAATTAGTGCACTATTAACACCAGAAAAGCAGCAAGACAAGATCCGCTGAAAACTATGAGGCTCACACTGAGCACAAAACATCACTCCATCTGATATCTAGCTTGAGGAGAATACTTGCATCTTAGATTACTCTATTGAAATATGCTCTTGAACTGCTGCATTATCTATTTATCTTTGATGTTGGGATTTTTATTAAATCTGTGTCCCACTTATTTACTACATTTGTTGACATAACTGAGTTGGATCACTTCAATAATAGTCGATGCGTCAGAATGGTCCCAAGAGCCTCAAGCCTATGATGTGTGGCTCTCAGAATGAACAACAGCTGAGCTTTAAAATGCCACTTCAGTTTAATAATACCAGTTGCTAATATTAGCAGCCTAAGTGACAGCTTCATTTCCAGGTGTGTAAAGGAATGAGATTACCATTTGTCCTTTGATTGTGGGAGACTAGAAGCCCCTTGTCTATCTCCCGATCGCAGGCAGACAGAAACAGAGAAATCCTTTACTGTGAGCCATGTTGACACCGTCGGGAAACGCGACGGTGTTTACGACGGTGTCAACACTCAGCCTCAGTGAATCCCGCCCCAGATCTCTTCAGCACAAAGCATGTGGCAGCAGGGTGTCAGAAAAGAGACCGTCCCAGCTCAGTCATTGCTCAGCGCACCTCACAGTAAAGGATTTCTCTGTTTCTGTCTGCCTGCGATCGGGAGAGAGACAAGGGGCTTCTAGTCTCCCACAATCAAAGGGCAAGTGGTCAACATGGCCTCAGGATCAGCAATTCTGGCTCCGACAGGGGGCCAGCACGGCACTGGAGCGACCCATGCCGCTCCAGCTGCTGATCCCGGCGTCAACTGGGTGCCGCGGAATCCGCGCATGTGCAGTGGCACCAGCGTTAACGCGAGGTCCCACCGGCTAAGAGCAGGTTAGAACTGCGCCGGCGGGATTCGGGTTTAATGTTATGGCTGCTCGGCCCATCCCAGGCCGGAATTGTCGGGGGGGTTCGGAGAGCAACCCCCGACAGGCACCACGCCGACCGTGCCGGTGCCAATGGCTCAGATTCTCTACTCTGCAGAGAATCGCGTCCTAGCGTCGGGGCGGCGTGGCACGATTCGCGCCAGTCGCAGCGATTCTCCGGCCTGGCAAAGGGCTGAGAAAATCCCACCCTGGATGCAGGAGTGAGTATTTTCTCACACCTGGCAATGGCATTGTTCACTCACAGCAATGCACCTCAAAGGTTGCACAGAAATGCAGTCTTCAATAAATGTAAATTTGTAATTCCAAAGGTGCAAGCAATTCGAGTACCCTTTATCCAAAATCCTTGGTACCGATTATATTTTGGATTTCAGATCGCCCAACTTGGTGACGCAACCAGGCCGTCAAATCTGGCAAGAGGCCCCTTGCATGATTTGTGACACTCTGAATGCCTTGCGAGATCTAACGCGATCTTGCAAGACGTCACGATCTGGATCTCGCCACACACTGGGTAAGATCCAGATTTACGTTTTTAAGTGAGACATTAGCTTATTTGAATATGTTGCCGGCAAATTCCCCCGAGGCTGGGGAACGAATGCCTGTGCCTAGGAGATCCTACAATGATGCCGTTTAGCACTGGTCCATACAAATGTGGACCAGGCGTAATAGCACCTATGGGGTCTCCCAGGCCATCGGAGACCCCCGGGTGGTCGGGCTCTGTGCAGGGGGTACCTTGGTACCACCCGGGAACCGTGGCAGTGCCAGTGTGCACCTTGTGGTACCACCAGTGTGGAACTGCCAGGGAGCCGGGGTTGCACTGCCAGGATGTGAGCGGCACTACCAGGGATCCAGGCTGGCAGTGCCAAGGCGCCCAGGTGCCAGGTTGCCCATACCAGAGATTAGGCCTGGGGGTGCCCTGCCCTTATGAAGTGGGGTGAAGACGTGGACTCAAGGACCCCCTAAAATGTATTTTTGTGTTGGCTCGGGTCGTGTCGACTTGGCAACGGTGGCACAGTGGTTAGCACTGCTGCCTCACAGCTCCAGGATCCCAGGTTCGATTCCGACCTCAGGTGACTGTGTGGAGTTTTCACTTTCTCCCCGTGTCTGCGTGGATTTCCTCCGGGTGCTCCGGTTTCCTCCCACAGTCCAAAGATGTGCAGGTTAGGTGGATTGGCCATGCTAAATTGCCCCTTCGGGGGGAGTTACAGGGCGGGGGATTGGGCCTCAGTAGGGTGGTCTTTCAAAGTGTCAGTGCAGACTTGATGGGCTGAATGGCGTCTTCCTGCACTGTAGGGATTCTATTATTGTATGATTCTATAACTTGAGTCAGGGACTTCCTGTGCTAAAGGTCGATGAGGTTAATAAAAGTGCGTTTTTTGGATGTGTTTGTTTTTCGGATTTAAAGATAAAGGGTTCTCGACCTGCAATGATAGTTTGCATCGCCGTGCTGAGTTTAGAGATCATCTTGGAGATTTTAGCAAGTCAACCGTCACGGGAATGCCCAATTTCCACAACTGGAAGGAATTGAAGATGACACTGAGAATTGCTGCACAACTGCTCTGTTGTTCATGCAGATTTGTGAGATTCCTGCACTGGTGTCCACTATTTGGTGCAATGAGGAGTTTTTAATACAGTAGAGTTTTTATTGCATTGTTTCAATTCAATACATTTGTGAACACCCATCTTTTTCTTTGTTGTTTGATGGAAGGTAGGTTTCACAAGGCCAGCAAAATACTCTTTTTTTTAAAAATATTTTTATTCTCCTCCTTTTTCACATTTTCTCCCAAATTTACACCCACCAACAATAAACAATAATCAGCAACAAATACAATGTCAATCCCCATATCAACACCAACAATCCTATCCTCCCACCAAACCCCCAAACAGCAGCCCACGTGTTAACATAAACAAACAACAAAAAGGAATCAGGAATCACCCATAGTCACCATTAACACATACAATCCCCCTCCCCCAACCATGCCAACCGCCCCCCCCCCACCCCCACTAATGTTCGATGTTATCCAATTCTTGAAAGTGAATAATGAATAACGCCCATGAATTGTAGAACCCTTCTATCCTTCCCCTCAGTTCAAACTTAACCTTCTCAAGAGTCAAGAATTCTAACAGGTCCCCTCGCCATGCCAGGGCACAAGGTGGAGAGGTTGCTCTCCATCCCAGCAGGATCCGCCTTCGGGCGATCAACGAGGCGAAGGCTACAACATCTGCCACTGCATCCGTTTCCAACCCCGGCTGGTCCGACACCCCGAATATGGCCTCCCGAGGGCCCAGGTCCAGTTTCACGTGCACTATTTTAGAAATTACCCAAAAAAAACTCCTTGCAGTAATCGTCCAGCTTTGGACAGGACCAAAACATATGAATATGATTTTGCGGGGCCCCTCCCGCACAGTTCACACATATCTTCTACCCCATCAAAGAGCCTGCTCATCCTCGCCCTGTGAGGTATGCTCTATATATTGTATTATCTTCACTGTATCAGCCCCAACCTTGCGCACGAGGTGGAGGCGTTCACTCTCCGGAGCACCTCACACCAGAACTCCTCCTCCATACCCTCTCCAACTCTTCTCAAACTTTGCTTTGATCCCTTCCAGTGTCGGCGGTTTACAGGGCTATTTCGGAAGAGGAGAAGGCACTATATAATACAGGAAGGTATTCCCTCACAAAACCAGGATCGTGTCCCCATTGTCCTCACTTTTCACCCCACAAGCCTCCGCATTCAAATAATCATCCTCTGCCAATTCCATCAACTCTAGCATGATGCCACCACCAAACGCAACTTTCCCTCACTATTCCTGTCAGCATTTCACAGGGACGATTCCTCCATCACCCTCAAGACATCACCCTCTTTGGATTTGGGTTTATTATCATGTGTACCGAGGTACAGTGAAAAGTGTTCTTCTGCATACAGTCCAGACAGATCATTCCATACATGAAAATACATAGGACATACGATGGATACACAAAGTAAATACATAGCCATAGACATCAGGTGAAGCATACAGAGTCTAGTATTACTCAATAGAGAAGATGCGTGAAGAGATTGGTTCAGTTCATAAGAGGGTCATTCAGGAGTCTGGTAACAGCAGGGAAGAAGTTGTTTTTGAACCTGTTAGTGCATGTTCTCAGGCTTTTGTATCTCCTGCCCGATGGAAGAGATTGGAAGAGAGAATAACCCGGTGGGAGGGGTCTTTGATTATGCTGCCTACTTTCCCAAGGCAACTGGAGGTGTAGACAGAGTCAATGGATGGGAGATGAGTTTGCGTGATGGGCTGGGCTGTGTTCACCACTTTCTGCAGTTTCTCACGGTCTTGGGCTGAGCAGTTGCCATGCCAAGCTGTGATGCAGAGGATAGCTTGTTTTCTATGGTGCATCTGTAAATATTGGTAAGAGTCAATGTAGACATGCTGAATTTCCTTACTTTCCTGAGGAAGTACAGGCGCTGTTGTGCATTTCTTAGTCGTAGCATCGACGTGAGAGGACCAGGACAGATTGTTGGTGATGTGCACATCGAGGAATTTGAAGCTGCCAACCATCTCCACCATTGATGCAGACAGGCCTGTGTACGACACTGTGCTTCCTGAAGTCAATGACCAGCTCCTTAGTTTTGCTGATGTTGAGGGAGAAATTGTGACATTATACCACGCCACAAAGTTCTCTATCTCCCTCCTGTACTCTAACTCATTCCCACAGCACCGTCCTACGCAATCGCAAAAGGTGTAACACCTGCCCCTTTACCTCCACCCTGATCACCACCCCAGGGCCTAATAACTCTTTTCAGGTGAGACAGTGCTTCACGTGCTCCTCCTTCAAGTTGATCTATTGCATTTGCTGTTCCCAATGCGGTCTACGCTACATTGGAGAGACTAAATGCAGACAGGGTGACCACTTAGCAGAATGCTTTCAGTCCACCCGCAAGCAGGACCCCCATCTTCCTGTCACTTGCTATTTCAACTCACCATCCTGCTCTCACGTCCACTTGTCTGTCCTTGGCCTGCTGCAATGTTTCCGTGACGCTCAGCGCAAACTGGAGGAACAGCACCTCATCTTCCGATTAGGCACGTTGCGGACTTCCAGGCTTGGCACTGAGTTTATTAACTTCAGATGGTGAACTCGCTCCTCCTCTTTCACCCCTTTTTATTTCTATCATTTAATTTAATTTTTTCCATTGACCAGTTTCTCCTCACCATCGTCTCCCCTCCACCCACCCCACCCCACAAGGGCCATCGGTTACCGGTTCCAAGTTGTCCGTTGACACATTGCTTACCTTTTTTCTGCCATTAACACATTCTGGGGCTGGATTCTCCCCGACCCGGCGGGGCTGGGGGTTCCGGCGGGATGGAGTGGCGTGAACCACTCCGGCATCGGGCCGCCCCAAAGGTGCGGATTTCTCCGCACCTTTAGGGGCTAAGCCCTCACCTTGAGGGACTAGGCCCGCGCCGGAGTGGTTCCCGTCCCGCCGGTCGGCGTGGAAGGCGTTTGGCGCCACGCCAGCCTGGGCCGAAGGGACTTCGCCGGCCGGCGGAAGTCCGCGCGTGCGCGGGAGCGTCAGCGGCTGCTGATGTCATCCCCATGCATGCGCAGGAAAGGGGGTCACTTCTGCATCGGCCATCGCATAGTCTATAGCCGACGCGGAAGGCAAAGAGTGCCCCCACGGCACAGGCCCGCCCGCGGATCGGTGGGCCCCGATCACGGGCCAGACCACCGTGGGGGCAGCCCCCGAGGCCGGAACGCCCCGCGACCCCCCCAGGACCCCGGGGCCCGCCCGCACCGCCAGCCCCGCCGGTAAGGGAGGTGGTTTGATTCACGCCGGCGGGACCGGCATTATAGCAGCCGGACCTCGGCCCATCGCGGGCCGGAGAATTGCCGGGGGGGTCCGCCGACTGGCGCGGTGCGATTCCAGCGGGGGCGGGATTCACGCCGGCCCCCGGCAATTCTCCATCCCGGCGGGGGGTTGGAGAATCCAGCCCCTGATCTCAATGCGCCACTATCAGCAGCCTTCTAATCCATGATCATCATTCCCTTTGTCTTTTTGTCCATGACATCTTTGTCAATCGCCACTAATCGCTGTCCCTCTATCCAATCCCACTGCAATACCACCACCCCCCCCCCCTCAAAAGTATAGATCTCATCCTATTTCCAGTTCTCTCTAGCTATTACAGAGTCACCCAGACTCAAAATGTTAGCTCCGTTCTCTCTCCACAGATGCTGTCAGACCTGCTGAGATTGTCCAGTATTTTCTGTTTTTGTTTCAGATTCCAGCATCCACAATAATTTGCTTTTATCTTTTCCATTGGCTTGTGAACATTTTAAATATGGCAGGCAGGCATCTGCATTCATCATTCATTTGGCCCCATATTCAGGGGAGAACTGAAGGATGGGCAAGAAGGTGGTAATGTGGGCGCCTGCCCTTTCTTTACATACTCCCACCCCACATCCCACGGGAACATGCCCACCAGGGCACTAAAATTCAGCCCTGGTTTGAGATTCTTTGTCCATTTTTCCACAGAATATGAATGCATTTTTCTACATCATTCTGAAAAAAAGTGGTGATTTATTTTGGGAGAGCCAAATTCTGAGTACAGACAAATGACAAGCACTTGAGATATGAGGTGGGCAGACAGTTTGCACAGATCCCAAACTGCATACAATAACAACAAATTGCATTTATATAAAATAGTAAAATGGCCCGAGGGGCTACACAAGAGCAATAAAAAGACAGACTTGCAATTATATAACACTTTTCATGACCACCAGATGTCTCAAAGTGCTTAACAGCCAATGAAGTACTCTCGACTTGTAGTCAGTGTTGTAATGTAGGAAACACCACAGTTAATTATGTACGGCTAGTTCTCGCAAACAACAAAGTGATTATGAGCAGATACCCTTTTTTGTGTGTTGTTAATTAAGGGATAAATGTTGGTCAGGAATCTGCAAATAACTTCCTTTTGTTCCTCTGAATAATGATGTGGAGATGCCAGCGTTAGACTGAGGTGAGCACAGTAAGAAGTCTTACAACATCAGGTTAAAGTCCAACAGGTTTGTTTCGAATCACTAGCTTTCGGAGTGCAGCTCCATCCTCAGGTGAATGAAGAGGTGGGTTTCGGAAACACATATATAGACAAAGTCAATGATGCAAGACAATACTTCGAATGCAAGTCTGTGCAGGTAATTAAGTCTTTACAGATCCAGACGGAGCGACTGGAGAGAGGGATAATCAAAGGTTAAAGAGGTGTGAATTGTACAATTCAAATGTTCACTTTGATTTCCACCAGGTCCATTCATCTCCAAGCGGTGCTCCTGACCTGAGGAAGGAGCTGCGCTGTGAAAGCTTGTGATTCGAAACAAACCTGTTGGACTTTAATCTGGTGCTGTAAGACTTCTTACTCTGAATAATGACATTGGATCGTTTGCCCAACCCGAACAGGTAGATGGGGCCTCAGTTTAACATTTCATCTGAAAGACAGCACTTTGAACAGTGCAGCACTGCTTCTGTACTCTGCTGCAGTGGGACTTGAACACAAAACCTTGCGATTTAGAGGTGAGCGTGCGACTAGTTGAGCCACGGCCGATAAATGCAGGAAACAGAATTTGACACTGAGTCACATCAGAAGACTTTAGGACAGGTAATTAAAAGCTTGATCAAAGGGGCAGTAGTGAGGGGTAGTGAGGCTGAGATCTTTTCAGAATAAAATTCCAGACATTGGGACCTCGGCATCTGGAGACGGGTCACCAATGGTGGGACAAAGGGATACACAAGATGCTAGTATTGAAGGAGCAAAGTGTTCCCGTGGGATCATCGGGCTGGATTGTAGGTGACAGAGATAGGAGGTGGAATCTTGAGCCTGCACTGGCTTACGCATGGGATCAGCGGCGACGGTGGAAAATCTCCTGAGAATCTGGAAACGCGATTCTCGCTGGGGAGATCGCGTTTCCTAATTTTTCCAGCTCCTCTCCTATGACATCACAAGATTCATGCCCACAAAGGGCGTCAACCTCATTTTAATAAATTTGAATGAGTTTTTTTTAAATTTAATTTTTAATTTTTCCAATTAAGGGGCAATTTAGCGTGGCCAATCCACCTACCTTATACATCGTTTCTGGGTTGTGGGGGTAAGACCCACGCAGACACAGGAGAATGTGCAAATTACACACAGACAGTGACCCGGGGGCGGGATCGGACCCGGGTCCTCGACATTGTGAGGCAGCAGTGTTAACCACTGTGCCACCATGCTGTCCTGAGTTGAAATATTATTAGCTGCTACCCCCTCCACCAATCATTTCCCCCTCACTAAATATTCATACCTCTCCAATGTGACACCATGTTGGTGAAGTTTACAACAGGTTTGGGCAGGCATGAGGCAGTCGAGGCAATCTGTTCGGGGGCACGGTTAAATATAGCCAGAGGGTGGCTGGCAGTACCAATCTGGCAGTGGCAACTTGTGATGGGGGCTGTGCTAGGGTGGGCTCTAGTGGGAGACCCATGGGAGGGGTACTTTGATGTGTGCTGGGCAGGAGGCAGAGAGCGGAGATTGAGGGAAATAACATAAATTGCACAACTGAGGGGCACGAGGGGCTGGAGCTCTTTTCCTGGCAGACCTGGTGGCTCGGGGGTTATGGGGAAAGGGTGAAAGTTGGGGGGAGGGGACGTTTGCCGGCGAATGCCAGGGGCTATGCTAGCGAGGAATGTCAGTCAAGGAGGGGGGGATGCCAGTGATGAATGTTGAGGGGGTGTATGCCGGTGGTGAATCTCAAGGGGGGTGTATGCCAGCGGAGAATGTTGAGGGGGGTGGGTATGCTAGTGATGGCCCCATCTCACCCGAGTGACACTCCACTTTGTTTTTTTGAGGAAAGAGGCCCAAGATTCTGTGAGGAAACTGGTTTATGCTGCTAGAGAGCTCCATGCCAGTTTTAGAACATAGAACATAGAACAGTACAGCACAGAACAGGCCCTTCGGCCCTCAATGTTGTGCCGAGCCATGATCACCCTACTCAACCCACGTATCCACCCTATACCCGTAACCCAACAACCCCCCACTTAACCTTACTTTTATTAGGACACTACGGGCAATTTAGCATGGCCAATCCACCTAACCCGCACATCTTTGGACTGTGGGAGGAAACCGGAGCACCCGGAGGAAACTCACGCACACAGGGGGAGGACGTGCAGACTCCACACAGACAGTGACCCAGCCAGGAATCGAACCTGGGACCCTGGAGCTGTGAAGCATTTATGCTAACCACCATGCTACCCTGCTGCCCCTGTGCAAACCTGACACTTTGCCGAATTCTATTAAGGTTGCGTCTCGGGAGTCTGCTCTATGTAAAAACGTTTGCACATACATTTTGGACCTGTAGTTTGTAGTTGAAAGGCTGTTTCTGGTGCAAATCAGTGGATGATACTGGAATAATTTCCCTATCGGTGCTCTCCCCATCCTCTCCCAAAGTACATATCAGAAATCCAGGCGTACACTGCACGTACCGGCTGCACAAATGAGTGGTTGAAAATGGTGTCCTGCACATGCCTGAGATTTTGATGGGTGCTCACAGCAGGTGCTGCAGGCTGATGAGAGCATGTCGTCAGAAAATTACTCCTTTCATGTGAAAATCAGTTCAAGGTTTGCTTGCCATTAAAGAATTCGCATTTAATACTCCCTGGCCTACAACTTGCCCATTTTTCAATGTTCAAAAATGCTGCATGTGAAGAATTACAATAGCTGAAGCCAGGGCCACTGGGTGTCCATCCATCTCTGCTCCGAGAGCTGGGTGCTCTCTTTAGTTACCGTCAGCTTGCTGATCACATCTGATGAATCATCTGATGGAACAAACAACTAACATTACATCAAGTGGACAGCGCAGAAACAGACCGGGTTGTCCTAACTAATCCATATGAGTGTTTATGCTGTTTACAATTCTGCTAAACCCCCCTCAACATATCAGCATATCATTTGATTCTTTTCTCCCTCATTTTACTTCCCTAACTTCCCGTTGAATGCACCTACATTATTCGCCCAACTATTCCACACGGTTGAGAGTTCCACATTCAAACCAGTCTCTGGCTAAAGGTGTTCCTCCTGAATTCTTTATCATCATTTATTAGACATTGCCTTATTTACAAAGCCCTAGTTTTGTAAAGTGTAATGAATGTAGGAATTTCAGAGATATTGTATTGTATGTATTTAGTGCAGAAAGGGTTAAACACCTGGGTGTGTATGACCTCTGCAGTCATGCTTTTTAAAATTCCTGGTTTACAAGGCCAGCAGACACTTTGGCGACAGAAGTGCAATTAAAGCACCATAAAAGTCACATCAACATTCATTCCAACCATGTATATTGTTTACCCTGAAGTCGGGCTGATGGAATTTTGCTTCTATAAAGAAGGTACCCTGGGGAGTAGATAACTCAAGATATTGGACATGGTTCAGTGTCGGGACAAGACAATTGATGCTTGTGAGAGGCATCTCTCTCTCTCGATTCCTGACACTTGAAGCGACACAGGGCGTGATCCAGATCAGCGTATTTAAGTGAGACATTTAACTCATTTAAAAATACGTTTGCCGGATTCGCCTGGTGCCTCGGATTCAATGGCCATGCCTGGGAGACCTCGCCAGGCTGCTGTTTTGAACTGGCCCTCACAAACATGGACCAGGCCTAATGGAAACTGGGGGGGGGGGGGGTCTTCCAGGCCATTGGAGACTTCCAGGTGGTTGGGGGCCATGGCATGGTGGCACCCTGCCTTTCCCTCTAGCACCTGGGCACCTTGGCATTGCCAGCTTGGCACCCTGGCAGTGCCAGCCAAGCAGCTTAACAGTGCTGGGGACACTGCCAGAGTGCCAGGCTAGTGCTGCAAGTGTGCCCAGGTGCAAGGTAGGCACAGCCAGGGATAAGGCCCAGGTGGAGGCTTTGACAGGTAGAGGGGGGTGAAGGGGTTCCCCAGGAGCCTCCCTAAGGTTGGGAGGGTGAGGGGTGAAAAGCAGAAGGGGAGCATGAAGGTGGGGGAGATGCCGGGCAAAATGGCACCTGTTCTGTGAGGAGCCTTTCCTACTGGTGAGCTTCAGCTTGCCAGCAGGAAATCCCTCTAAGTGTGACCTTGGTGGAGAGAAACTCCCTGAGCAAAAGAAAAATGACAACGTGCTATTGAATAGTTGGATGTTTCTGACACAGGCAAGAATCAGCAAGTTGGTTCCCTGAATCATCTCTCTCTCAAAGCAGTTTATCCAACACATCTCTTGACAGCAAATATTCCTGTGTTGGCTAACTGTATTTAAAAGTGGATTTTGACCTGAGCTGGGTTTTGCTTGTGTGGGGATAAAGGATAGCAATTAGGATTTAGTTTTTCATTGTTATTGTTAACCATTGTTTAACTGATAATTGTAAGCTATTTTCGATCTGATGTTAAAGTTAACAATACTGTGTTAATCATAAAGTTTGTTTTAATATACCATATCCCCTATTTGTGTGTGAAATCACTCTTGGAGCGAAGTATCATTTTCTCACAGTCTTTCAAATAAAATAAAATATTGGAATTTCTGTCCAGTATCCTAGCAACTGTTGGAGTCTGGGGTCGAAATACATGTGCAAGAATCTTCTCTACGCCCAGCCTATCAGACCACTTATTAATCTTAAAAACCTCTATTGAGTTATCCCTCAACATTGCCTCTTCTGGACAGAAGTGTGTCCCAGTGTGTTCTAGCCTTACCTAATATGTACATCCTCTCAGAAAATTGTTAAGTGATCTGCTGAAAGAGTGAATCCGAAAAAGGCATCTCTGCTACTTGTTAGGATCAGTTTGTTGGTGTCGTTGGCTGTAGCCAGTGGCAGAGATGCTATCTCAGCTTCACACTATTTTAGCAGATCTTCTAATCAATAATAGTGAGAGAGTACTGTAAGTCTGTGCAGCGGATTGCTCTGAAAACCAGTGTCGTTGCGTTCAATCAGGTGAGTCTGATAACTGATCTATGCTCACTGTGCTTGATAGGACTTAAAGTAAACAGAAAAAAAACCAAGAAGTTCAGGCTGCAAGCATGCATGTAGACATCTATGATTGCAGAGAAATTATGGCGCTCCATAAATAAATTTGTTGCGCACTTGGAAAACTAGTGACATCTCTGCACTGCCCTCAGATGTATAAAATATACTACAAACTGGTGAATGTACAACACCCAGCAAAGTGCAAGAGTCTGAAGGTCAGGGGACTGACTGAGATGGATGGCCTGCTATGTGCTAGGGTTCATATGCAAAATAAGAGGTAAAGTTCAGTGAAACATTGCCACTCATGTAGTGCGATGAGAGTAGCTAGCTTGCCATGATGATTCTCGGAAGAGCTCCTCAAGCTGCATCACAACATGGCTCATCATCTGACTGTGCTGCTGGCAGGAAACTCCAGCCCAGGCAATGCAGATCATGCTGAAATGTGGCCACATGCTGCATGTCACCATCTGATTATTTACCCAGCACCCACTGTGGTAGATCAAGAAATTGAAACAGGTCACTACATTACAGGAAGGATGTAATTACGCTGGAGAGAGGGCGGAAGGGGTTTACACAATGTTGCCAGGGCGAGAAAAATGTAGCTATGAGGAGAGATTGGATAGGTTGGGGTTATTTTTCTTTGAATAAAGAAGGCTGAGGGCAGACTTGATTGAGGTTTACACAATTATGGGGGGAAGTGATAGAGTGGACTGAATAAGATTATTTTCTCTGGCAGAGAATTGGAGAACCAGGGCATATAGATTCAAGATAGGCGGCACGATGCCACAGTGGTTAGCACTGCTGCCTCACAGCACCAGGGATCTGGGTTCAATTCCAGCCTCGGGTGACTGTCAGGGTGGAGTTTGCACTTTCTCTCCTTGTCCGCGTGGGTTTCCTTCAGGTGCTCCGGTTTCCTCCCACAGTCCAAAGATGTGCAGATTGGTTGGAATGGCCATGCTAAATTGTGCCTTAGTGTCCAAAAGAATAGTTGGGATTACTGGGTTATGGGGATAGGGTCGGGGCAAGGGCCTAGGGCCTAGGGCCGGTGCAGAGTCGATGAGCCGGATGGCCTCCTTCTGCACCGTAGTGATTCTAAGATAAATTGCAGATGGTGTAGCGGGAACATGAGAAATAACTGTTTTACATAGAGGCTAGTGGGTGTTGAGAACACGCTGCCCGAGTTGGTGGTAGTAGTAGAGACCTTAACCTCTTAAAAAGTACCTGGATCTACACCTTGAGTGCTGTAAACTGCAGGGCTATAGGCCAGCTGCAGGAAGCCGGGATTAGAAAGGGCAACTGGATGTCCTTGGGCTGTCATGCACAAGATGGGCCGAATGGCCACCTTCTGTGCTGTAACTTTACTATGGTTTCTAATGTCACATTCCTCTACCCCTCACAGGGAAGACCTTTGCACCATACTGCATTGCTGGTCAGGCATTCCTTCGGATTGGAAAGGTTTATTTCATTTAAAAAAAATTTAGAGTACCCAATTCATTTTTTCCAATTAAGGGGCAATTTAGCGTGGTCAATCCACCTACCCTGCACATCTTTGGGTTGTGGGGGCAAAACCCACGCAAACACGGGGAGAATGTGCAAACTCCACACAGACAGTGACCCAGAGCCGGGATCGAACCTGGGACCTCGGCACTGTGAGGCAGCAGTGCTACTCACTGCGCCACCGTGCTGCCCTGGAAAGCTTTATTTAAAGAAACAATGAAATGGTATTAATTCAAAAGCTTTATAATGGTGGGATTTATTTTAATACATACCCTGTGGCAGGAAACTGACCTTACAAAGAATTTCATAAAATATTCAGACAGGGTCATACTCGTGTTACTGCTGCGCAAGAGCCTCTTCCCAGCCCTCTTCAATCTAACACTATCAGTTAGAACATCCAGAGGGTTACCATTGATCAGAGACTGAACTGGATCTGCCACGCAAATATTGTGACTACAAGAATAGGTCAGGGGCTGGGAATTCTGAAGTGGATTACTCACTTCCTGACTACCCAAAGCTTGTCCATCATCTACAAGGCACAAGTCAGGGCTGTGATGGAATACTCTCCCCTTGCCTGGATGAGTGCAGCTCCAACAACACTCAAGAAGCTCGACACCATCCAGGATAAAGCAGCCCGCTTGATTGGCACTACAACAACCACCTTAAACATTCACTCCACCATCGATGCATAGTGGCAACAATATGTACCATCTACAAGATGCACTGCAGAAACTCACTAAGGCTCCTTCGACAACACCTTCCAAACCCCTGACCGCAACCACCTTGAAGGACAAGGGCAGCAGGTGCACGGGAACACCACCATTGCAAGTTCCCCTCCAAGCTGTCCACCACGCATGGAAATATATTGTTGTTGCTTCACTATCGCTGGGTCAAAATCCTGGAACTCACTCCCCAATAGCACTGTGGGTGGACCTACACCACATGGACTGCAGCCATTCAAGAAGGCGCCTCGACAACACCTTCTGAATGGCGATTAGGGATGAGCAATAAATTCTGACCTAGCCAATGACAACCACATCCTATTAAAGAGTAATTTTAAAAAGATTTTTAATCTTTTACACATTCCAGTTTTGTGGTATAATTTCTGTTGGGCGTAGTTGATGTCCAAATAGAAAAGGTGTTTGAGTGTGCAATGGGCAAAGTTAATTCAAAGGGAGGCAGTAGTAAATGATGCTGCTTCTGGAAACTCCCTGTCATTGCCTAATTCACAATCCTTTGCACACAGAAGCTGAACCAGAGAGTTAATCCATCATTTACTGAACCAGGGGTTGCTGAGGCTTTCGTCAGTACCAAGCCTTTATTTGCTCTACAAATTGTGGCATCAGTTTTACTGAGATGTCTGCTCCAGTTACAAGTGTCTCCAGTTGTATCGTAATAACATGACTTGAATATTACAAACAGAAAACAGGAAATAAGAAAAGAAAAAGAAAAGAATGAGAGAGGAAGTCTTGTATTTATATAACAATTTGCACAACATTAGGATGTCCGAGAGAGCCCATGAAGTGTTTTAAAAAGTAATTTACAGGATTGGGCGTCACTGGCCAGGCCAGCATTTATTGCCCATTCCTAATTGCTCTTCAGGAGATGGTGGTGAGCTGAATTCTTGAACCGCCGCATTTTCTGTGATGTAGATCCAGTCACAGTACTTTTAGAGAGGGAGTTCCAGGGTTTTGAACCAATGACAGTGAAAGAACGGCGATATATTTCCATGTCAGGATAGTGAGTGACTCAGAGGAGAACGTACAGCTGGTGATGTCCCATGTGTTTGCAGCCCTTGAACGTTTAGCTAGTAGCGGTCATGAATTTGGAAGGTCCTGTACAAGTGCAACGTGTAGATCCATTGAATCCCTATAGTGCAAAGGGAGGCCATTCGGGCTATCACATCTACACTGACCCTCTGAAAGAGCACTTACCTAGGCCCACTTCCCCACCCTATCCTCGTAACCCCACCTATCCTGTACATCTTTGGACATTAAGGGGCAATTTTAGCATGGCCAATCCACCTAACCTACACATCTTTGGATGGTGCTCACTGATGCCACTATGCATCAGTGGTGGAGGGAGTGAATATTTATGGATAGGGTGTCAATCAAGTGGGCTGCTTTGTCCTGGATGCTGTCAAACTTCTTGAGTGTTACTGAAGTTTCACTCATCCAGGCAGAGGGAGAGTATTCTATCACACTCTGACTTGTGCCTTGGAGATGGGGGACAGGCTTTGGGGAGTCAGGAGGTGAGAACTCGCTGCAGGATTCCTTGGGCGTGATTAAACACACATTTAGTCGCATGTTTCTTAGCGCTCACAGCGCAGGGT